>NC_084495.1:10707500-12055000 GCF_030035675.1 Rhineura floridana | reverse complement strand
CATTGTTATTGTGTCACACCACACCCATTGGTGTGAATAAAATTTAGCGCACATGAATTAATAAAAAACAAACACAATTCCATAATGCAAAAGATACTGCAGTGTAAAAGGAACATTAGAAACTGGGACAGAAGCACTAGTGTTATAATCAGGAGAAATAACACAATAAAGCCCATTTCTGAATGCAGCCTAACAGATTGATTCTGGGATAAGCTTACATGGACTCAAGTCCACGTCATCACATACAGATCTGTCTCCCAGCTCTGCTTCAACCTGACTTTTACACCATCTTTTAATTCTGCTTTGCTTTTGCTTTTAATGCATATGTTGTCCTTTCTTATTGTTTTATATCATATTTTAATATTTCTGCTTTGTGAGCTGCCCAGAGAACCTTTGATATAGGGGTGGGGGAGAGACCTAGAAAAACAGCCAGGATGATATTGTGGTTAGGGTATCAAGACAAGGACCCAAGAAACCAGGATTCAAACCAATGAGGCCCCCTGGATGATCTTGGGCTAACTGCCAACTTTCAGCCTAACCTACCTCACAGGATTGTTGTGAAGATAATAGGGGAAGTGGGAGAGTGAATGCCATGTACAACACCTTGAGCTCCTTGGAGGAAAGGCGGCCTGTAAAGGCAATAAATAAATAAATAAGAACAAACAAAAACTCGACAATGGCAGGGGATGCCAAGGTGGTATAACTTCTTATCATTGTGTTTAATATGTAATCTTGATATCTTGCCTTGTATTTTACATTGTATTCAGTGGCACTGTATTTTTGTTGTGTATTGTAAACTGCTTTGAGTATTTCTGTAACAGAAAAGCAGGGTATAAATATTAAATCTAATCTAATCTAACTGCACCCACTCTATGGAATATTTGTAACCTTCATCTCTATTCTCACTGGCGATGACGCAACGGGGTACAGCAACAGCAGCTAGGGACAGAATCTGCATTTTGGTGCCAGTTTGATTTTTCGCTCTATCAAACTTCCTTCTGGTACCACTTCGTCGGGGATCAATGTTCGCTATTCACGATAAATACCAATTCAGGTTTTTTCCCTGCAAAAATATTGATATTAATATTGGTATTTTTAAAAATATCATTTTTCATATTTTAATTGACATTTCCCTCAAAATATTAATATTGAGGGCATATCAATATTAATATTGATATTTTGAGGAAAATATCAATATTGATATTTTTGGGGTGATTTTTTTTTTTAAAAAAATCTGCTTCAGCTACAGATAACTGCTGGAAGAAAACCTGATCTGCAAGGACAAAAAAGTGAATAAATTGGTAATCTAGTGTCAAATTTGATTTTTGCAAAATTCGAACACATCCCTAACAGCAGCAGCCTACTGAGAACCTCAACCATGCAAAGGGCCCGTCCTAAGAAAAGCAGTAAAGCAGAGCTGGAGTGGAATTTGCTGCTGGCAAGTCACGTACACAAGGCAGAGGGGAAAACATCAGATACAAGATGTCTAGAGAGCGTTCGTTAACTCCTTTACATAATCCCATGTTTATTGAAATACTTGTACCTTGTTTAATTTATTAGGGACACTGAGGGTGGGGCAGATCACTTTTCACTGGATGCGGCTCGCGTCTGCCAAGAGAAGATGGATAGCCCTCGCTAGAGATAATCTTACCTGTCTGGAAGGGGAAAGCTGGAATTCTTTTGCAAGATTTATTTCAGATTAAACAGCACAGAATAGGTGCAGGCTGATGCATTCTTTTGCTTGGATGAGTGCATTTGCCAGAGGAATAATGTACAGATTAAGTCTCCTGCAAGTGACGTCTCAGTTGTAACACCAAGAGAACCAAAAAAGGGCAAAAAAGCAGAACAAAGCTGCAAGTGGCTCACTCGCCTCTTTACAAATAACCTAACGCTCCAGCGTGCGATCCTGCGTTACTATGCAAGTCTGGATGTTCTGGAAAGGGAAAAGGCACAGATCTTTACAGGGAAGGCATAACCAATGATCAATTGCTGGCAGCATGGGAAATGGTTTATTGGGAATATGGCTTAGAAAAAGAACTCTCTCTCTCTCTCTCTCTCACACACACACACACACACACACACACACACAAACTTGCACAGATCCTCAGCTCATGTGTCTGCAGTGGAAGGCAGAGCAATAGCAATGGCCCCTCCAATCAGTCCTTTTTTTAGTGCATGCTTGACGATTTATGCTCATGATGGTATCAGGCTGGATATATGCTTTCAATGGCATCTGCAAAACCTGCGAGGCAGACATAGAATCATGGAACAGCTGAGTTGGAAGGAGCCTCTAAGGCCATCGAGTCCAACCCCTTGCTCAATGCAGGAATCCAAGTTAAAGCATCCCCGACAGGTGTCTGTCCAGCTGCCTCTTGAAGGCCTCCAGGGTTGGAGAGCCCACCACTTCCTTAAGTCATTGGTTCCACTGTTTTTCCACCCACCATGCCGAAGCCGCCACCGCCACCGCCGCTCCCGCTGCGGTCAGCAAACTGTAGCTGCCCCAGGGACAGTGAGCCGGGCCAGCAGTTAAGGCATTTTCCTGAAGTTCTGCTTTGTCTCCAATCAGCGCATGTCCCGTAGCTTCCTGCTGAAATCCTGTAACTTTTCATACTGCCGACATTCCAGGGTTTGTGTGTGGGTTTTTTTGTCCCATTTCTGTCACGCTATGTTGTTAAGTGCCTTCAAGTCAATTATGACTTATGGCGACCCTATGAATCAGCGACCTCCAATAGCATCTGTTATAAACCACCCTGTTCTGATTTTGTAAGTTCAGGTCTGTGGCTTCCTTCATGGAATCATTCCATCTGTTGTTTGGTCTTTCTTTTTTCCTACTCCCTTCTGTTTTTCCCAGCATGATTGTCTTTTCTATTGAATCAAGTCTTCTCATTATGTGTCCAAAGCATGATAACCTCCGTTTTATCCTTTTAGCTTCTAGTGATAGTTCTGGTTTAATTTGTTCTAACACCCAGTTATTTGTCTTTTTCACGGTCCATGGTATGTGCAAAGCTCTCCTCCAACACCACATTTCAAATGAGTTGATTTTTCTCTTATCCACTTTTTTCACTGTCCAACTTTCACATCCATACATAGATATCGGGAATACCATGGTCTGAATGATTCTGACTTTAGCGTTCAGTGATGCATCTTTGCATTTGAGGACCTTTTCTAGTTCTCTCATAGCTGCCCTCCCCGGTCCTTCTGATTTCTTGACTATTGTCTCCATTTTGGTTAATGACTGTGCCAGAGTATTAATAATCCTTGACACTACAGCCCTCTCCAAAAGCCAATAAAGCAACAACATTGGAAAAATATTACAGAACTAATAAAACACAATAAAGCACCAGTGTGGGAGGGCCCTATGATATCACAACATTTTTGCTAGCCAAGAACCTATCTCAGAGGGGGTCTTGAAGGCCCCTGTGCCATCCCCACAATCACATTCCCAGATTTTCTCTTCGCTCTTATGAAAGGGATGTGCAAAACCAGTAGAGCCAAAAGTCCAATTTTGTTTCATTTTTTCTTTCTCCTCACATTAGCTGGTCCCAGGCTATGATTTGAAGGCACATGAGGCCAGCACCCTGCTGAAGCTAAGCAGGATCAGATCTGGTCAGTGTCTGGATGGGAGACCTCCTGGGCACCATACGTATGCCACTTTGGGTTTCTATCATAAAAAGAAAGGCGGGATATAAATGTAATAATAAATAAGTTTATTTAAATAAAGTTTATTTAAATAAAGAAGTTGCATTCTACAACTTCAAATAGTCATGGCTTCCCCCAAAGAATCCTGGGAACCATAGTCTGTGAGAACTACAGCTCCCAGAGTAGTTTAATAATTGTTATTACCCACCCTTCACCCAAAGTGGGTTACAACAAAACTATCAATTCCTCTTCCCAGGGAACTCTGGGAATTATAGCTCTGTAAGGGGAATAGAAGTCTCCCAACAACTCTTAGCACCCTTCACAAACTACACGTCCCAGTATTCTGTGAGGGGAGGCATGACTGTCTAAAGTGGCATAATCCTTTTTTTTTAATGTTCAGGGCAGAACTGGCCTAAGATCCATGTTGGAGGAATCTTGAAAGGGTCCCTTTATCCTGTGCAGTTCTTCTCTTGACTCTCAATAAGGGATGGATGACCAAAAGTACCTCCAGACATTGCTGGACTACAATCCCCATCATCCTGATCATTGGGCTTCGTAGCTGGGGCTGATGGGAGTGGGAGTTCCACAACATGTGGAGGGCTGGAGGTTCCCCAGCCAGACCACACCTGTCTACTCAGATTGGTGGCAGCTCTCTGGGGTCTCATCAGGTTATTCTCACGAACCTTGTTTTAACTGGAGATGCCAAAGGTTGGCTCTGGGACTGTCTATATGCAAACCACAGAGCACCTAGAGGCTATGCTTTATTTTTATTTATTTATTATTTGATTTATATCCCGCCCTTCCTCCCAGCAGGAGCCCAGTCTACAAGTGACCTCCCACCAGAGCTGCCCTAGGCACCGGGAAGCAGGGCAGTTGCCCCAGGCCCCGTGCTTTGCCCCCCCCTGCATTTGGCGATCTGCTCACCAGCCGGCTCGTCCCTCCCTGCCTGCTCGCCTTCGCCACGCCAGGCAGGGCGCAGCGCTCTCTCTCTCTCTTTCTCTCCACCCGGGACAGGGGCTCGCTCGCCTGCCCGCCCACCCACCATGCCGAAGCCGCCACCGCCACCGCCGCTCCTGCTGCGGTCAGCAAACTGTAGCTGCCCCAGGGACAGTGAGCCGGGCCAGCAGTTCCAAGACTGGTGCCTGCGCACCTACGGCAACTTGGCCAAGACCAAGACGGTGACCCGGAGCAAATGTGGGGGGGGGAACTATGCTTTTGCCCTGGGCCCCGCACATGCTAAAGGAGGACCTGCCCCCCACAAATACATTTTACACACTTTAAAGCAGGGATAAGGAACCTGTGGACCTCCAAATGTTGCTAGATTATAACTCTCGTCATCCCTAACCATTTGCCATGCTGGCTGGGGGCTGATGGGAGTTGTCGTTCCAACAACATCTAGAGGGCCATAGGTTGCTTGTACCCATGCTCTGTTTGAAGGAGTCCTTTAATTGAAGGGATGACAGGTCCACATCCTATTCAAAGAAGGGAAAGCAGAGACCATGACGTTTCCCATCCATATTCAGTAGACACACAGGTCACAGTATTTCCTGCTATGCTGAGACACATGTATTGTGTTTCTGTTTAAATGCAGGGTTTGGGACAGATTCCCTTCTTTAAGGTAAGTGATGGACACTGCTATTGGGGGTTTGACAGTCACACAGAGAAAGTTGTATTAAAGGATGACTCACTCTGCCTCACATTGTGGAAGTTCCAAATATTTCACAGAAATGCATACAGTTTTGCTAGCCTATGGATATTACATTATTCTGCCCTGACATGTTTCCAGATGCTGCAGCAATATTCTGTATAATTAAGGCACTTCTGCTCTTTATATTCATAAAAATGCACCTTTCTTCTCCCACCAAAGACAGAATGCTAATCCTCCTGGCAACTTGTATTTGTGAGTTTGTGGTTAGGGGGAAAAGAAAAACCTAACACAAAGAGAGGAGGTAGCAGGCAAGAATCTGGAATCTGTCATCCAAAAAAGGGGATTTGAAAATAAAATTACAACCCTCAAAGTAATGATTTACAAGTCTACAGAAAATCATAACGTAAACAGTTATTTTATTTAGGCTCAAAAACTAAAAAAAGAACCTCATGTTCTTTCACAGTGCTCTTCATTCTAAGGAACATAGGGCGACACTTAATGCTAGCCCTACTCAGAGTAGACCCATTAAATTTAATCGACACAGCAAAGCCTAGCTTTGTTAATCTGAATGGGTCTCCTCTGAGTAGGACTTCATTAAACAACCTACAGGAAGCTACCTTGAACTGACTCAGACCATTGCTCCATCAAGCTCACTATTGTCTACTCTGACTGGCAGAGGCTCTCCAGGGTTTCAGACAAGAGGCATTCCCAAGTCTACCTGGAAATGCCAGGGATTGAACCCAGGACCTTCTGCATGCAAAGCATATGCTGTGCCACTGAGCCCCAGCCCTTGGCAGGTTGAACCCTTTGCTTTGAAAGTGCCGCACAGTGTGTCACAGTGGGTTGCACCCAATGATGGCCCTACTCAAAGCAGACCAGTTAAAGTTAATGGGCATGACAGACTTAGGCCTATCCATTTCAATGGGTCTACTATCGGATACAACCCAACGCTTGCAGAATTTATCCTCTTCAAAATCCCCTCTATTTCCGATGTTGAAAGTGTGAGAGCCAACGCTGATGCATCCAAAATGACACTATCCAGACTTGCACACAAGCATAGCAGCAGACTCTAGAGATGTGCAAAACGTATTTAGGGAAAAAAACCTGAAGGTGGTGGTGGGGAAACACAACCCAGTGAGTGTTGGGCATGCTCTGCAGCCACAGAAAATTGCCTGAATGTTGTGGGGGGGGGGGACGGCAAAAAACGTGGGGGGGAGTGGGAATGGGGCTGCTTTCACACATGGGGCTAACAGCGCTAGTTTAACGGATTAAAAAGGTAGCGCTTCTGTCCCAATTTCTAAAATCCCTTTCACACTGCAGTACCTCTTGCGATAACGAACAGTACTTGTTCAGCCGATATACTGGCATTTTGCGCAACTGTCTTTCACATGGCTTGTTTTCGTCCCTCACCCATGCACACTGTTCCCCACTGTGTAGGAGGTCTAAGATCTTGTCCCGTCACCATGCAAGCCCCTCTCACTTTAGGATCTGACTAGTTGTATCAAGACGTGTGGTGTGTGTATGAAATTCTGTTGCTATCTGCGCCGATGCCGGAATACCGGGACAACGTTCATCAGGCAAAAATTTAAAAAAACTGCACGACTAAAGGGCGGGAACGCACTGCATGCGGGGATGCCTGTCACATGAGCGGCAGCAGCTAGCGAAACACTCCTGCGACCTTCCTGGTTCCCAGCCTTGCTAACGGATTATTTCTGGTATCATTTATTGTGGAAATTAGGGCTACACTTGCACTACATTCCACCAGAATTCCACAGCTACCCGGTATGTCGTGTGAAAGCTCAAATATAATGCGCAAATTACCAGGTAAGAAATCGTCAGAATAACAGAATAAAGTGCAGCGTGGAAGCACCCTGGAACAGAGCAGCTAGGAACCTGGAGAGCAGCAATCTTTTGCTGCAGGTCCCACTTGAAGAGAGCCAGTATTGTGCCATGGTTGGACTAGGACCTGGGAGACCAGGCTTCATCATCATCATTTTAGGTGCTCAAGGTGGCTTAAAACAAGGTGAACAAATTGCAAAAACAATTTCCTAATAACAAAAAATAATAAAACAGTAACATAACAACAAATATAACAAGCAAAAACAACTTTTCAACATTATAAACATAATAAAACAATATTTAAAAACAAATAAAGAAGCAGTAACCACTAACACACACACCCTACTGCTATATCTCCTTCAAAACTTCATTATTCTGAGGGGAGGCTTGTTTTGGAGGGAGTGCTGAGGCCAGGCCTCTTGGTAAGCAGAGGCGTGGACTCCCCTTCCACACAGGTGTAGGCAGGTGCAGGCTTCCCAAGTCACTTTGGGGTAAAAGGATTCAAATCCTCACTCAGCCATGAGCTCACCGGGTGACCTAGGGCTAGTCCCTATATCTCAGCCTCTCAGAACATACTTGGAAGCTCTGTTCAGACCTTCTCACTCAATGCTGAAAGTCTGAGTGTGGGGAAGGAGGGGCCGGCACTTGTAGGAATGATGGCATGGCACTGGTGTACATGACTCCATCCCCCCTCCAACTCATTTTTGAAGTTCTCTGTTTAGGTGCAACACCTGCACTACTGTTGTAGTTCAACAGGCAGTGTGGTATAGTGGTTAGTCTTGGACTTGGAAGACCAGGCTTCAAATTCCCACTCAGCTATGAAGCTCACTGGGTGACCTTAGGTCAGTCACTGTCTCTCAGCCTAACCTACCTCACAGGGTTGTTGTGAGGATAAAATGGAGAGGAGAAGAACCACCTTGAGATCCTTGGAGGAAAGGTGGGAGATAAATGCAATAATAGATAATAGCTTTAAAGTTCTTTAAATTACAGAACAGAGGTCCGTAAATAAAATGAGCATACTCTGGTCCTTGACAGCATTAAACACCTTATTACAGTGTGATTGCCAATGTGACTGTCAGCTCCCCTTAAGCAAGGCTCGAGATTTGGTCAACCTACCCTCCTCCCTCATTGTTACATAACCTTCAAATTCCAAATGGTATCTCCAAACTGGGACTGGTAGGCGTTTCTTTAAAAAAAAAAAAAAAAAACCACACAAGCTCACTGCGGTTAATCTTGACTCATTGCTACATTAAAGCCAGCCAACGTGCGCATTCAAGACCATTAATCTCCTGTGATTAATAAAGAGTGAAGACGTAGAAGTGAAGAGCATTTGTTTTCATGCAATCTCTGCATTTCCAATCAAAACTGAACCCGAGATGTTTCCTATTTCCTCACCTAGTTAATCAAGCAGGCTGCTTGCAGGCCTAAATATACAGCCTGAGGGCTCACAAATCACCTGCACTAATTTGCTAAAGGGAAAAAAATGCCTGAGACATTGCAAGAGAAAATGCCAACACCATAGCAACGGAAAACTTGCAGGCGTCCACCTTGAAATCCGGGAACAATAGCACTATTCACACATAAGAAACCTCCTAGAAAAGGAGATGTCCTTAATAAAATGTTGACTGCTCTGACATTATTTGCCTGTGAATAATTTCTTAAAGCGCAGGATAGTCATGTGCCACTTTCTTCTTCTTCTTCTGTTAACACCTAATTTGTACTTGGAAGTTGGCAAGAAGCTATTCATTAATTCCTCACGCACAACAGAGTGCATCTGAGGTGGTGACTGGGTTACACAGAAGAGGACATTTTGGCAGCTGGGGCTATTGTTATCTTGCACTGTTACAGCATGTCAACTGTTACCTGCCAAAATTCCTTTTTTTTTTTTAAATAAACAGGAGGAGCCTTATCCTTTATTCCTCTTGTTTTCAGAATCCTAGAATCACAGAATTAGAATTGACCTCAAAGGTCAGCTAGGAACATAGGAAGCTGCCTTATACAGAGTTAGACCATTGGTCTTTGTAGCTAAGTATTGTCTACAATGATTGGCAGTGAGTCTCTAGGACAACCTACTTGGAGATGCCGGGGATTGAACCTGGGACCTTCTGCATGCAAAACAGATGCTCTTCCACTGAGCTATGGGCCCGTTTAGTCCAACCCCCTGCCAACACAAGAAGTCCACTACTACAGGATCCCTGATAGGTGACCACCCAGCCTCTGCTCAAAAACCTCTGACTGAGTCCATCAACCTCCAAGGCAGTCTGTTGCACTCGTCAACCAGCACAAACAGTACGATCAGGAGGTTCTTCCTAGTGGTTTTGGTCCAAATCCCCTCTTTCATTAATTGATGAAGGATGGTTGAAAACAATACAGAAGAAATGTTTAACACATGTTCAATGATTCCAAACCCGGAATCATGATTTGTTTCTCCTTTAAACAAACCAGCATTCATAACCCGACAAAACAACACTGGGTTTAAATGCAGCTAGTGATCCTGGCTTGAATGAGAGAAACTGGTCACAATTCCCAGATTTAGATGTCACATGAAGATGGTTTGTTTATCCACTTGTGCCAGGAGAGGAGCAATTGGGCTGTGTGCACACAGCATGGCTTGTTAAGCCAAATTCTTGGCTTTTTGTCATGTGCAATACGACAGCCTGTGTCAATCTCTCTCTCAGTCTCTTGAGGAACCTCATCAACGCTGAAGTTCCGAACAGGAAAAGACAGTTCAGCCAAAGGCTGTGGAATTATTGAATAAATGAATTGTTAATTCACTAAGTTAATTAAAACAAAAACAAAAAAAACACAGCCTTCTCCTACTGAAGCTTCTTGAGGGATAAGGAGCAGTTTCCAACCTAAAAGTATTTGTTCCATGGCTGGGGAACAGATTGCACAACACACACAAACACACACAAAAACCCTTTTGAAATATACACTGAAGCACAAGACTAGCCATCTTTGGAAACTGCTTCTCGAGGGGGATTCCAACATGGAAATCGGACTTTTGATCAAAAGAAACAAGAAAGTAAGGAGATCTGCAATTTACATTTTGTATGCAAAGGAGACTAATTCAGAATGTTGCTTTCTGGTCTGTGCTACCTGGATTCTACACCTCTGTATTATACCAGGTCAGACCATTGCTCCATTTAACCTGCTACTGTCTAGGCCAGTGGTTCTCAAACGTTTTTGCTTCGCGGCGCACTGTAAAATATATAAAAATTTTCTGGCGCACTTCGTGTACAAACTTAAAAATACATTAATATATTTTAAACTATGAATAATAATAACTTAATAATAATATACTTTCATAATATTTGCGGCACACCTAGCCACCTCTTGCAGCGCACCAGTGTGCCCCAGCGCACTGTTTGAGAATCACTGGTCTAGGCTGACAGACAGTGTGGTGTAATAGTTAGGATGTTGGGCTAGGAGCTGGGAGACCCGGGTTCACATCTCCATTCTGCCATGAAGCTCATGAGTGACTTTGGGCCAGACAGCATCTCTCCGACTAACCTACTTCACAGGGTTGTTGTCAGGTTGAAATGGGGATATAGAGTAGGGGAAGGGCCATAGCTCAGTGGTAGAGCATCTGCCTTGCATGTGCAAGGTCCCCGGTTCAATGCCTGGCATCGCCAGGTTGGTCTGGGAATGTGCCCTGTCTGAAGCCCTGGAGAGTTGCTACCTGTCAGTGTGGACATTACTGAGCTAGATGGACCAGTGGGCTTCCTATGTACACTACCTCACGCTCCATGGAGGAAAAGTGGGATATAAATGTAACAATAACTAAAAACAAATACATGAATAAAAGCAATATTCTAAGTGTAAGCAGTTCACCAAGGTTTCAGGCAAATATCATTCCCATCACATTCTACCTGATTCTTGTTCTTTGTTTTTCAAGCCGGAGAGGCCCAGGATTTAACCTGGGATGTTTTTTGTGCAAAGTACGTGCTCTATCACTGAACTACGATCTCCCCACTAAATCCGTTTTGTCACTCTGTTACAAGGCGCAATTTCACCAGGGCAGTTTATAGGGCAGCTTAACACAAGCAGATGGAGATATTGTGCTGGAGTAGAACTGAACAGGCCTTCCGAACATTCAATAAGTAATGATATGTGAATAGAAATGTATTAAATAAATGTATTTATTAAATACATAAAGCACAGATAGGAAACCTCTGGTTCATGGCCCATATGCAGCCCTCTCTACTAGCCTTTGGGAATCTCCACAGGCCATGGTCCTCACTGGCCCTGCTCCTCATGCTTTTCCTCGGCTGAATGTGTCTTTGAACTGTGACAATACGTCTTGCTTGCCTGAATAGACAGGTGTGATGTGTGTGTGTAGAAGCTTTTGTACAAATAAGAGTCATATCCATTGCTCTGTCCTCTTTTGCCTCTGGCCCCGGAGCACCACTGGAATGTGTGTTGGAAGTGCAACAGCGGAGTTTATTCAGTGTGTAACTTAAGGGTTAATTCTGTTATCAATAAGTCAGCTAACCAAGAGGGGAGTGTTGCTTAGAAACCAGGCAGAGTGGCATGATCTTTGCTGAGGTAAAACATGCTTTGCTTTGCTGTGTAGTTGTGAGGAAGTTTTTCTCTTTTATGTTTTGGTTTATATATCTCCCTGATACATACAAGGCCTGAACTAAGAAAGACAAAACCTCTCTGTTTATTTCTCTTCAAATTATACACTGTTTTTGCTTTGGGAAGTCAGTTGGGGGCCACAGCTGATGGTGGGTGGAGCCAAAGTCAAAAGTGGGTGGAGTTTATAGCACTGCAGAGATTGCACAGCTCTGTCTCCTCTCTCTGTGCCACCCCTTCTCTAAGAGAAGTAAGGCCTGATGTGATCCATAAGCTGTGGGTTCTCCACCCCACCTTGAAAGCAACATTTAAGACCTATGGACCATCCTGCTATTATGCCTCAGTGATAGAACTCTAGTGTTGCACATACAAAGCCCCAGAGTAGAGTTGACAGGACTGGGCTAGATGCTCTGACACAGTAGCCTGGATCACATGACACACAGCTAACCCAAACCATGGTTTAGCCTGAATATGTGAGTGTGTGGATTTCCAGAGAGGAGATTATGGCTGCTTCACTCCCCCCCACAGTGTGGCTTAAGAGCGTCATCCAACCCCAGGCTCATATCTCTCTCCAGACTAACCATGAGCTGTAACCTTTGACCCATGGTTTGTATCTAAACCCTGAGCCTGGGTTGGGACAATATGTAAAGCCAAATTATGGCTTATCTCAGTGCAACAGCAAAACAACTAGGAAGGTGCAAAGTGACTGCAATCTCCTCTTCTGGAGCCTGCTGTGACGCCCTTCCCTGGCTCTCCCTGTCAGGTTCCTACCTGCGCGTGGCTACTGCCTGTCACTAGGCACCACCAGGGACTCCACCGGTCCGGACTGTCCTTTTTTATTTTTTCTCTCCCCGCTCTAGCACAGATCTCAACAGATCCCCCTGCTAGGCAACTACCAGTCATGTCCTACTAGTATTCCCAGAGACTCTGAATACTGGTATTGTTATTCTCTTCACCGCTGCCACCATTTGTTACAGTTTCCCTTCAGCCTTGGTCATTACCTTACCCTCCCTTCTGGTCTGTGAAACCCCAGCCAAGGATCAGCCCTTTGGTAAACCAAATTAAGTATTTATTAAAGATAACAAAGCTAACAAGATTAACAAGATTTCTTCTTAAGGCACATAAGCATATGGTTTTACTCAATACTAATCCGAACTCCACCCCCCTCCTTCTCCGCTCTCTCCTGGCAAACCACTCTCTCAAACCCACCAAACAACCCACTCAGTTTCACCACATCCACCCCGATTCCACTCTCACTCTTCCTTTTATACGTTCAGCCATTTTCAACACTCAGCCAATCATCTAGCATTCTACTGCCCATTCACTCCCCCTCCTCTTTCACTCCACTTACCATGTATCTTCTAAACAACCAACACTTACCATATATACATTAATATAGGAACATCACATTCCCCCCCCTTAAAACAACGGCAGAGTATTATTCCTGTTCCAGGATTTATACGTCGCGTTAACAAATAAAAGTCTCTATGGGGAAAATGTCTTTCTTTGTTCCTCCGTCTGGTCACGTCACTGCAGTCCCAGCCACTTGCCTGGAAAGTCCATCGGCCAGTACATTGTCCTTGCCTTTTATGAACTGGAAGTCCACTTGATAGTCCTGTAGGACCCAGGACCACCTCTGCAGCATAGTGTTATGGTTTTTCATAGTCTGCAACCATAACAAGGCCCGATGATCCATAGTCACTGTGAATCTTCGTCCCCACACGTATGGGCGCAACTTGTTCAGTCCCCACACGACCGCTAGGCACTCCTTCTGGACCGACAAATAGTTTTTCTCCCTCGGCGTCAGCTTGCGACTCAGGTACGCCACTGGATGTCTGGTGCCTTCTCTCTCCTGTAGCAAGACGACTCCCAGCGCCAAGTCCGACACATCTGTAGCCACGATGAATGGTTTCTCATAGTATGGTGCTATTAATATGGGTCCTTGGCACAAGGCTTGCTTCAGTAGATCAAAAGCCTTCTGACATTCATCCGTCCATACCACACGCTCAGAACACTTCTTCTTTGTTAATTCATGCAAGGGGGTTGCTATTTCCCCAAAATTTCTCACAAACTTCCTATAAAATCCAGCCACACCCAGAAATGCCCTTACTTGTTTTTTGGTTAAGGGGATCGGCCACGCTTGTATTGCCTCCACCTTGCTCCATAAGGGGGTGATTTTCCCACTCCCCACCTTATGTCCTAAATAGATTACTTCCTTTAGTCCAAACTGGCATTTCTTAGCTTTTATTGTGAGGCCTGCTTTTCTTAAGGCCTCCAATACTGTTGTCAGGTGTTGGACATGCTCAGGCACCGACTTGCTAAAAATGGCCACATCATCGATATAGGCCACTGCAAAATCTGACATGCCTCGCAACACAGTATTGATTAGCCTCTGAAATGAACTTGGTGAGTTCCTTAGTCCCATGGGTAAGGTCACAAACTCATATAACCCATCTGGTGTACTGAAGGCAGTTTTGGCTCTGGATTGCTCGTCTAGTTCCATTTGCCAAAATCCTTTACAGAGATCTAGTGTAGAGATAATGGTTGCTGCCCCCAATAACTCTAACATTGCATCTACCCTAGGCATAGGATACGTATCTGGGACAGTAATTTTATTGATTAGCCGATAATCAATGCAAAACCTTGTCGTTCCATCTTTTTTCGGAACCAGGACAATACTTGAGGCCCAGGGGCTGATGGATTCCCTGATCACTCCTAATTCCAGCATATCTTCCACCTCCTTTTTGATCTCATTCAAAACTTTCCCATTCACACGGTACGGCATAGATCTAATTGGGGCATGATCTCCAGTATCAATGGAATGTATAACTATACTGGTTTGGCCAGGTTTGTTGCTAAAGAGATTCCTATAGGTTTTCAAAACTCTCAGAGTCTCTTTTTTTGGTTCCTCCTTCACCTCCTCTGACCATTCCACTTGATCTACCCCTCCTTTGTCTTTGCTTTCCTGTACCAAATCTGGAAGTTCAGGCCCACTTCCCTCAGGGAATAAGGTAACTTGCAACACCTGTACATCCCTGGTATGGTAAGGCTTCAACATATTTACATGAACCACTTTGCTTTTGTTTAATTGGTCTGTGGTGATTACATACGTCACTGTGTCAAGCCTTTCTCTGATGGTATATGGTCCTTCCCAGTTAGTCTGTAATTTGTCATGTTTCCTGGGTATGAACGCCATAACCATATCTCCCACATTATACACACGTTCCCTGGCTGTTCTGTCATACCAGTAACATTGCTTCTGCTGAGCTTGACTCAAATTCTCTTTCACCACTTCCATCATTTGTTTCACTGGTTCACATTCACCCTTTCTCTCAGCAGGCATCCACAGTCTATATAAAATCCCATTTTCACACACAACTTGATTCCTCAGTTTGTCAGTGAAAGGAATCTGTTGGGTCAGGGCTTGTTCCTTTATCTGCTTCAAACATATCTTTATGCAGCTCTTCCCTGAATTGATCTGCTTCTTCCCCAGAGACCACTTGATACAGTTTGCCTCCTTCAGCAGGCCTGCTAGTGGTTGCTATGGTAACCTGAGGCTGGTTAACAGATTCCACCCTGTTTGTTTCAGCCCCCCTTAATATGGCTTCTTTTTCTCTGCCAATTTGCTGTCTGGTCACTACACATATCTTTCCTTGAGCTCCCATTACATCCCTTCCCAGTATTACTGGTTCTTGTTGCTGGACATTAATGCCTACTTTATATCGGCCCTCTCGGCCTCTCCAAGTCATATCCACCAGGGCCACAGGCAAACTTTCTGGTTGACCCCTCACTCCTTGGATAGTCACAGTTTCCTGAGGTAATATTACCTCAGATTTTATTAAATCTGGCCTCAGTAATGTCTGAGCGGCACCAGTATCAAGCAATGCCCAATAATTTGCCCCTTGTACACTCACTTCCTCTCTCAGACTTGAATCAAGGTCTGTTACTTCTGTCCAGTTTATCTGGCAGAACTGAACCTTTTTCGCTGTTTCTAAAGCCTTGGGCTCTGTTTTCACTGCCCATGTCTGAGCAGGATTACTAATGGGGTTGGCAACCTCACATTGAAAGCGTAGGTGCCCCGGTCTACCACATTTGTAGCATAATTTCTCCTCCCTTTTAGGGTACACAGATCCACTCTGGGGTGTCCTGTGCCCTTCAGATTTTACTGGAGGACTCACTCTCTGTGGTACCACATCCCTTCTGCCAGTGTTATATGGTCTGGGTTTAAAATCTCTTGATGTTTTCCCCACCCAGCCAGTTCTGTTGGAGGCGAAGTGATCCGCCATCTCTGCGGCCTCCTGCACCGATGTAGGAGAACGGTCTTTGACCAGGAGCCTTATTTCTGGTGGTAACTGATGGTATAATTGATCCAATATCATGAGGTTTTTCACCTCCTCCACAGACTGAGCTTTTGCACTTGTCAGCCATTTCCCAAATATGTCCATCAGTTTTGCCCCCAGCTCCATGAAAGACCTCCCTGTCTGTATCTGGCAGTTTCTGAAAAGCTTTCTAAAATAATCAGGCCCCAGTCTGAATCTTTTAAACACTGCTTCTTTGAATTCAGCATAGGTTACTGGCCTGTCTGAGGGGAAGTACTGATACACTTCAGCCAATTCCCCTTTAATCAGATTTGATAAATACTGCATGTATTTATCTTCAGGTAGCCCCCACAACTGAGCTGCCTTTTCAAATTCAAATTTGAAAATTTTGAAATTTGAAAATTTCAAATTCAGCTGAGGTAAATTTGAGGATCTTGACCAGGCTCATAGACAGCAAAGTCCTTTGGAGTAATTTTTATTTTTGCTCCATCTCTGTCCTTTCTTGTTTAATCAGAATGAAACTTCTCTCTTTCAAATTTTAACTTTTCTACTTGTAATTCCGCATCCACTCTCATTCTCTCAAATTCCAACTCCCTCTGCTTGTCTTTCCCATCAGCTTCCATCCTCAACTTCTCAGCTTCCATCCTCAACCTCTCAGCTTCCAACTCCCTCTGCTTGTCTTTTTCCTCAGCCTCCCATCTTAACTTCTCTCTCAAGTACTCTATATAAGCGGGATTGCTTAAGTATCCTTCTGGGGTCTCTTCTCTGACAGGTTGTTTTTGCTGGGCAGTTGCAAATCCTATAAGTGCTACCCTCAATTCATCTACCCCTTTACCCTCGTGAGGTAAATTGAATGTTATGCACTTCTCCACCAGCTCCTCTCTTTTCATTTTTATGTATTCAGCCATGGTGTTTGAGTTCACTCACTCTTTGCCACACACTCTTTGCCAGTCACTCTCACAAGAAATCTTGTTTTGTTATTTCTGTTTGCCACACCACTGTTCTGGTGTTACCGCTATGCCACCACCTGTGACGTAGTCTCCTTTGTCAACACGTGTCTTTGGGACTCTCTTTGGTTCGTATCTGGATTCTGTTGTTCGTATCTGGATTCTCTGTTGTTCGTATCCCACCGCTACTGCCACCACATGTGACACCCTTCCCTGGCTCTCCCTGTCAGGTTCCTACCTGCGCGTGGCTACTGCCTGTCACTAGGCACCACCAGGGACTCCACCGGTCCGGACTGTCCTTTTTTATTTTTTCTCTCCCCGCTCTAGCACAGATCTCAACAGATCCCCCTGCTAGGCAACTACCAGTCACGTCCTAATACTAGTATTCCCAGAGACTCTGAATACTGGTATTGTTATTCTCTTCACCGCTGCCACCATTTGTTACAGTTTCCCTTCAGCCTTGGTCATTACCTTACCCTCCCTTCTGGTCTGTGAAACCCCAGCCAAGGATCAGCCCTTTGGTAAACCAAATTAAGTATTTATTAAAGATAACAAAGCTAACAAGATTAACAAGATTTCTTCTTAAGGCACATAAGCATATGGTTTTACTCAATACTAATCCGAACTCCACCCCCCTCCTTCTCCGCTCTCTCCTGGCAAACCACTCTCTCAAACCCACCAAACAACCCACTCAGTTTCACCTCATCCACCCCGATTCCACTCTCACTCTTCCTTTTATACGTTCAGCCATTTTCAACACTCAGCCAATCATCTAGCATTCTACTGCCCATTCACTCCCCCTCCTCTTTCACTCCACTTACCATGTATCTTCTAAACAACCAACACTTACCATATATACATTAATATAGGAACATCACACCTGCACATTCATGTTAAGCTATGGTTTGGCTTAGGGTGACGTGTGAACCAGACGAAGCCTGGCCAGATCCTTGTTGCCCTTATCACTCACTTCTAATAATATACAGCCTTTTTACAAAACACTTTTACAACCCTCATCCTATTAATCACAGACTTGCTCAAAGCATGTGATCATACCAGGCTATCTTATACTGAGTCAGACTGTGGATCCATCTAGCCTAGCACTGGTTGCACAAGCTGGCAGTGGCTCTATTACCCACAATCCCTTTAAATGGATAATGTCCGGCAGGGAATTGACCCTGGGGCACAGGCTCTGCTACTGAGCTGCAGTCCTCCAGAGCGGCATCCACAAGCAGCCACACTTTGCATTCATTCCCCACAGGCAGTGGAGGCTGGTCCTTTCTAGTGAATGGGGCAGTGCCCCACCAAGCTCAGCCTGCCCTTAGCTGGCCCTCACCTGCCTGCCTGCTTGCCTTATTTACAACAGCCAGAGGGAGGACCTGGCTCTCAGCTCCCTCCTCTTTAGTCTCACTGTTGCTCTTGTAGAACTCAGCAGAAGGGAGAAGGAGGAGGACAAAGCTAGAATTAGTTGGCTCCGCCTGTCATGGGCTCTGGCTCCAACTATTGTTGGCCTCCCTGCCTTCTCCCTAGCAGTCCCAATGGGCACCAGCCATAGCTGCCCATGGGCAATGCTTTTTTTGGGGGGGGGGTAAAACACGAGGTAATGATACTCATACCTTGATGAGTTGGATGTACTTTAGGAGTTGTTTTGGGGGGTCAGGATTCATTTTGGAGATGCATTTTTGCTGTTATTGGGACTACGGCTCTGTATCTTTGTTGTCAGACATTATTGTGAAGTGTGTGGGGATTGCTCAGTTGCATATTGATTGAGATGTTTTCATTAGTTTATTGTTTATGACTATTGTTTGACTATATTGTTTTATTTTGGTAACTGCTAAAATTATGTAGGGGTGTTTTTTTTAATATTGCAAGCCGCCTTGAGCATAGCTGCTATGGAAAGGCGGCATACAAATAAATGATGATGATGATGATGATGAAAGTGCTGTGAATGCCAGCATAAAATGGCTGCCATGGGCAGCAAAAAAAGAGGTGCCAGTAGTGAGTTCCATCACAAAAAAGGCACTGCTTATGGGTGTCTTTTAAATGATTGTTATGAAAGGGCCTGCAGGCCCACAGAGAATCACCAATGTGGCGGGTACCAAAAGGCCCTTTAGTCCAACCCTCTCCAGAGCTTGGAAAAGTTACTTTTTTTAAACTACATCTCCCATCAGCCCCAGCCAGCATGGCCACTGGATTGGGCTGATGGGGTTGTAGTTCAAAAAAAGTAACTTTTCCAAGCTCTGCCTCTAACAAAAGGCAGGGCCATTCCAATAATTGTTCACATCACAGCAATTCAAAAATGACAAGAGGGGGTTTCAGAATAATCCCCGCTTGCTTTAAAATGCATGAGGAAGATGAAGGTCCATTCAGGCAAGCCCTGTCCCAGGGCACCCACTGGCTATGCATTCTACACGCATAGAAAGGGGTCCTGCACACAAACCAACATGTGCAGAGCAGCTTTTCCCAACCATTGGGTCCCCAGATGTTGCTGGACTACCATGCCCATAATTCTTGGCCACTGGCCATGCTGGCTGGGGCTGCTGTGAGTTGTAGTCCAGGAGGGCCAAAGACTGGGAAAGGCTGGAGCTATGTGCATGGGGACCCTTCTCAAAGTCACCAAGCTCAATGGGGAATGTTGCCGGCAGGTGAATCAGCAGTGGGAGAATATGGCCGCCTCATGCATGCTTTTAAAACCTGAACCTCTCAAAAATAAATAAAATCAATCTACTATCAAAGTGTTTCAATAACAGTACTGTAACATTACAAATTCATTGAAAGATAAGCAGTAACTGCACTAAATAAAATTAATACAAATCACATTATAACCATCTCAAATTCATTGCAAAGAACAAAATATTAATCATCATTAGGGATGGGGAAGAAATGTGATTAAGTTTGCATTGAAAGTCAAACCTACCAAATTTGCATTTTCTGAAACAATATGCAGACTCAACACGGCTGTCCTTTAAAATTCACCCTTTTCCAATTGTTGCAATGTGGTTCTCCAGCCAAGTGATATGTTCAAAAATGCACCATACTAGGCTAAAATGTGCATAAAAATGCATACATTAATGAAAAGAACATACAAAAAGGCATTACATTCAGGGCAATTGCTTTGCAAAAGTGTGCAAGTTAAGCAAAATTGCAAAGAAAAATGTGTTTATCAAGAAAAAAATTGCACTGAAATGCTGACAAATTTTCATAAAGATTTTTTTTAAAAAAACTGCCATAGAAATGCAGTGAACTGAATTTAAATGAAGATTAGAAAAATGAAAAACTGAGAACCAGAATTGACATATCCATCCATCCCTAACCATTGCCAAATCTGATGCAATATTAATGTTAATACCAGTTTTAGAACTAGCAAAAAACCCCACACACAGCAACAAAAAAGCATAACAATGTCCAATTGTAATAGGCTAACCAGAGAATACTAACCGATCCCATCAAACGATCGGTTTCTGCATCTGAGCTACCTGCCCCTATCATCTTAGAGAATACAATATAGACACATGTGACCTCTCTGTGCGGGAGTTCTAGCCAATCAGAGACAATCTCTTCAGGCTGCAGCCCTATGCACATTTAAGACCACTGATAGTCAGACTTTGGCACAGGAATGTAGATGCTGCCTAGTACAGAGTCAGATCCTGTAGCTTAGTAGCATCCACACTGACTGGCAGTGACTTTCCAGAGTTTCAGGCAGCAGCTTCACTGGTTCTGTCTGGATATGCCAGGGATTGAACCTGGGACATTTTGCATGCAAAACAGATGCCCTGCCACTGAGCTACAACCCCTCCCAAGTAACAGGCCGGACTGGACCATTACAGATCTAAATAACAAAACCACAACCTGACCTCAGCATAACAACCCACCCACCCCCCACAAAAAACCCTCAGGAACTTGGGGGGGGGAGGGGAGATCCCACAAAATAAAGCAAAGGAGAAGAGAATTTCCCCTTAGCTTGATGCTACTTAAATCTATTCAACAAATGTAACTCTCTAATTCTTCCTCACATTTTTTGGTGGCACATTTTCCTTCTCCATCATCACCAGTGCTTTCCCTCTTACACAAGTGAATCTGCCAAGCCAAACGTCCCCATTTTCATTTGAAAACAGACTAGACACCATACACGTATCTCTCACATGACTTCCTTCCCAAGAGGAGGCAATGGTGAGTGATGGGGGCCAATCAATGAAGCAAGGGGCCTCTGAAATTACATGGGGGGGCACTCTGTCTCCTTCCTATCCTGCATGCAGGGCCCTCGCCCCCAGTTCACTCTCCTCCCCTTATTTTATTTATTTACTTAACCAAATTTATATACCACTTGATTGTTATAAAAACCTCTACATGGTTGACAAAGAAACATTAAAAATGATCAATAAAACAGTTTAAACATTTTTAAAACAGCAGCTAACTAAAAACTTTAAAATGCATCAACATCTATGCATCTGGAGAAGTTTCCCAGCACAGTTTTTCTATCCTGGTGATCCTAGGAGGGTGACGCTGGGATTAGGGAGCTCCCTTGTACATCGCCCCAAATGCATCCCAAGAAGTAGGACACAGATTTGCATAAAATTTGCAGGCACTAACTTGTATATACTGATGCAAATGGAGAAATCATTACTTCAATTTAAACAGAAATACCGTACATCTCACCATTGCGGGGAAGCCTTTGACCAGGTAGGTATGTGCCTGCTCAGTCTGCTATTCAAGGGCTAACTGTTGATGGACAACTTCAAGGCCCCTCCTATTCTCTTTTAGGATTCTTTACCTTTAAACCAGACTAGGAATGGGGGAGAAATTCAATTCAGTTCACATTTAAAGGCAAAACCATCAAATTTGCACTTTCCGAAACAATTCAAAAACCAAAACACAGCCATCCTTTGAAATTCACACTTATTCAAATTTTGCAATGCAGTTTTCCAACAAACTATGTCTACAAAATTGCATCTATTAGGGGAAAGCGTGCCCAAAATGAATGTATTGGTGAAAATAACATATAAAAATATATTATATGATGAGAAATTGCTTGCAAAAATGTATTTATTAGGATAAATTCACACTAAAATGCTGAAGAATTTTCATACAGAAATGTGGAAAAACGAATTTAAGATTAGGAAAACAAGAAACTGAGAGAATGGAAACTGACAGATCATTCCATCCCTAAACCAGACTTGGATCAGACAGATCTTCAAACAGAGGGCTTCTTCAAACAGAGGACTGTCCTGTGACTGCCCTTCAAATAAAGCATTGTCCTCTGTAAACTAGGACACTTGGGCAATGTAGCTAGGACACTAGATGCAGGTTAGGCCATGCCCCATCTTCACGCCTGAGAACAGCCATAACGGCTGCTTTGGCAGATCTGAAGCTGTTGCAAACTCAGCACATATATAGGAGGTTGGTTTTTTCCCTTTCCCCAGCTCCCCCTCCCCCAAACATATGACAATATCCAATTTTAAAAACTAGTACTTAGGCAGGGCCAGGAGAAGGAGCAACGGCGGATCGATATAGAGTCTAGCAGATGCCCATGGGTGAAGGAGCAAGCAACTGAGCAATCTTCAAAACAGTAACGACCCCCCAAGTTACCATACTAGACCCCAAGTCTAGTCTACGGCAACACCCTCAATTTATTTTGGTCTATTATTTTGGCTATACTGGCTCCCTCAGCCTAACAGGAATTTGTAGACGGTGGCCATGGGAGAAGCTACACACATGCATGCTGCAACATAAGGAATGATGCACAGGGACAGGTCCATAGCCAGCAGGAGACGTTGTGGAAATGTCCCATTAAGATGGAGCAGATTCCGTCTCTGTTTGCTCCAGAGGATAGGACTGGAACGAATGTGTGCAGATTGCAGGGAAGCAAATTTCAGCTGATCATTAGGAGAAATTTCCTAACTATTTGAGCTCTTCAACAGTGGAACACATTTCCTTGAAAGATGGTGGACTCTCTTTTGCTGCAGGTACTTAAGCAGAGTCTGGATGGCCCATCTGTCAGCGATGTAGAAATTCTGCTGTTTACCTGCAAAGCCCTAAATAACTCTGGACCAGGTTACCTGATAAACCTTCTCCTCCACTGCCCAGTAAAGGCATCAAAATCAGTAAAAAGAACCCAGTTAGTTTTGCCACAGTCTGATGATTATTGGCTTTTAATAATGTGGGGGCAGGCTTTTTCACTGGTGTTGTGGAATGCCCCCCCGCTGAAATTCAAGAGGCCCCATCCCATCACCTCTTGAAGACTCAATTATTTAGGCAAACACTCCCCTGAACTTGAACTTCTGATCCTTTTGTTTTAAACTGTTTGAATCGTTCTGCTTTTTAACTGGCTGGCTTTCTGGTATGTTTAAATTAAACATATTTTAATGCTTTGATGGAACTGTTTTATTGCGTATTTCAATTATGTATGAATTATATTATTGATTGTATAGTTGCAAACCAATTAGAAGCCATCTTGGCATATGGTATATAAAATAAGGGGTATATAAATAATAGTAAGAATAACAACAAGAGTTGCATCATGCATTGGAGATCCTGCACTGAGCACGTGGCTGGACTACATGAGCAACAAGGTGCCTTCCAACTCCGTGATTTTACCATTTTTAAAAAGTCATTCTCTACCACTTTTTCTTGTGGAAATACAAGGGAAAGCATACAGGGAGGAATTCCACTTAATTGCTCATTAAGAAGAAATACAATTAAACATTTTTAAGCCCCACCAACACAGCAGAATTTCTGGCTTGGAACTCTCAGGAGACAGCATGGTGTGTTGGTTAGTGCATCAGACATGCACATTAAGATGCAATCCTATGCACGCTTACCCGGGAGTAAGCCCCATAGAATGCAATGGGACTCACTTCCAAGGAAAGAGGCATTGGTTTGAACTACACCTCAAAATGCTGCTGTTTACTCTTACTTTTCTAAACGGCTGGATTTATCAAAGGAATGGGGGGGTAATTGGCAGCAGCCCAAATTGCTAGAGTTTATACACATTCTGGCACCTGCCCAGGTCATCCTTCCCTCTTGTTCCCAACACACACTCCTTCTGTTCAGATGAAATCCTAATTAGGTTGGATGCAGAAGTATCAGAAACATCCCCCCCCAAATGTAACCCTGAAAACTGTCCAGGGAATGGGAGAGGGGGGCTCGCTTTCCTTTCCTGAATCCACCCACTAGGCTGTGGTGTTGGTAAACCATTAGACAATGCTTTGTGGCCTGGGGAGTGGTGAAGCTATGCCCTCCCCTCCCCCAAAAAACTGGTTAGTAGCATCCTCTCTTGGACAAGCTCCAAGCATGACAAAGTTGGGAACCAGCTACCCTGTAAGTAAATAAATCTTTTTTTCCTTACTAATGTCCGTGTTCCTTTGTTCAACAGTGAGATGTGCCATGCACTTTGTTGGGCCCAAATCACAGGCAAAGCCTTTGAACATCTGTGAGCAAAACTAATCGCATCTATATTTGGAAGTGGAAAGAGCAGAGCAGAGGAAAATCCTATGTTTTGAAAGGAAAACAAATTAGGTTCCGGCACATGATTGAGAATGGAAACTACAGGCCTCAGTCTTGGCAGGGGTCCCCCTCCCCCCCCAAAAAAAAAACTGGAGGAAAAGAAGGAAACAAAAAAAGCCCATACACCATCCAAGGCATTTGCACATCAGGTTTAGAGCCGAAACACATGGAAAATTGTGTTTTGACAGCATCTGTAGACTGCCTGAACCATGAGACTGCTAGAAACACTTGATGTGCTGGGGACTCAACTCTCCCTCTTCATGTCTGTGCTCTAAATAGTCCTGAGATCCAAAATCAGGCAGGACAAATCCAGCTGTTTGTGGGCTAGTTTTCAAAGGGAAAAAATAAACTTGAAATGTACAGTACTGAAATAAATTAAAGGCTGGGGAGAAAATGTTTTACATGAGAGTTTTCAATCCCTTCAAATATCCAGTATGTTCAGGAACAGTTTGTTCCTTTTCTCGGCAGAGGATAAAAAAGATTTATTTAGATGCTGGGTGCTGGTGTGCCAGGATGCCCAGAATGGGTGATGCAGATTTTGAACGCTATGGTTCAGGCTCTCATTGTAGCTGTCGAGGGGGGGGATCTGTGGCCTCCTACACGTGCTGTTGGCCTCCAACTCCCATCAGCCCCAGAGAGTACAGTTCTACTGGAGAGGGTTGGTCAGAGTTGGAGGCCAACATCATCTGGAGCACACCAGATTGGTGAAGCCTGCCTTAGACTATGCCACTGACCCACTCAACAGATCTTCTGATGATCATTTGGTTCCTCTCTCTTTTCACTCGCCATTGCCTTTCACCACACTCAAACCATGCCTAGCTCATGCGCATTGCCTTTGTCATGCACATCTGTCTTTGGCCACATCGACATCAAACATTTAATGCATGTGGCTTCCCCTAAAGAATCCTGGGAATTGTAGTTTGTCAAGGGTGCTGGGAAGGTGAGCTCTGTGAGGGTAAGCTACAATTCCCAGGATTCTTTGGGGGAAGCCAGGTGTTTTACATGGGCTTTAAATGTATGGTGCGGACTGTGTCTCTTCTACAGCTTCCTACATGCCCCTATGGAAGCCAGCTCCACCTTTTTCAGCCTCAACAGCCAGCAGCAGGAGGAGACAGGGAGAGATATAACCAGGGCCTGCCAGCAACTGCAAATTCGGCGTCTTGACATGCAGTGGTAACCAAATCAAATTAGCATGGAACACGACAGTGAGTTTAAATACAGCTCTTCAAAAATAAGTGCCAAGTATCAAGCACAAATTTAACACAGAGAGACAGAGGAATGACAAGCTGCACTTGTTACCAGGTTGCAAAGTTAAACGGATGACTGATGTATATATTTGTAGAGAATTATGATGGAAGACAGAGGCATGAACCAGTCCCATGATGCATCACCATCTTTTCTACAAATACCCAGCAAAGTAAGCATCAAATGCTCATGCATTCAGGCATTCTGATATATCCAATGATTTTCCTGAAATGAAAACTGCAGGGCATTTTTTTTTTAAAAAAATCCCCTTCCTCACACAAAACAAGCAGAATAAATTGTGTTTATTTGTCTACACGGAGACTGATGGGTGACATTTAATCATCCAAAGGGTTTCAGTTGGGAGTTATTAGCAGTTTTCTAAATTAGCTCAAGGGCAGAGTACTATTTTAAGTACTGAAAGATACTGTAGCTGTGAAGCCTTGGAGTTAACAAGCATATAGATGCCTTGCTGGTTTTAAAGGGTTGAATATCACATGCAGCCTGATGCTATTTTGGATTGTTAGAGTGATATATAAGATAAGGCAACCATCCACCAGACTTTCTCCCTGCATCCCCATCATTTCAGCATGTTTTGCACGCAGGACCAGATCTACCACTGAGCAAGGTGAAACAGGATGCTACTGGTGGCAGAACTAGGGGACAGAATGGGGTGGGGAATCTTTTTCAGTCCAAAGGCCACATTCCCTTCTGGGAAACCTTCCAAGGGCCAGGGATGGCTGGGGCCAGAGGCAAAAGTATGCGGAGCAGCAATGGTAAGTTTTCCTTCTGTATGGTAGGCTAGTTTCTACACACTCATTCCCCCCCCTCCAGCCTCCATTCAGGCATCATCAGACTTCAAGGATACATTCCAGGCAAGTAAAAACACTCAGGGTGCAAAACAGGGCCAGACAGAGAGGACTGCATTCATCTGTGGGCCCAAGGTTCCCCACCCCTGAGACACATGAAGGCAAACCGATATCTGAATGGTGCCTCCATACTTTTTAAAGTGTTGGCCCTAGTAAGGGTGAGGGTACCTTTTGCTGCAGGCAGCACAATGCCTTTAGTGGCGCTCTCTAGATAGACGCAGGAGTTAACGGATCATGTACAAAGGCTGAAATCCAGGGGTGGCTGTTGGTTCCATGTCAGTAGTGCAGTGGGAACCAATCTGGGTTTTAGTCTAAACTTTCAAGGACCTTCTTGAAACTTTGGACTAAAACCCAGAGCGGATTCCACTGCCCCACTGACATGGAGCCACCAGCCGCCACTGCTGAAATCATCGAAATGTAGCCGGATGGCAAATATCCAGACTTGGAGGAGTTGATGAGCCAGAGGGCACAGAATACCAATTCCTAGACAGGCGGGAGTGTGATGGAAAGGCAGTGTGACGAGCCATCTAGGAAGTAACGTTGAAACTATCCAGTCACTTCTCCCGTATAAGCAATCGTCTCACTTTCACTGCTTTCACCAAAAGCCATCATAACAAGCATGCAAACCAAATGCAACCAGAGCCTCAAAGCAGATGCCATATCCATATTTATAACTGATCACTTATCTAGCCTAAGAATTTTCATCTAAATGGCAATGTCCAAACCAGTTATACACAATTTTGAGCAAATCTGGAAAATATTTAGGATATCACCGGTACCTTCCATGAAAACTATGCCCCCTCCTTTTCCTTGTGCATTCATCATTATTTGTGCTCATGATGGTATTGGGCCGGTTATACACAGTCCCACTTTCAACACTGATTGAGCCTGCAAAAGTTTTGGTAAAGACATACTGCTTTAGTTTCCAATCAGTGTGTGTCCCGTAGTTTCCTGCTGAAATCCTGTAACTTTCCAGACCACAAATGCTCCAAAGTTGTTCGTGGGAGGGGGGCGTGTCTCACTTTTGTTGCACTGTAGTGCAAGAGTGCCCTTGCAGACAGCAATGTAACAACACTGGGGGAAGCATCCGAGAAGTAATAAAGCAGAATGATGTGTGGGTGGTCCAGTATAAATCCACCACCTATTGCATTAATGACATGTGGCAGAATGTTGTTGTTATGTGCCTCCAAGTCGACTGCGACTTATGGCGACCCTATGAATCAGCGACCTCCAAGAGCATCTGTCATGAACCACCCTATTCAGATCATGTAAGTTCAGGTCTGTGGTTGCCTTTATGGAATCAATCCATGTCTTGTTTGGCCTTCCTCTTTTTCTACTCCCTTCTGTTTTTCCCAGCATTATTGTTTTTTCTAGTGAATCATGTCTTCTCATGATGTGTCCAAAGTATGATAACCTCAGTTTCATCATTTTAGCTTCTAGTGATAGTTCTGGTTTAATTTGTTCTAACACCCAATTATTTGTCTTTTTTGCGGTCCATGGCATCCGCAAAGCTCTCCTCCAACACCACAAATTTAAATGAGTTGATTTCAAATGAGTGAATATACCTGCTATAAAACCCCAGTCTAAAAGTGGCCAGATAAGAAACTTTTTATTTGCAAGCTGCTTTGAGCGATTCTTCTATGGAGGAGGAAAGTGGAGTGTTAATCTTTTACATAATGAAAGGATAAGACAGGAAACAAAGCATTCCCCAACAAATCTGAAAAGCAGCATAAAATGTCTCCATCGCTCAAAACAGCGCAACCATTTCCCATACCCTCACTTACAATGCCTGTCCTAATCTCAACAGCTTCCTTCTCTGCCTTGCTGAGGCATGTACATTTCCAACGAGCACCCTCCACGCACCGAGCACTGGGATGTATATTCTAGACTTCCGCCCTGTCAAAAAATTGAAAAGGTAAACCAGTGCTCTGATACAGTGGAATAATTTGCTGCTTGTTGGGGGAAATTGGGCTTCTCTCATCGGTTTGCAAAAAAAGGAAATGAACCCTGGGGTTTTGAAAAGGCTCAGCAGATACTGTGCTCATAAAGCAACAAGATAACAAAACCGTTGTGGTGGGAAAAGGTGCTCTTTTGGTGCTTCTCCTTGTCTGTTCGTATGCCAGCAGCATTTCAGACAGCTGCACGGTGAGCTCATCCATACTCCAGCTAAGTTTATCTCAACCTGGGACAGAGAGGCATCTCTAACAAGCTGGCTGGCTCCTTACAGAAACTCCATCAGCCCAACTTCCTCCCTGTAAAGCAACAAACCAGCCAGAGCTGCTCTAGCTTCAGTCCAGACACCTGTCACCCTTTCAGGCTACATCTGTGCCTCACCTGTATTTCAACCGTTTCCCAGGCGAATCTTGCCGTGATCCAGGTGCAAGCTTGGGGCACCTGCAAGTTGGAACACTGCATGCTAACATTAGCCCAATGTTCCTTGGCAAACAGGAGACTGGCAAAAAAATCCAACCCCCCTTGTGCCAGGCTGAGGTGGTGGAGGAGTAGGCATCACTCCTACTCTGCCAGCCTCCCACCAGAATGGCATTAATAGGTGGGCAGAAGTGCCACTTGTGGGGATCTCAAAACAGGGGCTGTCTGAGGGAGGGCTGAGCCAGCCCATGATCTGTTGGATCCCAGTCTGGCTCCATTGCCATCATGTGGTGGCATCAGGTCTGATTTGGACCAGAATGTTGTGGCTGCCCCGACACCCTCCACCCCCCAGCTACCATGCATGGCACGACTATGGATCTGACAGTGGCCTACCAACCCGTAAAGCCTCACTGGGACAGGATGTGGGGGGGAGGAGTTTGGCTTGCTCCCTCAAGCACAATAGTTTTTATTTAGGTATTTCTTTTTATGTTTTATATTTTCTTTTAGTTTACACAAATAAAGTTGCATATTTACAAATAATTAAATTTTAAATTAAATCCAATTTTTTAACCTAATTTACACACACGCATGAAACCCGCTCATAGTTCTTTTCACATTTTCACAAAAGAAAAATGAGGAAAAAATATAAGACAACATAATTCACTCTTTAAAATTAACTGGAAAATGCCTATAAAACAACATGTTTAACAAGATTCTTAAATGGTGTCTAACATTATTCATGATTGTACGTAATCCTGTGCTGTAAAATTTCATTAGATAACAAAATACTCAAATGTTAAAATAGTTGTATTATTAACCTGTCTACCTTTTTTTGATTCTAACGAAATTAAGATAATTTGATCATATACACAATGCGCCAAATTCACAATAGCCACTTTTTCTATTGCCCTCTTTATTCATGATAAACAGACCCCCATTTGCACTATACATTTAAAGCCGTATCACAGCAAACTGAACAGGCATATTTCCCTATATTTTCCCCAAAGAATCTTCAGAACTGTAGTTTGTTAAGGTTGCTGAGAGTTGTTAGAAGACCTCTATTGCCCTCACAGAGTTCCAATTTGCAGAGTTCCCTGGGAAGAGGGACTGATTACTAAACTGCACTGGGAACTATCGCTCTGCGAGGGGAATAGGAGTCCCTGCACCTTTAACCAACTACAGAGCAACGAATGCAAATTCTACCTTTGTACATACACTAGTTTATACACCCATCACTCTATATTCTAAGAACATAAGAAGAGCCTGCTGGATCAGGCCAGTGGCCCATCTGGTCCAGCATCCTGTTCTCACAGTGGCCAACCAGGTGCCCGGGGGAAGCCGGCAAGCAAGAGCATTCTCTCCTCCTGCAGTTTCCACAACTGGGATTGGGAAGCATACTGCCTCTGATAGTGGAGGTAGAACACATCCCTCAGGGTTAGTAGTGACTGATAGCCTTATCCTCCATGTATCTGTCTAATCCAGGAGTTCCCAGACTGTTCTGTGGACCACCAGTGGTCATTCAGGTGGTCCGCGGCTTGTCTGCATTCAGTATTCATATTTATTTTTAATTGCATTTTTACGGCTTCCTGTATTTCTCAAATTGCATTACAATTTGATTTCTATGGAATGCCAATTGTAATACAACAAAATACAATATAAGGAATACAAGAAGCAATAAACATGCAATTAAAAATCAAACAGCATCTCACACAGCACATTTTAATTGCTACATCAGGGAGGCAAATCATGAAGTGCAAAGACCATCAGCAATTCTGAAGTGGTCCATGGGGGAAAAAAAGTTTGGGAACCATTAGTCTCATCCTCTTTTAAAGCCATCCAAGTTGGTGGCCATCATTGCCTCTTGTGGGAGCGAATTCCGTAGTTTAACTATGCGCTGTGGGAAGAACTGCTTTCTTTGGTCTGACCTGAACCTTCCAACATTCAGCTTCTTTGAATGTCCACGAGTTCTAGTATTATGAGAGAGGGAGAAAAACTTTCCTCTATCCACTTTCTCAGTGCCATGCATAATTTAATCCACTTCCATCGTGTCGCCTCTGACTTGCCTTTGCTCTGAATTTAAAATTATGGGATGAAGTCTTGAGAATCATTAATTTAATCGTGGAAACGTCACATTTCAAAGACACACATTTTGCTCAGTTACTTCCCTTCTATTTGGAATTTACCACAAAGCCATGAATTATGGGACCAGGCAGGCACTAAGGCCAGCCAAACACATGGTGCTGCAGCCTGGGATGAAGAAGTCACTGCCTTTTACACAACAATGGATTAACGATCAGCATGCCCTGTCCTTATTTGAACTAGAACATGCTGACATGAGAATAAAGAAGGCAAATATAAGAACATTTGGTCAGCCTTTTTTCATAGTCAACAGCCCAGTTTATTTGTATTTCCAGTTTAGAAGGTCAAAACATATTCACTTTTCCTATTTAAACTTTCTCTGTTTTATTTTTGTTTGAATGTTACATGAGTTATACTGTCTAAAACCTGTATTTTCTTTTTTAAAAACCCACAGTTTTTACCCCAATACCTCCTCTCCCCACACAAACCAATTCCAGGCACCGTGTTCATCATCAGAGCCCCTTCTTTGTGTGCCCTTTATGTGGAGGGTGGCAACACAAGAGCCTTTTCAGTGGTGGCTCTCCATTTGTGGAATGCTCTCCCCAGGGAGGCACACTTGGCGGCGTCACTGCCTGTTTTTAGGTGCCAGGCAAAAACATTCTTATTTACCCAGGATTATGGTATTTTATTGGGATGGTACTTGGATATGTCAGTGGCCTTTGTCATGTTCATCCTTTTAAATGCATTGTCAGATGAGTACTTTAGTTTTTGTTTATTGCTGTTTCTATATGATTTTTAATGTCATTATTTTATTTTTACTCTTTGTCAGTCACTTTCTGGCACTTGAGTGGAACAACGCAATATAATAACAATAATAATATCGAAAACAACAACAACACATGGGAGACTAGTGTAGCCATTTCCTTCCTACGATATAGGATTGCCAGTGCAGAGAACGGTGGAAAAGACCAAAGATTCTGGAGCAGTAAGGACATTTCAAGGGGATAGCTGGGTGCCGGCTCTCCATCTCATTCATCATCACTTTCAGTGGCAGCCTGTGTGTTAACGGTTGAAAAATAATAGTAATCAGAGACGCCGACACTCCCATTGCAAGGACTCATGACCAACCGTTCCCAGTTCTCTGCATTTTATTAAAGAGGCAACATCTCCATCTTCCAGCATTCTGTCCATGTGCCCATACCTGCACTGTACTGCTCTATGGTTTATTACTTACTTCTTCAGATTTCAAGCCAACAAAGAACTCAGATTTCATCGGTATCTTTGCTGATAGACTGTGATAGGTATATTTTTGTTTGTTACTTTATTAGCTTGTGGGTGCGTACCACAAGGCAGCTTAAAATGTAATGGATAGGAATGTAGGAAGCTGCCTTATACTGAGACAAAACATTGGCCTATCCAGCTCAGTACTCTCCAGGGTTTCAGACAGGGGACATTTCTAGTCAAATCTAGTCTAGTCCTTCCCCTCTTCCCCATACATCACGATCCTGATTTCACCCTGCCTCACATCCACCACATGGATGCACCCCACATATGCATATTTTTTGCATCTTCCACATAGAATCATAGAACAGTAGAGTTGGAAGGGCTTGTAAGGCCATTGAGCCCAACCTCCTGCTCAATCCAGGAATCCAACTTAAAGCATCCCCAACAGGTGGCTGTCCACCTCCATAAGTCATCGATTCCATTGTCGTACTGCTCTAACAGTTAGGAAGTTTTTTCTGATGTTCAGCTGAAATGTAACTTGAGCCCATTATGCCAAGTCCTGTACTGCGGGACAACCGAGAAGAGATTCTGGCCCTCCTCTGTGTGACAACCTTTCAAGCAATTGAAGAGTGCTATTACATCTCCTCTCGGTCTTCTCTTCTCAAGGCTAAACCTGACATCATATTTATCCAAGTGACAGCATGCACTTTTGGAAATGGATGGAACACCACTGAACTCACCCAATTTTACTACAGAGCAAGCATGGTTGAACACACAAGTGCTTCTTATGTTTTTCCTTGGCACAGGAGTAAGTCAAGGTCAGGACATAGTTACAGTTGAAGGAAGTTCCAGCCACCAGCTGCCTTCCTACCAATGTTCTCTAGCCTTCGTGCATTCCCAACTCCCTTTTCCATGCTCCAGGCAAAATCCTGGAGAATGTGTTATTGGTAGTAAGCTCCATTGAACACAATGGGTTTTTCTTCCAAGGAAACATACTGTACATGACGACCTGGATCTGGCCATCCGCCTGGGGCTACTTGGTAGGACTATAACTGAATGCTGACAGAAAGACTCTATAACTTTTAAAATCCCTATTGAATTATTTTTACTGGGGACAGCAATGAAGGATTTCAAATATTTTGATTTTTGGTTCAATTTTTGTTGTAGTTCCTGTTGACTTTTTAAAAAATCTGGCACTGCAGCTAAAATGAATTTTACCTCTGTTAGCATAAAGACCAGGGGGGTGGGTATTTGTGTTTTCTATCCATCAAGGAATCTGTGTATTTTGCCTAAGGATGGAGATAACCTAAGGATAGGGGGGGGGTAATTCAATTTGGCTCATATTTTAAAGACGAACCTACCTACTTCACACTTTCCAACACAAACCAAAACACAGCCATTCCTCTAGATTCGCACTTCTCCAAATTTTGCAGTGCAGTTCTCCAGCCAAGTAATTTGTACAGAATTGCACCATGCTAGGGTAAAGAGCGCATACAAATGCACATATTAGTGAAAATAATGTACAAAAATACATTGTATTAGGGAAAATTGCTTTGCAAAAAATGTGCATATTAGGAGAAATTTTCACTAAAATGCTGATGAATTTTCATGAGGGATTTTTTTAAAATAAAAAATCGCAAACTGACTTGGCAGTGTAGAGAACAGAACTTAAGACTGGAAAAACAAGAAACGGAGAAAAATAGAAACTGACAGATTCGCCCACCCTACCCAAGGATGGGAGACACACCTGGGTATTTTTTTTTTGTAATCCCACAGATGGGGAAATCAGCCATCATTCTGCGGCTTCTTCCAGGCTTTGGTGCAACTTGATACTTGCCTGGCACCTAAGAGAGCTTTATTTGGATGTTTGCTATCTCCCTCCCACTGCCTGAAGACTCTTGTGACTCACAGATTTACCAGTAGCCAACTCTCTCTCCGCCCCCCGCCCCCTTGTTCACCATGTAGCCCGATGAAGAGTTCTGGAGAACTCAAAAGCTTACACGGCATTTTGAGAAATGTTTACATGGTCCTAATATGGATTTTGGGTTTTTCTTCCCTGATGGGCAAGCACAGCTATCCTTAGCGTCTGAAGGATTTCAAAGGCTCCCTGGATGAAAGCACACCCCCTCCCTCCCAGCATAGGTGTATGCTATGCTGTTAGCATTGTGTTAGCGCTTCCCAGAACCTCAGAAGCTGCTAGCCTCCTTACCTTCCATGCCTGTCCTCTCCCTGCTTTTTCCTTAGTACTTTGCTAGGCGTACATTGGGTGATCTGGGAGAGATGAATGGCAAGGCCTAATTTATATGTTCTTTCCATGTTCTCCCACCCCAGGGAGCTCTAGCTTAAATACCTCCAATAAAGGAGAACCCACCATTTCCCAAGGCAGCCTGTTCTATTATCAAACAGCCCTTACTGTTAACTTTCCCCTAATGTTTATAGTCAAAATCTGAAGTGAAGGAAGTGGACTGCCTTCAAGTCGATCCCATCTTATGGCAACCCTATGAACAGGATTTTCATGGTAAGCGGTATTCAGAGGGGTTTTACCATTGCCTTCCTCTGAGGCTGAGAGGCAGTGACTGGCCCAAGGTCACCCAGTGAGCTTCGTGGCTGTGTGGAGATTCGAACCCTGGTCTCCCAGGTCATAGTCCAACACTCTAACCACTAAGCCTCACTGGGTCTCAGTCAAAATCTATTTCCATGCAATTTCCACCCGTTAGTTTGAGTCCTGCCCCCCTGGAGCAAGACAGAACAGGCCTGTTCCATCATCTGTGGTCACAGCCCTTCAGATATTTGAAGGCCACTATCATATCTCCCCTTCTCGTCTCCAAATTAAACATAAACATAAGAAGAGCCTTGCTGAATGAGGCCAGTGGCCCATCTAGTCCAGCATCCTGTTCTCACAGCGGCCAACCAGGTGCCTGGGGGAAGAGCGCAATGGGATACCCAGGTCTTCATCCATTCCTCAAAGGATTTGGTTAACACCTACTCCCCTACCTGGCTGCTCTCCTCTGGACATCCTTCAGCTTCCTACATCCTCAATTCTTTTAAAAAATATGTTTATATCCCATCTTTCCTCCAAAAAGCTCAAGGTGACAGCTTGCTTCCTCCCATTTATCCTCATAACAACCCTGTGAGGTAAGCTAGGATCAGAGTAACTGTCTCAAGGTCACCTAGTGAATTTCATAGCCAAGTGGGGATTTGAATATTGGTTTGCCATGTTTTGAGCATAAGGCTCTGACAATCTAATCACTACACCACATGAAACATTACAACAACCATTTCCCACCCTACAGGATCTTTTCTAACAAAGGCAACAAAATTGTTATTTTTTATTATTGTTGTATTATTATTATTATTATTATTATTATTTAGGTTTGTTCACTGCTTGTTAGCTGAGGGTCTCCAAGCAACTTACAACACTGTTAAAACAAATAAATATACCATAAAAACAATGATAATTTTGTTACCCTTCAACAAAAATTTGTTCACCAAACGCTACGCTGCAGAAAACGAAACACCTGGCCGCATGCTTTTGCCCTGAAATTATCATTGCACTTGTAACAAAATGTTCCATTTCAGATTTTCCTAACATAGGTGACTCAACAGATTCCAAAGGGACAGTGAACACAAAGATGTGTTAACAATGCAGAGTTCCAGCCAAACCCAATGAATTGAGAAGGAGTTCAAAAGTTTGCTAGATAAAATGAAAGAGCTTGAGGAGCTTAACAGATGGCAATTAAGGTTTGTAAATATGGCTCGTGAAAAACCAAATTACATGCAGAACACACAACTGGCAAAAGAAAGTTACACCAGGAAACCGCTTGACCTTTAAATTTCACTCCCAGACAGGTGCATCTGCACCAGCGCATGACTCATACGCACTCAGAAAGAGACACAAACGGTTCCTACCAACTCTTGGGCTGCCAAAGTGAAGGGAAGCACACTCTGAGCACATCTGCTGGCCAAAGCATTAAGGACTGTTGGGTTGTGTATATCTGTGGGATGGTTCATGTACGTGCTTGCTGTCTGTTATGTTTTGCATCATTATTCCCATCTGCTCAATGTGATCATTTGACTGAAAGGCAGGTCTAAATATCCATAAATGCATAAAGACAAGGAAAGAATCTTGGTCAGGTAGAACAAGGTTGGCCTGCAGGCTGTTGAGATGGCATCCTCCCTCCCATATTCCACATACAGAAGCCAACTGGGCACACGGTTGAATATTAGGCTGTGTCTTCAAACCACATTCAAAGCACATCCCCATCCTCAAAGAATCCCAGGAACTGTACTTTACCCATCACAGAGTTACAAATTCCCATACTTTACATTCTACCATACTTTATTGGCTCCATACTAAAAGTGAGAGGCTGACTCTCCAAGCCAGTGGTGGACCAAAGGTAGATGAGGATTTATTGGCAAATCTCTGGTGATTTGCAGTAGATTATCAAGGATTTCTGACTCCCAGTTGTTTTATGTACACCGCCCAGAGAGCCTTCGGGCAGTATATAAATTAAATTAAATAAATAATAAATAATAATCAATAGCAGCAACTTCCCCCCCCCCAAATTAGGATGCTGAAACCAAGACAGTATGGTAAACTAGGAACAGACAGTTGTGGGAAAGGATTCTGAGCATAGGATATGGAACAGCAGGTTACAGCAGAAGGGGAAAACTTGAGAGTCCTGCTTGCACCAGAAGGACTGCCTTCTGCTTGCACAAGTTCCCAGTCCTGGCTTCTCCCAATGCAAATGTGTTCAATGCACCCTGGAGCTAATTTGAGGTTCTGGGCTTTTCTTTAGGGAGAAAAATCTACAGGGAGGATGCTGCATTCAAGCAGCACCACACGGAAACACAGAAAACATGCATGCTCCTCAGATAATTTCTGATTAAAGGGTCAGCCCAACATGGGCATGTCCATCCTAAAACCAAAGCCCTTTGACAGGATCATTACAGATGCTTTGGACTACAATGGCCGTGCTTTCTGGGGTTGATGGGAGTTGTAGTCCAGAACACCAGGAGAGCGCTAGGCTGATGAAAGATGGTCTAAGGTCAAAGAGGAGAACAATCATTCACCCTTCACATCACTTGCCCCCCTTTTTTAAACAGCTGCATAACATAATTTTCTGGGAATGTCAGCACTGACCCCTTGCCTCTGCTTTGGGTACCTGTGTACAAGGAAGCCAACACTTTCAAGGAGATCCAGCTTGGTCTCTATGTATCTGAATCTTCTTATACACCAGTGATTGCCCATAACAGAGTATTCTAAAACTTAAAAAAAAAAAATTGTGCATTTGTGCAATTAAAGAGCTAAATTGAGTCCAGGCACCGATTGGCAGTACCTTTATGACACAGTCCACTTCACAATTAAAAATGATGAAAGTTGTATCGCAAGTACACCAAGCCGCCCGGCTCCAGGTTTTGTGGAATACTGGCTTCCTTTGCTGTCCACAGTCTATTTCCTATAGAGCTCAGCAATTCTGCCTTCCTCATATTATGCAAAGCAAAATATCAAAACCTGCAGATTTGATCCAGTTGCTTGCTTTTTCTCCATTGCTACAGGGCTAAAACACAAGAGAGGCCAACAGCTGCATCCTCAAAGAGCTCCACCCTCAAAAGCTCCGTGGCAGGGAATGGGTCTGGTATGAGCAAAGCCCTCAAAGGATAGGAGACCGAATTGGAGAGGTTGATGCAGTTCACACTCACCAGCTGAGATCTATCAAGGGCAGACATTAGAATTTGTCTCATTAGTTATAGTCTAAAGCCCTAGGTCACTGTGATCTCTTCAGCACTTCCCCTAATATTTTATTACAGTAATACCTCAGTTAAGGAATCCTCCAGGAACTAAGCTTCTTTTAACAAAGGCTGTTTTAAAGATGAAACTGACCAAATTTGCTTTGCTATTAATAAACTGACAAACATGTGCCTTTGCTTTAAGGTGAAACTGACTAGCATGAGTCTTTCCTTTGCTAGGGTGAAACTGTCAAGCCTGTGTGGTTGCCTTGCATTAAAGAACTCTCTTGCTTTCTCCAGGGCTGGGGAGGGAAGATCCAATAGGATTCAGAGGAGGTGAAGGAAGGGGAGTGGGTGGGTGGGTGCTGGGTAGGCACCCTTTAAAGCCCCTGTTGAAGGTGCCCCCACCATCTATGAGAGGGTGTAGGAACCTATCCCTATTCTTTCTATCTTATTCCTACCTCTGGTACCAAAGCTTCTGTTAAAGAAGGACTGTCCAGGAACGCATCTACTTTGTTAACTGAAGTATTACTGTATACTTACGTGCACAACTCTTCAAGCAAAACTCAGATCAATGCGTTCACAATTTTCATTGTTATTTGGGGTTGGACTGAACACAGCAGGCTTATGTACCGACTTTTGTCGTCCCTCTAACATCAAACTCAAGTGGTGAGTGCCAATAAGACTGAAGATGAAACGGAGCTGCTGAGAAACAAGAGGAAGATGTTGGCATGCTCTGGGGAAACCTTGGTTTGCAGATGTATAAAAAACATTATTTAAAAACTGGAGGAGGCAAACCTCCCCACCCCCAACAAAATCTAGGCACAGTCTGTGGCCAGGAATACTTAGTGCCAGTTGTACAGTAAAAGAAGATGAGAAAACTGGAGGGCAAGGAATAGAGGGAGCAGATGTCTGGAACCCTGAACAAGAGCACTCCTCTTAGGGGATAAGGAGTCATCGCAACATATTGCTGCAGGTTCCAGTTAAGAACATAAGAACATAGGAACATAAGAACATAAGAACATAGGAAGAGCCTGCTGCATCAGGCCAGTGGTTCATCTAGTCAGCATTCTGTTCTCACAGTGGCCAACCAGATGCCCATGGAAAGCCTACATGCAGGAAAGGTGGGATATAAATTTAATAAATATATAGATAAATAACAGCACTCTCCCAAACTATGGAGGCACAGCTGGCCATCATCATGGCTATGGTTTCCATTAATCCATCTAATCCTCTTTTAAAGCTGGCCAAGTTGGTGGCCATCACTGCCTCTTCTGCGAGGGAATTCCAGAGTTGAACTACGCACTGGATGAAGATATACTTTCTTTTATCTGTCCTGAATCTTCCAACATTCAGCTTCATTGGATGTCCTAGTGTTATGAAAGAGGAAGAAAAACTGTTCTCTGTTCACTTTTTCCATGCCATGCACAATTTTATACACTTCAACTCTTGTTCCCCTTTTTTCTGAAGGAAGAAGCCCCAAATGTTGCAACCAGCATCCCCTTGATCATTCCAGTTGCCCTTTTCTGTAGGTTTACATTTTTCACACACATTTTTTTTGGAATGGTGTTGGCTTCATTATAACTGCATGTACATTAGGGAGGGAATGATCCATTTCTCTTTTTTCCAATCTTAAATTCAGTTCTCCACATTTCTCCATCAATTTGCAATTAAAAAAAAAAACCTGAAATTTTTAGTGTGAATTTCTCCAAATAAACAAATTTTTGTAGGTAGTTTTGACTACTCTACACATTTTTGCAAGCAGCTTCTCCTCAAATAATTAATTTGTACATGTAATTTTCACTCATGTTCATTTTTATGGACATTTTCCCCTAACACATGCATTTTGTAAACATTATTTGGTTGGAGAACTAGATCACAAAATTTGGATATGTGCATTTTTCGAAGGATGCCTGTGTTTCGGTTCTCATATTCTTTTGGAAAGTGCAAATTTGATAGATTCAGCTTGAAATGTGAATTGAATCAAATTGCTCACCCATCCTTAATGTACATAGGATTTTTTCCTTCTGCCTTTCTATAGTTCCTTTTCCTTCTCTCATTTTCCTTTCTAGACACAAAATGAGACAGAAAACATTGAGAAACTATGCAGGACTCTATTATGAGAGGGTAAATAAAGTCTGCTCTTTCGGTCACTGTGACACCTTGTTGGATGCTCCACTCTCTTAATGCTGCTTTACCTTTTATGGCCAACAGTCAGATGGACCGAGGGCTTCAGGTCGTAACCTGATACTGCTACTATTGGCATCTTACTTTCCCCCCAGCAAGAACAGCTTTCTGAGACTAGAAAACCGGCAAGTTCTTACCAACACGGACTTGATCAATATGACCAGCTTCACACATAACCATGTTCCATGGCTTAGCATAAACATGGGACATGCTGGTTCCCAGATATTTTAGCTACTATTTAGCCACTTTGCTGTTCCCCCAGTCCTGATACTGCTGCAACTGTGAACTAAACTATGGTTTGGACTTGGCATACTGTCCGAACCCAGGCTTGTGATTTGTCTGCAGGAGACAAATCTTGAGCCCAGGTTTGGATGACATGCTAACCCAAACCATTGTTTGGATGGCACCAAAGTGGGACGGCAACAAAGCGGCTGTGATCTTCTCTCTGTTTGTGCATTCATGCTAAGCCATGGTTTGCATTACATATGAAATGAACCAATAACAGATAACCTGACTACCTCCATATAAAAAATTTATTTGTTCCAAATGCCTACTGAAACAAGGTAAATAGATCACTTCTGGTCTGCTTTGAACTCCTGCAACACTAATTTCAGGTATCTTCTGAATTTAGAGTTGCCACTGAAAAGTCACTTACAGCAAAATTCAGAACTGAATTGGGAGGGGAGCGGAGGAATGTGTCCTTGGGTAAAATATTCAAGGAATTTCAAGGAAAGGCAAAACAGTTCTGGACAAAAAAACTCTCAAGGAGGTTTTCCATATCCTACATATCTTGAGTAATGATATGCAAATAAAATTTTGTTTTCTAATTTGTTTTCATTTTTTAAAGCTTCGTTAGTTTCATTTCTCATTCATTTTTGGTTCATTCATTTTCTCCCAATATATTTCAATGGCAGACCTGACCAGCCTTCTGCTACCTGTAACTTCAGTGTTTTCCATCCAAATATGAATTTTGCAGGCCCCATTTTATAGACTGGCAGTGGCTAACCTGTGGCTCTCCATGTATTATAGGGTATAACTCCCATTACCCCTGACCACTGGCCATGTTGGCTGGGGCTGATGGGTGTTGTACTCCAAAACATGTGGAAGACTATTCTTTCCCATTGCAGAGATAGACTCTGTCTTCTATCAGTGACTCATGAGGGCTGTATGCAACCTCCATGTTCAGTGCAGGCCACTATGGCACAGCACCACTGAACAGCAGTCTCTGGCAGATAGTACAGTGAAAACATTACCTTTAAGCCAGCAATAGGAAATCCGTGGCCCTCTAGAGGTTGCGGGACTCCATCGCTGGCTTAAAGGGTCTTTTCAGTGGTGGCTCCTTGTTTGTGAAACACCCTCCCCAATGGGATGCATCCATCTCCAACATTATTTTAAAACATTCCTGTTTACCCAGGCATTAGATGGCTGAAGGAGGCTGGCCCTGGCAACCTGGAAAACACTAGGTAAAATAATGTTTTTAACTGTACCTGCTGTTAGAATGTGGGGTGTTTTGTTGTTGTTGTTAAATTGTTTTGTTGATGTGTTTATCACCCTGGGCTCCTTCAGGAGAAAGGATAGGATATAAATTCTATTATCATTATCATCCCTGACCATTGGCCATGCTGGCTGGGGCTGATGGGAGTTGGAGTCCAAGAACATCTAGAGGGCCACAGGCTAACCAACCCTGTTGTAGGCTATTTAAAAAGGCAGACAGACATGACCTAATTTCTCTCTAATCTATATATGGACTGCCTTCAAGTCGATTCTGACTTATGGCGACCCTATGAATAGGGTTTTCATGGTAAGCAGTATTCAGAGGGAGTTTACCATTGCCTTCCTCTGAGGCTGAGAGGCAGTGACTTCATGGCTGTGTGGGGATTCGAACCCTGGTCTCCCAGGTCGTAGTCCAGCACCTTAACCACTACACCACACTGGGTGTCTAACCTAGAGCAATCCAAACTGTCGATTTAACAGATCCTTTGCCTCACAGACCCGTTCTCACGGTCCTCCTATGACCTACAATTTTCCAGCACAGATGAGCAGTAACACTAATGGGGCAGTGAAGGCAGAGTGGCATTGCATGCCTGGCTTCCAGACAATGAAGCCGCTGCTGCTTACCACAAGCGAGAGGGGCCCAGTGTAGGTGCAGCGGCAGAGCCATGCCTTTGTTCCTGCCGCCGCCACTCTGCAAAGAGTTCCCTGTACTTCGCCCCTCCTCCTCTCCTTCTTGGTAAGCGGGAGCGACCCTCACCATCTGAAAGCCAGGTACGCAATGCCACCCCGCTTCACCATCTAACCAGTCACTAGGGTAAACAAGTTAGCCCTGACTTAAATTTATTTATTTATTTATAAATATACTTGTGTACCATTTCATTAAAAACCATCAAAGCAGTTTACAACATGTTACAAAACAAACCACCACCACCACGCAATAAAAACATTAAAAATTCAATAAAAACAAAGGTCAACTATTGCCAAAGGACATTTTCTTAATTGCCTGCATAAGCCTGGAGGAACAGAAAGGTTTTCAGCAGGTGCTTAAAAGTTAATACAGAGGGAAGGGGGAGAATATCTGCTAAATCGGACCTGGCACCAGATTTCAATTGAATTTGCTAGTTTGCCATCCTTTCAGACTGGCATTGATTTCTTGCGGCTGTGGCTGCAAAACAGCAAGATTTTTTTTTAACTTTCCCCCATTTTACTGTGATCATTCACATCAGCTACCCAGAAATTACGAAATGTTTTTCCCACTGCCAAAAACCCATGTCAAATCAATGTCATCATTTACATAAGTATCTACAATGATAACTACAAAACGTTGACCACAAAAAATAACCGCGGGTTGAATCACTCAAAATACTGTGTACAGTTCTGGTCGCCTCATCTCAAAAAGGATATTACAGAGTTGGAAAAGGTTCAGAAGAGGGCAACCAGAATGATCAAGGGGATGGAGCGACTCCCTTACGAGGAAAGGTTGCAGCATTTGGGGCTTTTTAGTTTAGAGAAAAGGCGGGTCAGAGGAGACATGATAGAAGTGTATAAAATTATGCATGGCATTGAGAAAGTGGATAGAGAAAAGTTCTTCTCCCTCTCTCATAATACTAGAACTCGTGGACATTCAAAGAAGCTGAATGTTGGAAGATTCAGGACAGACAAAAGGAAGTACTTCTTTACTCAGCGCAGAGTTAAACTATGGAATTTGCTCCCACAAGACGCAGTGATGGCCACCAGCTTGGATGGCCTTAAAAGAAGATTAGACAAATTCATGGAGGACAGGGCTATCAATGGCTACTAGCCATGATGGCTGTGCTCTGCCACCCTAGTCAGAGGCAGCATGCTTCTGAAAACCAGTTGCCGGAAGCCTCAGGAGGGGAGAGTGTTCTTGCACTCGGGTCCTGCTTGCGGGCTTCCCCCAGGCACCTGGTTGGCCACTGTGAGAACAGGATGCTGGACTAGATGGGCCACTGGCCTGATCCAGCAGGCTCTTCTTATGTTCTTAAAAAGGGCACAGCAGATTAAATTGGTAAGTGCCAGAGCAAGGGGGAACAAAAAAAGGGTGGATCAGGATCAAACAACAGACTATCAGAATGCAAGTGAATCGGAACCATGCAGCGAACCCCATCCCTAGCGCCCGCTGAATCTCTGTTGGCAGAGCATGCCAGAGAACTGAGCCGATGACACTGAAGGCTTGATTTCATGTTGATGTTAAATGAGCCTTCCCAACTCGGGGGATTACCAGAGATGCTCCTGCAGATGATCTCAGTGATCAAGCTGGGATATAAAGCTTCAGGTGGTCCCTAAAATATTCTGGGCCTAAATTACTTCATTGATTTCAACAGGAACTAATTTCAACTAACCTACCTGGGATTAGGGATGGGTGAATCTGTCAGTTTCAGTGTCTCATTTTTCTAGTCCTAAATTCAGTTCTCCACATCAGTTTGCAATTTCTTTATTTTAAAAAGGCCTTGTGAAGATCCATCAGCAGTTTGGTGAAAATTTCTTCTAACATACAAACTTTTCTGTGCAATGTTGCCTTACACACACATTTTTGCAAAGCAATTTCCACTAATAGAATGCACTTTTGTATGTGATTTTCAGGACTATATGCATTTTTGCATACTTTAGTATGCATAATTTAGTATGATTGATTACTTTAGCATGATTGATTACTTAATACCAAATGCGAAAGAGATACAGTCTGCTTCATCCAGAGCAAATTACTTCTTCCGTGTTTTCCTTCTTCCACAGATTCCCCCAAGTTTTGAAAAGGACCTTGTATAAGTTGACACTTGTCTCTTACTCTCCTTGCAACATTTCATTGCATACCAAAGCTACCTATCTATATTTAGCCAGATGCCTGACTCACATACTTCAAGCAAAATTAGAATGAAGACCAACGTGAGCATTCCTTTGGAATACAGACCAATCTAGGCCAATGACGGTAACTAGAAAAGCTTCTACTCTAGGAGAAGCCTTCTGAATCAAGGCCCATGCTACCAGATCCTCAAGGGGAGTTGCCATAACTTCCTAGTAGAACAGAAGCTCTGTATGCAAAAGGTCCCAGGTTATTGGCACCCAGTTCCATCACATCCTCAAAAGTCAGCTCTTTGAGATGTAGCCTCTGAAAATCAACCTACACTTGGAGCAATAAACTATGCAAGAGCCAGCCATGTGACTTGACTGCACCCCATTGTTACTTTCCACTAACAGCAGACGCTGCCTCAGAAGGAAGAATGCTGCTGACATGAAAAGTAGACATGTGGTTTTATTGATCTTGATTGTTGTGTGCTTCCATTTGTTACGCTTTAAATATGTTTTTCCCTTATTTTAAATTGTATTGTTTTAACTTTTTGATGTTTGCCACCCTGGGTTCCTTTGAGAGGAAGGGTTGGATAGAAATGTAATTTAATGTTGTTGTTGTTGATGGTGATGATAATACCTTTACTGTCCAGTATTAAATACAAAAAGCAACATTGTACAAGTCTTGGATCAACAACGCACCATTCAAAAAACTATACTTATGAGGGCATTAATGGAATGTTATGGAAACATGTATTCTAGACATATACCATTTTTTTTTCCATTGGCGATCACTCATGGCCGAGTAAGATTGTCTTCCAGGGTAAGGTCTTTAACGGTGGGTCCGTAAGTGACTGTGGAGGCCAATTCTGGATCCACACAGCCTCCCACAGTGAGGACATAGGTTTCCATATGGAAGATGGTCACGATGAGGATTTGCTTGACGTGCCTTCCGCTTAGCCCATTTGTCCCTTTCGCCCTGTACTCGTGCTTCTTCAAAGTCCACAGCACCTTTGATAATGGCCGACCTCCAATTGGGACTCTCATGGGCCAAGGCTTCCCAGTTCTCGATGCTTATGTTACATTTTTTTAGATTAGCTTTGAGAACATCTTTAAACCTCTTTTGCTGTCCACCGATATCCCATTCATGAGGTTTTATTGATCTTGATTGTTGTGTGCTTCCATTTGTTACGCTTTAAATATGTTTTTCTCTTATTTTAAATTTTATTGCTTTAACTTTTTGATGTTTGCCACCCTGAGCTCCTTTGAGAGGAAGGGTTGGATAGAAATGTAATTTAATGTTGCTGTTGATGATGAACATAATACCTTTATTGTCCAGTATTAAATACAAAAAGCAACATTGTACAAGTCTTGGATCAACAATGCACCATTCAAAAATCTATACTTAAGGCATTAATGGAATGTTATGGAAACGTATATTCTAGACATAAAAACCCCTCTGTCTCTTCTCTTGCAAAATATGCATGTGTTAAAATGGTTGGAAACCTCAAATCCCCTTTCAGAAAATGATGGGATTGTGAATAGGCCCATTTACCAAATATTTCAGGAAGCTAGCCTGTACCTGCATTTCCATTCACATTCCTTTGTCAATGGAATTTCAACCAGAAACCTGTCCCCCCCCCCAATGACTACCACCTCCCAACTTCAGAATGATCTCATTATCCTGGAATGAGGAGGAGGAAAAGTAGCTTGGTTTGCAGATTCCCTCAAATGGAATTCATAGGACCATACTCCTTTGAAAAGTCCTCTAGAGATATTGTTATCTGTTGTTCAGAGAGAGGACAAGCTGTTGTTTTGGAAACTGCCTTATACTGAATCAGAATGTCGCTGTATCTAACTCAGTATTGTCACAAGGGTGGAGAACATTTTTTGCTGAGAGTAAATCACCAATGCACCTTGCAAGTGACCCTCCGCTGATTCCTCCTCTAAAGTATTTGTTATTTTTGCAGGCTTTGCTCCTCCCCTTCCTGTCTTTGTACTCAGTTAGTCAGTAAAGGCTCCCTGAGCGCATGGCTTTATCTCTTTGTAGTAATAAACCTTATTTATTCTTTCAACTACCACTCTTAACAGACCAGTAATTTCCGCTGCAATATATATCTACCAAAAACCAACACTTTTTTTTTCAGCCTAAGGGCCACATTCTCTCATGGTGGACGGGGCTAGAGGAAAAAAGTGGACAGAGCAACAGATGTGAGTGACTTTTATCTTTGCAGAGTGCACTTTATTCCAGCTGTGCAAAAGTCAGAGGTTACTTGTTCTCTATTATTATTGATTGATTTTCATTAGTAACTGTACAACAAAGAAGAGTACACCTAATATATCTGTAGGTTTCCTACATCTGTAAACTCACCACAGAACTAATGGGCAAAATACAGAGCCAACACTCTCCCACCTCCAAAAAGGAAAAAATTACTGAACGGCAGAGTTGTAGACAAAAGCAACAGATACACAATACTACAAAGAAATCATACATCGCAGAAACATGTGACAACATTAGCAGACAAGGAAAATATTACTATACACAGTCTGAAAAACAAACACATCAACGAAGGAATAGGAATTTATGCATTCCATATGCAGGCGTAATGGGAAGGGGGGCTTGGTTATGCTCCTTCTCGTTTACCCACATGCTAAAAGGGCACCAAACCGAGATAAGCTAGTCAGGTTTTGAAATTCCTTGCACGACTTGGAGTTTACCAGTTAAGTTCTATACCAGATTTTAAAAATTTATTATCATCATCGTTTTCACCACCACCCACCCACCCCCGGCTTAACCTGGACTAAAGATAGCAATATTCCATTGGTAGCCCCTTAAGATCCTTCCAGTGTTTTGCCACAATTAAACAAGCTGCCATGAATAAGTGGCCAACCAAGGATTTATCAGTTAGGTCCCTGTCTGTGTCCATAAAAGTCAGAGGGTTCTATACACACACATACCCTCTCCCCATCCTCCATCCAGTTCAAGGACATGTTCCAAAGCGGCAAAAGCACTCAAGCAGAGGGCAGAGGGCGCAGGGCCAGGGAGGTGTGTAGCCTGGGGGGAGTGAACTGCCCAGGCCTGAGGTTCCCCATCCTGGGTCTAAACTTGGCTGGTGTTGGCTCCCAGTGTCTCAGAAGCAAGTCTTTTCCAGCCCTGCCTGGAGGTTGGACCTCGAGCCTTCTGTGTGTAAAGCATCTGTGCTACCGTTCAGCTACAGCTGTTCATAACGGAAGAACCACAGATTTTTCAGGTTTCAATCCTGGAAGATGCGGTGATGGCTATTTGCTTATGCGCATCTCTTTGTGTGTGAGTGTGTGTCAAAAAGAGGATTATAAACCTATTAGTCATGGTGGTTAAATAAAACCCTACAAAGAGCCCTGCAAGTCAGACCAAAGGCCCATCTAGCTCATTATTCTGTTCCCAGTGTGGCCAATTAGATGCCTATGGGCCCTCCAGGGGAAGGGCCGTAGCTCGGTGGTAGAGCATCCGCTCTGCATGCAGAAGGTCCCAGGTTCGATCCCTGGCATCTCCAGGTGGGGCTGGGAGAGAGACTCTGTCTGAAATCCTGGGGAGCCACTGCCCATCGGTGTAGACAATACTGAGCGGAATGGACCAACGCTGCAACTCAGGATGAGGAAGCTTCCTGTGCCGCTAAGGGAGGGCTGGTCCACACTGGGCTTTTCTGTGGGCCTATTTGAGCCCAACATGTCTGGGCACCATCCACCTGGCACCGCCCTCAACTAGAACCCATCCCCCGTGTTCTGTAGAGTGAATTTGGATTTCCCCACTTTTGCCTGGCTGCTGCTGTTTGCCTTCTCTTCAGTTAAGGTGGCTCCAGAGAGACCTTTGCGATCCGAGAGTAGAGGGGGTGGAATCTAGAGTCTGTGTTTGTTTGCTTGCTTGTAAAGGAAAGGGAGGATCTGCTTTCTGCTTCCCCAATTCCAGATGCTCACTGAAGACTGGAGAAGGGGCCCATGTAAGGACGTTTTGGGGGAAGGGGAGATCAGAGCTTTGTTTTTGGAGGAGGATGGAGATTTGTTTGTGGGGCTACCTTACACCTTGCCGGTGTGTTGGACCTCGGAAAGGCCGCATGAAGCAGGGGTCTGGACCTTAAAAGAGCAACATCAAATCCACTCTTTGGAGCCAACTCCATTTGAGAAACTGTGGGTCTAGATTGAACTTGGGATCTTGCCCTGGGACATGAGCACATGCTCCCATTCGTGTTCCTCAGCAACTCATATGCAGAGGCATGCTGACACTGCAGGAAATATGCAGCCATCGTGACTAGTAGCCATAAATAGAACCTTTACGTTCAGAAGCAGTCTACCTTTGACCACCACTTCCTGGGGAACAACAAAGCTAGAGGGGGTGTTGCCTTCATGTCCTCCTTCTGAGTGTCCCAAAAGCATCTGGGTAGCTCCTTTTAAGAAAAGGATGCTGGACTAGATGGAACTTTGATCTGCTTTTATTTGTTTTTATTTAACAAGATTTATATAACACAAAATATGCGTAAGAAATACCAATAAAATGAACAGACCAAAAAAGACATGATAAAATTATCAAAATATAGTCTGAAAAATAAACAATTTAAAAAACTAATGTACATAATAAAATAGCGTGTCCGGAGAGCTTTGCCAAAACAAAGAAAGTTTTTAGCAGGCATGAAACACAGTACAACAAAGGCGCCTGCCAATAGGCAGGCAGTTCCAAAGAGTAGGTGCTGCCATGTTAAAAGACAGACTCCTTGCAAGTATGGAAAGGTTCTGCAGATCAAAATGGTTGAGTGGGCATGTATGGAATAAGACAATCCTGCCTGGCCCAGCCCTTCTTGTGGAGTTCCTAGGAGCATTTGGCTGGCACTATGAGAAACAGGATACTGCTTGGCATGGATGGACCACTGATAGGGCTCTTCCGGTGACTTTACGGACCAACAGTGAAAAGCAAGATAGACAGAACTTATGGATGCTCCAGCTGGGAAACAACAGCCCAAAACTTGGATGCTGTTAATGGGAGAGCCCAACCCACCAATGTCCAGTCTGTTTAAGATTACTGACTGAGGACTCTTTTGCCAAACTGACTAAAAAAGAGGGGGAAAGTCAGAGTCACAGCAGATACAAAATGAATGAATACAGCTGCTCGCTCTCTGTGTGTGTGTGAAAGTTTCATAGGATGGATTATATTAAAAAAAACCCACCTGTCTTAAGTGAGTCTGGAAGCTTGGGGTAAACACAAATTCATGTCAATGAGCAGAGAGCTAGCATAGTGGCGCATGGCATTGATAGTGCTTTAGCTTCTTGCACAACCAACAGAGATTTCAAATCAGACAAATGTACTTTGTGAAAGTTCCAATCAGGAATTTCCCCCCATAAAAATCTGTGATCATATGACAAATGAGAGGTTTCTGCCCCCTTTTCTTCTCAAACACACAAACACAGCACTTGGCTAGATAATAAGAATCTAGAAGATGAAAGCCAGCCCACCCCACCTCCCTTTGCAAACTTCCTGGTCTCAGACTCTCACTGCCCATGAAAGAAATTCCAATGGAATTAAGAGACGTTCACCAAAAGCCACCATTCAGTCCCCTCACTTCAAATGCTCTGTTTGAAACCCAGTGCCTTACGCCTGATCTCAGATGTTAAAGCATAAAAGAGAGTCCAGCCAGATTCATACCAAAGGCTCACATTTCATCCAGGGGTGAGCAGCAGGGAGATCTCTGGGCTATTTGCAGTAGATCAGCAAAGTTTTTTTAAAAAAAAACTCCCAATAGCAATGGCAAAATAATTTCTCTTCCCTCAGTTAAAGGGCTGAAATGAAGAAAGCTTAGGGAAACTAGGAACAAATTAAACTAGAACTATCACTAGAAGCTAAAATGATGAAACTAAGGTTATCATACTTTGGACACATCATGAGAAGACATGATTCACTAGAAAAGACAATAATGCTGGGAAAAACAGAAGGGAGTAGAAAAAGAGGAAGGTGAAACAAGAGATGGATTGATTCCATAAAGGAAGCCACAGACCTGAACTTACAAGACCTGAACAGGGTGGTTTATAACAGATGCTATTGGAAGTCGCAGATTCATAGGGTCCCTATAAGTCATAATTGACTTGAAGGCACATAACAGCAATAATTATTATTATGCGTTTAGGGTTGAGAAGGATGATTTCAAAGAGGCCCCTTCCACCGTCTGATTGGGAACCCAGCACTTGAAAGTGAGAAATCTGCCCTGCTGCCTGGATCTTCCTTTGTTAGTCTAATACTAGAGTGGCCAGGTGAGTTAATGGGCCTATCAAGTGCCCATTAACTGCTGAATGAGCCAGGGAGATCCTATTGTTATTGAAACTCTTCAGCAGAGCCCCCCCCCCTTCTGAGGCCAAGGAGAGGCTTGAGGTTTTTGTAGGCTGGGGACTGAAGGCAGGCAGAGTGGCTGACTCTCTGCATCATGACTCTAGGGTAGGGTTGCCAGGTTCTTGGCCTGAGACTGATCCTGTATCTTTAGGAGAAGACAAAGTCAGCCAAGTGCAGGTGTTCTTGCAACTCTGTAATGGGAAAAACCACAAGGTGGAATTCTCCCTTCTTCCTAAACAATTTTTAAAGAGACAGAAGACCTCTTCATTGCCAGGCCCGGCCTCCAAGAGGTCTTCTGTATTTTTAAAAGTTGTGCAGGGGGAAGGGAGAATTCCACTTTGTGGTTTTTCCCATTACAGAGTTGCAAGAACACCTGCACTTGGGTGACCTTCTCTCCTCCTAAAGATACAGGATCAGTTTCAGGCCATGGACCCTACTCTAGGGTGTCTCCTGTAAGGAAAAATGCAAGATCTGTTGGACTGCTGATGCCTTGAACCCCTCCATCCTAAGCTCAGGTTGGAATGTGTGTAAATAAATAAACCATATTTCATAAAGACACCACAGACTCCACTGACCTTCTTTCCAAGGAAACCAAACCCCTGGAAATTTCTCACTGCTCCGAGATTGGGGTGGCACACAACATTATTTAATAAAAATAATTCCTGACCTCCTTCATTTGCTCCTTCTCTCCTCCTGCTTTTCCACATCAGTGTTCCTTTCTCTATCTCTCCCCCAGCCTGGTGCCCTCCAGATGTTTTGCACAGCAACTCCCATCAGCCCCAGCCACCATGGCCAGTGGTCACAGACGATGGGAGCTGTAGTCCAACAATATCTGGATGGCACCAAGTTGGGGAAGGTTGCTCCATCTCTATAGCAAACTCATTCTCCGAATGTGGGTCCTGAGGTAGCCAAAATGACACCATCCACCCACAAGGAGAGCTATTACCCTTGTAGTCCCCTTTAGTACCACTCCCTATACATATATGTATATATGTGTGTATATATAGTGTACTTTATGTATTTTAATTGTATTTTATGTATTTTAATTTATTTTAATGTTTTTGTGATTTTATTGTTTACAATTTTATCATGTACGTGTTTGATTTTATTTTTGTAAGCCGCCCTGAGTGCCCTATTATAGGGTAGAAGGCCAGGATAGAAATATTTTAAATAAATAAATATTAGCGGGCAGGAGGAAACCGCAAGGGTTGCAGAAGCAAAAGGGGACCCTGGGCAGGTGTAGGCAGTGGGGCATATTTTGCAACATGCAATGAGTATTTGGATGCATGCTGGACACGTTGATCCCAAAAGAATTAAGACATTCACTAACAACGTTCAACTGATTTACTTTTAAATATATATATATATACACACACACTGAATGCATTCCTTCCGGGACAAGAACGATTGCTAATTAAGCATCTGCAGGGGCTACTACCTTTCTTTCTTCTTAAGGCCACATTTTATGCTCCTGCATGCAAAAAGAGTGGGAATAAAGTCACAGCAGAAAAAAGTTGCTCCTTTAAAAAAGGGAAAAAGTTATAAGTTTTGACAATTATGTCAAATTTATGACTAGATTTCCCTTTGCCAAGTACAATTTCCACATGAGTCTCTCATAACTCCTCCAGGCTCATTCTGAACTTCTTTATTAGGCTGAAAAATGTGCTAAAGTTCTCCCCACCCTTTTCTAGCACACCAGGAGAAAACTAAGATGGTTGCAAACTAAAGGGAGATTTAACACAGATAAAGCAAGGTGTCTTTCCATGGGCTCTTTCTGCAATCCAGCAGGTGTAATTCATTAGCCAAATTAGACAGAAATGAAGAGCTTACAGATTTCAACGTATAGACAGAGATCACCTTCTTTTTATCAGTTGACAGTCTTCTGCAAATGCTAGAACAACCCATCCACTGCAAGAAAATGGCAATACTCTCCTCAAGTCAAGGTTATTTTGGCACTTGGGGTACAAAACCCCACACATGCATGTCTTCCTTCCCGGCAGTAACAATGCAACCACACATGACATATCTAACAATCTGCTTCCTTTTCACGACAGGCAGGCCACAGCCGCACCGTGTGTTTCAAGCAGTATCATACCACTTTAAACAGTCATGGTTCCACCTGCCTAAAGAATCCTGGGAACTGTAGTTTGTTAAGGGTGCTGAGAGAGGAGATCTCTCACAAAGATACAGTTCCCAGAGTGGTTTTACAATCAATTCATCTTCTGAGGGAACTCTGGGAATTGCAGTTCTGTGAGAGGAATAGGGGTCTCCAAAGAACTCACAGCACTTTTAAGAAATTACAGTTCCCAGGATTCACTGGGGGAAGCCAAAGTTGTAAAATACTGCCTGCGGTGGCTGCCTCACCCTGCCTAATAGTATGGGCAGCCTTGGCCCACTCATAACCATTAAGTAATAATTCCTAATTTCATATGAGCATAAGCTTGACAATCTATGCATATGACAGCACTGATCTACCCAGCTGCCTTCAGAGCAAGGATCCCCAACTGTGGTCTGTGAACTTTATTCAGGTCGTTCACAGCATATCTGTGGATTTGTGGATGAAGACTGGAGATGGAACATCCATTGCATTCAATATTCACATTGATTTTTAATTGTAATACAAATAAAATACAATACGACAATTGGAATTCCAGAGAATTCACATTGTAATACAATAAAATACAACAGAAGAAATGACAGCAGCAACTAGAATAGAATTGCAAACATATTGTGAGGCCAAGCACATTTATAGTTAGTCAGCGGTCATGGTAATAATTCCTAATTTCATATGAGCATAAGCTTGACAATCTATGCATATGACAGCACTGATCTACCCAGCTGCCTTCAGAGCAAGGATCCCCAACTGTGGTCTGTGAACTTTATTCAGGTCGTTCACAGCATATCTGTGGATTTGTGGATGAAGACTGGAGATGGAACATCCATTGCATTCAATATTCACATTGATTTTTAATTGTAATACAAATAAAATACAATACGACAATTGGAATTCCAGAGAATTCACATTGTAATACAATAAAATACAACAGAAGAAATGACAGCAGCAACTAGAATAGAATTAAGGATCAGACAGCACGTAGCACATCGCACAGAACTGCTACAACAGGTGGGAAAACCATTACGTGCTCCACCAAGACCATCCTCACTTTTCAAGGGAACCGTGGGGGGCGGAGCTTAGGATCCACTGCTGTGGAGGGTCCTGTGATTCCGTCAAGTGTGAGATTTCCCTACAGACGTCTACAGAGGAAAACTTCTACCTTGCCTAGTCAGAGATCAAGCAGCTCCCAACTGGTTATCAAAGGACGAGTTCCTGCATACACTTCCCTTAGAGTTCACAGAGAGGGGGGGGGGGGTCAAGCTAGGACATGATTAGCCTGGAGAAGAGAAGATTAAAGAGCGATAAAAAAATGTAAATGTACTGTCTTCAAGTCGATTCTGAGTTATGGCAACCCTATCAATAGGGTTTTCATGAGGCTGCGAGCAGCCCAAGGTCACCCAGTGAGCTTCATGGCTATGTGGGGATTCAAACCCTGGTCTCCCAGGTCATAGTCCAACACCGTAACCACTATGCTACACTGGCTTAAAGAGAGACAGCTGTCTTCAAATATCTGAAGGGCTGCCATGTGGAAGATGGAGCAAACTTCTCATTTCCTGCAGAGGACAGGACAAAAACCTGATAGAATTTGCAAGGAAGCAAGGTTTTTTGTTTTGCTCAGCGTCAGGAGAAACTTCCTACACTGGTATGAGCTTTTTGACAGTGAAACAGGCTGCCGCCTTGGGAGAGGATGGACTCTCCTTCACTGGAGGTATTTAAGCAGAGGCTGGAAGGTCCATTGGTCAGGGATGCTAAGAACATCAGAAGAGCCCTGCTGGATTAGGCCAATGACCCATCTAGTCCAGCATCCTGTTCTCACAGTGGCCAACCAGATGCCCATGAAAAGCCTGCAAGCAGGACATGAGAGTAATAGTACTCTCACCACTTGCAGTGCCCAGCAACTGGCATTCAGAGGCATACTGCCTCCAATAGCGGTGGTAAAACATGGCTGAACTTGCATCCCGCACTGCAGTTCCTCCCCTGAGCAGAGGGCTGGAGTAGATGACCTCAAAGGTGCCTCCCAACTCTAGGATTCTATGAATCTAAATAATAATAATAAATAATAAATTTAATTTTTGTGTCACCTATCTGGTCGAAGCCACTCTAGGCGACGTACATATTAAAATTCAATAAAATACAATAAGTACAGAATAAAATACAATGTAGTCAACACTAATGCAGGCATAAAACTATGTAGGGCAATCAGTAACAATTTTCACAAAGACAATAAACAATCACAGAAAAATTAGCCCACCCTGAAGGTCCCAAAGGCCTGTCCAAAGAGCCAAGTTTTTAAGGCTCGGCGAAATGTATCCAGGGAAGGGGCATGGCGAAGATCAAACGGGAGGGAGTTCCAGAGAGTGGGGGCCGCCACTGAAAATGCCCTCTCTCTAGTCTCCACCAACCTAGCTGTTTTCGTTGGTGGGACTGAGAGAAGGCCCTGCGTGGCTGATCTAGTCGGGCGGCTTAATTTGTGGTACTGGAGGTGCTCCTTCAGGTAAACTGGGCCGAGACCGTATAGGGATTTAAAGGTTAACACCAACACCTTGAATTGGGCCCGGAAAACAACTGGAAGCCAATGTAGATGAAATAACACTGGTGTGATGTGATCGCGGTGGCGGCTGTTAGTAAGCAACCGAGCCGCCGCATTCTGCACCAATTGTAGTTTCCGGACCGTTTTCAAGGGTAACCCCACGTAGAGCGCATTGCAGTAGTCTAATCAAGAGGTGACCAGGGCATGTACTACTAGTGGGAGCTGGTGAATAGGGAGGTAGGGTTGCAGCCTCCTCTAATACGATTTCTTTTGTGGTGGTGGTAAGGAGGAAATTAAACAACCAGGACCACATCTGCACCATACTTTTAAAGCACTATAATGCCATTTTAACAGTCATGGCTTCCCCCACAGAATGCTGGGAACTGTAGTTTGTTAAGGGTGCTAAGAGTTGTTAGGAGATCCCTATTTCCCTCACAGAGCTACAGTTCTCAGACTGGTGTAATGACCAGATCCCCTTCAGACTCTGAGAATTGTAGCTCTATGAGGAGAATAAAGGTCTCCTAACAACTCTCAGCATCCTTAAACTAGAGTTCCCAGGATGCTTTGGGAGACGCCATGACTGTTAAAGTGGCATACTAGTGCTTGGCATGGATATGGCCCAGGTTTATTTAATAAGTTTTAAGGCCTTTTGGGGGGCTCTCACAAGGCTGCTTCCATCATATCAAAGTACAGAATGCACAAACATCCAAATGTTAACTACAAATAACCATCAAACAGCAGTCACTGCAATAACACCCAGTCCAGCCTGACAGTAAAATCAAATGACAGCTTTTAACTATTTCAGCACCAAATCAAACTAGCACCATATTAGTATATTTTAAAGGGAACAAAATCTCTAAACAGATGTGCCTTTAAAGCCTGTTTGAAGGCCTGTAATGATGGGGCGAGTTGAAAAATGGCATTCTCTCTTCTTCCACACACAAGAGCAAATGTTGCTTCTAACATCCCCACAAACTGGGATACCTCAAACGTCAAATCTTTGTTGCTTGGCAGTTGCCAAACAGTACTTTAAAAAAAAAAAAAAGGGTCCAGCACTCCAAGTATAATGAAAACAAATGGCATACACTATTGCAGCATCCAATCCATTCTAGTATTCAGTATTGGTTGTACAGCAGGGCCCCACTCATATGGCAGGTTAGGTTCCAGACCCCCGTCGAAAAGCAAAAATCGGCGAAAAGTGGATCAGCTGTAGCGCGGGGGTCTGGAACCTAACCCGCTGATCGCACCAGAAGAGGAGGAGATCAAATCTTCCCCTCCTCTGGTGCGATTAGCTGGAATGCGGGAGTCTGACCGCCCCCGAGGAGGAGATCAGCTGTAGCACGCTGATCTTCCCCTCCTCCGGTGCAATCAGCCGGAGTGCGGGGAGCTCCAGCCTCCCCTCCAGCTGATCCGCCCGCTGGTGCCGTATTAGCGGAACGACAAGAAGCAGGGCCCTACTGTACTAAAACATCTAATGCAATAACAGTAACCTACTTTTTTAAAAAAAAGGATCCTACTCATTTACAATTCATCTCAACATTTCAGCAACAGTGGAGGCTCGGAGGGTGGTGACAAGGGAGAGGGCACCTTCAGTTGTGGCCCCCAGATGTGGAATGCTCTCCTCGGTGAGGTCCACCTGGCACCTTCACTAATATCTTTTTGGTGCCAAGTAAAGGCTGACCTGTTTTTCCCAGGTTTTTGATGGACTGAGCTGATTTTGTCCTGCTGTTAGTGAGCTGCCAAAGCTTCCTATAGCTGTTATGTGGGACTTGCTTTTGTGTGTGCGTGTGTACAGAATGTTAATGTTTATATGAATTTTTAATGGCATAATGAATTTATGTTTTTAAATATAAGTCGAAAGACCTTGGTAACCAGCGACTAAGAAATCTAGTTAGAATGAATCTAATATAATAATAAGCACTGTATTTAAACTTTCTTTGCCTAGAGGGAGCTGCAGTTCTCAGGCAAAGAGAGGGACATTCGACATACAGTATAAGGACTTCATGCTATTTTAAGGCACAGTCTTGCCCTGCAAACTCGTAAAACAAGGACAGTTGCCAGATAAACTGGCTGGGTTTCCCCCTCCCTCCCTTTTCTTCATCCCTCCAGGCTATGTTCTTTTAGCAAAGCTCCACCCTGATTGCAGGATAGGGTTAGTAATATTTTTATGGCATAGTGACTCACCCACTTCTTGTTTAATTAAATGCTTTATAGCTTGACCAAGCAGCGAGAACAGATGCTACAATCCCGGAGATCTCACTTTAGATTGCTCCCTGTGGAGCTTCGATGAGGAAGGTCCAGATGCAAGCCTCTGCTCAGCTTTGAAGGTCATGGAGTGGTCTTGGGAGGTTTCATGCTGTCTTAGCCTAACCTAACCTTGCAAGGGTTGTTGTGGAAAGAACACTGATCTGAGCATCAGGTTTAACAGTCAGTCCCTCTTCCCGTGGATCTCTTTGGTAGCTTGAGGGGAAGTAGCAAAATAATAGCGGTTTAAAAATCCCCAAAGTCTCCCCTCAAAAGCAAAAGAGGATCGAAATGGGGATAATAATTTTGCAATGTCCAGATGTCAGCTGGGTTAGTCTGTTGCAGCAAAACTGACAGAGAGTCCCATGGCACCTTGAAACATCAGACACGTTTACAGAGCTATAATGGGCAGAGTTCCCTGGAAGAGGGACTGATTGTTAAACTGCTCTGGGAACTGTAGCCCTAGCAGGAGAATAGGGGTGCCCTAACAACTCTCAGAACCCTTAACAAACGACAGTTCCTAGTATGATGGGGAGCCATCATTGTTTAAAATGGTATGATACTGCTTTAAATATATAGCGCACATAGGGCCTAAATGACTAACTTTACAGCTACACTGGTTACAACCCTAATTCTGGTAGTGCAAGTCAGCAGTATATTATCGCCGGAGTTATAGGATTTTGCAAGCGAGAACAAGCAAGGCAAACAGTTTGCTCAGATGTGGCCAACTTCGGCGTATGGCACAGCAGAGGTGCACCATGCATGCCACAACCCGAAGCGAGCCACAGCAGCCTTTGCAAATATCTGTAGCCCCAAAGTAGCTTTTTCTAACCAACCCCACCAAGTAGTGATTACAGCCGTCTCCTAATTAAAGACATCTCAGGGTATCAATCGCATGCGTTTTAATTAATCTAAACAGACGGGCGGGCGGTATTCAATGGTAGTCCTACTCAGAGTAGACCCACTGAAGTTAAGAGACATGACTAACTTAGGTTCATTCGTTTCAGTGGACCTACTCTGATTAGGACTTAGTTGAACACAACCCTCTATAGGCAAAATTTGCGTATAAGGGGAAAAATAAGAATGTTGAAAGTAAATCCACACAAACATATTTTTTAAAAACAAAACCCCTGCTGCCCAATTATTCAGAATGAAAGGGCTGAAGCTCAGTGGTTAGAGCATCTGCTCTGCATGCAGAAGGTCCCAGGTTCAATCCCTGGCATCTTCAGGTAGGGCTGGGAAAGACCCCTGCCTGAAACCCTGTACAGCCGCTGCCAGTCAGTGTAGACAATACTGAGCTAGGTGGACCAGAGTTAGTCTGACTAGGTATAAGGCAGGTTCCCATCTTAGTCAACCAAAGTGTCTCTTATCAATCACTCCAAAAAGCAATTAAACTGACTAGACATTTTTGCCCTAGCAGAGATGCTGTGCAGCCAAATGGGAAAGCAAGAATTTGTAAACATCAGCAGAAAAGAGAAGCAAAAGGATTCCAGGCTAATTCCCTGGCCTACATTTAACCTACAAGATTAAAGTGTTTCCTACAACTTGTGGTCTGCGGACGTTGAGCACCAGCAACTATAGAACCAGGAGTCCATGGAGCAGCAATTCAAGATGGGTTCATCAAACTAAAGAAAACTCTCAACCCTGCCTCGTATTGCTGGAAGAAATAAGTAAGACGTTGGGAGTTTTGCATCAAGAATACAGCATGGGACGTTCATGATATCCCATGCCACTGTGATGGAACAAGGACATCCTTTATGTTGTATGGCAGTGGCTCCCAGACTCCCTCCCCCTCCATGGACCACTTGAAAATTGCTGAGGGTCTTGGCAGACCACTTAACAATTTCTCTGCCTGCTGTTAGCAATTATAATTCCATAAAATTCAAACTGCAACAAATAAAATACCAGATAAAAATAAAAATAGCAATAAAATACAATTAAAAATCAATAGGAATATTCAGTGTGATGGATGCACCATCTCCCATCTTCAACCACAAATCCGCAGCCATGTTGCGGACCACCTGAAACCACAGTGTTGGAATTCCTGTTCTATGGCATTCCAGGAGGAAGTTCAAGAGCCACTCAGAAGGCCGATCTCTTACAATATATGGGTGGGTGGGGAATCTGTGGCTCAAGGGCCACATGAGACAGTTGGCCTAATTTCATGCATCCCTCCGCATCATCCAGCTCTCTGGATGCTACAGGCACGCTATTAATATCTGTAGCGGTGATCAGTGAGGATTGGGACTGGTAGGGTAGAATGCAGGGAGCCCAGCAGTAGGTGGCGCCAAAGCCAATGATAGGCAGAGGCAACTCATTCTAGTTTTGTCCCCATCCTCCTCCATGTTGAGTTTTCCAGCGGAAGCTGATAGGCACTTCCACGCCTCTAGACTGGTTATAAATAAGAGGTCGAGCGGGTGAGGGCTGGCTGAGGTTGGTGGGGCACTGCCCCAGTTGCCCTTGCGGACCAGCCTCCACTGAGTATCTGGAGTGCCTCTCTGGGAATTGCTTCCTCTTCCACTTTATGTCACGCACAAGAGGCAATGAAAGAACAGGGCAGCACAGATAAAGAGCTATGCAATTCTGCAAGCTCTACCTAGTTTTGTCTGTGGCTCCGCCCACCATCAGCTCGCAACCCTTGATGCATTTTCCTGCAGCTCAACATCCCTTCATAGGAACAAGGTGTCTCACCCCTGGGGGATATCTGGCACACTCCTACCCTTGGCACTGAAGCAATTCAAGAAACAGGCTCCATCAAAGGCTGAGCATGGAGACTCATGGGTAAGGACGAGCAAATCGATCAGTTTTTGGTTCCGTTTCTCATCTTTCCAGTCTTGAGTTCAGCTCTTCACATTTCCACACCAGTTGCATTAAAAAAACAAAAACTCCTCATCAAACTTCATCAGGATTTTGATGTGAATTTCTCCTAATATACACACAAAGTTGCCGGTGACATAGTGAAACTGGCAAATCTGCAATGAAGAGCCAGGAGACATAAACAGATTCCATGTGGTTTGGGCATCAAGCAGCCAGATGCCTATTTGTTTGAAGTGGATCTCACTGGAATTTGGATTTCCTTTCCGCAAGATAAACGATCCCCATGTTTGTTTTGCCGCAGTAATAAAAAGAAGGAAAACAATGAGGAGGATAAGGAGGAATTCTACAGGGGACAATGTTCCAGATATATTTACACTGATGCAATCTACAAATTCCATCCATCATGCCATACATTCATCAATCCTCAGCTACTATCTCCCAGCCACCTCTAGACTTTGGACAAATGACTCTTCCTTATTGACAGGGCAAGCATCTTAATCCCATGCAAATCTCTTCCTGTCCTGTCCTGAAGGATATTTTCAAGACTCAGCTGGACCTCACAGATTTAATGCTGAACTCAGGAGGAGGAAATGCCACATAAGGTGTGCAGACTTCAGTCTGCCTTTGCAAGCTTGCTTAAGGTGACCGACTGTGGCTCCCCTAAACTCATGCTTAAATTGCACACCCGCTCTGTGGCTTCTCGGGAGACAACCAAGCCTCTGAAATCATGGGTATGAAAAGCAGCAAATGTTTGTACTTTCCTTCAGTGATGCAGTATCCCACATTCAGCAAACAGAAGCTCCACGTAGTGGCCTGTCTTGTTCTCCTGTATCCAGAAGGATCCTTTACTTCTAACACTTTGTACATACACAGCCCCAGTCTATGATATAGTCTAGGAATTTGCTTGTCCGTCTGTTTTCTACGCATCTGGACACTTCTGAGGATATCAGACCCAGGAAGAATAAAAATCAACTATTATTTAAAAAAATCTAAGTTGATTTATGCCAGGTAAGAGGCTATAAGTACTCCATAAGGAAAGGCAGTTCTTAGCAGACTTAGAAAGGCAGGAGGGGCTAACAGATACAAGGCAGAAGCCAAAAGCCAGCAGATATTGAAAGTGCAGTAAGAGACAAAGTAGACATCTACATTCTGTTGCAATCCTACTTCCTTCTTTGTTGAACCATGACTTGATTTTCCTCACAGGGAGGGTGGGGGTCGTAAGGACAAAGTGAAGAAAAAGCAGCAGTTTGTAACAAAAAAATAAAAATCAGATCCTCCCCTCCCCCCCCGTCATACTGTGGAAAGTGCATGCTTTTACAAACATCCCAAACTGGTTGCTGCTCATTTTACTTAGGTCGCCTTCGCTAAAGTTCTTTTTATGCATCACTTTATCTAGGCTCTTGTCAGAAGCAATTTTTACTACTCCAAAGAAAAGGAAACAGCCTAACTCTTAAACTCCAGAACTTGACATACAACTGAGAATGCATTAACATGTCTCCAACTCCTGAAATACTAGCCTTAGTTATTAGACCAGGGATGGCTATCTCCTGGCTGGGGGGCCCCATCCAGGCCCACCAGCATTTTTTTCTGTCCCCTCCCACCAATTTTAGTGGCAGTGGCAAACAGAAAAATAGATACGGTAGACACAGCGTCCATCCCAGTGCCCTGATGGGGATTTGAATTGCCCCCACCCCAGTCATCAGATCAATCATGTGATGAGCATTATTCCTTATATACCCAGTTGATCATTTCATTTCATTTTTCATTTTATTAAATTTATATACCGCCCATAGCCGAAGCTCCCTGGGCGGTTCACAACAATCAACATAAAATACAATAAAACACATATTTAAAACAATTTTTAAAAGCTTAAAGTTTAAATTTAAAAACATAAACATTTTTACACATACTAAAATGCCTGGGAAAATAGGAAAGATTTAACCTGGCGCCGAAAAGATAGTAATGTCGGCGCCAGGCGTACCTCGTCAGGAAGACTATTCCATAATTCGGGGGCCGCCACTGAGAAGGCCCTCTTTCTTGTCGCCACCCTCCGAGCCTCCCTCTGAGTAGGCACCCGGAGGAGGGTCTTCGATGCTCAGCGTAGCGTACGGGTAGGTTCATATCGGGAGAGGCGTTCCATCAGGTACTGTGGTCCCGCGCCGTATAAGGCTTTATAGGTTAAAACCAGCACCTTGAACCGGGCCCGGAAACATATAGGCAGCCAATGCAAGCAGGCCAGAATCGGTGTTATATGTTCGGACCGCCTGGTCCCCGTTATCAATCTGGCCGCTGTATTTTGCACGAGCTGCAGTTTCCGAACTGTCTTCAAAGGCAGCCCCACGTAGAGCGCATTGCAGTAATCTAGTTTAGAGGTTACCAGAGCATGGACAACTGAAGCGAGGTCATCCCTATCCAGATAGGGGCGAAGTTGGGCCACCAAACGAAGTTGGTAAAAGGCACTCCATGCCACCAAGGCTACTTGATCCTCAAGTGACAGTGAAGGTTCTAAAAGAACTCCCAAACTACGAACCTGCTCCTTCAGGGGGAGTGTAACCCCATCCAGAACAGGTTGAACATCCACCATCCGGTCGGGAGAACCTCCCACTAACAGCATCTCGGTCTTGTCTGGATTAAGCCTACGTTTATTAGCTCTCATCCAGTCCATTGTCGCAGCCAGGCAACGGTTCAGTACATTGACAGCCTCACCTGAGAAAGATGAAAAGGAGAAGTAGAGCTGCATGTCTGCAGGTGAGGGCCTCCTGTAGATACCATCTTATCAGGAGGTCCGTTCCACACAACATAGGGAACGGACCATTAGTGCCGTGGCACCTACCCTTTGGAATTCCCTCCCCTTAAATATTAGACAGGCGCCATCTCTGTTATCTTTTCTGCGCCTACTAAAGACCTTCCTCTTTCAACAAGCCTTTTAAGTAGAGACCTTATCCCAATCTGCATCTGTGTTGGAATTATTTTTAAAGATGATTTTAAAGCTTTTTAAAAGATTCTTTATTTTAATGTTTTAAAATATGTTTTGTTCCAATATATTTTAAAACCTGTCTTTAAAATGTTTTAGAGTGATTTTTGTTTGCTGCCCTGGGCTCCTTCTGGGAGGAAGAGTGGGATATAAATTTAATAAATAAATAAAGGTGTGTTAATGCCTCTCCTCAGCTAATCTGCACATGCATGTGTCCTGTGTGTGCAAGAGTGTGTGGTGCGCCCACCCACTTCTGTGCACAACCATAGCTGACATACAGCCCCCGTAGGGTTGAATGCAGCTTAAAAAAAGTTTAATCACCCTTGTATAAGACCTACTTGTAAGGTGGCCACTTATGCATTCCCCCTCAAAAAAAGGAAAAAGAAGACAGATCTGCATAAAACTCACAGATGCTAATTTATATGTATAGATGTCCATGACCAATACGGGGTGTGGATGCTGGAGAGGAGAGCCAGGAGGAGCTGGGGATGAATTTGCATCAATGTGGTTAGGCAGCGTGGGTCGTCTCCAGCTAAGTTCTACTCAAGAGTAGACCCACTGAAATTAATATGCCTATGTTAGTCATGTCAATCCATTTCAGTGGGTCTTCTCTAAGTAGGCCTATCATTGGACTCAACCCAGTGAGTTGCTTTTCTTTCACGTAATAGTCCATTCCATTATTTAAAAAGGTGGAGTGCACACTTTAGTTGATCTTCATTTGTAATATTTGACTTCTTGATGTCTTAAAGAGGATATCTCATTTAGACGTTCACTATGAACTTTCCTTGTAGTTTTTTTGTGCCAGGCTTTCATGTGCAACACTTATTTTGAAACTAAGGAGGACGCTTTTATTTAGTTGTTAATTGTGTTCTATAGAACGGAGAAATCCTCTGGTCTGTTTTGTATCTGCAGTTGATTTCAGATGTTTCAACCTATGTTGTAAACTGCTTACAGTTTTGTTCAAATGTAATTGGCAAATAAATAAATAAAGGAGCGGTTACCCTAGCAAAGGTCCAAAGGAAACAGCGGGACTTGTATAGGCACCGCCAGCTCCTCTTCCACCAGGTCTTCTTGCAGCTGGATCTTTTCCCTCCTCCCAAGTAAACCCTTCCTCTCAAGTAGACCCTAGTGACAGCCATCTGGAACCCAAATGGATACTCCTACAGAGACTATGAGCTTCCTGTTGGATCTACTGTTGCTTTTGATACTGAGGCCTAAGGGTGAAAGAATATCAAAGCAGGGTTCATGATGGACTCATGAGGAATTCTTGGTGGGGGAGGAAGGTGAGGCATCCCTGAGAGAAGGCTCTTCAACTTGCCTTTTGAATTACTGCAAGTTCCTCCATGTCTTCATTTGGAGTGGGGTTCTCCATGCCCCCACCCCAAGCCTCTTCCTCCAAAAAGGTCTCTCCAGGCTCTAGGTCTGATGAGATCCTGATACAGGCCTTTGAAGAATGGGTGAAGCTAGAGAAATGAAGGTCACTGATTGGGAAGCACCAGGATACTCAGAGGGGAGATAAGGGAAGGAAAGTTCACAGAGAGTTTTGAAGATAAAGATGTGAAGCACCTATCTGTTAGGTGTGGGGAACCTTTGGCCCTCTAGCTGAACTATGACTTCAATCAGTCCTAGCAAGCATGACCAATGTCCAGGGATGATGAGAGCTGTAGTTCAGCAACATCTGGAGGGTCAAAGGTTCTCAACCCTTGCTACATAAGCATGCACAGAGCTTTTGCCTAGATCGGTGGTGGTGGTGGTGGTGGTGGTGTTGGTGGTGGTGTTGGTGGTGTTGGTGTTGGTGTTGGTGTTGGCGGTGGCGGTGGCGGTGGCGTCGGTGGCGTCGGTGGTGTCGGTGGTGTCGGTGGTGTTGGTGGTGGTGGTGGTGGTGGTGGTGGTGGTGGTGTTGGTGGTGTCGGTGTCGGTGTCGGTGTCGGTGGTGGTGGTGGTGGTGTTGGTGTTGGTGTTGGACTCCCAATTCCCATCACCACCGGGAACATGGCCAATGGTCAGGGATGATGGGAGTTGGGAGTCCAACAACATCTGGAGGGCCATAGATTCCCTGACCTAAATCCAACACTATTTTAAGTGAACTATGTTCATGTCAAGCAATTTACACCACTTAAGAGAGACTAGGGGGTGGGAGATTTCTGTGCCAATGTGACCCCCATGAATGGATTGGTTTAGCCCAGTAGCAGGGAGTCACTCAGTAGAGAGACGGAAGGAAAAAGCTGATGCTTGTTCTGCTTAGAAGCTGAATCATATTTCTGGGTTTTTACACCTTGGATACGGTAAACTGAATTCATGTATATGTATGGCTAATTGGCAAGGGGCTGGGGGATCAGTTTCTGTATATCTGGTATTATTTGTTATAATTGGATTATAGCTATAGGCCTATGTTGCTCAAGCTGCAGACTAGACATCTGCCTTTTGCTGCGGATGTATTGTTTTGGGACGAAAGCCGTCTGCACAATCCTCAAGTATCCAGCACTAGTGCAAATTAGAGGAACATGCGGACTGTCTGACTATAAAGTCCGCAAGCAAGGCTTGTTTAACTGTCTCTTTATACTCTGAGAAGCTATTGCATTAACCACTTGTTAAAGAAATGAGCTATGCATTTAGCTCTTTTTCACCTATTGCTGTATTATTTTGTATAACTACGGTTCCAATCAGAGAAAATTTGTTCACCTTCACCATTTGCAAGCTCTGTTCCACCTAAGACCCACACAGATAGAGGCTACATCAATAAAGGTAAAGGTGTCCCCGCACTTATAGTGCGAGTTGTTTCCCAGTCAGGTACTCCTTGGTCCAAGGAGAGTTTTTGCAAAGATTACAAGCGTGATTATAGGACTGGACCTTATTTCACAATCACTTTCAGCTTCTGAGCATCTCCAGACGTCTTATCAAAAAGCAAACATCAAGTGCCTGCAGCTATCTTGTATTCAAGTTTAAACAGGTCCCCAGTTATGGAGGAGAGGGTGGAGAGACAGATAAGGTCCTAAATTCGGTCAGTTTTCCTTTTACTGGAAAAAAAGAAAAGAAAATCCTCCCGCAACTAGGAAAGTGTGAGACATGAGCTGGACAAGGGTTTCAACTCAGGCCATATTTTTCTTGGCAGTTTAAATGGAAAGCTACCCGAGCAAACATGGATATCTGTCCTTTTCAACAGATAACTTCCACCAAAAGATGCTGAATTTCTGTTTCTGTGGTTCAAGGGGAAAAAATGAGTACGGCACAGAGAGAGAGAGTTTAAAAGCTTGCTCTGGAGCAGCTCCACTGAAACTAATGAATGGGGCTATTTCTATCTACGTGGTTTGGTGGTTTGTAGCCCGGCAGAAGCACTTCCAAGCTTTGGGGGTGCCTTGGGGCACGATGCTTTCGGTATGGCCCCCTCTCCTCCTCATCAGTAGCCTTGCCCCTACAGGGAAGGGTCCCATCATCTGCTTTGTAAACAGAAGGTCCCAGCTTCAATCGCCGATGACATCTTCAGGAAGAGCTGGGAAAGACCCTTCTCTGAAACTCTGGAGAGCTGCTGCCAGTCAGTGTCAACAATACTGCGCTAGATGGACTGATGGCCCAAGCTCCTGACAGAACAGCTTCCCACATAGAAGCGGTATCAGGGACAGGGCTGACTTTCAGAGGTTCAGCATCAGGACATAAGAAGTCCCCACTGGATCAGGCCAATGGCCCATTTAGTCAAGCATCCTGTTCTTACAGTGGCCAACTTGATGCTGTACTTCAATCCCCGGCACCTCCCGGTACGGCTGGGAGAGATCCCTGTCAGGAACCCTGGAGAGCCACTGCCACTCACTCTCAGTGGACAACACTGAGCTAGATGCACCAAGGACCTGACTCAACTTAAGGAAGCCTCCTATGTTCCCATTTGCTTGCTTTCCCCTCTGGGTCCAATCATCACCATCTCCCAGAAAGAGAAAGACACAATAAGGTCACTTCTCCTTCTCCTTGCTCCTCATGTAGACAAGGCAGACGAACAGGCAGGAACAGCAGCAGCAAGGCCAGGAGGACCCAGGGATTGACAGTGGACCCCCAACTTGGGTGTGGACCCTAGCGAATGCCCAGCGATTCCAAATCCTGCTGCTAGCCCTACAGCCAGGACTCCTTTTTTATGACCCATAAAGCAAAGAATCACTGTAACTGCTATGCAAATCCTGCAAGAGAAACCACACTGTGGCACCTTATCCATTCTCTCCCTGTAAATTAAATGGGGCCAGGGGTGCGCGTGAGGTAGACTTCAACTGAAATACATATCAGTGAAGAATGGTTCTTTCCCTTCTATTTCAAGCAATATTTACAAGTCAGTGAAAAATTCCAATCTCAAAAAGAGGTTGTCTGTGAAAATGCCTTGACTGGACTATTGTGGCACAGGAAATAAAGCACTGCATACCTGTGAAAGTTTTTGACATCAAAAAAGTAGGTGCCATAGACCATCTTTTTACATAACACACAGTACTTTCTAATTCTCTAAAAATGCTTTTGCATCATGGTGCCAATTAAATAAAGTTTTTAACCCTGGGTCTTTTGAAATACTTTGAAGGAAGCTCACTGCCCCCAAGGTAGATTCTTTGACTTTTTCTAGAAAGACATTACAATATCAATCTCCTCCTCTGAAATGAAACAGTGCAATCCTATGCAGAGCTAGCCATACCTAAGTAAGCCTACCGAAATCAAAGGATATTGAAATTCAACACAGGGTAGCTGAACAAGAATTAACTGTTCCTCTTTTCTCAGCCCAACAGGGCAAGAGAACACTTTTGTTATCTTGACAACGTGGAGCCTATCTATTCTGAATCACAGTGAAAACCAGAGTAAGCTCTTGACTTCACTGCAGGTTAATTCAGAGTTCCATGGGAAGAGGAATTTAATTTTAAACCACTCTGGAAGGGAAATAGGGGTCTACTGGCAACTTTCAGTACCCTTCACAAACTATAGTTCCCAGGATTCTTTGGGGAAGCCATGGCTGTTTTCAGGGCTAGTGCCAGAGGGTGGCCAGGTTAGGCCCTGGCTGAGGGCCCCCTGAAGGGCCCTTCCTTAGGGTGCGAGGACGGCACTCATGTTCTGTGATCCGTGGTAGCGTTGGCTCTTGCAACCTGATCCTGCCACGGATCACAGAGAGAGAGATCCCAGGCACCCCTTCAATACAGACAGCACAGGCTTCAATAAGCCCACCTGTACGCCCCACCTACCTCTCCGATCAGTGTAATTGCCATGTGCTCCGTACGCACATGCCTGCCATCAACCAATATGGTGGCGGGAGCTTCCCTGAGGGGCAGATGCCCTTGTCACCATCTTGGTTGATGGCAGACATGTGTGCTATGCATGCACATCATTCACACAACACGAGAGGTAGGTGGGGCATGTTGGTGAGCTTATTAGTCCCGTACTGCCTGTATCAAGTGCTGTAGGCCTGGGGCAGGCTGTGCCCAAGGGCTCAGTCATACCTGGTGCCGGTCCTTACTGTTTTCAGTGGTATAGTACTGCTTTAAACATATAGTGCAAATGTGGCCCTGGAGAGCAAAGCATGAGAAAAGCACGTGTATGCCACTCCAAAGTGAAAGATCGAGAAATGTTTGCAAACAAGCAAATAGTCAAAGCACAAAAAATAAAGCGTTAAAAATTAGCAACATCTTGGGATTACCAGATCAAGAACAACATGCATTTTTGAAAAAATGATTCAGTTTCTATCTCTTCTCAGACAGGTCCAGCTGCTACAGGACAGATTCAGAGATCAAGAACTTACCATACTACCTTTTTCTCTAGCCTAGCAAGCCCCCCACATGCTCTCCCCCTTCCCCCCCCAAAAAAGCTGTTACTGCCTTTGAAGTATTGACAAGAATTACCTTCCCCTGTAACCAACCTGCATGCACCCCCAGAATGTTTTCCTTTTAGCAGAAGGCCAACGAAACCCCTGATGATAATGCCCCACTATCCAGGATATGGTACTGACTGATCCGTCTGAGCTAATAATCATAAAATGCAAGATTTTTAGTCAGGAAGCTGCAATTAACCAGGGTTCAGAAGTTATCAGCATTTGCCTAATCTAATGGCTCTTTTCCAACACACACAAGTGCCTTTGGCAGGAGCAAACAGATTTTAGCACTGCAGAGATCTACTCCAGATGGCTTGAACTCCAATAGGGGAGCCTGAGAACAACAGAATTATCTACTTTATTTGTTATATTCATATCCCACACTTTTTCCCCACGGAACTCAAGATGGTGTCTTGAGCAGGAGTGGACAAACCTCCAAGGGCCACATGCCAGGGATGAATGAGGCCAGAGGCAAGAGTGGGTGGATCAATGACTGCAAATGTTACCATTGTACAATAGGCTAGTTTCCACACACAGAGAGACAGAGGGAGAGAGTCTTCCCTACAGCTGAGCAAGAGTAATTCTCAGAGTTCAAGGACATCTTTCAGCCAGGGAAAAACACTCGGTGTGGGGGGGAAAGGCCGGTGAAGGGTGTGGCCTGGAGAGAATTCCAAGGGCCAGCCAGAGACGCCTGGAGGGCCACATTTGGTTTATAGAGTCCCCAGGCAGTTTCCCTATCTAGGCACTGACCAGAGCTAGACTTGTTTAGCTTTAGTGAGGTTGCTCCATCATGTGGCTCCCAACCATACTCTGGGATGTATACAGCTCAAGGATCCATCACAGGCACATTTTAAGCACACCATCATGTCTGAGAAGCATCTGCATGTATCTTCACCTCATGCCATGTCCACACAGAGGCAAACTGTGATCCCTTAGGACAGCCTTTCCCAACTAGTGGGCCACCAGATGTTGCTGGACCACAACTCCCATCAGCCTCAGCCAGCATTGCCAATGGTCAGGAAAGATGGGAGTTGTGGTCCAATAACATCTGGAGGCGCACTAGTTGGGAAAGGCTGCCTTAGGACTTCCAACATGCATTCCATCATGTATGATGAATGCACACACGTGGTCTTCCTACCCCAAAGTGATGTTCATGAATGAAGTAAAAGCAGCCCTTGTATAGACCAAGGATGAAAATAATAAATGAAGCTGTTATTTCCATAATTGGTCTATACAACAGACACACAAACACAAGCTTTGGTTTCAGTTAGAGATGTGACGGACCAGAAAAAATGGAAAACATTTTGGGGAAAATTATTCTGTTTCCCCCCCAATGTTTCAGAACCCCCACACAAAAAAATCAGGTGGGAAAGGGAAAACAACCCCCCCAAAAAAAAGAAAAATCCAGTTTTTGCTTCCCAGGCCTTCACATCTCTAGTTTCAGTTCAATTTTTTGCCACACAGCCAAATCAGACATTGGTCCCAGGCCCTGCCCTATCATCAGGCAGAGTGAGGCAGCTACATGAGGTGGCAGATGCTGAGGGGTGGCAAGGAGGTGTTGGAGGGCAAGCCTGGGTACGCCGCATGCCATGTCTTGCAGTCACTAAAGCTCGCCATCTGCCTCGAGTTAGGAGGAGGACACTGCCTCATCACAGTATGATCCTACTGCCAGTCCATTTGACTTCTATACATGAAATGGGGCCTTTGCCTCAGGTAGCAAAATGTTTTGGGCCGGCCCTGACTGGTCCATTGCAGCTCAGTATTATTGAACTGCCTGGCAATGCCTCTGCAGGGAGAAGGGCTGTAGCTCAGTGGGTAGAGCATCTGCCTTACATGCAGAAGGTCCCAGGTTCAACTCCTGACATCTACAGGTAGGGCTAGGAGAAGCCCCTTCCCAAAACCCTGGAGGGCCTCTGCCAGTCAGCGCAGGCCGCTGTTCTTCCACCTTGGGTCCCCAGATGTTTTTGGACTACAACTCCTGCCATCCCCAGTCACCTCAGCCACTGGGCAAGGGAACATGGGAGTTGTAGTTCAACAACATCTGGGGCCCAAAGTTGAAGCACTGGTGTAGATAAGCCTTTCCCAACCAGTGTGCCTCCAGACGTTGTTGGACCACAACTCCCATCTTTCCTGACCGTTGGCAATGCTGGCTGAGGCTGCTGGGAGTTGTGGTCCAACAACATCTGGAGGCACCCTGGTTGGGAAAGGCTGGTGTAGATAATACTGAGCTAGATGGACCAATGGTCTGACTCGGTAAAAGGCAGCTTCCCATGTAGGGTTCCAGAGGAGTCTCACCCAGCTCTACCTGAAGATGCTGGGGACTGCATTCAAAGCAGATACTTCACTGCTCAGCTCTGGCCTTTCTCCAATGTCAAGAACTGAGCCTGCATGTCAACCATGTGCTCTGCTGCTGAGATACAACGTCTTTTCCCCACCTGTGCAAGGATAAGTCTTTTTTGTAGCTATTGTCAACAATAGCTGCTACTTTATATATATATATATATATATATATATATATATATATATATATATATATATATATATATATATATATATATATATATATAAGTAGCAGCTATTGTTGACAATAGCTACAAAAAAGACTATATATAATATATATATAATATATATAATATGTGCATATTATAGGATACACACATATACAGAAGAACAAGGTTACTTTTTCCACTCAGTAAAGCTCCATTATTCAGAAAACCTCTCTCTTAAAAAAAAAAAAAAAGATTCCTTTAGGGATGAAATTGACTGAACTACCAGCTGCTTAGTCTTGGCATGGTAAATTTCGCACACCATTATTTTACTTATTTATTATATTTATCTCCCGCCTTCACGGAATGCAGTGGCATCCAAACATGGTTCTCCCTATCCCAATTTTATTCCCACAACAACTCTGTGAAGTAGGCTAGACTGAGAGACAGCCCAAGGTCACCCAATGAGCTTCATGGTTGAGCGGGGATTTGAACACTGGTCTCCCACGTCCCAGTCCAACACTCTAACCACTACACCACACTGGCTCTCCATTAGGAGTAAGAGAACATAAGAACCACCTGCTGGATCAGGCCAGTGATCCATCTAGTCTAGCATCCTATTCTCACAGCAATCAACCAGATGCCCCTGAGAAGCGCGCAAGCAGAACCTGAGTGCACAGAGCACTCTCCCCTCCTGTGGTTTCCAGCAAGTGGTATTCAGAAATACCACCTCCAACTATAGAGACAAGAGCATAGCCATCATAACTAGAAGCCAGTGATAGCTTTAACCTCCATGAAATTGTCTACCCCTCTTTTAAAATCATCCAAGTTGCAAGAGTGAATTCCGTAGTTTAACTACATGCTGTGTGAAAAGGGACTTTCTTTTGTCTCTCCTGAATCTTCCAACATCCACCTTCAATAGATGTCCATGAGCCCTAGTGTTATGAGAGGGGAAAAACCTTCTCTACCCAGTTACTCCACACCATGCATAATTTTATGCATTTCTATCATGTCACCTCTTACTCGCCTTTTCTCTAAAGCGAAAAACCCCAAATGCTGCACCGTTTCCTCATAGGAGAGTCGCTCCACCACCTTGATCATTTTGGTTGCCCTTTTCTGAACCTTCCCCAACGCTCACAGCTGCTAGAAAGAGCTGCTGCTACAAGGCCCCAGAAAAGAGAAAAAGACGAGTAGCTCACTGACAGACCATGTGCTTGTATACAGAATGTGCCATGCTCGACATCTCCAGTTAAAGACCAGCTTTCACTTCAGGGCCACTTTCCAGAGGCCACATGGCAGTGGCGAGCAGGACCAGAGGCAAAAGTGGGTGGAGCAACAAGCATACATTTTAACTTTGTCCAATAGGTGAGTTTTGTGGGGGGGGTTTACAAATGTGTACATCCCTCTCTGACTGCCATTCATCCACACAAGCCAGTAAGGATCATCATCAGAGTTCAACACCTTCTATTCAGGCAAAAACACTCAATGTGCAAAGAAGGGCCAGTGAGGGGAGTGGACTCGGGGGCATTTTGAGGGCCAGACAGAGAGGCCTGGAGGACCACATTTGGCCCCCCAGGCCTGAGCTTTATTTTATTTTATTTTAAAAACCGATATACCGCTTATTCATCTGCGTTCCTAAGCCGTGTACAAGCCACACATAAAATAAACATAAACCAAATGATCCCCCATCATTGAGTTAAAATGACCACACTTTGCAAAGATCTCGGAGATTCACTGCCAGTCTGAGGAAACAATACTGGGCTAGATCAAGCCAGTGGGGTGTAGTGATTAGAGTGCCCGACTAGGACCTGGGAGACTAGGGTTCAAATCCCCACTCGGTCACAAGGCTCACTGGGTGACCTTGGGCCAGTCACTATCTTTCAGCCTAATCTACCTCACAGGGTTGTTGTGAGGATAAAATGAGGGGAGTTGGAGTCCAGCAGCATCACACTGGCTACCCCTGAGCTAGATAGATTCAAGGGTCTCTGACTCAATATTTCCTGTTACATTTGTATCACTATGAAGCTACAAATACTGAATCAGTGCTAGCATCACAGTTAAAAGTTGCCAAATGGTCAGGAAAAAACACAGAACAGCCCGGCTGACTCTCATCTTTAACAGAGGTTTGCTCTGCACAAATAGACAGATGGGAGGAAGCTAAATCTGATCATCTGCTAATTGATGCAAATCAAGGCACTTTTTTAAAGGGGGGGAGGGGTGTGTGGAAAATTGAGCAATCCTAGCCACAGAAGCTACACAGGAGAAACTGACTCCAATTGCTCTTCAAAAATGACTGACTGAGTACAGAGTGCCAGTTGGTTTGTCTATGCCTGACAATAAGTGATGACAGAATACTTGATTTAATCCAGTCAAAATACCTGGAAACAAGCTGCACAGAAATCAATGGGATTTACTACCAGGAAAGCAGGGCTTTCAGCAGATGTCTTAGACAGGAATGGAAGCATGCCAGCATTCACAGTCTAGCACGTTTACCCTAAAACACATTAACCTGGAAGCAAGCCCCATTGGTTAAACTCAAAACATCTGGCCTAACTGATGTGTGGATCACTTTGCCTGTAAATGCAAGAGCCGAGCCAACTATCCTAGGTAGAGTACTGGTCCAAGGTAAGTTCATATCCAAGATATTTAGGACATTTTGAAATTGCCCTTTAAGAAACTCACTGGTCCGTGAAAACACATTTCCCCATCATTGTCTTTATTAACAAGGAGAGGATGGAAACACAAGGACTACTAAAAAATGTTAAATGAAGGGTGCCATCTCCATGATTTGAGAGTATTAAGCTTGATGTTCATCCGGAGAGCTTGGTTACTAAGTTTTCTGACCTTAGACCAACTAAAAAGCCATCATTTAAAGGGCAACCCTAAACACATTTACTCAGAAGTAAGACCTATTGAACTCAATGGGGCTTGCTCCTAGGTAAGCGAGGTTAGGATTGCAGCCTTAGCTGTAAGAGCGTTTATGCCAGTAAAGCTTAAAGCTAGGGATGTCAACCTGATTGAAGAAATCAGAGTTGATTTTTCAGCTGAATGTACATACATTTTATTATATATCGCTTATTGAAACAAAAGACCTCTAAGCCGTTTGCAAAATTGTACATTTCATTAATTCATTCCTTAAATTAAATTTATATCCTGCCCTTCCTCCCAAAGGGAGCTCAGGACAGCAAACAAATGACAAAGCACTAAAAAGTCTTAAAAACAAAACATCTTTAAAAGCAGTTCTAATGCAGGTGCACACTGGGATAAGGTACATGAATAAACGATTGTTCTGAAACAAATAAAGAAATCATACTTTATTCTAAAATTATGCAAAAGCACCTTATCAAGCATAATCTTATAAGAAGTATCCCTTCCTGGGCATGGCAGACAGGGAAAGGCCAGAGCTCAGAGGCAGAGCATCTGCTTTGCACGCAGAAGGCCCCAGGTTCAGTCCCTGCATCTCCAGGGAGGGATGGGAGAGAACCCCTGCTTGAAACCCTGGACAGCCACTGCCAGTCAGTGTTGACAATACTGAGCTAGATGGACCGGTGATCTGACTCACTACAAGATTCCCTCCTTCCTTTTCCCCAAAAGTTTTTTGGTTTTTTTAAATAAAGAGGTGTTCCTATGAAATGCCTTTTTCAATACTCGCGTGTCCTTCTGCATCTTTAATAGTAGTTCTACACCTACTAAATTCCCTCATCTGTACAACTATTAAAGGTACAAGAGCCCTCTCCTCTTTTTGCACCTACTTAAGTTCCATTTAAAATTTTGCACCTATTTAAGATGGTGCAGTTTTCATCGGTAATTTACATTAAGAAGTACAAACATTATTTTAAAGCTGCTACCCAACTAATTGGATGCCTTTTGTGGGTGTCCTTAGGATTTTTTTCCAGAGGCGGGTGAGTAAAACACTGAAGATGGAGAACAGGGTAGTTTTTCACACACACAAAAACAGAAAAATTGTGCCTGTATGTTTTTCCTCATATCTTAGGTTCTACACATGCTACAAACTTACTCGTTTTTAATGAAAGCTGGAAAGCTGAGGATTATGGTTCATTGGGGAGGGTGCCCTCCCTATAGATATCCATGGTACCTTTTTACACAATCAAACAAGTGTTAATAAATCAATCTATCAGATTTGATTAAACACGGCTGCATTTGTAGGATGGGACACAGACTAATAAGGAACAGGTTAGACTCGAATATAAAAAAAATATTTGACCAATAGACAGACAGCGGTACAAAACCTATGTCTCAGGTGAGCACAGTCTAGCAAAAGCATCACTTCTACCTTTTTTCCAGCAAATACAGCAAAAAGTCCTGTGGTATCTTAAAACTTTCCCCCCCAAAATGAATTTAGATATTGTGCACTCTGTATATTTTACACACCACCAACAGACAGGGATTAATTTGAGTTGGCGTTTAGCTGAAGAATTGCCCCCAGGCCTTACAATGGAAGCAGGGGTGTCACCTCAACATTGACAAACTGTACATTGTACCTGAGAAGGAAAGGGAGCCTCACATGAACATTTAGCCACCAGGCCCCCGTTTTTTTTAAAAAAAGTCCCAGAATCCTGTCAATGTACATCCAGAACTTGCGTTCAGCACAAGAAGGTTGCCAACTGACAAGGCGGAAGGGGAACAGGTTCAGCCTCCTCCTAGGGTTACCTATACACAATATGTTCAAAGCACATAGCTTCCCCTATAGAATCCTGGGAACTGTAGTGTATCCCCTTACAGAGCTACAATTCCCAGCACCCTTAACAATGACAGTTCCCAGGATTCTTTAGAAGAACCCATGTGCTTTAAATGTATGGTGCGTACACAGCCTCTCTCTTTTTGATAGGAGTTTGATATACAGATATCAGGACATGATCATCTGCACATTGCCCTTAAAGGGACAGTTAGAGGGGTTAACTTTAAACAGTTGGTAACCTCCCTTCAGCAGGAAAGCTCAGTCCAGGGCCTTGCAAAAGAGTGCTTCTGAGTTTGCAGAGAGTGCATCCTAGAAAAGGAGGCTTAAGCACCCCCACCTTTTTCCTCTTAGAAGTAGTAACTGCTACCAAGTCTAAGCGGATGGTAAGTGCAGTCTACCTTAGAAATGGCCCTGGCTTATGTTGTCACAAACTCCACAACCTGAACTTCTGAAGACAGAAATAAGAGACCACCAGGAAAGAAGAGGAGAACATCAAGATGGGCTCAAAAGCTATTCGGTTTTATTTATCATTCCTGTACCTGGCATCTTGCTGTTTGATATATAGCGCAATGTGTTCAAGGACAGGGAAGCATCACTTTAAAGTACTACAAGTAGAAAACAGAAGTGAGGAAAGGGCTGTAGTACCTACGATGCTCACCTGGGAATCAAGCCTTGCTGAACTCAGCAGAGCTTACTTTTGAGTAAATATACAGAGGATGCTGGTAGCATGAGATTTTTCTTGGATGCAGAGTCCCTGTGTTTTGGTCTCAACCAACCCCACGTGCTTCAACCAGAAGAAAGTGTCCAAACCCCAGGCAGGAAGAGAAAAAAGTGTCCAGTCTCCATACACTCAACTATGTACAAAAGGCCTTAACAAAAACACAACAGGGGGATTAATTTACTGAATCTCCCCCCCCAAAAAAATCAAAAACAAGAATACAGCCTCTTTATTATCTTGGGTAGACCATTTAATTCTTCACAGCATCGTGAACACCAAGGCTGCCATCGCCTGTCCTACTCTCAAGCTTGCACTGAGGGTGAATGATTTCCCCAAACAGGGAAATGCTGCCCAAGCTTACTAGCATTCGTGTGGGACTAAATCCCACCAAGCTCACTGGAGGTTACTCCCAAGTAAGGGTGCATAGGATCTCACCCTTTAGCTGCAACCTTGTGCACCCTGACCCGGAAGGAGGCCCCAGCCAGGCCCTTACTTACGAGTAAACATACACAGGATTGTTAGGGGGTCTGTCCGGGATCGGTACGGATTGTGAAAACTTACCGCATTCACTGCAGCTGGAGTCAGACAGAGAGCTATAAGGAACGCAGCCGCCCTGCATGCGGGAAAAGACCAAAAATAAAACCATGTCACACACTAAAACTAAAAGTTGAACAAATCAAAGCAGCAGCAGTGCCCTCGGCCCGCCCTTCCCCAGGACAGAGGAGCTCACCCCGCATGCATGGTGGTGCAGCCTGGCCGGCGGAGAAACTGCTTGGCTCCCGCTGGAGGAGAGCTCCGCTCATCCAAGTCCCTTCCGTGGCTCGACTCTCCTCCCGATCTGTTGGAAAGAAGGCAGAAGGAAGCCAGGTTAGACGGCAAGAGGCAGGGAGGGCAAAGTTTTCGGGGGGGGGGGGAGCGGGCTTGAGAAGCACGATCGTGGAACTGCAAATCACCTGAGACGCGCGAAGCTCCCCCTCCCCGAGAAAGTACCGCGTAAGGTGCACGAATCCGGATCGAGGCACGCGCAGGCGAGAGAGCTCGCCAGCAGAACGGCGAAGAACCGGGCAGCGCCGGAGGAGGAATGGAGGCGGCGAGGGGGCGGGCTCGCGGCCGTCAATCAGGCAAGCACAAAGCAGGCAGCCGCAGATCGCCGTCAATCTGCCGCCCCCGTTACGGGGCTGATTCCCTCCCTCCTTTCCCCCCAAAAGTTCAAAAAAAAAAAAAAGCGAGGCAACGGGCGCTTTTTAAAAAAGTTCAAAGCTGGCAGACTTGTCGCTGGTGGGTCGAGTTGAGGCACGTTTACTGGAGGAGGCGTGCTTAGGCTACACTCCTCCTTACCCGGCTTACTTGAGAGTAAGCCCCGTTGAAGACAATGGGATCTGACTTCTGAGTAAGCCAGGCGGAGGCTCGCCCTGTTGCCCGCGAGTGAGCGGGGTTGCAGGGCCGCGCCCGCGCCCCGATTCTCGGGCGTCAAAGTTGCGCGGGGTTTGCTCGGGGCTACGCACCTGCTGCTCCTTCCAGGGATGTAAGGGCCGGCGGGTCCTTGGGGGGAAAAGATTGCTTGGGGTCCTGAACAAGACGGAAAGGGAGCCGGACGGCAGGCCGTTAAAGAGATATGGGTATTAATAGAGCTATAATTATCATTCAATATATTTAAAATCTCCCCCCACACACACACACACAATTGATAAGGCCGACTTTTGGAGAAACCGCTCAAAAGAATCAGAACTCAAATTCGCTGGTCCTTCGTGTTGCTGCCACATTCTTTATTCTGAAGTCGAGGCAGGCAGCATTCCGCAATAAAGGGTTTTATGCGTGGTAGCCTACCTGACTTTTTTTTTTAGCCTTATTTTTAAAACCAGATTTAATTTCCTGTTCACTTGGAAGCGAGAAGCACTGCGTTCAGGCTGCAATTCTATCCCCACTTATCTGGGAGTAAGCCTCACTGAGTTTAATAGGACTTCTCAGCAGACACGGTTAGGATTGCGCTGTTATTTACTCTCAAGGATTGCAATTATATGTATATCTGCTCAGAAGCCCAACTGAGTTCAACGGGACATACTCTCAGGTAAGCGCGTGGCACAATCTAGCCTGGTGCTAAACTCTTCCGAAGTCCTTGCGTTCAGAGAAATGTAGACTGCAGTCCTGTGCAAGTTTACCCGAGAGTAAGTTCCACAGAACCCATTGGCTTTCTTCTGAGTAGACATACATATGGTAAAATACATGCTCAACTGTGCCATTGACCTCAATGGTGTTTTAAGGCTGCTATCCTATAACCGCTTACCTGGGAGTAAGTTCCATTGAACTCAGTAGGACTTACTTTTGAGCAGAGTCGCATAGGACTGCGCTGTAAAAGTGTTTAATTTTGGTTGGATCGTATCTATCATGTCTCTTGTTTTTAAGAGGGCAGCTGTGCGATCCAGGAACACACTAAAGAGCCATTCTTAAGAGTACACTGAAGAGTAAGGCCCTTCAACATAATCGACCTTACTCATAGGATTGTGCTAGTCTCATCTAGAGGATCGCACCGATTTTAACAGGAGCAGCACAGAACTCCGCAGTTCTTCTGAGGTATCTCCTGGTTGTGAATCTTTCAGAATTATTTTCACTGAAATTGTTCTACACACCGTTGCAAGATTTTGCAGGAACCAGATTGTAAGCATCTTTGGGAGGGGTTATAAATGCTACCGGCTTTTCCCACCTTATCAATGAAAAGTCTCACCGCGCAATCCTATAGCAGGTTGACTCAGCAGAAAGTCCTAGTGGGTTCAATGGGGCCTTACCCTCTAGCCCAGGGACAACTAACGCGGTACCTCCCAGATGTGGGACTCTAACTCTCATCAGTCCCAGCCAGTAGGGCCAATGGCAAGGGACGATGGGAGTTGAAGTCCAGCCAGGAGGATATCACGTTGGCTCTCCCCGCTCCAGCCCGTTTAGGATTGCAGCCTCAGAAAACACCCACGTTCTGCTTTCCATCCTTGGCTAAAGGATGCCAAAAGGCGCAGTCCGGTCATAAGAGTGCGTCAGAAAGAAAACCCCAATAGATTCAACGGGATTTACTCCCCAGTAAGTATGCAAAGGATGCAGCCATGGATGGAGCCCGACCCTACGCAAGTGGATTGGAAAGTGAGAGGCTGCAGTTCTAACCCCACTGACCTGGGGGTGAGCCCCATGGAAGTCAACAGGCTTTACTTTTTAAAATTGTTTTTCAATTGTGTTTTTCAATTGCTTTTGTGTTTTAAAATGTGTATATTTGTTTTTAATGTTTTTAACTGCAGTAAACCGCCCAGAGAGCTTCGGCTATGGGGTGGTATATAAATGTAATAAATAATTCTGGGTTAGCCACGGTTAGGCTTGTTCTGTAAGTGTCCCGAAGAGACTGATCCCCAAGAAAGTATCCATAGGATTGCAAGTGCTGTGGTGGTTACGGATTAGGGCTCAAACAAGAAGTTTGAACTGACCCCTCCCCCAAAAAAAACCTTTATGCATTCTTTCCTCCCTTCCAGAGTATCTTTCCACCTGCTTCCGCCTCTACCCAAACCAACCCTCCAAGGTGCCTCTTCAGCTATGAAAGCGGGGCTCGAAATGCACCTTGCCACTTCCGCCAACCCACACCGACAAACACGGGGCGTGCGCGCGCGTTGGGGAGGGCAATCTCCGGAACCCCTCAGGTGCACCGGCTTTGCTTTCTTCAGGCGTGCCTTTTGGAAAGAACCCTTTCCCCGCAGCCGGGTCCCATCCTAAACAGCCCTCGATCCCCCTGCGCTGCGGACTTCGGCAGGCAGGGCGTGCGGCGGATGAATCCCAGCGTGCCTTATTTGGGGGCAAAGTAGTCCCGGGAGAGCTGCCCTTTCGGGGGGTAGGCAGTCGGCGCCGAGAGCAAGCGGAGCGCTTTTGCCTTGACGGAGAGACACCGAGGGGGAGGGGTCAGGAGCGAGCAGGCAATCGGGCGCGCCGCTCCCCTCCCCTTACCCAGCCCAACCTTCCCTTCTCCCCCCCCCTTTTTTTTTTTGCAAAGACCATGTCAACTCCGGAGACGCAGCCCGGGAGCCTGCGAGGCTGCTGAGGACCGGAGGAGGAGAATGAAGCTGGGCGCGGGGGCCGGCTGCCTACTGCCGCCGCTCTTGCTGCTGGGACTCTGCGGCTGGGACGCCGCCGACGCCGCGGTGGGTGCTCCGCTCGGCTGTGCTCGGGCCGCGGGAATCATGCTGTGCCCGGGAAAGGGGGTGGGGGGGTCGCCTTGCGTTGGCTTCTTCGCGTTCTGAAGACGGGGGGCACTTCGAGGGAGTTTTGTTTTTTTAAAAAAACACGTTTTAAACAGAGGGTCTTGTTTGTTCCTGCTTTGCAAGGGGAGGGAGGAGGGCTGGGGACCGGGGGGAGGAGATCCCGCAAATGGATCTTCGAATGGATCCTGCGGATACGCACCTTGGCCGGTCGAGGGGGCGGGAAAGCTCTTTCTCCCCGTCTCTCTCCTTCCTCCATATCCCGCTCCCCGGCCGAGGAGAAAAGGGGATGGCAAGGGGGAGCCCACGTTGCCTTCAAAGCGACTCCTCGCCCCCTCTCCCTCCGGCTTCGCTTTGCGCTGCGGTTCTTCCCCCCCCCCCTTGCAACTGATGGAACTTTTGCAGCCGCTCAAAAACTTCTTGTGGAGAGCGGAGCCGGGAAGGTGTTTCTTGGACATCGCTGTTTATGTTTGGATTTGGGGGAGAGGAGAATATCCAAGGGGCAGAGTTGCGGTGGGGGGGCGGGCTGTTGTCCTTTCCTTTGGGCTTCAGTGACTCCTTCAGGTGGCTGCAGCGTGGTGTCCTCATCTCCCCCCTCCCTTCCCACTCGAGGGCTCTCTGGCTCTCTCTTGGTGGGGAATGTCTTTATCAGACAAAGGCATGTATAGTTTTGTCTGGCTCTCCCGAGGTTGATTTATGGCTGCCCTCTCGAAGTCCTGCTTTTTTTTTTAAGTATGTGAAAGTGGACTGGTAAGGTGAAGAGAGAAGAGGGATCCAATGTAGAATAACACACACACCCCATGTTGCTGGGTGTGAGGTTTTAGGGCAAAAAAAGAAAACGGTTCAGATTCACCCAGAACTCCTGAATGCTTCCATCGGAAGCCCTCCTGCCCCCAGTCTGGATGTGGTGGAGATCCTGCTCCCTGTCCCCGGGCCTAAGGGTGAGACTCAGCTGGAGAGACCATAGGATCATGGAGTCAGGCCCCCATTGGTCTGTCGAGCTCAGTATTGTCCAGGGCTCTCCAGGGTGTCAAGCAGGAGTCTCTCTCAGCCTACCTGGAGATGCCGGGGTTGAACCTGGCATGCAAGGCCGATGCTCTCTACCACTGAGCTCTGGTCCTTCTCTAAGGACAGCAACTCCTGATGTTTCCCACTTGTCTGTCCTGAGGATGCTTCTGCTGCCTAAGCTGGGAGGGTGCCAAAAGGTGTTGTGGCCTACAGGGTTGTGGAAAGATCTTGGAAGTGTGTGTATGGGGGGACGATGTTAGACCAAAGGATGATTTTAATACCTTTTGCTCCAACTAGTTTATGCTTTTGATATGGTATTCTTTAATTTGCAGCCATGGGGGACTGGTCACTGGGGCAAGGTGGGGTAGAGCCCTGAGCAGTATTTTTTTTTTTTTTTACTATCGCATTGCGTAAGTGTCCACAGTATCTTTGCAAGGGAGGTGGAGGGAGAGAATACAAGAACAAACTGGCCCCATTTCTGCAGATCCCCCTGGATGCCCCACCAGGTCTAGTGGTTGACAGCCGCCATTGTGTGAACCTCACTTTACTCAAGAGAAGATCAGAATTGTGTGCATCTAGTTGAGTTGTACAGCTAGAGAGCTGAAGCCTTACTCCCATCATTTATGTGGTGGTAGACGTGTGTACAGGAGGCCGATTTTGGCACATGGATTTGCAATATATTTCTACACATGCTAGGACTGGGGAGGGCATCTGTGAGAGAACTAGAAAAGGTCCTCAAATGCAAAGATGTATCACCAAACACTAAAGTCAGGATCATTCAGACCATGGTATTCCTGATCTCTATGTATGAAAGTTGGACAGTGAAAAAAGCAAATAAGAGAAAAATCAACTCATTTGAAACGTGGTGTTGGAGGAGAGCTTTGTGCATACTATGGACTGTGGAAAAGACAAATAATTGGGTGTTAGAAGAACAAATTAAACCAGAACTATCAACTAGAAGCTAAAATGATGAAACTGAGGTTATCATACTTTGGATGCATAATGAGAAGACATGATTCACTAGAAAAGACAGTAATGCTGGGAAAAACAGAAGGAAGTAGAAAAAGAGGAAGGCCAAACAAGAGATGAATTGATTCCCTAAAGGAAATCACAGACCTGACCTTACAAGATCTGAACAGGGTGGTCCATGACAGATGCTACTGGAGGTCGCTGATTCATAGGGTCGCCATAAGTCATAATCGGCTTGAAGGCACATAACAACAACAGAACAAATTAAACCAGAATTATCACTAGAAGCTGAAATGATGAAATTGATGTTATCATACTTTGGACATATAATGAGAAGACATGATTCATTAGAAAAGACAATAATGTTGTGAAAAACAGTAGGGAGTAGAAAAAGAGGAAGGCCAAACAAGAGATGTATTGATTCCATAAAGGCAGCCACAGACCTGACCTTACAAGATCTGAACAATGTGGTTCATGACAGATGCTATTGGACGTTGCTGATTCACAGGGTCGCCATAAGTCGTAATCGACTTGAAGGCACACAACAACACGTGCATTTTTTGTGTCGGTGTATATATGTGTGTCTGTCTCATCCGATGTTAAGAAAATACTATGTGAATTGCCTCTTAGTATCACTGCAAGATAGGAAGCTGCTTCATACTGAGTCAGAGTGTTGGCCAATCTAGGTCAGTGTTGTCAACATGGACTGGCAGTGACACTCCTGGGACTTGCACAGGGGTATTTCCTAGCTCTAAATGGAGGCTGCATCTAGGATGTTTTGCATGCAAAGCGTGTACTCTTCTCACCAAGCCCATATCTTTGTAGTAAGACGTACAGTGCAGCTCTCTGGCGCTGCTCTTTCCCCCTCTTTCTCTATGGGAGCAGGAAAGAGAAGCTGTTAAAAGCATCAGATTGCGTCTTCCAATAACAAAATTATTCACACTGTTGCTGAAAGTAGCAAACTCTTTGAAAAGCTACTGTTAGGAAGAAAAGAGTTCTCTGTGTTGCACATTTTTGGTGCAGGGGGAAAAACCTGCAATTATGACATCTTAATATTTCTTCAGAGGCAGAGAAGATGGATTTTAGAGGCAGGGTTGTCAAAAGAACATCCTATCATTTTCAACTGACTAATATATCTTCCTTTTGTAGTAATATGCAATTCCCTGTCCACCATTATAGTCTTGTATTTTTATATATATTTCAAGACAGCGACACTCTCCTGAATTAATGTGCAGTAGTATTAGAGCCAGTGTGGTGTAGTGGTTAAGGTGCTGGACTACGACCTGGGAGACCAGGGTTCAAATCCCCACACAGCCATGAAGCTCACTGGGTGACCTTGGACGAGTCATTGCCTCTCAGCCTCAGAGGAAGGCAATGGTAAAACCACCTCTGAATACCATTTACCATGAAAACCCTATTCAAAGGGTCACCATAAATTGGGATCGACTTGAAGGCAGTCCATCTCTCTCTCTCAGTATTAGAATTATAGCACACATAATAAGGTGGACCAGATGCTTATCGTGCAACTGTCCCCTACGCATTTTATACATGGAAAGAACAAACTTAACATTGATGATATTTCTCTCTTTTACTGGCCAATATATAATGTGATCCTACCTAAAGCAGATTATGACAATACCTTAACATAGATTGGTTACCCCTTTAGAAATTTCTTTGTTCCTCCAGTATGCTTATAGTTGCAAATATACTGTATGTTTGGGCCTATGGTTAGAAAACTAGGGATGATAGTTATTGCAAAATAATTCAGATTCTTATGCATAACCAAAAGTGTGCATAATTCATTAGTTGGATATTGATTATAAAACTCAGTGGCAAACTGACAGCTGATTAGTTTTTTGAAGATGTGATATAATAAAATGATGTGTGTGTCATTGCTATGGTTATGTAAGTCAGTCAACCATGCTTTGATGTTGCATTTTTAAATCAATGAATAACCAAAAATATTCTTAAGGTTTAGAACCTTGAATATTTTTGGACAGTAATGCTTGTATTTTCTGTTCATTGAATATATGCCCATGCAAAACGGGTGCAATTTTAATTTTTTGTTAAACTTAAAAATGTGTGAGGGAGTCTGTGTGCCCAGCTGGCAACCCAGCCCTTACTTTTAAGTTAAATTGGCCATATCCTGGAAAAGACAATTAATGGCCTTTTGTTCAAACTGAGTTCAATGGGGCTTGCTCACAAGTAAATGGCATACAGTCATAGTTGTGCAGTGCAATTGTAGAGGTGTTTACTCAAATAAATTCTTACTTGCAGTCTTGACCTTAATATCCCACCTAACCACAGCTGGCTGTGATAACTTTAATTTACTTAGGGTAATTAATTTCAGTGGGTCTGTTCTGAATAGACCTTAGTTGAATATAACCCTATGATGAGAAAAATCAGCATCGCATAGTGGAAGTGAAATTAGTAATTCAAGAAGAAACCAGAAGTATAGTGGCCAGGAAGCGTGCAACTTATCTTGCAGTTACTAAGGGCTCATCCAAACGGAGTGGGATAATCCACGTTTTCCATATCATGTTCGTCATCTGACAGTCCTCACTTTGCCTGTTTGTTTGCTCTTTCCCAATTAAAAAACCTGCTTTTTTTGCGCCCACACACGCAGCGGGAGGACCTGTACTACTTCTCGCTTTTTCCCAGCTCCGCCCATAACACTTCCCCCTATCAGCCAATTGGTCCGCAAAAATATGATGTATGCTCCTCTCCCCCTTTGCAACAAAGCACAACAAGGCGCATGTGCTTGAACGTATGAGTGCGAAAGTTTGAATTTCCTGATGGTTTGATAGTAGTGGCTGTAATGGAGTTCCTTGTCGCTCACCACTCTGGAGTAGCTCCGGCCAGGGGGCTGTCTCCAGGTGCCCCTGACCATCCAGGGGGATTAAGGGCAGTGCAAGGGATCAGCGCTTGTAATCGCGGGGCAAATCCCCCCATAACCCTTGGGCTCATTCATTGCAGAGTTCAGCCCCTGACCGCTATGCGGCTCGGTGGCAGGAATGCTGCCCCTGAGGGAAGCAGACAGCCCCCCCCCACAGGTGGCCGCTCTTGGCTCGGGCAGTGAATGCGGGCAAACAGCACAGGCTTTGTGGTGTTCCCTCTGATAAAAGAAACATGCAAACCACTTATATGCCTATAATTCCTGTATTTTTGTTTGTTTGTATTTGCAATATTTCACAAAAACGACTGTATGCTTTTCTACCTTTACAAATATTAACGTTTCTGGAGATACACATGATTGCAATTCCACTTATTTCTCCAGAACAGCAAGTAATGATGTGTCATGTCTAGGAAGGTAGACCACCAGTCTCTATGGTTGCAGGTGGCTGAGACGCTCTAGCAAATCACTTATATGCCAATAATTCCTGTGGGTTTTTAGCTTGTATTTGCAATATTTCCTAAAAGTGACTGTATGCTTTTCAGCTCAGCTGGGCTGCAGAGAACCTGCAGGCTGTGGTTGAAATTGACAAGACTGGAAGAGAGTAGCCTTGCAGGCAGGAAAGCGAAATTGACTAAGGGTGTGAGTGTCTGTAATCCAAGAGGAAAGCCTCTATTTCTCTTCTTCCCCCCTCTCCCTCCACTCTGGATGCCTGCAAGCAAAGACCAATATGTTCAAGAAGGGCATTTGATGCTGGGGGTTAGGGGTGGGAGGTGGAGGTTAGGCAAAGATAAATATTTTCTCCCTTGAAAACGTTTACAAACAACCACAATTGCAGATCTCACCCTGAGCGGCTGCCCAGTTTGCAGGCTGGCTAAAAATTAACCGCTGTTGCTGCTTCTGCGCAAATGCGCTTTTTTGCATCTGCACAGTAGAAGTTGCAGGGGCAACAAGGCTTGTTGGAATAGGAAGGTCTTTGCTTGTCGGCGGAAGGACTGCAAGGTGGGGGTCATTCTTACCTCCCTAGGAAGGGAATTCCAAAGCCTAGGGGCAGCCACCGAGAAGGCCCTCCCACTAGTCGTACTTGAGAAGATGTGGGTATTGAGAGAAGGGTCTCTCCTGAGGATCTCAGGGCCTGGTCAGGCTCATACAGGGAGATACGGTCTGACTAGTTGGGGCATCTTTGTATATTTCTTAAGTAGTGTGGAAGCTGTTTTCTTATTTATTTAAAAGAATGTTTTTAACATGCTAGCGCAAAATAAAAATATCATAAGACCCTAAGAAGAGCCTGCTGGATCAGGCCAGTAGCCCATCAGTCCAGCATCCTGTTTTCACAGGGGCCAACCAGTTGCCTATGGAAAGCCCGCAAGCAGGACCTGAGCAAAGTAACACTCTCCCCTCCTGCATTTTCCAGCAACTGGTATTCAGAAGCAGACTCTCGGACCATGGACGCAGACATGGCCATGAGAGCTGGTAGCCATTGGTAGCCTTAACCTCCATGTATTTGTCTAACTCTCTTTTAAAACCATCCAAATTGGTGGCCATCACTGCCTCCTGTGGGAGCAGAGTTTAGCTACGTGCTACGTGAAGAAGTCCTTTCTTTTGTTTGTCCTGAATCTTCCAACATTCAAGGTCCACAAGTTCTAGTGTTGTGAGAGAGGGAGAAAAACCTCTCTGTCCACTTTCTCCCTGCCATGCATCATTTTATACACTTCTGTCAAGTCACCGCTTGCTTGCCTTTTCCCCAAACTCACCTTTTCTCTAATCATAGCGGTGAACAATAAAATAATTAAAATATCATGAGGTTAGAAAACCATAAAATACAGAATAAATGAGCGATGCTGAATCAAATGAATTCTCCAAAGTTACTTGGCAAAACAAACATTTTAAAGCAGGTGGTGAAATATCAGAATTGTAGGTGCTTGTCTGTTTCCATTGAAATTAGTGTTCCAAAACATTGATGCCACTATGCTAAAAGCCTTAATCCACATAGAAATTTTCCTGTGGCTTCCTCCTAGGCATTCACAGTACCTTTTAGAATCATGTTAGTTGGGTCAGTTACATAGAGTTTTCCAATCTGATGGTCATCATAGAAATGTGTATATATAATATTTATTTCAGTCCCGCTAATGAACTCCTTCTGTTACTACATACAAGTAAAAATGCACACCCTTAATTTCACTTTTGTTTAGAGTAGCTTAGTTAATATCTGGTGTAAGACAGAGCTTAAACAAAAACCCAAACAATGTATTTGTCATAGGGATGAATATGTGTTCAAATTCTATTAATTTTAACCATCGAAGGATCACATATTGTTGAAAGATAACATGTTATAACTTTAAAAGTTATGTCCTGTTCAAACTTGATATAGTTACTGGGGAATAGCACCCTTTAAAAAACTACAGTTCCCAGGATGCCTTGTGGGGAAGCCCAGATGGTATAGTGGTTAAAGTGCTGGACTGGGAGAACAGGGTTCAAATTACTACTCAGCTAAGAAGCCCACTGGGGTGATTTTGGGCCAGTCACTATCTCTCAGCCTAACCTACCGCACAGGATTGTTGTGAGGATAAAATGCGGGAGAGGGAGTGTACCACCACCTTGAGCTCCTTGGAGGAAAGGTGGGATATAAATGTAAGAATAAAGTGGCATAATAGAGCTTTAATTGTATAGTACAACTGCGTTCTTCATGTAGAGTGACTCTCGGAACGCCAGGCAGATCGATCCCTTATAATGCCCCTGAGCAGTAAAATTGCCCAGGACATTCATTTTCCTCGCTGCTAATTGCCAAAAGTTGTTCCCTCCTTAGCAACTGTAGCCAAGGCTTCTATTAGCCGTCAAGTACATTGCAACCTTCCTAGAAGTCTCAGGCCTAATTAGTTACACTTTTATCTCCTGTTTCATTTCATGCTGAGGTATTTCAGAGTATGGTACAGCATCCTTCATCATCAGCCTGGGGTCCCCCAGATATTTTGGGCTACAACTTCCATCAACCCTCGGCAGCAGAGCCATGCTGGCTGGGATTGTTGGGAGTTGTTGCCCGAGGGTGGGGAAACTTTTTGGTGGGGTGGGCCAGATGTTTTTCTTCCCACCCACCCCATGGGCCATCTTTGACAGGACCACCCACCCTTCAGTCATCTGATGTCATAATGACCTCAGACGGTTGACATCCTTCAGAGTGCAGTACTGTGTGCAGTGCTTCCCACATGCATGGCAATCAGCTGCTTGGAAAGCCGTGTGGAAGAGGGTTTGCAAGCTCTGTGCGTGGTGCTTCTCAAGCCACCCTGGGCTCCTTTAGGAGGAAAGGTGGGATATAAATTCAATAAATAGATAAGCACGTGGCAATTCCTGCACTCGGAGCTTCCCAAGCACCAAGCACAGGGCTTTCAGTGCATTTTGAGCAGCGCTTCCCAGGCGCCTTTGAATCGTCGGGTGAAGGGCAGGTGGGCCTGGCCAAAATGGCCTCGTGGACCAAAGGCTCCCCGCCCCTGTTGTTCTTCCAAAACATTGGGAGGGTGCCAGGTCAGCAAAGACTGCTATAAGCATAATAACTATTCATAAGCACACTTGTCCTTTTACATTCAATAATAGATGGTTTCTTTAGTCACCCGGCCAAGAGGGCAAGCCACAATTGCGGAAGGAGGCTTTTGCTCATGAGATTCCGATCTTCCAAATGTTAGAGTAGAATGGGAAGAATTCTGTGGCAAAGCAGCTCCTATGCCGACACAGTATGGATACAGGGGGGCCTTTTCCCAGGATTGGGGAAAGGGGCAGAAGTGGATAGAGAGGACCAAGGGGGTAGGTCAGAATAATGCGTTGGGAGCGTGAAATTCTGCTTGCAACAACAGCTGTGAGAAGGCATCTCCAGTGGGGTGTCCATAGAAATCTGAAGCCTAGGAGGGGAAAAAGCAGAAAAATGGGGGGCTGTCTTTTCCTTCCCCCCCATTTTTTCCTGAATGTTTGTTTTTTCTAGAAAAAATGGGGTGAAAGGTGGAAAACATTTTTCTTCTGAGGCCACCCTTTCCAGAGTTCTGAAGGCACGGGGAACTCTGCTTGGTTTAAAAATGGAAGTGTTTCTAGTATTCCTCTAGCACAGGAGTGGGCAACCTTTTCCATTCCTTTGCAGGCAACTTTCCAGGGGCTGCCTACCAGTCATGACTGGCAGGGCCGGCGCCAGGCATGCTGGGGCCCTTGGGCGCCAACCTGCCCCAGGCGTGCAGCTCCTGCAGGTTCCACCTATCTCTCTCCTGCATCCTGTGCGCACAGGGCGACCATCAACCAAAATGACAGCGGAGGCATCTCGAAGGCGCTGATGCCTCTGCCGCCGTATTGGTTGATGGCACGGCGTGTGCGGTGCACTACATGCACATGCGCCTGCCATCAACCACGATGGCGGTAGCTGCATCAGCCCCTTAAAGAAGCCTCTGCCACCATCTTGAAGACAGGAGAGAGAGGTAGGTGGAGCGAGTGAACAGGAGCCAGCCCTGGCGGCTGGGGCCAAATATGAAATGGAGTGTTCTGCAAATGCAGTTACCCACAATTCACGTTTCTCCATCCAGGCAAGCAAGAGGCATGATCCCAGTTCAAGAACATGTCCCAGCCAGGCAAAACCAGCTGAGGAACATGTGGTCTGAGAGGGGGGGTGGTCTGGGGAGAGGGCCGCATTTCTTTTTTCCCCTCATTCTGTGCCTGAGATGGATAATGATAGTGCCAATTGCACCTCCCTGGGTAGAGTGTTCCACAAATGGTGGGCTGCCATTGAGAAGGCCCATTCTTGTTTTGCAACTCTCCACACCTCCTTCGGAGGGGGCAGACGAAGAAGTATAGTCCACTCTGGCTGGCAGCCGCTCTCCAGGACTGCAGGCAGGATTTTCTCTCAGCCCTACCGGGTGATGCTGGGGATTGAACCTGGGATCTTCTGAACAGAAATTCTACCACTGAGCGATGGCCCTTCCCCAAAGGGAGGTTTGTTTGTGTGGATCCCCCTTGCAGTGTGATCATTCCAGCTTGAACCTCCAGCCTCTTCTCCCCTCAGTTGCTCTCTGCTTTTATTGTGAGCGCACTTCTCTGCTTTTCAATTTTTATTATTTATTAACCAAACTTAAACGATCCTTCCCTACATGGTAATCAGAGGACTGTTTCCACCATAATCATCTGAAACACATGACAGACCAAACAAGCCATAGGATACCATTAAGATAATATCCAACATAAAGCTGTTACAGGTCAAACAGACGGAGGGTCCCGCTCTGAGGGATGTCAAGGCTCGACCAAGGTGTAGGAGTAAATGAGGTTCAGGCTGTTCTCTGAGGAACACAGGCCTCCAAAGTTGTTCCAGCAAGGAACAAGCTGAAACGGAGCCCTTATATAGTAATGGCAGCAGGTGCAGCCTGATGTTAGCATGTCCTGTGCTGCAAGGTGCTGCTTGAGTTTAAGGGGTTCAGCCTTCTCTAGTAACTCCCTACTGCATTGGAGTGGGGAAGGCTCAGGCCTTCCGGGGTCTTCTCCAGTGGAGTTACACGATGGCAGTGCTGCATCCTCAAGCCAAGGGGATGGGCACTGGCACCACAGGTTCTTCTTGTAGCTGCATCTTTGGGGCTGGCCCTGCATGCGTTTCCCCTTCAGGCTCAAAGGTCTTGCCTTCATCACCTGATGAAGAAGATTCTGACTCGAGGTCCCCAACGCCGAGACGTTTAAAGATGACCTGGAATCAAAACAGCATAAATTCCTCCTAAGGCCCGAGAGAACACAGTATGTTCCTGTCTCAGAATAGGCCTGCTGGAGAAGTTCATGATGACACTCCTGAGTCTTCAGGGAAAATTTCAGGTTTTCCCCTGGTGATTCAGATGACAGTTTGGAGATGTCACCAAAGCCTTGTCCAGGCAGAATGGCTGGGATTTAGAAAGGGGTGCATACCTCATCTTCCAAGAGAAAACCTAGTCTCCCCCCTTTTTTTGGCCTTGATACCTCAGAGTGTTTGTGGAAGTGGTAATGGTTGCAACTGAAATTGTGTTCATGAGGTAAAATTGAGGTAAATACATCAAAAGTGTCTGCTTCAGGGTTGGGAAACCTGTTCTATCTTGAGAAAAAAGGCCCTTTTAAAAAAAAATGCCCACAACTCTGCATCATGCCAAGAGAATAAACTGGAAGGGAAACCTTCCAGTTGCTTTTGGACCCCCAGCTCCCATCAGCCCCAGCCAGCATAGCCAATGTGTCAGTACACAAAGTCAAACCAGGACATTTTGTATCTTAATGGAGTCCTCTAAAAGGAAAGGGGCACAGGCCACAAGCAAGGGGCAACTCAGGCAAGACTTTTAAGAGCTGATCCTATTTGTAGACACAGATGCACATGTGGATCTCTGTGTACTTGTAATCTCTGCAAAGTTTACATTCAGGGCCAAGACCAACACTTGGGAAAGCTTGGTGGTCTCAAAAACAGTACTTAGAGGGCCTGCCAAAACGCCTGCTTGTCCTCTAGGCCAAGCAGGTCGTGAGAGATGAGAAGATGGAATAATCTAAAATTCTCATCTATAGTCTTTCTCTCCACCCCTGCATTAATTGGGAGATAATCTAATCGTTATAATAATAATAATAATAATAAAATAATAAAATTTTATTTTTAGGCCGCCTATCTGGCCGAATGAACGGCCACCATAATAGGTGGTTATGGGGGTACAGGTCTCCCCACTTCCACATTATTTGGGAGGTGATCTGTAGTTATGGGGGGGGGAGGAAACAGCAGGAGTTCTGTCTCTGGGAGGGAAGCTTTCCAGTTTATTCCCTTGGAATACTGCAGAGTTGTGGGCGTGTTTTTTTTTTAAAGGCATTTTTTCTCAAGATAGAAACTGCTGTAAAATCATGCCAACTTAGGGTAGGAAAAGGTGTTGCGTTATTCCAAGTTTGTTAACAGTAATTTTTAAAAATCATTTTCTTTGTGGTTCACAAGACCTTCTCTTGGCACAGATCTCCCCAAGTTCCATCCTCCGGATAGCGATTTGGCTCTTTTCCACTCCACAACACCCTTCAGGGGGCTCATGTGCATATGCTTACATTATACAACACGCGTAGGCAGATGGAACAATTAAAAAAAAAAAAGGCTTCAGATGCACATGCTCAAACTAGTTGACCCCTTGCTGGTGGTTTCCTCAGAGGCTGCAAAGGTCTAGCGTGTATTCAGTTTTGCCTTTCGTGAATTGCTGGTTTTGTTTGGTTATTCCTGTGGTCAAATTTTAGTGTGCTTTCCAGATTTTGTTGGACTTCAATTCCTATCATCCCAGACTTGCTTCTGGGCTTGATGGGTGTCTGAGTCCAGCAACATATGGAGGGCACCACATTGGCTAACTCTGCCCTATTGAATGCTGCTACAATAAACTGAGCCTGACAGTGGCGGCTGATAGCTACACGTCAGTGGGGCAGTGGAATCTACTCCAAATTGGTTTCAGCATCTTGGACCGCTCCTTGAGAGTTCAAAACCCGGAGCAAATTCCACTGCCCCACTGACATGGAGCCACCAGCCACCACTGGAGGGTTGTGTTGCAGTTTGCCTTTCTTATGCCTTGAGAAGTGTTAATTCTTCATTGCTGTATAGCCAGCTTGCAGCTGTCTTGTTATGGCACTCTGTAATAGAGGGGTCCTGTATTCATAGGCCTGGGATACACTTCAGGGCCAGTGCTGGGAGTCACTATCATCGGGCTTCTGCTAAGGTTCACACTCCAGCAGAGGACTGTTTGTCAACCCTCAAAGACACCTCCCCTGAACCAGAGAAGACCTTTGTTTTGGATATCTGTTTCCACTCTTACAAGAAATACCGCTGCCTTAACTCAGGCTGCCTTGAGATGGCTTGGCTGTTTGCAGTTCCAAGGGCAGAGGTAGCCAATGTGCTACCAGTTGTTGTTGAACTACATCTCCCATCATCCCTGACCGTCAGCCTTGTTCATTGGGGTTCATGAGAGTTGCAACATCTGGAGGCTACCATCTTGGTTACTTCCTGATGATATCCTCTGTCTGCTTGCCATTCACTGCTAGTCAGTCAGCAGCGTTCTGTACCCAGTTGTAGTTTCTGAACTGTCTTCAAGGGCAGCCCCATTTATAGCATGTTAATAGTAGCTTAATCGGCTGTCGTGATATCATCATGTAAGGTCAGAAGTGCCACAAATTGGCACTTCCCAACATTAAAACCAGAGACTTGGTAAGGATTTAAACACTGGAAGGTGACAATGCAGTGTTTGGTGCATGTTTCCAACAGATCCTAATAACCTTAAATGCCGTCTTTGTATGGAGGAGACAAAGTGGATCGTCAACCTGTCAACAGTCTTGCAGTACTGTATAGGAAATGAACTGATATGCGTATAGGCTAGTGTACATTAGCCTTACAACCTTGAATTGATGCATAGCAATGTATTTTAAAAAGCAGTAGTATGAAACCAGCGGTCTAGAACCAAAACAGTGAATTCCTCTGGGAATCGCAAGCGGGTGGAGTGTTGCTGCACTCTGGTCCTCCTTTCATGTTTCAAATGGACTTCTGATTGGCCACTGTGTGAACAGGATGCTGGGCTGGATTGGTCTGATCCTGCAAGAGGGGGTTCTTTTGTGAGGGAGCTCAGCTCAGCTCTGGGACTTTTTTCAGAGTAGGAGCTCTGTAAAGGACCCCCCTTACTCTGGCATGTGAATGAGGCAATAATGAGGCTTTCTAGTTAAATAAATCAAGTAGAAGCTAGATACTTTCCTTATCTTTGGGGTTCCTACTTCAGGCTGGCGCTCTAAATGGTAACCCTTCTTTGCCAGAAGGTTACAGTTCAAGTCTGCATCTGTGTTGGAATTGCTTTTTAATATGTCTTTAAACCTTTTATTTTTTTAAAAATATTTTTAAACCTTGTTAAAGTGTTTAACAATGTTTTGTTTTAATGTTTTTAATTGTTGTTTTGTTTTAATGTATTTTAAAGTCTGTTTTTATGATGTGTTAAAGTGTTTTTAGTGCTTTTGTTTGCTGTCCTGGGCTCCTACTGGAAGAAAGGGGGAGGATATAAATAAAATAAATAAATAAATAAATTATAAGCTAAATGTTGCATGTCAGCTGTCTGAAGATCTTTCGTTAAAGCTCAATGAGTTCTATAACTTGAATTTGTTCTGTAAGCATCTATTCTATGACTGTCAGCTGAGCAAAAAAATTGGATATTATGCTACATACATCATCATCATCATCATCATCATCATTATTATTATTATTATTATCTTTATTATCTTTATTTATACCCCGCCATTTTTCCAAAACTGGAACTCATGGTGGCTTCCAGATAAAAAATACATATAATTAAAAACATACAAAGTCTACATTAAAATAAGATTAAACTATTTCCAATATTAAAACCATACACACATATAGCTAAAAAAGTTCAAACTAGTTTAAAAATGATATAATAGACATTAGCAATGCAGCACCCTTCACGCCCTATCCTTAGCCTTCAATTCCAAAGGCTTGTTGGAATAGGAAGGTCTTTGCTTGTCGGCGGAAGGACTGCAAAGAGGGGGTCATTCTTACCTCCCTAGGAAGGGAATTCCAAAGCCTAGGGGCAGCCACCGAGAAGGCCCTCTCACGCGTCCCCACTAGTCGTATTTGAGAAGATGTGGGTATTGAGAGAAGGGCCTCTCCTGAGGATCTCAGGGCCCGGGCAGGCTCATACAGGGAGATACGGTCTGATAAATAGCCTGGACCCAAGCCGTATAGGGCTTTATAGGTCATCACCAGCACTTTGAATTGTGTCCGGAAACAGACTGGCAACCAGTGGAGCTTTTTTAACAGGGGGGTAGTACAGTCCCTGTAACCAGCCCCAGTTAGCATTCTGGCTGCAGCACATTGCACCAACTGAAGTTTCTGAGCAGTCTTCAGAGGCAGCCCCACGTAGAGCGCGTTACAGTAATCTAAACGGGATGTAACGAAGGCATGTGTCACCGTGGCCAGATCAGACAGCTCAAGGAACGGGCGCAGTTGGCGCACTAATCTTAATTGTGCAAAAGCACTCCTGGCCACTGCAGAAACCTGGGACTCCAAATTTAACGCTGAGTCCAGGAGCACACCCAAACTGCGAACCTGTGTCTTCAGGGGGAGTGTAACCCCATCCAGCACAGGCTGTATCCCTATTCCCTGATTCGCCTTACGACTGACCAAGAGCACCTCTGTCTTGTCTGGATTAAGCTTCAATTTGTTCACCCTCATCCAGTCCACCACTGACGCCAGACTCTGGTTTAAAACCGAGACAGCTTCCTTGGAATTAGGTGGAAAGGAGACATAGAGTTGGGTGTCATCAGCATACTGATGGCACCGAACCCCAAACCCCCGGACAATCTCTCCCAGCAGTTTCATGTAGATGTTAAATAGCATAGGGGATAAAACTGAGCCCTGAGGGACCCCACAGTTCAGTGGCCAAGGGGTCGAACAGGAATCCCCCAGCACCACTTTCTGGGTTCGTTCCTCCAGGAAGTAATGGAGCCACTGCAAAACAGTGCCCCTAAGTCCCATCCCAGCAAGGCGGCCCAGAAGAATATCATGGTTGATGGTATCAAAAGCTGCTGAGAGGTCCAGCAGAACCAACAGGGATACACTCCCTCTGTCCAGTTCTCTGCGTAGGTCGTCCACCAAGGCGACCAAAGCCGTCTCCGTCCCATAACCAGGCCTGAAACCAGATTGAAATGGATCCAGATAATCTGTTTCATCCAAGAATCCCTGGAGCTGGGAGGCCACCACACGCTCTATTACCTTACCCAAAAATGGAATATTGGACACTGGCCGGTAATTATCCATTATGGAGGGATCCAGGGAGGGCTTTTTTAACAAAGGCCTTACAACTGCCTCCTTTAGGCAACCTGGAACTCTGCCTTGGTGTAAGGAGGCATTAACCACTCCCCCCACCCACTCAGCCAGTCCCTCTCTGGCACTTTTTATAAGCCAGGAAGGGCAAGGGTCTAGCAGACATGTGGTGGCTCTCACCTCTCCAAGGATCTTGTCCACATCCTCGGGCCGTACAAATTGAAAGGAATCCATCATTATTGGACAGACAGGAGCCAAAGTTACATCCCCTGAGACTGTATCAATTATAGCGTCTAAGTTGGAACAAATCTGAATGACTTTATCTGCAAAGTGCTGTGCAAACTCTTGACAGCGGGCTGTTGAGTGATCTATATTACCGTCTCGGGGGCCAGAATGTAAAAGACCCCTGACCACTCGAAACAGCTCCATTGGACGGCTCCCTGCAGATGCAATGGTGGCAGAAAAGAATGATTTCTTTGCTGCCCGCACTGCCACGGAGTAGGCCTTCAAGGAGGCTCTAGCCCGTGTTCGGTCAGACTCGCTCCAAGTCTTCCGCCAACGTCACTCTAGTCTCCGTCTCATTCGTTTCATCACCGCCAGCTCCTTGGTAAACCAAGGGGCTGGTTTGGCTCCACTTTGTGAGAGGGGACGCTCAGGAGCGATCATGTCCACCGCCCTGGCCATTTCCCCATTCCAGAGGTCAACCAGAGCTTCGACAGAATCGCCTGCCGAGGTGGCAGGAAAATTCCCAAGAGCCATCAGGAAACCATCCGGATCCATCAGCCTCCTGGGGCACACCATCCTAATCGGTCCCCCACCCCTGCAGAGGTTCTGAGTCCCAGTGAGTCTAAACATCAGTTGCCCCGCATTACTATATGTGTAAATGAATTTATGCAGTTTCCTGTGTTTTTGGACTTTCCCTGAGTGTCCCCAGAGACAACTGGCTATGGGGAGTTGTCAAGTTCTCTTGTGCTTTCAAATTACCACTACACCACTGCATAACACAGCCTTTCCCAACCAGTGTGCCTCCAGATGTTGTTGGACCACAACTCCCATCCTTCCTGACCATTGGCAATGCTGGCTGAGGCTGATGGGAGCTGTGGTTCAACAACATCTGGAGGCACACTGGTTGGGAAAGGCTGGCATAAGACATGACACAAATCATTTTTAGAAAATGATCAGAGTCACGTTACCAAATTCTTCCAAGCTGCACAGGAAGTGGATTGGACTGTGAAAGACCAACCCAAATTGTGTTTGCATTTTGACAAATTTGTAGGGCAGTACAATATCTCAGAGGGGAGGTCAGGTCTCCTGCTCCCCTGATGCATTCACTATAGCTGCCCAATTTCACTGCTTTTTAAAGTTTGATAGAAATATCTGTTGGCTATAGCTATGTTCTTAAACCGCAAGGTTTTTTGTCTATTAGTGAATATATGTGTGGTTCACCTTATTATAGGTAAAAATGTAAATGTACTGCCTTCAAGTCGATTCTGACTTATGGCGACCCTATGAATAGGGTTTTCATGAGGCTGAGAGGCAGTGACTGGCCCAAGGTCACCCAGTGAGCTTCATGGCTATGTGGGGATTCGAACCCTCATCTCCCAGGTTGTAATCCAACACCTTAACCACTACACCACACTGGCTCTCTTAATGTACAGCAGGGCCCCCCTTTTTGGCACCCCGCTTTTCAGTAAGGGGTTCCCAAATTGTTGACCCCCATTGGCCCATGAACTTCATTCAAGTGGTTCATGGCATGTCTGCATTAAATATACTTATTGATTTTTAATTGTATTTTTATTGCTTTGTTTATTTCTTATATTGTGTTTCGGTTTGAATTCTATGGAGTGCAACTGTAATACAGTGAAGTACAACATGAGAAATAAAAGAAGCAATGAAAATACAATTCAAAAACATGTAGCATCTAGGACAGTGCATTATAATTGCTGCAACAGGCAGAGAAATTAAGTGGTCCTCTAAGACCCTCAGCAATTTTCAAGAGGTCTGTGGGGCAGGGGAAAGGTTTGGGAATTTCGGTGTAGGTGGTACATGTGAGCACTTTTAAAAAGATACTCAGGTGCTCTTCCATATTCCACAAATAGTAATGCCTACTGCAAGAGTCATCATTTTTAGACACTCCTGTCTGGAACTAATCCTGGCATTATGACAGCTTTTCTGTGGAATGAACATTGGGTTTCCTTTCCCTGTAGCCACAGAGTTATAACTCCTGTGACATCATTGCAAAGCCACACCTATTCTTACTCAGCATAGTAGCCTTTCTTATTCCTGACAAAGCAATAAGAGTGAACACAGCCTCGGGCGATATGAAGCTGACTCTTCAGCCAAAGCTCTCTGCTGGAGGAATGCTTTTTGCAAGGGAGACAATTAAACTTTGGATGAAATGCCATTTAAGGCCAAGCGGTTTTTCCTAAAGTCTTGCTAGTATTAAAAACTCGTAACCCAACTTAATTTTCGATCACTTTCTGGATATATTGGCACCATCCACAAAGCACCAAAACTGCCAACGTTCTTCTGGAATTAAAGCGCCTAAAACCAAGCAAGACCATTCATGGGATAGAGACATGTTCAGGCATTCTCTGCACTGTCTTCTCGGGGCTTACTGAAGACCTTCTCTTTCAGCAAGCCTTTTAAGTAGAGCTGTTTATCCCAGCTTGTGTGTGTGTATTGGAACCAGTAGTGTAGTGGTAAATTCAGAAGTGCAGGGTCCATTCATGATAGTCACGCCACAGTTCCTCATAGCCATGCCCCCTTTTCCAGTTTCCTTTGTCTCCCTGGCTCTCTCTGTCATCTCACAAGTACATGCACCAATGCAACAGTGGAGTCCTTAGGAACCATTCAGCATGAAAGGGAAGGCTGTGTGTTAGCTACTGAGAAGAGTCTTCTCAGTGATTGACTCACCTCCTTTCACTCTGATTGGCTCCAATCAGCACAAAAGGACAAGGACTCTTCAGTGGCTAACACGTTCCCTGTTTCATGTTAATTGGCTCATACATAGGGACTAGCCAGGACCCTGCTCTTAAAAAAGTAGTGGGTTTTTGCCTCCCCCCCCATGACCCTTAATGACTGCACTCCTGTTTGGAACTGGTTTCGATGTTCTTTATTGTATTGTTTTATCATTGATGTGTTTGCTGCCCTGAGCTCCTTTGAGAGGAAGGGCTGTACATTTAATTAATAAATAAATAGCAACAGACAGGTACATATTCAACATGAAAGGGGGGGAAATTCTAACTCCAATCATTTATCAGTAAAGCCCAATAATGTCCTTTCTGCATCCAGAATAGAAGCTGGAAGCTGTTGCAGAAAGTCTGTCACTTGTAGCAAATTTCAGATTTCTGATGGCTGATGCAGTGATACATTGCATTTTCTCTTCATTTGATGGCATGTAGTTGAGTGCAATGGCTTTAATCTACTATATATTTTGGAAAATCTGTTTGCTATGCATTTCAACACCCTTTAAGAACCAAATTTTGCATTATGGTTCATGGGAGGAGGGAGCAGATTGTTGCCTGTATTTGGGTAGATCTGGATGCCATTTTGAATCAAGATAGCGGACTGAATCTTTCAAAATTGCTCTGGTTTTAACCACTGATTTCAAGACTGCACTGACTTTTTTGTTAGAATTCCTGAGCAGTGCTGAGTACGAGGCTCCTAGTTGAGCGTGATTGTTTTGAAATGGTGAGAAGGGATGTATGGATGCTTGAACAACAGTATTTTAAACTGCGGTAGCCGCTTTACACATTGAAGATGCCACCATCTGATGCCCTAGTCCCTGGGTGAATTTGCCCGGGAATTTGCCCTTAACCACAGGCATAGTTGTGAAAAGACAGTAGGGTCGGGGAACCAGCTGTGCACCATTTTTGGATGTCATTAAACAAGAGATTGTGGTAATCTCTTCTGAGGATGTTGAAATGTGTGGCTTCTTTTCAAACCTTTCAGATCATGACAGCCAAAAGGGTTTTTAAAGAGTTCATACAAATATGAAATGCCTTTTGTTTAAAAAATGGGATTTTATATCGTAAGTGAACCTTAATGAATTAATCTAACTTTGGCACTGGCAATACGACTGAGTGCTGCTGATGTGTTTGGTCATGCCTGCAAAATGTACTGGCATGGAATGTGTTACCAGTATACGTGAACTCTGAAATAAACAGGCTCTTGAGTATTTTTAGATGCTTTTTTTTTTTAAAAAAAGACCACAATCTAGAAGAAAGTAAATTATTAAAACCATAAATTTGTACCAAAGTCCTAATGGCAGATGATAACCTGTGCTGGCTGAAAAGCATCACGAAAAGAGGGATTAACTGCACTGAGGTATGTTTGGCAATGTACTCATTAGTTTGTAAATTCATAAAGCTGTAGGTTTAGCAGTTGCCATCATAAGATATGGCTATCGGTGGCTACTAGCCATGATGGCTGTGCTCTGCCAATATAGTCAGAGACGCTGAAAACCAGTTGTTGGAAGCCACAGGAGGGGAGAGTGCTCTCGCACCCAGGTCCTGCTTGTAGGCTTCCCATGGGCATCTGGTTGGCCACTGTGAGAAAAGGTTGTTGGACTAATGGGTCACTGGCCTGATCCAGCAGGCTCTTTTTATGTTCCTATAAGCAATCTTGTCTAGCAAAAATGCATGCAAGCCCTGGAAGTGCATCTTGATGCCCATATGTGCCTAAGTAAACATTAGAAGGTTTTAAGGAAGGGGAAGGCTGTTTGTGCCATGCTGTGGTGCTAAGACAGAGGCAGGTGAAGCCGTGTGGTAGCACAACAGGAGTGGCCTGACAGGGGCACCTGCCTGGGAATTACTGCAAATGAGCCTGCATGAGCTTTTAGCTCCTGTCTCCCTCTCCTTCATGAAGTAGAAGAGAGGAGTAAGAGCTTCTACTTTCACTTTAGAGCAAACCACAGTTCCTTGTTACATGCAAATGTGGATCTCTGGCTGGTTCTAACTACCATTAGTTTTTTGGTTTTTTTAAAATCAAACTGCAGTTTGATATTTGAGGTTAGAATAAACCATAGTTCCCTGGGTAGATACATACTGTGGAGCTGTCATTTGTTCTAAAGCAGAAGAAGAGAGCCCATGATCTCAAGGGTTGTGTAAGCTCATTAAAACAATAGCTTGGATCAGTGATTCTTAACCTTTCATTCCATTAAGTACACTCAGCATTATCTTTGAATGGCATCCAAGCTTCCGAAAAGAAAAGGAGATAGAGAACTGTGAGGGGTTAGAAGTGTAGTAGTGGTTATTGTGCTCGAACTGGATGGGTAGAATTTGGGAGGGAATTTACACAGGGGCATGGAGGAATGTGTGATGGGAAGTAAGGCTGGGAGAGCGTTCATGTAATTGCTGTTAGGTGTTGCAGTGGAGAGGCAGTAGGGGGGAGGAATGGAATATAAGGTGGCTTTTGGAAGTTCATACAAAGGCAAGAGGTTCTCCAAAAGCGGAGAAAATAAGCTGTTCGTGAACTGACTCAGATAAGTGGCTTTATATACCGAATACACTAAACTTTTGTTATATGTGTTCATGCCAGGGTTTGAATCCCCACACAGCCATGCAGCTCACTGGGTGACCTTGGGCCAGTCACTGCCTCTCAGCCTCAGAGGAAGGCAATGGTAACCCCTCTCTGAATACCGCTTACCATGAAAACCCTATTCATAGGGTCACCATAAGTCGGGATCGACTTGAAGGCACTACATCATCATCATTACTTCCACAAGTGAAAGTGATGGCCACCAACCCGGATGACTAAAATATTAGACCAATATGTGCAGGATAAGGCTATCAATGGCTATATTCTACCTCCACTGTTGGGGGCAGTGTGCCCCTGAATGCTGGGAGTTGTAGAGAGTGGAGAGAGTGCTGTTGCATTCAGGTTCTGCTTGAGGTCTTCCCATGGAGACCTTCTTTTCTCAGGAGGCATCCCAAAGTAATTTAGAATATAATAAAAATCATAAAACAGTTGCATATATAAACAGTTAGAAACAATAACAGAACATACATATAATCAATTCAGATCCAATACAGATATAAAGACCTCTATTTGAAATGCTTGCTTAACAATGGCAGCTGTAGTGGTTAAAATGTAGGAAACCACATTCTCACCATACATCTAAAGCACTATTACACAACTTTAACAGTCCTGTCTTCCCTCAAAGAATCCTGGGAACTGAAGTTTGTTAAGGGTGCTGAGAGTTGTTAGGAGATGCCTCTATTCCCCTCACAGTGCTGTAGTTCTCAGATTGGTTTAACAACCAATCCCTCTTCCCAGAAAACTCTGGGAATTGCAGCCCTGTGAGGGGAATAGAGGTCTCCTTACAACTCTTAGCACCCTTAACAAACTACGGTCCCAGGATTCTTTGGGGGACACCATGATGTCTAAATTGGTATACTGGTGCTGTAGACTATGCTGCAGATGTGGCCAAAGTCTTCTCAAGCCTAAACTTCTAAATGATACCTTTTTTCTGAGAGCTATCAGGCTTGGTACCTTTTCCCTGTGTTGAAGGCTTCTAGATTTCTCTAGAGCAAATTTTGTCTCTGCACTAAACGTTTATATTTAAACATGTTTTCATCACTACATCTGTTCAAGGAAGCTCAAAGATATGTTTTCAAAACCTAACGCTAATCTCTATGTGACCCATCTTGCATGCTCTTGGAAATACCCTTGCTAGTTTTGGCAGGTGTTCGTGTGAAAATGTCATTTTTTATGCCAAACTGTATTTGATTTAAGAGGTGAATACTTCTGTAGAAACAGCAAGGATTGTTGCAGGGACATGCAGCCAAGTATTTTTCTTTTAACATGTTTAATTGCACACACTGAAAATGCTATGCAGATGTCATGACAAACCATAGCTTGCCCTAACCACAGTTTATAATCCAAATCATGGTTTGAATGTCCAAACGGGCAGTAGGCAAATTATTTGAGCAGGCATACTTGACCATGCAAGCACCCGCTTCAAATGATCACTTCAAATTAGCAACAGTTCATTCAGTTTAGTTGACATGCCAAACCATAGTCAGCACAAACCATGGCTTGCAAGCCTCCTTCAAGAGAGGAGCTACTTAAAAAAAAATCTGGTTTACTGCCAGATAACAGATCATGGTTTGTCAGTTGAGACACAGTAAGTTAAGGTTCTTTGACCATGGCATGATTGACATGAGCCTATATATAAAATCAGGAAGAAAAATATATGTGCAAGTGTAGCCAGTGCTCAAATTATGTAGAAAGGATAGGGGGTCCGTTAAAGAATTCCACAATTCCTGATCCCTCCTCATCCCAATAGTCGTCTAAAAATGGTAGAGAAGAGGACATTTCTTCAGAGGGCACCCTGTAATTTGAGCAAAGGAGTACACCATACTCGAACAGCTGTTCCATCTCATCCTGGCAGACATTCCCAGAAAGCACCAGTTTAATTGTTGCATGACAACTTTCATGTGTGCTTCCAGACTTCTGAGGTGAGATTCCACTAGGCTGTTGTCTAAGGTGTTGCAACATGCCTTTTACGTGAGAAACTGGTGAGAGCATCACCTCGCAGGGTTGTGTAGTACAGGGCGTAAGGTTTTTTTGAATATACTGCTTTTCTGATGCCATGCGCTTTGTTGCCATGGGGATTCGGAGACCTTTCAACAATGTCTGTCTTCCTAGAAGGGGCCCTAGAGCCATGGTTGGTGGTTTGAGAATTAAATCAGGAAGGGAGACTACAGGCAGTGTCTTGTAAGGGTGTGATTTTTCTTTTTTCTTTTTGAAAGTAAAACAAGAGATAAAATCTTAAATGCTACCTGCACAGTGAGCATTCTGATTAAAACAATCAGCTGTTTAGTGTTCTCCTAGGCCATGTCTGCATTGCAGGTATCCTAATTATGCTTTTTATAGCTTTAGGTTGCATTGCATACAGCATGTGCCATCTCTTTCCTCTTCTGTCCTACCTAATGCATGTAATCTTTCCCACCACCACCACCTTCAATTTTTGTCTCCATATATTGGGCTTCTGCTGGAGTAATAAATGATGGCTATTTTCTGCCTCCACCATTGGAGGCAGTATGCCTTTGAATGCCAGCTGCTAGGAATTGCAGATGGGGAGGGCTTTGTTGCACCCAGGTCCTTCCTTCGGGCTTCCCATAGGTATCTAGTTGGCCACTGTGAGAGCAGGAGGCTGGAGCTAGACATCCCTTTGGCCTGACGCAGCAGGGCTCTTCTTAGGTTCTTTTAAGGCTGTTAACCTAGGATTATGTATTGATTTCTGCACCCCACCTTTCTACATATGACCTATTCAAGGCAGCTAACTTGAAACCAAAATAAAACCCTTGCTTGTTCTAATGCTCTGCAACTCCCATCAGCCCCAGCCAGCATCGTCAATGGTGAGCAATGATTGGAGTTGCAAACCAAGAACATCTGGAAGGCACCAGGTTGGGGAAAGTTACTATAGACCATCCGGAGCTAGATATCTGACTTGGTCTCAGGTAGCATCCTGTGGCTTAACTGCAAGACTACATATGGTGTCTTACGCACACAAGCAAGATTGACGTGGTATGGAAGTGAGAATGAAAATAATACTGATTTGTCCGTCCCTGTATAAAGGCAAAATAAAAAGTGGGCAGGGCACACACCCTTAAGGAAGAGTCCACAGCCCAGTGGTAGGTTGCATGCACAAGGTTGCAGGTTCAGTCCCCAGCATCTCCAGGTAGGTCTAGGAGAGCCACCTGGAGAGCCGCTGCCAATCAATGTAGACAGTACTAAGCTGGATGAAGCAATGGTCTGACCCTGTATTCGGCAGCTTCCCATGTTGCTATGTGCTATAGACGTTTGTCCATAAGCATTATTTGACCCAGGATATGTGTCTTGAAGACAATTTTACTTCTGTGTTTCGCTCTGGTGTCTTTTTGAAAAACAACCACCAGTAATTCTATATCTTCTTTTGCTGGAAGAGTACAAGGGGCTCTGCAAGCATGCATGAATGTGTGTTTTTAAAACTGCTGTTTTACAGGTGTTCAAATCGGCACCCCCTCCTCCCTGTCTCATGAGATGAACCTCACAGTGACCTCATTGAACTGTGCAGCTTCCCAAAAGCAAAGCTTGTCTCTTAGAATTGGATGCCTTTAGGTTCCTCTGACCCGTTGCATTGCTGCATGTGTTGAGATGAAAGATCGCGAGGCAGAATTGTAGCTATCAGTATTGCTGAGGCTTTTTTTTTTTTTGCAAGTCTCAACAGATCGACCGTTGTGCAGACTTCAAAGAGTCAACGCTTCAAGATGTAAAGGAACCTTTGCTGCGTAATTTAACCTTTTGAAAAATAGCGGCCACAAGAACTTCCACTGACAATACGAGCTTGAGACTTTAAAAAAAACATAAAGTATGAAAGTCTTGTTTGAAGGTTTTGGATAGCAAGATAGTGGTGTGAGGCAGGGTAGAGACAAAACCTCTCTTCACAAAACATTTTGCCCCTGTGTAGGGGTGGAGCCATTGGTCTTATTTCCATTCCACATATTTAAATATATTTTTAAAAATTATTTAAATATGTGTTTTATCACAAAATATGTATTTGAGATGTATTTAGGGAAAGGCCATTGCTGCAGAAGGTCCCAGATTCAATCCCTGGTGTCTCCAGATATAGCTGGAAAGACTCCCGCCTTGAAATCTTGGAAAGTCACTACCAGTCAGTGTAGTCAATACTGGGCTTGATGGTCTGACCACCTAATGGTCTGACTCAGAATAAGAGAGTTTCCTATGTTCCTATTTAATATATGCATTTAAAAATGTATTTCCCCCCCTAAAATTCAATCCTATTTCAATGCATTTTGGTACATTTTCAGAGTGACTGTATCGCAAAATTTGGAGAGGTAAGAAATCCAAAAGATAATTACTTTCTGATCTCTGTGTTAATCCAGGAAGTGAGAATTAAATTAATTCTCACAGATGAGGATGAAGCAATATTCTCCATTCCTTCCCCCGTGTCAAGGGTTGCAACCATTTTAGGGATGTACAAATGGGGTGAAAACGTTTGCTGGCTTTGGACTGGGATCAAGGAAGGAGGCAATCTGCAGCACAATGTCCAGGGTGATTCCTCCTTGTCTCTCTGCCCAAGTTGTTTGCCAAGAAAGGAGAAGGGATTTGGATCATGTAGTGGACGCAGTAGTGACTGCTAGCTCCAATGTTACTCAGGGGGCAGTGGAATAAGCTCCGGATTTTAGTCTGAACTTTCAAGCAGCTGTCCAGGGTCCTGAACCCAGTTTGGGGATAGGTTTTAGCACTTTGAACAGCTCCTGAATGTTCGGACTAAGACCTGGAGTGGATTCCACTGCCCCACTGATATCGGAGCCGCCAATCTCCACTCAGTGGAATGTGGTATTCCTTTATGAGTTCTCCTTTTTTGGAGAGAGCTTCATATGCTCCTGAAATGTCACCTTTTGCTGTGAAAAACAAACCTCATGAAAAATTTGGTGCAGCTGCAAAACAAGGAAATCTGGGGCATCTGGCACTTATTACTACACTTTTCTGGCATGAATCACTTGCTTCACCTCCCTCCCCCCCCAAAAAAAATCCTGAAATGAATAAAGATGTCAAGCACATTTTTTATATAATCTTGAATGAGTTGTGCAGGGCGGAAACACTCTGTTCTTCGCAATAACAAAGCATGGGAGAAATACGGTGTGATGGACGTGAAGGATTACACTTCCCCCCCGTGAATTGTACTGTGCTAAACTGGAGCCTGTCAACATTTTTGCATGTATGCTTCTTGCTAAGGCTGAGCTTTGAGCATATTTGTAACTGTGTGCTTTACTATTTCAGTAGCTCTTTTCTCTCCTTGTCACGACTCCTTTCAACCTTTCAGTTTCCTGATGTTTTCATGTCTGGGCAAGTGGGAAATCCCTTGTAGTGTGCTTATCTGCCTTTTGACCTGGATAAGAGACAAACCCTTAGCCAGGAAGCACTGCAGGTGTTGAGATAAATTTCAGCTTACAGCTTTTTCCTTCCCTTCCCTTTTTATTTATTTTTATTTATTTATTGGTGCTGTGCTATGTCTCAGAATAAAACTAATCCATATCAATCTGTCAGGTGATATAGTCCATATCACCTGTCAGGGATTGTTTTAATTGGATTCCTGCACTGAACAGGGAGTTGGACTTGATGGCCTTGTAGGCCCTGTCCAACTCTACGATTCTGTGATTCTGTATCAACCTGGTTTGGAAATTATGCTAAACCATAGCTTAGTGTTACATAGATGAGCCTGTCTGAGCCTCAGATTTAAACATGCTGTTTCCTCTTCTCCTCTGTGATGGCTGCAAAGAGGCAACTGGAAGCAGTTAACCATAGTTTGTTGCCACATCCAGCAGGGACAAACAGCGGTTAGCTTAAATCTGGAAGTGGGGGCTTCCAGTTGCTTCATTGCAGCAACAGTGTCGGGAGGAATTTCAGAGAGAGAGTGAGCAATATCAGAACTATGAGGGTATGTGGGGCTTGTCGGAGGAGTAGCAATCTGTAATTCTGTGGGTGAAAGATGGAGAAGCAATTGAGAGAGGAGATCTAGGAAAGAGCTGGGAGGGAGAGACGCCACAAGTGAGAGTTGTGGCTACCTTCCAGCGCATGCAAGTTAATTGTGGTGAACTTTTGTGACACTTCCTTTGGAAATAGTGAATTTTGTGTAGTACCATTTTATTTCTCTGTTATGCATTATTTTATCTCCTCCTTAGTTTTAAGCTAAATTAGGTTAATTTAGCTATATTTTTATAGTGTTGTATGGATTTTTTTTCTGTATTTATAACATGCAAAAATGTTCCTATGTTGACATTATGGTTTTTTTAATCTTAATATGGTTACATAGGAACACCGGAGGCTGCCCTACACTGAGTTAGATCATTGGTCCATCTAGCTCAGTACTGTCAACACTGACTGGCAGTGGCTCTCCAAGGTCCCAGACTGGGTTCTCTCCCAGCCGTACCTGGAGATGCCGGGGATTGAACCTGGGATCTTCTGCAGGGAAAGTAGAGACTCTTCCACAGAGCTATGGCCCTTCCCCATTGAATTGACTTTTTCTGTTGTTGTCCATTTGGTATGCTGTGAGCCACTTTGGGTACTATTTTGTGCAAAAGTGGCATACCAATAAAATGATGGTGTTGAGGAGGAGAGGGGGAATGTGCAGGCCTGATGCTCACCCAGGCTAGTTGGTGTAGTGTATGGTTGGGGAGCTGGCAGGCTGTGGGCCACATCCAGCCTTTGGAGCCTCTCCAACTGGCCCCTGGTCTTTTGACCTCTCCTCAACCCCAACACCCCTTTTTAGAAATCTGGTCATGGAGAAAGAGATGGATTTCTTTCTCCATAGGCCAGGGTTGGTTACCATAATGTCTTTCCCAGATATTGGTGAATTACAGCTCCCATTACTCCTGACCGTTGACCATGCTGACTAGGGCTGATGAGAGTGGGGAGTCCAGCAACAATTTGGAGGACCACAGGTTACCCGCCTAGGTTGATGTCTTGCTTCCTGTGCTGCGTGTTTATGAAAGGGGATTTTGCTTTCTTACCACAAGCCCAGAAACACTTCCTCCCCACCCCCAGCCCCTAGCTTTAGCTGTGCATCTGTGTCTGTGAGTGTGAGTCTATGTATGCGTGTGTCCGGTTTTGGGTCTGGCCCAGCCCACTGTGGGAACACAGGCTCCCTACAGCTTTCCTTCAAGGTAGTGCAGCCTTTAGCCTGAAAAGAGTTTCCTGCCCTTGGCACAGAGCTGCACGATTTAGCATTGTGTTCAGCCAGGTAACTGTCTCAAGAGCTTGGAGATAAATTGTAAAGATTCTTCTTTCTGTCCCTTGTGACTAAACAGCATATTAAGGTCTGGAAAGACAATGGCCTCATGTGCACTATACATATAAAGCTGTGTTTTAACACTGTCATGGCTTCCCCCAAAGAATCTTGGGAACTGTAGCTTGTTAAGGGTGCCGAGAGTTGTTAGGAGAGGCCTCTTTCCCCCTCACAGAACTACAATTCCCAGAGTTCCCTGGGAAGAGGGATTGAGTGTTAAACCACTCTGGGAACTGTTGCTCTGCAAGGGAAATAGGGGCGTCTCCTAACAACTCTCGGTGCCCTTAACAACCTACAGTTCCCATGACTTTGGGGGAAGCCACGACTGTTTAAATTGGTATAATGCTGCTTTAAATGTAAGGTGCAGATGGGGCTAATTAAGGGAATGGTGTAAGACTGCTGCAGTTTAGAGGCAGATGTATTTTTCTGGTACTGACAACACTCCCTAAGAAGGTACCAGGTAAAAGAATGTGGCTTTCAGACTTCCTCATTTGAGCTCAGATTAGCTGGCTCCACCACCCCTAACTTCCCACCAATAGTTAACTCAAAGATAAAGACAATCTTGAATGTTTGATGTTGTAAGACTCCAGCAATATGTTCTTCCTAGAGGGCTAAAGAATGTATGGTACTTTAGTCTGGGGGGCTAACTCTTGGGATCTGCTTGCATAGATTGGGAAAGTCCATTCAGTTAATTAACATGGACAATACTTGAAAGCCTGTAATCCTTTGGTCAGACAGACCAGAGAATATTGCATCCTGTTCAGATCCTGCTATCTATCTTACCGCATTACTCATTTCTATCCTTACCTAAAGAAAGATCACTGACAATTACCAGGAAGGGTTGTAGCTTAGTGTTAGAACATCTCCTCTGCATGCAGAAGGTCCCAGGTTCAACCCCTGGCATCTCCAGGTTGGGCTGGGAGAGGTTCCCTGCCTGAAACCCTGGAGAGCCGCTGTCCGTCACTGTAGTCAGTACTGAGCTAGATAGGTCAGTGATCTGACTCAATGTAAGGCAAGTTCCTATGTTCTCTGTATTCTCAATTGTGCATCCCGGTAATCTGCTAAAATACCAAGTGTTGGGATAGATTACAGTAGGGCCCCACTCATACGGCAGGTTATGTTCCAGGCCCCCGCCGAAAAGCAAAAACCCTACTGTATTCCAGCCGCCGCGCTCCAGCTGACAGTGATCAGCTGTAGCGCACAAGCTCCCCATGCTACAACTGATTGCCCCGCTGGCGCTGCCATATAAGTGGAACGCCGAAAAGCGGGGCCCTGCTGTACATTAAGAGAGCCAGTGTGGTGTAGTGGTTAAGGTGCTGGACTATGACCTGGGGGACCAGGGTTCGAATCCCCACACAGCCATGAAGCTGACTGGGTGACCTTGGGCCAGTCACTGCCTCTCAGCCTCAGAGGAAGGCAATGGGAAACCCCCTCTGAATACCGCTTACCATGAAAACCCTATTCATAGCGTCGCCATAAGTCGGGATCAACTTGAAGGCAGTCCATTACCATTTGACTGTACATTAAAAAGGAAAGCTTTGTTTGAAGGGGTGGATGCTGGCAGAACAAAAAAATGGATGTGTAGGATTTGAAGGCGCAGGGGAAAAGATGGGTGCGAAGAGAAGACTAAACCAAGGGGAAGCTGCCTGGACCTTTCCTTGGAGACATGACTCTGTTGAAGAATATCTGGAACAAATGAAATGCAGCTGAAGCTGCAATCTTGTGTTCTCTTATCCGGGGATGACTGCCACAGAATTCAATGGGGCGTGTTCAAGCAGTCACTAAAAGCTTTGGGATGCCATGTTGTGAATGTTGGCAGGCTCCCCTTGTGTGTTGACATAGACATCATTCTCATTTTGCATCATTGCTTGACTTTGAGGTCACAGATCCCCAGGGGAAGCATGACACTGGCGCAGGTGCTGAAAGCATGACTCTAGCGCAGGCTTTCTGGGCATGTGGCCAATTGACTGCCAGCTGCTTCTGACTGCATGTGTGGGATTCAGCCTGTGTATGCTGGCAAATGTTGCTTCTCAGGCCTTTTACCGTGACATGCCAAAATCTGAAATCTCTGCAAGGTGGAGCAAAGCCTCTCTCCCCCCCCCTCTGTGTGTGTTTGTGTGTGTGTGTGTGCTTTCCCTTTGGGTGCCACTTTTGCACAGATGTTTGCGTGCAAAATCTTGCTCCAATACCCCTGTCTGCTTAGAGGGCTATGCAGCACTGTCTTCTCTGGTAGATTCATGGAACTAGCTGGATCCCAAAACACTTGCAGGGATGTATCTTTTGTTCTGGAATTGCTGCTGTGGTTCAAACTAAAGAGCAACAGGCTTGCCTTAAAGAGGAGATGCTTCTAAGGAGCATTTCTTACCACAGATATATTTTTTTTAAAATATCCTTCTCCATTGGTTTTCAACCTGATGTTGGAGAGCGCATTGATGGCTTTAGTAGCACACTATTTGGGAATGATTGGAGATATTTGAACTTTTTAATAAGCCTTTTGAACAAGCTTTGGTTCTGTGCTTGAAGATTTCTTCATGCAGCTCTAGGATCCAATAGTGCTCCCAGGGCTCTCATATGGAGTTCTTCTAGGGTGGTTCCTTGGTGGTCTTCCCTATGGGGGTTGCCTTATGTCCTCCTAATACTAAATATGCCTGAGGGTGATGATGTTGCTATGGAGATGCACAGATAAGCATCATGGCTGGCTGGCGATAAGGCTTGTTTGCCCAGATTTGGAGGTCTAAAACTCAACTCAATGAGAGATGACTACTGCATAGAGTACTTTGTGTAAAATTGGGTACCAATTTCCTTCCTTCCTTTCTTTCACCTGCTTTTTCCCCAAAGAGACTCAGCATCTTTGTAAGCAACAGGATAGAGAGTTACTTAATCATGCCTATAAGAAAAGAAGAGTAAAGTTTTTCAATGGTGTAAATGTGCTACCTTACAAATAAGATTTTGTAAATTATGTACTCCTTTCCCTCTGCCCTTACACACAATGGGCAGAACCATGCACTGAATGTTCCATTTTGTTGCAGCATCTGATCCAGGCTTCTTGATACTACCTCAAAAGCCTCTGTAAGGACAAAAGATGAAGAAAGCTCATCATTGCTAGGAAAGGGATGGAGCTTAGCAATAGAGAGTCTGCTTTGTTGGAAGTGCAACAGCAGGGATCTTTCAGTTTATAACTTAAGGGTTAATTCTGTAAGTGTTACTGTTAAAAGTCAACTAGTCAAGAGGGGGCAGGCAGAGGTGTTGCTTAGCAACCAGGAGAGTGGCATGCTCTTTACTGGGTTAGCATATGCTATGATTTGCAGTGTAGCTCTGAGGGAGATTTCCTCTTTATGTTTGGTTGTGGCCACATTCACACCATCCATTTATTCCACTGCTGTTCTTACAAAGTCATGGCTTCCCCGAAAGAATCCTGGGAAGTGTAGTCTGTGAAGGGTGCTGAGTTGTCAGAAGACCGCTATTCCCCTTGCCCAGCTACAGTTCCCAGAGTTCTCTGGGACAAGGGGCTGACTATTGACCCACTCTGGCAATTGTAGCTCTGTGAGGGGAACAGTGGTCTCCTAACAGCTCTCAGCACTTCTCACAAACTACATTTCCCAGGATTCTTTGAGGGAAGCCATGACTGTTTAAAGTGGGATAACAGTAGAATAGGTTGATGGTGTGAATGCGGCCTGTGTGTCTCCCTGCTATATACAAAGCCTGAATGGAAAAGAGAAAATACGTCCGTTCCTTTCTCCTACAAATTATACACTGTTTCTCTTCAGTTTGCCCAGTAAAGTATTATCAGGACTTTTTTCTCTGGACTCCATTTGGGTTATTTAAGTGACTTTCCCAACATGTTTTGCATGCAGAAGGTCCCAGGTCCAGTTCCCAGCACCTCCACTTAGGCCTGGGAGAGACCCTTGGATCTGAAATCCTGAGGAGCCAGTGCCAATCAGTGTAGACCAGCCTTTCCCAACTAGTGGGCCACCAGATGTTGCTGGACCACAATTCCCGTCTTTCCTGACCATTGGCAATGCTGGCTGAGGCTGATGGGAGTTGTGGTCCAACAACATCTGGTGGCCCACTAGTTGGGAAAGGCTGGTGTAGACACTACTGAGTTAGATGGCCCCAATGGTCTGACTCAGCAAAAGGCAGCTTTTTATGTTCTCACCTGCCACTGAAATAATCAAGTCAATATTTGGAGTGGCTTCCAAGCCCTTGTGTTAGGCTGGACCTGAAATCCCTCCAAGTGTGATGTGATCTTTGACTTCAAGCAAGATACACTTTGCCTCAGTTACTCATCTGAAAAATATACGTTCCAAAACAATGTGGTGATTGTGAAGCTGCTTTAATTGGTAAGATCCTCTTTGATCATTAACATGAACTGGCTGATTTATAAAGCATCTCATAGGTTATAAATGCCATATGTGTTAACTAAATAACTTGATGGCCATGAAGGCTGAGTGTGTGTGTGTGATGGAACTGGCAAAGTCTCTGTGCTTTCAAGAAGCTCTTTCATCTTTTTCATTCATGGAGGAAAATCATTTTACAGCTCTATACAGCCTGTGTGGGTTTTGGCTTAATGTCATCTTGGTCTGAGTAAAATGGCTTTCTTTTGAAGTGAACAGAGTTAATGTGTGTACACAGAGAAGAGCCCTCCAGGGTTCCTTTTGTGAGAGGAGGAGGGAGGGGAATCACTTTTGACTTCTTCAGATACAAACTAATGCCCCAATTCGGCTGTTGAATGGGGAGTCTTCAAATCCCCTTGATCGCACAGCTTTAACGGAGTAGTTGGATAGGATCACAGGAGTAAGGCCTTCTGCAAATATTTGTGGAATACCACAGTGTTGACCATATACCTCAAAAGATTTTATGCTGAGTACGTGCACAGTCTAGTAAGAGTATTCCTCACTTGCGTAACTTAGACCTAGAGCAAAATTTCTCACTTGTTTTATAAGGTGCTTATTGGTGACTTATCCATAGGAAGCAACCAAGCTAAACATGCGTTTTGGTAGTCTTTGTTCATCCTTTTCTGAACTTGCATTATTTTTTATATAAAAGGCAGAGCTGGGGGGAAATACCCTAAGCCAGGAGCGGGGAACCCGAGGCCCAGGGGCCAAATGTGGCCCTCCAGAGCCTCTCTTTCTGCCTTTGGGCCTTTACCCAGCCACGCTCCCTCTTCCCAGGCTATGCCCCTCATTGGCCCTACTCTGCTTTCTCCCTTGAGCAATTTTTTTTGGGGGGAAGTGGAATGTGTCCTTGACCACTGTTAATGCCTCTTGCTTTCTGGGATGAAGGACACAGAGAGGTGTCTGAGTGTGTATAGAAATGTACAAAGGTGAAACTTGCATCCATTTCTCCACCCAGTTTTGCCTCTGACCATGCATTTGGCCCTCAAAAAACTACCCAAAAGAAAATGCAGCCCGTTGGGGTATTCATTGTGGGGGTTTGCTAAGGTTTTTTGGGAGGGGTCCTGATTTTTATTGATTTAACTTGGGATTTACCTGGTTTGAAGTGGGGCGTTCTGGAGCATATGACTGGTTTTCTTCTGCAGCGTGAGTATTTTTGTGGCTCCCAGAGCAGTTTCTTAGACTTACACATATCTCCCTGGGCCCAGAAAGGTTGGGGATCCCTGGCGTCCCTTAAAGTTTGTCTTTAAAGCAGAAGGCAGCTTAGTGGAAGCATAATTTCAAGTAGAGGATTAGTCCCCTTATTAGTCTCTGAGGAGCATGTAGGAGAGGGTTGGGGAACCTATGCCAATCCTGCTGTTGCTGGACTCCACCTCCCATCAGCCCAGCCAGAATGGCCTAGGATCAGGGATGATGGGAACTAGATTCCACAACATGTAGAGGGCCGCAGGTTTCCCATTCCTGATGTAGTGTATCTGCAAAAACAGATTGGGTCATATAGCCCAACATTTCTGAATGTAACCCAAGCTTGATAGATCACGGTTAAACAATGTGCTCCTGCCTAGATGATGTTGGATTCCAGCCCTCCTCAACCCCAGCAAGCATGGGTTAGTGGCAGGGATGCTGTGAGTCTTACTATAGAGAGAGCACCACTTTGGCTAACCCTGTGGGTAAATGGATATCGTCGTTCAAGTGGCCTTTTTTCATCAGGCCACTTACTGCAGTTCATTAAGGGGGGGATTTGATCCATCAGCAATGTAGGTGGCTGTTAAATGTAAACTGTTTACAGGAGGCCAGCTGGAGAAAGACACAGCCTTGCATTCCTTTGCTCATATGTCCTCTCTCCTTCTGTAGGTTTACAAAGTATTGCATGTATGCTTGGATACCACCAAATTCCCAGATGTTCCATAAACCCCTCTTAAATGTTGTCATTCCTTTGCTTTACAAAGGCTTCTCCAGATTAATGTACATCTTGTGGTTTTAATCAAATGAAAAGAACCCCATTGTGTGGTGGTAATGCACAGCCTTTTCCATGCAGACAGTTCCAGATTCAGTTCCCAGCATTTCTGGTTAAGCAGGGCTGGGAAGCACCTCTCGCTGATCCCTTGGAGATGTTTTGACAGTCAGAGTTAATAACAGTGGATGAAGGCCAACGACCTGATGCAGTGTAAGACAGCTTCAATTGATGCACGTGCCACAGAACTAACTTGGACCCTTAGCAATCATCCTTAGAATTTGTTAATGTATTTGCTGAGGTGTAGACTATACTGTATGAGATGGAGGAACATCTTTGTGGATATTCATAAGACTTCACTTGATAGGCTCTGCTTTGCAGGCTATTCTAAAGATAGATGTGGGCTAGCAATCGGCATGGTCCAATCAGGCCAGGGCTGGGGTCCAGAGCTGATGGAACATAGGAGGATGCCATTATGCAGAGTCAAACCACTGGTTCAGCTAGGTCAGAGCTGTCAACACTGACTGGCAGCAGCTCTCCAGAGCAGTGGTGTCAGGAGGGCAGTGGAAACCACTCCAGGTTATAATCTGAACTTTCAGTGAACTGTCCAAGGTGCTGAAACCTATTCCTAAAATCGGTTCAGCATCTTGGGGAGCTTTTTGAATGTTAGGGCTAAAACCTGGACTGGATTCCACTGCCCTACTGACGTGGAGATATCAGCCTCCACTGCTCCAGAGTTTCAGACAAGAGTTTTCCCCAGCCCTATGTGCTGATGCTGGGAAGTGAACCTGGGATCTTTTTGCATGCAAAACATGTTTTCTGACTCTGAAGTCCAATTTTGGAGCAAACGAACAGGAGACAGGGAGGAGGCAAGGCAAGAAGAGTCCTTTTAAATTATTTTTTAGGATCTTCAGTCACAGATGAGTTGCTCAGAGTGAGCAACCAAGACTAGACCAAGTCAGAAAGGCAGTGGTTCCCAAATGTTTTCCTCCATGGACCGCTTGAACATTTCTGAGGGTCCTGGTGGACCACCTACCTGTTGCAACAATTGTAATTCAATAGAATTCAAATTGTAATACAATAAAATACAATATAAGAAATATATTCAACCACAAATCCACAGACATGCTGTGGACCACCTGAATGAAGCTCCCACTTGAATGAAGCTCATGGGCCACTGATGGTCCATGGACCACAATTTGGGAACCCCTGGTATAAGGCAACTGAGGAACCAATAGGAAATCATCTGGTCTGTCTAAGTTGCAGTACCATCTCTAGCCATTTCATGGGTGGTGCTGCAGGACAGTAGAGATTAGGCTGGAAGATGGCACTGCCTGAGAGCTGCCCCAGTGACAGAGGGGGGCGGGGGGCAGGCCCTCCTGCCAGAGTACCTGCTTTGAGACTTCTCTGCTTTGAGACCTTTGGGGCCTCACTTAAGATCTACATCTTATAAATCTGAACAGATATGCCCTGAGATGGTTTCAGCAGAGCTAACTTGAGCCTGGTTCTGAGTGCCACATTTTAAGGAGAGCATTGAAAAACTGGAGTGTGTCTAAAGGAGGATGACCAGGATGGTGAGAAATGACTAAAGAGCCAGGTGTGAGCTTCCTAGAGGCATCTAGTTGGCCACTGTGAGAACAGGATGCTGGACTAGATGGGCCTTTGCTCTGATCCAGCAGCCAGGCTCTTCCTATGTTTAACATGGGGAGAAGATTAAGAGTAAATATGATAATAGTTGAGGAAAGCTATATCATGAAGGTGCCAGACACACCTCTGCAGGAGGGAATTCCACAACTTAGGCTGCCATAGAGAATGCCCCCTCCTGGACCAACACCACCCTGAACCTCTGAGGGTGGTGGAACTACCACAAGGGCCCCCTCTGCTAATCTTAATACCTAAGGGGAAGGAGGCAGTCTTTATGAACTCTCCTGGGCTGGAGGTATTAAAGTAGAGGCTGGGTGGCCATGTTTCAGGGATGCTGTACTTGCATCCTGGATTGAGTCGGGCCTTCAGACTAAATGACCTCCAAGGCCCCTTTCAACTCTACCATTCTTCAATTCTAAAGTGGAAGAGTTTGATGGAGTCTGCGGCAAGGAGGTAGGCTTAATCCCTGAATGACTGTTGGCACTTTCTGCAAATCGGCAACGCTGCAAAAAAGGACCAGTCGCAAGCCTCCCTCCTTCCCTCAAATCCCAGTTTTTTGTGCAAGTGAAGCTGCTTCTTTGTTCCTGGTTAGGGACAAGATGGTTTGCTTAGGCTGGGAGCCAGGGCACTTCCAGTGTCAGCCAGATAGGCAATAGCTCACACCTTTTTAGAATGCATGTGATAAAAGAGGAAACTTATTCAAGCATAGACAGAGTGGAGATATAACAAGCTGGTTTTGCTTGCTTGCTTGGACTGATACTTAATTTAGTACAGAATGTTTTCTTGTTGGGGTTAGCACTCACGCACCTTTTTGAAAAATCCCCTCATGTTTTGTAAACATAACAGTGCTCCTCATCTGTGTGAAGGACATCAAAAAGTTATGCAGGCTGCATAAGTTGGTTGTAATAACATGTTATTTTTTTAAAAAAGAAAATAGCCATTTCAGACCATCAGAAAAAAAATAATCACACAAAATCCTCAGTAGGGTAAGATCTTTATTTATTAGGACCATTAAAATTTTGTGTGTCTTGGAGAATAACAAAATTCACCATCTAGCAGAGGGGCCCTGAAAGTGGAAGAGCATGGTTTGTCTGCTCCCTGATGGAAATTTACTTGGGGGGAGGAGGAGGGAAATACATGCTCCCAAACCACTAGGCAATGCTGCCCAATTAGACTCTTACTGACTTATTGCACCACCTTTAAAAAATGCCATGTTAGTCTTTATTTTTGTTCTCTGCTGAGAACAAGGCTGAGGTGGTGGGGGAGGGGAGGGGAAATCCAAGTAACTGTTCAGTTTTTATATTTCCCAAATGGGGAAACATTTTAACAACCAGTCTCTCACCTCTTAGAGATAAATCTAGTTATGTCTGTGAAACGCCTTCTGCATTTTAGCTGAAGAGTGCTATAAACTGCAGGCAGTAAGAGCAGCTCCTCCACGCCCCCCTCCCCCCCTCCTCACTTTGGTTTTTAACATCCTGCCCTTCTGATTAAGAATTTTGGACAGCTCAAAAGCTTGCTCACTACAGTAATACCTCAGTTAACAAAGTAGATGTATTCCTGGACATTACTTCTTCAACAGAAACTTTGGCACCAAAGGTAGGAATAAGATAAGAATAGGGATAGACTCCTACACCCGCTCGCAGCTTCAACAAGGGCTTTAAAGGGTGCCTACCCAACACCCACCTAACCCTCCCATCCTCTGAATCCTATTGGATCCTTCCCTCTCCAGTCCTGGGAGAAAGCAAGAGATCTCTTTAATGCAAAACAAACACACAGGCCAGTCAATTTCACCCTAGCAAAGCAAAGGCACAGACTAGTTAGTTTCATCTTAAAGCAAAGGCTTAAGCTGGTCAGTTTATTGATAGCAAAGACACAGGCGGGTCAGTTTCACCTTAAAGCAAAAGCACAGGCTTGAAAGCTTATCCATAGCAAAGCAAAGCTGATCAGGCTCACCTTTAAAAAAGCCTTCCTTAAAAGCAGCTTGGTTCCTGGAGGATTGGTTAAGGGAGGTATTACTGTATTTTGTGGTACTTCAATTGGGCCTAAGGTATTCTCTACTGTGGATTTTGCATTTCTTATTTTATGGAGCTGTAAATAGTAATCGCTTTATTATTTATTTCGTTTATGAATTGCTTCTCATGAGGCACCCCAAAGCCATTTACATTATCACATATATAAAACAGTTACATGTATAAAATCAGTTAGACCAGTTTTGTGTGTATGTGTGTGAATATATATATATATATACTCACACAATTAAAAAAAATTACAAATTTAAAAACAGTTTAAAAAAAAGGCATGTACATAAAACCAATTCACATCCAAGATAGATACCATGTGGGATAAATATTTTAGAAGGCTCATTGAAAGAGGCATGTGGCATCATTTTGGGGTAAAGACATTTGATACTACTTTAATGGCAAGTGGGTGCAAGCATGTGATGAAAGTTTTAATCATAGCTTTGAGCTGCTTCTTGCAGACTAATTTACCCTTCGCTGAGTCTTTGGGGAGTGGGTGCCATTTTGGAGGAGAGGGAGAGACTTATAACTAATGATTCAGTTGATAGTTAAAAAGTTAATAATAAAGTTAATAAGCTTTTTGGAAATGGGCATTCTGTTTCACTTATTGCTGCGCTGAGTTGAAATGAAAATGGAAATGGACTGCCTTCAAGTTGATCCCGACTTATGGCTACCCTATGAATAGGGTTTTCATGGTAAGCTGTATTCAGAGGGGGTTTACCATTGCCTCCCTCTGAGCTAGTCTTCCCCAGCTGGCTAGGGCCTGCTCAACTTGCCACAGCTGCACAAGCCAGCCCCTTCCTTGTCTACAACTGCCAGCTGGGGGGCAAGTGGGCTTCTTGGGACTGTGCAGCCTGCCACGGCTGAAAACCTGCAGGTGGCAAGTACTATTTTGAACATTCCTGTTCTTTCCAGCAATTGATGAAATCACTTATCTAAAGTGCCTGCCATGTTGCATAACAGGCATACTCCCCCCCCCAGTATGCTTTTTCTTTCTTTTTTCTGCTCCTGGAAACATAAGCAGATTTAATCAAATTTTAAATATGCATACAATTACTCATGTAAGATTTCTTGATTTGGGCGATAGCCCTATCTACAATCAGAGGCGGAAAACTGACAGAGTAAACAAGTAAACTGCTATAAATATTGTTACATTTGTGCCTTCTGTAGAAATGCACAGTGAGGCTGCTAAATTAATCTTTTATGCATGGACTGTGGCATTTTATGTGTTGTATCTGTGCTGCCATTCATTTGGTGGTTTATGTTTTAGTTTAATGCTTTATTATCATTGGGAGTAGTTTAATTATTTTGCTGGCATTCTAAAGAAATCTTGATCTTGTAATATGTTACATGAAATCGATTGAATGTCATGCTAATTCTAAGTTATGTTTTCATTATTTCTTAATTTCATTCAGTATTATATGATGGGTGTTGTTTTTGCTTTTAGCTTTGGATGGTGAATGTGCTCTTATGGCATGGGTGAACAGGAGGAGGAAGTTAGTTATTCTTGCCCTCAGAACTGGAAGGATTTTGGGAAAAGTGCATCTCTAGACTGTGAGCAGAGAGTCCCACCTATTGGCAGGCGTTCTTACTGCAACAATTACTTGCTGTGGATTGCATGCAGATTTTGAGCCAGTGCAGATTTTAAGCAGCCAGTAATAAGTACAAAGAAGTATCCGTATGAATGGAGCAACGTCAGAGGAAAGGACATGTGGAAAATTGCTGCTTCCTTGCAACTAAGAAATGTGAAATGCATAGGAACACAAATGTTGGGTTTTGTATGTGGGAGACTTTGCTCCAAAGCTCAGCTCAGCTAGCTTGCTGTTTGTTTTTAAGCCTGTTTCAGGCTAACCATGTTTACAGGGCGAGTGTCAGGATAATATGCCTCATTCAGCTCCTTGGAAGGAGGATGTGGAATATGACTACCTTGGAGTTGCAATGTTAGGCTGGCTTAGTTGGTTTTAAAAGGCGTGTCTAACCAGGCAATAGATTTTAAAAGCACATTGAAACGATTTTAATACAAATGCTTGGAACCAGCCACCCACATTTGTGTTTATTTTAGAAGAGGCATTCCTTATTGTGTGGGGGGGGGGAGGGGGGGGAGGGAGAGAAAGAGAGAGGATGGGATGCCTCTTACAAGGTATGAAATGTTGTCACCCTAACAAACCTCCTCTACTGATCTCTGAGCAAGATGCTCCTTCAGAAGCTGATGTGACGGAAGATTGAAGGTGCATATATGTATATACACATATGATGTCTCCTCTTCAGTTTGTTTGGTGCTTTTACAGAGTGCACAAGGACAGGCCCTTGCCCCACACAGCTTACAATTGAAAATTTGACTCAGGGAGAACGGAGGAAAGGGAGGCAAATGTTAAAACAGGGAAACAATATGTGGCTGTTTCACTAATTGATGCTTATTTATTTATTTATTTATTGCACTTGTATACCGCCCCATAGCTGAAGCTCTCTGGGCGGTTTACAGCAATCAAAAACATTAGAACAAATATACATTTTAAAACACATATTTTAAAAACAATTTAAAACACAATTTTAAAATTTAAAACAATATAAAAACAATTTAAAACTTAGTTGTGGTAGGATATGGGAATGAAGGGTTTGTGCCAAAGTGTTCAGAGGAAAGGTAGATTTTGGGGGGGGGGTGAAGGAGAGACAGAATATCATCATTCTGGGAGGCAGTTCCAAACATACAGGGCAGCAAGGATTCATAGGAGCAGACTGTTTGAAAGAACAGGAGACTTTTGCACGGGAAGGGGTGGAGGGCTGAAGATCATGAGCAGGGATGTGAGGAGAAGAGTTGGGGGCAAGGTGATGGGAGAGCTTTGAAGGCAAGGTCAACGAGCATGTGCTAGATCTGGGACTGGACAGGAAGCCAATGTAGGGAATTAAGGAAGGGCACTCTGCATGATCAGAGGGATGAAAGATGAATTATTTGGACACCAGATTTCTGTACAGATGTGTGTGGGACCAAGGTTGACACAGCAGAAGGCCAGAGAGGTGGAGAATTGTAGTCATCATAGGGCACTTCCAGATTGTTGCTATTTTTGGGTGGGATTCAGCCACATAACTGGCAAATTCAGGTTGTGCAATGAAAGCTGATTTGGAGCTCTTGCGCAACAAGCCAGCTTCCCAAAAAGACCAGACTTCTTGTGATAAGGAAAGTGACTGGAAAGTGTGGGGTAATGCTTGCTTTGATGCAAAGCCATCTAACATCCCCGTCTGGAAGTGCCCTTAGGTGAGAAGTGACCAGGATATGAACCAGAGTTTTTGCTTGATGGAAAGACGCTGTTTTTGCATTGTTGTAAAAGGGGAAGTGAAGTGACTTGCATTCTTTCCCCTTTCAGGAGTGAATTTATTCTGAAGGTCGTTTTATGTGAGTTCAGTCAATGTAATTGATTAGAATTCACACGATCCTCTAAAATTTATTTCCTGATTGGTGACTTGAAATAAACACCACTGCTTATGCATACATGTCATCCTTAAACTCTATTCAATATATAATACTTTATTGCAAAGTCTACAGACCATCGCAACCTTAAACTCTATTCATAAAACAAGCAATTGAAACTGTCCTTGGTAGCCCATATTTGTGGGAATAGTTCATCAGCAATGCCGCCCAACAAGATCATCCTCACAAGACCTTCTCTACATCCCACCAGTTAAAACAGCCAAACTGGTGAGGATTAGGGAGAGGGCTTTTTCAATTGTGGCCCCCACCCTGTGAAACTCCCTACCAAATGATCTTCGTCGAACCTGGCTCTTCAGGCAGGCTTTTGGGGTGGGTTAGGTTTTATTATTCTGGTTTGAGATTTTAAATGTTTTAATGTATTTGGATGTTTTATTTTATACGTTGCCCAGAGTGGCTGGATAACCAGCCAGATGGGCAACTAATAATTCAATAAATATAAATAAAATTGTGTGAGCAGAGAACTAATTTTTTTTTTAATTCTCTTGGTCAGGCATGCCATGGATGCTTGTCAGGATCCAAATGTGACTGCAGTGGACAAAAAGGAGAAAAGGTAAGCAGGAGTGTGTGTGGGGGGGGCATGAGCATGTGTGTATCATTCAAAAAAAGGACTATCTCAAAATGCATTCACCTTTTTGATGTCTCCAATAACTTTTGGTGTGTGCAAGTGACCTAGACCAAATTCATGCCATACATTCTAAAGCACTATTATTTCACTTTAAACCATCGTGGCTTCCCCCAGAGAATCCTGGGAAGTGTAATTTGATAAGGGTGCTGAGATTTTCCAGAGTTGCCTCAGGAGAAGGACTGATTGATAAACCACTCTGGGAATTGTAGCTCTGGGAGGGGAATAGAGGACTCCTAAAAATTCATAAGAAGTGGAATAATAGTGCTTTAAATGTATGGTGTGAATGTGGCTCTAGGCCTCATACATTGTCTGATTTTGTACAGTAGGGATATAACGGGGTGTGTGTTTCTGGATCCTAAAGAGTTTTTGCTCTGCTGCACTGAAAGAATTTGACAAGCCACAGAGGTACTAAAACAATTTATATTATGCTCCGTTTTCTCTACAAAAAAGTTACTTTGTTTATAGAGAGGTTGTAATAAACCGTCTTAGGACTGCAGTGTTCGTCATGAATTTAAATACTTGTAACTTGCCTGTTGACTGACTACGTCTCAAAAGGCAGCTAATAAGACTTACAAAGAATTATACTAAAATGAACATTGTATATATTTTATGGCAAACTGTAGTATAAATTTAATTTATTAATCTTTCATATCTTACACAGTGGAGATATTGAGGGAAGAACTCCTTTAAGTGTTTGAGTTGCAGCTTGTATTGAGCCTAGTACACCGGTACGAATACCTTGAGTTGGGCCTGGCGGTTGACTGGCAGGCAGTGCAGAATTCTCAAGATCAGTTTAACATGACTTCTCACTGCCCCAGACAAGAGCCTTGCAGTGGCATTCTACTCTAAGTGCAGCTTCTGGACCGTGTTCAAGGGCAGCCCCATGTAAAGCATGTTGTAGTAGTCCATAAGGGAGGTTATTAGAGTAATGGGAGTCTCAACATGTGGAGAGCCACAGGATCACCATCCCTGCCCTGTACCTGATTTAAGTTGGCTTTTGGCTGCCATCCACACCATTTTTAGATTGTTCTTCCAATATTTTTGATGACGGGTATGCCTGAAAAGCTACACATGGGGACAGGGTGGTGTTCAGCAGTTCCTCATCCATATATCCTGGCTGCTCTAAAAATCAGCTGCCATCCCTCTTTATATGGAACGAAAGCAAACGTATTCTACCAGTAGGACTGCTGCCATTGTGTGATGTTTGAGCCTTGGTGAGGGTGCATGTATAAATGTATGGTCTATATTGGATTGTAAGCCACTAGGGGCAGAGACCTGACCTCTTGATACTCTGAAAGCACCATGCACACTGTTTCTGTAATATACATGACTAGATTGAAATGCTACTCCACCATCACATCCAGTGGTTGTGGGTTTGAATGTGAATTCCCAAATGTCTTGAAAGTACAACTCGGTTTCTTCTAGGTTTCAACATGCAGTTATAGTTTCAATACCAAACCATCCTGGTACAGTAAACTTTTCCCCAATGAGTTGTTCAGGGGTGCCTCATAGAAGCTGTCCAGGGAGGAGGGGGCACACCTTTCTATCCAGGTGGCTCAGTTGAATGAGATCATACCTTGGCAAATCTGCTTGCCAAAGGTTCATTGCATATGTATGTGCACTAAGCCTACGGCTTAGCCTTCTTGGCAGTAACGAAAGGTTAAATGAGGTTGTGCTGCTGCAACTTCACTCTCTTTCTCTCTCTCTCTCTCTCTCTCTCTCTCTCTCTCTCTGTGTGTGTGTGTGTGTGTGTGTGTGTGTGTGTGTGCGTATGTGCAGGCGTGCACAGGCTTAAACAGTACCATACTATTATTCACCTCTGTCATAAGAACAGAGGCTTTTAAAAGTGGTGCATGGTTTAAAGAAAGCAAATAGAACTGTTTATAGGAGGCTGTGAAATTAGACACGAACGCTTGTAGCAAACACATGACTGTTTTGTTATGTGTCCACCCAATTTAAGAATATGGCTAGATCAGGCCAGAAGCCAATCTAGTCCAGCATCCCGCTCTCACAGTGACCGGTCAGATGCCTGTGGGAAGCCCACAAGCAGGATCTGAGTGCACCGTTCTCTCTCCCCACTTGCGATTACCAGCGTACTGCCTCTAGTAGTTGTTGATAGCCTTATTCTCCATGAATTTGTCTAGTCCACTCTTAAAGCTGCCCAAGTTGGTGGCTATTTCATATATGCATGGTTTGAGAAAGCCGATAGAACTCTTTAAAGGAGATGTGGGGGACATTTGACCCTCCAGATGTTGCTGGACTACAACTTCCACCATCCCTGGCCATTAGCCATGCTTGGGGCTGATGGGAGTTGTAGTGCAGCAACATCTGGAGGGCAAAATGCCCCACACCTGGCATACAGGACGTCAAGGGCCAAACTTCATATATGAAGCAGGAGGTGGACAAGGTCTCTAACAGTGAAAGAGTAGGGGGGTGAGTGATGAAACTTTCCTCCCTACTTCCATTCTTTCTCTCCTCCCACCCCCAGTTTGGCTGCTCTAGCCACTCCACCCTATTCTTGCCTTTCTTCCAATGCTGGATCCAAGAGCAAGGGAAAGTGGCTGGTGGAATCGATTGTGGAGAAGGCAGGGAGAGAGTTTAACATCCCTCTCTCGTGGCTTGGCTTTACTGGTAAAGCCTCCAAATCCCTGCTTTATATATGAAGGACATGGGTGTGACAAGGTGGGTGGCTCTGGCACATCTGGCCAGACCTAGGAAAAGTTACTTTTTTGAACTACATCTCCCATCAGCCCCAGCCAGCATGGCCATTGGATTGGGCTGATGGGAGTTGTAGTTCCAAAAAGTAACTTTTCCAAGCTCTGCATCTGGCATAGCCAAAGCGCTATCAGTAGCCCAATTACTCTCTGAATCCACCTTGCAGGTGATGAGCAGAGGGGGTGATGAGTGGCTACTCCTTGGTGCCTGCGAGAGCATTTGTTTTTGCTTCCAGTGCCCCGTTGGAGAAGAGGAAAGAGTGGTTGCATGAAAACTGGATCGGTGCTTGTGAATAAAAAGCCGCAGGAAAGTTGAGTCTGTATTAGTGGAGCTGGAGATTAATCTGGGCCTCAGAAGGCCTGCGAACTAACAGCAATAGATTCATACCAACACTGAGTGCCAGTTGCTCAGCCCTTTGCCTTGCCTTGGAGGATTTTGGTGAGAGCTGCGGCAAAGAACAAGGAGGGCTGTTCACACCCTCTTAAATGATATTCCTCTGGTGTGAGGACCTACAGATGGACAATGCAAGTGGACCCTGTGAGCCCTGACGGTTGCAAAGGCTGGAATGATAAACGCTTGCCACCTGCTATTCATTTGCCAGAAGATCTCACTGCCCTTTCTATGTTTGAATGTGAATAGCTTTTTATTTATTTAATTAATTGTATTTATATACCGCCCCATAACTGAAGCTGTCTGGGTGGTTTACAATAACTTTTGTTTGGATATTTATGCCATGAAGCTCACTGGGTGACCTTCGGCCAGTCACTGCCTCTCAGCCTCAGAGGGAGGCAATGGTAAACCCCCTCTGAATACCGCTTACCATGAAAACCTATTCATAGGGTCGCCATAAGTCAGAATCGACTTGAAAGCAGTCCATTTCCTTTTTTTCATTTGTAAAAAAAAAAATTGTATAGCCACCACTTGTCTGCTCCCTGGTAGTTTCATTTCAGTTTTCCCACATTATTTTCTCCATCCATGTCAGTTCATTTCATCATCAACTCAGGAACTTATTCATAAGAATACAAGCTATCTAGACTAGTTTATTCGGTGTTCAGAAGGTTAACAATAATATTTCTGCTCTGATACATCTCTGTAATATATGGTTACGGAACTTAGTTTTCATAGTAAGTATATGGCTGAATTGGTAAAAACTAAACAAACACCTTTGCTATTAAAGAAACATGCTTCTTACAGCACAATAATGCTTTGGTGTATTGCTAAACATTTGAGATAGTGAATTTGATATACATCTTTTACCATGAAAACCCTATTCATAGGGTCGCCATAAGTCAGGATTGACTTGAAGGCAGTCCATTTCATTTCCATGGGCTGCCTATGTTCGTTTATACATTTAAGTCAGACTCAGTGGAATATTTTTATTGTTAATGTCAGCTGATGTTTCTTCCCCTAACATCCCCCGCCCCAGTTATATTTGCAAAAATAATGTTTTAAAAATAATATAAAGAGCAAGGCAGGAAATATCACCTGGAAAGTCCTGGTTCTGTATGCACACCGTGCAGTTTCTTTTCCTGGGCCAGGTTTTAGTGTCCATTTTTTTTTTAGAATTCCAGAGCCTCTCTGGGCTACAGTAGTGTTCTAGATGGGCTAGTGTGCTCACTGGCCCACACTGACAACCGCCTTCCTGGCTTATCCAGTGTCCAAAAACAGTTTAATTTAATTTATTTATTTGAGGAATTTGTAAACTGCCCACTATGCAAACAATATTGTGGTGGTGTAAAAAAATAAAAACAAAATACAAAGTTAAAGCAATAAGAATAGGAAGCTGCCTTATACTGAGTCGGACCATAGCTCAGTACTGTCTACACTGACTGGCAGTGGCTCTCCAGGATTTTAGGCAGGAGTCTCCCGCCCTCCCTGGAGATGGCAGGGATTGAACTTGGGACCTTCTGCATGCAAGGCAGATGCTGTACCACTGCCCTACCAGCCCTACCCCTATACATTAAATACATCTGTAAAACCAGCAGGGACAATGTCCAGCAAAGCTACCCTCAAAAAGCCTGGCTGAATTAAAGAGGTGTGTAAAATTATTGGAGTTGTGCTAATTTCCATTGGGGAGTGTATTCCAAAGTGTGGTTGCTTGAGGCTGCAGCAAGTGCGGATGGTGGCAGCTAGGTTGCTTGTGGGGGCAAACTGCTGCCAGCATATAACGCCTGCTTGTGCAATTTGTACCGGCTGCTGGTCTGCTACCAGCTAAATTCAAAGTTTTGATACTAACATACAAGGCCAGATTACTTGAGAAGACTGCTGCATCCCGTTATATACCCAAAAAGTCACTACATTCTGCAAGAGTTTCTCCACATCTCTAAAATTTCAGAAGCCCACTCCAAAGTAACTTGGAGCGGGGCTTTCAGTGTGAGTGCCCCTCTTCTGTGGAACAGCTTCCCTGTTGAGATACAACGGGCACTCGCTATTTGTACTAACTGGAAACAATGTGATTTTTTGTTTGTTTTGACAAGATTTTTCTTAGGTGTTCATTTTGTATTTAACACCTTGAGACAAATGCAAAAGGTGATTCATAAATAGATCACTTGAGCACCTGCTTTCAAGCACAACCTTGCTTTATTTCTTTTAGTCATTTATAGAAGCATTTATATACTGTGTTTTGACCTTCCTAACCTGCCCTTCTGGCAGTTCACATCACTAAGAACACAATCCTGATATAGTAAAAAAACTGACAACAGCAAAGCCGTTATAGATCAAAATAAAAACAGCCAGCAAAGTTTAGCATATAGTTAAAACATATTTTAACAGCCTGGTGCAAGAAAAACATCTTGATGCCCCCCGTATCCCATCAGTGAAGGAGCCAGTCAAACATCTCATGAGAGAATAGCACAGCCAGGATGCTTTTACGGAGAATGCTTGTGTTGGCACTTAGCTATACCTCCCTTAGTGGTGGAACACAGAGCAGGGTATCCAGGGATGACCGTAACTCACAGCGGGTTCTGAGACCCTTCAGATCCACTGGTCCGAAGCCCTTTGGGGTCTGCTAAGACGTAATAAAAACAAGTAAGCACCTTAAGCAGGCCTGGAAGCAAACATGAAGCAGTGCAAATGGAACAGGACTGATGTCATATGATCTGAAATGCAGACATCTAAAAGCATTCTAGCAGTACCATTACTCTAAAAAGAATCCATGGACCTGCAGAGCTGGCATGTCAAAGAGAAAGGTCTTAGTGGAGCTTTCTCCCTGGGTTGCTGCTTTTCTATGGCCAAAGCGTTATTTTGTATTGAGGAACATTCAGTCACTTGAATCCCCTACCTACATTAGTCTGAAGTGGAAAAGCTCCAGCTCGGATCGAATACCTCAGTAGTCCCTAAGGCAGAGCCGCATTATGACTTTTATGGGCCCTAGGCACTTTTCCCTTCGTGGGCCCCTCCCACCATAATAATATCAATATTAAAAATTATTTTTGATATAACTTTAAATACTTCAATGTTTTTTTTTCTGTTTTAGGCAAAATTTAATAGATTTTCGTGGGCCCTAAAAGCTTCATTTTTTTCTGATGTGAGAAAAAAATTACAACATTTTCTTCGACCCTAAAAGCTCATTTTCTTTCTTCCGATTTTAAAAGAAATTAAAACATTTTCATGGGCCCCTAAACGTATCGTGGGCCCTAGGCACTGTGCCTACTGTGCCTGCTGGCCCTGCACTAAGGGTGGTATCCATTAAAGTGCTGCCGCTTGCTCAAGGACGTTTGGCTGCATGACAGAACTTCTTCTCCCTCCCCATTCCTTGCATGCCTCCTAAATCTGTTCTGGGCTTCCAACCAACCCTCTGAAGCAGATTGGGGGAGGGGCGCAGGGAGAGGGAGAAACAGGAGTGTAGTCGTCCGGGGTCTTAGACCCCTTACTTTTTGGGGAGCAGGGTCCCAGCAGGATCCCTATGTCTCCAGGATCCTACAAGCCAATCAGCTTGAAAGGGGAGTGTGTTAGCCACTGAGAAGAGTCTCCTAATGTGCTCCTTTGTCCTTTCCTCCTGATTGGAACCAATCAGAGTGAAAGGAAGTGGGTCAGCCACTGAGAAGGCTCTCCCCTTTCATGCTTATTGGCTCCTAGGGATGTCTGTTGTAGGTGAAGGCATTAACAGGGATCTCATTCTCAACCCGGTGGCAAAGTGGGAGGGACATGAAGAGACCCTGCATTTCTGAATTTGCCACCACACTACTGGGGAGAAGCTTCATTGCGCAAGAGGAAATCCTTGCACTAGCAGAAGGACTTTGTTTCTCCCCTCCTCCCATTTCATTCTAGAACAGGATTGGGTGAATCTCCAGCCTATAGGATGAATGCAGCCCTCCCTATTCAGCCCTGGGGACTATCCCTAGCCTCATTCCTCATAGGCTGCTCTCTGCAGCCACCAACTCTACATTTATACAGAATTCGTATACCATTGGGGGTGGGATGTAGGAAAGCATGGATTGACTACTATGTAGTTTGGATTTCTAGACACAGAGATCACCTAAACTGGTCTGTAGTTATTTGAACATTAATTTTAAAAAAAGTTGAAGCTGTCAGGGAAGACATCCCAATTTCTACAAGCTCAAGGGATACTCCAGAGCAAGTTAGGCACATCTAAACAATGGCAGACAGCTGCAGAAAGATACAGTGGGACATTTGTTATGGCATAAAATAATTTTGCACACCATGGAGAGGAGAAGATCAAGGGGTCAGACATACTGATCCCAACCAGAGCTGTTCTCTGCACCACTGGTGGCTGGTGGTCCCATTTTAGTGCAGCAGTGGAATCTGCTCCGGGGTTTGGTTTGAACTTTCAAGGAGCTGTCCAAGGTATGAACGTTTAGGATCCCACTGCCCTGCTAGCATGGAGTCACCAGCTGCCCCCAGTCTGCATCCTCCTCAAGAACTGGAATATGTCATTGAACTGTGATGATACCTCTTGCATACCTGGATATATATTTACGTGTGTGTGTGTACACCTCTGATTTCTTGAATAGCTGGAATGTAGAAAAGGTAAGAGTCCCATCTGTTGCTCCATCCACTTTGGCCTCTGGTCCTGCCCACAGCTGGCATGTTGTGCACAGGGGAATGCGGTCTTTGGGCTGCAAAAGCTTACCCATCCCTGATTTAGAAAATACTTTGATGCTGATGTTGCCAAAACCCCACTGGCTGGAGTGAGTTCTAGAACCTTGACTGTACATCCTGTAAGACACTCTCCCTGCTTTCTGGCCTCTTTCCAACTGGCCTGGGAAGGCAGGGCCCTATCTGACTGCAGCTCTAAAAGGTATTACTACCTGAAGATGCCAGAGACCACCTTGACTGCAAGTCTCTGCCTGCTTGCTGGCCTCTTGCTATCTGGCCTGGCAGGGTGGGGCCCTGACTGATTGCAGCTATAAAAGCTGCTACTACCTGAAGTTTCCAGAGACCATCTTGACGGTGGGGTGTTGTTTAGGAGCTTCTGTCCGGGCCAAAATTTAATTCTGATGGTCAGTTATTTTTGCTGTTATTGGGATTATGTTTTTGGATTTTACTGTTGGACCTTATTAGGAATTATAATGGTATTTCAGTGTATTGTATGTTTCTTCAGATGTTTTCCCTAACTTATTGTTTGACTACTTGAGTTTTGGTCCGTAACAGTAAATTAGGTTAACCTTTTTCATGTTGTGAGCCTTCTTGAGCATCGTTTACTATGGAAAGGCAGCATACAAATAAACCATGCTGAACTAGCCACTTCCCCCAAAGCTCTCTCCATGAGACCAGATCATGGGTGACTGTCACGGTTATCCAGGCATAGATGTCCTAGTCTGATTGTTCTCATCTGAGCCAATCGGTTTCCTCACGTCGGGCAAGTTCTTGGCCTGTTCTCCTTTGGGGCACGGACTGTCATCCCCTCCTCCTTGTTCCGGGTGCTCATTGTACCAAACCCATAAGAAGAAACCAGAAGCACACAATTCTGCATTGCGTTGTTGGGGGGCCTAAAACAAATAATGCCACACGTACGTCTTTTGTTTCCCTAATCCCTGTGCAAATTACCTGTGCTTAATGTTGGAGAACATCTGTCTGACAGAGGCTGCAGTTGTACGTGATGTTGAACAGTCCCACCTAACCTGGCTGAACATTTAGGAAAAAAATTCTCAACCGTCTTTCCCATGATTCACCATGTGCACACATGCATCCACCCCCCCTGGTGTTTCTTGAGAGATAAATCTGTCAAGGCTGATCTGTGCATGCCTATTGCAAGGGAAAACATTACATTGTATGTTAGAAAGGCAGAGAGTTGCTCTAACTGCATCTGGCAAATAGAACTGACACTTTAAGAGGGGAAAATAGGTGGAAACCAGAGCAAGCTTTTTAAAATTTCCAATTCTGTCTTCTTAGCTGTGCACTTTAAAAGTGCATCCAGAAAGGATTCTTTTCATAAAGGCAACTCTGGTTTAAAAACAGCAACACTGCACCACTGCAGTTAACAACTCGGGAAAGCGCATAGTTAAACTATGGAATTTGCTCCCACAAGACGCAGTAATGGCCACCAGCTTGGATGGCTTTAAAAGAAGATTAGACAAATTCATGGAGGACAGGGCTATCAATGGCTACTAGCCAGGATGGCTGGGCTCTGCCACCCTAGTCAGAGGCAGCATGCTTCTGAAAACCAGTTGCTGGAAGCCTCAGGAGGGGAGAGTGTTCTTGCACTCGGCTCCTGCTTGCAGGCTTCCCCCAGGCACCTGGTTGGCCACTGTGAGAACAGGATGCTGGACTAGATGGGCCACTGGCCTGATCCAGCAGGCTCTTCTTATGTTCTTAAAGTGATCTAAGTAACTCCGTCTCTTCTGCTGCGGTGCAACAGCCTTGTCTGTGTTTGTCCCTAATCAAGTGGTATTCAGAGGTATACTGGCTCTGAATGGGATGGTTCCATTTAGTTAGCACCATGGCAGAGTTGCCCAGGCTTTATATTACTACTAAAATTTGCAGACTGCATCACAGCATAAAGCCACTGAAGCCATGTACAAGATTAGAGAACAAAACACAGAAACACAAGCTCTAAAAACAATAAAGTCAATTATTAAAACAATAAAACCATCCACACAAGCTACCAAAATAACAAAAGTTTCATCGGATATAAAATTGCTATTCCATAAATGACTGGGTTACAGCTCAGGGAAAGCCTTCCTAAACAAAATGTCTTCAGTCGGTGACTGAACATCGTGATGCTGAGCACTTACCTGATTTCAGTTGGTAGTCAGTTCCAGAGGGCTGGAGCTGCAACACTAAAAGCTCGGTTTCTAGCACAGGCTAAGTGCGCCTCTGGGGCATATGGTACAGTGGCCCATTTGAGGACCACAGTTGCCGGGTGGGATATACGCTATATGCTGATAGATTATTGGGTGGGGCAGATCCTATATTTTCCAAGACTGTGTATGGCCTGGGTCACATGATGTGGTAAGCTAAACTGTGGCTTACCAGGACGGTGGTGGGCTCCCAGAGAGGATCTCACAGCTGCTTTGCTCCTCCATAGTTCTTTTTCCTTCTGTAGTGAGCTAAGTCTAAGGTTTGGCTTAGTGTGTCACCCAAACTGGGACTCATGGTTAAGCCCTTTCATCACCATGCATGAGTTGTAGTCAAGAACAAACCTTGGTTACAGCTTGTATTTGATGAGGAGAGAGCTTAATCACGAGCTCTAGTTTGGATCACTTGTTAAGCCAAACCTTGGCTTAGCTCAGCCTGGTGTGGCAGCAAAAAGGACCAGTGAGAATCAAAGCAGGTGTAAGCTCCTCTCCGGGAGCCTGTGCAGTCCTAGTAAGCCATTGTTTGGCTTACTGTGTCTTTCTGGAATACCCTCCCTGTGATAATGAGCACTATATTTGAATTCTCTAGTTTTGACCCTACTTCTGATCTTTTTCACCTGCTTTTTTCTCATTGGAAATAACGTTTTGTCTAATTTTAAGATGTTGATATTCATGTGGAGTTGCATTTAGAAGCCATGAATTCTGGGGGAAACATGAGGTGTTTTGTGATTTTCACTTGCAGTTGATGTATGCTGTTTCAAACTGAACCAGTTTTCAATCCTTAAGGGAGTTTTCTTACGCAGATTCCTCACCTTCTGCGAAAGGGCAGTCAACCCCATCCAAGCTTAGGATTTTGGGGTCTGAACTTGTGTATGCGTTATGATTCATCATCAGTTTATTACAGGCAACCAAATACAAGTTTTAGCCAGATAAAATACTAATATACAGAGACAGTATCTGAAAACTTTAACAGTGGTATCTAAAACTGTTAACAAAAGTTATAAACATAACAACATTTAAAAGTAAAACTCAGATCGCGAGGCAAGCTTGGCTAATCTGAGCAGCTCTCACGGCAAATTTGGCTGTGCTGACCATTACAGATCTATCTGGGCTGGTCAACAAATATTTGATCTTCTCTGTATCACTAGAGGAGGAGGAAATTGCCACTAGAAATTTTTCTTAAGTATTTCTTCCTTAATGTCTCATACAATTTACAATGTATGCGTTATGAGCAACCACAAATGGAAGATATGCTTGTACCTTTCCTCTCCTCCAAGGATTCCTGAGAGCAACCAGGCCTTGAGCTCATACCCATTGCTTCTGCTGTTCCTTCACCCTTGTGTTGTCCCACCCACCCACCACCCCCAAGTCAAGGTGGCAGGTGGAGAAAAGTGAACACAAACTGGGAGAGCTTGTAGCCTTGTTCAGACATTTGTTCATTCATTGATGTACAGCTTTTTGGCCAAGGCCCTCAAAGCGGTGAACAGAACAATACAGAAGAAAATATAATAAAGTTGTGATAAACACCATTTCTAAAGTGCAATACAATGAATCAATGAAAATATAAAAGAGCAAAGACCCAGGCACACCATAAATTGCACTTTCTACATTCATGAGTTGCATTTGTGCTCTCTCCACAAACACATCCACAAACCAAAGCCCACACAATAAGTGTCCTCCAGAATGTAGCTGTGGCTGTGGCAAACTTTTTACAGTTGTTCTCCAGGGTGGGCAGGTTCAACCTTGTGGCTCCTCAACAGGCTGCAGTTCTCCAGGTGCAGGAGAAGAGCAGCAAAGAAGGGCTGGGGTGGGATTCACCTCCCAGCCAGCAGTAGTCCTATTGCATGAAGAATGTGTGAAGCCATCAAGCAGGAATGGGGAACCTCTGTCCCTCCAGCTGATGTTGGACTACAACTTGCATTGTCATAAGAACATAAGAAGAGCCTGCTGGATCAGGCCAGTGGCCCATCTAGTCCAGCATCCTGTTCTCACAGTGGCCAACCAGGTGCCTGGGGGAAGCCTGCAAGTAGGAGCCGAGTGCAAGAACACTCTCCCCTCCTGAGGCTTCCGGCAACTGGTTTTCAGAAGCATGCTGCCTCTGACTAGGGTGGCAGAGCACAGCCATCACGGCTAGTAGCCATTGATAGCCCTGTCCTCCATGAATTTGTCTAATCTTCTTTTAAAGCCGTCCAAGCTGGTGGCCATTACTGCGTCTTGTGGGAGCAAATTCCATAGTTTAACTCTGCGCTGAGTAAAGAAGTACTTCCTTTTGTCTGTCCTGAATCTTCCAACATTCAGCTTCTTTGAATGTCCACGAGTTCTAGTATTATGAGAGAGGGTGAAGAACTTTTCTCTATCCACTTTCTCAATGCCATGCATAATTTTATACACTTCTATCATGTCTCCTCTGACCCGCCTTTTCTCTAAACTAAAAAGCCCCAAATGCTGCAACCTTTCCTCGTAAGGGAGTCGCTCCATCCCCTTGATCATTCTGGTTGCCCTCTTCTGAACCTTTTCCAACTCTATAATATCCTTTTTGAGATGAGGCGACCAGAACTGTACACAGTATTCCAAATGCGGCTGCACCATAGATTTATACAATGGCATTATGATATCGGCTGTTTTATTTTCAATACCTTTCCTAATTATTGCTAGCATGGAATTTGCCTTTTTCACAGCTGCCACACACTGGGTCGACATTTTCATCGTGCTGTCCACTACAACCCAGAGGTCTCTCTCCTGGTCGGTCACCGCCAGTTCAGACCCCATGAGCGTATATGTGAAATTCAGATTTTTTGCTCCAATATGCATAATTTTACACTTGTTTATATTGAATTGCATTTGCCATTTTTCCGCCCATTCACTCAGTTTGGAGAGGTCTTTTTGGAGCTCTTCGCAATCCCTTTTTGTTTTAACAACCCTGAACAATTTAGTGTTGTCAGCAAACTTGGCCACTTCACTGCTCACTCCTAATTCTAGGTCATTAATGAACAAGTTGAAAAGTACAGGTCCCAATACCGATCCTTGAGGGACTCCACTTTCTACAGCCCTCCATTGGGAGAACTGTCCGTTTATTCCTACTCTCTGCTTTCTGCTTCTTAACCAATTCCTTATCCACAAGAGGACCTCTCCTCTTATTCCATGACTGCTAAGCTTCCTCAGAAGCCTTTGGTGAGGTACCTTGTCAAACGCTTTTTGAAAGTCTAAGTACACTATGTCCACTGGATCACCTCTATCTATATGCTTGTTGACACTCTCAAAGAATTCTAATAGGTTACTGAGACAGGACTTTCCCTTGCAGAAGCCATGCTGGCTCTGCTTCAGCGAGGCTTGTTCTTCTATGTGCTTGGTTAATCTAGCTTTAATAATACTTTCTACCAGTTTTCCAGGGACAGAAGTTAAGCTAACTGGCCTGTAATTTCCAGGATCCCCTCTGGATCCCTTTTTGAAGATTGGCGTTACATTTGCCACTTTCCAGTCCTCAGGCACGGAGGAGGACCCGAGGGACAAGTTACATATTTTAGTTAGCAGATCAGCAATTTCACCTTTGAGTTCTTTGAGAACTCTCGGGTGGATGCCATCCGGGCCCGGTAATTTGTCAGTTTTTATATTGTCCATTAAGCTTAGAACTTCCTCTCTCGTTACCACTATTTGTCTTAGTTCCTCAGAATCCCTTCCTGCAAATGTTAGTTCAGGTTCAGGGATCTGCCCTATATCTTCCACTGTGAAGACAGATGCAAAGAATTCATTTAGCTTCTCTGCAATCTCCTTATCGTTCTTTAGTACACCTTTGACTCCCTTATCATCCAAGGGTCCAATTGTCTCCCTAGATGGTCTCCTGCTTTGAATGTATTTATAGAATTTTTTGTTGTTGGTTTTTATGTTCTTAGCAATGTGCTCCTCAAATTCTTTTTTAGCATCCCTTATTGTCTTCTTGCATTTCTGACCGTTGGCTTCCTAGCTTGGGCTGATGGACGCTGTAGTCCCAACAACATCCCAAGGGCCACAGGTCCCCCAGCACTACCATATAAAATGGGTAGAGGGTGTGCATGCAGGTAGTGGCCCTTAGTTTTAAGCTTTAATTAAGTTAGCTTATGTGTATGGAGGGGGGTTGTACAATGTTGTATGGGCTGATTTTTTTTGTATTTATTGACATTATGATTATTTCTAACATGTTTTTAATTGTTATACTTATTGTTTATATGGTATCTTGTGAGCCACTTTGGGCATCATTTTGTGGGTAAGTGGCATACAATTAAACAGATAGTGATGATGCCTGGACAGAGTTCTAGACTGGAATGCATCATGGGTCTTGGACTCTACATGAAGGGAGGGGAGGTTTGTTCAGTGGATAGAGCATCTGTTTTGCATGCAGAGGGTCCTAGGTTCAATCCCCAGCATCTCCAGATAGGGCTGGGAGAAACTCCTGCTGAAACCCAGCAGAGCCACTGTCAGTCAGTGAGGCTGTACTGATCTAGATGGACCAAGAGCCTGGCAACTTCCAGTATTCCTAAGGATGACCAGTAGATATTTCAGCTTGTATGTGATCACTAAACTCAAGTAGAAGGATGGAACTGTAATACGACCAACCTGGAGTCATCTTAATGATTAGTTAGAGCAGACCATATACTGCTTTCTGAGTCATAGGCTGCATCCGCACCATACATTTAAAGCACTACTCTATCACTTTAACAGTCAGGTATTCCCCCAAAGAATCCTGGGAACAGTAGTTTGTTAAGGGTCCTGAGAGTTGTTAGGATATCCCTATTCCCTTCATAGAGCCATGATTCCCAGAATTCTCTGGGAAGAGGACTGATAGTTAAACCACTCTGGGAATTGTCACTCTGTGAGCGGAATAGAGGTGTGCTAACAATGCACAGCACTCTTAACAAACTACGGTTCCAAGGATTTGGGGGGAAGCCATGATATAATAGTGCTTTAAATGGTTGGTGCGGAAGTGGCTTTGGAAAACCTTCCAGGTCAGGCTGATTTATTCATCCTGACAATGAGGACTCTGCAAGCTGTTTCCCAGGGATTAGCCTTTTCTTTGTCTCTGTTCACCCACACCTTCACCTGACCACCTAGCACCACCCCACTACTTACTTCCCAGGTGTTGGGTGTGATAGCAGAGCATCTGCCAAAACTACGTATTTAGTCCTTGGAAAAAACAAGCAATCTTTACAGAACTCATTGCAATGCTTGAAGACTTTCCTAGATTCATTGTATTTTTGCCAGTCTGGGAAGGGATTAAAGTAAAAATAAAGGGACCAGGCAGCTATGCAGATAATCTCATCCAGGTATTGCTTCCCAAGCACTTTTCAAACACATTTTAAAACTTAGCTCTTTATCCATGAGATCTTGTTGTTGTGATGTGCCTTCAAGTCGATGACGACTTATGGCGACCCTATGAATAAGTGACCTCCAACAGCATCTGTCATGAATCGCCCTGTTCAGATCTTGTAAATTCAGGTCTGTGGCTTCCTTTATGGAATCAATCCATCTCTTGTTTGGCCTTCTTCTTTTTCTACTCCCTTCTGTTTTTCCCAGCATTATTTTCTAGTGAATCATGTCTTCTCATGATGTGTCCAAAGTATGATAACTTTAGTTTCATCTTTTTAGCTTCTAGTGATAGTTCTGGTTTAATTTGTTCTAACACCCAATTAATTGACTTTTTCGCAGTCTATGATGTGCATAAAGCTCTCCATGAGTTCTAGAAACTTAAAAAAAAAACCCGTAGCTTTTCCAGAATTTAACTTCCATGCTGCACATCAACCAGATTTGCAGAATGTGTATAGCAATGAGACAGACCATTTCTAATGTGATGTGTCCCAAATAAGCCTGCCCTTGGTGTAAGAATGTGTTAAAGAAAATGTGCCTTTTTGTATTTTCACAATGTTTATACTATACCTACTAACCCAGTGCCATGTGGACAACAACTCAATATTTGAGGCATTTGTGAACGTGTTCTGTTCGCTGGGCTTTCTCTTCCGGCGCTGCGGATCTGGTGCAATCAGGTTCTGATGTTGCTTTCAGTTAAGCATGTTGTCTATTCAAAACAGACTTTTCATTACTGTTAATCCCCCAGCAAAAGCAGCTACACTTCTATCACCATTCACCAACCATTTATTATGGTCAGCAGACCAGAAATAACTTCAGAACTGTGAGCCTCAGAGTTCCTTAGTTTCCACTGTGGAAAGAGAGGATGAGCCGGCAGCATATGGAACAGAAAGGAAGACAAGCACCATAACCATTAGGGGCACTGAGATCCAACGGTCAGTGGATACCAGTGCTGCTGATCAGATTTGCAGGCCCCCAGGATGAGTTTGAGTAAACAAGTTCGGCATCTGGGCTGCAGACTGCATTGAAGATTGGACACTGCATCCTGGGGAGAGAGGCATTATCCAATGGGCTTTTCCCAATTGCATATAATATACATATTGGTATGTATATATACACAAACTGCCTGCATGTGTGGGTGTATATTGCACACCCATATGCACATTCACATGCATATATACCATGATATACGCATACATGCCATATTTCCCTGTCTTCTGGCCAGTCCGGCACTTGGGCAATGAAGGAAGTTCAACCAAAGAAGCTCAAGGTCACTAATCAATTGTTTGTACTAGGCCCAGAGGATTAGTGAACTGCAGTACAAATCAGAGCAGACTTCCTGTACTATCAAGGACCTCATTGTAGGGAAGGGTTGGGGAGTGTGCGGACCAGTCATGGCCCCCTAAGGCGTCCAGTTTGGACTACAAGGCCATTTTCCCCAAACCATGCCCACCTACCCTTCAGTTAACATCACTAATAGTCAGGGCTGTGAACATGGTGTTGGCTCCACTGTGATGTGTGCACTCTCTATCTGAGACACACACACACACACACAGAGAGATAATTGCTGTGCTCATAATGCAATCCAGCAGGACTCCCCTTACCAAATACTAGCACCACAGTCTTTGGAGGCTCCCCAGTTTTGCGAACCGCTATGGCAGCAAGGCCTGCGGTGCCAACTCAAAATCATCTTGATTCTGAATGCATAGAGAAGATGGTGCTGTGTTTTCAGGTGGGTGTTGTCTGGAGTGGGCTGTACGCTCCGTTGTGGGCAGACAGGCTCCACCAAGCAGGGAAGGGCAGATGGGAACATAGGAAGCTGCCTTCTGCTGAGTCAGACCATTGATCCATCTAGCTCAGAAATGTCTACACTGACTGGCAGTGGCTCTTCAGGGTTTCAGATGGGATTCTCTCCCAGCCCTACCTGGAGATGCCATTGGGGACTGAACCTGGTACCTTCTGCATGCAAAGCAGGTGCTCTGCCACTGAGTCACAGCCCTTCCCCAATGTGACCTAGCTGCTCCTCTTTTGCATGGTCTCTGGTATCTTGGGTTTTACATCCTTGCAGATGTTGGTTTGGTTGCTTACAAGTATTGTTTTGTTGTACTTGACCATAGAATTGTAGAGCTGGAAGGGGCCTCTAAGGCTATCGGGTCCAACCCCCTGCTCAATGCAGGAATCTTATAGAAGGGCACAGAGAATAAAGTCAATGGGTGAAAAGTAATTTTGTTTTTACTACGGTTTGGATATTCAATGATCTCTACGTTGGTTGATTAACTGTTCATTTTTCTGTATATCCTGAAAAATAAAATAAAAGATAATTATAAACAACTTAAAGCATCCCTGACAGGGGGCTATACAGCTGCCTCTTGAATGCCTCCAGTGTTGGAGGACCCACTTCCTTCCTAGGCAATTGGTTTCATTGTCTTACCACTCGAACAGTTTTTCCTGATGTTCAGCTGAAATCTGGTTTCCTGTAACTTGAGCCTATTATTCTGAGTCCTGCACTCTGGGACGATTGAGAAGAGATCCCGGCCCTTCTCTGTGTGACAGCCTTTCAAGTACTTGAAGCATGCTATCATATCTCCCCTCAGTCTTCTCTTCTCAAGGCTAAACATGCCCAGTTCTTTCAGTCTCCCCTCATAGGGCTTTGTTTCCAGTTCCCTAATCATCCTAATCATGGGGGCAGTGGCAGCTTGATGGCTCCATGTCATTGGGCAGTGGCATTCAGCATCTGGGGCAGCTCAAAAGTTTGGACTAAAACCTGGAGTGGATTTCACTGTCCCACTGACATGGATGGGGATGACATTATTTTATTGTTTGCTGATATTCTGTTGCCGTCATTGTGTAATGCTGTATGTGCAACAGAGTCCTGAATGTTGCTAGGTTTTAGTTATATTTTGAATTGCTATAAAATGGCAGTGTGGTTTTTGTTGTATATTTTGTCATTTCTGTGGGTTGTAAACTGCCTTGAGCACACTAGTTAGGATGGCAGTATGCACATTAAAAATGAAACAAAACAGGGAGGCCTGTTGACTTCATGTCCTGTGGACTTCAGAGGTATCAGGTTGGCCACTGTAGGAAACAGGATGGTAGAGTAGATGAACCTTTTAGTCTGATTCAGCAGGATCTGTTTACTTGGAAACAAGTTGCTTTACTCCTTGTTGCTTTCTTTCTAGTGTCCAACTTTGTTTTAAGACACCTTGGAAGTATGTTTTGTTGGGGGAAAGTGCAATGTAGGTGTTCTAAAATCAATAACTGAACTTCATAAGAAGGCTTGCTGGTTCAAGTCAGAGGCTCGCCTAATCCACACTGTTCACACAGTGCCCAGCCAGATGCCCATGGAAGCTCACAAGCAGAAACTGAGAGCAACATCATGCTCTCTCCACCTGTGATTCCTAGCAATTGGCATTCAGAAGCATGCTGCCTCTGACCGTGGAGGTAGAGCATAGTCATCATGGCAAGTAGCCGTTGATAGCCTTTTTATCTTCCATGGATTTGTCTAATCTTCTTTTAAAGCCATCCAAGTTGGTGGCCATGACTGCCTCTTGTGAAAGCTGTGCAAAGAAGTACTTTCTTTTGTCTGTCCTGAATCTTCCAGCGTTCAGCTTTATTGGATGTCCCTGAGTTCAGGTATTATGAGAAAGGGAGAAAAACTTTTCTCTCTCTACTTTCTCCACATCGTACATAATTTTATAGACTTCAATCATGTTGCTTCTTACTTTTTCTCTAAACTAAATAGCCCCAAATGCTGCAACCTTTCCTCATAGAAGAGTCACATCATCCCCCCGATCATTTTGTTGCCTTTTTCTGAACCTTTTCCAACACTACAATATCTTTTTTTACATGAGACGACCAGAACTGTACCAAATGAAGAACCAAATGGATCCCATGTTGGTGTTCGCTGGAATTTCTGGTGCAGATTTGGCACGCTGGAATTCAACTGAGTTGAACAAACATAATTTCTTTCGGCAAATGGGAACAGTTTTCTTTTTTTTAAAAAAAGCACGAATTATGACACCATGCGTTGTATAGGGAAAATTCTTAATTCCATTTGTTTTATTTTATTGCAGGGTGAGAGAGGATTCCCCGGTTTAGAAGGCCAGCCAGGCTTACCTGGATTTCCTGGACCAGAAGGCCCACCTGGGCACAGAGGTGAAAAAGTGAGTAACTCAACTGAATGGTGCTGGATGCTACATATCGCCATGATCTATAAAACGTCTTATGAGGCTTCAGTCGTCCAGCCATTTAGATGTCATTCACTGTGTCAAAGTAGACATTCTTAATTGAGGAGTTGTTGCTGTGTTGGCCGAGAAATACAAAGTAAGGTAAGAGAAGATTGTTTATTCTACCAGCCAGCTGGTGCAGTTAGAAAATGTTGGACTCTGAACTTGATAATCTTATGGGGAGCTCTTTCCAGCATGAATGCATGTTAATCGGGCCTTTGAGCCTTTTCCACTGTGTCTGTTGTTGTGGCTTATAGATTTATTTGTAAGTCATCTGTCCTGATTTAAGTAAGACTGAGACTGGTAGATCCAGGGCTCTAGAATTACACTAATTAAGAAGCAATGCAGTTTATTATTTATTTATTTATTTATTTTATTACATTTTTAAACCGCCCTATAAGCGATAAGCAGTTGGGGGGAGAGTTCTCCCCACACACACACACTCTGTTTCAGTAGATTCAGGACCATAGTTAGCAATTTCTGCAGCTGATGCAGGAGGAGCAAGTTGTCTCAACACTGGCCAGGAGCAACTGCTACAGTTGAATGGTCTGGGTTAGGTAGTCAGGATTAAAGCCCCCTGCCTCCAAGTGCTGCATCTGGCCAGTTAAAGAGCGAGGGCCACCGTAAGTCATCTTTGGCAGTGGGGTTTCAATCTGCAGGGACTTCTAGGGCTTTAAGCTGTGGGAATTTATTTGGGAGAATCCTTCAGTGGTTTCCTGAATTTTCCGAGGAGGTGTCGTTCAGCCATGGGAGTCTGATATCAGAGGTGCTTCCTTTGGGTTCAGGGCATGAGACGCAGGCTCTGGTGCCAGCAGATCCACATGGGAAGCACCCGGGCATAGATCTGTCCCCTCTTTCAGGCAACTGTTGTACAATGACCCTGTCTCCAAGTATTCCTGGTCCAGGGCCATGATGCTGCCTTGAGTTTGATCACAGGAAATAAAAATGTCCAACCCACATCACTGGTGCCTAATAAACGTAGTCCTAAATTTACTTGAGAGACTGCCTTATCCCTTATGTACCTATCAGGTCACTGTGTTTTGCAGGAAAGTTTCTCATTAAAGTCCCTACAAATAGCAGAAGCCCACAGTAGCTCAGAGCAGGGCATTCAGTGTGGCTGCCCCTGTGTTGTAGAATCAGAGCTTGGAAAAGTTACTTTTTTGAACTACAACTCCCATCAGCCCAATCCAATGGCCATGCTGGCTGGGGCTGATGGGAGTTGTAGTTCAAAAAAGTAACTTTTCCAAGCTCTGTAACAGCACGCCTGCTGAGATATGACAGGCACCCACTGCCTGTACTTTCTGGAAACAATCCAAGACATTTTTATTTTGGCAAACTTTTCCCGCTGGGTGCACGGATGGATCTTTTACTTTAGGTGTTCATTCTTATTGGTTTCAAACCTATTTTGAGTTGGGTGTTGTTGTTTTTAACGTTTAAAAACTATTTTAGCTGTTTTTATAATAAGTCTGTAAATTGCCTTGAGACATATGTGTAAAAAGCAATTCATAAGTAAATAAGTAATATCTATTTGCTTGCAAGTAAGAGGAGCTTTGGGGTGTGTGCATGCACTTAAGGTATTACTGGAAGTCAGGCTCTTCTATCTATCTGATTTTGAGTATATATACTCAGTAGTAAGTTCCACTGATTTCAAAACGATTTGCTTGCAAGTAAGAATGCTTGGGATTACAACATTACTCCCATTGATTTGAGACTTAAACACGCCTCAGTTTCTCTGGGATTTGCCCAATGAATCTGGAAAAACCCTGTGTGATGATTTATTTACTTATTCTACAATTTCCTTTTAGGCAGCAAAGCTGCCTGAAAGAGTACAAGAAGGATGAAGAGTTGTCTTTATGCTAATAGATAAAGTGGACTTCAGTGTCTGTCTTTAAAGGGAGCTTTCCATTCATATTAAATCTGTGATTTATCTCATTCATCACTTTTTTCTTCTCCCCATTTTTTTTTCAGGGGGATGATGGTCTTCCAGGGCCATTTGGCCCCAAAGGAATTCGAGTGAGTGACATTTTAATTTCCTGAACTGCAGTTACTTTCGGGGTGGGGGAATGGGAGCAAAGTAAATGGTTGATTCCTGTGACGAGGCACCTCATCCTTTTAACACACTCAGCACCAAACCTGTAATGCAGGGAGGGGGGAATTATAGTCCTCCAGAAGTTTGTTGGACTACAGCTCCCATCATCCCTGACCATTGACCATGCTGGCTGAGGCTGATGGGAGTTGGAGACCAACAACATCTGGAGGGCTGCGGATTCTCCATCTCTGCTGTAATGTGTGTCTCTGAACTTAGATGTGAGCAACTGTTTTATGGCAAGCCAGATCAGCTGTATCTGTTACTGTCAACCCTGACAGGCAGAGAGGCTCACCAGCGCCTCAGAGATACTTTGCAAACTTTTTTTTATCCCACCACAATATCATGCATATCCATAAAACGCATGCATGCAACTCACACATTTCCTATAGGCAGGGCCAGCGCCAGAGGGTGGCCAGGTCGGGACCTGGCCGAGGGCCTCCACGGCCCAGAGGGGGCCCTGAAGGGCCCCTCCTTAGGGTGGGAAGGTAGCGCTTCCATTCCATGATCCATGGTGTCATCGGCTCCCAACCCTGCCTCAGATCGTGGAGAGGGAGCTCCCAGGCACCCACAGCCCAATTTAGTCAGCGCGGGCTTCAATAAGCATGCACACATAGCCCACCTACCTCTCTCATCCCTGTGAATGATGTGCGTGCTATGCCTGCATGCCTGTCATTAACCAAGATGGTGGCGGGGGCTTCCCTAAGGGGCTGACGCCTCTGCTGCCATCTTGGTTGATGGCAGGCATGTGCACACAGTGTGCATGTCATTCACAGGGATGTGAAAGGTAGGTGGGACGTGAGGGCAGGCTTATTAGCCCCATACCGCCTGTATGGGGGGTTGGACTATGGTGCCATGGGCCCGGGGCAGGCTGGTACCCACGGGCCCAGTCATGCCTGGTGCCGGCCCTGATTATAGGCACGTGCATCTGGGACCCAGAATCATCCTCGGCTTCAGTGCCAGCTTCACATTTTAGGGGGCCCTTCAACATAATGCCTTTAGTCGACTCCCTTCCCAAATGGGCCCACCTGGTGTCACTGCAAGCCGTTCACCTGGAACGTAGGAAGCTGCCTTATGCCAAGTCAGACCATTGGGTTCATTTAGTTCTGTGTTGGCAGTGGCTCTGCAGGGCTTCACCTGGTGGTCTTGCCCAGCTCTACCTGGAGATTCCAGGGATTGAATCTGGGTCCCTCTGCATGCAAAGCAGATGCTCTCACCCTGAGCTACAACCCTTCCTCTAGAATGCACCAAGTCAGACCATTGGTCTGTACTGTTGGCACTGACTTAGCAGAGGCTCTCCAGAGTTTCAGACGGGACATTCCCAGCCCTACCTGTAAAGGCCAGGGATAGAACAAGGGACCTTTTGTGTGCAAAGCAGCTGCTCTGCCCCTGAGCTATAGCCCCCCAATCCATAAAACTGCCCAGAGTGCTAGACAGTTGGAGAATGTTGCTCTCTCTCCTCTCTGCTGTCACTGCTTGCAAGCTCAGAGACAACTAATGGACATGCTCTAGGGCAGGGGTAGCCAACAGATGTTACTGGACTACAACTCCCATCATCCCTCACTGCTGGCCATGCTGGCTGAGGCTTATGGGAGTTGTAATCCAACATCTGGAAGGCCACAGACTCTGCATCCGTGCTCTAAGGACTCCACCCTGAAATGCTATCAGGGCATCAAAATTAGTGATAATTCGTGATTCTTGCGCCTTGGACACCCATCCGTGTGCCTCTTGTGAAGCCTTTACTTCCGGAGTCGGCACAATCTTGAGACTGAGCCGCTAACTCTCTCCTTTCTCTTTCAAAAATAATAATTCCCTCCTCGTCTTTATCTAAACATATGTGTGATTGTTTCTTATCTCCAGGGACCTCCGGGTCTGCCAGGCTTTCCGGGAACGCCAGGACTTCCTGTAAGTAGGCTTTTACTGATGTAACAATGGCAGAATTTGTCCTCTTGCTTTGAAACTTGCATGCCACGTTGCCTGAATGTAACTGTGCTGCTCTTCCTTTTACCTTGCAGGGGCTACCAGGTCAGGATGGGCCTCCAGGACCTGCAGGTATCCCAGGATGCAATGGAACAAAGGTGGGACTGGTTCTCATGGAAATGCATAGCTCTGCTGCACTAGCATGGAAATGGAGCCATTTTGGTCGCCACAGTAGAAGACACACTTGAATAGTTAGTTGCTGCTGATAGTAGCATGCACCATTGCTGGACAGTAAATGCCATAGATGTCAGCTGGATCATGGATAACCAATGTGGTGCCCTTCAGCTGCTGCTGGATTGTAACTCCTGTCATCCTTGGCCATTGGCCATACTGGCTGGGGATGATGGGAGATGGAGTCCAGTAACATCTGTAGAGCCCCATATTGGCTACCCCTGAGCTAGATGTTTTCCATTCTGATTTTTCATTGAGATAGCAGTCACAGGACCCACAACTAGCTGTTAGGAGAAAACTCTTTTCTGTGTCTGGTTCAACTTTGCAGCTACAAAATTAAAACAATCCATGTGTGTGTGCAATGATATGTTGTGGGCCCTTGTGTAAAATACATTTTGCCCCCCTGTTCCTTTCCTGTTTGTTTGTTTGTTTGTTTAATATCCCACCCTTCCTCCCAAAAGATGCCCAGGGCGGCAGATGGGATAAAATGCTAAAAAATCTATAAAGCATCGTAAAAACAAAATTCTTTAAAAAAAATATTAAAAAGAAAAATTTTAAAAAACATATTTGTTTTTTAAAAAACTGTTTTGTTTGATTTTTTTTCACCCATATCGAATTACACACCTCCTCCTCCCACTTCCGGGAAGGGTGACTTAGCCTGTGCCTGCTTTTGGGACGGGCTCCCGCCGCAAAAGAAGCTTATTCAGATATAAATCAGTCAAAACTTTTTTTTTTTGACTGATGAAACTTCTCCCGGGCAGGGAGAAACGAAGAGATTAACCTCAAAGCCTATTTTTGTTGGGAGGACTAGATTTCATTGATTTATGAGACGAGGTCCAGCCGACAAAGAAGGACGGATTTTCAACAAGCTCTATCTGATAAAGCGACACGTTCATCTTTTCTTTAGAGAGAGAACGGACTAACAGGCAAGCACCCTTCTTTCTATATTTTTTTACTTGACTTAAACTGTTGCAGTAAAAGGAGATTTGCCAGATTGATCGGCTTTGGACATCTTTCCGGTGAGCTATAACTCTTCTCTGCTATGCACTAATTAACAGCTTATCTCTGTTTTTGTTGCAAAAAGCTGTCCTGGATTTGCATTCTAAAGATATACACAGAAGAGAGATTTCTATTCCTGATTTCTATTCTGAAGAATATTATATTGTCTGAGATTACTCTCTTTTTGGTTTATTTTACTTTGACGAATCTGTTTCCTGACGACGCCATTAATTGTTTCGATCCTGGGAACTACATTTTGTTTTCCTAAGCATAGTGAGATAAGGCTGGCTGCTCTGTTTATACTGTGATGTCATCAAGTTTGGAGTATTAACCCAATTGTTGCTGAAATAAGAAGTGGTTCTCTTATATTTTTCTTTTAAAATGGCAATCAAGAAAGTGGCTGAGAATCTGAAAGTAACTAGGTTTCAGAAAATAATGGATGAGATTGAGATAACGAAACGAACCCTGCGACAGGGTTGTAAGGAGCTGAAAATTGAATTGTGCAAAATGATCCAGGAGTTTAAAGAAATAGGGGTCCCTGTGAGAGAGGAGACCCTGGAGCCTGGAACAAACGTGGAACAGGAAAAAGATTTGGAATTTATGGATTTTAGAAATAAAATCTACTGTTTGGAATTCAATGTTATCTCTGAAGAAATTAATGAAGATATTAGAGATAAAGTTATCAATGGCATGGACAATCTTCTGGACTGGAATGATGTGATGGAGCCTAATATAGAGAAAACCTATGGAATTAATTGCAGCCATGTGACAAGGGAAAAACTTTCAAGAGATGAGCCAGTACATTTTGTAAAAAAGAACAGAGATATGATTTTACTGCAGTATTCCAGCAACCTATTCAGAATGGATGGCAAGAAAATATTTGGGATAGAGGAAATTCCCATTAGACTCTTATTATATGACTATGGTTATGACAGCAAGATTATTACGGAATACTGATAATGGAAGATTGGACACTGAAATTACTGGAGTTAACAAGACTATTGAAGATGGAAGATGGAAGATGGAACTAATAGGGATAATAGAATAATGGCTATTGAAATTATTGAACCTAACAGATTCTGATGAGATGGATTAATCGAAATGTTTATTTTGACTATGGTTATGACAATAAGATTATTATAATTATTAATGAGATGGATTAATCGACATGCTTATCTGGAGAAAAATTGATAGATATATTTCTTAAAGAATTGAAACCTCTCTTTGACTTTTTGTGGAAAGAATAAAGTAATGTTTATGAGATTTGATGATTAAGTAAGATAACTACTGGAGGAAAGTGATTTTATAATATGATTTAAGAGACAGGATTGTTATACATTGTAGACCTATAACTGATGTGATCTGTGACAAATGGGAAGTTAATATTTCTATGGTTATGACAGCAAGATTATTACGGAATACTGATAATGGAAGATTGGACACTGAAATTACTGGACTTAACAAGACTATTGAAGATGGAAGATGGAAGATGGAACTAATAGGGATAATAGAATAATGGCTATTGAAATTATTGAACCTAACAGATTCTGATGAGATGAATTAATCGAAATGTTTATTTTGACTATGGTTATGACAATAAGATTATTATAATTATTAATGAGATGGATTAATCGACATGCTTTTCTGGAGAAAAATTGATAGATATATTTCTTAAAGAATTGAAACCTCTCTTTGACTTTTTGTGGAAAGAATAAAGTAATGTTTATGAGATTTGATGATTAAGTAAGATAACTACTGGAGGAAAGTGATTTTATAATATGATTTAAGAGACAGGATTGTTATACATTGTAGACCTATAACTGATTTGATCTGTGACAAATGGGAAGTCAATATTTTACTTTTTATTTTTTTTTTTTGTCTAACTATTTTTGATTTTGTTTTTTGTCTTTGAATGTTTTATGGTTTTGTTTTGTATGTTTTATGAAAATCTGAATAAAAATTATTGTAAAAAAAAAAGAATTACACACCTCCTGACTGAAGATGAAACATTAGTATGAAATGTAGGTAAATACAAAATATGTATCTTCAGAACATATATGAATAATAGGTGCGTCTTTAAACATTAATATTAATCGAGACACCAATGTTATATTAGAATGCAGTAAGCAAAAAGTGGGATGGCATAAGACACGCGCACTGATGTTGCTACATCAGTGCATGCCTTAGTCTCCAGGAAATTTCCACTACAGGCTTCCTGGATTGGTAGCAGGGAGCGAGCGTCAGTGTCAGCGTGTTTCTGTTGGAGAAAAAATAAAATAAAGCAAGCCAAAATTATCAAATAACTGCCTCATATGATGAATTATATGATCATTTTTAGTAGTTTTCTGAGTTTGTTGGGTCCCCCTAGCGCAGGAGTTTGCAAAGTGGTCCACAAGCTTCATTCAGGTGGTCAGCAGTGTGTCTGAAAATACAATTAAAAATCATACAGCATCTAGCACAGTGCATTATAATTACTAGGCCCTCGTGCACATCCTAAATGGCTGCCACTGCCGTCCTAACCTGAGCCCTCTTTCACAGGAGTTCCCAAACTGTGGTCCATGCACCACCAGTGGTCCATGAACTTCATTCAGGTGGTCTGCACCATGTCTACATTAAACACTCATATTGGCGTTTCCTTGCTTTTTTATAGCTTCTCTTATTTCCTACCTTGTATTTTATTGTGTTATCATTTGAATTCTATGGAATGCAAACTAATACTATAAAATACAATATAAAAATAAAATAAGCAATTAAAAATACAATTTAAAAAACCGTGCCGCATCTAGCGCAGTGCATTACAAATTGCTACAACAGACAGAAATGATCATCAAGTGGTCCACCAATACTTTCAGCAGTTTTCAAATGGTGTGTGGGGAGAAAACTTTTGGGAACCACTCCTTTAGCGCTATGTAGTGTGGGGGGGAAGTGGAGTTAAAAGATACCCCCTTCCCTCTCTACCCTCTCCCTGCCCAAGAGGTCTGAACAAGACTACAAGGATACTGTTTCAGGCTGGCTGGAACCCTGAACGGGAACATTTCAATTGGAATACACTGCAACATTCTATTGTAGGGCCCACGTGTGTATGTGTGTGTGCCCCAGTCACACAGAAGGTGCATCACTCTGTTGTGGTCATACGTAATTTTCTTTATCCCCATTAGCTTCTATCTTTTCCATGTGCAATAAAGGTGATGCAACAAGAGAATACTGAGGATATAGGGTGGTCTTCCTCACATTTAAATTACTCATGCTTTGGCTTTTTTAAAGATCTGTTTCTGGCCCTAGTCTGTTGCAACACAACTGGCTCCTTTGGTGCTTCGCCATTTTACAGCAGCATGCATTTGGGCTTCCTACTGTCTTTGACAATACATTTAAGTCTTTTCTCTCTCCTCTGCAGGGAGAACATGGCTACCCTGGCAGTCCAGGTTTCCCAGGGTTACAAGGCCCCCCTGTAAGTATTCCTCCTGCAATTGTTCTATTAGCTATAAGCCACAATAGCTACACTCTGCCTCCATGGGAGAAGGCTACATGCTTCTGAATCCTAGTGGCTGGAAACTGCAGGAGGGGAGAGTGCTCTTGTGGTCAGATCCTGCTTACGGGCTTCCCATAGGCATCTGGCTGGCCACTGTGAGAACAGGATGATGGACTCAGTGGGAGTTTCCCATGTTCTCTATGTAGTTGATTTTGAATTGCTGCTTGAAGTTTGAAAGTGATTGTTTAATTGAGCTGCTTCACACATAACCCGAAGTCAAATTATGGCTAAGCATGAATTGTGGTCTCCTGGAGAGATCTCAGCCTCTTGTCCAGCTGCTTCTGTGACTTAAGCCATGGTTTGTCTTAGCATGTGGCCCAAACTATGGCTTGTGGTTTGTTTTGCTCCAGACAAATGATGAGCTGTAGACAAGGTTTGTTCTTGGGTTTATAGCTTGTCGTTTATCTGGAGAAGGCAAACCATGACTCAGGTTTGGATGACACACTAAGCCAAACCACGGCTTATCTCACAACTGAACAGCAGCAGGAGGATCATGGGAGGTGTACATCAGCTGCAATCTCTTATCCAAGTGGCCAATCTCTTATCTAGAACCCCTTATGTTTGCACTAGTTTGATGTAACATGTCCAAACTAGCTCACTGTATTTTACTTCTGTACAATGTTCCTATGGATATTTTATTGTAAGCCTTAGGCTGCAATTCTGTGCCATCTTCCCTGGGAGTAAGCCCCATTGAACTCAGTGGGACTGACTTCTGAGCAGACATGTATCAGATTGTGCTGTTAGTCATCATCATCAAAAAAATGTATTGTACTAGCCATTGGCCCTGACAGTGTTAACATATACTCCATTGTATACAATAGAATAAAAACAGATAATACAATAATGCACTTAAAATACAATATAATTATGTAAACATTTGATACAATACAGCAAATTCGAATTTAAGCTGAAATTAACTGGGAACACTCTTACAACTCTTGAACATTATCTGTTACATTTCACTAGTCCTTTTTGGATTGGCGTTTCCTTGTAGCTAAAGCGCATAGTGCTGTTCTATATTTTCTATATGGGTAAGCTTCTTCTAAGAGAAAACAGATAATTTCATGATCAGAGTAGGTTTTTAGACTAGACAAAATATTTCTCGGAAATTCTTCCCTTGGGCCATTATATAAAGGCCATTCCAGTACAGAGTGGGTTATGTTTTCCACCTGTTTTAAATTACAGATGCAGATCCGTTGAGAAACTGGAATCTTTCTGTATCTACTATCCAGCATAGCTGAAGACATAATCTGTAAGCTTAGTTCTAAAAAAGCCCTGTGGAGGGCAAACACTGTCAGTTATTCTAGGTATCTAGCTTTTTGGTTGTCCTTTTTTAAAAAGGTGATACCATTGGAAAAAATGGATTTTTGTAACAACCTCATGCCCTCTCCAGCTTGCTCTTCGTATATTCTGTCTCCTAGTTCTTTTTTGTCTAAGTGGGCCCAAAATGATTCCAACAGTTTGGATAATGTCATTTTGATTTCCCATATTCCTTGAGAAGTGTTGTTAGTCTTTTTAGAGTGTCTCTATTGGACCATTTTATTTTATTGTTGTTATTTAATGTCTTGTTATAAGTCCCCTCAAGTATTTTATAGAAAAGTGGGGTATAAATTTTGACACATAAAAAACACCCACCCCACTTTATATGTGATTGAGCGGGAGAAGAGTAGACCTTTCTTTGAACATGCTGGTGTGCTCCTTTCATACGTAGTTTTGAGCCGAAGAGTGGATAAAAAAGGAGCTCCACATAGGCAGTGTAAACTCTACAAATGATCTATTAGAATACAGTTTTCATTGTATGTTGAAGCAGAGCTTGGAAAAGTTACTTTTTTGAACTACAACTGCCATCAGCCCAATCCAGTGGCCATGCTGGCTGGGGCTGATGGGAGTTGTAGTTCAAAAAAAGTAACTTTTCCAAGCTCTGAAGACCCTCACACACACTTTACCCTGGCCCTTGAGGTGTATATTCTTAGGACCCTCTCTATTCTTGCGATTGTAGTTTGTTTCAAACCATTTTTATTGTTGTATTTTAAATTGTTATGACGTGCCCTGCAACATTAGAATCAAGAACAGGTAATACATCAAAGTGATGATGATGACAGCTCTGTCGACAACAACAACAACAAACTCTCAAGACAATCAGGACTTTGCTCACTGTTTGCTTCTAAAGAGTACCTGGGCAGTATTCAAACTCTTGACCCTCCGTGCTGAACCTTTTTAAGTGAATTGCAGTAGTGTTTGGAACCAGGGAGAAACTGTATTTGCTTTCTAATGGATTATTCCTTGTTCTTCTCTTCTACGTTTCCCCCCCTCCTTTTTTTTTTAACGCAGGGTCCTCCTGGCCTAGCAGGGATGAAGGTAAGTTGCCCTTTGCATACACAGCTAATTATCAAAGGTTCAGCATAATGTCTACCCTAGTTCTGCATTTTATTGGTAGTTAGCCACTCAGGGGACCAATTTTTGTGATTGAAAAATGCCAGAGGCAGCATGCTTCTAAATACCAGTTGCTGGAAGCCCCAGGAGGGGAGAGTGCTCTTTGTGCTCAGGTCCTGCTTGCGCGCTTCTCAGGGGCATCTGGTTGGCCACTGTGAGAATAGGATGCTGGACTAGACGGGCCACTGGCCTGATCTAGCAGACTCTATTCTTATGTTGTTAAAGGTGGGACAACAAATGGGAGAGGGGGCGTACGTCTGATGTCAGTAACATGTCAGCATCTGCACAGACTCCCTGGCAAGCAGAACTGAACTGGCATTGCCAGGGATGGGGGAGAAATTTGATTCAGTTTGCATTTAAAGGCAGACCTACCTAATTCACACTTTCCAAAACAATCTATGACCAGACACGCAGCCCTCCTTTGAAATGCGTAATTCTCCGAATTTTGCAATGCAGTTCTCCAGCCAAGTAATATGTACAAAAATGCACATACTAGGGTAAAGTACAGAGCTTGGAAAAGTTACTTTTTTTGGACTACAACTCCCATCAGCCCCAGCCAGCATGGCCACTGGATTGGGCTGATGGGAGTTGTAGTTCAAAAAAGTAACTTTTCCAAGCTCTGGTAAAGTAGGCATAAAGATCCCATATGTTAGTGAAATACATTATATTAGGGGAAATTGTTTTTCAAAATGGTGTGAAATGTGTGTATTTTATTTATTTATTTATCATTATTTTTAAATCTATTTATAAACTGCCCACACATGAAATATCAGGGCAGCGTACAGCAATATAAAAACATTTTAAACACATTAGAACCAGTGCAGAGCAATAATTAAAACGACTGGCTGTGCAAGAAATTTTTAAACAACTGCATAGGCCTGTCAGCATAAAAAAAATCTTCAAGAGATGCCTGAAAATCAAAAGCAAGGATGCCTGCCAAATCTCTGATATATTAGGGGAAATCCATGCTAATGTGGAATAACGGACTCGTTGCAGGAAGCCAGATTTCGACTGGACATCAGGAAAAACTTCCTAACTGTTAGAGCCATACGACAATGGAACCAATTACTAGAGAGGTAGTGGGCTCTCCGACACTGGAGGCATTCAAGAGGCAGCTGGACAGCCATCTGTCGGGAATGCTTTGATTTGGATTCCTGCATTGAGCAGGGGGCTGGACTTGATGGCCTTACAGGCCCCTTCCAACTCTACTATTTTATGTTTCTGTGCTGATGAATTTTCTTGGGGGCTTTCAAAAAATCACAAATTGATGTTGATATGTGAAGAAGTTTGGAAAAATGAGAAACTGATACAAACCAAAATTGAGACATGCGCCCATCACTAGCAGATTACTAGTGTGCCAGGTTTCCACAGCTGCGGGAGGTTTTGTTGAATTAAGAACAGTAAGTTTGCTTTTTGCATCAGTCCCTTTGCTCGTGATCTGAATATCTAGAAACAGAAGAAAATGGATTTGTTCTGTTTCTAATTTTGGATGCTGCATAGGTTGTGCTTCCATTGTCCCATTTTCTCAGTACCAGTATCCAAAACAGTGCACTCTGGAGGTAAAAAAAACCCACCCATATCTCAGGCTTGTCAATTCTGACAATGCAGCAGGCCATAATCAACACAAGCTGCACTTTGCAAACCAGCTTCAAACTTTTTTTTTTTAAACTCTGTTGTGCTGGCTAATTTGCAAAGTACAGTCTATCAATACAGGCAACACATCAAAGTGTAGTTAATCTTACCTGGTTTCCCATTTCATTCAGTGAGGTGGGTTTTTTTAGTAAATGGATTGCACAGTGAGCCACTCTGTGGCATTTTCTTAGCAAGAACAACATTATGAAATATGAACTTCCCTTAGCAGGAAGCAAAAAGCCAATATAGTGCGTTAGGCACCTGCACATCTTCTAGTTGCTTTAGAAAGTGCTTTTATCTGGTTCTAAAAATGTATTTAGTTTAAACATAGTCACAAGCCTTAATGTTTTCTAGTCTGATTTTGTTACTCTGATATTCCTGGAAGTTCTCTCCCTGGTTTCCCCTCCTTTTTTCTGAATCATTGAAACTGTTGTGTCAAGACGAGTGTAAAAATGTGCTGTACAAAGCAAATCAATGGCCCAGTTCAGATTGTCATGCTAAAGCAAGAATGAGAAACCTCTGCTCCTTCAGATGAATGGCTACTAGCGACTACCGCTATGTTCTACCTCCTCTGTCGGAGGCAGGATGCCTCTGAATGCCAGTTGCTGGAAATCACAGGTGGGAAGAGTACCGCTGCACTCAGCTTCTACTTTTAGGTTTCTGATGAACTATCTAGTTGGCTGCTATGAGACCAGGATGATGGGCTAGATAGGCCATTGGCCTGATCCAGCAGGCTCGTCTTATGGTCTTATGTTGGATCCCAACTCTTATCAGCCCCACAGCTAGCATGGCCAATGGTCAGCAATGATGAGAGTTGCAGTTCAACAACATATTTTCTGCCACTGCACTAAAACCCTAGTGCCCTCTAGTCAATTTGAACTACAAATCCCATCAGCTCCAGCCAATATGGCCAATGACCAGGGATGGTGGGTGTTGTAATCCAAAACATCTGGAGGAGATTAGGTGTGGGAGGCTGGTTTAATGTGATGAGAATGAGCCACAGCAAGCCTTCGCCTCTTACACTTTCCCTCTCCTGCTCCAGTGCAGTTGCAAGGAGGATTTTGGAAGCTTTTGCTTCTGTTTTAGATTAACTGCAGCTTGTTGTTTTATCTGAGCCCGACAAATTATGGTTAACCTTAATTATGGTTTGTTTGAAACAAGCCAACTTCCAGCTGTCATTCATGAGAGAATTGTCAGAGGCAGTATGCTCCTGGATATCAATTGCTGGAAACCAGAAGAGTGGAGGGTGCTCTTGCGCTCAGGTCTTGCTTGCAGGCTTCCCACAGGCATCTAGTTGCCACTGTGAGGACGGGATATTAGACTAGATGGGCCGTTGGCTTGATCCAGCAGACTCTTATGTTCTTATGAAGCTGTCTTGTTTCAAAAAAGCATTGTTAAGGTTGACCACAAGTTAGGGTTCAAATGTAATGCTAAACTGTGGTTAATTGAAATAGCAAACTAAAGCTTCTGGTGTTCTCCATATGGTCATACGAGTAGGACTGGGGAGGAGAGAGTGTGCAAGGCTGAAGTTTGTTACAGCTTCTTCCTATCACACTAAACCATGGTTTAGCCGTGACATCTGAACACAGCCATTGTGTACTTCAGATCATTGGTCACAGAAATATTATGGATGGTCTCCTGCAAGGAACTTTTTAAATGGTTGGAAGGTTTCTTTTGAACAATTTAGCTCCTGTGAGAGAGAAATGGTTGATTTGAGCCATGAGTGTGTGAATAGTGGTTATAGCTCTCATTTGGCCCAGCTATAGACTGTGTGACTGTTCCCTTCTTAGTCCAAATTTCTTTTTTCCTTTTAGGGTGAGCCAGGTGAAATAATCACATCTACGCTGCCAGGACAAAAAGGTGATCCAGGATATCCAGGTCTGCCAGGAATACCAGTAAGTTGACAAAAATGTTTGTTTACAATGTCTTGTTTGTTTAAAAAAACGAAACAGTATGCCTATGCCTTAGAATATCAGTTGCTGGAAGCCACAAGAGGTAAGAGTGCTCTTGTGCTCAGATCCTGCTTGCGAGCATCCCATAAGTATCTGGCTAGCCACTGTGGGAAGAGAATGCTCTAGATGGGCCATTGGCATGATCCCGCAGGCTTTTCTTATGGGTTTTATCTAGGTTTTACTCAGAGTAGGCCAATTGAAATTCATGGATCTAAGTTCTCAGTTTCAGTGGGTCTATTCTGAGTAGTATTGAATACCACCCAATATTCTTCAGCTCAACAGTGCATGACATATTTTAATGGCAATGCAGTATTAAAAGCTGGAAACTGTTCTGAATTTAAACCTGGACTTCAGGGGCCCCTAGATTTAAATTAATCTATTACGGTTTTGGAGTCCGCTTTCAAGCTGCAGTTGTGCGAAGGAGCCACAAGGGAGCAGCTGAACGCTAGGGGAAAGCAGTTCATGTGGATGTTCGCCAGAAGCTCTGGTCCTTCTTTAGAAAAAAACATGTGGGGTTTCTAGGTATGTTTTGGCCAGGTTGGCCTTTGCTGCTTAGTTCTGCAGCAAATGCTGCTGAGTTCATGGGCAGAAGAGAATGCATATCCAGAGCCTGAGTCCCCAGGCTTCTGTACGGAAACTATGAGATCCAAAGAAGTTTGTTCCGAAAGTTTTTTTTTTTAAGGCCTTGCTTGCCATTTGTGCTAACAATTGCCTCCTGTTTCCTCCTGCCGTTCTGTGGTTTTATGTACACCATCAGTACAGGCACATCAAGAAACTCTTATTTTTTTAAAAAATCTCCCGGATAGCTGGCTGATTTTTAATGGGGCTGTTCTTTGACTAGAGCAAAGAGCAAAAGGCCAGTGCAATTCACTCTGTGTCCAGTGATTCATACCTGTGTGAGCTGAGGGTCTCTTTTTAACCCCTCCCTCTCCAGCATGAACAGCACCAGAGGCTCTCTTCAGAGCATGGTGTAGGGCAGTGTTTCCCAACCTGTGGGTCATGGGCTTTATAAGTAAACCCAAAATAGATTTAAATATTAAATCTATTGTAATTTATTGTAATAAGCATATGAAATAAAGTTTGGAATATATATAAAGAGAAAGGGTTAGTAAACCCAAAACAACAATTGCTTGGAATTCTTAACTTCCTTTTTTGTTGGCATGTTATAAGACTCTAGTCTTTCATTTCTTAATACAGAGAAGACCTTAAGGTCCAAAATCAATGTGACAACAAAATAAATGGATGGGTCCCCTATAAAGTAAACTTGGATTTGTGGGTCACATACCAAAAAAAAAAGGTTAGGAACCATTGCTCTACACCACTCTTCCCACCCAGCCACCCATCCCTGCCACGCAACAGAAACACAAGCAGATGGGGAAGTGTGTAACTGAGTTTCCTAAGGGGGCAAGCTCTGATGGAGTCACCATCACTGGTCATGATGGAGAGGAGGGGATTAAAAATACTCTTCCCAGTGCTCAAGTGGGGGACAGCTGTTGAAGTACATCATATTTATTTAGACTCTTTGGAGGCCCACTGTGAATTGCTTGCCAGGCACTTTGAGGGTAAAGCTGCTTGCCTCCATAGTAATCTTGGTGCCCCATCTACTGTAGTCCCCAGTGAGGTGTCCACTGCAATGTCTGCTGCAACTTCTTGGGAACGGTTTCAGTTGATGCAGCCTGATGATGTGGACAAGGTGCTTGTGACAATGTGGCTAACCACATATCCTCTGAATTCTTGCCTTTCTTGGCTTAGTAAAACTTGCCAAGGGGGTTTGACCAAGTGGATCCAAGGTGTTGTCAACACATTGTTTTGGGAGGGAGTGTTTCCAGTCGCCCCAAGACACAGTGATCTGACTGCTCCTGAAAAGCCCCCCTGGACCCACTGGTTTGTGACAACTACCACCCGGTCGCAAATACCTCCTTTGTAGGCAAAGTGATTGAGAGGTCGGGTGATTGCAGCAACTGCAAGTACCCTTGGATGAAGCAGATTATCTTGACCCATTCCAATCTGGGTTCAGGCCTGGTTATGGGACTGAATCAGCCTAGGTCCCCCAGATGGATGACCTTTATTGGGAGAAGGACAGGGGGAGTGCAACCCTGTTATGCTTACTTGATCTCTCAGTGGCTTTTGATACCATTGACCATGGTATCCTTCTGGGCCGACTTGGTGAGATGGGTATCATAGGCAGTGTTTTACAGTGGTTCCGAGCCTATCTCCAGGGTCATTTCCAGAGAATAGGATTGGGTGATTGTATTTTGGCTCCCTGGCAGTTGTGCTGTGGAGTGCCACAGGAGACCATCTTACCCCCCATGCTGTTTAAGATCTATATGAAGCCCTTGGGAGTGGTCATCAGATTTGGGCGAGGTGTCAGCAGTATGCTGACGATGGAAAATGGAAATGGACTACCTTCAAGTCGATCCCGACTTATGGCAACACTATGAATAGGGTTTTCATGGTAAGTGGTATTCAGAGGGGGTTTACCATTGCCTCCCTCTGAGGCTAGTCCCCAGCTGGCTAGGGCCTACTCAGCTTGCCACAGCTGCACAAGCCAGCCCCTTCCTTGTCCGCATCTCCCAGCTGGGGGGCAACTGGGCTCCTTCGGACTATGCAGTTTGCCCACGGCTGCACAGGTGGCAGGGCATGTAACCCCTGAGCCACTCACTGTGGGGGTGAACTTTAGCTGGCCCTTGACACCCAGAAGACACGAGCGGGGATTTGAACTCACAGACTCTGGACTCCCAGCCAGGCTCTCCTCCCCACTGGGCTATACTATTGCTCCATAACATCTGAATCGGGATAGGCTGTGCAAGCCCTGGACCAGTGCCTGGACTCAGTGGTGGGCTGGATGAGAGCCAATAAACTGAGTCTGAATCCTAGCAAGACAGAGGCACTGTGGGTTGGTGGTTCCCGAGTTCAGATAATTGGTCAGTTGCCTGCTTTGGATGTGGTCGTACTCCCTCTGAAAGAGCAGGTCCGTAGTCTGGGGGTTCTCCTGGATCCATCTTTGTCACTGGAGGCCCAGGTGACTTCAGTGGTTAGGAGTACCTTTTACCAGCTTTGGTTGAAAGACAGCTATGACTGTTTCTGGCCCAGGATATCCTGACCACTGTTGTTCATGCACTGGTAACCTCCAGGCTGGATTACTGTAATGTACTCTACGTGGGATGGTTGTTGAGGTTGGTCCGGAAGCTGCAACTGGTGTAAAATGTGGCACTAGGTCAGGTATCACCAACATGTCACCCTGCTGCTGATAGAATTGCACTGGCTGCCCATTAGCTACCAGGCACAAAGCCCTATACAGCTTGGGACCACCATACCTGAAAGACCGTCTTACCCCTTATATACCCAGTCGATCACTGCGCTCTGCAGGTGAGGGCCTCCTGCAGATACCATCTGATTATCAGGAGGTCCGTTCTGCTCAACGTAGGAAGCAGACCTTTGGTGTAGTGGCACCTCCCCTTTGGAATTCCCTCCCCTTAAATATTAGACAGACACCATCTCTGTTATCTTTTTGGTACCTACTGAAGACCTTCCTCTTTCAACAAGCCTTTTAAATAGAGACCTTATCCCAGTTTGCGTCTATGTTGGAATTGCTTTTTAAGATGTTTTTAAAGTTTTTTTTTAAAAGATGTTTTTTAAGATGTCTTAATATATTTTAAAGTCTTTTATAAAGTTTTAGAGTGTGTTTAGTGTTTTTGTTTGCTGTCCGGGGCTCCTACTGGGAGGAAGGGCAGGATATAAATTTAATAAATAAATAAATATATTAATTAAATATTTATAGACTGCACTTTTATATAAAAATATCACAGTGCGCTACACAAACTAAAAACACAAATAAAACATCAGTAAGAGCTGTTTGGCAAAGAATCTCAGTTTTGAGGCCTGTTTGAATAATAGTTTTTAGAACACATTTGAAAATGAGCAGGGAAGGCTCCTGCCAAACCTCTAGTGGCAAGGAGTTCCACAGGGCAGGGCCTGCTGCACTAAAGGCTCAGCCCCTAGAAAAGCAGGGTTGGAGAACCTGCAGCCCATCAAAAGATGCCAGCAGCTCCCATCATTCCTGACAGTTGGTCAGGCTGGCTGGGGCTGATGGGAGTTGCAGTGCAGCAACAGCTGGAAGGCATCAGGTTCCTTGCATCTGCGGACAAGTTTGCTTAATGTCATGTGGGTTTCCCCATGTCCAGAAATTTGACCCTTTCTCTTCTTCTTGTTCCAGGGCCCCCCTGGTCCTGTTGGAGTACAGGGTCCTTCTGGTCCTCCAGGGCTAACAGGATTGATGGTACGTTTCCTTGATTACCTCCGCCTAGCTTGCAGAATGGATACAAGATGAGAGTTGGAGCTGCTGAACTGGGGTTTCTCCAGTGCTTTCAGAAGTGGTGGGGGAAAGAGGTTGTTGTGATGGGGGCATGTTACTGTGCTGGGCCTATGCACCTTTCTCTTGTCCTATTCACTTTGACAGGACCAGTGTGTGGAAGGATTGTACCGTTTACCCTAGTCCGTATGATTCCCTTTTAAACACGTTCCTGGAGTTGTATGGGGATCACACTTACAGAAAAATGGCTCCCACAACGTTAGGGATAAGTGTAAATGGGACTCAGTTACAGAATTTAAGAGTCCCACTCGACTTGCTTCCATCCAAACCTGGGTAACCAATCATATATATACACATTCCATACAAAACATAGTGATAATAGACATCAAATATCAGTGTCCCATGGTTAGGAGGATAATTTGAAGTGGGCTGCTAATATTTGATCCCTATACCATTACATTTTATATGCAATGTATATATGATCAGGAACAAGCTCTGGGCTCATGTGCTTTCTTCTCTACTCTCATATGCAGCTTGACATTGAGTTCCTTGTTTAGTGCAAACCACAGTTTACCGTAAATTTGCTACCTGTCGTTTGTGCTTGCTGTCCAAAGCAGAATTGGAAATGATAGCTTAAAGTGGTTTTGCATTGTGGTTTGGAGAGCAAGCACAGTGTGGAGATTTGGCCAATGTCCCCACAAGTTCTGGAATCATTCCTCTTCCTCCTTTTCCTGGTGGTGGGTTTTCAGTGCCACCACTTCCTATGCTGAAAAATCGGGGAGGAGAGTTCAGCAGGTGAGGTGATATGCCTTTCTAATCACTACGGGCCAAAGGCTTTCCTCAGTCCCTCTCTTCTCTGCTGTAGTGCATGGGTGAACAGCCAAGCACACGGGGAGATGTTCCTGAGTTGCAGGTTCACAAGGCAAAGCTGATCTTCAAATTTAAGAAGTTTACAAGTGGATCCTGTAACAAAATGTCGCAGCTCCTTTCCAAGGTGCCAGCCAACCAACCAAGTCCCATTCCAGGATGCTCCATTCCATTCCTCCACCCCCTGTGGTCTGCCAGCATTCCATGTCCACTGAGCATACTCAGTCCTAATTGGACTGGTTTGGGGTCATCCTTCCCCCCTAAATATTTTTTGTACTTCTGCAAACCTGGGGCCACCATGGACATAGTTTCACTTGTCATCAAAAGGCATTTGTGGCATCAAAAGCTTGACCGAGAAGGTCAACTGCGTTTCTCAAAATGCTAGCCATGGATTTATTTTGTGTGGTTGCAGAAGTAATCCTGGAGAATTACTGACATGTTTGTCACTTGCAGGGTCCTCCTGGTCCACCAGGACTACCAGGCCCTAAGGTATAGTATATTTTAATAACCTCTGTGTGTGTTTTAGTTCAACCTGTTGTACTTACTGTATTATTAGGGGTTCTGCCCCTGTGCGCTTTGTGTGCCACCCCCTCCCTCGGTCACCAAAAGCACATCTCCCTCTTCCCCCCCCCCCCAGGTTGCCAAGGCACCTCTCCCCACTCTCTGCCTGGTCTCCCTTGCCTTTCTTCCTCCCATGGCCTAGAATGGGAGGCCTCACAGTAGCGATGCCAAGGCGTCCCATGAAGCAGCTTCACAGATCACGCAGGCCACAGCCTGCTCACTGTCTACTCAGCTGCCCACCTTCCTTCTTGTTCTTCTCCTCCCCAGCCTTGAGCCCAATGCAGCTGTAGTTTGCAGCGCCACCTGTCTGTGGCCAAGCAAGCTGCAGCATGACTCTTACAAAAATATTACATACTCAGATAATGAGGATTTTAAACTCCTTTTTAGGGCAATATGGGCTTGAACTTCCAAGGTCCCAAAGGAGAAAAGGTGAGTGTGGAATTTTGAAATGGCACTTCAAGCTCTGATGTTGCTGGTTCTGGGTCATCATATCAGAGTGGTCTAATTAAGTTTACACAACTTGCTGTCTTCTGCGGAAAATAGGGTGAACAGGGACTTCAAGGACCCCCAGGGCCCCCAGGACAAATCAGCGAGCAGAAAAGACCAAATGATGTAGAATTTCAGAAAGGAGATCAGGTGAGTGAGAAGTGATGGTTCCACTCGTGTTCCATCATCAGCCATCTTCACAGGTTGCCCCAACTGCATCAGACCACAGTATGTCACATTGAACCATACTGCTCCCCATCTCATCCAGCCCATCATATGGAGAGTGAAAAGGCATCTACCTTCCCTACTCACCCTGTGCACTTGCCCTGTCCCAACATATTACAGAGGGGCATCACATCTGAATATGGACTAAACACGTGTGCAGCCCAAACGTACATTGTACAACCAAAATGCAGGCCGACTACCTCAGAGGGACATTAACTAGACGGAACGCTTCCTTGCATTTTTAGGACCTATCCCTATATTGCCTCACATTTCCTTTTCCTAGAATTAAGAAGCCTGCATTAGGTGCTTTGGGTCTCTCTCTATCTCCCTCCATCCTGTCAGTAATGTTGAAGTGGTACAGTTGTACCTACCTACACACGCACACACTTGCTGTAGTTGCCATTGGATCTTCTCAAGCATCCTTCTCTTCCTGTTGGGTCCCCAAGAGGAAGTGACCTTCTACCAGGTTGTCCTGCTTAAGTCTTTGACTTCTTCACCTAGCTATTTTAAGAGAGGGACATTAGCCAATAGAACTCTTTATCTCCAAGCCTCTCGATCTGATGCTTTGCACTGCGATGTTCCTTGACAGATGTTTCATGGTGTAGATGTGAAGGAGTGTTGGAGCTAAGAGACAGCTACATAACAAGGCTAACATTACTCTTTAAGTATGTTTTTGATTCTCATATGCGTGCAAAAGGAGGAGGCAAATGCTCAAGTGAGGAAAAATGAGGTGTGGGAGCACCCCCTCTAACTTCCTAGAACAGCTGCGGGGAACTTTTGGCCCTCCCAATGTTGCTGGCCATCTCTCAACAACTCCCATCATCACTGGCCATGCTTGCTAGGGCTGATGAGAGTTGTAGTTCAGCAACATGACCTCTCTGGTGAGGTGTCTGTCTCCATCGTTACTGACTTTTAGGAGGGATTCAAAAACATTCCGGCATTTTATGGCTGCCAGAGACTGTTCCTGGCAACTCGGAGATCGCTGCATGGAGGAGTATTTTTTTTTATCTGCAGCTGTATTTAGCTGAACTGTTTGGGGCATGTTTTAAATTGTTTTTAGAACGCTTTTTAAAAATTGTTTTGTCGATGTATTTGCCGCCCTTTGGGAGAAAGGGTGGGATTTAAAATTAATTGATAACAACAATAATAAATAATATCGGGTCAGAGTTTCCCCTCACCTGTTCTAGAACATGTCAAAGTTCAAAAGGTTGCCTTAGACACCAACCTCTTTACAGTCACGTAGGTCCTGTTTGTCAGGGATTAGGGTAGACAACTGTTGTTCTGCTAATCGGAATTCCTAGTTTAACTTGCAACTTTAGCAGTATCTGTTATTTGACAGGAGGGGGTCTTCCTTCAGGGGTAGGTAATTTTTTAAGTTTCAGCCATTAGTTAACTTTTGTATACTAAATGGTTGATCGGTTTCAGCATCATTGCAACTTGCAGTAACACTGTTCGTGTTCATGTCACGTAGCAAGCTGTAGAGGAAGAAGCCCCAAAGGTAAAGGTAATGGAGGGGTGATTACCCAGCATGACCCAGTGGTTATGCCAACTCCTTAATCCAGTTCTGAACCAAAGTGCAGGTTTTACCATGGGGCAGCCCTTACAACTGTGTCTTCCTTAAAACAGCGCAGTGTGTAGTGTGAGTTGGCAGAACCTGAAATTCTGCCTATCCCAAAAGGAATGAAGGGCTCAAGGGTGCTTTTGTTCTGGTAAGACCCGTTGCTGCCTGCCTTTAATAGCGGAAGCCTCTAAATCCTGTTGCCAATGCATGGAGAGAAGGATTCCACCCAAGGGCAACAAAAATAAGAAGTGCCTCTAGTCCTCATGGAGTATGGTGGCTTAAACGGTAAAGAAATATTAAATCCTAGAGGGTGACAAAATAACAACTATCTCTAGTCCTTATAGCGTACGGTAGTTTAAATGTGAGTGAAGTACTAAGTCCTAGAGGACAATTATTTATTTTTAACAACATCTCTTTTTCTCTTCCCCAATGCTTGACAGGGTGTTCCAGGTGACCAAGGCCCCCCAGGTCTCCCTGGACTACCAGGTCCTCCTGTAAGTCAAATCCTTTGAGTCATTTTTGAAATTGCAATGGAGCACTTTAGAAGTCTCTGTGCACATGGGCTGATCATCTGCTTGTGTTTCTCATTTCCAGGGCCCTTCTGGTGGTGGAAAAGGTGAAAAAGGTGAGCAAGGAGAACCAGGCAAAAGAGTAAGTAACTTCTTTGAACCCAACATTTTATCTTTCCAAACCATGTGTAGATTTGGGAATTCAGGTTGAGTCACCAAGTACTGGGTAAGAAATTTTCCCTTCTATGGTTTGCTAAGATGATGTGGATAAAGCTATTATGGACAATGGTTTTCCCTGGATGAGAAGGGACCATTGATTATACGCATCAGAGTTCACAATTTTTTCATTCTGAATCAATTAATCTAGACCAAGGGATCTCCAGCTGTGGTCCATGAGCTTTATTCAAGTGGTCCACAGTGTGCCTGTGGATTTATGATGAAAATCTGAGACGTTACGTCCATCCTACCAAATATCCATATTTATTTTAATTGCATTCATATTGCTTCTTTTATTTCTTATGTTCTATTTCATTATATGACAATTTGAATTATATGGAAACCATACATCTATTACAATTACATCTAGCTCTTTACAATTGGTACATTTCTGTTTTGGCAAGCCTATCCAAACACATGGATTTTATGTGTTTTAATCCCTTTTTAGTTTACCGATGTTTTAATAGTTTTTTTAAATGTTCAAGTGGTATATAAATTTTGTTACAATAAATAAACAGGCAGAAAAATCAATAAGTGGTCTGTCAAGACCCTCAGCAGTTTTCAAGTGGTCTTTGGGGGTGGGGGAATGTCGGGGAACCAATGATCTAGACCAGCCTTTCCCATCATCCTCAGCCAGCATTGCCAATGGTCAGGAAAGGTGGGAATTGTGGTCCAACAACATCTGGTGGCCCACTAGTTGGGGAAAGGCTGATCTAGACTAATTCCTGCTCCATACTTGGAGTGGACACAGACAACTATATACAGAGGGAAAGCTGATCACCTTAAATGTCCAACCAGATGGACCAAGTGTTATCACGCCCCCAAGAACTGCTCAGAAATTTGGGGAGAGGGGAATGTTAAAACTTGAGTCATGGTATGGAAAAAGGCACTTCCTCAGATGTGGGGATCCCAAGCCATTTAAATAAACATGAGTAACTGTTGACTTCAAGTGTGTTAAGGGGTGTCTCATCTAACAGAGAGCCAGTGTGATGTAGTGGTTAGAATGTTGGACTACAGTCTGGGAGACCAGGGTTCAAATCCCCACACAGCCATGAAGCTCACTGGGTGACCTTGGGCCAGTCACTGCCTCTCAGCCTCAGAGGAAGGCAATGGTAAACCCCCTCTGAATACCACTTACTGTGAAAACCCTATTCATAGGGTCACCATAAGTCGGGATTGACTTGAAGGCAGTCCATATCTAACAAAGCTGTGCTGAAAAAACAATCTTCGTTAAAGGGTTCTCCATCTGCTTTTAGATTGTCATTGTGTTGAGGTAGGAAGACAGTAACATTAACATTTATGTAAAGCCTTTGTGACAGATGTAAATCTCTGCAGGATTTATTTCTGTTCCCATTTTGGTTTGGGGTTGGTTTGTTTTCCGCACACACACCCAACAGAGGCTGCACACGCACCATATATTTAAAGCACATTTAAAAAGTACATGGCTCCCCCCCCCCAGAATTCTGGGAACTGTAGTTTACCCATCACAGAGCTATAATTCCCAGCACCCTTAACAAACTACAGTTCACAGGATTCTTTGGAAGAAGACACGTGTTTTAAATGTAGCCTAAGTTGCCACACAGTTTCTGTGATAGGAATCAATACATGCTTTTCAGCTGGCACTTGTGAACTTGTTCCAGACTGGAAAGGCCATGTGAAAAACCAGACTTTCTTTGGAAGCTGAAAGGATTCTAAGGGCCAAACTAGACAAGGCATGGAAGATCCATCATCTGATTATCTTTATGTTTCTTGTAAAGCGGCAGTTTGAGGGGGGGGAGGCTGAAATGGATGAGGACCATGGTGCTGTAGGAGCAGAAATGTACCCATAAATCCTGGAGATTTATATCAAGAAAATGGCCCAGAGGAGGAAGAGTTACTCTCCACCAGCACTGTGGTCCCAAACCAAGCTGTCCCCCACTCTCCCCAAACCCTTTTTTGATTGCCTCTTTTCTAGATTGACTGCACAATCCTATAGGCGTTTAAGCCAGGGAGTTGGAATATGGCAGATCTCCAGTTGAGCTGGCTACATCCCATCTCAACGAGGCTACACCAGGGTAGCCCCCCATCCTGGCTGAGCTTTGGCTCAGCCAGCAAAGCCGCACCCTCCTGACTCAGCTGGCTCAGCCAAGACCAGCATAAGTTAAGCTGATGTAAATCTCAAAACAGGAATGTTCCAGGGGTGTGGTGGGGGTGAAACTGAGGGGAGGGGACTGACAACATATCCTGCTTCTGTTTGGCTTGGTCCTGTGACTTGCAGTCCAGCGAAAGTTAAGCTGGAGAAAAGGGTAGGCTAAGTAAATACATACATTAGCTCTGTTTTTTTTTTTTTTTTGACTGCTTTTATTTTCTTCCCACTGGGCTCTGCTGGCTGAGCCAGCATTCTCCCCTCGCAAGGGCTCCTGAATGGAATTAGGATCTGGCGTACTTTAAGCCAGCGTAACTTCAGACTACTTATGTTACACTGGCTTCCTCGATATAGGATTGTTCTGTAAGTTATACATTGAGGACCCTTGAACACCAGATTCTCATTCAGTATTCTGCATTCTGTTTCCCATATTGGAGCAGACCATTTCATGTGGAAATGGAACGGAATGAAGTTCTGGTTTTCATTCCTATTTTATTTTGATGCAGCCAGATTGCTGGAATAGCAAGCAGCAGTCGCAAAGCCGACACAGTAGTTTCCATGCCTTGAAAAGTTATTCCCATTATTTTTATGTGTTTTTTTTAATAACTGAAGCACATTAATCAGCAATATTTTAACACAGGGGTTGCCAAACGATGGTCTGTGGGCCACCTGTTGTCCACAAGCTTCATTCATATGATCCATGGCATGCCTGACTTAAACATTCATATTGATTTTTAGGTACATTTTTATTGCTTCTTTTGTTTCTCGTATTGCATTGCATTACAGTTTGAATTCTATGGAATGCAAATTATGGTGCAATGCAATACAATATAAGCAAAAAAGGAAGCAATAGAAATGCATTTAAAAATCACACAGCGTCTAGCACTGCACATTGCAATTGCTACGACAGGCAGAAAAATCATTATGTGGTCCATCAAGACCATCAGTGGTTAGTTCTCCATGGGGAAAAAAGTTTGGAAACCATAGTTTTAATCCATATTCAGGCAATTGCCTTCAGACACTGATCATTTATTTTCTTCTCAGACCCATGGCAATAAGAATTGTTCTTAAAAAATCCCATAACTGCCATATTTGTGGATTTTGTCAGCAATCAAGAATGATCTGTAAATTTAGCACAGTTTAGGAACACAAGTGATTTATTGCCCACAATTTCCACCCCAAACATGCCTGACAATGCTAATCCCTTTGGGGTGAGGAAAGTGACTAATGTTGTGGGCCCCTATGGGATAGGGCTAGCAACATTAGAGAAAAGTATCTCTCAATTTTTTCTCCCATCTCATATGTCATGTTGAAAGCCAAGCTGCGTTCACATTTCTTTTCCCATGTTTTGAAGAATCCAGGGTTTTTGAGAATGTATGCTCGCCTTGTCCAGCATTTAAAAACAAACACCCTGTTTGTACGTGGGCCTCTGCTTGGGGAAAGGCAAAAATACCAGCTATTTATCTTTGAATGTGTGTCAGTCTTTTTAAAAAGTCTTCAGCCGAACTTCCCAGGAGGATCCCTCCGCCTGTGCTGCCTCTGAGACGGGCTCCCGTCTTGGATGAAACTTATCCAGTTTTAAATTCAGTCAGAAGGGTTTTTTCTGACTGGGGATGATTTCTTCCGGATAAGGAAGAAGCGTGAGATCTGCCACATAGTTTTGTTTCGATTGTTGGAGCCTGGAATTCGTCAGAATTGTCTGTCTTCCAGCAGTTCAGACAGAGCGAGGATTTTATGCTAGCTCAGTTGGATAAGTGACCCGTTTTTTTTAACGGACTAGCAGGCAAACCTCCTGTCTACATTTATCATTTTCTTATCTATATAGCTAAAGAGATTTGTCAAAGTAACAGCAATTAAGATAACCTAGATGAGGTAAGACTTTCCTTCTTTATTTACGGAACTAAGGGGGAAGAAAATATAAATAGCTTATCTTTTTTTTTTATTGCAAAAAGCTGACATGGAAAATTGCGTTTTAAAGATTACAACGGATGAGAGCTTTCTGATTGGGAGAGATAAGAAATCTTTTTGATTTACAAGACTTTTGTGTAATATATATAAGGGACTATTTTTTCTGATCTACTTTTTTGTTGTTGTTGTTGACGAATCTGCTCATTCTCTCTGCTACTAGTTATTTGAACGCTGTGAACTAAAAGCTGTTTTTGCACTTCTGGACATTTAAGAGATAAGGACTGTCTAGCGTGTGACGTTAGTTGGTTGGAAAGATTAACTCCTTTGTAACTGGATAAAGAAATAAACTGCTCTTTGCTTGGGACATTGAAAATTGAAGGAGTTTTGTTCTTTTGGTTTTAAGAATGGCAATTAAGAAGATCATGGATGTACAAGAAGGGACTTTATTTCTAGACATGCTTCAGAAAATAATGGATGGGATTAACTCAATAAAACAAGAACTGAGAAATAATAGACAAGCGTGGAGAACTGAATTTCATGAAATGAGACAGGAGCTGAAAGAAACTCAGGATTCTATGAGAAAGGAGAATAAAGATAGATCTGGAAAACAAAAAAAGGATGAAAGAGAAATTAAAGGCAAGGTTCAATCTATGGAGATTGGCTTAAATATGGACATGAAAAAAGATTTGGATTTCCTGGTTGTGACGGATCCTGGAGATAAATATTACAGTTTGGAATACAGCGCTGTCTCTGAAGGAATTGAAGAGATTGGAGATAAAGATATTATCGGTTCAAAAAAATTCCTGGACTGGAAGGATTTGATGGAACTTGAAATGGAGAAAGTTAATAGAATTAATCCCTGTTTTGTGTCAATGGAAAAACCTTCAAGAAATGTACTAGTGTATCATGTGGAAAAGAGGAGCAGAGATGCGGCTTTGAAACAATACTTCAGTGTTACATTTGGATTTGATGGTAAGAAAATATCTGTGATGGAGGAAATTCCTATCAGACTTTTATTATATGACTATGACAGCAAGATTTTTGGGTGCGTAAAGATGGAAGATGGACCCAATATGGATAATGACAGAAGAGCGATTTGAAACTACTGGACTCAGTAGATTTGATGAGTTGGATTAATTGACATGTTTATTTAGAAAAAAAAATTGATTGACATATATCTCAAGGATTGGAAACTTCTCTTTGACTTTTTGTGGAAGATTAAAATGATATGATGTTAATGAGATTTGAAACCAACTAAGATAACTGCTGGAGGAAGGTGATTTTATAATCTATTAAGAGATAGGTCTGTTATATATTATAGATTTATAGTTGAATTATAGTGTTTTGAAATTACTGGATTTAGTAGATTTGATGAGCTGGATTAATTGGCATGTTTATTTAGAAAAAAAATTGATTGATATATATCTCAAGGATTGGAAACTTCTCTTTGACTTTTTGTGGAATATTAAAATGATATGATGTTAATGAGATTTGAAACCAACTAAGATAACCGCTGGAGGAAGGTGATTTTATAATCTATTAAGAGATAGGTTTGTTACATATTATAGATTTATAGCTGAACTATGACAAATCGGAACTCAATATTTTTATATACATGTATTTTTTTTGTATTGTATTAGTTATTGATTTGTGTTGTTTTCTTTTTGTATTATTTTGGTTTTGAAAATTAGAATAAAAATTAATTGAAAAAAAAAAAAGTCTTCAGCCACACTATGCTTTCTTCTTTCCAAAAGGCACTTTGGGAACTCCTCTTTTCCCCTCAAGTTGCATTCCCCTGTAACTTGCATAATGGAAAGGGTGGTCAAGATTTCAGAATCATCACCGGCTCGGCCCAAGTTTGTTTTTCTGTTACATTGTCATATGGATCCATGCCACCATTTGTTGGTTGTCCTTCAGCGGAGGCTGGTAGCTCCGATGTCATTGGGGCAAGTAATCTGCCCAGTCCAAGGTGGACAGCTCCTTGAAAGTTCAGACTAAAAGCCAGAGCTCCACTGACATTGGAGGCACCATCCTCCACTGGCCTTTTCCTCTCCCACACGCCACCTCTGTCTTTGTCAGCCTTGGCTCTTGTTTAATTAACCTTGCTAACTATGGAGGGGAGCCACCTGCCTGCTGATATTTATCTTAAAAGTTGTGCTGAACAGAGACATGTTTTATTCAGTCTTAGGAAGCAGCATCTTCAGTTCAGTGCCAGTAGCATCTCTGTACTACTCAGTTGCTTGATTGCTTTTCAATACTCATTTGTATTTTAAAGGGAAAACCTGGCAAGGATGGAGAATTTGGGCAGCCTGGCTTGTCTGTGAGTCTATTACATTTTTCTTTTTTCTATAATGATCTTACCCCATTGAAATATTTTGAGGATTGATTCTCTCTCTGTCCTTCCTTCCCTCCCTCCTTCACAGGGTTTGCCCGGTGGTCGTGGTGTACCAGGCCTTCCAGGAAGAGATGGGGGAAAAGTGAGTGTGTTTTGTAACTTAAATATATCATGTTATTTATTCATTTGAGCCATTTTACCCCACTGTTCATCCAAGAAAGGCTCCCAGAGCAGCCTACAATGACTGATAGTTAAACAGTCCTTAGCCTTGGCTTACAATCTAAAAGGCATGACCAACAAAAATCAAAAGGGATTTGTAGGGAGGAGGAACAAAGGAAACTCATGTTTAGTTCTTTGTTGCAAGGTTTTTATAGCACAGGAAACAGCTCGAGGAGAGGAAGAGTCCATAGTTGCTGGTTTCTTAGCAGAGCCGATGGAGTGGCGCTGCTTCCCTACTCTCCTTCTGCTTTAGCCTGATGGAATAGTGACATTTAAGGGAAGGAGGAACCTGTCGGAGCTGGAGTAGACCTGCTTCCCTTCTGTCCCTCTACTGTATCGTCATATGTATGTATATGTACACTCTGATCAGTGTCACCATTAATATTAAACTTGTTGAAATTTTGTTGGCAGGGCCAAAAAGGTGAAGTTGGTCTTCCTGGTCCTCCTGGACTTGTAAGTTTCCACCATTCCTTCACCATTCCTTCTATTTCCCCCTCCCTTAAGTTCCACTGTGGCATAATTTCTCCCATTGATTATGATCATTTACCTGATTTATTTTTAATCTTTTGATCTTATAATTGTAAAAAGTTTAAAGGTGATATCATACATTACATATGCTACAAAAATCAGTTTACAAATATTTACCAATGTATCTTGTTCATAACTTTTTTTGCAAATAAGCATGGTCTTGAGATTACAATATTTATTGATATTTTGAATATAATATCATTATCTCTGTAAGGACCGCCTGACTGTAAATATCTTTTTCTCGATGCTAAAAGTTGATTCCAGTTTTCATAATACACCTTGATCTTAACTGGTTTGTTTCCAACCTTCATTGAAACTTAACCAAATAATCCTTGTATATGTGCCTAAGTGGAAGCTGGGATAATCACGTAAAAATAATGCAATGAAATCGTATTAGAACCATTTCATATTCAACCGTTGTTGAATGAATCAGACCACAATGTAGCAAAGATCTAAAATCAGTGGGCTCACATCTTCTATCCAATTCTGTGTTGGATTGCAATTTTGGTGTGAAAGTCTGAGAATTTTTGTGGATGGGAAAACTGACACATCAGTTGAGACTTTCAGAAGATCAAGGCAGTTAAAAGATTTTGAAACAAAGATGTTTTTGACTTGTACAAAAAATGAGGGACGTAATTTGACAAGCGTCACATAAATATTTGTTAAGAGTTTCTTTAATCACTGCCATTTGATTTTATTTCTAAGATGTTTTATATTACTTAGTAAATGTCTTTTAATACTTTTCAGTGCCATATTTGTGTTTCCCATGTTTCTGCTTTTGTCAATAGATGTTGTGTTACTGGTATTTTTCCACTGCATTATGTATTGAAGAATAAAAAGAAAAGCTTAAGGGCCCCTCCAAACTGGTGATTTTTTGCAGGTGTATCCAGCAACTTGTCATTGAGGCATTAATAGTGTATTAGTGGTAGATTTATACTGAACTATCTACACATTATTCCATTTTATTAAGGTTGCATTCAGACAGCAGTTTTTTCTGTTTTCCTAATGTTTTCTTACCTGATAATTTCCAAATTTTTAAAATTTATTATTCAAGGCATTTACATACTGCTTTTCGGGCAGACCTCACAAAGCAGTTTACATTTATTTATTTATAAAAATATTTATATACCGCTTTTCATTTTTAAAAAAATCAAAGCAGTTTGCACAGAATAAAACCTTACAAGATTTAAAATCAGAAATCAATTAACTATTGCGGAAAGATATCATCTCAGTTGTGTACATAAGCCTGGTGAAATAGGAAAATCTTCAGCAGGCATTTAAAAATCAGAATAGAAGGTGCCGGCAGAACCTCTGTTGGCAGAGCATTCCACAATACCCTCCGTGGCGCAGAGTGGTAAGCAGCGGTAATGCAGCCGAAGCTCTGCTCACGGCCGGAGTTCGATTCCAACGGAAGGAGGAAGTCGAATCTCCAGTAAAAGGGGTCAAGGTCCATTCAGCCTTCCATCCATCCGTGGTCGGTAAAATGAGTACCCAGGGGTAAAGAAAGGCCGGGGAAGGAACTGGCAGTCCCACCCCATATATACGGTCTGCCTAGTAAACGTCGCAAGATGTCACCCTAAGAGTCGGAAACGACTCGCACTACTAGTGCAGGGACACCTTTACCTTTAGACTGATGACACTAAAGGCTCGATTTCTTGTTGTCAGATGAGCCTCGCCAACTCAGGGTTTTACTGTTGATGTTCCAGCAGATGGTCTCAGTGATGGAGCTGGGATATAAGGATTCAGGTGGCCTCCAAGGTTCCTTGGACCTAAGTTGTTCAGAGCTTTGTAAATTAATACAAGGGCTCTGAACGTGGCTCAGCAGTGGATGGGTAGCCAGTGCAGATGTTTTAACAATGTTGTCACATGTTGTCAGCCTTGTGCCCCCATCAGTAGCCTGCCCACTGCTTTCTGCACCAGCTGGAGCTTCTGAACCAGGCCCAAAGGCAGCCCCACATACAGCACATAGCAATAATCCAGCTTCAAGTTACTAATGCACGGACTACAGTGGTCAGACTGTCCCTGTACAGGAATGGCCATAGCTGGTGAATCAGACAAAGCCAGTAAAAAGCACTTCTAGCCACAGAGGACACTTGCATCTTTGGTGACAGAGGTGTATCCAGGAGCATCCCCAAGGTACACACCCGCCCCTTCAGAAGGAGTGCACCCCCATCCAGAACAGGTAACTTGCCTATCTCCCAGTCATGGGAACCACCAACCCAAAGAGCCTCTGTTTTCCCAGGATTGAAGCACAGTTTATTGGCCCTCATTAGGTAATTTAATCTTTCAGGCCACTTCTGGAAATCTAGCAGAATATAGTGGAAGGTTTAATACTCATTTCCATGTTAATTGCTTCCAGGAAAAAAATCAATTTGCAACCCCATTAACCCAGAAAATTGTGGGAGTAAAGTAAGAAATCTGGGGCTGTGTACTGGCATACAGTTCTTTCCCGTCATATTCAGGGAGGAATCATGAGGGAACAGAAGCTTGCATGCAGAGAAAGGGGGAATAGCGTCATGTCCAATGATGTTCACTTTTGTATCACATCACGCCCACTGGTGTGAATGAAATTTAGTACGACATGGTGAAAAAGCCATAATGCAACAGGTGTGAAAGGAAAGTTAGAAATAGTGACGGAAGCACTACCATTATAATCAGTAAAACTAACATAATAAACCCCATGTCTGAAAGCAGCCTAATTGTTCAGTGATGCTTCCCCGACATTACTACATGGTTGCTATTTGGAGGAGTGCTGTAGTGCAACAAAAGTGAGACAAAAAACAGCAACCCAGAACATTTGTGACGTAAAAATCACAGGATTTCAGCTGGAAGCAATGGGATGTGCACAGATTGGAAACAAAGCCATATGCCTGCCCAGAAACCTTTGCAAGTGCAAACAGTATTGAAAGCAGGATTTTTGTGTGAATGCCTTATTACCATCATGAGCAGAAATAATAATGAATGCACGATGAAAAGGGTATCTGGAGGGAGCTGTTCTGTCATCCCCTTGACGTTTGCTGGGGGGACAGATGTTCATCTAGATGAGTTTAGATAACCAATACAAATTTATTAGTTGAATGCTAGCAGATTATGATTCTTCAAAGCAGATGATACTTTATCATGCAGTTACTTGGGGAGGCCCCCCTCCTCTAGTATTACAAGGAAGGGGGCCTTCTGTGGGTCAGTTCATCAGTCCTCCCTAGGCCTCCTCTGATCTGTGCTATTGATGTTCAGTGGTTGAAGTCTGCTGTTGATGTGCCATGCACGGTTCACTGAGCTCTTTATAGGCAGAGAAGTGACTGTAATAAGTCACTTCTGGTACTGTAAGTGGATAATAGATGGCACTGCCTCATCAAGGGACATACTTGCTGGATGTTTATTCTGTTACCACACAGTTGCCCTGATCTCATCCTGTGTAGTCATAACATACTGATAAGACACCTGCTGTCCCTTAGCTCATCCACTTCAAAGGAGACTCATGAGAAACTTGCCCAGGCATCTCACAGTCCATTCTAGTTAGACTGCTTTCATTCTTACATAGGCCCAAGCCCCCACTCTCTGCTGTGGCATACAAGCATATCAAGAAGATTTCAGACCCCAAAATAGGCTATAGAGGAGGGGATTGAGCAATTGGTCGATTCCACATATTAACAGACAAGAAAATATCCTTTTACGATGTAGGGCCATAAAAAACACTAAAAAAGGAGAGCAATAGAAAGAGAAGAGAAACACACAGAGAATCGGAGGTGTTGGGATTCCTTTGTTCTTCCCAAAGTTGGTGGCAGTGTTTAACGTCTGATTACAGTATTTTGAGTTTTGTGGGGCCCCTTATAATAATAGCCCTAGCAATTGCACTGGTTTGTTTATTTATAAATATATATTTATATACCTCTAACTCATATAAAATATCAAGATGCTGTACATTATTAATATATTAATATTTCCATTAACAATACAAAATAATCATTAAAATGACTGGCTAATCATGAAAGTTTAAACAGCTGCATAGGCCTGTCTGCACAAAAAAAGTCTTCAAGAGACACCTGAAAATAGCAAAGATGCCTGCCAAATCTCTGCTGGAAGAATGTTCCTTAGCATGGGACTGGCAACACTAAATGCCCAACTCTAGTTGAAGGCACCTGGACCTCTGTAACACAGGGGACAACTAACAGCACTCTTCTGGGTGATCTTAGTGACTGAGTGGGAATATAAGAGCTCAAGCAGTCCTTAAATTATCCTGAACTCAACTTGATTCAGCAATATGGAGGGCAGGGGAACTCTTGCCCCCCCTCCATGTTTATGTGATAGGCTGGGAAGAACTATTATCTGATCTGACCACTTGTATTTATAGCATTGAACTAGGACTGGGAAGACACTAATTCAAAATCCCCATTCAGCTATGAAACTCACTGGATGACCTTGCACCACTATATTTCAGCCTAAACTGCCTTACAGGGGTTTTGTGAGGCTGAAATGGAAAGACCTGAATGCTGCCTAGATTTTTAATCTATCGCATTATTTTGAATTGCTGCCACAGTTGCAACCTACTCAGTCTTTTAGTTATTGTTTATCAGTAGTCATTTTATTGAAATTAGTATAATAAAACTATTTCAGGCAAGCTTTTAATTTAGCTTGGTAGAATCTTTATCCTTCTCTGTTTGTGTAACTTCTTTTTTCCCCTTTATTCATGGAATATACCAGGTTGTTCCAAGGCCAGGTACTGGTACAATCGTGGGACCAAAAGGTAGCAAAGGTTTGCCGGGATTTCCTGGAGAAAAAGGAGAGCGTGGCTATCCTGGCCTACAGGGGCCCCCTGGTCTGCCAGGTCCACCAGGTGAGAGAAGAAGACCCTTCGTCATCTGGAGCATTAGGGCCAAACACATGTGATATGTTTTATCCTTGAAGTCACTATAGGAACTCGGGCTGTGCAAGGACCTCCCTCCCCCGGATTTGGTTCAGACCTGATTTGGCAATTCAGATTTGGGCCCTGATTTTGTTCAGGATTCAGTTGTATCGGTTGCACAGCCCTAGTAGGAATTTTATTTTATGTTTGAGATACTTTATAATGTAACACCAACACTCTCCATCAGGTATCCTACTTCTGTGCTTCAGGGTGAAAACCTGTAGTACATTGGCACCTTCCCACTATCTGAACCAAGCAGTTATAGATCAGACAAGATTTTATAGTTGTGTTAAGCTACTGCTACAGCAGAACTGATAGAAAAAAGGATAAGAAATAGTGCATAAAAGAATAAACATGTACAAAGATTCGTAAGACCAGGCCTTCTTGCTTAGTTACACTCTAGCTAGTCCATTCTTTCCAAATCTTACTACTCTCCCTGCTTCTTGTTTGTATCCGACCCACATCCTTTTATCCTCTTGTCCTATCTCCATCCAATGGGGCATGTCGCTTTCTGATTGGCTCTCCAGATCTTTGTTTTCTCCTTGATGATAACTTCTCCCCCAGTTCCTTGTCATGCTATCCCAGACCGGATAAGCAGATTTGCCCCCCTAATACAGCGCACCATGTCCCGCACCTACAATCTTTTTAGACATTTGTCAAAACTTTTGCCCAAGCTTGCTCCATGTGACTTGCTTGACTTCTGCTTATGTTGCAAGTTCTCAGTTGTTTTATCTGTGATATGGCATTAGTCCCATGATTCCATGTCTCATAATCTTGAGTTTCCTTGTCAGGGACCACCAAGTGATGCAATTTGCACTTTTAAAAATGCTACACTGTTGTTGTTGTTATTATTTGATCACTTTTATTCCAGAAAAGTGAAACTCAAAGCAACTTACAAAAAAAATGCAATTTGCTGGAGCTTCCTCATGCAAGTCAATCTTCTTAATGTCTTTTTATTTAGTTAGTTAGCTAGCTAGTTAGTTTCCCTTCTGCCTTTCCTCCCAAAGGGAGCTCAGGCCAGCAAACAAGTGATAAAACACTAAAAAAACATTTTTTTAAAGAATCTTAAAAACAAAACTACTTTTAAAGCATCTTTAAAACGAGACATCGCAAAAAACATCTTAAAAACAGCTACAATACAGATGCAGACTGGGATGAGGTATCTTTATGTTTACATCCATTTCCTTCGTTGTTATTGTTTACATTTGCTTTATATAAAAGAAAAAAGTCTCATAGTAGCTTAACAAGTTAAAAGACAATAAATAAAAGCAATTTAAAACCAGGAAAAATGAAAAATGCGTAAAATGCTTTGCCAATAACACATTAATAAGGACAAGTCCTACCCACCCCATTAAAAGGACACCACCGTAGGAGGCAGCAAAATTACCAAAGGCCTGCATGAAGGTCTTAGCCTGACACCTCAAGGCTGGCTATGATGGTGCCAGGCCCATCATTCCCAGCTTGTATTCCTTGCTTTTAGCCATGAGATTCCACATCTGAAATGCTTTATGCCTGAAACTCCATTTGCCAGCAGTTGTTGGCCCATTTTAAATAGCTGTCCCCTTGATAGAACCATCTGCAGAAAAGGATACTGCCCTTTGTCACCTGGTTCTTTGGCTTCGTTCTAATTTTAAGTTACAGAGACACTGAGATCTTTTCCTGTTGCAGGAATTCCAAGTGTCGGCCCTTCTGGCGCTCCTGGTTTCCCTGGCGAGAGAGGACATAAAGGGGATCAGGGTCTTCCTGGAATTTCAATACCGGGGCAGCCTGGAATTGATGGGCGACCAGGAACCCCCGGACCACCTGGCCCGCCTGGCCCACCAGGAACGACTGTTCCACCCAGTGAGTAATGTTTTTGACCATCAGTCAGCAGTGTGTATGCACATGGGCATGTGTATGTGTGTGTGAGAGAGAGAGACTATTCATACACTTCTGTATGATGAGGGCCAGGATCCAATGTGGAATAAATTTGTGAAATTGCATTTCATGTTAGAAATAAAATGGATTAGTTGCATCTCAAAAATATAAACATAATTTGCATTTGCTTTTTCTTTCAGGTGACAGACTGTGTGAGCGAGGGCCCCCTGGCCTCCGAGGCCTCCCAGGAGAAAAAGGATTTATGGGGGAGAGAGGCCAGAAAGGTAGACTCCCACAATGTCATTCATTTTTGCTTGCCTTTTATAGTTGGGGTCCAGAGAACACTTTAGGTTTGTTTAATGAATTTGCACTTGCCCCACCAAGCTACAATTCTCAGAGTGGTTTAACAGTCAATCCCTCTTCCCAGGAAACTCTGTAAATTGCTATTTTATGGGGGCAACAGAGGTCTCCTAACAATGCTCAGCACCCTTAATCTACAGTTCCCAGTATTTCCAGGTGGGGTTTTTTGGGGGGGGAGAATTAGGGGTCTCCTGACAACACTCAGCACCCTTAGCAAACTACAGTTCCCAGAATTCTTTGGGGGAAGCCATGACAGTTTAAAGTGGCATAACACTGCTTTAAATGTTAAGTGCAGATATGGCCTTAAAAAATACCATCAAAGTACATTTAAAAAAGGGTATGTTAACAGAAAATACAGTTTAAAATGCAATTTTTCATGGCAATTTTTTTAAAAAATCACAGATTTATGCAGAAAGAGGATGGAATGTACACAAATGTGATACAGACCAAAATATATGGATTCGTCCATCCCCACTTTCATAGTTGATTCCTGTCCATTGTTTTTAGAGCTTACTCCACCAACAAAAGCTTGTTGTGTGGGCAGATGTGATGCCTGAACAAAGAAGAATTGATCTTCTATTGGTTAAAAAAGAGAATGTGATGGATCTGGAGGAAGAGAATATATGTGGCAGGCTGCATCCATCAGGAGTAAAGCTTTGGTTATTTCATGCTGAAATCTTGCCCAATATCTCAGTTTCTCCATAAGCACCTAGAGTGCTGTTAGTTGAAACTTGACTGGTAATTCAGGCTTCATAAAGTTATTAAACAGAATTATTGAGAGCTCTCTTGCAGGGCCCTTAAGTCAGACCTGCAGCAGAGCTTCTCCTATTCCTAGGGAACAGAGGAAGCAGGGAAGGTGGAGCCTGGAGGCAAAGTTGTACTTAAGGAGACAGTGTGCAGCTAATTCACTGTGCCTGAATACAGTGCATCTACTGTTTTTTCATGGGGACATAGATTGCTACTCCAGTTCTCCTCTAGTACTTAGGAGCACATGGCAGATTTCTACAAGAAGGCGGCATTTGAACACTTACAATACATGTGCCCACATAACAGTATTTCTTATATGCAATGATACTCACCTGTTTGCTTCTCTTTGTTTCCAGGTGATAAAGGAGACACGTGTTTTAACTGCATTGGAACTGGCTTTATTGGCCCTCCAGGGGAGAAGGGAATGCCAGGTTTACCTGGAAGTCCAGGTATACAGTGACTGCTTTCATCCCCCTCTCTGTAATGCAAATTAGGGTCATATTTTATTATATTTGGGGGGGGATAGAGTTCATTATTTCCAAATCCAGGGTTTGGATTCAGAACCCAAGCCAAATCGGAGAGCCTCCAAAGCACTTTAGACTGAACCTTGCTCTTTTCTGAAGTGGGATCTGAACCACATCTTGTGTTTGGTGCGCATGCCTAGAAAACATGCACTGGGCTATGCAAGATCCCTTTCCCCTGTGGTTTAATGTATATAGGTCACCTATTAAAAAGAAAAGATGCCAACTGAAAACTGACAAACTGTGCCAATTCTAAACACAGCCTTCAAAAGCCGCCAAATTTAACCAGAAGACAGGTGAAGTCGATCATGGGGCAAAGCAAACCCACAGCATGAGGAATGGTGATGGTGGTGGTGGGGAGATGAGCATCTGCTCATCCTTACCTAGCACTGGCCTTAACTTATCCACCAGACTAAACCTAGGAGACAGTTTATAAAGCCTTTGTCATTGCTACAATGAGCACAGCACCATTTTCCTGTGGGTTTAGAGAAATCTGCAAGCAAACTACCCACTGTCATCCTAAACATTTGCATTGGCCAAATCATAGGCAGGCTATTTTCCAGCTGCTATCACTGATTTTTTCCTGTCTGTCATCAGGTTCTCCCGGTTTTCCTGGGCCAAAAGGTGATAAAGGAGTTTCTGGCCTAGTTGGTACTGTTGGGCCACCAGTAAGTATCATTCACTTTTGTTTGTGGGAGCATGGGGTTGAAGGGAGAGTGTAGGGAAAAATACACATGCAATCCTAATTACTGAAATAGTTACTATTCTTTACCTAGGGTCTTCCCGGCCGCCTAGGCCCTCCTGGACATCCTGGTGCAAAAGGTGATCCAGGCGACATCCTTGCATTCCCTGGAATGAAAGGCGAGAAAGGAGACCCTGGCTTCCCAGGCCCTCCGGGTCTGCCTGGGTTAGATGGATCGCCTGGGCAAGATGGACTACCGGGTCTTCCGGGTTCCAAGGGGGAGCCAGTAAGTAACCGTGAAAGCACTGCCCGTCCGTTTTGATGAGTGTACATTGGGAGCTTGCCGAGCTAATTTCCATTAAATGGAAATAAAATAAGATGGACACTGTGTACCTACCTAGTGTACAGCTGGCTCCCAATGTTGGTAGCCCCTTCTTACGTTGCAGAAGCATTGTGGTTTGTAATACAGAGCAGCTAAGGAGGACAGATGCCAAGTAGGAAAGAACTATGCTTTCTAATGCTGGGTAGAAGAAAGAAGCAGTGGGGGTGGGTGCCCATTGGGACTGGTGGTATTATTATTATTGTTGTTGTTGAAATTTGTATGCTGCTTTTCCCCATTTTTTCCATATAAATAAGCTCAAAGTGGCTCACAAAAATGCAAATTTCTACATCCGTAACTATCGAGTACCAAAACATCTCAAAGCATAACAATCCAACAAATAACTCATCATAAAACGAACTGTCCGTCAGTGCATGACAACCATAATAAACACTGCAATATAAAAATACAAGGAAACAGTCTGCCAGCTCAGATGTTACAGCCTCTGCCAGCTGCTGCCATTGTTGCTGGCAGGAAAGAGCTCACGCCTGGACCTCCTTTTGTCCTTGTGCCAAACACCAGCCAGAGCCCTCCCAAGGAAGTGCCCAGAGGAGTCATGTGCTTGAACCTCTGACTCCAAACCTCAGAAGTGTGGTTCAACACAAAGGTTTGACTGTTCATGGCTTTTAGCCAAAGAGGGGCGATGGAGAGTGTGTCACCTGACTCTTTAAGAGACATGCCTTACCAGTAGGGGAAACTCCCCTTTTTTGGCACTGGCTAGAACCAGCTGGAAGTTTTTCCTTAGTCTTATCTTAGTCTTAGTCTTTGTCTGTTTGGTAGGTCCCAGGCCTAGCTACTATGCTATGCAGAGATGCTGTTCTGTTTGCTATGAATAAATACAACCATTTAAGTTCTCCTGACTCCTGCTGCTTCCTGGTATTAGGGCAGACCCATTGTGAGGTTTCTTCACACAGTGGGTACCTCACTGTGATGATGCTCAGGATTAGCGTCATCTCCCTTCAACTGCACTCTTGAGCTACACAGAAAAGAGTATTTTTCCTTCCTGCGCTTTCCAGCAACTGGAATCGTATGGCCTCCAGCCATGGAGGCATAGCATAGCCATCATGGCTAGTAGCCATTAATAGCCTTATCCTCCATGAATTTGTCTTTTGAAGCCATCCAAGTTGGTGGCCATCATCACTGCCTCCTGTGGGAGCGAATTCCCATAGTTTAACTCTGCTCTGCGTGAAGAAGGACTGTCTTTTGTCTGTCCTGGATGTTCCAACATTCAGCTTTGTTGAATGTAAAGATTGCTCACTACCATCATGCATGCCTTGTCAAGCTGCCTATGGGCATACGCCTGGCCCAAGTCAAGGACCAAATAAGCTTTGGCCAATGCTCAGTGCAGGATGTTCTTATGACCTGATATTTTGGGATAAAATCGGCTACAAATTGATGTTACCAAGTCTGCTTTGATAAGAACTATTTTCTTTCTGTCTTTCCTTGTCCTTTTAGGGTGGCATCGCTTTCAAAGGGGAGCGAGGGCCTCCTGGTGATCCAGGGATTCCTGGAATCCCTGGTGATCGAGGTCCTCCTGGGCCTCCTGGATTTGGCCCACAAGGTCCCCCAGGCGCAAAGGGCATTCAAGGTGTTTCGGGACGCTCAGGGGCCCCTGGCGTTCCAGGTCAGTTTCTGTACCTTATTTGATCAAACCATAAAAAGGAATGTTGGCATCATTGAGTCTAATGTTTGACCATCTTTGCTTACAGTCAAAAAATGTTCTGTAAATGCTCAATTTAAAGAGGAGAGTGGGGTAACTGGTCACCTGCAATCCATGATCTGCAAATATCCCTGCTCTTCTGGCCAATGGATATCAGGAACTGTGAAGCCTTTTGCTCCTCAGACCACTTGTCTGCCTCAGGGCCTGCAAAAATCAGTCCCATAAGGCCCCGCCATTGTGACCAATTTTTTGTCATGTTCAAGAATTGAAAATCAAGGCCTGTACTTGCCTTGTGGTTGAGTCCATTCTTTCAGATGGTTCTGCTGAGTCCTGATCCCTCTTCTGACACCATGTAATGTACTGTTGTGGGTGTTCTCTATGAAGGAGCAGACACGCACTCAGATTGCTGGGTAACAAAGGGCACTTGACTTTGTACATCTCATATAGCTCTATTATTACTAGTGACATTACTGTAACTTCACTTAAAACCACCAGATCCCGCAATCTTCTTTATTATGTTTTGTTGTCGTCGTTTTTGCAAAACTATGTTTGTAACCCATCATCCAGCTTGTTTAAACCTTAGAAACTAGTTTTAGCTTCTGTAGCTGAGCTATTTTTAAAATGATGTAATGATGCTGCCTGCCACCAAGGAACAAAAAGATCGAAGTTATCCTCTAAAAGAATGATATAAACACTAGCAGCTTCATGCCCAGTCTTGCTTGGGAGTTCTAAGAAATCAGAAATATCAATGCAGTTTTGAAATCAGTGGTTAAAATCAGTGCAGTTTTGAAAAGTTCAGTCCGCCTTCTTGATTCAGAATGGCGTCCAACTGTATCCAAACAAATTAAACCCTGCTCCTTGGTCTCAGGAACCATCATGCAAAATTTGGTTACACTATCTTAAGAGGCGTCCAAATATACAGTGAACAGAAAACAACTTTCCAAAATATAGATGATGATTTTACATTGATATACTGCCCATTAATTTAGTCCTCTGAGTAGTTTACAACATTATTAAAAAGCAGTAAACAAAAACCTTATAAAAACAATTATAAACAATACAAATTAGTTTGGGGGGGGTTTCCTTAACATTGTGCCTTCTAGTAGACCTCCTTCTATGCTCACATGTCAAATTTGGCCCACGGGGCTGACCACAGTAAGATCTAGCCTGTGGAGCCAAAAACATTCCCCACCCCTCCACTAGATGGATAATTGCCAGATCATAAGTGTGAAACTGACAACATCAGGAATCTACTCCCTTTTGATTGCCAAGGAGTTATTTGGCTTGGTTTGGTTTCGAATCATGGAACCTGTACTGTGAATTGTGCGTGAGCTGCTTGGAGATTTTTTTTTAATTGTATGTCTACTTTCAGGACCCAAAGGAGAGCCTGGTCAAACTATCACAGAAGCAGGATCTCCAGGTAAACCTGGTCCCCCAGGCAGAAATGGCGAAGTTGGCCTTGCAGGTAAAGATATTTGCTGTGCTTCCTGGTGAAAGTATTATTATTTACATTTTTGGCAGTGTGGTTTTGCTAATTAAATTATACTTCTTTGCAGGAGATCCTGGTCCGCCAGGGCAACCTGGATTGCCAGGGATCCCCGGTGCAAAAGGGGCTCCAGGATTACCTGGCATCGGATTTCCAGGTCCACCAGGACCCAAAGGTTTGTTTTGATAGTAGTATTCTATAATGCCAGTGTAGTGTAACGGTTAGATGGCTATACTTAAGTGTGTGGAAACCTGGGTTCAAATCCTTGTTTAACCACAAAGTTTACTGGGTGACCTTGGACTGCTTGCTATCTCTCAGCATAACCTACCTCACAGGATTATTGTGAGGATGAAAGATGTAGGGCTACGTAGACCTCCCTGAGCTCTTCAAAGGAAGGGTGAGACAAAAGTTGCCTTTGGGACATCGGCACAAGAAAAGTCTACTTCTCCCTTGTACTATCTGCCTCGTATCTGCTGCAACAGTCATGTGTTTCTTTTTAATTAATGCGTTTGCATACTTGTGGAAATTCTGGCCTTTCAGCAATGCAATGAGGAATTGAGGGGGTTAACAATAGTTGTTATTTATCGTTCCCTGCCCCCCAGAAGCACGCCTGAATCCTACGTTTTAGATATAAATAACTGGTTAATCATATCTGATTGGATCCTTTTGGGGATAGGAGATGAATCAGAATCTGGGAGAGAAACCCATCGTAGGGAAGGACAGAGCAGGAAGATCTTAAGAACCTAAGAAGAGTCCTGTAGCTGGATCAGACCAAAGACCTATCTAGTCCACCATGGTGCTTTCCACAGTGACCTGCAAGATGCCTGCTGGACGCCCACAAGCAGGACATGAGGACAATGGTCTTCTCTAGCTGTTATTCCCCTGAAGCTGGTCCTTAGACACATCTTGCCCATCTGTGGTCACTCAGGCTGTGTACACATAACCAACTTGAAATGCAGCTAGACAATGCTATTCGCAATTCAGATCAAAGCTAGTTTGGGTGGGGGGAAACCCACCAGAACACATCATTTCATAAGAAATGACAGGGTGGATATGGATTGTGGCGAATGCCGTGTGCACACCCTTTCACACACCAGCAGTGGGAGTGCACTGGATGCAGAGTAAATGGGTGTGTGTTGTGTACACAGCCTCAGTCTGCGAAGTTGGAGCTTTAACAGTCAGCTTGATGTGAAAGTGGGGCAAAATGGAAGCTTGCCAAACGCCTTTTGAAGCAATGGCATGATGTCTTGGGGTAGTGTGTTCCAAACCCTTTTTCATTGCGTTTTAGGTTTTCCTGGGTTGCAAGGCCACCTTGGAGCACCAGGAACCCCTGGAAGAGCAGGTCTAGATGGACCTCCTGGGCCACCTGGATTACCAGGACAGAAGGTCTGTAAAGAGGGTTCTCTTTGTTTGCTTGGGATGTTGTGAACAACTGTTGCATGCATTAATGTCATAGCGTTGGATCTTTCCAACAGGGCAAGCATGGTCAAACTTCCTTTGTCCTATAGGTGGCATTTGTAATCTTCATATAGCCAAGAATGGTATATATTAAGGGAACTAGTGAGTAAAGTGTTCAGCAGGGCTGTGGAGTCGGTACACCAAACCTTTGACTCCAACTCTGACTCCTCTATTTTTCTACTGTCCGACTCCTACTCCACCCAAAATTGCTTCCAACTCCACAGACCTGGAAAGGGCTGTAAATGTCTTTTTAAAGTGGAAGCTCTTATAGGAGCATTTTTATCGCTGCCTGAATATGCGCTGATCTTGGCATCGCAGCATTTGTCTTCATCTGGGTCCTGTGTCTTACACTGACACACAAAATGTTTTCCATCTTGAGTTATGGTGAAATGCTCAACTACAGCTGACTTCATGGGAAGCTTCTTTGACATTTTGAATTTATATTTTAAAAAAATTGTCAATCAAAATTTATTTTGAAGTCGGAGTCGGTACATTTCTACCGACTCCGACTCCACCCAAAATTGCTTCCAACTCCACGACTCCGACTCCGCAGCCCTGGTGTTCAGCATTGCCTCTTGTATGTGGGGCTTTGAAATTCACTGACAGGTACTGAGGCACCAAGGAGATGGTTTAGCCCTCAGTAGTTCAGCATATTCGTTGCATACAGAACAGTAAATCTTTGGCATCTCTGTTTAAAAGGCTCAGGTAGGAGATTGTGAGAAAACCCTTTTCTAATGGAAACCCTGGAGAGCCCAGTTGCCAGAATCGATAATAGTAGACTAGATAGAATAGTGTGACCTGGTATAGGACAACTTTTTATGGGTTGTGTCCAATGTTGTGCTAAGTTAAAAGTTAGTTAGCAGTATACTTGGTCCTCTGGCAGAATGTTTTGTGCCAGCATTGTGCAAGTGAAGACATACTTAGGTTGCTGGTAACTGTGTTGCGTGACAGATTGCAAATCTGTTCAAGAAGTTTCCTCTAGTGCAATTGTTTCATTGGATTCCTCTATTGTGCAATATTAAAATTCACCCATCTAGTAGCACAAGAATCCTTTCTGTTGTGCAGGTGGCTATGGAGGTTAAGCAATAACCATTAACATCATTTATTAATTCAGACATAACAAAAACCATAATTACAAAAAATGATGGTTTGGAACCATGATTTCTGATTTTTTTTCAGCAATTGCAAACCATAGTTTGCCAATTCAGACATTATGCCAGAGTGTAGTTAAGCTACATTACTGTTTGAATAGTGAAACCCAATTTATGTTTATACTCCATTCCTGAAGTTACTGTAGTCAAGGTGAGTTCACAATAAAAACAAAAACAGCTGGGACAAAGCAAGAATGTTCTGAACTATTGTATGTCTCTGTTTTTTACATTGTGTTGCAGGGGGACCGTGGATTTGGTGTCCCAGGACCTGCTGGGCCACCTGGGCCACCAGGTTTTAAAGGAGCACAAGGCCACAAAGGTGATCCTGGCTTTCCAGGAGCTCCTGGTATTCCTGGACGTGGAGGTTTTGATGGAACTCCAGGGCCTAAAGGTACAGGCATTGCTAACTTGTTAACTTGATGCTACCAGTCCATGTAGACAGTACTTAGCTAGGTGGACCAATGGTCAGACTTCGTATCAAGCAGCTCCCTGTGTTTGGATGCTTATGGAACATTGTGCTTATAAGTGCTTATTATGGCTATGTGTGATGCTTTTTTTGGTACTCATTATCTTGATAAATGTGCTGTGGGTGCCCTCACAAAATAGCTGCCATGGGCAGCAAAACAGAAAGAAATGATGTTACTCCATACCGGAAGTACTGTCACAAAAAAGCCCTGGCTCTGTTTTAAGGCAGATTGACTCAGTACAAACTGTGGTTAAGTAAGCTTTACTGATGTTGTAATAATATTACCTGGTTTTATCTGATGATTCAATGGTCTGTTGACTGTAATAAAAATAGATGATGATAGATGATGCTGATGAACTGTGGGTTGATGTGATAGGTAGCCTGATAAACTTTGGTTTGCAATTGGCTAGCTTACCAGTATTGGAAACGATGGCTTGAAGTGGCTTTGGACACCATAGTTATCTAGTACCTGGCATAAAATCTAAATTAAGATCTAAAGATCTGTGGTAAACTTTAATTAATGGCCATTGCTCTGTGTCCAAGGTAGAACACGCTTCTTGAGACAGGTCAAAATTACTTCTTGAAATATATATAACCTTCTAAAGATTTGTTTTATTGGTTTTTTCCCCCTTTTCAGGTGACCCTGGGCCACGTGGCCAGCCTGGGTTAACAGGACCTCCAGGGATTCCAGGAATTGGTGGCCAAGGCCCACCTGGGCCTCCAGGACCTCTAGGACCTGTGGGTCCATCCGGTAAGTCTCACAATATCTGATCTGTAAATGGCAGGATCCCATATTAGACCCTTCAGTAGAGCAACTTAGGAAATTCAGACTGAGCATCAATGTTCCTTTCTTTCTAATAGAACGTGTCTTATATATCCTAGACTAAAATGACCATGTTAGGCTTCAGGTTTAATTTCTGTTGTGCTGAATAAACTGAAATGAGCTAAAGTAGTTAAAAGTGTTTATTGTCATTTAGCCTGTTCTAGAATAGCTGGTCCACAGTTCCACAAAGCAAAACCATCCCACAGAACATTAATAGTTCCTCATTGGACTCAAGAAAGGATTACTCTCTTAATTATAGCAATGTAGATCTAAAAATAATTGCTACATTGGATTGTAGTCCTCTGCTTTCTCACTTGCAGTTGTGGACTTTGTTCAACAAGGCTCTTTGTATTTTATGATTGAATGAAAAAGATTCTCTGGATCCCGATTCAGGCCAATTCTCAATGAGCTGGTAAACCTGAGTTTGGGCTGGGTCATTTCAAACTGCAGGCAAGCGGCTCAAGTGATGGAGTACCCTTACATACAAAAAAAATCCCTGTACATAGAAATCTAGCATGTCAAGGAAAGGAGCTTGGCCTTCTCCCTGAAATACTAGATTTCTATGCAAACTTTTTTTAAAAAGAGCACTAAATCCTCTAAGACTTGACCTACAGTTTGAAATAGCACAGCCTAGGCACAGGCTGAACCACACTGAGGCTTAAATTATATGGGCAAATTAAAGTGCTTAAAAGATGATAAACTTTACCCCTTCTGCTTGGAGGGGAATTCACTGGATTGCTCAAGGGGATTTTAAATCCCAGTGTATGGAGTGTCATCTCAAGGATGTTGGGTTGTATCCAACTAAGCGCTAAGAGTAGACCTATTGAGATTAATGGGTCTAAGAAGAGTCATGGCCATTAATTTCTAGGGATCTGCTCAGAGTAGGACTCCAACTGATACAGCTCATTGATACTGTGGCACAAAATCAGGCTGCAAACTCTGTTCCTTAGGTGTAAGCCCCATTGAACTCAGTGGGACTTACTTCTGACTAGGCATACCTTCAAGCAGAGGCTAAACAGCCATGCTGGTCATGCTTTTGTTCTGAATTTCCTGCTTTGAGCAGGAAGTTGAGCTAGACATCCTAAAAGCCCTTGCCAACTCCATGATTCTATGTATAGGATTCTGCCATTGGTCTCCATTGAGCCAGGCAAAATGATCAGTCGTCTTTGCTGTGCGCACCTTCCTTGCTGTGTTGCATGACTGCAAGCCACCATGTATTTCTTTTAGAGGTTGTGTTACACCAACGCCATGCAAAAATGTCAGCTGGCAGCTGGTATACTGAATGCATTTCAAGAAAATCCATGCCTCGGGGTCTGGGCTTACTGCATGACCACATCCTTATGGCAAAAGGCATCCAAAGCCCAGGCATCTATTTCAATAGCCATTAAACCATCACATTCCTAATTGCTTTCATTAAAAAGAACCCCTGAAAATTCCTAGCATTCATGGAGGAGCCCGGCCATAGCTCAGTGGGAGAGCGTCTGCCTTGCATGCAGAAGGCCCCAGATCCAATCCCCAGCCTCTCCAGGTAGGGCTCGGAGAGAATCCTGCCTGAAATCCAAGAGAGCTGCTGCCAGTCAGTGTAAACAACACTGAGCTAAATGGACCAATGGATCTGATCTACAGGTTCCCATGTTCCTATGGAGAGATGAGATTAAAAGGCATTAGGTGGCATCTGCAAAAGGCTCAGTGACTGGGAAGATCTCTTAGGAACATACAGCAGTAGACTCACTTTCACTCTTCAGAGGTTCAGGTAGCTGGGCTGTTGGCAGTCTTGCTTGGGCACTAGGCCCTGTAGGCCAAAGGTAAAAGTATTCTGATTTGGGGCCAGACATCAATTTTGCCTGAATTAAGACCAAATACAAGGCATCCTAGAGACACCACACTCTCACAGTCTAGGTGAGGGGTGTGGAACCCTTGACCCGTGAGCCAGATTTGCCCCACTAGGCCTCCTCATTTGGCCCCCAAGACCTTTTCCCCCAAACCACACCCACCTGTCCCACACCCACCTGTCCCACACCCACCTGTCCCACACCCACCTGTCCCACACGTGACATCAGGTGTGGGGCAGGTGGAGACATGGTGGGATCAGCTTGACCACACAGCCAATCCCTGCAGAGAGTAGGACTGAACTTCCCACGCATCAGGGTGATGAATGGGGAGTTTAATCCTGCTCGGTTGCTATCTCCCCCCACCCCTTGTGGGCCAACTTTGATGGGGGGTGGGATCACCCACATGTCAGTCACCTGATGGCATTATGCCAACAGATTATAGACATGCAGGTGGTCCCACCCACCTACCATAATGGGCCTGTGGAGTGAGAGGAGATAAATACCTGGCTCACCAGGTCAAAATGGCTCCCCATCCCCAGTCTAGGCGGTGGTTGAATCGTGGGGTGAAGCAGAACGTTTGGGAAGGATCCAGCCAGAAGCAGCCACTGAGGAAGGCAGATGGGAACTAGCAAGTAGTGAGCAGAAGGCATGGGGTAGCAAGAAGGCCAGAGCGATCCAGTCAGGAGAGTGGAACTAAGGTGCAGGCGGGCAGCAGAGACCGAGATCATCTGTGGAAGCCAGATGTCGGGCGATGAGAGCTGCTGTGTGGGTGCCTGGCACACTCAGGGTCCACTGTTCAGCCCCCCTTGCCAGAGCCGCATTATGACTTTCGTGGGCCCTAGGCACTTTTGCCTTCGTGGGCCCCTTCCTCCATAATAATATCAATATTAAAAATTATTTTTGATATAACTTTAAATACTTCAACAGTTTATTTTATTTTCTGTTTTAGGCAAAATTTAATAGATTTTTGTGGGCCCTAAAAATTTCAATTTTTTTCTGATGTGAGAAAAAAATTAAAAGATTTTCTTCGACCCTAAAAGTTCATTTTTTTCTTCTGATTTTAAAAGAAAATTTCGTGGGTCCCTAAAAGTATTGTGGGCCCTAGGCACTGCGCCTACTGTGCCTAATGGATAAGTCTGCCTTGCCCCTTGCTATTGGGGAGAATGGAAAACTGTGCCATATGGGGAAAATATGGGAGAGGCCATAACTGGGTGGTAGAACACAGGCTTTGCATGCAGGAGGTTCAGTCCTTGGCATAGCTGCTTTAAGGCTTTAGGAGCAGATGATGTGAAAGACCTCTTTGCCTGAGACCCCGGGGAGCTGTGTCCAGACAGAGGAGACTGCATTGGGCTTGATGGGCCAAGGATCTAACTTGATACAAGGCAGCTCCTTTCATTCATGTGCCCCTTTTCAGGTTAAATTCAGTTCCACAGCCATCCCCGCTGTGAACAAAGCAGAAGCAGAAACAGCAAATGTGACTGTCTAGTTTGGCCCGTGGCCTAGGATAGGCACAGGGCCAATCTGCTCTTTACATTTAAAGCACTATGAAACCACTTTAAAAAGTCATAGCATCACCCAAAGAATCCTGGGAACTGTAGTTTGTTAAGGGCGGTGAGAGGAGACTATTCCGCTCCTCTCCGTCCGGCACCGAAAGGGGTCCGGGCAGGAGCGCTTTTGCGCAGGGAGTGGGAAGCAGGGCAAGAAGCTACTTCTGCTTCTTTGGTGCCAAATGCGCCAATATGGGGGGAGGAGCATGGGAGGCTATTTAGGGCCATGCCCCTGCTGACCTCCTTCCTAGTTTACCCCATACATTGTCTGCCTCATTTATTTCCCACTTCTTTGTGCAATTATTCCCCCTCACAGAGCTACAATTCCCAGAGTTCCCTGGGAAGAGGGATTGATTGTTAAACCACTCCAGAAACTGCAGTTCTGTGAGGGGAATAGGGGGTCTCCTAACAACTCTCAGGACCCTTCACAAACACTTTCCAGGATGCTTTGGGGGAAGCAATTACTGTGTAAAGTGACACAATTTTACTTTAAATGTAAGGTGTGGATGTGGCCCTGGTAACTAGCCCACACCTCCCTCTTTGAGAAGTTGAATCAGTGACTAGTTCCATTGAGTGTAATATTTAGAACACCTTCCCGAATCATGGCCTTGAGCGACTGAGCCATTCTAGCAGCCCTCCGGTGTTTTGTCTCAGGGCTGGGAATGGATCGCTCAGGAGTAGTTTGGGTTTCCGGTCTCATTTTAATGCCCTCTGCACATGAAATGTTGCAGCTTCTCCAGTGAATCTCTGCATGTAACACTGCTTTTCAACAACCTGAATCCACCCGCACCTTGGACTCTCACCCCACCTGTTTGGCAATTGCTGGAAACTGCCATCATGTAATTTGAGGATGGGAGAATCTGCGGCCCTCCAGGTTGTATTCAGCTACAGCCCCCAGCCAGCCGCAGTCAGCATGGCCAGTGGCCGGGGCTGATAGGAGTTGTAGTCCCACAGCATCTGGAGGGCCACAGGTTCTCCCATACCTGATGTACTTGCTGATGAGATTTTACAAGCATTTCTTTACCCCTTCATATGACCATCCTACCTGCCTTTTCAAACGATCGTTATGAATCATTTTTCATTCCCCCAGTGCCACTGTTCTTTCTAGCCTGATGGAATGCTGTGCATGACTGGCCCTTGTATTAACAAATCCACATTTAACTATCTTGGTACGTTATGCTCACTTTGCTATGAGGTCGTGTCTGTTCGTTCTTCTTCCCTTGTTTCTCTCCATAAGCTTTGTCTTTTGCCTTATTGTGAGCTTGGGATAACATTAAAGCAACCTTTGTTATAGTGCAACTTGGAATAGTCTCCTTGGTTCACGTTTTCCTTTGCGTGCATCGTATTCATTCAGATATTTTCCGTCTCTGTAGCAGAACAAAATCACTCTTGTAAATCAGCACATTGTCAGAGTTTATTCTAAGCTTTTTTCCCTACTGCATAAGAAGCCAGCACACTGCCCACCCCCAAACTGGTCAAGTAGTTGACTATAACATACTATAAAATATACTATAATATACTGTAAGCAGGGCTTGTTTGTGGCAGCACTCACTCACTGCCTGCACCTCTCTTTTTTTTGCTGCCTATGCCAGCCATTTTGTGCTGCCACCCACAGTACTTTTATCAATATATTTGTACTTGCACCTCATTTTTTATCGAAAAAGCACAGACTAGTAGTATAAGGTTATGAAGATTTGAAAGGAACCAGTATTTATCTTCATTTTCTATTTCTTTGTTAATCTTTTCTCATCTGTTTCTTTTCTAGAAACTACCTACCTCCTTATTAAATAAGACCCTCCGTGGCGCAGAGTGGTAAGCGGCGGTAACGCAGCCGAAAGCTCTGCTCACGGCCGGAGTTCGATTCCAACGGAAGGAGGAAGTCGAATCTCCGGTAAAAGGTCGAGGTCCACTCAGCCTTCCATCCATCCGTGGTCGGTAAAATGAGTACCCGGCATACGCTGGGGGGTAAAGGCCGGGGAAGGAACTGGCAATCTCACCCCATATATATGGTCTGCCTAGTAAACGTCGCAAGACGTCACCCTAAGAGTCGGAAACACCTTTACCTTTTACCTTATTAAATCCCATATGTTCAACTGCCCAAAAACCTATTTCACACGGCACAGATTTTTTTGACACTGCACAAAATGTGTCTAGCTGCATATTAGAATAAACCGTGCACATTGTAATAGCTATGGCATGGCTGAACTGTTTGGAAAGCAGAAAAGCCAGAGCGGATAGATGTTATTTCATTCCATTAGAGAAATGCATCAAAAAGGTTCTCTTCTCATTGTAATTCCTGTATATAAAAATCTGTTGTCTTTCCCTAAATATGATAGTTGACTGAAAGGGTTCAGTCAAGTCTGCTCAAAGTCTAGTCTTTTTGGTGTTCATGTTGCATATCCTGGGACTGTGCCTGGGTTAGGGGACAGCCCACAACCTATTTACTCAGTGGTTGTTCCATCCAGTTGGCGAGTTGTGGGTTGCAACTTTGGTATAGATTTTTTTTTATCTAACACCAATGTGCTTACTTTTGTATCCTAATCCTAATGGCATTTTCGCAACTCCTTACTGCTTCGTGTGTCTCAACTTCCTGATGAGTTCTTACTGTGCTGGGTTTGCAACTTCTCAGGTCCATCAGGTACTGTGGTTTCCTTCATCCAAGCTTTTTTCTTCCCTTAAATATATTTATTTTCTTATCTTTTTGTTTGAAAAATGCAGTTCTTTAGGTCTACTTGAGGCTTTCTCCAAGTAGGGAGGTGTACCTTGTTGCACAATCATCTATGCACCACATTATCATTAACATACATGGCATTGTACAGAGGACATAAGGAAACACGTAGCACTATCTTGGTTCACCCATAGCACGGAACTATAGCTTGTTTAGCCATAAGTGTCATTTGTTTGAATATCTAAGACCAGACCAGCAGACTTGGCATGGTTTGTTTTCCACCAACAAAACAAAATGTGAAGCATGGCTTGTTGTTGGTTTATGAACCATAGCTTGTTTTAACTATGATTTGGTGTTATGTCTGAACCCAACAGCCTTGCTTAATCAGGGTTCATTTGACCACCCCACTCCAGATACTCAATCAGTTACGGAGGCAAGAGCAGCTGGAAAACAAGCCAAGCTTTGGAGAAACAAGTCACGGTTTGTTCTTCTGTGAGATGACTCATGGTTTGTTGAACTAACCATGATTAAAAGAAATCACAGCTTATCATTATGCTCAAATGTAGCCACAAAGATATTGTTTGTGGTAATAATAGTACTATTGGGTATAGTGACCTGCCAGTCCATCCCAGTGAGAACAGCTCTGTAGAAGAGTTTCAGACATTCTAAAAAAAAAAGGAGAGAGCCAGTGTGGTGTAGTGGTTAAGGTGCTGGACTACGACCTGGGAGACCAGGGTTCGAATCCCCACACAGCCATGGAGCTCACTGGGTGACCTTGGGCCAGTCACTGCCTCTCAGCCTCAGAGGAAAGCAATGGTAAACCACCTCTGAATACCGCTTACCATGAAAACATTCATAGGGTCACCATAAGTCAGGATCAACTTGAAGGCAGTCCATTTCCATTTTGTATGACCATCTTATAAGAAATAGGAGAGTTAAAACAATAACAGTGTGTTTCCTAGTTTTTCAGTGTGTAGTCATGGGCGAGGTGAGAATTCTAAGGATACTGAACAAAATTAGGGAGTTTGGGAGGAAGTGACAAATGCTCTGGATTAATTAACACAGCGCACAAGGTTGTGACCTTTGTGTAGCATAGAAACGCTGTGCAAGTGCCATGTTACCCCTACATACAGCATGTCTCGCTCAGCATTTTCTTTTCAACAGGGCCCCCAGAAGAGAGCCCTATTTTCTTTCCTATAAATTGCTTTCCTCGTCCTAGCTAGTTTATGTGTGCATGTGCAATGTACATACATACGTATATTGGTTGTTCAAATTTATACCCCACCTTTCTGAACTAAAGAGAGCCAGTGTGGTGTAGTGGTTAAGGTGCTGGACTATGACCTGGGAGACCAGGGTTTGATTCCCCACACAGCCATGAAGCTCCCTGGGTGACCTTGGGCCACTCGCTGCCTCTCAGCCTCAGAGGGAGGCAATGGTAAACCCCCTCTGAATACGTCTTACCATGAAAACCCTGTTCATAGGGTCGCCATAAGTGGGAATCGACTTGAAAGCAGTCCATTTAGCACTTTAGCAAACAAAAAGGAGCCATTGTCAGAAAAAAGCACATTTCCTTAAAGGTCTAGGGCTGTCTAATGTAGCACTACATTTCTCTTTTATACCACTGTGGCACAGTGATAGAATGTCGGGCTAGGACTAGGTAGACCCTACTTCTTTTGTTATTTCTTTCATTTATGGATTGCTTTCTATGCAGCAATTTCACAATAAAATAAAAACCATATACAAAACAATTCCATAGACAAAATAATTAAAACAATGGCATATATAATAACAATTGCATATATATATAAATTAAAATAAATCCAGATACCAGACTGGGATAAAAATCTCCAGTTAGAAGGCTTGTTGGAAGAGAAAAGTCTTCCAACGGGCACCGAAAAGACTATAAAGAAGGCACCTGTCTGATGCATAATGGAATGGAGTTCCAAAGGGTAGGTGCCGCCACACTAAAGGCCCTGTTCTGACACTTTGTGGAACAGACCTTCTGATAAGATGGTATCTGCAATTTACCTTATCCTACAGAGCGCAATTATTGGTTGAGTTATAAAAGATGGGACAAACGTTTAGGTATCCTGTTCCCAAGCTGCATGGGAATTTGTACACCAGACAAAGGGCAAGATGTTAATTTTACAAATACCTAAATAAATGTAGAATACTGTCTGTTCACCTGGAGCAAGCTTGCAGTGGTTTGTGCAGACCTGGTGTCTCCAATTCCAGATTCCTAAATTCATGATTGTAATGTATATTTGTAACTGTCGATTTTATTTATACTTTGATTTTTTTTGTTTTGAACTTTGTCTTTTATTGACAGTTTTAGTGTATATTGACGGTTTTCATGTATATATAGTGTTTGTATTTCTTTGTAGATCACTTTGTGGTTTTGTTTACAGTTAAGCAATATGCATCTGTTAAATAAAATAAACAAAAATTATTCCTAGAGTCCTTATCAAATTCCTAGCCTTTTATTGATCTGATCATCTGCAGGCTATGTTGACTGAAGGACAGTTAGGCAACAAGTCAGTCTTATATTGCAATATAAAGAACCATTTATGACACAGTTTGAGACCATTTCCCCTCTGCTCTTCTTGCCTATCTGAGTTGGATCTGCAGCCCCTTTTGGAAATTCCCTCTTGTTGAAGGATTGTATTCTAATGATGTTTGTCTAGGATTGCAAGGCATACCAGGTGAGAAGGGAAATCCTGGCCCACCAGGATTCGACACCCCCGGTCCTCCAGGGCAGAGAGGCAGCCCAGGATTCCCTGGATCACCTGGTCTCCCAGGGTCCCCAGGTGCACCTGGGCTACCCGGAAGAGATGGAAATCCAGGATTTTCAGGTAAATTCCTTGTATGCTGTCACCTGTGTAATGTCTCGTGTAGATATGAAAAGCCTTGTCTGTAGAAATGGATAATTCCATATGAGTCAGTGTGCCAGGATCTCTTCTCGATCATCCCAGAGTGCAGGACACGGAATAATGGGGTCAAGTTACAGGAAGCCAGATTTCAACTGAACATCAGGAAAAACTTCCTGTTAGAGTGGTATGACAATGGAACCAATGACCTAGGGAAGTGGTGGACTCTCCAACACTGGAGGCCTTCAAGAGGCAGCTGGACAGCCACCTGCCAGGTGTGCTTTAATTTGGATTCCTGCATTGTAGGCCCCTTCCAACTCCATGATTGTATGCTCGAAAGAGACAACTTGAGGCTTAGGAAACAGGTGGATGCTTAGGTGAAGCCAGGCTATCAAAATCCTCACTCGGTTCAGTAATGGAGAACTGGGAATCTTAACACCTTGCATAGTCTGAGAGCCTAAGCCAGAGATGCATTCAGAACTTGCAGGCAGATTTCAGGTCCCCATGATGATGAAAGTCATGCATCACCATGCACACCTAGCCTAGCTCACAGATGAACAGTTGGGAATTAAGAGAACTGCCCATCTGTGAGCTGGGAAAGCCAACTGGCTGCTCAGTTAAAATCTTTTGATGATTAAAATAGTATAACCAGTTAAGTGGGCAGCAGATACACACACGCATAATAGTGATTAACAAAACAGGGTTTTATTTACTAGCAAAGCAATTTGCCTTCCACCTTCATCAGCTGCTAACATACAAGTGTTGCTCCAAGCTGGGAATATTACTGGGGAAACCATGTCTGTAGGCTTTTATGGACCTCTGAAAATCGTTGCACATTTAGGAACCAAGTGCCAGACTTCACCTAAAAAGCAGTTAAGATTTAGCCTTCTAGAGTTACTCTGTAGCTTGAGACTGTGAATGTTTGTAGGAGTGAATGGCTTTTTTGACTGCAGATAATTGCTTCAGTGCTATGGTTATAGAGGGTTTCAATTTGCTAGTTTAATCCTATAGGAGAGAAGTATTTTAAAGCGAGGGGCTGGTTTTGTTGTTGTTACCACATTTAAATTCCATGCATACAGGTGGCAAAGGCGAAATGGGAGTGATGGGGGCACCCGGTCCCCAAGGTTCCTCTGGAATTCCTGGCAGAAGTGGCCTTCCTGGTCCGAAAGGTAAGATCTCCGTTACTTTACAATTTTACAGCTATGGCTGTAATGCATCATTGGAATATGAAAATGGTCATTTAAAGATTCTAAAACTTCAAGTGTACTTTCTGTTTATCACATGTAAATAAAAGAGGTAGACTTTTCTGCCTCATTCTGCACATTCTGTGGTTATAGTGTTGGATACTGTTGGTCTGTCCAACCTGCCCGTCCATTCATCTTAGCACGTCATGATCTGTATTTTTTTCCCTGTTGGAGTATTAGACTAAGACTAGAGCAGACCTGAGTTCAAATCCCCACTGGGCCATGAAGCTCACTGGGTGATTTTGACCCAGTCACTAGCTCTCCAACGTGCCTAGCTCACATGGTTATGGGAAGAACAAAATTGGAAGGGTGGCAGCGAACATTTACACCGGGGTGGGGAACTTCCAGCCCACAAGACCATTTTGGGGCAATCCAAGCCCAGCTATCAGTCACTAAGTACTAAGATAAGCCTCTGCTGCCTTTTAAAGAGCAAGCAGAGACTTATCCTTAATCTTAGTGTTGTGGGATTACAGCATTAAGATCAGAGATAAACCTGTGGATGCTCTTCACTTGAAGTTTTAATAACCTGACATCAGATTATGCCAGATGATTGACAGCTGGGTGGCTCTGCCCACTTGTCAAAAATGGTCCATGGAAGGTGAGCCAGTTCTGGATCTGGCCTTCAAGCTGACAAAGGCTCTCTGGCCCTGATTTACACCACTCTTGAGCATGCTGGAGGAAGGCCAGGATCATAAATAGCATTTTAGTTATTGTGTCTTTTGGATGCTTGGAGTTATACCAAATGCTTTGGCAATGCAAAGGATGTCAGGGGAGACTGTTCAGTGTTTCCCTAGGGATTGCAAGGTATCTGCAATGTCAGCTGAGTTGATGACAAATTCTCTGTTGTTTGGGTATTGCTTAGGCAACGATGGCTTACCAGGCCAGCCAGGTCTTCCGGGATCCGCAGGGCAAAAAGGCAGCAAAGGTGAGACAGGCTTGCCTGGACTTCCAGGAACATTTGATCCAGGACAGTTGGGCTCTAAAGGAGACAAAGGAGAACCAGGAACTCCAGGTGAGTAAACCTTGTCTCTTCTGTTCCTTCCCTACATAATGTGGATCAGTAATGTTCAGTCCTTTTCAGACCCACCCAACCCTGCTTGCAACACGGGACTCAGTTTAATTGTTGGATGCATATGTGCCTTTTCTTTCTTTCTTTCTTTCTTTCTTTCTTTCTTTCTTTCTTTCTTTCTTTCTTTCTTTCTTTCTTTCTTTCTTTCTTTCTTTCTTTCTTTCTTTCTTTCTTTCTTTCTTTCTTTCTTTCTTTCTTTCTTTCTTTCTTTCTTTCACAACCTCTGTCTTTCTCAGGGTGCATCTACATTGGAGTTATACTGATTTAACAGTTATTATTGCTCCCTGGAGAATCCTGGGAATTGTAGTTTTGGGCAGGGCAAGTTGAGGATCTTATACTTTGCACCTCCACCAAGCTACAATTCTGATGGTTTGGAAGGGTGTGTGAGCTACCTGCCTTTCCAATGACAGATCCAGACATCTGCCCCAGCTAGCATGGCCAATGGTCAGGAATGATGGGAGTTGTAGTCTAGTTACGTCTGGAGGCAGGAGCAGCTGCTGAGTGGAGCTGCAGTAATAGCCTCCCAAGCAGTGGAATCACCGCTGCTTACCAGGAGGGAGAAGGACAAGGTGATGGCAAGGTTGGGGTTGCACGGATGCAGTGGCAAAGCCAATCTGGTAATCAGTATGCCTGCACAGACCCAACGTTGCTACCTCACCCCTCCCAGTGAGCAGCAGCACCTGTACTGCCGGGAGGCTATTTCTGTGACTCCACCCCACCAGATGTGCTGCTGCTGTCTGGAGAGCACTATGTAGGCTACCTTCTTTGTAGACTAGTTCACACTGGCATCCTTGACAACTTCGCCATTAAATGACGACTTTTGTGCGCAGACGTTGGCCTTACCTTGCAATCCTTTCCAATGGAAACGCACATTCACAAGTTCAGCTGTGGGGATAATCAGATGATGTGTATATACACTACTGCATTTGCAACCTGTATGCAGTGGCCCTTAGCGTGGTTAACAGGAAGATGCTGTTGGAGCCTGATAGCCAGCCGTCCTCGTTACACACTTCTGTTCGGCTTTGCACCTAAATATAAATGCAACTCATTCTGTCTCTTTCTGTGAAGGTATTCCTGGTATAACAGGGCAGAAGGGCTACGAAGGTCTCCAAGGTGACCCAGGGCCTCCTGGACTAGTTGGATCGCCAGGCATATCTGGACTGCCAGGTGAGAAAGGATGGGCTAGCTGGCATGCGTAAACGTGCACATGCTGTATGAACACAAGGCCATCAACGAAAGATGATGTGCTGCACCGAAATACCATCTTGGCTTTGAACCATTTTAAGGGTGTTGGCTTGATGTACTCCTGCCTATGGTTCTTGCTGAAGGTTGAGTTCTGTTCTCCTCCTCTGTTAACACACACCAACTCAGAATGTGCTCTGGCCTTAACTGTGGTGTTAAACCCATGTCTGGGCTATACTGCTTCAGTGCAGAGGGCAGCTGCTACCATTGACTGTGAGAATCCACTCACTGCCTCAGTGAGAACTAGCCTGCTGATGAAAGAACTGGAAGTGTTGCCAGCATCATGTATGGATTCATGGGGACCTACTGAGGGTGTTGGTTATTTATCATTAATCAGGGAATATGATGAAAGCAGAACAGACAGCAATTTTTAATTTAAATATCCTGTGCATCACTAGGAGCAGCATACATGAGTACCCAACCCTAAACCCATAATAATCATGACCCATCCTAAATCCATCCTCATCATTATTCCAAGGAGCTCCAAGTGGCGTTCATGGTGGTTCCTCCCCTCCTCATTTTATCTTCACAGCAACCCTGTGAAGAAGGTTCATGGCTGAGAACCTAGGTCTCCCAGGTCCAAGTACAGCACTCTAACCACTACACCCAGGGCCGGATTATCCATTAGGCTTAGTAGGCTGAAGCCTAGGGGCCTGGAGCTCTTGGGGGCCCATGGGGCACTGGACCAAGGGCCCCTGGAGCTACAGAGGGCCCTCCGCTCTCCTTCTGCAATCCGCGGAAGCAGGACAGGAGCCGTGGATCGCGGGACAAGAGCTTCTGAACTGCCAGCCATCCCCCCGCTTCACTTACCTTTTTCTCCGCTGTTTTTGTGGTTTGCCATCAAGATGGCGGCCAAGGTTTCCCTAAGGGGCTGAAGCCTCTGCTACCATCTTGGTTGATGGCACGTATGCGTGCCTAAGAGGAGAAGGGGGGCCCTAACACCAATCAGCCTAGGGGCCCTCCTCAGCTTAATCCGGCCCTGACTACACCATGCTGGCTCCTGCACTGAGCAGGGGGCTGGACTCGATGGCCTTATAGGCCCCTTCCAACTCTACTATTCTATGATGTCTAATAATCATGACATCCCACCATTCCTAGTTTTAAGTTCTAACTAGTGCCTTTTGTGGACACACCAAAGCCTCCAGCTTCTTGCAGATGAAAACAGTGCTATGCTTCACTTCCTTAACACCTTTGGTCTTATATTGTGTATCATTGCCTGAATTGCTTGCATAAGGCCTCAGGTTCAGTCCCCAGTCTCTCTAGGGATGGCTGGGAAAAGAGTGGCTTCCATTCAGTGTAGCCAACACAGGACTAGATAGATCAACAGTCTAACGCCGTATAAAGCAGATTCCTATTTTCCTTTTAAAGAAAAGAAGGGCAAGCTCCCTATTATTACACATTGCTGATGGTTCTGCCACATAGCAGTTTGCTATATTTAGTTAAGATTGTGTCTTCTCTAGGCCCCAAGGGAGACGCAGGATTTCCTGGGCCACCCGGACCAACTGGCCCCCCCGGACACAAAGGTGCCAGTGGCGAAATGGGAATTCCAGGTAGTTATTTAAAGCATTTTTCTTCCAAGTTTGTTTAGCTGATGTCCGCTTGTTTGCTGGGAGGAGAGGTTGGGGGAAAATTAGGCTATATTTCTAAAACACGCCCAGGGACCAAGCCTCATTGGATACATGATTTGCTTCTGAGTGAACTCACATAGGACCATGCTGTTAAAATGGGAAGTGAGAGAGGGATGCGGTACTCTTGCTTGTTATTTAAGAAGAATGGCTGTCGAAAACGGAAATCTGACTAGGTAAACTCATGGCCACAAGATGTGGTGAGGCCACTAGCCTAGATGCCTTTAAAAGGGATAATCATGGAGGAGAAAGGTTATCAATGGCTAATAGTCCAGATGTTTCTGTGGGACCTCTATGTTCAGTGGCAGTCTACCTCTGCTGGGGAACAACAGCAGGAGAGTGCTTTAGGGCTCAAGTCCTGCTTGAGAACTTCCCAGAAGCGCCTGATTTGCCACTCTGGGTAACAGGATGCTAGACAAGATAGGACTTTGATCTGATCCAGCACTGCTCTTCTTATGTATTGGCGTACAGAATCCCACCCTCCGCAATTGTATCCCTTGAAAACCTTTAATAAAAACCTTTAAAAAATAACAGTTACAGCCTGTTTATTTCATTAAACTCTGTGATACTGAGGTGCAAGACTCTAACTGTTTTTACCTCTTGCTTAGAATTTCACTTTGATTCAGTGATGGCAGATTCAGCTATTCCAGCGGAGAGGAGATGTCCATACAGGCCCTGTGTTTTATGGATGAGCAGTGGGGGTATGAATGCTAGATCCCAGCCTTGACTAGTTCATGTGTGATTCTTGGATCTTTATTATCGCAATTCAAGGCTGTAGATCAAGAGGTAGCCAACATGGTGCCCTCTGGATGTTGTTGGATTCCAATTCCCATCATTCCCAGCCCACACAGCCAATGGTCAGGGGTAATAGAAGATGTCATCCAGCAACATCCGGAGGGCACCATGTTGGCTACCCCTGCTGTAGATGGAGCCTGCCATGTGTTTTTGCATTCAGAACAAACAACTACTTCTGCTCAGGAGCTAAACATCAAAATATATCTAGATTGTGTTGGGCACATAATGATGCGTGGAAGAAGATGAACACAGGAGGATTGGGAGGGTTGCATGCTGTAGCAGAGCCCTCTTGAAGCATCAAAAAGTCATGTGGGCATTTCCTCATAGTCAGGGCCAGCTCTACCGTTCAGTAGAATGAGGCAGCCGCCTTAGGCAGTTGGTTTTGGGTGCCTTGAAAGGGCAAGGCATTTTTTTACTTTCATGAAGGGTAGGAGACACTTGTGGTATTTTCTGTCTCAGATTCCAAAGTTACTTGGCAGGCCTTGAGGGCTGTGCACCTTGGATGAGGGGGATACTATTTACTGTTGTGCCTCAGGCATCAAAATGTCTTGGGTCGGCCTAATTTAGTGATAAAGTTTCAAAAATGAATTCATTTTTCTTAGGGTCAGCAGAGAAATGAAGGATTAATATGCATAGCAGTCCCTGATGAGCTTTGGTCAGTTTGCCTGCTGTAACTCCCGCCATGGATGGATCCATCTGCACAGTGGCTCAGTTCACATATCATGCCACACCAAACTGTGATTAGAAAAGCTTCACTATGGTTTGGCATGCAACAAAAAACAGCTCTACACAGTCATCTGCCTGTTGTACATCTGAAAGCTCAAAGCCATGGTTTGGGTTTTAACTCTGGCTAGCACCATAGCTTGGTATTATGCCTGAATTGAGCCAATGCCTGTGTGTTGCATACGCTTGGCTTTCCCACAGTTCTCCATAAATTGTTTCCATCCATCTAGCCATTCAAGAAAAAAAAATGTCACTCCCCTTGGTCACCCTGATGGTTGACCTGTGCTGGGAAAAGGACAAGGATGTGCTGCCCAACCCTATTACATCTGGGACCTCTTGGTGGCTTTTGATTCCATGGTATCCTTCTGGACCAGTTGCCTGGGATGGGAATTGGGGCACTGTGCTTCCACTTCTATCTTGAGAGACGTTCTCAGTCAGTGGTGCTGAGAGGCTAATGCTCTGCCCTGTGGCAGCTATGCCACAGTGTGTCGCAGGGCTCTGTTTTCCTCCCCATGCTTCTCAACATTTGCATGAAACTGCCGAGTGAGGCCACCGGGACACTTGGGGCGAGGTTTCAGAAACATGAGGGTGGCACCCAACTGCCATCAGATTCAGGAGAAGCTGCTAAGCAGCCTGGAATCAATAATGGACCGAATGACAGCCAATAAACTGAACCTCAATCCAGACAAGAGGGGAGGCCTTGGTGGTGGTGGTGGTTGGTGTGATTCAGGAGGTGTTCAGTCTTTCCAGGGCAGGGTTATACACACACACACACACACACACACACACACACACACACACACACACCCCTTGAAGCCACTTGGAAGTGCTTTTAGATCCAGTCTTTGGAGGCTCAGATGGCCGGTACGCCATGAAACCACATTCAGCAGCTACATCGGTGCTCTGGCTGCGTCCTATCCTAGAGAGAGATAGGCTGGCCAAGGCTGCCTGTGTCTTAGTAGCATCTTATTTGGACTAATGTGCTATCTGTGGGACTGTCTCTGAAGAAAATGTGAAGGGAAATAATGGATACAAAGCATAGCAGCTAGATTCTAAAGTGGCATCAGTTGAATGGGATCTGTATCTGAAGGACCATAGACATCTTTGGAGGCCCTTCTCTAAGTCTGGGGCTGAGGCAGGTGGAGACTGGGGACAAGGCCTTCTAGGCAATGGATTATGGAATTACCATGGAATTATGGAATACCATCCCCAAGATGGCTTACTTGGTGCCAAGTTTGCTGTTGTCTTGGTGGTAAATGAAAAAAAGATTTTATTTGCCCAGGCCTTTTTAGATCTTTTGAGTATTTTTATTTGTTGAGGCTGCTGTTGAGATCACTGGATTTTATTGCTACAGTTGTGTTTTTATGACTGTCCGCCGCTGCCTTTAACTAAGAGTAGAGTAGCAAACCCTTTTTAGTTAACTGTTTGATTGATTAATTAAAGGCCATATTCTAAGGGAGCTACTTTGGATAATACTGGCGAAGTTTAGAACAAATATTTAATGTCTAGGCTACCTTGTTTGTGCGAGTTTTAAAAGAATGGAGATGTTGTCTTTGGTTGCAAACCTCCATTTATAACACTTTCCTTTAATTTCAAAGACAGATACTGATCCTGGATAGTCAGTTTGGCTATCCAGTTTGTGGATTTCAGAAACAGAAGAAAAACAGGTTCAACAAGTTGTGTTGCTTGCTACTGTCTTGTGCTGTGTTTGAAACAAACTGAGCCTTTGGAAGACACTGCAGAACTCTCTTTCTACTATTTTGGGCAGGTCTTCCAGGCATTAAAGGTTTGCAAGGCATAGTGGGACGTCCTGGCCAACCTGGTTCTCCTGGATTTCATGGGCTGAAGGGAGACAAGGGTGATCCAGGCCTTTCAGATGTCGGCATTCCAGGGCCCCCTGGCCCTAAGGTATGTTGTCGAAATGTTCTATCAAGTTCAGAGCAGCATTTCTGCTGGGCAAAGGTGGGAGTGGACCAAACGTGACTCGCCAGTCCCCATTTGGCCTGCAAGGGAGCCACACCCTCCCACCCTGCCCCGATATCGTATGTCTTCAATCAGAAGCTGATGGGTGGGAGGTGCACGCCTTCCTCAAAGAGCGGGAAGCAGTTTGCATTCAAGGGCTGCTCTTTGAAGTCCTTTGCGAGTGTCAAAGCCCTGCTGGAAAGAAGAAATGTGGGGAGGCCTGCAAAGCTTAGGGCTGGCTGCACCCTTAGCACTGTGGTTCCCAAGCTTTGGGATTTTGACAGGTGGGTGGAACAGCCACCTGCTGGGGGGGTAACTGCTTGCTTTCATAAAGGATGCTGGTTGTAGGGCTTTTCGTGGGCATAATCCAGCACCCATTGGTTTGTATCCTGTGTTCGTCCTACTCAGAGCAGACCCACTGAAATCAGTTGACATGACAAATTTAAGTTCATTAATTTCAGTGGGTCTTCTGTGATTAGGACTTAGCTGGATAAAACCCACTGAAATTGGTGTAACTTAAGCATACCCACCAGTGCTCTGATTTGTACTTACTCGTCTCAGAATGTTTAAGAGCATAAGAGCTCAGCTGGATAAGGCCAATGGCCCATCTAGTACAGCATCCTGTTCTCCCAGTAGCCAACCAGATGCCCATGAGAAGCCCGCAAGCACTCTCCCCTCCTGTACTTTCCGGCAACTGGTATTCAGAAGCATGCTGCCTCTGACCATGAAAGCAGAGATGGCCATCATGGCTAGTAGCCATTGAGAGCCTTATTCTCCATGAAGTTGTCTAACCCTCTTTTAAAGCCATCCAAGTTGGTGGCCATCGCTGCCTCGTGTGGGAGCGAATCCCATGGTTTAACTGCGCTTGTGTCTGTCCTGAATCTTCTAACATTCTACTTCACTTGGATGTCCACGAATTCTAGTGTTACAAGAGAGGGAGAAAAACTTTTCTCTATCCACATTCTCCATCATGCATAATTTTATACACTTCTACCGTGTCGCCTCTTACTTGCCTTTTCACTAAACGAAAGAGCCCCCGAATGCTGCAACTTTTCCTGATTGTACTACACAAAGTGCTGTTGTTCTTAAACTGTATTGAAACTGAGACAGGTTGCTTTTGAGTCCTGCATTAAGACATGGCAGCGTGGAGGGTTCCAGCCAGCTATCCGTTGCCCCACTTTTCCATTTTCCCCTCTTCTAAAAGTCAGTGTTCCGTGGCCGCTAAGCATGCACAGGCCTTATTCGTATTTCTGTAAACGTTTGGGTTCCTGCAAGCCTGCTTATGCTTCCTTCTTGTGCAGCCTTCGGCAGCCTGTTGCCCTCCAGATGTTTTTGAGTAGCTCCCATCATCCTTGATGGGAGTTGTAGCCCAGAAACATCTGGAGGAGACTGCTCTGATGCTTTGGCCACATAGGAATCCACACTCGGAGGATGGGTTCGCTTTTAGGATGCGGAGAAAAGCACTGAGAGCAGGAAAGTATTGAATTCTCCGATCGAATCGCCTCCTGGCTCTGTCCTTCACAGGGATGGCAAAGGGAGGCCTGGGGAGAGTGCAGGGGTGGCAGCATTCCAAGTCCTCACTCCAAGTCTCCTGGTATTCCATCTGTTCCAAGTCCTGAAATTTTCATAATACTCTTACAGAGCAATCTACACCCAAGGTTGCTGGGATGAGAGAGTTTGGATTCAGCAGATCTTGGGCTTTTCTAAGCTCCTCACCCTGGCGCAGCTGGGGCTTAGCTGGCAGAATTTAAGCTGGTGGAACTTAAACTGGCATAAATTCCCAAAATAGGTAGTTCCAGGGTGTGGCAGGGGCAGGACAGGGCATGGAGAAACTTATACCTATTCCAAGACTCTTTCAGCTTGATCACATGACCTATCAACCTGGCAGAATTTAGCCAGCAAAAAGGTTGGTGTAAATCAAATTCCTTCTGAACAAAGTTGGAATAAGAGTAATTTAAGCCAGTGTAATTTATGCCACTGTATGTCACACTGGCTTTCTGTAGTTAAGATTGCTCTGTTTGTTGTGTTTGTCCTGTTCAGACATAAACCCTTTCCTGTTTTTTTTCCAGGGTGATGCAGGTTTGCCTGGATATCCAGGTAGTCCTGGCATCAAAGGTTCTCCTGGCAATTCTGGGTTGCCTGGGTTGCCCGGCAGTCCAGGTACAAAAGGTGAACCCGGCCACCCTGGGTTCCCAGGTAATTAATTTCCCATTGAATTTGACTGCCATTTCTTCTGTTTTTCTCCCTTTAGCTTCTGGAGCAGGCAGTTCCTGAGACCCGTAAGGCTAACAGAAGGGAAGGCCTTAAGTAGTATATACTACATATTAAAATAAAATGAAAAAATCATAAAGTCATCCATTTATCTAAAATTGGCTGCAAAAGATGGGGAAAAGAGAACATCACAAGTTTCAGAACAGAATTGAAAGAATTTGCAATACTGTAACATTATCAAAAGTTGTTTGTTTATTTGTTTATATCCCACCCTTCCTCACGGAAGGAGTCCGGGGTGGCAAACAAAAACACTAAAAGCACTTGAAAACATCTTCAAAACCAACAACTTTAAAACATATTAATTATGCCTTGGTGAGTGCCTGCTCTAAGCGATATACAGCAGCGGTGAGGGCAGCAAAAAAGAGATATTTTGCTGCCAGTATTAAGGCATCACTCTCCCGCCCAGCGGAGCTTTTTAAAACTGTACGAGGGCTTTTACATCTTGGCCCTCGGGATACTATAGATTCATCTGTAGCCCACTGTGATGAGTTCGCTGGACACTTCCAGGACAAGATCGCTAGCATTCGTCGGGACTTAGACTCCAATATTATAGCAGCTGGATTCAATGAAGCATCCAGAACACGGTCTTGTCCTTATTTATTGGATGAGTTTCAGTCTGTGCAGCTTGAGGATGTTGACAAGATCCTTGGACTGGTGCGGGCGACCACGTCGGTGCTGGATCCTTGCCCCTCTTGGCTGGTGAAAGCTGGTAGGACCGGAACCGCCGACTGGGCCAAGGAGGTAATCAATGCCTTTTTGCGAGAGGGAGTGGTCCCTGACTGCCTAAAAACGGCGGTAGTGAGACCACTCCTGAAGAAACCCTCCTTGGACCCAGATAACTTGAACAACTATAGACCTGTGGTGAATGTTCCGTTCCTGGGCAAGGTTCTGGAGCGGGTGGTGGCCGGCCAGCTCCAGGGGCTCTTGGATGACACTGATTATGTCGGTCCGTTTCAATCCGGTTTTAGGCCTGGGTTTGGTACCGAAACAGCCTTGGTCGCCCTGTATGATGACCTTTGTCGGGAGAGGGACAGGGGGAGTGTGACCCTGTTGATTCTCCTTGATCTCTCAGCTGCTTTTGATACCATCGACCATGGTATCCTTCTGGGAAGACTCACGGAGTTGGGAGTTGGGGGTACTGCTTGGCAGTGGCTCCGCTCCTACTTGGTGGGTCGCCACCAGAAGGTAGTGCTTGGGGAACATTGCTCGATACCCTGGACTCTCCATTGTGGAGTCCCGCAGGGATCGGTTCTGTCCCCCATGCTTTTCAACATCTACATGAAGCCGCTGGGTGCAGTCATCAGGAGTTTTGGAGTGCGTTGTCACCAGTACGCTGATGACACGCAACTCTATTTCTCCTTTTCATCTTCTTCAGGTGAGGCTGTTAACGTACTAAACCGTTGCCTGGCCACGATAATGGATTGGATGGGAGCTAACAGACTGAAGCTTAATCCAGACAAGACCGAGACGCTGTTAGTGAGTGCCTTCTCTGCCCAGATGGTGGATGTTCACCCTGTTCTGGATGGGGTTACACTCCCCTTGAAAGAACAGGTTCGTAGCTTGGGAGTTCTTACCGACTTTTCCTTGTCTCTTGAGGCTCAGGTAGCCTCAGTGGCAAGGAATGCTTTCTACCATCTCCGATTGGTAGCCCAGCCTATCTGGACAGTGACGACCTCGCCTCAGTCGTTCATGCTCTGGTAACTTCTAGATTGGACTACTGCAATGTGCTCTACGTTGGGCTGCCCTTGAAGACAGTTCGGAAACTACAGTTAGTCCAGAATGCAGCAGCCAGATTGTTGACGCGGACAAGAAGGTCCGCTCATATTACACCTGTTCTGGCTCGTCTGCACTGGCTTCCTATTTGTTTCCGGGCTAAATTCAAAGTGCTGGTTTTGACCTATAAAGCCTTACACGGCATGGGACCGCAATACCTGGTGGAGCGCCTCTCCCAATATGAAACTACCCGTACACTGCACTCAACGTCTAAGGCCCTCCTCCGAGTACCATCCCATCGAGAAGCTCGGAGGGTGGTGACTAGAAATAGGGCCTTTTCGGTTGTGGCTCCCAAAGTATGGAATGGTCTTCCTGATGAGGTGCGCCTGGTGCCGACGCTGCTATCTTTTCGGCGCCAGGTGAAAACCTTTTTGTATTCCCAGGCATTTTAATGCGTTTTATTATATGTATTGTTGTATTTTGCTGCTGTTTGATTATTTTTGTTTACCTTTGTTGGCTTGATTTTATTGTATTATTGTATTTATATATTCCTGACTGTTTTATGTACACTGCCCAGAGAGCCCTTGGGCTTAGGGCGGTATATAAATTAAATTAAATAAATAATAAATAAATAAATAAAACATCTTTTTAAAAAAACTTTAAAAAATCTTCAAAAGCAATTCTAGTACAGATGCAGACTGGGTTAAGGCCTCTACTTAAAAGGCTTGTTGAAAGAGGAAGGTCTTCAATGGTGCCGAAAAGATAACAGAGATGGCACCTGTCGAATATTTAAGGGGAGGGAATTCCAAAGTGCCAGTGCACAACACTAAAGGTCAGTTTTCTATGTTGTGTGGAACGGACCTCCTGATAAGATGGTATCTGCAGGAGGCCATCACCTGCAGTGCACAGTGATCAACTGGGTATATAAAGGGAAAGACAATATTTTGGGTATCCTGGTCCCAAGCTGTGTAAGGCTTTGTACCCCAAAACTAGGACCTTGAATTTGTCCTGGAAGCTGATGAGCAGCCAGTGCAATTCTTTCAGCGGCATAGTGACATGTTGGTGATACCCTGCCCCAGTGGGCAGTCACAATGCCGCGTTTTGCACCAGCTTCTGGACCAACCTCAAGGGCAGCCCCCCATACAGCACATTATAGTAATCCTGCCTATATATTATAGAAGAGAAAATAACAGAGTAATAAACAACACTGTAAGGAAGATCAGACTAAAAGAGAATGACTGGCCAAAGGTAACCTAGTGAACTTTGTTGCTGAGATGGGGAAACTGAAGGCCTAAAAAATATGAAAGCCTAAGGCTATAGCTTTATTAGCCTACTAGTTAATCTGGCCCTGTTTATGCTTCTGTTTCTTTGGCATACATACTGTGGATATCATAAAGCAAATAGGAGTGGCATTAAATCAAAGCTGAGGGGAAATTATTTGTCCTATCCTTTTAAGGGCAAATAATTCTCTTCTCTCTCCTCTCCTCTTTTTTTTTTAAGCTGATGCTCTTGCCTTCCAAAATGCTCAGCTTTTCTTCTGATTATCACTGAGCTGAAAATATTGTTAAATTTTACACATTTTCCTCTCTTTGAAAGCATTATTGGAGGGAGTTGAGGGGTCAGCACATGGTGGAGACAAGCACCCACATATGCCATCTTTCTTTGAGTCCTGCTCTGCTAACTGAATGTCCAGATCTTGTAGCTAAGATGGTGAACTAGGAATAGGGTCATGATCCATGTTTCCAAAAATGATTCATTTTCAGTTGTCCTCTACATGTTGGTCTACAAGGAAAGTGAAGAAGCTGATTTTCTCATCAGTGTATTCAGAGTAGTATTTATTTATTTATTTGATTGATTGATTGATTGATTTATATCCTGCCCTTCCTCCCGGCAGGAGCCCAGGGCAGCAAACAAAAGCACTAAAAACACTCTAAAACATCACAAAAACAGACTTTAAAATATATTACGACACATCCTTAAAAACTTATTAAAACAAAACAACTTTAAAAACATCTTTCTTTTTAAAAAAGCTTTAAAAACATCTTTTTTAAAAAAGCTTTAAAAACATCTTTTTTAAAAAAGCTTTAAAAACGTATTAAAAAGCAGTTCCAACACGGACTGGGATATGGTCTCTACTTAAAAGGCTTGTTGAAAGAGGAAGGTCTTCGGGAGGCACCAAAAAGATATCGGAGATAGCACCTGTCTAATATTTAAGGGGAGGGAATTCCAAAGGGTAGGTGCCACTACACTAAAGGTCCGCTTCTTATGTTGTATGGAATGGACCTCCTGATAAGATGATATCTGCAGGAGCCCCTAACCTGCAGAGTGCAGCTATCGACTGGGTATATAAGGGATAAGGTATGCTGGTCCCAAGCTGTGTAGGGCTTTGTACACCAAACCAGAACCTTGAACTTAGCCCGGTAGCTAATAGGTAGCCAATGCAATTCTTTCAGCAGCAGGGTGACATGTTGGTGATACCTTGCCCCAGTGATCAGTCTCGCCGCCACATTTTGCACCAGCTGCAGCTTCCAGACCAACCTCAAGGCCAGCCCCACATAGAGCGCATTACAGTAATCCAGCCTGGAGGTTACCAGTGCATGAACAACAGTGGTCAGGCTATCCTAGTACCCAGAGAGTACCAAAATCTCTGCATTCCTCATAATCCCTGTGCAGTCAAACAAATGAGATTCTGCACCTGTGCAGAGCTAAATTCAAAAAAATTCTAGCACTATCTTTTGACCCCTAGATAGGTCCCATCCAGTAAGTATACCCCAATAATCAAAACTGCCTTTTCCTTTATATTTGCTCTTGCATTCACATTTTTGTAAAGAAAAATATGTATGATCAAAAGCACGTGATTTTCATGGTCATTCCTTGACTTTAAATACTGTTCTACTGACTGTGCAGCTTTTCCAAATCTCATAGCATGCAAAGTGATGTGGGTGTATGTGAATGGGTTGTATGCAGTGCTGGTCCTACTCAGAGTAGACTCATTGAAATTAACATACATAATTAACATTGGTTTGTTAATTTCAGTGGGTCTACCCTGAGTAAGACTAGCATTGGCTACAGACCTGCGTGTAGATTGATTGACTTCACCTCGTTTTGCCTTTCCGCTTTTTCTATGTCTGAACTGAAAATAATAAAAAACCCTCTGCTTTCACAGGCACACCAGGTATTTCTGGACCAAAGGGTATTGATGGACCCCCAGGTAATCCAGGTGTTCCAGGATCACCTGGGTCTCCAGGTATGTGTTAAAAGGTGTAACATCTGTTCAGTTTCTTTCTCTTTTTTTGGTTTTCATCCCACTTTAGCCATCTTGAAGGTGAACCTTTGATCTAGTGCAGGGGCAGCCAGCATAGTTCCCTCCAGATGTTGTTAGACTACGCTCCCATCAGCCACAGCCAACATGTCCAATGGTCACAGATGAGGGGAGTTGCAGTCTAGCAACCTCTGGAAGACACCATATTGGCTACTCCCAGTCAAGTGTGTTTCTATTAGTTATAAGGAAAAGTACAGTTACATACCGCTCACTTCCCTGAGTGCTGAGAAGTTCCAGAGTAGCGCTTACCTGGGCAGTATCCAATGCATTCATTCTCTTAGCGCAAGGATGTACAATGGTACCTTTCACCACGTGGGCCCCATGCCCTTCCCAAATCTGCTCTGGAGGGTTGAGGGGAAACCCAGAACAGATTTAGGAGGCACGTGGGTGGAGGGGAAGGGGAGTCCCACTGCACAAGTGTAAATCCTTGCAGTAGTAGAATGAATTATTTAGTGCTACACTGGATCCAAGCCCTTTACTTGGCCCCAAACTGTGGCCCAGCATTGCTTGAAAGCTACACTCATATAGCAATTTTTAAACATCCTGAATTTCAGAAGGGAAAGTTGGTGGATCAGTAATGCATAGGTGCCACACCGGAAACAAGATTTAGAACCCTCAAATCCAGGAAGAAATTCAAATGGGGCAAATTTTCATACGTTTTCTGGAAGCAGATCACTTGGCTCTTACAAAGCACTGTTAATAAAAGTGATGGATGAAACTGAATGTTTCTACCCCTCAAGTAAGGCTTTTACAGTTGTGTGTATACAGAAGCAAAGGGATGCTTTGGTCATAGCCTCAAATGGCCTTAGAACAAAGATTACTGTTCACAACGCACCCACAGGTCATACATTTGGGGACAGTCAGCAAATCCAATGTTTGTAACATGTCATCTGTTATCTTTAGGTGACCCTGGCCGCCCTGGACCTGCTGGCCTTCCAGGGGGAAAAGGACAGCCTGGCCAGGATGGTATTCCTGGGCCAGCAGGACAGAAGGGTCAACCAGGTCAGCACTTTCTCTCTCTGTTATGTTTTCCTTATATGAACACTTGGGATGGCAGGTCTACCAGAGATGAACTTGTCGGTTAAAACGTTTGCCTCTGTCAGCAAGTATTGTGTTCACGGACCTATAACTAACCCATCTGTGGTGATTGTGCATTTTAGGTCAACCAGGTTTTGGGCGCCCCGGACCTCCAGGACCCCCTGGACTCTCAGGCAAAGTTGATTTTTCTTTCTTCATGGAAGGGAGCAATTGTAGTTCAATGGGTAGAGCACGTGCTTTGCATGCAGACGGTCCCAGGTTCACTTGTGGATTTCTCCAGTTAAAAAAGGATGAGGTTGCTGGAAAAGACCAGTTGCTGGAAATTGCAGGAGGGGAGAGTTGCTGTTGCCCTCAGGTCCTGCTTGTGGGCTTCCCATAATGGGCATCTGGTTGGCCACTGTGAGAACAGGAGGTTGGACTAGATGGGCCACTGGCCTGATCCAACAGGCTGTTCTTATATTCTTGCTCTTAGGTAGGAGGGTCTGCGTGAGATCCTGGGGAGCCATTGTCTGTCAAAACAGACGAATCTGGGTTACGTGGACACATAGTTTGACTTGGTATAAGCAGTGGGTGCTGGTGTCCATCAAGATGGGTGGGACAGAAAGCAGGGTGGGCAGAGGCAGAGCCAGTCCCAGGCAGACCACCCTGATTGGTTCTATGCTGTGAAGCGGTCTATAAATTTGCACAAATAAATAAATGGAGTGATTGAAGGGGTGTACAAGATAAACAGAGCAAAGCACACGAACACAAGCTCTAAAACCAATAACACCAGTTCAACCAATTCTATAAACAGTTGTGTGCAACCAGTGCAGGATTTAACTCTGCCCCCCTATCTATTAGCTGATATCACAAGTGACATCAGCTGATGGGCAGGTGAGCATAGTTTAGGGGAAATGGCCTTGTGGGCCACATTGGGCCCTCTCCGGGCTGGATGTTCCCTACCCCTGATATAAGGCAACCTCCTATGAATGTAAAGTCCCTAAAGTTTAATAGATAAATAAAGTTGTAGAGATGGAACTGCTATTGACCTTAGAATGAGAGATCTCAAGTTGTATCACAGTGATCCTCCTCAAGCACAATGGAATTAGATTAAGCATGTCTAAGCATAATGCTATAAGCTCTGTGGTCAGCTTATCAAATAACAAACATGGACATTTCACCAAGACATTTAAATAATGATCTGGTGGAGGGTTTGTGCATTCTTAATTCCATAGTTCACAAAGCAAAGTGGCCTTGCCACACGTATGGTAAGGTGGCCAGATGTCAGGCACTATTAGAGCAGATTAAGCAATTGATATATCTTGACTACTCATGGAAACAATTCATCCAGTACAAGTATATATTCTGTATACGGCAGGAGTGGTCAGAAGGTTGAGCAGGACCTGCTTGATAGACTCTGGGTGATTTTCAGTAAATAACAAAGATTTCTGACTCTCATTTGTTGAGTTATAAGAATGTCTTTTCACCCCAGATTAGGCTGCTGAGATGAGTTTGCAGTGGAGTGGGGGGCAGGAATGTGTGAAAGGACTCTGAGCTGAGTTCCAGCAACCAAAACAGATCCCTGAGCTGAGATGGGCACCCTCTTCCTTCATTTTGTGGTCCACACACACATCCTTTCTAAGCCACCATTTTGCCCTTGGCCCCCACCTGATACCTCAGGCTCCACAAAGAAACAAAGCAGATCCACAAGCTTGATGAATGCCTGGTCCTAATATACAGGATTGAGGCTTGGAACATTACAGTGCATCAGTAATCGTGCTTCTCTCTGTCTGTCTGTCTCTCCTTTTAAACAGGTCAAAAGGGTGATTCAGGCTTACCTGGACTCCCAGGACCTCCAGGATTCCCTGGCCTGAAGGGAGAGACAGGTCTCCCAGGATCCCCTGGCCTTCAAGGTTCACCAGGCCCTCCAGGACTGCCTGGGCCACCTTCAGAAGGGCCTAAGGGTAGCCCTGGGCCACCAGGCATACCAGGGAGGCCAGGTAAGAAATAGAAAGGTTGATACACTGAATGTTTTGCTGACAGGTTATTGGTCTGTTGGACTAGACTGAATTTCTGATCGGTCCTTTCAGTACTTAATATATTGCTTGGCTGAGAATGCAAGACGCTAACCCAGTGTCTTCAGGGTATCCTTAATTTAGCACCAAAGGTTACCTGAAAGTAGCGCTATCAAGAGCAAACTCAAAAGAGCACTTACTGATAACCTGGCATCAAACTTTTTGCCACCTTGAAATTGCCTCCGCATGTCATCATCACGGCAATCATCCGGCCAAGCACCCAATCAACTTTAATTGCATCTGCCAATTATTGCCTGCGCCATGGCGCCACATGATAAACAAAATCCACCTTGCACACCACTATGTAATAATACGCACTGCCCACAGGACCTACGGAAATCAAATTCATGTTAGCAGCACAGCATGATCAGGTTGTATCACGGTTTCATTCTCATCTTCACATCACGTATGCTCATCCTTGCTCTATCACGTCCCACAACTCCCAATGGACTCGGTGCACCACCATCTTCATCTTCATCCTTCCATCCCTTGTCTTGTTTGCTGTTCCGCCATGTACTAATCCTGGAATGGATAATTCCCATTTTGTGGGTGAAATGCCACTGAGCTGATATTGGGTATCTGACAAAATTTGCAGAATGACTGGAACATTTCTTGGGTGGGGGGAACCCAGAAAAGCTGGTTTATTTTTCATGCTACTTCCTATGTCCTCAAATACTACACTACAATCGTAACGTGAGGCTGCCAAACCATGACCAAGGGTTGTATTCCATGTTTGTCCAACTCCCAGTAGACCCATTAAAATGAATGGACATGGCTAACTTAGGTCCATTCATTTCATTGGGCCTGCTCTGAGTAGAACTTGGTTCAGTATGACGCCAAGGTGTTACTGGAGTCATTGCCTATGGTACAGTTTTTATTTATATGGGCTCCTGATTTGCAGGTGTGTGTGTATTCTGTGACTTATTAAATAAACATTACTGATTAATCTATATCCCGCCTTTCTTCCAAGGGGCTCAAGGTGGCGTATATGGTTCTCCCCCTCCCGTTTTATCTTCACAGCAACCCAGTGAGGTGGATCAGACTGAAAGGCAGGGACTGGCCCAAGCGAAGCTCACTGTCACCCAGTGAGCTTCACAGATGATGTTTTAATGTAGAGAATCCAGGACAACTTTTAGCCCCTGGGGCTCAAAAAGGTCTGGGCAAAACTAAATGGAATCCCAGGAAACAAAAGTGGGCACAGCAGGGATGCACAGCAGTTAGGAGGGGTCAGACTTTGGTGCAAATTCTTCGTCCTTCCGTAACAGAATTTATTTGTTTGTTTATTTAAAATATTTCTCATCTTCCTTTCATCAATACAGACATCAGAACACAAAATAAGAGCAACCAACCCAGTCGTAAAATGACAGCCTTCAAATAAAGCATCTGAAAACAGAGCACGTTTAACATTATTAATCTTAGCAAAACTCAGTGATAAGTCTTAATCTGGCAGCAAAAGTATAACCATGTGGGTATACAGTCGTACCTGCAAGGGGAATCGCTGCAGAATACAAGCCCCTATCTGCATGCTGCCTTAAATTTTTTAAGAAATGTACATCGTTCCTTTTCTCTGTAAAATCTCTGAAGGTGGCTTACCAATACAGCTAAAAGTTATTGGAGTTTGGTATACATTGCAGCGGAGTGCAGAAATAAATAGTCTGGTAAGACTGTTGGTTGAAAGAATAAACTAATGTCAGTCAGTCCGTTTTATTGCCTAGCCGTAGGCCATTGCAACATACAGAATCGCTGATCATTATATAAAACTACAGTTAAAACATTCTTTGGTAAATTTCAAGAGGTGTACAGGGCAAAACTTATCCCCTATGAATTACTTGACAATTGAGCCAGCTGTGCCGCACGGATCTTATGTGCAGCACAGGCAAAGTGTGTAACCGCAGGATTTTTGTCGGCTAAAAGGAAGATGATGGTATCCTGCACAGACCTCCCCCATATTAGAAATTCACCCAGAATTCTGGACCTCGGATGTGCATAAAGGGGGCATTCTAGTAAGTAATGCCAGAGATCCTCAACTGCCTTGGTCCCACAAATGCAAAATCGCTGGGTCCATGGGGTCTGGTTATAACGGCCCACCAGTACAGTGTTCGGCATTGACTGGAACCGGAGTGCAGTGAAAGCTTGAATAAAGAAATGTAAGGTTTATTACTACCGGGAAACCACTGTAGAGCCGTGAGGCTCGCCCTCACAGATACTATCTGTGACTGACTAGAAAGGAAGAGGAAAGAAGTAAAGCCTGAGGAAAAGCAAACAAATGGTTACTAAAAAGGGTATCAGCAATGGAAGATTAGGCTGTCTTTGTCTGTCATCCCCCACCAGTTCACGTTACTTGTTACAAGTGCTGGTGCTTTACTCCCAACAAAAATGACAACATAAACACTCAGCAAAAGGCGTTAATGCAAATTAAGTAGATACACATACAGCTGTAAAAATACAAATTAAAGCCATTAAAGCTCATAACTCCTAATTGCTGTTAGAAGTTCAAGTAAACTGGAAGGTAGCAGCCTAAGGGGACACAAGGAAGGTGCCAAGCAGATCTCCCTGGGTAGGAGCTCTGCAGCCATGGAAAAGGACCTCCCATCAATGGCCACCTGACTGGGCAACTTCATATGGATGCAATAAGATTTGATTTACCTTGGCGCAAAGCTTTGATTTTCCTCCACCTCCCCCAAAAGAATATGCATAGTCCTATGTTCCAGTAAAGCAGAGAGAAGCCTAAAGTAGTCTCATACTTAGAAAGAGAATACTTTAGGCTGTGGCTAACAGGAAATTACCAGTAATGGCTCAGTGGTTCTGTTCCCATCAACTTGGTTTGCATTGCATGTGTACCATGTGGAGCCTTCATCTCACTCCACTGCGCGTGTCCCAATGTGGGTAGACCAAACTGTTATTACCAGTCAAGTCAATCCACATTCTAGGCCTCCGAAATGGGCCAGAATGGGTTAAATGCTGTCTCTGTAACCCAGGAGTGTGGAACCTTTGGCCCTCTAGATGTTACTGAACTGCAACTCCCATCAGCCTTAGTGAACATGGCCACTGACCAGGGGTGATGGGAATTGTAGTTCAGCAACATCTGGAGGCCCAGAGGTTCTCCACACATGCTGTATCATAACACCACAGTGCAATTGGCCACCAGAAGCATATGTTTCTTGGACAAAGAATAATGGACCCTTTGGATACCTATGGAGCTGGGGTAAAAGGTAAAGGTGTCCCCACACTTATAGTGCGAGTCATTTCCGACTCTTAGGGTGACGTCTTGCGACGTTTACTAGGCAGACCGTATATATGGGGTGGGATTGCCAGTTCCTTCCCCGGCCTTTCTTTACCCCCCAGCATATGCCGGGTACTCACTTTACCGACCACGGATGGATGGAAGGCTGAGTGGACCTCGACCCCTTTTACCGGAGATTCGACTTCCTCCTTCCGTTGGAATTGAACTCTGGTCGTGAGCAGAGCTTCGGCTGCGTTACCGCCGCTTACCACTCTGCACCACGGAGGGCCTTGCTGGGGTATCATTGCTGATAATTTGATGCATTCTTGCATCAATCCAGTAGGGGAGTTCCTCAACACTGACATGGGTTTGCTTTTTGATGTGAGGACTCTGTAAATACCACTTCACCCCAAGATGCAAAATTAGACTATTTTTGTTCAATTGGGCTGAAGAAGAAAAAACTGTCTGTGGATTATAATAGTTTGGTCTATGCATAATGTCCAAAAGAATTTTAGATGGACTGCTGTGAAAATGTTTAGCTTATTGACATATCTAACCATATTGATGTTTTCCCCTCCTATTGATGGTCTTGGTGAACTTTTGATCCCCCTCTTCCAGGTGCCACAGGTTAGCTCATTAACTTTAGTGTGGTAACTTTGCATGACCTTGAATGTACTTCTGTGATGAAAACAAATGTCTCAGTCTGTAGGATGGGTATGCCAAGTCATTCATTAATCTTACATAGCTGTAATGCAATCAGTAACAAGGGGGGAGGGGGAGCCCAGCACAAGGAGTTGTGTTGGGAGCCCTGCAGCCCCTGGAGATCATTGTCAGGGCATGGGAAATGGCTTGCAAAGTTGGTACCAACAACTCAAAAAGTATCTTCAATGGGATGCCATGTAACGATGTTCCAGATGCTTTCAACGGCTTGCAGGATGGGAAGCAAAACAGCACCATTTGTCAAACATTTACCAACATCATACTCATGACAGAACTGCCATTAGGAACATGGCACTGTGTGTGTTCTGCACTGAGTGTGAGAAATTTGTTTGAAAGGATGTGTCTGGTGCCACACATGTATATTGAACTCACAACTGTTTGGTTTAATAGATTATGTGTGGTTGATACCTGACATGAGTCATATTTGGAGCAGACCCATTGAAATCAATGGACCTAACGCTGGATACCACCCTATTTTTGTCATGTAAAGAAAGTGTTTTTGTGGGTCTTTATCCTATTTTTTTTCTATATACATACTTTCTGATTGTTGGCTAGGAACCCACCCCTATTTTATGTTATTTTGACTGTTAGTTCAGATTATATTTTATTTATTTATTATTTAAGACATTTATATAACCCTTAATCATTAGGATTTCTAAGTGCTTTTGCATAAGTTGGCCTCTACAGTTTTGTCAAAACCACACCGCTGATGGATAGAATTGAGTCTAAACTTACCTGCCCATTCACCCAGTTTGAAAAGATGGGATTTCACCTGGAGTAATTTGATATCATCCACAAACTTTACTGCCTCAGTTGTCAGTTCTGGCTGCAGATTGTTTACAAATAGATGAAGTAACACTGGTCCCTGTGTGGATCGCTGAGACTTGGCTTGTTTGTAATAGCGTAAAGCTGCAGTCTTATAAGCACTTACCTAGGAGTAAATCCTGTTGAACTCTTTAGGACTTACTTCTGAGTAGACTTGCAAAGGATTGCAATGTTTTCCCTTAACTGTTTCTGTTCTGATTTTGGTGAATATTTTTCCTGTTCTATCCTAATGTAATGTTAGTCAGACCCAGGGCCGGTGTAACACAGTAAGCAAGGTAAGCATGGCAGGAGGGCGCAAAAACTTTTTAAAAACACCTGGAAAAATCAATAATAAATTACTAACATTTGAATTGAAAAATGAACACAAAAAGGTAAGGGCGCCAATTTATAATTTGCAGGGGGGCGCCAAACATGCCAGCCCCGGCCCTGGTAAGACCTAATTATTGTGGGTGGCATTCAATGGTAGTCCAATCCAGAGTAGACCCATTGAAGTTAATAAACATGACTAACATAGGTTCATGAATTTCATTGGGTCTACTCTGAGTAGGACTTAGTTAAATACAACCTAATACATTTCCATAGTATAGAAATGACTTGGCATACGCATAGGTATTAGATTTAGATGAGGTCTTGAAAGTTTTGCTATGATGGCTTTTAAGAAGCAAATCCTCATAACTGGTCACAGAAGCATAGTTTTAATTCTATGCATTGAATTAATGTAACACTCACCTCTGGCTCACTAAATCCGCAGATTAGTTTTAGGATCAATCTGTGCTAATATATTTAAAGCTATATCATGCCACTTTAAACAGTCATAACTTCCCCCAAAGAATCCTGGGAATTCTAGTTTGTTAAGGTACTGAGAGGAAGTAGGAAACTCCTATTCCCCTCACAGAGCTGCAATTCCCAGAATGGTTTAACCAGTGCCAGTGCCAGAGGGTAGCCAGGTTGGACCCTGGCCAAGGGACCCTGCAGCTCAGAGAGGCCCCTGAAGGGCCCCTTCTTATGGTGGTAGGGTGATGCTCTCTTTCTGTGATCTGCAGCAGCATCAGGCTCGCGGAGAGGGAGCTCCCAGGCACCCCCCAATACAGATAGCACAGGCTTCAATAAGCCCACACGCATACCCCACCTACCACACCTATCAGTGTGAGTGCCATGTGCTCTGTGCATGCATGCCTGCCGTTACCCAAGATTGCAGTGGGGGCAGGGGTGTAGTTGTCCAGGGTCCTGGGGGGGCTTAGACCCTTTACTTTTAGGAGAGACAGGGCCCCTATGTCTCCAGGATCCCATGAGCCAATCAGCATAAAAGTGTGTTAGTCACTGAGAAGAGTCTTCTAACATGTCTCCTTGTCCTTTCCTGCTGATTAAAGCCAATCAGAGTGAAGACTCTTTTCAGTAGCTAACACACTCCCCTTTCATGCTGATTAGCTCCTCGGAACGTCTGTTTTTGTGGGAGAAGGCATTAATAAGGAAAAAGAAGCAGAAGGCAGTATTGAAACCTGTCCAGATTATTCTTTCATCTTAGAAGGTTGTATACTCTTAGAGGGGGGCGCGGCTATGGCCATCATGAAGGGACCCTGCGCTTCTGAATTTTTGCCACTACCCTACTGGGCCAGGGCTTCCCTAAGGGGCTGGCACCTCTGCCACCATCTTGGTTGATGGGGGCATGCATGTCTTTCACACAACACAAGAGGTAGGTGGGGAATGTGAGCAGACTTTCCCTGGGCCACCCGTATAGGCGGTTGAACTATGGTGCTGTGGGGCTGGGGCAGGCTGATCCCGAAGAGCCCAGTCATGCCTGGTGCTGGCCCTGGGTTTAACAGTCAATCCCTCTTCTCAGAGGACTCTGGAAATTGTAGCTCTGTGAGGGGAATAGGGGCCTCCTAACAACTCTCAGCGCCCTTCACAAACATCCCCAGGATTCTTGGGGGAAAGCCGTGACTGTTTTAAAGTGTATAATTAATACTGCTTTAAATGTATATGGGCCTAAAAGATGAAAGACGAGAAGCCATGCCCAGCACTGCGCTGCCCTGGTAGGGCAACGTGGACCAGCCATTGGATTTTTCTGTATTTAAAGTCATAGCAAAACTTGCATTCTGTTTATACTAGAATTTTTGCATTAGCCTCATCTTTTGTTTAGTATTAATATAATATGATTTGCAAAGGATAGAGAGACTGAGAGAGCAAGCGAGATAAAACTTAACATGTACACAGTATATATAAACCTTGGTTTATAATTGAACGTTGCATGGAAAATGTATTTTAAAAAAAACATTTCACTGACATGTTCTGTTTGGGGGGCATGAGCTCTCTGCTGCCTTTGCCCTGGAGAAGTCAATGCACGAGGGACTGTACCAAATAATAATAGTAATGTATTTCAGCAGGATCAACTGGAAATTATAATTGAAATATTAACAGAGGTTCGCAGTATATATGCCTCTTTCATTAATTATTATTACTACTACTACTACTACTATCTAAATAAAATTAATACTAGTGCTTATGGGTAGCTGGGTGCCATAGAGGTATATTCAGACGTAACATAGCTCAGTGTTAGAGCATCTCTTTTGCATGCGGAAGGTCCCCGGCATCTCCAGGTAGGGCTGGGAGAAAACCCAGTCTGGAACCCTAGAGAACCACTGCCAATCAGTGTAGACAGTACTGAGATAGATGGACCAGTGGTCTGACTCAGTCTAAGGTAGTTTCTTATGTTCTCCTTGGACCGTTTTCCCACTCAAAGTAACTCTCCAGCTGCCTCCCGTAGGGGGAAAGATGCAGGGGTCTGTATCTTTTCCCTTTGGAAGAAAAATCAGCTTGTGGAAAGGATTGGGAGGAAAAGTGGATGGCAGGGAAAATATAAAGTTCCTCCTCTCTACCTCCTTGGCCTTCCTGTGTCCCTGATTGCAGCTCCCTGTCGACGGTTCCATTTTTAGAAAATGTTTTAAAAGGTTTATATATAATGTGTACTTTGGCTTGAGACAAGCTCCTATTATCTAGCCTCCAACCTAAATCTAAAAATAGTGACCTGACTTCACAGCATTCTGTGTTAAGCAGGAGCAAGAAAACTTTTTCAGCCCAAGGGCCACGTTCCTTCCAGGCAGCCTTTCGAGGGCCACATGCTAATGGTGGGCAGGGCAGAGGCAAAAGTGGGCAGAGCAATAAATGTTATTTTTGCCTTCATTTAGAAGACTAGTTTCTACACGCATTCATACACACTGCTCCCTATCCTCCATCTAGGCAAGCAAGAGGCATTGTCAGAATTCGAGGACACATTCAAGCCAGGCAAACGCAAGAATGTGCAAAGTAGGCCCAGCAGGGGATAGGGCCTGGAGAGAGTCTTGAGGGCCAGAAAGAAAGGCTTGGAGGGCCACAATTGATCTCTGGGCCAAAGGCTTCCACCCTCGTTGTAAAGAGAGCTGAAGCTGTATGGCCTTGTACCCATTTACCTGGGAGTAAGTCCCATTGAACTCAATAGAATTTATTTCTGAGTGGACATGCTCAGATGTTGCGAGATACCTGTGAAGAGCTCTGAATATATACAAATTGTTGTAGTTGTTGTTGTTTGTAATAAACCAGTTTTCTGCTTATGAATGGGATAGTGCTAATACTTAGGTTCTCCGTTTTACTTTATATTAAAGTTCTGCATTGCTTGGCTTTTCTCCTCGAATTCCTAAATCATTTTGCTGTCCAAAGGCCCTTTGGTGGTCCTTCAGCAAAGACTGCCGCTCTTTACTTTGCAAGTGCAATAATCTCAGGCCACCTTTGTCCCCCATGCAGCACCATCAGTGAAATGATCACAATAGTACATTGTCTTTGTTTATGTGGAACTAATGTACAGCAAGCCTCAAGCTGCAATATTAAAACCAGAACTCCAACCAAGATTTGGATTTAGTGGATTGCCTCACATTGGGTCATAGCAGCCTAATCACCAGAATAAGTTGTATACATAAATTCTGCTAAGTGTATATATATATGTGTGTGTGTATGCACACACATCTTTGTGTATATCAATATGGGGGGGTGTTCTCGTGTGCATGTTTTCTGCGCTGTAAATACAAAATATGCTGGTGAAATGGGTTTCACTGTTTAGTATCAATATCTCTTCTGTACTACTTCTAACTAGTAATCTTATTTTGCACTGTGTGGTGTCTGATATCCCCCCCTAACATCGATCATTGGGCTTTGGTGTGAACTCTGACCCTTCCAGGTCCTCCAGGTTAGATTCTTACCTTGGTCAGTTTGCTTTACGTTGCATTGGTTGTTTAAAATGTGATTTTGACTGTAAATCATGTAGTGGTTTATCATTTTGTGAATGAGCCTTGGGGCTCACAAACTCCCCATCCGCCCCAGCCCCTGGCTTTGTCGTGAAAATGAAATTGGAAACTTTTACTTCCATTTTTAACTAACTGCAGTTTAATAATGATATCCAAAACCAGACAAGCTGTGATTAGACTTAACTATGGTTTCCTGGGGGGGGGGGGGACAGAAGACAACTTCAAACTGTGGTTTATTGTATCAATAAGCCATAGTTAGGATTTAACCACAGTTTAGGGTTTGTAAATAATGCTAAACTGTGATTAATTGAAAATGGAAGTGAAAGCTTTCAATCTCCTCTGTCAAAGGGGGAGAGAAATGCTAATGCATGTAATGCTAATCGTTGTGTTTAAGAACTGGGATTAGCCCTCCGTAGCTGCACTTGATCATACTGAAGAGCAGCTAATTTTGTCCCTTATTATTTCACGTTTTTAATATACTGGCAATATTTATATTCTATATTTTATGTTCTCCTACATGTTTAAGCAATGACAAGCATCGGCTACTTTTGTATAACTTTCCTTTAAGATACAAACTACATTTTATACTTGTGTCTGTTACCATCTAATGATGACTTTGTATTTATCAGTGCGGCTAAAGAAATAAATGGGCACAAGCCTTTGAGAATCTCATTCCCACAACTTGCAGCCCAACAGAAGGGCATGAGTTGTCCAAACATAGGAAATGTGTCCAAGGGAATGTGCCCCTTTCTCTCATTGTGGGCCTGTTTCTCTTTGCTGCTGAAGGTGCCATGTTACCTTTACTGTGGCATTGTTCAATTCCCATTCCTTTCAATTGAGCCTAAGAAAGGACAACCCACTAGTGTTTTGTGCCCGGTATAGGTTGTGTGAGTCCCCCAAACGTTGTAAAGGTTGCTTGTATAAATATGAACGTTATCAGCAGGAGCACCAGGGTCAAGTCCCAGTTCCTTCCACTCCCCCAATCTGTAAGACAGGAATAGAGAACCTGTGGCCCTCCAGATGTTGTTGGACTTACAACATCCATCACCCCTGACCTTTAACCATTCTAGCTGGGGCTGATAGGAGTTGTGGTCCAATAACATCTGGAAGTCGCCAGGTTCTTCATCCCTCCTGTAAGGCTATATACATTGTCAGTATGCTTTGTTTTAAGTGGATTATATAGAGTAAAAATGATTTGAATTTAGATGAGTGGATGTGATTATTAGTGGTGAGGCTAGTAATCTGAAATGGCTTCCTTTGGGAGGCTCAGGCTCGCAAGCCCAGATAGTACATTGCAAGAGATGGCTACAGAATCCCCAGACCCAACATCCAGGTCCTTCCTGGCTCAAATCGGCTCCACTTTGAGCATGAAAACACATCTCCCCACAACCCCAAAGGGGGCAGCTTCACTTTAGCATAAACCCTTACTGATGGCAGAGGTGAACCTCAAGGGAACCAAGTCATTCTGACCCATAAACTTCTGTTTGGCAATACCAAGGTTTGCCTGGTCCAGAAGGAGCCCGTGGACCCCCTGGAACTGGAGGAGTTAAAGGAGAAAAGGGAAACGCTGGCCAGCTAGGACAGCCCGGACTGCCCGGTTTAAAAGGAGACCAAGGGTTACCTGGACGCTCGGTGAGTGCTCAGGAGGGGAGAAATGTTCATTTCTAAAGTTGTGTTTGGTTTCAAATTCAAGAGATTTGGGCTGCAGTCATGTGCACGCTTTTCGCTTTGGTGCTTTTTGATCATGAAAGTGATAACCATACTTGTGTTGTCTTAGGGTGATCCTGGTCATCCGGGTCTGAATGGAATGAAAGGCGATCCTGGTGTCCCAGGAGTCCCAGGGTTCTCAGGTACATAAAAAGGAATTCTGTAGAACCTCGTGCACATAAAGGCCCATTAGGCCAGGTCTATCTAGCCCAGTGTTCTCTAGACTTTTCCCACCGCCTAAGGCCCCACCTGCATTTATTTGGGTTATACCATGAAAGAAGCATTATTTCATTTTCGACAGTCGTGGCTTCCCCCAACGAATCCTGAGAACTACAGTTTGTTAAGGGTGCTGAGAGTTGTTAGGAAGACCCCCCATTTCCCCACAGAGCAAAAATTTCCAGAGTTCCCTGGGAAGAGGGATTGACTGTTAAACCACCCCAGGAATTGCAGCTCTTTGAGGGGAAGAGGGGTCTCCAAACAACTCTCAGCACCCTTCACAAATTACAGTTCCCAGGACTCTTTGGGGGAGGCCGTCGCTGTTAATGTGGCATAATACTACTTTAAATGTGTAGTGCAGATGGGGCCTAAGGTTCTTTTAACTGGAGGTTTTATTTATTTATCTTAGGACTGAGATAAAATGATGGCAAATTTGGGGGGCACCATTTTGGTTATTTTAGAAGTTGGGTCCAAAGCAGTTCATCACTTTTCGGAGGGGGGGTAGCTACACGTGCAGTAGCTTAATTCCCACTTTCCATTTACAGTTTAAAAGCCACCATCTGTGACAGTGACAGGCTTCCTCTCTTCCCCCACCCCACCTCCAGTCTTTAGACAGTGTTTAAACTGCCATGATTCCCAGCCCTCTGTTTCCACACACACACCCTGGAAGAGGCATGTCCAGCATTCTAGCACACCTTCCAGCCAGGCAAAAGCACTCAAGGAGGCTGAGAAGCAGGGTCAGCAGGGGGTGTGACTGGTGAGAGTTCCAGACGCCCAACAGAGAGGCCTCAAGGACAGTGGCGGCTGGTGACCCCATCAGTGGGTCAGTGGAATCCGCTCTGGGTTTTAGTTTGAACTTTCAAGCAGCTGTCCAATGTGCTGAACTTATAGGTTTCAAAATAAAATATCATACCGAATGAAATTACAATGTACCATTTGTAATTCAGTAACATGAGAGCATTGGTCAGGGTCTGATTACTTCTGCAAGGCACTGTATCTCGTGCTGGAGAGAGTGAAAGAGTGGCTTCATGCACTAATACTGCTGCTAAGTCAGCAGTTCCCAAACTGTTGTCTGGGGACCACCAGCGGTCCATGAGCTTCATTCAGGGGGTCTGTGCCACGTCTGTGTATTTGCGGTTGAAGACAGGAAATGACACTTCCATTGCATTAAATATACAGATTGGGTTTTGTTTTTTTTAAAATTGTATGTTAATTGCTTCTTTATTTCTTACATTGCCTTCTATTGCATTGGAGTTTGAATTTTATGGAACGCAGCATATAAAATAAAAGAAGCAGTTAGAAAACACAGAAATCACGCATCTAGCACAGCACATTACAGCTGCTACAACAGGCAGAGAAATACCATTCAGTGGTCTGCCAAGACCCTCAGCCATTTTGAAGTGGTCCGTGGGGAAAGAAGCTTGGGGACCACTGTGCTAAGTCCAAGGCACAGGCCTTTCATTCCTACCGTGTTATTAACTGCAAGACTTCCACTTTTCAGGTATGCAGGGACCTCTCGGACCTCCAGGACCAGCAGGCCTGGGAGGAGACCCCGGACCCCCTGGATCTCCAGGTAGGAAATGTGGTTTCTGTGTGACTGAACCAAAATAGAAAAGGAGGTGTGTGGGCCCACCTGGCTGTTGCTCTTTTTGACCAGGGTAGCTGGTGAATGTGTAAGTAGTGGCAGCGGCAGTGATGGCGGTGATGTGTCTCAAAGAATTTGCCTGTTGGGTTTCTTTTCCTTTAAAGAGCCGCCATTGTGGGCCCTCAAAGCCCCCCATATGGTTTTTCTATGCTAGCATTTTTAAAACTCATACAGAGAAACTGACCCTCTCAGAAAGGAGAGAACGGTTAGAAAAGGCCAGGCTGCAAATCATAGTTTGTTAGGAGTGAAACAAACCAAAATAACTGGTTTGGGTGTAAAGTTTGAATCAAGGATCATGGTTTATTCCTCCCAGCATGAGTTGGAAGAAACAAAGCGGACACGATTCGTTTGTGCATGGTAAACCATGCCTTATGGCTTGCTCTGACGTGGGGACATGAGCATAGATTCATAAGGGGAAGGGGGGAGCTTTTGGTTCATGGAGACCAGCTCCCTGTTGGCTGCAGAAACTCCAGGGCTAGAGCATCTCCAAGAGAAGGCTGTCTGGCCTCTACTTGAAAACCTCCACTGAGGGACAGCCCACCACCTCCCTAGGCCATGGTTCCTTGGTCAAAGTACTCGTCCCATCAAGGCATTGCTCTTAATCTTCCACCAAACTCTGCCTTCTGGCAACATGAGTCCATTAGCTCTAGTCCTATCCTAGGGGCAGCAGAGAGCAAGACCTTGATCTCTCCTCTGCGACAGGCCTTCAGCTATTTGAGTGTTTGGACAGTGCTATCACGTCCCCTCTCTCAGCGTTCTCCAGGCTAAACCTACCTGGTTCCTTCAACCCGTCCTCACGGGACTTGTTTTTCATACACCTGACCATCTTCGTTGCTCTCCTCTGTTCTGACCTCGTTCCAATTTGATTACATCAAATTGTAAACTGCCCAGAGAGCTTCGGCTATGGGGTGGTATATAAATACAATAAATAAATAAATAATACTTCCACCTTAAAGTGAGGATGTTGCCCTTTTAATGAAGTTCACTTGCCTTGTGCTTTTGGGTTACAGCAGAATTGGGAACCCGTAGCCCTGAAGGTGTTGTTGGACTCCAGCTCCCATCAGCCCACACCAGGATGGTGAATGGTCAGGGATGATGGGACTTGGAAACCAGCAACATTTCCTCTTGCTGGGAGGAAGGGCAGGATATAAATCAAATAATAAATAAATAAATAAATAAATAAATAAATAAATGTCTAGAGGGCCACAGGTTTCTCATCCTTCTATTACGGAGATGCATGTCTTGAGCCATATTCAAAATACAAATGAAGAAATCTGTAGGCAACAGGTGTTAAAACTGTTCACACACACACACACCCGTTGCAACAGCAAAGGCTGGTATATTTGAGTTCCCAACAAGAAGGAAGGATTTATGGCAGGTTGATTCTACTCCCATTACTTCACCCACTGGCGCACCTGCATTTTAACATTTAGCACCACTTATTACAAAATATTTCCATGTGACTGTTACTGCCAGGGTAACCACAACAGTTTATTTTGAACCACCTTTGCTTGGGACCTAGCTGTAGGTAATGCAAAGGATGTTATCTGGTAAACTGCTCTTTTTCACAAAAATCATTTCTAGCATCTGCCAAAAAGTGTCCTGACTGACAAACAGGGAGTTGATAGGTCTTCATAGAATCATAGAGTTGGAAGGGGACTACAAGGCCATCGAGTCCAACTCCCTGCTCTATGTGGGAATCCAAATTAAAGCATAATTCCTTTGCTTTCTGACATACCATCTCAGCTCCACTAATGCAGAATCTTGTCACATAGGCCAAATAATAGTGTCCTTCCAAGACACAGGGCACAGTCTAGAAACCACATGCTGTTGACATGCTTTCCCAAATGACCGTTCATCAAGAAGAGAAAAAATTTCCATGTTATGTGAAATCTTAACATAATGATGCTGAGGGAGGAAAGGGAAAATTTTGGACCAGATCCAGATCAGGCTGGATTTCAGTGTCATTAGTTCAGTGTCATTAGTTGGGTCAACGATATGTCTCTGTCTTTTGTTCTGAATGTCATTTGCGTTCAAGGCTGTCTTGTTTGCTGTAAAACGTTTTTAAAAACCCTTTTTATTTGTGCCACAAATCAAAAGTTTTCCATGGAGTCTCATTGACTTGTCTCCTCTGGGAGGCATGTCTTGGGATGACTTTGGTCACTGTTGGAATTATTGGTGGAGTTGACAGAAGGTTCTTCAGTCTGATCGAGCAGAAAGATGGCGACCCTGATGGAGCTAATCTGTTTTCTTTGGGTGGGATGTGGCTTGGCAAATGTTTGCCCTTGTCTGGTGCAGCCCCCTCCCAATGTTGTCGTTATGTGCCTTCAAATCGATCATGACTTATGGCGACCCTATGAATCAGTGACCTCCAATAGCATCTGTCATGAACCACCCTGTTCAGATCTTGTAAGTTCAGGTCTGTGGCTTCCTTTATGGAATCAATCCATCTCTTGTTTGGCCTTCCTCTTTTTCTACTCCCTACTGTTTTTCACAGCATTATTGTCTTTTCTAATGAATCATGTCTTCTCATTATATGTCCAAAGTATGATAACATCAATTTCATCATTTCAGCTTCTAGTGATAGTTCTGGTTTAATTTGTTCTGTTGTTGTTATGTGCCTTCAAGTCGATTACGACTTATGGCGACCCTATGAATCAGCAACCTCCAATAGCATCTGTCATGAACCACCCTGTTCAGATCTTGTAAGTTCAAGTCTGTGGCTTCTTTTATGGAACCAATCCATCTCTTGTTTGGCCTTCCTCTTTTTCTACTCCCTTCTGTTTTCCCAGCATTATGGTCTTTTCTAGTGAATTCTGTCTTCTCATTATGTGTCCAAAGTATGATAACCTCAGTTTCATCATTTTAGCTTCCAGTGATAGTTCTGGTTTAATTTGTTCTAACACCCAATTATTTGTCTTTTTCGCAGCTCATGGTATGCACAAAGCTCTCCTCCAACACCACATTTCAAATGAGTTGATTTTTCTCTTATCCACTTTTTTCACTGTCCAACTTTCACATCCATACATAGAGATAGGGAATACCATGGTCTGAATGATCCTGACTTTAGTGTTCAGTGATACATCTTTGCATTTGAGGACCTTTTCTAGTTCTCTCATAGCTGTCCTCCCCATTCCTTGCCTCCTTCTGATTTCTTGGCTATTGTCTCCATTTTGGTTAATGACTGTGCCAAAGTATTGATAATCATTGACAAGTTCAATGTCCTCATTGTCAATTTTAAAGTTACATAAATCTGTTGTCATGTCTTCAGTCTTCTTGACATTCAGCTGTAGTCCTGCTTTTGTGCTTTCCTCTTTAACTTTCATCAGCATTCATTGCAGATCATTACTGGTTTCTGCTATTAGTATCGTATCGTGTGCATGTCTTAAATTATTGCCATTTCTCCCTCCAATTTTCACACCTTCTTCATCTTGGTCCAATCCCACTTTCTGCGTATAGATTATGTTCTGTGTATAGGTTAAACAAATAGGGTGATAAAATACACCCGTCTCACACCCTTTCCTATTTGGAACCAATCGGTTTCTCCATATTCTGTCCTTACAGTAGCCTCTTGTCCAGAGTATAGGTTGTGCATCAGGACAATCAGATCCTGTGGCATCCCCATTTCTTTTAAAGCATTCCAGTTTTTCATGATCTACAAAATCAAAGGCTTTGCTGTAATTAATATAGCACAGGGTGATTTCCTTCTGAAATTCCTTAGTCCGTTCCATTATCCAACGTATGGTTGCAATATGATCTCTGGTGCCTCTTCCCTTTCTAAATCCAGTTTGGATGTCTGGCATTTCTCACGCCGTAAGAACCTTTGTTGTAGAATCTTGAGCATTACTTTACTTGCATGGGATATTAAGACAATAGTTCGATAGCTACTGCATTTCCTGGGATCCCCTTTCTTTGGAATTGAGATGTATATTGAACGCTTCCAGTCCGTGGGCCATTGTTTTCTTTTCCATATTTGTTGACAATTTTTTGTCAAAATTTGGACAGATTCAGTCTCAGTAGCTTGTAGCAACTCTATTGGTATGCCATCAGTTCCTGGTGATTTGTTTCTTCCAAGTATTTTAAGAGCAGCTTTCACCTTACATTCTAAAATTTCTGGTTCTTCATCTTACAGTTCCTCCGTGAATGAATCTGTCAACCTGTGTCATCTCTTTTATAGAGTTCTTCAGTGTATTGCTTCCATCTTCCTTTTATTTCAACTCGGTCAGTCAGTGTGTTCCTCTGTTGATTATTCAGCATCCCTACTCTTGGTTTAAATTTCCCTTTAATTTCTCTAATCTTTTGGAAAAGAGTTCTTTCTACCTTTTTAGTCCTCTTCTATTCCTATACAATAACTATTGTAATAGTTATCTTTGTCCCTGCGTACTCGTCGCTGTATAGTTGCATTTAGAGTTCTAACCGTATTTCTGTCTCCTTTTGCTTTTGTTCCTTCTCTCTTTAACCATTTTAATCCATTGAGGTCTTTCTCTCTTTTTAACAAGAGATATTGTCTTTTTGCATTCTTCCCTGATAATGTCTCTGACTTCACTCCATACTTCTTCTGGTTCTCTGTAAACTAAGTTAAAAACTCAAATCTGTTCCTTATTTGGTCTTTATATTCTTCTGGGATGTTGTTTAATTTGTATTTTGGCATTATGATTGCTTTGTTCTTCTTCTTTAGCTTTACTCTAATTTTCAATATTACCAGTTCATGATCTGTACCGCAGTCTGCTCCTGGGCTTGTTTTCGCAGAAAGTATGGAACTTCTCCACCTTCTGCTACCAATTATATAATCAATTTGATTCCTATATTGACCATTTGGTGATGTCCACGTGTACAGTCATCTTTTCGGTTGCTCAAAAAATGTGTTTTCAAGAAACAAATTCACAGAATTCAGTAAGTCTTTCTTCTGCTTCATTTCTATCTCCTGAGCCCCATTTTCCCACAATTCCTATTTCTCTGTTCCCTACTTTTGCATTCCAGTCCCCCATCATTATCAGAACATCTTGTTTTGGTGTGTGATCAATTTCAACTTGTACTTCTGCGTAAAATCTTAACAATTCCTCTTCTTTTGCATTTGCCATTGGAGCATAGACTTGGATGATGGTTATGTTAATAGGTTTCCTGTTAAATCTCATTGATATCAGTTGCTCAGACCTTGCATTATAGCTCTTAATTGCCTTTGCTACATCACTTCTCACTATTAAAGCAACCTCATTTCTTCTTAATTTCTCATTTCCTGCATAAAATATTTTGTAGCTTAATTGAAAATGTCCCATTCCGTCCATTTTAACTCACTCACTCCAAGTATTGTAATGTTGATACGTTCCATTTCTTGCCTGACAATTTCACTTTCCCTAGTTCATGCTTCTCACATTCTATGTTCCTATTGTGTATGTTGTACAGCTCTGGACTCTCCTTTCGCATCTGTGCACATCAACCTCTGGGCTTCCTCTCGGCTTTGACCCAGCTGCGTCATTAGTCACGGTGCTACTCATACTTGTCCTTTGTTCTTCCCTAGTAGCTTGCTGAGTGCCTTCTGACCTGGGGGTCTCATCTTCCAGCACTATCTTGTACTGAATTTTGGATACTCTGTTCATAGGGTTTTCGTGGTAAGAGGTATTCAGAGGTGGTTTACCATTGCCTTCCTCTGAGTCTGGATGGATCTTAGTCTGGTGTCTCAACTTTGACCATTCCACTTTGGGTGCCCCTGCTAGGAATCTAGCTTGTTGGTCTAGACTCCTGATGGCATTGCTCTCAGCTTCTTCAACACTGTCAAACCCCCTCACCATGTTAAGGTGTGCATCCTAGAGGGGGTCCCCTCTCCTAATGAATCATTAAGAGGACCAACTAGTGCTCTCAGAACTTCAAACTTGCCTTTGCTTTGTCCTAGGTCCTCCAGGGATCCCTGGTCCAGCCGGACAAACAATTGTGGTTAAAGGTGATCCAGGTCCACCAGGTCCTCCAGGGCAGCCTGGATTGAAAGGTGTACCTGGACTGCCAGGCCCACCAGGATTGCCAGGTAAATTTCTCATTGGAGTTATTAGAAACTTGGTAAAAAAAAAAAAAAAACCGTCATTGCATATCTAACATTTGGATAGCTCCCTGGATTAAATAAGCTGTGGACCTATAATTGCTGAGAACTGAGGTATTCTGTTCAAGTTTGTTTGTGTCTATCCATATCTAGGCCCAATCGGTCTTCCTGGTGATACTGGGCGAGATGGGCTTCCTGGATTTGACGGACCAGGAGGGCGTAAAGGGGAGAGAGGACTTCCAGGTCAAGCAGGTATGGTAAGCGCTCCATCTCTGTAGAGGAGAACTTCAGGGACAGGGAACATAGGAAGCTGCCTGTGAATCAGACCAGTGGTCCATGCAGCTCAGTAATGTCTACACTGACTGACAGCGGTTCGTCAGGGTTTCTGGCAGGGAGCTCTGTCAGCCCTACTTGGAGATAGCAGCGATTTAACCAGGGACCTTCTGCATGCAAAGCAGATGCCCTACCACTGAGCAATGGCCCTTCCCCTGTGGTGCATGGAAACACAGAGGCACATGGTCTGTTTGTGGAGCAAACTGATTGGCCAGAGTATCAATTACCGTACAGTTGTGTTTTAATAAATAAATAACAGGATATTTTGAAGGGTTTTTTTAGATAGGTTTGTTTGTTGCATCATGCCTTTCCTCCAAGGATACATGATTTCCCTCCCTACGTCTTGTCTTCACAAACAACCCTGTGAGGGAAGCTATGCTGACAAGCCCAAGGTCCCCCAGTGATCTTCATGGCTGAGTGGGGTAACCTGTGTCTGAATGTAGTAAATATATTCATACAGGTAAATTTAAGCAGGTGCTCTCTAGAGGCTTTCTGATGCAGCCCTCTGTTATCTGCAGAGTAGAAAGAGCCATCTCTAAGGGGAAGGTTATATGTGCATGAACTGGAGGTATTATCTTACTGATTTATTTAACAACATTTGATTGTAATAAAACACCTAAGTGGCTTGCAAAAAAAAAAAAAAGTTAGGAAAATGTGGTTTAATATGTGAAGCAACATGTTTTAACCAAAGTACCAGACTGTGAAAGTACGTGAACTCTAAAATAGAGGAATGCAAATTTAACTGATTTTTTTTCAGTTGAAATGCACAAGGGTATGAGAGCAAATTCTCATTAGGACTGGGGAGCATTTTCAACTTCTTCTAAGTCAGGGTGTGTGCACGTGCGTCTATTTGTTTTTTATTTCAGAGAATGTTTATCTCACCTTTCCACTCTTGACACAGTGCTCAGAGCAGTTTACAATAGTTTTAAAAGACAAAACACAATGCAAGAACAACAACTTTTTAAAAGCAGAGACACATACTGTAAACCAGAAGCAAGGAGCCTCCAGTCTGCAGGCCAATCTTGGCCCATGAGGCCGTTTTACCAAAACCATACCCATTTGTCAATCATCTGGCATCACTGGGTGACATCAGATGATGGGTGGAGTTCAGTCATGCCGGGTGCTGCTTTGCTTGCTGGGGAACGTGCTGCTGAAGTAGACCCTTGCAGAGAGCAGGATTGAACCCTCTGCTCATTGGCAGGTGAGCTGAGAGCTGAATCCTGTTGGTGAAACAGACCCCTGCAGAGAGCAGGATTGGAACCCTCTGCTCACCAGCTGTTCCCGACAGCGACTGCACTGGCAAAGCAGACACCTCACCTCACCTCATGGGTCAACTTTTAAAGGGTGGACAGAACCGCCCACCTATCTGTCACCTGACATGGCCTCAGATAATTGACAAGTGGGTCACCCACCCACCTATTAAAGTTGGTACGCAGACTGGGAGGTGATAAAGATCTGACCCACTGGGCCAAAAGGGTTCCCCACCTTTGCAGTAGATGAACCAGTCTAAGAACAAAGATATCAACCACTAAAAAACACAGCCTAGCATGTAAAATGCTTGCCTAAATCAATTATTGGTTAGGCAGAGGAAAGCAAAGAGAGAAGGTGGGGAGCTTCATAGCTTAGCGCAGACACAGAGACCATGGCCCAGCTAGTCTTGCTTCGCCCACCATCAGGACATTTTAAAAAGCCACCTTGGCAGATCTTAGGGACTCTGCCCATATATTTAAAGCCCTGTGATGCCACTTTCACAGTCAAGGCTTCCCCCAAAGAGTCTTGGGAATTGTAGTTTTTTAAGGGTGCTGAGAGTTGGTAGGAAAACTCCTATTCTATGTGGGGGTGCTCCTGGATCCATCTTTGTCACTAGAGGCCCAGGTGACCTCCGTGGCTAGGAGTGCCTTTCACCAGCTTCAGCTGGTAAGACAGCTGTGGCTGTTTCTGGACCAGGATAGCCTGACCACTGTTGGCCACGCACTGGTAACCTCCAGGTAATGCGCTCTATGTGGGGCTGCCCTTGAGGTTGGTCCAGAAGTTGCAGCTGGTGCAAAATGCGGCAGCAGGACTGCTCACTGGGGCAGGGTATCGCCAACATGTCACCCTGCTGCTGAAAGAATTGCACTGGCTGCCCATTTGCTACCGGGCCAAGTTCAAGGTTCTAGTTTTGGTGTACAGCTTGGGACCAGAATGCCTGAAAGACAGTCTTACCCCTTATATACCCAGTGAATCACTGTGCTCTGCAGGTGAGGGCCTCCTGCAGATACCTTCTTATCAGGAGGTCTGTTCCTCACAACATAGGAAATGGACCTTTAGTGTGGCAGCACCTACCCTGTGGAATTTCCTCCCCTTAAATATTAGGCAGGCACCATCTTTGTTATCTTTTTGGCGCCTATTGGAGACTTTCCTCTTTCAACAAGTCTTTTAAGTTGAGACCTTATCCCAGTCTGCGTCTGTGTTGGAATTGCATTTTAATATGTTCTTAAACTTTCTTTTTTTAAATGTTTTTAATTTTAAAAGAAGTTTTGATAGTTTTTTTTAAGTAAACGTTTTTGAAGATGTTTTGTTTTGATGTGTTTTAAAGTTTGTTTTTATGATGTTTTAATATTTTTAGTGCTTTTATTTGCTGCCCTGGCCTCCTGCTGGGAGGAAGGGTGGGATATAAATCAAATAATAATAATATTCCCATCACAGAGCTACAATTACAGAATGGTTTAACGTTCAATCCCTCTTCCCAGGGAACACTGGGAATTGCAGCTCTGTGACGGAAATAGGGGGTCTCTTAACAACTCTTCACAAAGGATACTGCTCAGGGTTCTTTGGGGGGAAGCCATTACTGCTGAAGTGTTATAATGGTGGTTTAAAGGTGAAGTGCAGATGTGACTTACACAGTTTGGCAAAGCCACACCTACTTTCAGCTAGCTTAGCCCACCAAGTGTGGTGTCTCTTTGCTTCAGAACCTTTTGATTCATGCATCTTTACTCTGGATCAGAGGAATTATCCGCTTTGTTTATCCTGCACAAACAGGTCTCCGGGGTTCTCAGGGCCCCCCTGGTCCAGACGGATTGCAAGGACCACCTGGTCTCCCTGGGGCAGCTTCCGTTGCTCATGGATTCCTCATAACTCGCCACAGCCAAACAACAGACACCCCACTCTGCCCACAAGGAACCAGTCGGATTTACGATGGATTTTCTCTTCTCTACGTGCAGGGGAACGAGAGAGCCCATGGGCAGGACTTGGGTGAGACGTAGTCTTTGCTGTGAATGTGGGAGGTGCTTGTGGCAATGGAAAAGTAGAGAATTGTTTTTACAAGCTTGGTGCACTAATAAACAATAACAGCAATTTGTAATTATCATGGTCCAACCAGGGTTCAGTGGCTAGCTGCCTGGGGTTCCCATTCCCTGTGCTCATCATGTTTTATTGCATGACATGTGCCATTAGCACATAACGAACTGATCGAGCTTAAATTGCCCGGTTAACTTATGGAACTGCTGGGAAGGTTTGGTGACAAATGCTACATTTGGTGACTTTCAAAGAGTCAGATCAGGGCTGGCCAACATGCTGCCCTCCACGTGTTATTGGGACGCCCAACTCCCATCTCCTCTGTTGGTCATACTTGGTGGGAATGATGGAAGTCGGCATCCAACAGCGTCAGGAGAGCACCTTGTTGGCTACCCCTGGGTTGTCTGGGTTAGACAGATTCACGGAGGAAAGCAGCCAGAGGAGAGAATATGAAGGCAGGAAGAGATAAAAGGCCGAGTCAGCCCCGGTGGTGAGCTGAAGCCTCACTGCCTCTTAAAGGCTAGTCTAGTAATGTGAGTGTGCTGGACAGCAGGAAAGAATGGCAGAAAGACTGCAAGAAGCATGTATGCTGGAGGACACACCTAAATTAAAATGCTTGGGCTAATAGAAACATGTTTATGTGGCACCTAAAACTCATAACTAAGTTTACCACCCTGGGCTTCTGCTGGGAGGAAGGACAGGATATAAATCAAATAATAAATAAATAAAAATAAATAACTAAACTCCAGGTGTTCAGATCTATGGTGGCTGGTCCGGGGTGGGGGGGGTTACCACCACCACAAAGCCCTTCAGTGGTGGAGATTACCAGCGTTTTGAATTATGTCTGGAACTGTCAAGGAGGGGTTGGAGTTGGTGTACTGAGCTAAGTTGTTGAAATGTGCTTTCTGTTACTTGCACCACTTGGGTGTTGAAATACTTCTGCTACTCCCACCTATAATCTAGTAGAATTTTTTTAATTTGCGAGATAAATTTGTGACAACACCTAGCCCTTATTAGGAATGGATCTAATGATGTCACTTTACTGTTGTGGTTATAAAACACCATCCGTGCTCCCACCCACCCACACAACTTGGCATTTATCCAAGGACCACAATTCCCTGAACTAAAAAGAGTAGTTAACCAGAGGTACTGATTTGTAGCTGGTCTTTGCCTGCGCAACAGCTGTGAGACATAGGGTGCTATGAATCCCATTCTGCAGATGGTGAACTGAGGCTGGGGTTTGCCTAGAGCCCCAAAATGAATCTATGGCAGAGGAGGGGATTAGAACCCAGGGTCTCCTTCACAAATGCCTGGGACACATCATCTGGCCCAGTGGTTGGGAAGACTCTTCTGCAGGGATCATGGAAAGCCTTTTCCAACCTTGGTTACCCAGACGTCACTGGACTGCAAATCCCATCAGCCCCAGCCAGCATGGCCAATAGTGGGGATTGATAGGAGGTGTAGTCCAGCAGCATTGAGGGACCCAAAGGATGGAAGCAGCTAGGTTAGGGATTATATCAAGATCCTCTACTGTCATGAAAAGCCAAAAAAAAAGTAGTAGTCTCACGCCTATAAAATTGTGTCTTTCTTTTGCCAGGCACTGCTGGTAGCTGCCTCCGCCGTTTCAGCACCATGCCGTTCATGTTCTGCAACATCAACAATGTCTGTAATTTTGCATCTCGGAACGACTATTCCTATTGGCTCTCCACCCCTGAGCCAATGCCAATGAGCATGGAGCCTTTAACCGGAAAGAGCATCCAACCCTTTATTAGCCGGTGAGGATTGGGATCTGAACAGAGACAGAGAGAGAGAATGCACGTCTCTGTGATTTGATTTTTCTCTAAATGGCTGTTGGGATGAGTTGAAGATGGAAAGGCTTATCATAAGATAGAACCTCTCAAAGCCATAGAAACCCTTAAGGAGCTATCCATTTATGGATAAGGCTTTGTAACTGGGTGGGGAAGCAGACTGCTGGGCAGGTGATTCAAGACAGATTAAAGAAAAGTCTTCCTCGCACAGCATGTAATTAACAGGGGGGGAGTCCATAAAATGTGGCTTAGAGCAGGGGTCCCCAAACTGTGGTCCATGGACCACCAGTGCTCCATTCAGGTGGTCCGCAGGGTGTCTGTAAAAATACACTTAGAAGTCATATAGCTTCTAACAAAGCACATTTTTAAAATAAGTTTTAAATGTATTTTTTAAAAGATGCGTCGTTTTTAAGAATTTTTAAAATATGTTTTATACAGTAGGGCCCTGCTTTTCAGTGTTCCGCTATTACGGCTGCATTCAGTTCGAGTAATTAGAGTAAGGCCCCACTCATACAGCGCTTGTTCTGCTATTATGGCTTTTTTCAGGCATCGGGCACCATTTTATTGACAGAGTTCCGCTTTTCAGTGGGTTTCACTTTTCAGCGGGGGTCTGGAACGTAACCCACCGTATGAGTGGGGCCCTACTGTAGATGTTTTTAGTGTTTTGGCTTTGTTTGCTGCACTGGGCTCCTTCTGGGAGGAAGGGCGGGATATAAATTTAATTAAATTATTATTAACAATAGCAACAATATTTATTTCAATGGCTACAAAGGGCAGAAAAATAATTAAGTGGTCTGCCAAGACCCTCTGCAGTTTTCTAGCATTCCATCAGGAAAAAAGTTTGGGACCCACTGGTTTAGAGATTAAAGGCACAATCCAACTCGCATTTACACCAGGCTGAGGGGAAATTGGATGCAGTAGATCTGCAGCTGAACTGACTGGATCCCAGCTGAGCTGGGACCTAGCCTGCTCAGCCAAGACCAGCGCAAGTGGAGTCGGCATAAGGTGACGCAAGGCCTGAAAAGGGTGTGTGTTGAGGGCATGTCAGGGGAGGGGCCAAGGTCAGAGGACTTAGGCGACATCTAACATGATTGGAGCGCTCCTGCAGGTCCCAATTCAGGCAGAAGTTACGCTGGGAAAAAGGTCAGTCTAAATTGCAATAGAAGTTAATGGAGAGGGCTTACTCCCCGTTAGGGATATTTAAAAGAAGAGGCTTCTGATTTCTGGCCCCTGCATGCAGCTCCTGGACGAGCTGGTGTTCAGCAAACCCAAAGGCTCCTGAATGGCAATTGGATGTGGCAGAACTTTACACCAACTTCTCTTGCTCCAGCACAACTTATGCCAGCTTCCTTTGAGTTGGATTGCTCTGTATGGTTGTAGCCAATGTTAGTCTTGCTCTGAGTAGACCCACTGAATGAATGAACTTTAATCATGTCCATTAACTTCAGTGGGCCTACTCTGAGTAGGACTAGCATTGAATACAACCGTAAGGGTTGTATTCAATCTTAGTCCTACTCAAAGCAGACCCATTGAAATGAAAGAACATGACTGACTTGGGTCCATTAATTTCAGTTTGCCTACTCTGAGTAGGACTTAGTCATTAATTTAGTTAGGGTATTAATGCACCGCCCATTAATCAAGCCCTCTGAGCAGATCCAAATTAAAATCAATAAAAGACAATCAACAGTCAGCTAGAACAATCCAGAAGCTGGACTATCACTAAACATTCGCGTAAAGCCATAGGAGGCAGCATAAGATCAATAAAACTGCAAGTGAGCCGGGGGGGGGGGCACATAATTAATCTAATAAAAGGGCCTGGAAGGATGACCACAAAAAGAGTCTTCACCTCATGTTGAAAACATGGTATTGTAGGTGCCAGGCAAGCCTGTCTGGGGAGGGCATTCTGTCAACAGGGTGTCACCACTGAAAAGTCCCTCTCCCTAGTGACCACCCACTCAGTGGGGGAAGCTGTAGATTTCAAGGGGAGTTGGACACATTCATGGAGGAGACATCTACAAATAGCTGTTAGCCACGATGTAGACCAAGGATGGGGAACCTCTGGCCCTCCAGATGTGGGTGGACTGCCATCCCTGACCATTGACTTTGCTGGCTGGGGCTGCTGGGAGCTAGAGTCCAACAATGTCCAGAGAGCCAGAGGTTCCCCATCCCTGATGTAGAACCTCCATGTTCAGTGGCAGTCTGTCAGCTGCTGGCGAGCAACAGTGGGAGAAAGCGATTGCCATCATTCCCTCCTTGTAGGTTTCCTAGCTGGCCACTGGGAAGCAAGATGCTGAACTAGATGGAACTTTAATCTGATCTAGCTGGTCTTTTAACACAGTTTCTTTCCAAATCTTTTTGCTTCCCCCTTCAGCTGTACAGTCTGTGAAGCTCCTGCCATGGTTATAGCAGTCCACAGCCAGACCATTCAAATCCCATCATGTCCACAAGGTTGGAACTCACTATGGATTGGTTATTCTTTTATGATGGTATGTACCTTCACTAATACTTTCATTAATATTATTCCAAGCTCTCTTCAGGAGTTCAGGGCAAATGCATGTCAGTTTAATGAGGGGAGGATGCAGGGAACATGCTCAAGCCTCACCCCTCCCCAACATCCCTGCACACTCCAGACAAACCACAGGCTGTAGCTATGGTTTGTTCTTGGCTTACTCCTCATGGTTTGGGGAAAACAAACCATGAGATTGCGTTTAGAGGTAATACTAAGCCAAAACCATAGATTAGCTTCCAGTGGTGGAGAGGAACAAAGTGGCTGCAATTTGCCCCTGTGCACCAGAATACTTGCTTGTTCATGGTAAACCATAGTTTGGCTTAGCTTTATCAGCAAACAAGGCCAGTAACATTGATCCAGCTGTTTTATTTCTTAGCACACCAGTGCCGGTGCAGAGGGATCTGGGCAGGCATTGGCTTCTCCTGGTTCCTGCCTGGAAGAGTTCCGCTCAGCTCCCTTCATTGAATGTCACGGTCGAGGGACCTGCAACTATTATGCTAATTCATACAGTTTCTGGCTGGCAACTGTGGAGATGGCAGAAATGTTTAGGTAAGTGTACCTTAAGTCCACTATATTTTTTTGGAAAGTTGTTTGTCTGTTCACTGTGCGTTTGGGCACCTCTTAAAATATCTTAAAATATCAAATTTTGTGCAATGGTTCCTGAGACCAAGAAGCAGATTTTCATCCATTTTAGATATAATTGGATCCATGTTGAATCAAGATGGCAGGCTGAGCCTCTCAAAACAGCATTGATTTTAGCCACTGATTTCAAAACTGCACTGATGTTTTGGTTTCTTAGAACTCCTGAGCGATGCTGGGTACAGGGCTATATATATATAATCGTTTCCCATGTGTGCACGAGACCTGCATGTACAGGGATCCCGTGAGGTCAAGGCTGGCCAATCTGGTGCCCTCCAGCTGTTACTGGATTCCAGTTCCCATTAGCCCTGGTCAGCATGGCCAGGAACGATGGAAAACCACTAATGTAGCTGGAGGTCCACTTCTGATGAAGAAGCTTGGTACACCTGTCAAAGCGAAATCCCATGCTGCACAACCATAACTTGCTTTTAGGATAAGGAAGCCATCTAAACCTATGTCAGGGGTGGGGAACTTGTTGCCCTCCAGATGTTGTTGGACTACAAATCCCCTCAGCCCCAGCAAGCATGGCCAGTGGTTAAGGATGGTGGGAGCTGCAGTCCTACATCCTCTGGAGGACACTGCATTGACTACCCCTGCACAGGACATAATAACCCTGCCAGAATATTAAAATAATCCTTGAAGGCCCTACTCTTGAGTTGCTCCACCAACAGAGATGAGGTGTATATATGTCCTGACACAGGGCCTTTTCTGTGGTGGTGCCTGTGAGGCGTCCTTCCCTGGCTCTCCCTGTCAGGTTCCTACCTGCTCGTGGTTACTGCCTGTTTCTAGGCACCACCAGGGACTCCACCAGTCCGGACCACTCTCTCTTATGGTTACTCTCCCCGCTCTAGCACAGATCTCAACAGATCCCCCTGTTGCCATGAAAACCCTATTCGTAGGGTCACCATAAGTCGGGATCTACTTGAAGGCAGTCCATTTCCATTTCATAGGAATAAAAAAATGAAATCGACTGCCTTCAAGTGGTAAGCGGTATTCAGAGGGGGTTTACCATTGCCTCCCTCTGAGGCTGAGAGGCAGTGACTGGCCCAAGATCACCTAGTGAGCTTCATGGCTGTGTGGGGATTCGAACCCTGGTCTCCCAGGTCGTAGTCCAACACTAACCACTACGCCACACTGGCTCTCATAGGAATAAAGGAGGCTGCCTTATGCTGAGTCAGATCCATTGGTCCATCTAGCTCAGTATTGTCGACACTGGCTGGTAGTAGCTCTTCTCGGGATTCCAGGCGGGGGTCTCTCCTAGCCCTCCCTAGAGATTCTAGGGATTGAACCTGGGGCCTTCTACATGCAAAGGAAATGCTCTTCCACTGAGCTACAGCCATTTCCAGAGCACATTCTCAATCTAGCCTACCTCACAGGGCTGTTGTGAGGATAACATAGCAAGTAGGGAAGAACCTTGAATGCTTCTTGGTGGAAGGATGTGTGCTTTTATCTGGAAGCCGCTGTGAGTTCCAGTTTTGGAAAAAGGGTGGGGTAAAAATAATGATAATAAATAAATAAAATAAGGATGGTAGAATCCTGATACAATATTGGGCTAGAAGATCTGACTCAGTTGAAGCTAGGTGGTGTTCTTAAACTGACTTTCATGTGTCCTCCTTTGCATTTCTGTCGACCAGTAAACCTCAGTCGGAGACCCTGAAGGCTGGAGACCTAAGGACGCGTATTAGTCGATGCCAAGTTTGCATGAAGAGGACGTAATGCCTTGGGGACTTTTTTAAAGAACAACTCAAAAATCTTATGGTGCACTGTCCTTCAGCTATAACAATGGTGCTATTGTGCAGAAGAGAGAGAGAACGTTTTCAAAAGAAAATGATAAAAAAATCTGACAATGCAGATTCCGGTGTGCTTCTCCTCAAGTGCCATCCCAAAGGTGGTCTTCTGGTGCATTTTTTTTTTTGCATGTGTGGATCAAGGGAACTGACCTCTTGCAAAATATTGGAGACACCTGAGGGTCACTAAGGATCAGAAGGTGACATTAACACTTCTCCCCATCCACCCCCAAAGGCTGAGGGGGCACTCTTTGAAAAAAGGCCCCAGAGAAAAAGGAAAAACTACAGAAACTGCAACCTTGCAATGCACTGGGGTGGTTCAAATGAGTAAACTCTTCCGAGAAGCCCAACTTCATGGTGCTACTAACCCTGCTGTATCCCAGGTTTTTAATATGAAATGTGTAAGCTTATTTTTTTTCCTGTGTAAGTAATGAAATGTGTATATTGTGTAAACACATTTTTTTTAGTTTTCAACTTCTCAATCCTTTAGACACAAACCAGCCTAAAATCACTGATTTCACCAAAATAAACCAAAACCTATATATAAATATATATATATAAATACCCACTTAAAGCAGGAAGCAATGTTGTATAGTCAATAAGTGGCAATGAGAGGTCTGTTTTTCTCTTGCACCTAACTACTACTGAGTTTTAAAAGTTTATTTTCTTCCCTGAGTTCTGTTCATATTTTATTTGGAAAAGGTATAATAACTCTGTAGCCATTTTTTTTTAAACGAGGCTGTTAATGTCAATATTGTATGCCACACTATTGATGATTATATTTGTCCTTAAGAAGCAAAAAAAACCCACATAAATATTTTAAAGGATTTTTTAACTTTTGCATATTCTGTGAAATATTTGAAATGTTCAGTCATGTCCTACATTCCAGCCTGCCCCCAAGCTGGTGCCATCCAGATATTTTGGACTACAGCTCCCATCATCCCTAACAAATGACCATGCTGGCTGGGGCTGATGGGAGTTGTAGTCCAAAACATCTGGATGGCACCAGACTGGGGAAGGCTGCAAAAGTTCTTCTATAAGACCGGTAAAAATGTTGTATTCATTGATACAGTAATAGCTAACTACCCCATGGAAAATATGCAAGTAACATAAGTTTATAAATATTATTCATACACACATTCACACACACACAACCACTTTTTCAGTAGTGATGCCTAGTATTTAACCAGAGTAACTGTATACTTTGAAAATCCTTTTGAACGAAATAAAGTGAAAATTGATAAAAATTGACCCTTTAATACCTGCATGTCACTTATTCAAGGAGTCTCTTTATGTAGCGGATCCCTACAAGTCTGCCATTCCTTTCATGGTAGTAGATAAACATCACACTTCTTATATGGTTAGGTTTATTAAATTTATATATCGCTTCCTACTATTATCTATTCCTGTTTCTGCAATTTATATCCTGCCGTTCCTCCCAAAGAAACTCAGGGCAGCAAACACATCAAAACATCCTAAAAACAATCTTAAAACATTCTAAAAACAGTTTAAAACAATCACATTCTCTCTGCCACTGATTTTGGGGTTCCCAGGAATAGCCTCTTTCAGCTGTCAAATGCCTGGGTAAACAGGAATATTTTTAAGTTCCTTCTGAAAGTAAGTAATGAGGGAGACAGAAAAGTCCAAAAGCAATTTACAAGCAGAGTAAAAGTACAATAATAAAAATATATAAAGCTTAGGATATGATAATGGAAGGGAATTTTTTGTACATGTGTAAGAGCTGGGATCAAATAGATCCATGTTTCACCGGCACCAGACACTTCCAGTCTTGAGTAAATATGTAAATATTTGTCCAGTTTTCATTTACAGGAGAAGGGTTTCCCTTTTTTAAAAAATCCTTGTCTTGATTTCTCACCCCTCTGTTCAAGCACAGCGGTCCAACTGGATGAAGTTTTCAAACTAGAGAAACTTTTAAGGACCCGTGATACCTGACTGGAAAACCTACCTACCAGAGAGAGCTTCCAAACAGTCAGGCTCTCCCCCTGGAAGGATCAGAATTAAAACTCCTATGAAAGACTGGGCAGCATGCAGGGGCTTAGGGGAGAAATCTGTGTTGGTCTAAAGCAGTGTCGGGGAACCTGTGAACCTTCAGGTGTTGCTGGCTGCAACTCCAGTCATCCCTGATCATTGGCCATGCAGGCTAAGGCTCACGGGAGTTGGAATCCAACATCAGGAGGGCCACAGGTTTCCCATCCCTCTTCCTAAAGGAATGTCCATAAATGTGCCATCTCTGATTGCTGTTTCCTTAGCCAGATCAGTCCAGGAAAATATCAGAAGTTGGTGGACTTCTGTCAAGCCAGGTCTGCAGCTAGAATAAGATGATATTTGGCACCGTGTCATTTCCTTGTTTAAGCAGAAGCTGACGATTTAACCTTGTGTGTGAATTCTCCTCACAACCAGAACAAAAAGGAAAGGCATTGCGGTGAAGTGAGAATTCACTTGCACGTAACCCCAAAAAGAGAACGGCATCCTGAAAAAGACTGCACAGCCTAGTGTCAATTTGCATATGCTAATTTATATACATACATGCAAATCTAGAAATTTCTAAAAATAGATATACAATGCATCTCACCACATTGGGGAAGACCGGGACCAGATGCCTGGTGTGCTCAGTCTGCTGTGCAGATGCTGCTAACTGTTGATGGCCAAATTCAAGGCTGAGGGGCTCTTCCTTCTTAGGGTTCTTGGACCAGACAGTCCTTCAGAGAGAAAGCTCCTTCAGATAGAGGACTGAAGGAGGGGACAAGGCAACTCTAAAGTGTGCCCCTTTACTGCCACAGCAGTAAGTCAAAAGAATTGAAGGCCAAATCCACTTACGAACTGTGAAGCATTTTGAGAGGCCAAGTGGAGTGCTTTTATTTTAGATTTCAGAGTCAGAATCCTTGCAGTCAAAACAGAGTCTTGTCATGTCAGACGCATGTCTTCCAGACCCTAACCCGTTCCCTATGATCTGGAGGTGGCAAATAACAGATCTTTAACTGGCCTGAAGAGCTCTGATAGTTTCAAATACGTCTTGAGTGATCCCATAACATTCGGAGGAAAGAAGATCCTATTCTACTCTGTTAAAAGGAGCAAAATTTACAATCTAAAATGATTGTAAAACGAGTTTAGGCATGTCACTCAGAAGAAAAATAGAGCTGGCCTAATTTTGTTTATTTTGGAGTGGGGAAGGGGGAGAAATTCAATTCAGTTCTTATTTAAAGCTTAATTAATCAAATTAGCACTTTCCAAAACAATACGGGAACCGAAACGCAGCTGTCCTTTGAAAGTCGCACTTATCTGAATTTTGCAAAGCAGTTCTCCAACCAAGCAATGTTTACAAAAATGCATATGTTAGGGGAGCATGTGCACAAATGAATAGACGGGTGAAAATAACATCCAAAAATATTAGGGATAAATGGCTTGCAAAAATGTGTACATTAGTCAAAACTGCATACAAAAATGTGTTTATTAAGAGAACACACTAAAAAGCTGGAGAATTTTCATGAGGGTTTTTTCCTGCAAATTGCTGCAGAAAATCTGGAAAACTGAATTTAAGACTGAATTGATAGATCACTCCATCCCTATTTTGGAGCATCCCTCAGGGATGGAGGGTGGTGATCTGGCTTTGGTGTAGAATCTAAGATCAGCAAGTTGTGAGTATGAAGCCTGGAGGTTTATGAGCGAGGGAGAAAGTCCCAACTCCATGGCTTGGAGAAAACAGAGAAAGTTCTTGGAGAATAAGGCTATCAGTATCTTACTCATCATGGTGGCTTTGAGCTACCTCTAGGATCAGAGGCAAGATGCCTCTGAATAGCAGTGGCTGGGGAACATGAAAGGTAGAGCACAGCTGCCCCCATGCCCTGCTTGCCAGCTTCCCATAAGCATCTGTTTGGCCACTGTGAGAAACAGGATACTGGCCCTTTGCTCTGATCCAGCAAGACTCTACATTATTGATTTTTTCCCTCTCCCATAACGGTAGGGGTCAACCACTGACTTTCATTGGCAGTAGATTCAGGGCAGATGCAGAAAAGGACTTCTTCACCAACAGTTCACTGAAGATGTGGTGATAGGGAAGGGAAGAGAGGACAGAACAACGGTGCATCTCCTGTATGCCTGGCCTTCTGTTAGTTAACTGACAGCCATGATGATAGCTGCCACCTTAGGGATCAGTCCAAAGCTCCTTGTGTTGGGTGGCATAGGAGGCAGAGTTGGATAACTCCACCCAGTGACCAGCTAAGCTGGTCTGCTGCCAACTGCCCCCAATTGAGTGATGCAAGCATCATTCCACCCACCAAATATGCAGGCAAGCAGAATTGCCACCGTAAGGTCCTGAAATGGGACAGTCCAGTCGTGAGGAGGAGCTGACCCAGGCTGGGATCCATTGGATCCTGACCTGCTCTCATGTCATCAGATGATCACTTTGGACTCGATCCCTGCACCAGCTCCAGGCTGGCACAGCGATCCTCCTGCCCTCTCACTACCACCACCTTCCACCCCAGCAGCATCCATCGCAGGGCTGAGAGGTGGTGGTCGGCTCACCGCTTTTTAAAGCCCTGCTGGTCACCAGCCAAGATGCGGTTCCCCCTTAAGATGGCTTTAAAAGAGGGTTGGACAAATTTGTGGAGGATAAGGCTACCAATGTGGCTACTAAGTATGCTATTCACAGTCTCCAGGACCAAAGGCAGTGTTCCAAAGAATGCCAGTTGCTGGAGAACTGCAACCAGTGAAGGCCTCCCAAGTCCTGCTTGTGGACTTCCTGGAGGCACCTGGTTGGCCAGTGCAGGAAGCGGGATTCTACGCTACTGTAGATGGACATTCAGCAGACCTCTTCTTATGTACTCTTCTTACACTGTCCAATACTGGAACCCAGAAGGCAGGAATGGGGAACCTGTGGTGCTCCAGATAATCGTCAGACTCCAACTCCCGCCAGCCCCAGCCAGCATGGCGAATAGCCAGGTTGATGGGAGTTGTAGTCCAGCAACATCTGGAGGGCCACAACTACGCCATCCCTGATAGAAGTGATGCTTACCTGTTACGTCCAATGAGTATGCCATCTGGGTACACAAGAAGTGGGGCTGTACGCTCACATAGTTCTTCACATGTGACGTTCAACAAGGGTATAGTCTGCACACCTGTGTACACAATAGTTGAGTTGTACAAAACGGCGAGTGTATACTGTTTCACACAACCACTTGTACATGTGTAGAGACAGCTGCTACATGTCCAATATAACGTGTGAACAAGCCTATAAAGGAAATGTGTAATGGTTTTATTTTCCTAGGCGAGTTTGAGTTGTGAGAAGCATTCAGTGAAAGATCACAACCTGCATTTTATTTGCAACTAATCTTGACTACAGATCATGGTTTGTTGGCAGCAAAACAATTCATGATTCCCTCATTCAGATGTAATGCTAAGCCAGCAGTCATGGTTTGTTTCCTCTGAGCATGAACCAGGGAGAGAGGAGCAAAATGGGAGTGGTACACCCCTGCATGTAGCGTATGGGTTAGGTCTTGCCAAGATTGTATGAACATGATCTACATCACTATTCTGGCCCTAGGTGAACAGTGATGAAAACATCCTCTCTTCAGAACACTTGTTGCTGCTGTTACCTCACTGGGCCTATAGTGGACACAGGAGAAATAATTCTTCCTTCCTCTGAAGTGTGTTACTGAGCACCACGCGCCGGGAAATGCAAGATGTTTAGTGGGCAATGGGGACAGTGGCTTCTCCACAACCATCCAGGTCTTATTACTGCTTCTGGCTTCCTCATCCTGAAAAATAGACCCTTTTTTCTAGTTTTTTTCTGCTGTCTCTCTTGAATGGGTCATTCCTTAAAAACAAGAAGATGATCACCAGTTGGACCAAAGGCCCACCCTACAGTGGCCAGCAGATGCCTATGGGAAGCCCACAGGCAGAACCTGAACGTAACAGCACTCTTCCCTCCTGCAGTTCCCAGCAACTGCTATTCAGAGGCATACAGCCTCCAACAGTGGAGGTAGAACATGGCCATCATCAGGGTTAGTAGCCACTGGTAGTCATTTCCTGCATGAACTTGTCTAATCCCCTTTTAAAGCTGTCCAAACTAGTGGTCCTCACTACATTTCACGGTAGCTTATAGTTTATGCTGTGTCAACAGGTATGGTCCTGAATTTTCCAACCTTCCACATCACAGGATGACTCCAGGTTCTTCAGTCTTGTAGGCCTCATCTGATGGTATTACTGTCCATTGGCTCTGTTGGCTTGGGAAATTTTATTAAAAAGAAGTGACATGCTTAGCAGATGCTCAGACTTGTGCAATACAGGGCCACATTCACACCATACATTTATTCCACAGTTATACCAATTTAACACATTCCCCCAAAGAATCCTGGGAAGTGTAGTCTGTGAAGAGCGCTGAGAGCTGTTAGGTGACCCCTATTCTCCTCACAGAGCTACAAATCATCAGAGTGGTTTAACAATCCCTCTTCCCAAGGAATTCTGGGGACACCATGACTGTTTAAAGTAGAATAATAGTGGAATAAAGGTATAGTATGAATATGACCTTGGTTACATTATCTTAATGACTACAAAGATTCCTGTGGCATCTTAAAAAAAACCTAAAGATTATTGTAGCATATGTTTTGTGGACTCACGGTCCTTAGAAGCTCATAATAAATGTGTTAGGGTAGTATTCAATACTCAATAGACCCATGTATGTTAATAGACATGACTAACTTGGGTTCATGAATTTCAATAGGTCTACTCTGAATAGGATATAGTTGAACACAACCCCTCATCTTTTAAGGCACTACAAGATTCTCTGGTTGTTTTTGCTGCAACCAACTTAACAGTGCTATCCCACTGGAAGAGGTTTCACTGGAAGCTAAGGAGGCATGAAGACCTCTTGACTTGACAGGAGAAAGGAATCTGAAGTCCCAACAGCTTTGCCATGTAGACATAATAAAAGGGAGATAATAGAAAATGAAGGCATTTTTCCCCCCAGAGATGTCTGCCCGGAAGGGAGGAAGGAGCCGTTTTGAGTGGCATATTTACTATTTCTCCCCCCTCTCTCTGTTTTTACCTATTCTCTTTTCGAATAAATTGCTTAACTGGATTTCTCGGCTGGGCTGGTTCCTGAACACCCTCAAGGACTGGTTAACCTCCCATGCAGCTGAGGCGGCAGCTGGTTGTGAAAAATGCCTGAAAAAGCAGAGGGGAGCAAGGCTGACGTTGCCAAGCATGAGACTTGCAATTCAGCTGGCTCTTCCCACCGTGAGGCAGTGGGAATCCTGCACCTTGTCCTAGGTGGCCCATGAGTGGGTGGTGGAAGCACAGAGAAAGGACTAGGTTGCCAGGGCAACCCCATTACATGGTGGCCAGCGGTGGGACACAAATTAGGTGCGTAAGCCAGCCCCCCCCAAAAACAAGTGGAGAAGTACAACAAACGGGGAGGCGGGAGGGAGAGGAAAGGGGTCGACTTGGTAAACTTCCAGTCATAGCCAAGAAAGGCTTGAAGGAATAAACCCTCATCTCTTTAGCAGAGATGACTCAAGTGATAGGAATGATGTTTTCTTCATCTTAGCCACCAGCACAGAAAATGCACTAACAACTGTTTGAAGCCCAAAGGTCTGATGGGCGAATGGAGTCACCTCAGATAAGCGTAAGGTTGTTATTATCAGTTTGTTTCAGGGCTTTGTGAAATTCCATTCATTCTCAGCCTCTGGTGCTATTCGATGGACAAGCGTGAGGAAGGGAATCCTTCACAATCATCTTGGTTTAATCTTCTAAGGATGGACAGACTCAGGCTTCTCAGATCTACTGAGTGTTTTTCACTAGACCCTCAAGATGCACCGACAAGAGCCAGTGTAATTTTTTTACCCGCCCCTCACCAGTAGGTCTCAGGGTGGGTCACACAACAGTATAAAATAATTGTTAAAAACAGTTTGAAACAAATTACATTCACAGCTAGAGGAAGTCCTGAAAATATCTCAGGTGTCAAAAGCCAGGGTGAAGAGAGAGACAGCAAATGAAAGAACAGGGCACCTTTGAGCATATTCTGGACCCGGGGATTTGTTGTCAGTGGCAGAACTGAACTGAGCTCCCAGTCCTTTCACATGAGTCCATTCCTAACTACATTTCAGCAGCCTAATTTGGGTGGGGAAAAGTCATCTTCTTGTTGCTATTGTTAAACAATTGGAGATCAGAAACCTTTGACGACCTATTGCAAATCACCCAGAGATCTACCATTGGTTCCCAGTCTATTTCTATCCATCCCTGTTCCAGATCACTCGGATTAAACAATTGCACCCATACAACTGATAACCCACATCATAGGGACATATACTGAGTCAAACCACTGGTCCATCTAGTTCAGCCTGCAATTTCTGCACTGGCTGGCAGCATCTCTCCAGGGTTTCAGAAAGAGGCCTCTCTCCCAGCCCTGGCAGGGGATGCCGGGGATTGAACCTGGGACCTTCTGCAGGCAAGGCAGATGCTCTGCCACTGAGCTACAGCCCTTCCCCACTGAACCCTGTTTGTATATTGGGCATGATAGTTGCCCAAGACTGCTGACAATGCAATGAAGGTGCATGTTGGCCTACAAGATGCATGTGTCTGTATATATGCAGGCTTTGGCAGGTGCCTAGTGATGCTAACCCCCAGCGCCATCCCTACTCAAGAACGTCACAACTCCAAGGCTAGGAAGCTCCTCCTGCTGCCCAAAGCCTAAATAATATTCATTTCCCCTTCTCCTGACCCCTAATTGGTTGTTCACTTTTTCAAATGAAGGGTTCTATATTTAACAGGAGAATTTAATTTTGATGTGAAAATCAGAACCCACAAAGATTTGACTTAGCCCTAGTGTGTAATAATCTCTTTAATTGCTGGTAGTGGTTCAGCTAAGGCCCCGTAACCCAGAGGGTCCCCCAAATCACCACCCAGAGAGTCGCAGATGATGGTAGCAGTACCAAACAGGCCCAGCAATGACATTTAGGCTGACACTGACGTACTGGGAACTGGCAGGGCTCACACTGGTCACTACAACCTTCTGAGTTTTGAAAGGCATGTTATAGTCAGGGGGCATCTGGCCGGGTAAGTACATAGTTACAATCCCTCATGTTGTTATTTTATTCTGTGATCATTTTTTTTACAACAAAAGGAGGTGGTGCTTGTTTTCATATAAATGTGTTTAGAATCTTGGCAGCAGAAGCAAATCCCTGCAACATTTTGGGGGTAGGGGCTTGAGTTTTGTAGTAACGTATCAGGAATGTAGTTAATGTGTGCTTCGCAACTAAAGTAATACATGTGGCTATCTAAAGACACACACTGCAGGTGAAACCATTAAGTCCAGGGTCAAAACTACCTAACTGCAACAGTGATTACTCGTTAATGGATAGTTAATTGTCTCTTTTCTCCCAGGTGATTTAGAACACCATCAAAAACAACCTGTTTCAGTTTCAACACAGTTTAAAATCAACAGCACTTTGTGTACTACGGTGAGGAAAAGTTACAGCATTTGGGGCTATTTAGTTTAGAGAAAAGGCGAGTAAAAGGCAACACAGTTGAAGTGTATAAAATTGTGCATAGCATGGAGAAAGTGGACAGAGAAAAGTTTTTCTCCCTCTCTCATAACACTAGAATTCATGGACATCCAGTGAAGGAGAATGTTAGAAGATTCAGGACAGACAAAAGAAAGCCCTTCTTCACACAGCACACAGTTATGCTATGGAATTCGCTCCTACAAGAGGCAGTGGAGGCGACCAACTTGGATGGCTTTAAAAGAGGATTAGACCAATACATGGAGGATAAGACCATCAATGGCTGCTAGGCATGATGGCCGTGTGCTGCCTCTCTGTTTACCAGTCGCTGGAAACTGCAGGACAGGAGCGTGCTGTTGCACTCAGCTCAGGTCCTACTTGAGGGCTTCCCATGGGGACCTGGTTGGCCCCTGTGAGAACAGGATGCTGGACTAGATGGGCCACCGGCCTGCTCAAGCTGCAGGGCTCTTCTTAAATTCTTATGTTCGAATGTTATGTATTCTAATCTGTGCATTACACCAGACGTGCCTTACTTTGGATGTCATCAGCTGAACTTTTTTTAAGTGACAAGATACAGTCTCTCCTGTTCTCAGATTGCTTATACGGTGTTACTTGTTTTTGTTCATGTGTTTGTTTTTTGAGAGAGACTTAGGCCTGGAAGAGCTCTGAATTCCAAGTCCTCACACACTGCACCTGGGCAAATCAGGCCTTTTGGACTCAGTTTGCCATCTATGATAGTGAAAACAAGATGAACACAATAAGAACGGTAAAAAGCATCCTGAACATTAAAACTGTTATTAAACAAGGGGTGGTTAAACCCCAGCCTGAGGGTGCAATTTGGCCCCAAGACCCCCTCCAAGTCCCCACTGATGTTGCCAGCAGTGGCAAAATAGAAAAAAAAGTAAAGTGGACACTACTGAAGTAACCAAACTGGTTTAGAGCTCTCCACCTAGGGTGGGGAACCTATGTCAACCCAAGGGCCACATTCCCTTCTGAGAAAGCTTCTGAGGGCCACAAGCCAGTGGTGGGCAAGGGCAGAGGTAAAAGTGGTTGGAGCAACATGTGTAAAGTTTACCTTTGTACAATACCTTTGTACCGGTTTCTGCACACACTCACACACCCCTCTGTCCTCCACCCACACAAACAGAAGGCATCATCAGAGTTTAAAGACACATGACAGCTGGATAAAAACACTTGGGGTGTGAAACAGGGCTAGTGAGGGGTGCGGTCTGGGGAGAGCTCCGAGGGCCAGGCAGAGAGGACTGGAGGGCCATATTTAGCCCCTGGCCCCGAGGTTCCCCAGCCCTTCTGCGCACCGAGGACACTGCTGGGGATGCAAATCATTCCCCTACTTGGCCATCAGCTCAGTCATTTGATGAACAGGCAGGGGGTGTGAGCTCCCTAGATCAGAACAGCTAAGGAAGGGACCTATGTACCTGGGTTCACCTGTAAGAGACAGAGATGACCACGCCTACTTTTTGGCCACACCCACCGATGGTCTGCAGTCCCCGGTGGGTGGTCAAAGGAAGAATGCAGACCTTAAGTTAGCCACGTCTGGTTTAAATCCATGAGATGAGCTATTTTTAACCACCAGATGGCAGCATCTGCCAACGAAGCATGGAAGACAAGCCATGCTGAATGGGTACGGGCTCTGTCGCTCTCACCCCTAAGCATTTGTTTTGCAAGGCTGTTTACCAGATGGATGGACGAACAGACTTAGGAGGCCAACAGGTCCAAGGACTGCCTCAAAACCAAATTTCGCTGGATTTCTTAAAGCTGTGCTGAGCCTTTCCTTGCCCTCCTCAGCCCATCTGCCCCCATCTTCACAAGGGAAACTCAAGAGTTCCAAAAGGACAGCATTTCATCAAGTCAGCCTGTGCTAGAATTAGAGCCCTTGTTTTTTTTTTTAAAAAAAATCCCTTTGCAAATCTCCAGGAAATGACTTGTTATATTTAATGTTATAGAATACAGTCCATCTGGTAAACCATTGTATTCTACTCAGAGCAGCCCTGTTGAAATGAATGAATTTAAGCTAGTCATGTCCAATGAACCTCTGAGTAGGGATGCCACTCTTATAAAACAAATTTAAGAACATAAGAAGAGCCTACTGGATCAGGCCAGTGGCCCATCTAGTCCAGCATCCTGTTCTCACAGTGGCCAACCAGGTACCTGGGGGAAGCCCGCAAGCAGGACCCGAGTGCAAGAACACTCTCCCCTCCTGAGGCTTCTGGCAACTGGTTTTTAGAAGCATGCTGCCTCTGACTAGGGTGGCAGAGCACAGCCATCATGGCTAGTAGCCATTGATAGCCCTGTCCTCCATGAATTTGTCTAATCTTCTTTTAAAGCCATCCAAGCTGGTGGCCATTACTGCATCTTGTGGGAGCAAATTCCATAGTTTAACTATGCGCTGAGTAAAGAAGTACTTCCTTTTGTCTGTCCTGAATCTTCCAACATTCAGCTTCTTTGAATGTCCACGAGTTCTAGTATTATGAGAGAGAAGAACTTTTCTCTATCCACTTTCTCAATGCCATGCATAATTTTATACACTTCTATCATGTCTCCTCTGACCCGCCTTTTCTCTAAACTAAAAAGCCCCAAATGCTGCAACCTTTCCTCGTAAGGGAGTCGCTCCATCCCCTTGATCATTCTGGTTGTCCTCTTCTGAACCTTTTCCAACTCTATAATATCCTTTTTGAGATGAGGCGACCAGAACTGTACACAGTATTCCAAATGCGGCCGCATCATAGATTTATACAACGGCATTATGATATCGGCTGTTTTATTTTCAATACCTTTCCTAATTATAGCTAGCATGGAATTTGCCTTTTTCACAGCTGCTGCACACTGGGTCAACATTTTCATCGTGCTGTCCACTACAACCCCGAGGTCTCTCTCCTGGTTGGTCACCGCCAGTTCAGACCCCATGAGCGTATATGTGAAATTCAGATTTTTTGCTCCAATATGCATAATTTTACACTTGTTTATATTGAATTGCATTTGCCATTTTTCTGCCCATTCACTCAGTTTGGAGAGGTCTTTTTGGAGCTCTTCGCAATCCCTTTTTGTTTTAACAACCCTGAACAATTTAGTGTCGTCAGCAAACTTGGCCACTTCACTGCTCACTCCTAATTCTATATCATTAATGAACAAGTTGAAAAGTACAGGTCCCAATACCGATCCTTGAGGGACTCCACTTTCTACAGCCCTCCATTGGGAGAACTGTCCGTTTATTCCTACTCTCTGCTTTCTGCTTCTTAACCAATTCCTTATCCACAAGAGGACCTCTCCTCTTATTCCATGACTGCTAAGCTTCCTCAGAAGTCTTTGGTGAGGTACCTTGTCAAATGCTTTTTGAAAGTCTAAGTACACTATGTCCACTGGATCACCTCTATCTATATGCTTGTTGACACTCTCAAAGAATTCTAATAGGTTACTGAGACAGGACTTTCCCTTGCAGAAGCCATGCTGGCTCTGCTTCAGCAAGGCTTGTTCTTCTATGTGCTTAGTTAATCTAGCTTTAATAATACTTTCTACCAGTTTTCCAGGGACAGAAGTTAAGCTAACTGGCCTGTAATTTCCGGGATCCCCTCTGGATCCCTTTTTGAAGATTGGCGTTACATTTGCCACTTTCCAGTCCTCAGGCACGGAGGAGGACCCGAGGGACAAGTTACATATTTTAGTTAGCAGATCAGCAATTTCACCTTTGAGTTCTTTGAGAACTCTCGGGTGGATGCCATCCGGGCCCGGTGATTTGTCAGTTTTTATATTGTCCATTAAGCTTAGAATTTCCTCTCTCGTTACCACTATTTGTCTCAGTTCCTCAGAATCCCTTCCTGCAAATGTTAGTTCAGGTTCAGGGATCTGCCCTATATCTTCCACTGTGAAGACAGATGCAAAGAATTCATTTAGCTTCTCTGCAATCTCCTTATCGTTCTTTAGTACACCTTTGACTCCCTTATCATCCAAGGGTTCAATTGTCTCCCTAGATGGTCTCCTGCTTTGAATGTATTTATAGAATTTTTTGTTGTTGGTTTTTATGTTCTTAGCAATGTGCTCCTCAAATTCTTTTTTAGCATCCCTTATTGTCTTCTTGCATTTATTTTGCCAGAGTTTGTGTTCTTTTTTATTTTCTTCATTCGGACAAGACTTCCATTTTCTGAAGGAAGACTTTTTGCCTCTAAGAGCTTCCTTGACTTTTGTATACATATATATATATATATATTAAAAAGTTTCATACATAAAAATAATTAAAGCAATTTCACATAGAAAAAAACATTTCAGATCTAACACAGGTACAGACTGGGATAAAAAAAAACTCCACCTAAAAGGCTTGTTGACAAAAGGAAGGTCTTCAATAGGCATCAAAAAGGCTATAGTAGAGGCAATGCTTCTTAATGGCCTTTTAGGCCATTTCCTTGAGGGGAGTTTCCAACACCTTGAGCAGGGGTGTAGTTGTGTGGGATCTCATACCCCTTCCTTTCTTGGGAGCAGCGTCCCAGCAGGGTCCCTATGTGCCCAGCATCCTACAACCCAATCAGCATGAGAGGGAAATCTGTTAGCCACTGAGAAGTGTCTTCTAATATGCTTTCTTGTCCTGCTGGTTTCTTGTCCTGCTGGTTGGAGCCAATCAGAATGAAAAGAGGTGAGCCACTGAGAAGACACTTGTCAGTAGCTAACATCCTCACCTTTCATGCTGATTGGCTCCTAGGGATGTCTGTTGTTGTGGGAGAAGGCATTAACAAGGATCTTATTCTCAACCCAGCAGCAAACAACAACAACAATAATAATAAGGGAGAGGGCATAGCTGTAACTAACAGCCTCATCTGTCTCCCACCCACCCCCACCCAACCTGGCCGTCCACTGCTCAGATCAGACCACCAGTAAAAGAGGAGCCTGCAACAGGCCCTGTGGTTCCCTGTAGCTGCCTGAGGATACAACAACAGGGTCAAAGCAAAGGCTTAGGAGTGGGTTGTGAGGGTGCAGGAAGCAAGGTGAGGGTGCTCCAGACAGGTGCTATATTGGGGGATCAGCACTCCTCACGCTTGCAAGCTTTAATAGAGTGCACATGATGTCATCGGCATCAAAACACCAGCCTGCATTTTCCCCATATTTCATCCAGATCTTCCCTTTCTGGAGGATACATTTAAAGAAAAATACTGTTGCCTGTGTCTCATTTGCAATATCTCAATGCCCTGATTCAAACTTCAGCTCCAGTCTGGCAGCACTCAGAGAGAGAAAGCTGGTGGACTGGGCCGGCCCAACCCTTGGGCAGAGGGAAGCAGCAGATCCTGGCCGGCCAGAAGCCCAGGGCCAGCAGTTGGAAGGGGGAGCTGTGTGCCTTGCAGCCTGCCATGCGTGAGGAACCCAGGGAGCTACTTTATACTGAGTCAGGCCATCTAGCTCAGTATTGCCAGACCGACTGATAGCAGCTCCCGAGGGTTTCAAGCAGGGAGTATTTTCCAGCCCTGCCTGGAGAGGCCATTGGGGATTGGACCTGCAGCCTTCTGCATGCCAAGCAGATGCTCTGGCAGGGACTGACGGCCCTTCCCCCAAGCTGCCCCCTAAGCAGGCCTGCTGCTCACAGGTACGGTGGAGAAGATCTACCTGCCTACCCAGTCAGGTTCTCTGTGTGGAAATGAAAAGGAGGAGTTTTGCCTCCTTCGGCTTCAGATGTGTTCCTTTTAATTCAATTGCAAGAGCTCTGGCTCAAGATTTCTGCGTCAATGTCTGCAAAGGTGTTCCACATTGTAGAAGGCAGCGGGAAGAGGTTCTTTTGGTTTTTGTTTCATTCTTATACATCTGTGTTGCTTCGACAAATATTAAAAAATACCTACTCCTTGCCCTGCTAACTAGGAGAAAAGAACATGTTTCCTTTAAAAACAAGCCACTGGTATTGGGGGGGGGGAGCGACCCCACAGATTAGTCCAACCTGAAAAAGTTTCCATCTCTTTTCCCCTTGCAAATGTCAGTGTGTTTGTGGTAGTGGAGTTCACAAAGAACTGCAGATAATAAAAGTGTGTATCTTTCCTTTTGGGAGTCCTGCATTTCTATATGTGCATAGAGATCCACTTTGTTATGTAAAGTGTATGGTATTTCCTAGTAGGCATACTAACAGCATGAGTCAGAGAACCACATGAGTTGTAAAGATCCAGCTTTCGAGAGGAGCCATTTGGGGGAAGCTTGTTCCATTCGGTCTGAAATGTTTTTTTCCCTTCTGTTTGGTGGAACACATATTCCCCATTCACAGCACAGCCACGCCTTGAAATCACGAATGAGCCATAAGGCTCTGAAACTGTAATCTATATATACACAAAGAAGATCCAAAATGTCAAAGTCGTGTTTTAAAAATAAATGTAATTATTTTAACAATTTAACATTCAGTGCAACGATTATAATTGATTGGGGTTCAAAGTTCCTAGTCCAAGCCTGACTTCTGCCACAAATTCAGCAGGTGGTCTTTGATGAACTCCTCTCTCTCTCTCTCTCTCTCTCCCTCATTTCCCCCATTAGTACCAATACTGACCTACCTTGCAAGTTGTTGGTCTCAGTGACATACTGTGTGCAATGCACATGGAACCCTTGGAAAGTGTACTATAGCAGGGGTTCTCAAACTATGGTCTGTGGATCACCAGTGGTCCACAAGCTTCATCCAGGTGTTCCGTGGCATGTCCATATTAAATATTCATATTGATTTTTAATTGCATTTTATTGCTTCTTTTATTTCTTACATTGTATTTTATTGTATTACAATTTGAATACTATTTTTTTCAAAATGAAACCTAAAATCTAAACTGTTCTCTGCATGAAAAGGCCATGAGGTTGCCTTTCACTCTGGGGACCGCTCTTTTATATACAGATACATGATTTTAATGGTTTAACATGATGTGCGTTCACGTCCCATCGTTTTTATGAGCAAAACTGATGTGCTTCTAAGTGTCTGGGATCCTAGGGAGAAACCTTGAACACTGAGGCCCATCAGCAGAAGTACAGCGCTGAAAACATGTTTTTGCGTGCAGATGAGTGTGCACATTGCTGATGAATTGAACATTGGCTGTTGTTTTTCAGCCAGCAAAAAGGAAAAATGAGTGTGCTCTGACACACATGCAATGTGTTGAACCAATCAGAAGATCCAAAGGATAGGAACAGGAATCTGCACATGCACCGCCAGGTCTTTTTGCATTCACCTTTCCCAAAACAGACCCTTCTACAAGTTTCCCACACCTGGCAAAATTGCTCCTGGCAGTGAAAGCGAGACAGTCTCCAGGCTCAAGCACAGCACAGCAAGTTGCTGTCTGATCTGTCTAGTTCAGGATCACATACATTAGGGGTGGGCAACCTTTTTTCATCCCAAGGGCTGCATCAGGTGTGAGGAGGAGGGTGTTGTATCCTAGTAGACATGGCCGCAGGCAGCCACAAAGAGATTTAATTATTTATTTAGCAAGGTTTATTTACTGCTTAAAAAAAACCAAACCTCTAAGCACTTTACATAGAACGATATAAAATATTCATTAAAATAGCAATAAAGATAGGCTTTTTATCAAAGTCAGTTTGTCGAAATATAGATAGAATCCACAGAGTGTGGATGAGATGCAGTGCAGGGAGGAACCATGGGGGGGGGGGAGAAGCCCAGCTCCTATTCTGGGCATCTCCAGTTCTGAAAGAATCTGTTAACATTAGATGAGGAAGGCCTTTTTCTGCCTGGGGCCCAAGAGTAAAATCTCCCAACGTGCTGCTCTCTGGATATTTTGGACTACAACTCTCAGCTTGCCTGACTAGTGGCCATCAGCTGGGGCCACCTCACCCCTTATATACCCACTACAGGGCCTCCTGCGGATGCCATCTCATCAGGAAGTTCGTTCCATACAACATAGGAAGCGGACCTAGGGTAGGAACAGAGGAGGCTGCCTTCTATGGAGTCAGACCATTGGTCCATCCATCTCAGTATTGTCAACACTGACTGGCAGCAGCTCTCCAGGATTTCCAGCAGGGATTCTCTCTCAGCCCTACCTGGAGATGCCAGGGATTGAACCTGGGACCTTCTGCATGCAAGGCATCTGCTCTACCACTGAGCTACAGCACCTTCCTTAAAAGGATTGTGGCACATAGCCTTTGGAATTCCCTCCCCTTCAATCTTAGACAGGCGCCCTCTCTGTTCTCTTTTTGGCGCCTACTGAAGACCTTCCTCTTTCAACAAGCATTTTAAGTAGAGACCTTATCCCAGTTCTGCATCTGTGTTGGAATTGCTTTTTTTTAAAAAAAAATTAAGACGTTTTCAGTGCTTTATCATCCATTTGCCACTCTTTGGGAAGAAGGATGGGATATAACTTAATTGTAAAAATCAATTAATTAAAACAGTCGAGGGCGGCAGGTTGGGGAAGGCTGCAGTAAGGCCAGTGGAGCTTTGACAGTTTGGGCAAATGGGACACTGCCCCACCAACCTCCGTCTGTTCACAGCCACCCCCACCTGCCTCTCTTCCTACTGACCACCTGCAGGGGTTGGACTCGATGGCCTCGTAGGCCCCTTCCAACTCCACTATTCTATCATTCTATGGAGTGTCCCTGAGCGGTACATCCATATTGCCAGGGGTGGGGGCAGTGTGGTTGAGAAAGTCCCTCAAAGGAGCCCTGTGCAGCTGCTCCTATACTGTGGGGAGGTGAGTGTGCGTACAGGGTACAAGTCTTCAGTGTAGTCCACAGTTCCTACCTTGACTGTTGGTGTGTGGGTTTTGATTTGAATGTAGCAGCAACGTATTTGGGAGGGGGAGGAAAGGTGGGATAGGGGGACTTGGGTTGGCGCTATGGGTATAAACAGTAATACGTTCATTTCAAAGGCTCAAGCCCTTTTCCTTCAACGAAAAAGAAAAGTGACTGTTTAATCCGTGCTGGTAACACTGCTACAGTTATAATGAATAAATAAAAGGCTACAGCAAATGCTCTTAGGATAATACCCCACTTGCTTTTTCACTGTTTAGTCTTGAATTCATCCAAGCATGGAATCTGAACTTCCATTGCTGCAAATCTGACATCTATTAATTTAATTAATTAATTAATTAAATTTATATCCCATACTTCCTCCCACAAAGAGCCCCCCTCCCTCCAGCCTGAAATAACATCCCTAGTCTTGCACTACATGCAGTATTGACCGTCTAAGGTGATGAAAGACTTACAGTAACATGACTGGTTTACATAAAAAACAAAAACACCTACGTTCTTTGCATGGTAGAGTTAGCAGTGAGGGGAGAGTAGGGCTCTTGTACAGCAGACAGAAATTCAATAGGTTAAGCCTTTTCTACTACGGAAATAACAATTACAGGAAAACCTGCTGATATTCTGTCTGCCAAAGATCTTATTACTTATGTATGTCCCCTGAGTTTTTTGGGGGGTAGGTGAGATTGCATATGTTGCAAGATGTATGTAAACTTGTGTCCTCCTGAGTGGGACAGAGGACCCAGTTATATCCAACACTTATCCTACTCAAAGTAGATTCATTGAAAGTAATGGGCATGATTAACTTGGGTCCACCAATTTTGGTGGGCCTATTCTGAATAAAACTGTTGGATATAACTCCTAGCTTACTGAGTTTGGAAAATCCCGATAGCACCCGTGTGCCCTCCAGCTGCCCATGCCAGGCGTGCCTTTTCTTTTCTGAAAGACAGGTACCCATAGCATGTAAAAAGAAAAAAGAGCCACCAGTTTCATTTTCATCCCATGTAGCAGCTAGACCTGTTGGTCATAGTATTAGAAAAAGCATATAGGAAAATGGCAGCGCCTGCACAGGATGCTGGGCAAACTTGCCTAACAACCTATGCACATTGTTATAGAACAATCGTTTCCAGGTCTTTTTCCTTCAAGGAAAACTTTCCAAGTTGGCTTGCCTGCCATAGAAGCCCAGATCATCTGCCAGAGACTCATTGCCATTGCATTTTGCTAAAGTGCAAACGTCACTGGCAAAGCACGTCCTTTGCATGCAGAAAGCCCCAGGTTCAGTTCCTCGCAGCTCCAGTTGCAAGGACCAGGTAGCGATGTCCGAGATGCTACCAAGTCGCTGCCAGAGAAGATAGTATCTGTCTAGGTCCATGTTCTTCAACCTCGGATCTCCAGCTGTTGTTAGACTAGTTCCTGTAAACCCTGACCATTGGCTAAGATGCCTGGGGATGATGGGAGTTGCAGTGCAGCAACTTTGGGCACACTTAGTTCCACACGCTTCTCCAATACCATTTCCATCCAAAATGAGGTATGTTACATAGTCAAGGAAAGTGCTTTTTTCCAGAGTGGTGCCCCCAACTATAGCCAGGCAAAATATGTATTTTAAAAGTCACCACGTTATTTAACATATTTTTACTGTCCTGACTTCTAAAACTCAAGACTTTTTAATAGCACTTTCATCTGTGCTTTTTGTTTGCATTTATTGTTGCTTTATTTAAGACTTTTTTGTACACCAGCCTGAAATTGCTGCTAAAGAGGCAGTATGGAATTTTTTATTAAAATCTACATGGTCTATACTCACAGGCCTAAGCCAGGTATGGGGAACCTTTGGCCCTCCAGATGCTGAACTCCAACTCCCATCATCCTTGACTATTGACCATACTTGCTGGGGCTGATGGGAGTTGTAGTTCAGCAACGTCTGTAGAGCTAAAGGTTTCCCACACCTGGCCTAAGATAACCTTTGCAAACGTACATCTGAAACACCACACGAGGGAGGTGGTGGTGGGGAATAGCAGCCATGGGGAGGGAGGAGAAGGATTAAGCTAGGGGTGGGGTGGCCAACCTATTTTGGATCAAGAGCCATTCGCCTTTGGCTAACTTTCTAACTTCCATCAGCCTCCCATTGGCAATGCTGGCTGAAGCTGATGGGAGTTGTGGTCCAACAACATCTGGAGGCACACTGGTTGCGAAAGGCTGTTCTAGGGGCTACATACCAGCAGTGGGCATAGCCACCCCTCCTCACATGCAAACAGACAGGACCCAAACACAGCTTCCCAAGGAGGGGGCCTCCTCTCCACTCAGATCAGGGATGGGGAATCTTTTTCAGGCCAGGGGCCACATTCCCTTTGGGGCAACCTGGCAGAGGCCACATGGCAGTGATGTGCAGGTCCAGATGCAAAAGCTGGTGGAACAACTGATGCAAGTTTTAACCCTTGTGCATTACAAGGGTGTGTGCTTGTTTTTACATACACCCCTCTCTCATCTTCTATCCAGGCTAGCAAGCACCAAAGGTCAAGGACACATTCTAGCCAGGTAAAAACACTCGTAAGCGGTGTGCAAAGCCGGAGCAGTGAAGGATGTGGCCTTGATAAGAGTGTGGTCTGGAGAGAGTTCCCAGGGCTATATAAGATAAGCCTCGAAGGGCACATTTGGCCCTGGGCCTGAGGTCCCCCATTCCCAACACAAATGATCAATCTTATGGGAAAGGGGGCAATTTCTATTCCTATCAGGGCACTGGGCTCCACCCACCACAGTGCAGTGACTGTTTTTATTTTTCGCTGCCACAATTATAGTAAAGTGGGGGCCTTGGAAGCCCAGAAAAAATTGCTTGGGAGGCTGGGTGAGGCAGGCCCCCCAAACTGGGGGATATCCACCCCTGGGTTAAACATTCAGTTCACTGTTGCAGCTTTTCTGTGGCAACTTGTTTCCTCTCAATTCAGTTTTGCCTACCAGCACCCATGAGGATTTTACGATCCATGCTAGCACTATGCTATGTAGTTCTCATCTCAAGATATTTTAACTTCTAGAGACCTAGATGAGAGGATTGACACCTAAAGTACTCTAGTACGGCAGTATGCATGCTAATATTTTTAAATGCACACCCCCATTCTCCTTACAAAACAGAAAACAGGGGCAGTGACTGAGCAGGCCCAGGTACCAAAAAGTCAGGGATTGGCCCCAATTTCAGAATACTGACCAGGCTTCACTGTTATGCTGTGTAAAGATAGGTGTGTAACATAAGAATAAACACAACACTGTTCTGCAGCTGCAAGACTGGCACAAGTGGGAAAGCAAAGTGTTTCCTTTGTATTGGCTATTCCTGACACAATCCTTGCTAAGGATGCCCAGGTTTCTCCAGAACACAGGTTGAACCCCACTGCTGGAAAACATCGCAAGTTTAAAAACCACCTGCTTTAAACTCAAAATGCAAATTAACCTCTTATTTCTTTCTAATGAGCAGCTAAATTCAAACCTCCCTGCTATTCAGAACAAACTCCAAAAAAGGGAGGGGGAAGGAGTTTTCCCAGTCTGCAAGCAGCTGAAGTGCCCTGCAGCTTTAGCCAAGTTGTTGATCAGCCCTGAAAGACAGAGGGCCTTGTGGGCGTTCTCAGTACCGATGGGTTGGCCTACTGGCTCGGTCAGAGACATTCATCTCTGAGCCAAGCTACAGACGTAAGCATTTACCATAGTTCAGGTCCAATGAGCCCTTTCACAGCAGAGGCCTCTTTAGGCAGTTATTTTGTTCAAAACTGTTGCAACAGCCCTGACTGTGTTTGGATAATGCGCCTTGTTTATTTACTGCTGGTATGACTTGCTGCCATGTAGCAGGGAGCTCTGTTTTCTTTTCTTCTTAACATATGCTGCCTGCTATAACATGAGGCCCACGGAAAGGGGAGCTGGCTGGGGCAATCTGTTTCATCCCCAAAGCATGCAGAACATGGAGTGACTTTGCTGCTGGTTACGATTTTAATCTCAAGAAGAGACTAGGAAGGCTCGTGCATTTGATCAAGGGAGAACATTCTCACTCTCTCTTTAAAGTTACCTATTTAAAAAACCCTGGATTTTAATTTCAGTAGCGCCTTAAATCAAACTTGTGCCTCAGTGACAGATTGTTAATTTATTTTAAAAAAACTGGTTTTTATATGCCAGACTATAAGCTTGGGAGATTCTGCTAGTCACTTCTGTGAATCAGGGATAGTAGTGGGGGGGAAATGCAAAAACATTTAAGACAACAGCACGTATATTTAAGACAAGCAGCCTTGGTTTTGGTTATTTTAACGAGAGCTGCAGTCTGCTCCTGCCAAATGTGCTGAGAGTATAAGCAGCAAAACAAGGCTCCCTTGCTCAATACTCACCTCAAGGCTGGCCAGAGGGAAGAAAAGTGAGAGGCGCCTTCCACTTGTGCTAGAAAACAGAAGGTTAAAATGCACTCCAAGTATTACAGGTATTTAAACCCTAGCCCATTCTAAGGAGCAGCTTCTAGATTAAGAATCTAGTGGTTAATGAGCTTCACAGCAAGGCTGTGGAACAGTCATTTGGATTACTTTTCTAGTGATTTGAGATCCTGAAACCCATCAACAGTCTTCTACAGTCTTTCCACACACCTCTTCCTTCCCCATTTAACGCCTCATGTAATAATAACTGGGGGATTTATGTAGCCCATTAATTGTAACCAGCAATGATTAGGTTGTCTGGTGCCATCTATTTGCTTAATCATATCTGTTTACTCTATACACCAAGGAGAAACAAGGTGCTGAGAAATTAACAGCGTGATCCTCCCTATGTAGAGTTTGGCACACAAAAGCTCATTGATTTTCATGGCCTTTAGATGCACTAACTCCGCATGGGATCAGGTTGAAAGCCTAGAAGATGACCTACACTGACACACTAGGACATATCTAGTGAAAGAATGAAGTATCCTTGGTCCATCAGTGATTTTGTACTTCTAGCCATTTAACTGTATCACAATCCTAAATGTTTTCAACCAACTAAAAAAATAAGGATCTCGGTCTATTTCTAAATTATATGTTTTATAAAAATTAAAGGTTTGAGTCAACTCCTGCTTTTGCTCGATATTAATATTCTAGTGTTTCTACACTGGCAGTAAATCTGTAGAAAAATTACTTTTCTTACTGGAGGATAAGCTTAGATGTTTCTTTAAAAGCAGTTTCCATCAAAAGAGTGGTCCATTTTGTGACTAAGGGCACTAATGATGGGAACTTTAGGATCATAGCTATGGAACAATTCAGAAACGTGTCTGAGATTAGAGAATTGGCTACAATACAATCATGAGCCTCTGGCTCATATATTATATTGTCGACATGAAAAGGCTGCTCCTGTGAATGAAGTAAGTGATGAACACTAATGGCTTACGACATTACTATCAGCTATAAACAGCCTTTCACATGCTCCATTTAAAAATCAGATTAAAAATCCACAACTACAATGAACTGATCACTACCATTGGCTAATGAATGCTTTAAGCCACACTAAGTATTCTTGCAGCATTTAAAATGGGCCATAATAGCTTTTTGGCAGAAGGGATCTAGGTGATTTGCATGCAGAGCATGCTAAAACTTAAATCCACGCTTAAAAGTCCAGGGAATGTATTAAAAAAAGGCACTACTTTAGCAAGCAACCAGTTTTAAATAATGACTCAACCGCATCAACACTACCATGAACACATTTACTGCAAGTAGCTCTATGGAAAGCCAATTCAGATAAATATAAACACTATACAGAGCTTCAAGCCAGTCTCCCAAAATTGCAAATGTGCTGCATTTTACCATGAAAAACAATGTAACAATATTTACAATGGAAGACACAGCCGGATCAATCAGCTCAAACAGATCAGTGAAGCAGAAATAGCAAATATAATGAACAGTTTTAACCATATATGTTTTAGTTTGTACAGACAATAACTGTCAATATCAAATTAAAATTTACAGGACAAACATTGTTCCATCATTGGTTTTTCTGTACTATACAGCAGCATAAAACGGGTGGCTGGAAGGTTGTCCACATAGTGATATGTTTTACATAGTTGGAAAATGGTCTTCCAGCACAATACTGAATAAGTTAGTTGCTGTAAACTAAGACAAAAAAGATTGCATATTTATTATGCTGTACCTGTTAGTATTTGTACCAGTAGAGTTGAGGTTTGCTTATTTATTCAGCATTTGTAAAATCAGTGCTGCATATTGTACCATGGTAGCCTCAGGATCTCATATGTAAAGAACGTAACATCTTTTAAACCTTTTTCACTATTCATCTTTTGAATTATCACCCAAATTTCATTTTTTAAATAAAAAGATGTAAAGCTTTTTTAAAAAAAGTCAGTACCTATTGCATTGTTAATTTACAGAGTCCAAACAAAATGTACATGGCAAGACAGTATTGTGGTCTAGAAAAGTGGTCATGTTTTTAAGTTAAAATCTGTTTAGCAGCAACTAGTGAAGTGTACTCTTAAGAACCTTGCTTTTCTAGATTCAGAAACTCATCTGTGCTTTTAAACTCTGCAGCATATATTTTTCCTTCCAATTACTGGGTTCTGCATGAACTCATGGATACCAACTATATTTGCCAAAAGTTACTTATATCATTTTGTGACATGTATATTAAGACTAACCAAAAATAGATTCCAGTACACAGTAATGAACATCAAAACTGACAGCAGGGTCTAATTTGTTATACAAACTGGTCTAGTACTTTGAAAAGGTCAGATGTCAAAAGGTGAGGCAACCCTTACTCAATACTTGTACAATATACAACGTAGAGGAATACCAGCTGTGTGGTGCCTGAGGATTTGTTTACTGCTTTCAACCCTTTCAGTTATCAGTGCTTCTAATTATTAGGATATACTACAGGTACCAATAACTAGTGCCAGTACCAATAACTAGTGTCATGCTCTTTAATGACTTAAGCCTATTAAGTGAGGCACCGGACTTCTGACTATAATTTTCAATTCCCCATTTTAAACATACTCCTAGTAAGAACATGTCTTCCTTTCCCCACATTAGGCATATTTTTTTCTAATTCTGGAAGAAAAAAGAAGCTCCAAATAAAAAGGTCGTTTCAAAGTTTAAAGTGGTCTCTCTCTAAAAGCTCTACAGCACATCAACATTGTAATGCAGGGGTAATATACAGGTGCAGAGTTTGCATTTTTTTCCATTTGAACTTATAAAGAAATCAACTCCCTGCTAATCCAAAATGTATAATTAATAGCAAAAACTATACAGGGAGATAAGATAAATTTTTAACTATAATCAAGATACAACCAATTATTCAGTTCTACCTTTACATTTGAGATATTCTTAACAATTTTCAATTGAAGAGGATACAGGAGTATTAAAAAAATAAAGAGACAAGAGAATTCACAAACCTCTCGTATCATAAAGTGAAATTTAACAACAAAAAAATTAGTTCTCAGATAGGTACCATTTCTCTCCCTTATAGGATATCACTCTTGTGGCTGTGAAGTCTCACATCAACCCACACATGTGCCTCCCTCTCAAGAAGGGAGCCAGAGACAAACAGTATGTGAGAAAGACAGACACTTGGTTACAGACTGGTCCTATGCATGTTGACCTGTCAGTAAGTCCCATTGATTTTAGTGGTGCTTACTTCATGTAACTGTGTAAGGGATTAAGATAGGATTTACCTGCCTTGTTCACTCTCTGGAAAGGGAGGAAGAGCCATGCTGTGTACACACACACACTCTCAATCCACTCAGTCCTCAAAAATTGCAAATTATCTTTATGGTATGCTCTAGCAGCAGCTGTTCTCAAAGTGGGCACTGACAGAGCAAACAATAAATGACTTCTTTGCAAATGCTGCCACAAATGCTAAGGGCCAGGGTGAGTGGCAGAGAAGTGGTACGTTCTCTGACTTTTCTGTCCCGGCCACAGCATGAAGTGGGTGAAGGTAAACAAGCTCCTCTTACGGTGCATGGAAGAGAAACAGACAGGCAGCAGAAAGTGCATGCATGGGGGAGAGGTTCTCTGGTAGTGGGGTGGGAAAGGTTGCGTTTATTGGCATTTTACTCTCCAGAAAAATTGGCCACAGGCCTCCAGTCCCAAATATATATATATATATATTTCAATGAGACTTACAAATAAGCATGCTTAGGATCGTAGCCTTAGTCTGTTGTTCCCATCCCCTCAAAATAGTTTATAACTGCCAAAGGAAAAAAAAAATCTAAACCATCACTTCAAGTACTAGGAGAGCAAAACCCTTATTAGGCAGATTCTCAGACAGCAAGTGACTTCTCAAAACAAAAACTTAGGGGGGGACAGTGTGGAAGGAGCACAAGAACTTGTCATTTCAATTCCAGCATTCACCTTGTCTCCCAGACAGTTATGCTAAGGGGAGGAAAGAAGCTCCATCATCAAAACTCATCTATGACCAAAGTTCATTCGGATAAGCACAACTGCAGACTCAACCAACACTTGATGAAAAATCATTGCCAATATGTCCATGTCTGTGCTGGTGGAAGTGAACAGAGTTGGCTGGAGATGGGCTCTGCTTCCAAAAGCACCACACAGTTATGGAGAAACCAGCTGGAAAGCCTGCTCTTCTCACAATGGTTTCCATGGTAATGCCATCAGTCTAGGGGAAGAACAAAATATTTTAGTGCAAGCGAAACAGGAAAAAGACCAGTTTGGTTTACTGTACATGGTATACACAGCACAACTGACATTTGAGGAAGTTACTAGGACATTTAAGGAATTCATCAATGCATTTGCAACCTTGATGTCCAAATTTTGATCCCAAGAAGAAACCTCATTTTTCTTTCTGCAGGATTTATTGCAGCCTATCAAAACTTACAATGCCTTGGAGCATTTATGTCACATGAACTTTTTATTTCAGCTCAAAGCTCACACAACCAGTTTGTACAGCCAATCTGAGACGACAAAATAAGGAACTGAGGAATTATGAAGCACCTGCCAAATCACGATATAGAACTGGTATGGGGCACAGAGTCTTTATTCATTCCACACTTTGTCCCACGTGCTTCACCTTTAAAATTGTTTCAAGGAGAATCTCAGCCTAGCTTTGGTGCATTCACATATCCCCAAGAACATTTTATGAATCATGAAACCTCACAAGGGGAAGAATTTAAAATGGAGCAATCTGAAACTTTAGTCATCAAGTGTTCTGAGGGATTTCTTCAACTAATGTACCATGTGTTAACTGTACAACCTCAGCTACACAGAAGCAGGTCATGGGGTTGCTTTGAAAGTATTGGTTTCCTGAAGGTATCCCACAAGAAAGTTCACCACACCCAGTAGATGGTGGTCAAGACTGAGAAGTTGGACTCCTCTGTGGAAAAATATGTTTTCTCCAAAATACTGCCCATTCTTATCAAGAATGCTTAGGATCACAGCAGTTTTCACAGTCTGTTATGTTATACCAGCAGGTTTTATATGTATGTCCAGAAAAGGCAGCCCAAACGTCAATAGGCTTCCTCATCTCCCCAATATAGATAGTTGTGACACCTTTCTTATAAGGTTTGTAACAACCATAAAAACCAGCAGTAAAATTCAGTTACTAGAACTACTGTCTCAGAAGAACAATTCAGATCCCCCCCCCAAAAAAATTTACTTGGATCATGAAAAAAACAAAGAATTCAAGCAATTCTGAGCACACCATGCTGAGGCAACAAACCAAGTGACATTTTGAAGGCTTTTTTTTTTTAATTACATTTTAAAGGACAAACAACACTACAAGTTGGACCGTGTGGCAAGCTGTTTGCATTCAGCAGCTCACCCTGAAGAGTGAGCGATTCTCTTCATCACAAACAGACAAAGATCGTGGCACAGAGAAGACTGCCTATACTGTTTCCAGGGCAGCTGCTCACCAACAACATGTGAGATGAACCACCACATGGAGTTAAAATGGCCTCCAGGAGATGTGCTAGCCCCTGCCCCCCCAATGCCATTAGTCACAATACTAGCCCACTGCTTCAGCTTGCTCCTTAATTAATACAGCAGTGAACGTTGTGCACTCAAAACCCAAAACTTTGTGAAACTGGGGAGGAACAGCTAAGACAGCACTACAGATTCCTCACTGAAGTTATGTGAATTAAGGCAAAATGATCTCTGTAGTTAAAGTGTTCAGGTTTTGTGTTGTTGTTCTGTCTAAGTGTGCCTCAAACTCTCTTCAGCTCTCTGAAAACTAGATTTTGGCCACAGACTTAAGCAAGCACACACAAATACTAAAGATTTGTTGCCTCATACCTCAGAGATGTTTCTTCCTTACATGCAACAAAGAGTGGTACATCTCAGAAATTAACAGATCAAAGTAAAGTAGTTAACACTGAGTGGGAAAGGACACACTGGATTCCTCCCCTCTTTAGATCTTCCCCACCAACATGTTTAATATTTAAATTGAGCATTACCTGAACTCAGCAACTGTCTGTCTCCAGTATTTTTCCACAGAACTCTTCAAAGCATTCATTATACTCCTGACTTACTGGACTTAGCATCCATTCTTTAACTGTGTGAGTACTTTGGAAAAAAGGACTATAAACAACCCATATGGGCAGAAGATAGCAAAACACGCTGGCCTAGATTGCATAACACACTCAGGCAAACTATGGATTAACAAGACTGAACTATGGATTACGAGGACTATGCAAATGTGTGGGCTCCTTAGTGCTGCTTTGCTCCTCAGTCTTAGCTTGCTGTCTAAACCCAGATTCATGGTTAAGCTCTCTCCTCACTAACCATGAGCTGCAGCCAAGATTTGTTCTTGGTCAGAGTATTCAGTGAATACTAAAGCTGGGCACAGAAAAATAAATACCACTTCACTGATTTGGATAGGAGGCTGCCTAGGCTTGGAATGCCATCATGCTTTGCTTCCAAAATGAGACAGAAGCTTGTTTCCCAAACCCTCTGATGTCTTCCTCATGGACTATAATAAAATAATAAACAAATGCCTATAACTTTATTTTTTGGCAGAACTGGATGAAATTTGAAGGCATAAAAAAGCCTCTTCTGAAAGGATGATGCCTCCCAAAATTTCAGGTTGGGCATCCAGAGAAAAAGTACAGAAGGAGCTGTGGAGGGCAGAGCTTGATTCAGGACATGGGAACTTGGTGGACCTCCACATACCTGATTCTCAAAAGACTGACTAAGCTACAGAGAGTCTTGATGAAGTGGTCAGGATCTCCCTGTTAGTTGTGCTTCTCAAGCCGTTCTTGGAAGCCCTAGAGACTCCAGCTGCCATACCTGCTGCCAAAATAGTCAAACTAACAAAGAGAAGAGCTTCTGATATGTTACTTCAATGTTCCTCCTAAAAGTACTTTGATTGGAAATAAAAAAGAGAGTCCTGGCAGAAATTAGAAGCTAGAGCTGTCAGTCACAAACTATACCCCCTCCAATCTGCCTAGCATTCTCCATTTATGACGAGCTTAGAGACACTTGGGAGAGGTTCAAAAATGTATCAAATTGGGCAGAAAAGTAGCACACCCTTGTGAGGGGGTTCCAGAGTGTTGGGATCAGCCGACTTTGTCTCAGACCCAAATTACCTCAGATTCAGAGGTGGTCTGAATATTTCCAAAGCAGGAGTAGTCATCTCGGACTCATGCCTCATCCAAGACCAATGCCACAGTCCTAATGTATGAGTGAATAAAAGTATCCCTCACTTTTCCCAACATTTCTAGTGTGACTTTGAAACAAATCCCAGGAGGCCGTGCAGGCAGAGATAGGAGTCACTGGGGAGCAGACTTAGCGGTGTCCTACTCCAGTGTTGTCCCCAGATGTACTACTTTACTTTCTCCCCAATAAGAGAATGCTGGCCATATACTCCCTATGATTTAAAGCATAGCATGCAGGGGCACTGTAAGAAGAAGGGCAAAACCTGCCCTCCATCACAGACTCCATACAGCCCATCCCTCACTGACAAAGCTCACACAGGGTCATACTACACTCCCTACAGGGCCTACACAGGCATCCCATCCACCACCATGAGCACTTAGGTGGTAAAGAAAAGCAAAATTCCATTAGCATGCTAGTTACTAAAATTTTGTTCCTAAGCAGACTTATCCAAGAGAAAGTCCCAACAGAACTTACCACAAAGAAAACAAGCTTAGAAATGGAAAGAAAAATCTGGCTTTATTATTTAAACATTCCATTTATTTTGAACTTTGTATCATTCGCCTATAAGTTTGTTTTGCTACACTTTTACTCCTACCCCAGCTTCTAATTGTTTTAGTTTTTCATTACCTATATATAAAATTTTCACTGCAACGTTCACTTCTTTAATAAGAGACACACACAGTCAAAATGTACTTAGTTTGGGAAGTTACATGATTTGTCAGGATGAGTCTGTAGTGGGTCTTGAACTAATGAACTGATGTAAGACAGAGGTTGGCCCTGTGTGCCACCACACCTAGTGACAGACAGGCAAATACTCTCTGACAGAAGTTTTTAGGTCAAACTTGCTTGCTTGACAGAGCAACTGGGAGACCTGTTCCTGCTGATGTCGGTCCACCTTTGCTTTTCCTCATCATACGCTCAGTTTCTGATGTTACTCATTTCCTGTGGGATACACTCAGGTTTGCCGATTCCAACCCACTCTCCCCACCTGCAGTTACCAGCAACTGGTACCTCTGACCATGGAGGCAGAGCATAGCCATAATGTCTAGTAGCCATTGATAGCCTTATGCTCCATGAGCCTGTCTAATCCTCTTTTAAAGCCATCCAAGTTGGTGGCCAGCACTGCCTCTTGCGGGAGTGAATTCCATAGGTCAACTATGTGCTGTGTTAAGAAATACTTTCTTTTCTCTGCCCTGAATCTTCCAACATTCAGCTTCATTGGATGCCCATGAGTTCTAGTGTTGGGGGAGGGGGACTGCTTTATTCACTTTCTCCACATCATGCATAATTTCATACACTTCTATCACATCACCTCTTACTCACCTATTCTCTAAACTAAAAAGCCCAAAATGCTGCAACCTTTCCTCATAAGGGAGTTGCTCCATCCCCTTGATCATTTTGGTTGCCCTTTTCTGAACCTTGATCTACAATATATTTTTGTGGTGAGGTGACCAGAACTGTACACAGTATTCCAAATGCGGTCGCACCATATGTTTGTATAACAGCATTATCTCAACAGTTTTATTTTAAACTCCTTTTCTAATGATCTATAGCATTGAGTTTGCCTTTTTCACAGCTGATGCAGACTGGGTTGACATCTTCATTTCACTATCCATAATGACCCCAAGGTCTATACAGGTTTTTTGCTCCTCCGGTATCTTGCAGAAGCACAGTGGATTATGCATAATCACTTTTTAAAAGGCGATCTGTGCAAAGTTTTAATAACTGTGTAAATCTCCTTGCAGAATTTAGCTTTGGATGTTTGCACCCAATCTTAAGGAGCCTCCACACCCTATCGCTATCTCGTGCTATCTTCTGCCTAGGAAGGGGCTCTCTCCTCGTGTTGAGTGACAGAGTAGAGAGACCTCAGCTTGTCCTACAAAACTTGCTGCTGGAGCAAAAGCCTCTGGCTCTGCTACAAAATCTACAACCAGGTGTAGGATCCAGTTGGGGAGAGTGGGAGGGCAGAGGGACTTGTGCAGTCACCACCTCCATTCAAAATTGTAAAAGAAGTATCTTACGGTATCTAGCCCAAGACCCCTGTGAGACTATCACAGGTCTCCCTGAACTAGCTTAGCATGAGATCTGGGATTCAAGCAGCTATAATGCCTTTGTTTTTACTTGCAAAGAGCAAGATGAAACTATACTTATTGCAGTTTACAGCTACAGGAAATCCTAGTCCAATTAGCCACTCCCTTAGTTCTTTGTGTGCGCCTCCCCTCAGACAAACAATGCACACAAAACTGAAGATCCAGCAAAATGCCAGCTGCTCCTCCACTCAAGACCCTGGTATTGGTATGCAAAAACAACCAGCAGACACACTTGCATCTGCATGCAAAAGCACACAAGACATAAACATAGTTCTGAGGATACCTGGTTCTATGAGAGGTACGTGCCAATGTGTGAGGACATGCATATTTATTTAGAATTTTATCTTTCCCTTCCTTCCAAAGCAGCCCAGGGTGGCAAACAATCAAATCAATACAATTAAAAACATTGAAAAACAAACCAAATATTATCACAACTAATATTTCAAGGTTGCTACAAACAATATTTTTCAGTATGTGGAAATTGCATTGGCACATCCATCTAGGGAAAGATTACACTGATCGATATTAGACAATTAGTCAAACATTTAAACAGAAGGACTGGCTACTAAGCTATAGGTGTTTTTATAACAAATCAAAGCTAATAATGAATAGTCATGTTCTTCAAGGTACAGCTAACAGTTTTAGAGAGCCCACTAATTTGGTCACACACACGTGTTATTTTTGATGGCATGCCACTGGGATTGATATGATGCAATAGGAAGCATACATGCCAATGGAATAAGAGAACGTCCTTCTTGTCTGCATTCTGCTTTGCTGCCTGGAAGTCAATGAACTCCCAGAGAGGCAAGAAGCACCATGCTACCACTTCCCATTGAATATGGATTCCTGTGCAATAGGGTGGCTGAGAGCAGAAAGGCACATTGCATGACATCTCTGTTCAATGCAGGAAGTAGGTAATCTTGCAATCACCGCCTGTTCTCATCTTCATCCTAATTTATGAGAGCTGGTTCACTTTTGACTGCAGTGGGCTGTGGAGCCGGAGCCGGAGTCGTGGAGCAATTTTGGGTGGAGTCGGAGTCAGTAGAAATGTACCGACTCTGACTCCTTCATAAATGGCAAATGTATATTAACTAGTAATAACAAATTTACTGTAGTAAAATGGTAGCACAAGGCATTTCATCACTACCACATGAATCCAGAGCTTGGAAAAGTTACTTTTTTGAACTACAACTCCCACGAGCCCAATCCCAACCAATCGATCGATCGATCGATCAGTCAGTCAGTCAGTCAGTCAGTCAGTCAGTCAGTCAGTCAGTCAGTCAGTCAGTCAGTCAGTCAGTCAGTCAGTCAGTCAGTCAGTCAGTCAGTCAGTCAGTCAGTCAGTCAGTCAGTCAGTCAGTATGTATTTAACCCTGGCACCTAGAAACCAGCCCCAAATAGAAAGAACTTACAGGAGCACAGGCTCAGTCTTTGCCAAGTCATTAGGGAAAGGGGAATGAGTGTCTCTCTATTTGTGTTTTTTGGGGATAGTGCTGGGATAACTGATCATAAGCCAATATTCCAGGTATATGGGACCTAAGCCATTTAGGACCGTCAAGATCAAATCTGCACTACCAAAAAGACCACCAGGAAACTTTAAAACTCTGACATGTTTCAGCCAACCAATCCCCTTAAAAGGAGACCTATCTTGCATTACAATCAAGGGTTAACAAAAGCATAAGTGATTTTCAGAAAGAGACAGATAGATAGACAGGGCTGAAGTCTAAGTATTTGGAGTTTGTGGAAAGTGTTCCAATTACCAGTTCATGCTAAAGACCGGCACAAACCTTGATTGCACCAAAATTACCTAAATGTTGGACATCATGCCAATCTCAGAAGCATGCTCTCCCCTCTCCCATTCACACAGGCAGTTATTGAGGTGAATGCCCATCCTAATGCAATTCAGTTTGTCTAATCTCCATGATTCCTATCGCTCTTCAAAGAAACGAAATCAGTATTAAGGAATCACATAAACATGTCACAGCATTTTGCTGTATAGATTCCTATTTTACTGTACTGATGCAGGACCTTCCAATGGCTTTCACCCGACAGCATGAGTAAGGGTGCATTTTCTAGCTGTTTGCTCACCAATCTCCCAAGAACCTCTCTTCAGAATCAACAGAAACACACCCAAACACGTAGGAAAGCACCTCCAGTCCTCAAAGAGAACTAGGCAACAGGATGTATTCTGGTATTTCAAAACGATATGGCAAATTCAAAACAGGCAAGCAGAAATCAGGCTGCCTCTGGCTAGAGGCTGAACAAAACACTCCAAGCTATAATTTTCACCCATACTAGCTCTAATGAACATAAGCTCATAGTTGCTACCACAACAGATGACACACACACTTCTGCCACACTAGAGTCCTCTAAAAATGTTAGAATTTGTTACTAATCATTTACCAGTGCATTTTATCTGCCTCAGGATGGTTTAAACAAAGGAGACCTGTGTTGAAATGAAATGGTAGCTTAGGAACCATCATGCCAATGGTCAAGGTAAAAGTACTGTGCCACAGTTCAACTAGACTGCTGATGGGGCAGCCATCAAGACCAATTCCTACTGGTATCCGGTATTTTGGTATCTAAATGTCTCCACTGGCAGTAAATATTCATTTTCATATGAAAACTCTTACATAAAACCACAAGAATTGCTCTGACATTATAACTCCTCCTTAGTTAAATAAGACCTAACTTGCTTATATTTACTACCATCAATCATTTTCTGTCAAAATGATGCTGTATTAACAGTTCCACTGAAGCTGCTAAGGTGGTCCGGCAAAAAGAACACAGACTTCAATGAGCTAAAATTTGTAACCATAGGTTTTAACAGAGTAGTCTTACAGTTGGAACTACACATTCCACCTCCACTGCACATCTTCCCAACCCAGCCACTGCTTCCCCTGAGGGAAAGCAGGGCCAGGGGAGTGAACTTTCCCGGAGGGAGGTAGTGGTCAGGATGACATGTGACCATTTCCCCATCTTCAGGTTCCAGATCTCTGGTTTGCAAAGGAAACACAAGTCTCAAATTGGGCCTGGAAGAAAGGTGGACAGGTGAGGGGAGGTTGAGAGGGAAAGCAGCAAGCAAGGGAAGCATTCACCCAAACCGCACACACCCTTCTCATCTAGAAATTGGACTCTCCTGGCTCTGCTTTGTCTTGGAGAACAGAAGCTGGGGTTTGAATAATAATAATAATAATAATAATAATAATAAATAAAAATTTATTTTTATGCTGCCTATCTGGCCGAATGAACGGCCACTCTAGGCGGCGCACATAAATTAAAATAAGATACAGCATATAAATACAATATAAATACGACATATAAATACAGTCTTCAACTAATCAACCCACCCACATCTGTACGTTATATACTAAAATTTGCTAGGGATCCTGTATGCCCGCTGAAATAGCCACGTCTTTAATCCTTGGCGAAAGTCTACCAAGGAGGGGGCATGGTGAAGATCATAAGGGAGAGAGTTCCAGAGGGTGGGGGCCACAATTGAGAATGCCCTCTCTCTAGTCCGCACCAGCCTGGTTGTTTTCACTGGCGGGACCAAGAGAAGGTCTTGTGAGGCTGATTTTGTAAGGCGGCACATTTGGTGATGCTGGAGGCGCTCCTTTAGATAAACTGGACCGAAACCGTGTAGGGCTTTAAAGGTTAACACCAACACCTTGAATTGGGCTCGGTAGACAACTGGTAACCAGTGTAGGTCTTCTAACACTGGAGTGATGTGATCCCGGCGGCGGCCATTCTTAATCAGCCATGCCACTGCATTTTGTACCAGTTGTTAATTTCCGAACCGTCTTCATGGGTAGCCCAACGTAGAGCACATTACAGTAGTCTAAGCGAGAGGAGACCAGGGCATGCACTACTCGCAGGAGCAGATGAACCGGAAGATAGGGTCACAGCCTCTGTATCAGGTGTAACTGATACCAAGCTGCCCGGCTCACTGCTAACACCTGAGCCTCCATGGACAGCTTGGAGTCAAGAACGACCCCGAGGCTGCAGACCTGGTCCTTTAGGGGCAATCTTATCCCATTCAACACCAGGTCGATATCTCCCAATCTTCTCTTGTCTCCCACAAGCAGTATCTCGGTCTTGTTGGGGTTCAGTTTCAGCCTGTTTCCTCCTATCCATTCACTTACGGACTCCAGGCACTTGGAAATGGTATCCACAGCCAACTCCGGTGAGGACTTAAACGAGAGATAGAGCTGAGTGTCATCCGCATATTGGTGGCACTGCAACCCAAATCTCCTGATAGCTCCCAGCGGCTTTACATAGATGTTAAATAGCATGGGAGAGAGGATAGAGCCCTGTGGCACACCACAATTAAGAGGCCAAGGGTCCGAAACCTCCTCTCCCAATGCCACCCGTTGGTGCCTGTCAGAGAGATAGGAAAGGAACCACCGTAGAACAGTGCCTCCAATTCCCGAGGTCGACGGTATCAAAAGCCGCTGAGAGATCAAGGAGGAAGAGGAATGAGCATTCACCCCTATCCAACGCCCTCCTCAAATCAAGACATGAATGAGAGGCAGCATGAATAATTCCACCCTTAGGGATTTCCACTCCATATTTTATATGCAGCTATGGCTATAAGCAGGGCTGTGGAGTCGGAGTCGTGGAGTCGGAAGTAATTTTGGGTGGAGTCGGAGTCAGAGTCGGTAGAAATGTACCAACTCCGACTTCCAAATAAATTCTGATTGACAAGAAGCAATTTTGGGTGGAGCCGGACAGTAGAAAAATAGAGGAGTTGGAGTTGGCGTTGGACCATAGAAAAATAGAGGAGTCAGAGTCGAAGGTTTGTCGTACTGACTCCACAGCCCTGGCTATAAGTACAAAATACGCAAGAGATGTGTCAGGTTTGAAGGGCATACACATGGAAAGTTTGCCAAGTGTGCATTTAAAACACTAAGAAAAAGTAGCCTGATCCTTTCTTAATCACCATGTCACAGTACTCTAGACAGGAAGTGCATGGCTCCTTCAAACCTGACCTTCTACATCCACTTCAGAATTTTTACCTGGGTATCTACAGCCCAGCAAGTGAGAATCAAGCTTTGGCTAAATCTCTCATTCAACTACAATTCCTCATCTATAAAATGGGAAGAATGGCAACAGGGTTGTTGTTAGGATGAATCAAGAAAAGGACTCTGCACATATATAGAGTCTCAGGAAAAGAGCACAAGGTGCTCATTCAAATATTCCATTGTCACAGGCTAAGTTATGGAGCATTGACAGGATCATCCTAACTTAATTATGACTGTTTTCTCAGATTTGCTTAAATGCATCCACAGGATTTACTCAAATATGTATGCACATTTATAAACACAAAGGGCATAATCTAGCTTATGTATGTATTCAACACAGGGCTGCACTCACAAAGCTTTTCCATTGTGCTTGGCTAAGATATGGATTCTTAGCCTAACTGAACCATTCTTTGTTCAAATCAATGGTGCTGCTAGAGCTGGACCTTAGGGCTGAAGTCCAAAACCCTGCAGCTCAGGAGGACCCTAAATCACACACTCCCAAGAGTGGTGGATGGTGTGGGCAGCAACAAACACGCCTAGCATCAGAAATTGGGGCTGCTGTGTGCTTGGCAACACCGGCAGTAGTTGTTGCCATCACCGCAAGCATCTGTTCCTTATTTTTAAAAACATTTTATACTCAGGGGGTAGACAGCTGGGCATATACATGGTTACAGGTGCTCATTTTATTTTTTACTTTAAAAAAATGTTATCCTGTTTAATGAAATGGTGCTTATTCCCAAGTAAATGAGTTAAGCATAGGGCAGCAGAAGCAAACCTAATCTTATTCCTGTAGTCATGATGGAGCTATGATTTCATGAGTTTAAAATGTGAAATTGCACATGTGTTGAGTGTTTCTTTTTAAAATCAGGGTTGGCAAATTTATTTTTTGCCCTTAACATACCACTACTGCAGAAGCAGTTGTAGAGTATGAATGATGGAAGGAAAAAAATGCTAACGGTGTGCTTCACAACTGAAGTAATGCGCATAGCCATCTAAAGGGGGCCTCCATAAGACCATTTAAGTCCAGGGTCTAAAATTACATAGCAGTACCACTGATTCTGATTTTCCATAGTTTTATAATATAACAACTGAGGCACAGATATGCACAGCTGCACACTCTTTTTAGGTAACTAGCATTAGTGACTATAGATACACTATATATTTATTTATATACATGTTTGGAAGAACCCAGGAAAAAAATCCATCTGATTTTCATAGTTGCAGTTTTCAGAGCATGCTCTCCTAAGCAATGTTTTGTAAAAGTAGCTAGAAAATATCCCAACAACCTAGCTTGCAGTATTCTTTTCTGTGTGTGTGAATAATTTTAATTCTTTTAATGTCACAAAACATTTCATTTACATGCTTGCAATATTCTTGAAGGACTTTTTTCAGGCAACAGAAAGAAGCAACAAGACAAGGACCAAGAACTGCAATGCTTGAAAAATATGATAAAAAGCAGAGTGTGGGGGATGATAGGATTCAATGGGCACTTAAACCAGGCGCAGACTCCTGATTTTTTGGGATCTACTTTTTTTAAAAAAACAAGACCCCTAAGATCTAACTGGAGTCAAGCGCAAAATGGGTCTGGAGCAGCAGTGTACCATTATAACAGAAGAACAAGGTGTTGCTCTTGTAAAACAATTTGTACTCAGAATCCCAGCTGATTATGCAAATCACTCAGATACGCAAATAGATCCTGATCTCTCATCTGCCCACCCCAACTTAAAACAGCAGAGTTACAATGTAAGGGAAAGACTTTAAAAACAAAAATCACGTTGGAAAGGGTAAAAAGGCAAAAGAAAATGCTAACATAGCTCCTGAGTCAGACCATATCTTTCCCAGCTCTACCTTGAAATGCTAAGGGATGAACGTGGGCCCTTCAGCAAACAAAGCATGTGCTTTCCTAAATAAGAGTTTATTGTGTACTACTCCAAACTAAATATGTGCAGGGTCAATAAACCAAGAACAAGAACCAAGATGAAATCTTGAAGTAGGTACATACAGCTGTATGTGTGATCACCTTTAAGCATGGGAACCTCCTTTTCTGCAGAAGCAAACACACACATACCCCAACCCAAAATTCATAACAGAGTAAATCTGAATTCTGCAATCTGTATGAGACAGGCAAGTTAAGCAGTTTTGCAAACTTAACCTTTGTTTGCATAATTATTCTGCTTTTGTTTGTGAGGTGAATGAATGAAAGCAATTCACTGAAACTTTACTTTTCTGGAAATTTTACTGAGACTCCTTTCTATTTTAGAGATTTCATTACCACACATCAAAGCATGTCATAAGGATTAGGGCTATGTAGTCATAAGGACTAGAAACCAATTTGTTTTTACTATGCTAAGACATTTCTGCAGTGCACTTCTAATAACTGCAGAAAAATGCTCTACCTTTAGCTTCCACTAAATTGAATTGCTTAAAACAAACCCCATATACTTCTCTGCATGACAGCCAGTGTGGTATAATGGTTAAGGTGTTGGATTACAACCTGGGAGACCAGGGTTCGAATCCCCACATAGCCATGAAGCTCACTGGGTGACCTTGGGCCAGTCACTGCCTCTCAGACTCATGAAAACCCTATTCATAGGGTCGCCATAAGTCGGAATCGACTTGAGGACAGTACGTTTACATTTTATACTTCTCTGTATGTTCAGTAAGACTACAAGTTTCCTTTCTGTACCACAAAGTCCACTGTGTACCCCCATTCCTCTCACCTCACTAAAGTACTGAAAGGCATATTAAGAAATATCCTGTAGGACAGTCCTTTCAACAAGTAGGCATTATGCCTAAATGTTGCCTGAGATCAAGCACTTTTCACTGTAAAAGCCAGCATATCAGGATACGTATCACGATAAGTAGTTCTAGCTTAGCTTAAAATCTATATGCAAGGTGTACATGTGTGTGTGTACGTGAGTGTACATACAGAGTCCAAAAAGGTAAGAGTGTCAATGTTACCATATTGCTGAATAAATAATCTCCCACAGATACATCTCCCACTTCAACCGTTCCAACCATAGAACATCTGGTTCTGGTTTAGGTTCCTTGGTATTTGTACACTGCCCAAAAATCCAAGTAGAAAGAAGGATGGCATTTAATTCTTTTTTTAAAAAATGCATATCTACAACTGGGTCAGATATAAGGCAAGCAGCTACTCTGCCTCCTTGTTACTATTTTTATTCTGAAAGGACTCCTGTGCCTTCAACAGAAAAAGCTTTTCCCAGCATGCAGGAATGGAACAAACTCCAGCTATTGAAATTCTTCTTGCCTGGAAGATGTTGAAGGCACAGGAGCCCCACCAGGAAAAAGATGAACACCCTAATCATTGTCCTACAATCTGATGCTAGTGTATTCAGTCTCCTTCAATCCAGTAAATGCCAATTTGCTCCTCAAAAACATGAATGTTTTTGTTCCGACATGTATAGTATGAAGGTGATCATTAGGTTGCCTTTAAGATGCCTAATAAAGCTACATGTGACTAAAGTTAAAAAACAAACAGCAATTTGCAGGGTGGGCCAAGGCGGTGGCACTCTGGGTCATGCAGACCATTTAAAGATGAGTCACAGTTTTAGGAACAACAGTGGTAAAGATTTATCCTTCCCTTTGTCTTCCTTCTCCTCCCCACACCTCTGCCACAAAGATTGTGCAACTCTTTTTTTAAACTGCAGCCTACTTTTAACAGAAGCTTAGCTAATACCTTCCTATTTCTTATCAAGAATATTGAATATTTTTAATTGCAAATCTTCTCTCTTAAATCTCTTAAAAACATTTCTGTTCAGAAAACTGGGCCTGACTTTTATACTGCAAGCAAACTAAGAATTTGGGGCCGGGGTGGGAACCTGATCCTGAATATCTAATTATAATAAATAAATGATACCAGCAAGGATGTCAAGCTCTGGTTCATCCATTATCTGCTTAAAAAGCAGTTTCCTGCCATACCGTCCATCCCTTTGGCCAATCAAAAATTCTTCCTAAATTCATGCAGAAACAATGCTTTTGTCATTTCAGGATGAAGAACACTTTTGCCTGCACAAAAATTTTATGTTCACCGCCCAGAGAGCTATTGCTAGTCGGGCGGTATATAAATTTAATAAATAAATAAATAAATAAATAAATTATAAACAAAATATCTAGCATTTACAGTTCCTATGTAAAAGAGTTCCTGTTAACAGTTAGTTACCTTTTTTTCTCATTTTGATTTGTTCCTTCAGTCACTCAAATCTCCTGTCTGAAAAGTGTCCTGGCAATAAACAGGCCAAATGCTTTTCACTACCTCCACAGTTAAGCTCTCATCAAAAGCCAAAAGCCAGTGCTCAGTTATGCCCACATTGAAGTTCTAATCATTTTAAGGAGACAAGTATACACCAGGATATAAAGGTGCAGTTTTAAACACGTGAGTTTCCTATTTAACAAGTTATAATGAACCCCTAATGTAGATAAACAATTTGTGTTTATTTATTATTTTATTTATTTATTAAATTTACAGCCCGCCCTTCCTCTTAAGCAGAAAAGAGAACATCAACTAAGCATACAATGATGAAGCATCCCTTCTAGCAATGTGCAACATCTTCCAACATCTTACCAGGCTGGGGTGCAGAATTTAAATACATATATGTATGTATGCTGCCCTGGAGAGAAGGAAAAGTTGGACAGTGAAAAAAGCAGATAAGAGAAAAATCAACTCATTTGAAATGTGGTGTTGGAGGAGAGCTTTGCACATACCATGGACTGTGAAAAAGACAAACACTTGGGTGTTAGAACAAATTAAACCAGAACTGTCACTAGAAGCTAAAATGATGAAACTGAGGTTATCATCCTTTGGACACATCATGTGAAGACATGATTCACTAGAAAAGACAATAATGCTGGGAAAAACAGAAGGGAGTAGAAAAAGAGGAAGGCCAAACAAGAGATGGACTGATTCCATAAAGGAAGCCACAGACCTGAACTTGCAAGATCTGAACAGGGTGGTTCATGACAGAAGCTCTTGGAGGTCACTGATTCATAGGGTCACCATAAGTCATAATTGACTTGAAGGCATATAACGACATTGACATGCCACCCTGGGCTCCTACTGGGAGGAAGGACGGGATATAAATTTTATTATTATCATAATCATCAATCATTTCTCCAACATTAATTAATAAAAGTGTTAATAAAAGTTAACAAATTCTGTTCTGTGCTTTAGTAAGGGAGATACACAGAAGAGGTACAATCAGTTTAAAGGAACAAAAGTACGAGCTCGATTCAAGGTGCTGGTTTTAACCTATAAAGCCTTACACGGCTTAGGATGGAACGTCTGATGGAACGTCTCTCCCGACATGAACCCACCCATACACTAAGCTCAACGTCCAAGGCCCTCCTCCGGGTGCCTAATCCAAGGGAAGCTGGGAGTCTGGCAACAAGGGAGAGGGCATTCTCAGTGGTGGCCCCCAAATTATTGAATGATCTCCCTAACGAGGTGCGCCTGGTGCCAACCCTGTTATCTTTTCGGCACCAGGTCAAGATTTTGCTCTTCTCCCAGGCATTTCAGCATGTGTTTTAAATTGTTTAAAAAAAATTTAAATTGTGTTTTTAAATTGTTTTTTGTCTTTTAAAATTTGTATATTTGTTTTTAATTGCTGTAAACCGGCCAGAGAGCTTTGGCTATGGGGCGGTATATAAATGTAATAAATAAATAAACAAACAAACATGCTTGAACACCAACTAGAAGAGTATCGTAACCACTACACAACCGTTAAATACAGTTACAGGTTTTTCTGCTATGTTCCATATATGGAACATTTTTTTAAAAATCAAGAATCAATTCATTTTCAGAACAATAGTGAACAAACCTGTTCTGTTTCACACGCTGGTGCTCAAATTGCAGATAAAGAGATATACTGTGTTTGCAGGCACAGTTTCAAGTCAGGTATTCACATACTTCATTAAAAGTCCTCCAATCCATAGAATGTAACATTTATCTAAACATTTTTACCCCACTCTGCAGCAAAAACAAACAAAAAGGCTCCCAGAATAACTAAGAGAGCACTAAAAGTAATACAGTCCCTGCTGTCAGGCTTAGAATCTAAAAATACATGACACAAAAGGAAAATTGTTTGGGCTAAGAGGAAATAAGCAAACTCAGTTACAAGATCTTCTGATTACCAGTGGAGGATAAAAAGTTCAAGAGGAGGCAGCAAAAGTTGCTGGTCTCCCAGCTATGCAGTTGGAATGGCCCTACTCACCCACCCCCTTTCTCTAAGAAAGCATGATATAATGGCTGCACCAGGTCCTCCTCCCCTCCTGTACTCAGTTTAACAGATCATTTCCCAGTTCTGAAAATCACTGTGTGCTGTAGTGTCAAAACAGCAAACAGAATGTTAGTGGATTCCTACCGGCCAATATTGCAAACCATGATTGAACAGTAGCTTGGCAAACCAGAAAGTGATCTGTTAAGCTGAGCCCAGGGGGAGGGGATCCTGCACACACACATAGCTCATTCACAGTCCTCCAAATCATATTTTGAAGAATATGATGCCTGAAAGCAGCCAGTGACAGTTAATGCTTATACAGAAGAAGGTCCTTTGACATGGAATCATCCAAAGGAAAAATAAGCAGCGTAATGCCAAAGGTAGAAATGTATTTACAAATGCTATCCTTCATTTAAAAACCTCTCCAACATTCCATGCACTCTCTAAGCACACACAAATGTATATCAGATTCTTCCCAGGTGCAAACAGTGATGCTGAAATTAAAATATTCAGAATACATTACTTTCCATCTCCAAATGGTGTGCCTTGCAACATATACAAAATTGCACATTATGGTGCAAGGGAAAATACTTTAGATGAATTGTTATCTTACTAGTACATTCAAATGAATTTGTTTGGCCTCCATTCTTCAAATATTTCCCAATCTTTTAGTATTCCCCTCTTTTTAGATTTCTTAAGTGACATAATTAGAATGTTAACTCTCAGTTTCATACAGATGATCTTTATTTACATTTGTAATCAGAGCTTAGATGTTTGAAATATGTACTTACAAATGGAGAAGGAAGAAATATATAAACTGTTTTTGCAAGCTCATTAGCTAAGAAAATGATCTAGACCAAAATCAAACTTTCTGAGGAGCTCCTATGTTTGAAAACTTTACATCAACGATGAGTAAAATAAAACCAAAACACTTCAGCTTGGACCCAAGAGTCTGAGGACCTCAACTCCAGCAGCTGCTTGTATTACAGAAAACATGCTTTCAGAGGGGACAATTTGGAGCAGAGAAATATTACATCAAGGAGAGGGTCCCTAACCTTTTCCGTGCCTGATGCTTTTCCAGCTCCACCCAGTGGAGTTCCAAAAACATGCATAGATGGATAAACATGTTAGAGCTCTGAGTGTGGTGGGAATTAAGCAGGCAGGAAGGATTAGATACCCCCCCACTCCTCTGCTCCAAATTACTCTTCCTACAATGGATTTTCTGGAGCCAAAAGTGGTTGGTGTCTTTGTTACACTCACTTGTGAATAATGCTTAGTTAAGTCTACAGGTCACCTTCGATATACCACAAAGATTATATGGTACTGCCTCCCTAGTTTCAGTCATTCAGAGATGTGGAGCAACCTTTTCAACTTTTCCCATTCACAAACTTGACAGAGGAGGGGCAGAGTAATAACCTCAGCAGAAGAGGAAGTGCTTTCAAGCTTTTTTTTAAATGCGGATCAAGGTAAAATGGGAACTTGAGGCTTTTGCAATCACTGTTAAGTAGAGGGGCCCTGGCCTCTAACAATGAAACTTCAAGAATTCAACAGTTCTTGCGTTAACAGTTTTACAGTGATGAAATATAATCACTTTCAACTTTTATTTCAGCAAATCTTATGAAACCTTTCAAGCTGTACTGTAAGAGTAGTAATTAGTTTCAAGAGGGAAATAAAAATGTATATGCTATTACGAGACCTTACACACAGTGAGAAAAAATGGAGTGAGTTCAACAATAGTGACATGAAGCTCAAGCCTTGCTGCAGAGCTTTAAACAGAAATGTGGACACATTAAGCTACCTGTCTCAACAAGAGCAGTTTGATGCTTCAGAGTGTGAGGTCACTCTTCCCCACCCTCTCTCATACTTGAGACGCTACTTGTATTTTACCTGCAAATCGAATATCTTTAAAATAATTGAATACTGTCACATAAGAGGAATCAATCAGGAAAATAAAATCACACTTATTTCATGGTTAGCTTTTATCAGTGTACTGAAATTAATTCTACACCTCCAAGGTCAAACTGGGATCATTAGTAAGCTACAGAATACATAAACAAATTGTGCACCTGCCTCACCCTTGAAGTAACCCAAACAAAGTTGTGTACGAGACAAGCATGCTGTTGAGTGCTGCCTTTTCTGCTCTCACTGATGAAGTGAGAGAATGTAGGCAGAAGCCACTTATTCTAGCACTATATTTCTTTTCTCTTTTTTTGCTTTGCCACACCACCCCCTCTGCTGTTCTCTTGGTACAGCCACTATAAAGAGAGACTTTAAATATCTACTTGTAGGAGTTCAAAAGCTCCTTGCTATTTTCAACTAGCAAAGCACTTTTTTAACTCTGGGAGAAGAGCTTTATTTGAATATACTGATCAGCTGTATGACAAATGGAAACAAACACTTTGGCCACAATTCAGCACAGTGTCAATAAGCTTTAAGCTTGAACACTTAGTTCTGTGCTGGATTGTAGCCACTGCCTACAGTAAAATCTCTTCCATATATACACTTTCAAAGAGCTTTTCAACAAAGAAATCACCAACCTGAATCTATCTAACAAATAGTTACCAATGTCTGAATTTTGACTGCTTTTGTATTTTAAACATTCTCAGGGATGAATATTGACATAAAGGAGTGAATGTGCACACAGGATTAGCCATATGCAAAATGCTGTGAAGCTTTTTTTAAGCTTACAATCATCCTTGCTTTGCTTCAGCTAATAGGCAAAGTTTTTCAACAGATGTTGAAAAACTGATGAAAGTGTCCAAGGTTTAAAATTAGTAGTATAGTCAGAGCTAGAGAGCAAGTCCTCCCCCCACCTCCTGTTTGTGTTCTATTGTAATTATATTGAGCAAAGTACAAACCAAGTGTGAAAAACTGCAAAGACGAGACCAAAATCAGTACTGTTCTTCACCACTTTTGATTCTAGTAAATGAAGTTCAATGTACAACAGAAAGACACTCCAAATATGTTGTCATTCACTAGCTAAGAGCAGCTAAACAACTTTGATTTAGCCACAGAAAAAAGGCAAGGAAAGGCAAGTACACCAAAGCAAATAACATGCGTTTCAAAACCCCAAGCAATGCTCACAGATTGATTCATCTTTTATATAATGTTTTCCCAATGCGAGACACTCTGAATGATCTAAACTCATGCAATCCCTTAAAGTTTCTGAATATATTCAGATTAAGGTACACCTAGAAGTCCTGATCCAGCATTTCAGGCAGCTTATCAGAGTCCAGTACATGTTTCACATGTCTATGTATGATGTGATGCAGATATAATTTTCTAAGTAACAAGAGCAGGATACCCTTTACTCAATTGTTTTATGTTGAATTTTTAAAAAACAATTTGCACAAGTACATACTAATTAGCAACAATGACTGAATATCTAATCTTCATTAAAACAGTAATTAGAATAAGATTTATAATGAAACACAACTGACTTCTATTTTTTCCTCCAGAATAAGCACAGAAAACAAGTGACTATAAACTAAGACCAAGACATGTGATTAGGTTTTAAAAGAAAGGGCTTGATATAAAATGCTAACAAGACAAAAGACACCATGAACACTATTGCAGCTATAAAATTCTAGTAGAAGTATTCTAAAATGTTTGTGAGTGCCAGAATACGAAAAGCCTTCTCATGTCTTCCATTCTGCTTCACTGCATTCTATTACCCAGGTACCCAGCAGAAGTGTGTGAGTTATGCACAACTAAGCTAAACCTTCTCAAACTTTTCCCATCAAACTCACAAGACAAATGAGAAAGCCACTGGGAATAAGCCCCACTGAACTAAATTTACTTCTCAGTAAAACGTGTGTAGGATTGTGCTGCATGCCTTTCAAAGTAGCATCTACATTATAAGTGTATGTCAGTTTAACTGTCAGTTACCCCCCAAAAATAAATATTTGGAAAGGGGGAGGAAGAGAGATTTTGCCAATTGCTAATATTATGTTGCAAGACCTGCAGCCTCCTCATAGAACTACAGTCCCCAGAAATCTTTGCTGGGGAAATCACAACTATTACCCCATTGTTAACAATCATATTTCTAATGCAGATATGAAAACAGTAACTTTTTTTAAAAGTATGTAACAATGCTATATACGAATAGAATATATCCTGTTGTTCTGATCATCTCAAGGTAAACTACACACAGCCTTGATGTGGCTCTACTGGAGAAACAGCAGGGGGATTGTAACTGTGGAAGTAACTGGTTTTGTTCCCCAGAACCTCAGAAGAGATTCCTTCTGAAAAAGGTACCTAAAACAATGCATCAGGGGACAAATGCCTATCCATTCATGAAATCTAAATAGCCAGATTCAAAATAAAATGATTGACTGTTCTTTAGATGAATTTATGCAGCTATTGCTTTTATTAGAATACTGAAAAGAAGTGTGACAGTGACTTCAAAGTTGGTAATCAAGGTATGAATATGATTTACAACTGCTCAGGTGTTTTGTGATTATGATATTACCCCAGACTCATAATGACAATTTAACAAAAATACCAATCACGACAAATACTCAAATTAAAGGATAGGGAATTAACTACAGCCAAGCTCTTGGGTCTGACTTGTACAACCCTTCTTATGCGATATTGCTCAATAAAAATAAGAGTACTAAATAGAAAGTGGAGCATTTTTAAGAAAGCTGTGATTCACAGTAATATATTGAAATTACACATACATTAAAAGTTTTGTAGGTGCTTGAAAAAATTACAAACCTTTCCTTGCAGAGTTGTACTTCAAACCATCTGATCTGAAGTCTATGCTTACATACACTCCACTTTCCAGATTCAAAGTACCATTTGAGAGGTGGCAATTTGGTGAACTAGGGCTTTCCTCACAGTTTAAAGAATTATCTCGTAAATTTAGAGCTATATAGTTTAAGCCATTCTGAAATCCAGTTGAAGTGTCTCTAGACATCTTGCTTTCATGGCCATCTGAAATGTGTTCTTCAGGTTTCAACCACACATTGTCAAAAGAGGCAGAGCTGTGCCTTTTACTACTGTCAGTAAAGAAAGAGGAGGAAGTGGTAACAGTGCCAGCAGAAGAAAATGTTTCAGAGCTATGCCGCCTCCTTCCCTGCGGATCAGCACGAATAACTTTAGGTACTACTGGAGGATCAGGACTAGGAACAGAGAAGTCATTGCTACTAGTATATTGGTCAACAATACATAGTCTATTAACAATGGAAGGAGGACTATCAATCTTTAAGCCATTTTTACTTTCAGTGGTAAATGTTCCAGGTGGTGTTGCTGCCATGTTGAATGTCATCTCAGTGTAGTCATCAATCCTACCACTTCCTGTGCTAACACAAGCAGTACCAAACAAGAGCCTAGCATAATCAGCATCAGGTGGATTTCTGGGTATACTAGAACTTGCATAAATTGAAATATCTGTCAAGGAGTTGGATAGTTCTTTAGCAGCCTTTGGTGACTGAACATCAAGATCAACACTCATGTAGTCAGAAAGCGGTGACTGCCTATGATCACTGCTGGAGCCAAGAGATGATGGAGATCCTTCTGCAGATAAAGAATAAGGTGTATTACTTGCTTTTTCACCAAAGTCAATATTTATATATTCACCAGGGCTAGATGGCTCAAGTGGAATTGTACGATCATACATTCTTGGTATAGTGTTACTTCCTCTAGTACTTAGTGGAAGTCTTGTAGGCCTGGTAACTCTGTTCTGTGTAAGGCCTTCATCTGAAGCTTTCAGGATAGATTTGGAATGGCCATTAGCCAGAACTTCATTACTGACATTGTCATTTTCAGCTCCACCATACAGTAATTTTCCAGGTGATGACATTGGAACATACTCATCAAGGTCACCGTTTTCCCCTGAGAGAGTCTTAAAGCTTCGTGGGAGAGAGAAGTAAGAGCCAAAGTTTTTGGAACCAGAGTTGGTATGCATATAATTTGAATCACCAGGTTGCTTTGGAGCAGCGGAGTTTCCAGGTGACATATCCATATACTCACTATTTGCCAGTTTCTCATTTGCACTTTTAGAATTATATCCAGTTAAAGGACTACGTACAGGTGAAGAGATGGCTCTAGGAAACATCATCATATATCCTTTGGAGTCAGCCTGAGGTGATGGCCAAGAGCTGTTTATCTGTTTTGGAACAGCCACACTTTTAGGCATCATTGGCAGATAATTGTTGTTTGCAAGAGTAGATGCAACTCCTGACATCATTGGCATGTATCCATCATCTCTGGCTTTATTCCTGGTTTGATTGCATACAGAATCAAGGGCAGAGTCCCCATACAGTTCAGGGTTATTTTTGAATTTTGGCGATTCAGAACAAGGCAAACGTCCATGGCTTCCTGCAGAATCCTCATCTAATGAAACTGCAGTTTGGGTTGTTTTCTGCTGAACTGGAACAGAAGCAGGCTTAGTTAAAGAGTAAGTTCTTTTTCTGAAACATTTTTCAGCCTCCCGGTAATCATCTCTTGAACTATTATTATCCATTTGCTGCTTGCTCATAGACATGTATTCACTTAAACAATTTTCTTCTCTTATTGGTGGTGTATTGCCCAAAGAATCTGGGGTATTACTCCTCACACGGAAGTACCTGAAGTCTCCAGGGCTGGAACCGTATTCATCTGAAGAAATAAAACCTCCATCACTCGGGGACCCACAGACAGATGAACTGGAAGGCCTTACAAAGGTATCTGAAGTTGATCCATGGCCACTACTTGAAGAAACACTGATGGGACTAGTAGTAGAAGGGAAATGAGATACTGGCAGAGAGGCAGACCTGGTGTGATAAGACGAGCTAAATGCTGCTCTAACATATCTCCCACTTCCTTCTTGACGCCCCAAATTCATCCTTGCTGTATTCAGATGAATCAGGCTTCCAGTAACTGACCTAAATGGTCTGGTCATTGTCCCCTCCCCTTCACTGGAAGTTCTGAAGCGGTAAGAACTACTACTCTTAGTGGTGGGAGGGGTCCCCCCAGTAACACTTTCAGTTCTGGATCGTCTCTGTAAGCCAGTCTGGCTAGGTGGCAGGTTGCCAAGGTGCCTCCTGGTAGTGATAAAGGAAATGGGGTTGGTGCTGCTACCACCACCAGAAGACTGGCTCTTGCTGCGAGGTCTGAACTCAGAGAAAGCTTTCAAAGCTTTCATAGTTTCTAGAAAGGTTTCATGCATGTTCTGGGCAACCACTGAATCATCCACCTGCATCCAAAGCTCACCTGGCCCAATGGAGGCAGACCTGCCCACCTCAATGAAAAAGAAGTTTTCTGAATGCCCACACCGACGAATGTTCATTAGCTGCAAATGGACAGAGGGTACCTCAGTGTTCAATTTGACAAGGTGGATGGCCTTGCTAGAGAGGCACAACCTATACACTCCAGTCAAGTTCTTTGTCTGCCCCAATCCCTTGGGCTTCACATTGACTTGCCAAACTTCCTTGAACACAGTCCCCGGCCTAAGAGCAGCCCCATAATGTTCATCGTCATCATCCAGTTGCGGATCGGCCTGGTCTTCCTGCTCCAAGAACCCCCTCTTGCTCTGACTCATGAGCTCACTGATCGCCTGGTACCACCCCTCCTGTTCCACCTCACTCTCAGCCACCATGGCAAAATACTCATCCTTGGTATACAGGGCAATGATGTGTTTGTGCTTGGCATCTGCCCTCCGGCTCACGGTGAAGCACTGGTAGAGAGGAATGACCCGCTTGGGAGGCGGGCAACAGAGGGCCACATTTCCCCCAGCCGCTGCAGCTGCCCTCATGCTACTCTTGAACTTCTTCTCGCTGTCGTAGTATTCCAGCCGGGCCGGGGCCAGGTGGCTCTCCGCCCGCAGCACGAAGTACCGCTTGTGGCCATGCTTCTGCTTCCTCAGGTAGCCGCATTTCCTCACGTCGTCCCCAAAGGGAGTTGCGGCCGCCCGGCTGGAGGGCGCCGAGGGGCCGCCTCGCCCCACGCAAGTAGCAGAAGCAGCGGTAGCGGCGCCCCCTCCTCCTCGCCCCGCGGCCGCGTTCCCCCCAGGTAGCGAGGCATCTTCTTCCTGTACCAGGCAGAGGGAGCTGCTGGGGGATCTCCTCAGCAGAAGCATCAGATGATGCGGGGGCTGAGCAGGGGGCGGGCAAGGCGCGCTCTCCTCCACCAGCTCCTGGTCCTCCTCAACTGCAACACCAGCAGTAGTAGTAGTAAGCCTGGACGCGTTGGCCCCCTGGCTGTGGTTGAAGCCGCCGCCGCCGCCTCCTGGTGCTCCGGTGGTGATGCCCGCCGCCTCGTCTTTCCCCTCCAACGCGGTGCAGCCGCCTTCCCCGCCGCCGCCAAGCATCCCGCTCGCCATCTTAAGGGGCCAGGGGCAGGGTCCAAATTGCTGAGCGAGGCGACGTGTGTTTGTGTAGTGAGGGAAAAGGGGGGGAAGAAGAGGGGGAAGCCGCCCTCACAAGAGAAGGGTCTCCCAGGCCCGGCTGGACATGGGGGTCCTCCACGCCGGCAGTTCTCCGCAGAGGCTAGGCAGGCAGACAGGCCGTGAGGGAGACTCCCGGCACCGACGACCGACCACCCACTCACTCACTCCCAGCCGGTCGGAACGCGCCGCCGGTTTCTCCTCACTCCTCGCTCGCTCTCACACTCCAAACAGGCAGCCTTGGCGGCACCACGGCGAAAACATCACGTGACCTCCTCCTCCTGTTGCGGGAGGGAGGGGGGCAAAGAGGGGGGAAAGCGAGAGGTGCGAGGCGGCGCTTCGTCCAGCGCGGGGGCGGGGCTCTGTGTATATCTGTGTTTTGTGTGTGTGGAGAGTAAAGTTCTGAGAATGGAGGAGCCGGCGGAAGAGGAACCAATCGCAGTCGAAGGCTGCTTCTCCAGGTGGCCCAATCCACAGCCTTGTCCGCGGCTGGCGGGGACGGGGGTGGGTTGGTACGTGCGTGGCGCGGGTCTTTCAGAGTGATAGGCAGGAGGCGGAGCCAATGGGAGGCGGAGTAATTAATAGCTGTCAGGAGCGAGCCGTGAGCCGTTAGAGGGGTATGTGTGTTTGTGTGTGAGAGGGAGAGCGGAGCGGGAGAAGTGGAAGGCGGGTCTTGGGCGTCTTCCAATCACCGCTTCACACACTGAAACATACTCCAAGCGGAGGCGGGAACTTTCCATGTGTGCGTGTAGAGATCAGTGAGTAAAAAAACAACACATACACAGAAAGGCCAAGGGATGTGTATGAGTCGCATTGCATTCTACCAATCAGCACGCAAGACTCCTCCGAGGCGACCAATCAGCGTGAAAAAAAGATTTTGAGGGTGGTTCTTTTCCTCCTTCGTCTGCTACCTTTTTTAAAAAAAGAACTTAAACTAACCTACCTTCCTCCTTCCTCCTCCCCTTCTCCCCACGCCTGCACTCTCCCCCTTTCCTCCCAGATTTCAGGCGCCGTGATTGGCCAAAGGAAGAGCCAACCGCCGAGCGCGAGAGCCGAAGGGAGGTGGAGGGGTGGAGCTGCCGAGGAAGTAAACAACTCGTCAGCGCCCGGGCGACCGTTGGAGGAGGCAGGGCTGTTGCAAAACTAACCGTCCCAGCTGCCGCTTTTCTGGAAAGCGCGGGTGGGTGGCGGGGAGGCGCGTCCACGTTGCCTGTGGCGCCGCAGCGTTCCCGAACCGCCACAGACACGCCCCTCAGGCTATAGTTTTGCGGGGTTCTCCTCACCCGAAATCATGGCCGGTACTCGGCATTTATTTTGATGGTGTTCCCTCCTATAAACAGAAAAAAACAGGACGCTTTATTTATTAAATTTCTATCCCCGCTCTTTTTCCTAAAACAACCCAGGGCGGCAAACATAAAAAAATGTTTAAACAATGCAACTCAGAATAATATATATGTATATTTAAAATAGATTATCTCAAGCAGTTGATAGATGGAAGGAAATTTTACCTGGGGGGGGGGAGAAATGAAGGGAATTCTCAGGAAAGAAAGAATGAGCAAGAAGAAAAGCTTAATTGTTCTCTTGGGTTAAAACGTAAAAATAGTCTTAAAATAAAAAAGAATTATGGGCGGTATTTAAGTGCTGGCCCTATTCAGAGTAGACCCATTGACAACACATGACTAACACTGCTTAGAGATATTTTAATCTATTGTGGTATAGAAAATGCCTAAATAAGAAAGAATAACTTATGTTCATTAATTTCAATGGGTCTACACTGAGCAGGCCTTAGTTGAATACAACCAATGTTTCTTGAACTTCTAGTCCAGACTTTGCCAACCTAGCTGCAGATGAGAGCTGTAGTCCAAAACTTTTGGAGGCACCCAGGTGACAAAGGCTGACATAGACTTGCGTTCTTTGCATAGACCAGGACTGGGGAGCCTGTGGCCCTCCAGGTGTTGGACTACAGCTCCCATCATGCCTAACCACAGACTTTGCTGGCTGAAGCTGATGGGAGTTGAAGTCCAACCACATACGGAGGGCCACAAGAGTCCCCATCCCTAGCATAGATCAAATATCTGACAGCAATGACATTTTAAAGATTAGGAACTTTTTTTTCCAGATGATTTTATTAGCCACCAAAAATATAGTGTGTTTGCTTTTCAGGATTTCAACGGTTCTTCCCCCCCCCAAGTTATTTATTTCTCACTTAAAAAACACACCCCTCAAAATTAAAATTCCATTCAAAATTAATTGGAAAATTGAAAACAATAATATCTGAGAAGCTGCACATTTGTTCAAGACAGTCAGTGAGGGATCTTTCTACTCCAGCCATTTTTTCCAGATTGCCCTTCCCAAGCTGCTTTTTGCATTTGTGCTATAAAATGTGAAGGGTGGTTTTAATGAGGAAAAGAACATCACAGGGAAAAGGCTGAGCTGAGGATATCAGTTTGAGAAAAGTATGTGGGAAGACATATTTAGGCAGCAATCGTAACACCTATTTCCTGGAAATAAATCCCACTGAATTCAATACAACTTATTTGTAAGTAGACATGTTTAGGATTGCACTGTGAGTCCTCTTATACAATCCATTATAGGAAGCCATTTTATAATTCAAGTTCAAAACACTACCCCAACACTCATTTCCAAGGGGCTGAGGAAAAATGCAATGTAAGTGCAGAGATGCATCAGAGATTAAAATGATTAAAAATGTAAGCACCCTGCTGGATTGACCAAAGGCCCATCTAGTCCAGTATGCTGTTTCGCACAGTAGCCCAACCAAATCCCTCTGGAAAGCCCACAAACACTATAGGAAGGAAGTAACCTACCATGGTTGCTCCCCAGCAGCTGATAATCGCATAGTCTTCCTGAACCTGGAAGTTGCATACAGGCATTATCCTCCATGAATTTGTCCAACCCCATTTAAAAGCCATCTAAAATCATACATATCACCACATCTTATGGCACTGAATTTTACAAGTGGTAGGAGGGAGGTGCCCAGAATGACAAAACAATATGATAAAAAGTCACAATTTTATTCCGTTTTTATGAATAAAAATTATATAAAAAGCCCAACGCGTTTCGGCTAATCACATATAGCCTTCATCAGGGGATGCTTGTTTAAATTCTTCCTTCAAAGTGGTGGTATTGTTGATGTTATTCAAAAGATTACAAATTGTCAATAACACGTTCTGGGCACCTCCCTCCTACCACTTGTTATATTGAATAACATCCACTTTTTTCTACCGCTGACTTTTACAAATCAGTTCTGTGCAAGCAGAACTTCCTTTGTTTGACCTGAATTTTTGGCCAATCACTTTCATTGGAAGACCCAAAGTTCTGTTAGTAAATAAGAGGAAGAAAGCTTCTATCCCCTTTCTTCACGCCATGATTGAGAGATCACAGTGGAACATTAGTACGTTCATAGCATAATTCACCATTTGAAAATGAGAATGCTTGCTTGATCCTCACACCTGTTTTCAAACTAAGGAAGAAAAATGCAAAAGATAATGTGTTATGTGCCTTTGAGACTCATACGGGATTGAAAGTTGGTGTGGACATTCAGGAATCTATTGCAAATAACATCTTCAGACCCAAACTTGACACTCATGCCCAGTTTCAATATTACCAGGAGCAAGTTAGAATTCTTGAACACTACCCTTTAGAATTGCAGTGTCGAGTTATCGTAGGTAATCTGGAAATGAATTTATTAACTGAAAGCAGGATGTTCAGATATTTATTTTTGTATCCCAACTTGCCACCCTGGGCTCCTGCTGGAAGGAAGGGCGGGATATAAATCAAATAATAAATAAAATAAATAACTTTCCCTTGAGGAGCTTGGTGTTGTTTACAAGACTCTTCCCCATCCATTTATCCTCACAACAACTCTGAGATAGGTTAGGCAGAGAGGGAGTGACTGCCCAAGGTCACGCTTTAAGCTTCATGGCTGAAGGGGGATTTGAACCTGGATCTTCTTGGTCTTTGCCTGGCATTCAAACCACTGTGCCACACAGGCTTCCAGATATGAGTACATCATGTTCTGTGTCATGACTGCCTACAAAAGGAGAAGGCCTGTCCATGTTACCTACCTACAATGGATAGATCCATATTTTCTTTTCTAACCGGAACCCAACTTCCAAACACATGCAGATGTTTTCCTGACTGTGTGATGTCTCTCCTTCTGGCACAACCACTGCAACTGACCATTTGCTACAGACAGTGCTGGGACAAAATCTTCCAGGCTTTGTTACCCCATAGCTCTTATTGCACTTATCTACAGGTGAAGCTGAAGAACCAGAGTTGTATCCACGAGGGAAAACTGAGGTGTCTCTGCAGATGGCAGCAAAACGTTATACCAGAGGAACCTCTCCAAGCCTTAAACGAGAATAGCTCTCTGACTCTTTTAGGGGAATTTCAGGCATGCTTAGACATAGCCTTCTGTAGCTTTTCTTTTGATGTTGAGCTAATGTACTAATGGTAACACACTATGCAATATTTATTCTGTGCCACCATTTTGAACAATAGCATTAAAAAGATGTGATGGGTCCATTTTGAAGGATTTTGAATTTGTGCAGTGTGCTAGTCATTTCTAGTTGGCAGAAGCATAGTTGGCTTCCATCAGCTTTATAACAGAATGACAATGAAGTGCTTCACATGAGAACATGAATACTGCTTCCTGTGGAGGATTCTCTTATCAGCAGGCTACTATGTTTTACAGTCAAGTGATGACAGATGTTTGCATTACTTAAATTCCAGTTCCATTGCATACTTGCTGTCTCCTATATAATATACAAGTCTATTTACAGCACAGCCCTAAGCATGTTTACTCAGAAGTAAGTCCCACTGAGTTTATTGGGACTTTGTAATGCGTGCAAAAGATTGCAGTTTTAAAAGAGTTTTAAACGTTGTAAAAGGCCTAAATTCTTCCCTGTGTAATATACAATCTATATGATATCTGACACAAAAAGGATGTATTGTGGACAGAACTGCATACCCTTTTCTAGCGACTTCCTTTATTCAGTCAACACACCCTCTGTGGCAGGATTGGGAGCATATATATCTCTGAATCATTTAAGAGATGCAAAATCACATCCACAGTATAAAGCTGAATTCAGAGATTTCCTTCTTTTTTGGTGCTTCACTTCACCATGGCGTTTAGCTAGTACGTTCTTAGGTACTAATAATATTAAATGCATCCCAAATAAAAGCATCTTGAAAATTTAGAATTTATGATTTTAAAATGTGTTCGACATTTAATTTTCAGCACTAACTTAGATACATAAATAGGATACCTTCACAAAACTCAGATTATATAAAATTTATAAACACAAGAAATTATACGAAAATTTGGAAGTAAACCACCCAAAATTGTTACCAAATTGCAGAGCAAGTAAGTTGGAAACACTTACCTGGAAAGAAACAAGGATCATATTGGGCTGCAAAATATCAAAATAATCTTAGCATTACACTGGGGATTTACTATACTATAACCATGAATAAAAAGTTTTATTCACAAAAACCAGTCTCCCTGAAAACTATTAGGAATAAAACTTATTTTGCCTTTGTCACCTTCTGTTTCTACAAGGCAGGGCTAGGCCTTATTCATCTTCTTGAACTATGCATTTCTGCTGCAGGCAATAAGGAAGAAATTTCCCAGAAAATACTTGTTTACTTGCTCTTTCATCTTAGTCCACTGGCTTGTTTTGACAGTCGCTATGACAAAGCTGTTTTTACCTATAAAGAAGATAAGTGCTTTATTAGCATTTCCTGTTTACAGTCACAGGGATTACACAAATCATACTTTTATCAAGCAATTCTGTAAGCTTACATAATTATTTCAGTTTTTTAAATTAAAAAATCAACAGGGATACAGTTATCCACCTGTTTGTTTATGTAATCAAGGTATTGTAAAGGGTGGATGTTTCTCACATCCGAAGAGGAGCTAAAATGGACAGTGCAAAGGGTCATGTTGGGGAAGAAGTAGGCTTAGTCCAAACTCCTTCAAACCCCAGGCCATCTTGAAAACTGGGGTAGGGAAAAGACATTTCTCCAAAACATTTGGGAGGGGGTTGTCAGTTACCTTATTTAGCCCTATGAGGGGCTAAGGAGTTTCCATTTTTTTCTTGCTTCTTACCTTTAAAAAACACTCACATTGCTCACAGCAGCACAAGGCTCTCTCCATAGCTGTCCATCAGCTGCACAATGCTTTGGAAGTAATGCCATGTTGCACTCCATTTCTCCTAAGGCATTCTGGCAAGTGTGTCTGGCAGGAAGCGGCTCAAGATTCCACAGCATCCCCCCAGCCATAACAGGGGAAGGGATTTTGGCTCAGTGTTAATTTGAACCCGTGTGTGGAGAGATCTCTGGACCCTTAGCTCGCATCCACACCATACATTTAACACACGTTTATACTGTAGTACATGGCTTCCCCCAAAGAATTCTTGGAACTAATGTTTGTTATGAGTGCTGGGAATTGTAGCTCTGTAAGGAGTAAACAACAGTCCCCTTGATTCTTTGGGGGAACCTTGTGCTTTAAATGTATAGTGTGGACGTGACCGTACTTTTTGGGTTCTCTCTCCTTGTCCACAGTGGAATATATTTGTGAAAGGTGATGTGGGGCAGAATGGGAGTGTTTCCCTGTTGCCATGCGTGGATTGGTTCTTTCCATGCTTGGTTAATGTGTGAATGTTATTGACATGCTGCTCTGTGCTTGGTGGGCATCAATGGTGTTGCCATGATTGCTCAGGAAGTGGCTGATGAGGTTGCTATGTTCTCTGTACTGCTATTGTTTTAATGTCAACTTTGCTGCTATAGAATATTTATTTATTTATTTATTTATTACATTTATACCCCGCCTTTCTTTTCATGATAGAAACCCAAGGCGGCTTACATATGGTTCCCATGCGGTCTCCCATCCAGGCACTGACCAGACCTGACCCTGCTTAGCTTCAGCAGGGAGCTGGCCTTATGTGCCTTCAGACCATAGCCTGGGACTGTTAGGCACCAGCATGGTGGGACCATAGGATTGCCATGCCCCAGGTCATTCTGAATATACCAGGCACAGTGCTTCATCCCAGGTTGTGGGGGTGGGGGGAAACTATAATATTGCCAAGTAAGGAAAATGAGAAATTAGGAAAAAACTGAAAGAAGTGTCAAAAGGATGGTAGACTGAACAGCCAGACTTCGGGCTGGTTCACACGGAGGTTTAGTGTGAGTCTGGTGCTAGTTACACCCCCGTTAAATTTGCATGGTTCACATGACGTTGCAAGCAAAGAAAAGGTATGACACAGTTTTTCCCTTTAAATCTGCATTAAACCAATCTGGGGATAATGCGAAAAGTGAAGGAAGAACCTCTCCGCTTTGCTGCATTCCTGCATGTATGTGCTTTGCTTCAATGTTTTTTGCTGGGTGGGTGAATCCTAGCTTTCAGATACTCCCCTTTCTCCTCCCACTAAACTCTCCACGAGTTCCATATTGCTTCCGGTGGCTTAACCAGCCAGTTTTGGCTTCGCTCTGTCCTCCTGCATTTGCTATAGCCTTCCATCCCCCCCCCGTTCCCCCCACTAAGTTCCTTCCCTCCCTCGCTCCTTGAAACCAGCGATGAACTCCATTTCCCAATATCGTTGTATCCCCCAATTACAAGCTGCTGAACAGCAATTGGATGCAGCAGAACTTTACGCCTGCTTCCCCTGAGTTGGATTGCTCTGCCCGGCATTAACAGGAACAGGAACCATAGGGTCACATGATTACACCTCACATGCAATGCCTATCAGTGAGGGTTGGGTTGGACTGAGGAGGATCAGGTTCTCATCTCAACGGTGCTCCCATATGAGTGAATAATAGCAGCCATTCACTTACATGGGAGAAAGTAAATGAATGTACTCAGAGACCTAATCCCACTTCCTGCCTCCCCCAAATTATGGAATGATCTCCCTGATGAGGTGCGCCTGGCACCAACACTGTTATCTTTTCGGCGCCAGGTCAAGACTTTCCTCTTCTCCCGGGCATTTTAGAATGTGCTTTTAAATTTTTTTTTTTAAGTGTTTTTAAATTTGTATATTTGTTTTTAATGTTTTTAATTGCTGTAAACCTCCCAGAGAGCTTCGGCTATGGGGCGGTATAGAAATGTAATAAATAAATAATAATAATAATAATAAAATAGAGTTTTACTTACACCACCCTTTTTGCTGGCGTAAGTTTCACCTGGCTGCCAGATCAGATGACTGAGCTGAAAGAGATTTGGAATAGGTGTCAGTCTCTCCTTGCCCCATCCCGCCCTTGCCACTCCCCCAGAACACTCTTTTTGGGGGACTTACACCAGCATAAGTTCCACCGGCTGAGCCAGCATAGACCTGGCTCAGCCAGGTTGAAGGAGTCATGCTGGCATAACCCAGCCCAACCAGGACAGCCCAAGATCCTCAGATTCCAAACTTGCTCATCCCAATGGAGCTTGGCTTTAGATTGTGCTGTAAGATAGAATGTTGAAAACTGGCTTTTGTACAGGTAGATAATTCCAATTATTTATCAAGCTCAGGCTGCATTCCTGGGCACACATTTACCTGGAAGTAAGCCTCAGAGAATACAATCAGATGTATTTCTGAGTAGAAATGGAAAGATCTGTCAGTTTTGGTTCTCTCAGTTTCTAATTTTTCCAACCTTAAATTCAGTTCTCCACATTTCTGCAGCAATTTGTGATTTTTAAAAAAATCCTCATAAAAATTCTCCATCATTTTAGTGCAAATGTCTCCTAATAAACAGATTTTTGTGGGCAGTTTTGACTGATGTACACATTTTTGCAAGCAATTTCTCATCATATCATGATTTTTAATGTTATTTTCACTCATATATTCATTTTTATGCACACTTTCCCCTAATATATCCATTTTCATAAACATTGATTGGTTGGGGAACTGTATTGCAAAATTTGAGTAAGTGCGAATTTCGAAGGACGGCTGTGTTTTGGTTCTCATATTGTTTCGGAAAGTGAGAATTTGGTAAATTTGGCTTGAAATGCAAACAGAATCGAATTGCTCACCCATCCCTATTTCTGAGTCAATAATATACATTGGATTGTGCTGTAATTCATGTTTGCATTGTACAGGGAATATATTGCACTAGAAACAAAATCCCACATGCTAGTGGTGTTAGCAGGGAGTTGTCTTGGACCTCACTCCCATCCATGACAAAATGTGTGTGAAAATATATAATTAATTATTAAGATATGAATTTCCAGTAATTTGGGAGATACTTTACAATAATATGCTTTATGAAATGTGTCCCCACCACAATCTAGGATCTTTTCAGATATTCTACACTATATATAAATGTTCAGGATGAGGTGCAATGATATGTATTGGCATAATATCACCTACAGAGTTGTTTTTGTGTCTGCCCTGGGATGTTATACAGCCAAGGAACCGGGATCAGGTCAGCATTGCTGCACCAACAACACTCACATGCAATGATGGAGCATTGGGTAAAACTATTGTAAGAAGGGGGGGAGGTTATTGCAAAGGGTGGGGCTGAAAGAACTCACCCACACAGCATTTGTAACAGCTTTTTGGCTTCCAAGAACCATATCTGTTTGTTCAACTTCCTCTTTCTTGTATTCAAGGGCAATCCTTTCTAATGGGATTGTGAGAGGCAGCATAACTGAAGTTTTGGAGATTCTGAAGCCTCCTCCATACCTTAAAAGTGAACCAAGATAGTGAGCTCAAACTCAGTTGGATTTCCTTCCTAGATCGATGAACCTCAAGCGAAGTTGCTAATTCGGGGCAAATAACGAGGAGTTCGCTTAATTAAACTGCAACCCCAGTGTACCCTTGTAAATAAATAACAAATGTTCTTTATTGTTTGCCAAGGTATAAAGAACACAGAATGATTGTGTACTGAGAGTTTTGCATGTGCCAAATTGTCAGAAAGATACATCACCCCACGCTTTGAAGTTGTTTACGCATTTCAAGCTCTTATGACTACAGTGGGATGATCCCTTGTAGCCCTGAATGTTGGGCAGAGCTTACCTACATATGGTAACCTCGGGAGCGGCTCGGATAAACAGTTGTTACTTAAAGGCTCTCTGAGTCATCGTTCCCCATTCTGCATTGCATAAATGAACATGCTATGTTGGCTCACCGCCAGGCATAGTGTACTCTTTCCCTTGTGGCCAGCAGGAAGCCTGTTTTCGTAAGCTAGCATATAGGGGAATGGGTCTGCCTCTCCAGTTTACTTGCAAATAGAATAAACAGCCCTGTGGAGCATCTCTTTATGCTCATACATAGACTTCTGTGAAATCTGTATTAATGGAGGGTTGAACTGTGAAATGAGAGCAGGGGAGGGCTTTGGGCAGCCATCTCAGAATGAAGACTTAGAAAAAGTTCATACTTCTATGAGTGATCAGCAAAAATTGCAGCTGAAAGGATATGACTGCATTCTATAAACATATCAGAGCAGGTGACACTATTAGAACGTTTTGGGGGGGTTTAAGCTTGTTTTTAAAATGTTTTCAGAAGTTTTAATTATACACCCACAAGAGTGGCTGTATACTATAGTCGGCGTGGATTTTTTGTATTCCTCAATGTCAACTTGAAAATACCCCCATGCCATTCTGCTGCTTCCCATAAGCTCATTTCAAAACAAAACCTTACAAAACTTATACTCGTGAACTAAGAAGTACTTGCTTAACAACCCTCTAAATTTTCATGGTGATACACAAAACAGTCAGAGAGAATTGAGAGTTCAAAGTGTAAAAAGAGAGAGAGAAAACAGACCCCTTTTGGACTTTTTCTGTCAGAGTTCTCATAATCTGTTGAAATTAATTAAAAATCAGCCATGTTCACAGAGTACCTGCAATCCTATTACTGACCTTGGCCCATACTCTGACCTTCATCTTCTGCAGTTTAGAAGTTTAAAAAATGCCTGGCTGATTTTTAATTAATTTAAGAAATTTAGCATTAACTCAATGATAAGGTTGGGCATGCTCAGTAAGAACCAACTGTCAGTGTTCCAAAAGCCAGACTCACAGCTGCTGGGCTTGTTTAATCATGGGGCAACACCCACACCAGACCTTTATTCCACTTTAAACAGTCATGGCTTCCCCCTAAGAATCCTGGGAAGTGTAGTTTGTGAAGGGTGCTGAGAGGAGACTCCTAATCCCGTGACAGAGCTCCAGTGGCCAGAGTGGTTTAACAGTCAGCCGCTCTGATTGAAGTTCTGTGAGGGGAACAGGGCATCTCCTAGCAACTCTCAGCACCCTTCACTAACTACACTTCCCAGGATTCTTTGCGAGAAGCCATGACTGTATAAAGTGAAATACCAGTCTGGTGTGGATGTGGCCAGGGACAGCTTTGGTTTAAATTTGGGTGGGAGGCTACATGTGCCTGCTGTAGAATAAAAAGGTGGGGGAAACCCTGAACAAGAATGATACTGTTCACAATGTTTTCCTTTTAGAAAGGGGCTTCCCCTCTGCCCAGTGCCCACCCACCTAATTTCCTCCCCTTTCCTCCCTCCCCTCCCTGCCTTCCTCCTCTCCTCTCTCCCCTCCCCCAGGTCAGGTTCACCTATCCTAAGCGTGATTGCACAGGAGTAAATCCCACTGAACTCAAAAAGCATGCAAATGATCAAACCTGCCCTCTCCTCCTCCCCCCTATCCCTTCTCTCTTGCCCCTTCCCCCCTTCCTTCCCCCCTCCCTTCCCCTCCCCCATCCCCTTCCAATTCCCTCCTTCCCCCTATAATAGTTAGCTGATGATCTCTGGTTCTAAATTTTCACGTGCTTTATGTTGTACTATAAGTGTCATGAAACACTTCAATTTTTTTTAATGAAATGGCAGTATACAAATATTTTTTACACATAAATAAATCAGTCTAGCTTTGTGAGTTGAAGTGAAAGTCTTTGGCAGGGGGCAGGGGAATCTCACACAATTGCTGGGAACGGATGCATTCTTTCCATGTGTTTTGCTCCAGGATACTAAGCACTTTCTCTTTCCCCCTTTCTTCAGGTTACATATCCAATTTTTATCATCTACTCTGTATTCCAGATTACTACAAGTGGGAAGGAATTGCCAGATAAGCCCCCACAGAGTTTACTGTAATGTCCGAGTGGCAGTCTTGTGAAGGTTCTAGTTAGAGGACTTGGACAGTTTTCAACAGGGGTGGGAAACCTTTCTAGCCCAGACTGTTGTTCCCCTTCACCCCTTGAGGACCAGGTTTGACAGGTAGGCACAGCTTCCCTGATAGTTTTGCTAAACAGTATATGAATCAATTCCCAAGATTTTAGGAGGGCATATGTAGTGGTAGAGTTAGGGCAAGTGACTACCCCCCCCAAGTTGTTGGACCCTGGAGCTCCTTGAAGGAAAGGTACTTTTCATACAAAAACATAAATAAACTAGACATTAAAATAAGGTTCTGACTCTAAATGCATGCTCTTGAGAGTTAGCTTCATCAAAGCCAGTATGTCTTACATCAGAGACAATAGGTTTAGGATGGGAGTATTATTTATTTTTTCAGAAATTGGATAAAGCTTGCTCCCTCCCCATGAAATTTGTTTCTCCTTCATCACCCACCCTCAATATTTTTTATGGTGCAGCCACTGTGCCTAATAGGTTTTTGTAGCCACTGAAATGTGTAGAAGGAATTACATTTATTTCCTATCATTCAGCTCTAATAGGCTGTTAGAGGTGGTATATCCTATCAATGTGAGAACTTTGAGCAAACCTCCTTCAGATTTTTAGTGTGAAAGAAAAAAACCTGACATGTTGCCTTAACAGCCACAGTTCTCAAAGAGAGTTTTCACAGATCTACACATTATTTTCACAGGGGAAAAAAAAATAAACTGTTACAGCAGTAATATGATACCAAGTGCAGGAAAAATAATATTTTGCAATGAGTTGAAAGAACAGGGAAACTGTGCACCATTCAATATTTACAGTAACTGTAGCTTGGGATTCTGTTGTCAGGGACAACATTTGTTTACTCTTGTTAATAATTTATTCTTGTCAAGATGCACTTTTTTCCAGCTCCAAAAAAAATGAAGACCAGATTATATAATAATAGGTTGTAGCTGTAATTATCAAAGCAATCAAATGCATATTTTAAAAAATATCTGTTATGATAGGGAAACATGTCCTGTTATCTAATGATTACAGCATTGTACCATAGGGCAAACACACCTGGGCCAACTGAGTGCACTGTTACGGACAATTCCAATGCATGTGCAGTTGTGAGTTGAACTTCAGCCTGGAGCTGCTTTCCTTGTGTGAGTTACACACACAAACAAGTCCCTTTCATATCAATAGGATTTATATGAGCAAAATATTGTACAGGATTGCAGTCTTGGACTCATTGTCCTCTCACTATTTATTTATTTATTTTTTAAAACTTATATACCGCCCGACTAGCAATAGCTCTCTGGGCGGTGAACTAGCATGTAATGTAGTGTGTAGGAAGCTTGACTGTGCTAACTGAATAAGGTGTTTTTAGTGTACAGCCATACAGCTGCCCTGGGCTCGTACTGGGAGGAAGGGTGGGATATAAATCGACTAAATAAATAAATAAATAGATAAATAGATAAATAAATAAATAAAATATGTACACTAGGTGGTATTCAATGCTACTCCTACTCAGAATAGACTCGCTGAAGTTAATAGGCATGACTAAATTAGATTTATTAACTTTTGATGAGTCTTCTCTGAGTAGGACTTAGTGGAATACAAACCCACTATTTAAAATAGAGTTTAGAATGGAATTAACTCACTTTTCCATTCCCCACTAATGAGGAAGTCTGTAGAGTGTGTAGGATGTGGGTAGGTGCTGATCTTGCCATGTTAACAGTTTCCAGAGGGGTAGCCATGTTATCGCCATATTAATTTACTTTTCTCTTTTGTTCTCAGCAAAACATTAACAACATTATCAGGTTTGGAAGGAAAGAGCTTCTCTTAAATTTTGGGACAAACTATATGTAAACATGGCTGTTACCAATGCTAGCAGCTTTTCTGTACCATCTAGAATACGGGCAGCCAACATGGTGCCCTCCAGATGCTGTTGGACTCCAACTCCCATCAGCCCCAGTTAACAAGGCCTGTAGTCAGGGATGATGGGAGTTGGAGTCCAGCAACATCTGGAAGGCACCACATTGGCTCATTTGAACAAGATTTCCATTTTCTGAAGGAAGTCCTTTTACAGGGCTGGTACCAGATGATGGCCAGGTTGAGCCTTGGCCGAGGGCCCATGCAGCCTAGATGGTCCCCCGAAGGGCCCCTCAGGGTGGGAGGGTAGCGCTCCCGATCCGCAATCCGCAGCATTGTTGGCTCCCAACCCTGCCGCCGATAGCGAAGAGGGAGTTGCCAGGCACCCCACCATACAGTCAACACAGGCTTCAATAAGCCTGTACGCACATCCCACCTACCTCTCCCATCCATGATGTGCTCACTGGGCGCACATGCCTGCCATCAACCAAGATGGCAGCGGGAGCTTCTGTAAGGGGCTGATGCCCCCACCGCCATCTTGGCTGATGGCACACATGCGTGCTACACGAGTGTGTTGCTGCCATCAACAAAGATGGTGGCAGAGGCTTCAGCTCCTTAGGGAAACCTCTGCCGCCATCTTGATTGATGGTAAACCTGCGTGCGCCGCAAAAAACAGAAAGGTAGGTGAAGCATGGGGATAGGGGGGGGCCAAACACCAATCAGCCTAGGGACCCTCCTCAGCTTAATCCGGCCCTGGACAGGAGTAGGTGGGAAGTGCAGGTGGGCTTATTAGCCCTGTGCTGCGCTGCGCCACCTATAGGGGGGTTGTGCCATGGCACTATGGGCCTAGGGCAGGCTGATGTCCAAGGACCCAGTCATGCCTGTTGCTGGCCCTGCCTTCTTGCCTCTAATAGCTTCTTTGACTCTGCTTATTAACCATGCTGCTATCCTCTTAGCTCTGGTGGTACCTTTCTTGATCTGTGGTATACATTCTACCTGGGGAGAAACCAAGAGGTCTGCAGTCCTTGTTGTTGCTTGTTTGCCTTCAAACTCTATGACCAAATAGTTTATACTTACCTTGAAAACAACAACAAGCCAAGGCAGCCTATAAAATACAATCATGAAAGCAACCTAATGGCAAATCAGTCCAAGCACAAAACAAAGCTGAAAACAGCGGGAGGGGGGGGGAGCACAAAGGTAGGCCACCAAAAAACCCCCAGCAACAACAGAAAGCGCCATGGCTCAGTGGTAGAGCACCTGGTTTGCATGCAAAGGGTACCAAGCTCAGTCCCCAGCATCTCCAAGTAGGGCTGGGAATGTCCTCGTGAAATCTGGGAGAGCCATTGCCAGCCAGTGTAGACGGTCCTGAGCTAGATGGGTCTTGGTTTGAGACAGCTTCCTATGAATGAATAATGAAAGATGAAAATCCAAAACACCCACAAAAAGAAAAAAGAAAAACAATGTCAATGTAACCCAACATCCATCTGAAAGAGTCAAGATTTACAGCACAATCCAAACCCAAGATCTGCTGGGATGGGTGAGTTTTGGAATAGGTGGATCTTGGGCTGTCCTGGGTGAGCCAGGGGACAGACAGGGCTATGCCAGCATAACGTCCTCATCCTTCCTCAGCCAGGGACATGCTGGCATAAACCCTTCAGCAGAACTTAAACCAGAATAAGTCCACAAAAAGGTGTGGCAGGGTTGGGAGGGGGCAAAGAGAGACTTACACCTATTCCAAACCCCTTTTAGCTCAGGCAAAAAGGGCAGTGTAAGTCAAACTATTTTAAAGGCTTGTTTTCCCCCTCCCAGCCTTGGACTGGCTCAGCCAGCAGTAGCCTGGTACTGGAGTTTGGAACAGGAGTGACTTACGGCAACTTAACTTCAGCCGGCGTAAATTCCACTGGCTTCCTATACTTAGGATTGTGCTGTTAGTCTGGCACCTGAAGCTCTGTAGTGCTGGAGTGTGGCAGGCTTCCCTGGGAAGACATAGCAAAAGGCTGCTGCTGAGAAGGGACCTGGACCTGAAGTTGAATGCAGTGCAGGGCCAGCACATATGAAGAAAGTACTCAAGTCCCCAGCCATTTGGGGCTTAAGATTATAGCACCCGATTGGCCCTCCAGCATCATTTGAACCAACCAAGAAGAACACAGGCTGCTTTGGCAAACTCCTGGCTGGACTTACCTATAAACCCCACTCCAGCCAGTAGCCCCGGAGGTGCTGACAGCTAGTACTGCAGTTCAGCAGAGCATTGCATAGTCCTTTTTAAACTAACAGGGGAATATAAGCCAAACTAAACAAGACATGAGAAGACTGAGCTGGTATTTAATGCGTCTAGGTATTTTCTTCTTCTAAGTAAGATCCTGTGCATGTAGCAAACAAAGAAGGAGAGTATAGCCCTTTCTCCATGCTGTGGTCCTGATGAAATTCATCTGCCTGGCCTGAAACTCCTGTTGGAATCAGTGGAAGCTTCCCTCTCTGGGCTGAGAGCAGCTGGGAGGGTGCAATTTTCATCAGGATTATATTTGGGGAAGGTTTAACGGCCCCTGCCTGTGTCACAGTCCTAATCTTGACCCTGCAGCTGTTGTGCAGAAGAAACAAACACAGCATATTACGTGTAGTTAGGCCATTAGGGATGGGAGAGAAATTCAGTTTGCATTTAAACCTGAATTTATCAAATTCACACTTTCCGAAACAATATGAGAACCAAAACACAGCTGTCCGTCGAAATTCACATTTATTAGAATTTTGGGATGCAGTTCTCCAACCAACTAATGTCTACAAAAATGCATATATTAGGGGGAAATGTATATAAAAATGAATATATTAGGGAAAATATCATAAAAAGCATTAGGAGAAACTGCTTGCAAAAATGTGAACATAAAACTGCATACAAAAACTGGGTTTCTTAGGAAAATTCGCACTAAAACTATTAATTTTCATGAGGATATTTTGAAAGACAGTAAATTGCTACAGGAATGTGGAGAAATGAATTTCAGATTTAAATATGAGAAGCTAAGAGAACTGAAACTGACAGATCCTTCCAACACACATGCCATTAACACCCGCTTTGGTCTTGCCCTAACCTGCTGCCCTTTGAAAAAGTCAGTATGAATGCAAGTAGACAGCCCCCTGCTTATCCCATAGTACATCTTTAAATCTGAATTGAGCCCCTCCCTTAGGAAATATAGACTAATGTTAGCAGAACTCCAGGAGGATCTACTCAGCTATTCTGTGCCTGATGACTTGAAACTGAGTCAGAGTAGCTTGTACAGAAAAACAAAGCAATCTCACCTTGCTGCTGGAGCTTTTCAACTTTGTTCTGAGTCATCATGACAAGAGTGAGCAGCAGGCTAGACCGTATGCAGAAATTAAATATATATAAAGTATGGGCTTTGAACAAGCAGCCAGCTTTGATACAAGGTATAACCTTGAACATTATGTCAAAATGACCTTGGGTAGCACCATGTCACATCAAAGTGATGCTGATTAAATGCAAACATTTACACGGTGATTACTTGGCACCAAAAAGGAAGAAAAAAACCCTTACTTTTAAAAGGAAAACAGATTCTCACACATGGCCAGACAAAGTTAGTTGTGGTAACTAAGTTCCATTAAACAAGTTAATTGTCCATGGCTTCAATGGGATGTGTAGTCCAATCCTATGGATGTTTACTCAAAAGTAAGTACTCCTGCTTTCGATAAGCTTGCTCCCAAATAAGCATGCCAAAAATCACAACTAACTTCTACTGACTTGGGGCCATAGTGGCCCTACAATATTGTTGCATGCACCCCAATCTCCAAGCAGTGAAGGACTTCAGGGGTTCCAGCACTTACTCAGGGTCCGCTTTCCTTGGAACGAAGGTCACTGGTGTCTATAGCAGATATGGTTTTATTCACGCATATATACAACCTGAGCATAAGATAGAAGGGCTCACAGCATTAGCATCCCAACAGATCTTGCTTCCCCATTAGGTTCTCAGGGAGGCCTCCCAAAGCCATAGCTTTGGATTTAGCACAGAGAGGAAGTCAAGCCTCTGAGTCTTTTCCATTTCTAGATCAAACTAAACAAGGCTAGCTTCTGGGCTATTGTTCCGCCTACAAGATTACCTCTGGCCAGGTAAGGGCAGGGAGGTCTACCCTCTCCTGAAAGAGCATCACCAGCTAGTTCCCCATGCAGCATAGCCAATTATTTTGTCATGCCGATAGGGTACTTTACATTCTTAGCCAGAGCCATTACCTGTACACAGGAACTGGCTTGACCAGTTCAGTGGTCCCTTCTGCTACACATCCCAACCTACAGAATCACAGGCTTGAAGGGAAGCTAAAGACATCATCCAGACCAACCCTCAAATCCTATAACAATATGTAAAAACATATGGAAGAATATTGGAAAGGTATTTACAGAGCTATTCTGGCTGGAATAAGGACTGTTAGCATAGTTACTGGAACAAAGCAGAATCCAAAGAGAAAGGAAACGGAAAGTACTTGACTGAGATAAGCTGAACAAGAACAGAGTATATAAAATGAGGAGCAATAAATAGAGAGGTTTGTCTTTCTTAGGTCAGGCCTACACAGGGGAAAAGCTTCTTCAGAACTACTTTTCCCTCCAATTACTCCAACTGTCCAAGCTCAACCATATTCCTCACTGACAGCTTACTCCCAACTGACTAGAACCTCTAGCCAATCCGAGTCTGCTGTCAGCCAGACTAATAACAAAGTCACACACTGCATGGTCCCTGCTGTTGTACTTCCAACAAGAACATATGAAGAATCCTGCTGGATGAGACCAAAGGCCCATCAAGTCTGGCTTCTGTTTCCCACAATGGCCAACAAAATGTATCTGGGAAGCCCATAAGTAGGACATGAAAGCCTGCAGCTCCCCATCCCCACTGTCCCCTTCTGCTACCTCTGAACATAGACATTCCGTTTAAGTACTAAGGCTAACAGCCATTCATCTCTCTCTCCTCCATTACTTTGACTAATCCCCGTGTGGGTGGGTGCATGAGTTTTGAAAGGCATCACCAATTCAGAAACATTGCCCTCATCTGAACTGTCTTCCTTCATCCTTAGTGCTCAAGTCTGATTGGCTGTGTCAGTCTTCCCCAACCTAGTGCCCCCAGTGTTGCAGTAGGCAATTTTAGACTCTGAACTTAATCATCTTATTGGGGGTGGGAAGCAGGGGATTAGACAGCTACATGCATTATTTCAGCTGAGAAGCATATGCAATTAGCATTGCTCTTCTCTTCCACAACCCTACTGTCCCATCATGTGTTATATCTGCTGCTTCATTTCTGACATTAGAGCAAAACACAAACCAAGAAGAAGAAGAAAGAAGCACCGGCAGTTTCACATTTTAAATGCACTTCACTTATAACTCCCATCATGTCTACAGGTGTTTGCTTCTGCTGCTCTGATGTTACATTTATTTATTTAATTAGATTTAAACACCAAAATGGAGACAATAGTCGAGAAATCAGAAGGCAGCTAGGACTGGGGAGGGCAGCTGTGAGAGAACTAGAAAAGGTCCTTAAATGCAAAGATGCATCACTGAACACTAAAGTCAGGATCATTCAGACCATGGTATTCCCGATCTCTATGTATGAAAGTTGGACAGCGAAAAAGAGGATAAGAGAAAAATCAACTCATTTGAAATGTGGTGTTGGAGGAGAGCTTTGCAGATACCATGGACTGCGAAATAGACAAATAATTGGGTGTTAGGACAAATTAAACCAGTAGAAGCTAAAATGATGAAACTGAGGTTATCATACTTTGGACACATCATGAGAAGACATGATTCACTAGAAAAGACAATAATGCTGGGGAAAACAGAAGGGAGTAGAAAAAGAGGAAGGCCAAACAAGAGATGGATTGATTCCATAAAGGAAGCCACAGACCTGAACTTACAAGATCTGAACAGGGTGGTTCACGACAGATGTTCTTGGAGGTCGCTGATTCATAGGGTCGCCATAAGTCATCGTCGACTTGGAGGCACATGACAACAACAAAACCACTTTTTCTCCAAGGAGCTCAAAGTGGTCTCCACGGCTCTCCCCCTCTCCATTTCATCCTTACAAGAAGCCTGTGAGGTAAGGTAGGCTGAGAGACAGTGCCTGGCCCAAGGGGGCCCAGTGAGCTTTATGACTGAGTGGGGATGTCTCCCAGGATCTAGCCCAACACTAACCACGACACCATACTAGCTCTTACATTTATTAATAATAAATAAACGCATTTATTTGGAAATAAGCACCATCTCCTTTTGCTGTAGAAAATAATGATATATTGTTAAAGTACAAATAATAACATGAGGATCTATAATGATGTACATGCCCGGCCAGCCGCCCCCTGACTATATATTTTTTTAAATTGCACGATGCTGCAATGATCAGCATCCACCCTGGCAGGCGCAGCTGTTGATGCCAGCTCTGTTTGCTGCAACCCCCATCATCTGCCACCCACTCTGGGTGGTGGTGAGATCATCAGGGATTCTGGGAGTTGTCATTCAAAACACCTAGTGGGTACCAGGGAAGTCTGGGCTACATGATGTCATGACAGCATCCAAGCCACTTTGTGGTTCCCTGATAGCCTGCAATTGCCCAGCTAACTTTGCCTAGGAAGAAGACCCAGTAATGTGTGAGAAAAAGAAAAATGCCATCACAGCTGTTGTAGCAACAGATGGCAATGAAGAGGATTTTTAAAAAGCGAACATTGCACCATTTACAAAATTACTACGTTTGGGAATATTTTCAGAAACATTCCTCCCTTCCCCTCCCTTCCCCTTGACTACTTTTGACTGGAAAATTTGAATGGGCAAACAGTTCGTACCTTTTTCAAATAAATAAATGGAGGGGCAAAAGAGATGAGACACCGGAAACGCTGGAACAGGCTACCGACAGGTTTTTTTAATGTGTGTGTTTAGTGGAAAGGCAGCCACAGGGGCTATGAATTTTATCAGTGGTGCTTAAATCCTGTGGGGCATCCCCCCCCTCCGCTGAACAAAATCTGCTTCCCCTCTCTGCTTTCCTATCAATGAGTGAAAACCTTTTGGTTGGAAAAATGGGCCATCAGAGATCAAGCTCCTCTGACAGAATTTGAAGGCCTCCACAGCTCAGTTCCAGCTTTTTAAAAAGTCAAGATATTGCTTTATTCCGTATCTCCCACGTCATCCAGTTTGGTTCTTACAGTGGAGGCTGGTCGATTAGAATGCACAGAGCATTCCCCACCAACCTCAGTCTGCCCTTAGCCATCTCACACCTACCTGCATTCTTATTCCCAGCCAGCCCAGGGGATGGCACCAGCGAAAGCTGGTGGCTCCATGACAGTGGGGCAGTGGGATCCGCTCCAGGTTTTAGTCTGAGCTTTCAAGGAGCTGTCCAGGTTGCCGCCATTGGATGACTCTAGCTCTTACCTTCTTCTTCATTTGCCTCGCTGTTGCCCTTGTAGAACTCAGCAGGGAGGAGGAATATGGGGGCAAAACTGGAATTTGTCAGCTGCACCTGTCATTGGCTGTGGCTCCACCTACTGTTTGGGGTCCCCGCTTTCCACCCTATCAGTTCCAGTGGGCACTAACCACCACTAGGCCCTTATGAGCAAGGCCAAAGTCTTAAAAGCCATGCTGTTGTGAGGGACAAAAGTTCCAGTTTTCCTCTTTGAAATGAAAAGATCAGAATACTTTACAGGGAATGATGAACAGCAACCTCATTTGTACGTGTGTAGAATTTGTTTGTCTGCTCAAGAAAACAGGTATATCAAGAATGACAAAAAACAGCTATAATTTTGTGAACTGTGAAACCTATTTCGTGTACTCTTAAAAAACAAGATTGCAATGAATTTGCAGTCATAACCAATGTTGGGATTTGGTACTGCATGAGTACTCGGTACATGGAGTGCCTTTTATCAGCTGAATCTAATATACCAACTGTGACCCTATCTGGACAGAAAGAGTCTTGCTACAGTTATCCATGCTTTGGTAAGCTCCTGTTTGGATTGCTGCAAGGTGTTATATGTGGAGTTTCCTCTGAAAACTGTCCTGAAACTGTCCAGAACGGGGCACCAAAGTTACTAACCGGAACTGGCTGTTCTGGTCATGTCATGCCAGTACTTTACCATCTGTAGTGGCTGCCTGCCTGTCTATTTCCCAGCCCAATTCAAAGTGTTGAGAGCTGCCTTAAACTGAGTCGAACCATTGCTCCATCTAGGTCAGTACTCTCTACACTGACTTGCAGCGGCTCTTTCCAGGGTTTCAGGCAGGAGTCGCTCCCAGTCTTAGCTGGAGAGGCTGGGGATTGAAGCTGGTACCCTTTGTATGCAAAGAAGATGCTCTACCACTGAGCTATGGCCTAAACTTCAATGCTCTAAACAGCTTGGAGCCAGGCAACCTGAAGAATCACCAGACCAGAAAAAGGGCCTTTTCAACACGGGCATCGGGAATATGGAATTTCCTCCACAGGAAGGTTTGCCTAGCATTTAGCCCTTTCAGTGGCAGGTGAAGACCTTTTTATTTCCCCAGGTGTTTATCATTGTAAGATCTTCAGTGTGTTAATATATGTTAATATGTGTTTGCTGTTGCTGGTTTTAGTTCTGTTAGTTTTAGTTGGGCTGTGGTTGTTTTACTCTTGTTTGTTTTTATGTATTTTTTTTTCAATAGCTTTTATTGTAAAAAGCCCAGAGGATCTTCTTTAATTGGGCGTCATGCAAATGATGCAAGTAAATAAATAAAATAAAAAAATAATGCAGCCACCCTTCATGGAGACTAAAGCTGCAATCCAGTGCACACTTCCCTGGGAGTAAGCCCCATTAAACTCAATCCAGCTTACTTCTGAGTAGACACACATTGGATTGCAGCCCAGGGTTTCATATGCACCATACATTTAAAGCACGACTTCCCCCAAAGAATCCTGAGATCTGTAGTTTGTTAAGGGTGCCGTAGCTGTGGTAAACCACATTTCCCAGCATTCTCTTGGGGGAAGCCATGTGCTTTAAATCAGTGGTACCAAAACTTTTCCTCCCATGGACCACTTGAAAACTGCTAAGGGTCTTGGTGGCCCACTTAATTATTTTTCTGCCTGTTGTAGCAATCGTAATGCACTGTGTGAGATGCTGTATGATTTTGAATTGCATTTTTTTTGCTGCTTTTATTGCTCATGCTCTATCTTCTTGTATTACAATTTGCATTCCATAGAATTCAGATTGTAGTACAATAAAATGGAATATAAGAAATAAAAGAAGCAATAAAAATGCAACTAAAAGCCAGCATGAATATTCATTGTGGACATGGTGCAGACCACCTGAATGAAGCTTGTGGACCACTGGTGGTCCATGGACCACAGTTTGGGGACTCCTGCTTTAAATGTATGGCGTGTGCACAGGTTAAAGTCATGTTCAAGAAGGAGGCTTTCCCGATTATAGATAGATAGATAGATGATGATGTAGTGCCTTCAAGTCGATCCTGACTTATGGCGACCCTATGAATAGGGTTTTCATGGTAAGCGGTATTCAGAGGGGGCTTACCATTACCTTCCTCTGAGTCTGAGAGGCAGTGACTGGCCCAAGATCACCCAGTGAGACGGATGGACGTACGTACGTACGTTTGTAGGAGACTCTAAAAGACACTAATGTTATATCTGTATTTCAATATTGCTTATACTCACATCACAGATACATCACATTTCAGATAAATATGAATTGATTGATGTTGCTGATTCTGCCTTCGTCACTGCTGGAGTTGTGAGAATGAATGGTACTTTGGTGGCAATTATCTTAAACATGCTTAACTAGAAAATGTCCCATTGAATTTTAGTGAGGCTTCTGGGTAAACATATTTAGGATTGGGCTGTTCATGTTTCTAAATGGAAGTCTCTTCTTCTTATATAGTATTGAGAAAATCCACTTCTTTTCCTCCATCGTCTTGGCTGTAACTCTGGTTTTGTTGCTGGTCACCTCTTCTACAGTAGCACCAATAGTGCGGGAGATGTGGGCAGGCCCCCTGCACAGCAAAATGAATGTGCCACTGGCAGTGAAGACTGGTGGCTCCAATGTCAGTGGGGCAGTGAATCCGCTTTGGGTTTTAGTCCGAACTTTCATAGAGCTGTCCAAGGTGCTTTCAGCCACCAGTCTACACTGGGGAATGGGGAGAAATCAGAACTTCTTTAAAAAAGTGGAAGGGGTAGTGACAAAAAAGGACCCCAGTGATACTCTGTTGCCCAAAGGCCTGGACATCCCTGGGCCCAGACCTGCATATTACCATCTAAAGCAGTGGTTCCCAACCGGGGGCTGCGAAGTAATCCAGAGGGGGCCGTGAACAGTAAAGAAATGAATTATTTACTAATTTTTTAAAAAAGTCTTCACTCCTTCTACACTGTCTGCTTGCCACTGCCACTGCAGATAATGCCTCCCCCTTGCTCCAAACAAGAGGGGAGGCCTTTTCTGAAGCTCCAGAGCATCTTTCAGGCACACTAAGGGCAGGCATCTGCCTACAAAATACATGGCAGATGCCAAAGGAGGCTGAGGGTGGAGCTACCAGGAAGAAGAGGGGATTACTATCACTGATTCTCGTCTCCTTGCACTGCCGCTACTGGCAACGCCCTTGCTTAGAATGAGAGGTCTTTTTGTGAAGCAACAAGAAGCAAGCCTGCAAAGAAAGGCTGCTTTCCCCCTTCCTTCCTGGCAGCCAGCCTGCCTCCCTGGGGGGAGGGGGTCACAAAAAATTTTCAGCTTATAAAGGGGGTCCCGTGCTCATAAAGGTTGGGAACCACTGATCTAAAGTGATGGTGGTGCTATAAGACTATTAAGCCCAGAGTCTAACAGTACATAACTTTACCACTGTTCTCCTTCCTTGATTACTGACTGCAGCTGTCTTCCCTTGTGCCTTCCCTCATCGTACCTTGTCTGCTCACCTCCTTCCAGAGCTCCCCAGCACAGATCATTAGAAGATAAGAGAAGCCCTGCCGGATCCAGCCAAAGGCCCATCTAGTCCAGCACTCTGTTCTTGCAATGGCCAACCTGATGTCCACGAGAAGCCTGAAGGCAGGACCCAAGCACAACAGCCCTCTCCCCTCTCGCCTTTCCCAACCACTGGTATATAGAGGCCATGGCTGCAGGGGAACATTTTAGTCTTCCTGGCCATTCACTTGCAGGAGTCTTATTTCTCCTTCATTCAGAAGGGTGACTTGACAATATGAAATTGGTGAAATTATAGCATCACGGGGGCCTTGGTTTTAGTCTCTGAGCCAGTGCAGAGTGCAAAACGGTTGCTGTGCACTAACTCAGTTTCTGAGTGACGTACAAAGTTCAAAGTATTGGCAATCTTCTTCTTTGCACTTCAGACTCTTAACCAAGTATCCTATAAGAGGGGAAGCACATTTTGAGGCAATTCCTAACAATTGTGAAGTGCATCTGCATCATGACTGTCCCCATAGCCATGCCCCTAAGGAAATTGTTTATATTGGGATTTTTTATATCTTGCTTTTCTAACACACTGCTTAACAACATCACCTTAAAAACACAGACATTCAAAACAAAGAAACAAACCTACTAATAAAATCTCATAATTCAGTTTATGCATGACTGCAATCCTGGGCATAGTTACCTGGGCGTAAGCACCATCGAATTCAGTACAGGTTCAACTTGTAAAACACATTTGTGTTTTACAAATGGTCATTTGCTGCTGATTAATGGATGTCACAATACACTCTGTAACCAAATCATAAGAAAACCACTCATAGATTCTTTTCCAAGTATCTTGGTACCGTCATCCTGGCTTTCCCTTCTCATTAGGAGCTCTCATCTTTGAAGACTCTCCCTCCTCCTTTGCTAATTTTCCTGCCAAGGAATAAGTAGCAGAGATTCCACCTAGACATTGCTTCTTTTTGCCTAAATTGCATAAAAAAGTAGGAGAGGGATAGCCGTGTTAGTCCATAGTATCAGGGGGAAAAACACCCCAAAATCTATGACACTTTATAGACTAACTGTAATTAAGCTTTCTAGCATAAGCTTTCTTAGGCCAGTGCCTACTTCCTCAGATGCATGAGTGAAGAATCAAACAGGGTGGATATATTGTGTTGCACACACACAAATCACCAAGCAGTGCGAGACTTCCAGGGAGTCTTGTGCTTACTCAAAGTTTGGTTTCCTTGGAAAGAAGGTCAGCAAAGATTGTGGTGTATTTATGATATATGGTTTATTTACACACATATATAACCTGATCTTAAGATGGAGGGGCTCACAACATTAACACTCCAACAGATCTTGCTTGCCCATTAGGTTTCTAGGGAAGTCCCCAAATCATAGCTTGGGATTCAGCACAAAGAGCAAGCCTCTCTCTGCCCGTCCAGCTTCCAGATCCAAATCAGACTAACACACACAGACCACTTCCTGCCCCAGCCAGCTGAGGGGGGGAAGGTTATCCCTGTTCCTATGGCAACACATTTTTTCTTGACCAAATCATTACACATGTTAACGCAGCACTTGATAGACCTGGCTGGACCCATTAACTTATTAAAGGAGCTGGTTTGACTAGATTGGCAGGTTTCTCTGCAAACTCCATCTATACACATTCATAATCAGAGGCGGGAAAGAGGATCCAAGGCATCATCCAGACCAACCCTGCCAACCTATAACAACAGTGAGCTTCCTGGCCATTCAGTTACAGATCTGAACACAGGTCAGGAACACAAAAGCTTAGCTTCAAAACCATCTCAAGTTGCCACATCACTCCACATAGACTAAAACAAAACTGAACATGATTGTTTCTTTATTGTAAAATTTGATGTTATTATAAGAAGTATATGAAGTAGACTCTGGCCTCCAAAAGCTTATGCCATAATAAAAACAGCCATTAAAGTCCCACAGATTACGTGTTGTTGTTTTTCATGATGACTGAGAGACACCCTCCCCCAACTGTGACGAAATTGTTATTGTCCCTATAAAATATGTTGAAGATTTTATTTATATTTAATATTATGGAGGCTCTTGACTTACCTAGTTCAGTCATTTTTACAGATTTGCAGTCTGCTGGGACCAACTGAGACCTTGTAATCTGTTGCTCCAAAGAAAATGGGTGGAGCCAGGCTTAAGGTTTCAGGATGCAAGATAATACATGTCTATTCAGAAGTAAGATCCACTGGGTTCAGTGGGACGTACTCCCAGATAAGTGTGTATTGGATTGCAGCCTAAGTCACCTTGTGAGGACCACAGGCCCTTGAAGACAGGATCTAAATCCTTCATAAACAAACACATGAACAAACAAAGCACCAAGCAACCATGGAAACTGAAGTTTGGCACGCAAGAGATTAAGCAGTCCTTTGTTGCAGCTGCTGTTGTAACAGAGTCCATCATATGAGCCTGTCAATAATGCCTGGGACTGGCTGACCAGGACAGGTGCTGAGCCCCCTAGGGAAATCTGGGGGGGCTTGAGTCCCACAGCCCCCCTAAAGTTTATACCTATGAAAGTACCTGACTATAAGAAGGATTTTACGTTTTAAAAAATACATAATGGAGAAGAAACAGCAAAAAAGTCTTGTGGCCCCTTAAAGAAACAACTTTAATAGATTAAGCAATGGTTAAGCAGATAGCTAGATAATGCTCAACAGCTTAGATTAATTGAAAGGATCTAGTCCCTTGTACTTTAAAAAAAAATACTTGCAGAAACATTACTTATTGTCGTCACTTATCAGAGGATGTGTGTTTAGGCATGTCCTATAATCCTGTCAAACAAAAACAACAAACTTTGATGTTTTTCCTTTTCCTTACAGCCAGTTCATAGGAACCAGCTGATGTATGGAAAAAACCTCTCACACAAGTGGTGTTTTACGTAAGCTGTGTGTCACGTCAAAGGAGGTACTCGCAGAAAATCAGAATGGCTACTTGAGTGAGCAAGGAGCCAGAGGTCATCAGAAATCCACACCTCCCTATTCTTTTGGAGGACATTTGAATCGATGTCACAGTGCATTTGGCTTGGGTATTCCTCCACCCTCCCCCTCATTTATTCCTGCATTCCAAATTTTATACCATGCTTTTCAGCAGTACCCCCAAAGCAGCTTATGGCAGGGATAAAATACTGTGATTCCAAAAGCAAAGATGAAGAAGAAATGGTTGGAAATGCCAGTAGCAAAGTGCTGGTCTTGTGCTCCAGTCAACTAGGATCTTCGCTCTGCTTGTCCATTTTTCCTCCACTTAGATTGAAGCTTCTTCTCTAAGACCACAAAGAAAACATGCTTTGGTTAAGAGCTCAGCTGCTCGCCCAGACATGTTAATTACTCATTTGGGTTACTGATGAGGAACATATTCTACTGGGCTTTGTTCCTTTGAGCTTTTTTATTTTTATTTTTAAAGACATATTGGTGTTTTATCTTCCCTAAGAAAGCATCTTTCACAATTCCAGGGTTACCTCGCTCTCTGCCGCCTTTTTGTTTCTTTTCCAGTTCAGTCCAACGATAGTTGCTTTGTAAGAATGGTCCTTTTGAAGTCTGGGTAATTGATTGATAGAATAAAGCTGTAAAAACATACCAGGATGTCTTTTAAACATTCTCCCACCTTGAATTTTATTTTTAAAAATTAGGAAAGGGGCAATTTAACAGTAATTGATTTTAAACTATTTTAATGTTATATTTTTAAATTGTTATATCCCACCCAGGGACCTTATGGTGAAGGGAAGGTAATAATAATAATAATAATAATAACAACAATATTATTATTATGACAGCCAGTGTGGCATAGTGGTTAGAGTGTTGGACTACGACCTGGGAGACCAGGGTTCGAATCCCCACCCAGCCATGAAGCTCACTGGGTGGCCTCGGGCCAGTCACTGCCTCTTAGCCTCAGAGGAAGGCAATGGTAAACCCCCTCTGAATACTGCTTACCATGAAAACCCTATATATATATATATATAAATAAAATAAATAAATAAATAATGCCAACAAAAATAGTGGAAATATTAATGTAAATGTTTTCTGTTGCTCAAGTTTCTTTGACAGCCTTTGCCACACCTTACAGTGAGTCTGTGAGGTTGATGTGAAGTGGGTGGTTACTTCACAACATTTTGAATTAGCAGCATGGAATGCCCACTGTCTTCTAGCCAGTTAGATGAACATATTAAATTCTAAACATGGAAAGAGGGGGAAAGGAAGGGATTAGTTTCCTGCCTGCTAATGTCCCAAAGGCCCTGAAATTTATTTATTCAACCTGTTTGCAGTTTGCCCCACTGTAGGGTGAGATGGCATTTGGTGCTTTCCCAGAGGTGAACTGTTAGAGAGTCTCCCAAGGTGGCCTTATACTGAGTCAGACCATTGGTCCTTATGGCCTTTGCCCATAGAAGGGTTACTCTAGACCCTGTGTCATTTTTGTTGCTTTTGGATGTGGTGATGCTGTTCTTAGATGGGGCATTTTCTAGGGTTTAAGCTAGTATGACAGACACAGTCTCAAGTGCCATTCACCTGCAATATTGGAATGAAAGGCTATCTTAGGTGTTCACCCGAGAGCCAAATGGCTTGGTGTTCCTGTTTCCTGCCCTGGCCGTCCCTCAACTTGACACGTGCTGCTCATAAAATAAAATAAATCAATCCCAAGCCTCATGTTCTCTTCAGACAGCAGGCTGGTGTTCAACGGGACATGAGTGAGTGCATGTGCAGGGGAAAGGGAGTTGGTTTGGTGTTACCGTCTCCCTTTATCCCACCTGCTTATTTGCCAGGAACAGCCCCGGCCCTGACATGTTCCATCTTTTTCTTTCTCATCACATTTGTGGGCAAGAGCCCTGTTGCATTTTGAGGAAGCTCTGGAGTCCCGCGGGAGAAGGATCACTCAAGCGGCATGGCAGGCGGCCAAGTACAACTTGTTCTGAAATGCACTCTCTCTGAAAAGTTGCACTGTCAACCGACACACAAAGTCCGTTTAAGGGCAGTCGTTTGGACTGTTGATTAGCTGAGTTGTTACTTAGCAGCATATCCTCTGGGGCACACGATTTCTCTCCTGCCAGATTCTGCTGCTCTCTCCCTTTGTCTTTAGGTTCTCAAACTGTGGGGCAGACCAGCCAAGGGGGCACAGGACACCTGGAAAGTGATGGCTTTGTGCCTGCCTGCTATAGGGTTGAGCAGATCTCTCCTGTAACTGTCCTTACCAGTTTATCATTCCACGGGTTCCCTCTGCCTTGCATTCCGCTCCTCTGGAATGCCAGTGTCGTTATTTGCAACGTTTAAATCCCACCCATCTTCCATAGAGTTCAGGGCAATATACATGGATCTTCCTCGCTCTCTGTCCCGCCTCCTTTATTCTTACAACAACCTTGGACCTCTGCAAATGTCCTGTTTATTGTTCATTCATGAGTTGTACTCATGACGGATTATATGTGATTCCACTTTGAACACTGTTTGCGCCTGCAAACGTTTCATGGCGGACATACTGCTTCCTTTGCAACAGATGCGTGCCCCATAGCTTTCTGCTGAAATCCTATAACTTTTGATACCGCAAATGTTCCTTTTTGTTGTTCTCGTAGTCCTGCTTTTGTTGCGCTATAGAGCAAGAGTGCCCCTCCAGACAGAATAATGCAGTAACGTTGGGGAAGCATCGCAGAACAACTAATAAGGCAGAATGATGTGCGGATGGTCCAGTATAAATCCACCACTAGTGTACTATCATTGCCTCAACAGCATATTGCAAAATATACTTGCCCGTCCCCCCAAAAACCCACATCTATATGGAGGGGCCCTTTGTGAGATAGGTTAAGCTGAGAAACGGTGAGTGGCCCAAGGTCCCCCAGTGGGCTGCATGACTGCGTGCAGATTTGAACCTGCGTCTCCCCAGTCCTCATCCAGCGTCCTTGCTGCTGCAACATGGGGAACGGCTGTTACTCAGTGGTAGAGCTTCTGCCTTATATGCAAAAGTTCCTAAATTCAATCCCTGGCATCTCCAGGTTGGACTTGGAGAGAATCTTCCCTGAAACCCTGGAGAGCCATTGCCAGTCTGTGTGAACAATATTGAGCTACATGGGCCAATGGTCTACTCTGTATAAGGCAGCTTCCTATCTTCCTAACATGCAGGTCAGGGGTGTAGTGGTCCAGGGTCTCGGGGGGTCTTAGACCCCTTACTTTTGGGGGAGCAGGGTCTCTATGGCTCCAGCATCCCATGAGCCAATCAGCATGAATGGGGAGTGTGTTAGCCACTGACAAAAATCTTTTTACATGGTTCCTTGTACTTTCCTGCTGATTGCAGCCAATCGGAGTGAAAGGAGGTGAGTCAGCCACTGAGAAGACTCTTCTCAGTAGCTAACACACTCCTCTTGCATGCTGATTGGCTCCTATGGACACCTGTTGTTCTGGGAGAAGGTGCATGTGGAAAGGACTGAGGAGTGTGGAGATGGACAGCAAGCAAGTGAATGATGGGATGAGGCTCTGAGGGAGCATGGCATGACTATCATGAAGGGACCCTGCACTTCTGACCTTGTCACTATACTATTGATGATGGTGTAACTGGAAGAATTTCTAAAACTAATTCTGGAATCAGAGGACTCGTAGCTTGCCAGTGCTCTCAGTTCATTGGTATCTTTTCTGTGTTACCACAATGCACACGGCAGACGCTTTGATGAAGCCCTGCAAAAAAAAGAGAAGAAGCTATTTTGATGTGATTATATGCATATGATGGCATCAAAATTATTTTGGGACTGTGTTTTAATGAGGTGCACATCATGCACATTGTCTGTGTGTGGCATTTTACCAATCTTGGTAAACTTTAGCTGCAATTATATCAAGATTTTTTTGGGGGGGGAACCTCCAAAGTTTTACCAGTTTGGTAACCTGGGTAGAAAGACTGTATGTCAATTAGCCTAAGGAGCTGCAACAAACGATGCCTGCATAGTACTCCCTATGTGCAAGATTCAGAAATAAAAAACAGAGCAGGGAAAGAATTCCTAACTAACACATCTGTTCCATTTTGGAAACCAAGTAATTTGGAACTCTGAAATCCAGGGAGAAATTTGGATGAGGAGAATTTTGGAAGTCCCCCTGCCTAAAGGCAAGCAGAGCCTTCTTGTACTCTCCAGCCAAATTTGGTTGTTCGTTCTGGGGGGGGAAATCCTCACTAATTCACATTGGATTTATGGACATGACTGACTGTCCCCCCGCTTGCTATTTCACCCCAACTTGATTGGGAAAGAACTGCTACATTCTTCTAACTGCATTTCCCTGTGTGTGAGTTTAGGGGTTCATGTATCAGAGATGTCTTTTATTCCTCTTTCTAATGCTAGTGATGGAGTATCCCCTCTTAGACACACACACACTCCTTTGATCATTGTGCATGGCAGCAGGGTACCTGCATACCATCAGGTTGGATGCAGATTTCCATCATACTTAGAAAAGACCTTACCTCAAAACGGAGATTGTAGAGTTGGAAAAGGTTCACAAAAAGGCAACCAGAATGATCAAGGGGATGGGGAAAGGTTGCAGCATTTGGGGCTTTTTAGATTAGAGAAAAGGGAGTCAGAGGAGACATGACAGGAGTGTATTAAATTATGCACGGCATGGAAAAAGTAGATAGAAAAAAGTTTTTCTTTGTCTCTCAACAATAGCGCTCGTGGACATTCAATTAAGCTGAATGTTGGAAGATTCAGGACAGAGGAAAGAAAGGATTCTTCACACAGCATGCAATTAAACTATGGAGTTCCCTTCCACAAGAAGCACTGATGGCCACCTACTTGGATGGCTTTAAAAGAGGATTAGACAAATCCATGGAGGATCAGGCTATCGATGGCTACTGGCCATGATGGCTGTGCTCTTCCAGCATAGTCAGATGCTGTACACTTCTGAATGCCAGTTTCTGGAAACCGCAGAGAGGGAGAGTGCTCTTGTGCTCAGGTCTTGCTTGCGGCCTTCCCATGGGCATCAGGCTGACCACTGTGAGAACAGGATGCTGGATTAGATGGGCCACTAGCCTGATCCAGCAGGCTCTTTTTATGTTCTTAAGACCCCACACTGCCTGGGTGTTAAGGTCAGCAGGGGAGGCTCTGTTGGCCGTGGTTCAAGGGGCGGTGTTTGGGACAGGGCCTTCTCTGTGGTGCCTCAGTCCTAGCTGTGGAATGACCCACTCTCTGAGGTGTAAATTGTGCCATCGCTGTATACGTATAGCACAGTGGGGAGGAGAGCCTGGCTGGGAGTCCAGAGTCTGTGAGTTCAAATCCCTGCTCGTGTCTCCTGGGTGTCAAGGGCCAGCTAAAGACCACCCCTCAGTGAGTGGCTCAGGGGTTACGTGCCCTGCCACCTGTGCAGCCGTGGGCAAGCTGCATAGTCCCAAGGAGCCCAGTTGCCCCCCAGCTGGCAGTTGCGGACAAGGAAGGGGCTGGCTTGTGCAGCTGTGGCAAGCTGAGCAGGCCCTAGCCAGCTGGGGACGACTAGCTCAGAGGGAGGCAATGGTAAACCCCCTCTGAATACCGCTTACCATGAAAACTCTACTCATAGGGTAGCCATAATCTGGATCGACTTGAAGGCAGTCCATTTGATGGATGGTCAGGACTCACCTTTACACCCAGGGCTTCGGCTGAATGGGTGCTTCCCCCAGGCCCAATGCTGTTCTGTGCTGCTGTGGGTTTTTAAAACCTTTTTTAAAAATGGTAAATGTTTGTTTTACAAAGGAAAGAATAGAAACAATACGAAGAGTCTGCAGTAAGTTGTACAAAGTAGATTATTCATCAGACAAAAAATAAGACCAGCACTTACGCATTAACCAAAATGAACAGCTTTCACAATATCAGTGTTTGAACAACTAAAAATACGCAAGAAAAACTGGGGGGGGGAATACTGTTGATACTATATCAGTTCCTCCCGCTCTCAGCTAAGACCCTTCTCTCAGTCCCAACACCTTCGCAAGCGCGATTGGTGGGGACGCGAGATAGGGCCTTCTCGGTGGCTGCCTCCAGGTTCTGGAACTCTCTTCCTAGGGAAGCACGAATGGCCCCTTCCTTGCTATTCTTCTGTCAGCAGGCAAAGACTTTTTTATTCCGACAGGCTTTTGGACTAGAAGATGTTTAAGATAGGACCTCATAAGGTCTGTTGTATTGTTCTATGGTCCTATTCTTAATGTTTTAAATTGTCTTAGTATCTTACATTGCTTGTTTTTTATCTTTTTGTACACCGCCCAGAGAGCCTTCGGGCTTAGGGCGGTATATAAATTAAATTAAACAAATAAATAAATAAATAAGTGTATGTTTCATGGTTTTAATGTTACGAATAGTTTAATTCTATTTTAATTGTATATTTTTGTATGTTTTTTACCTACGTGTAGTTTTTATTTGTAAGCCGCCCTGAGTTCCAGTTTTGGGAAAAGGGCGGGGTAAAAGTAAAGAGTAATAATACCACTGCTGTGAATATGGATTGATACTTGTGTGCTGCTGTTTTGTTAACTTTGTTTTTGGTTACTTTTGGGGCCTGATTTTGTGATTTTAATATATTTTGTACTATTTTAGATTGTGATATTTTGTAACTTTCACCATTTGTTGAAAGGTAAAGTATAAATAATAAATAAAACAAATTAAGTTAGTGGTGACTATCTTAGACGTCATTGATTTAAATGGACTAGATGGGCCCCTGGCCTGATCCAGCAGGCTCCTCATGTTCTTATGTTGACCATTATGAGTTCTATGTACATGATGCTGGATCCAGATTTACTCATATTTAGTCTAGCACAGTATCGCTGTCTACACTGACCGGCAGTGACTCTCCAGAATTTCAGACAGGATTCTCTTCCGGCCCTACCTGAAGATGCTGAAGATTGAACCTGGGGCCTACAACTGAGCTACAGCCCTTTCCTTAACATACCATACTGCAACATTTGGTTGCAGGTCTCATTTCTAAACTATAATCTCCATCTAGGGAAAACATCATTTGTGAAGCAGTCACGTTCTGGTATTGTGTGCATGCTAACTGATCTTGGACCAAGCTGATCTGCAGTTCTTTACTATCAATATAGAGAAACCCAAATAAACGATACACTTTACAGTGCAAAGAACAAACTTTGATGGGGGCTAGCTATTAAAATTCTGATCTAGATTCAAGTTTCACTAGCAACATTACCACCATAAAGTCAGGAGAACATGTTCTGCTATAGTATCTGAATGTGGCCCATTTTTTAGCGGAGAAGGTAGAACATAATGTACCAGAAGGTATTTTAAAGGATCTAGTTGGCATGGAAACTGAATTTTTCCTTCACAACCTCTTCCTGAACTATCCAATGTAACATTAAGTTTTGATTTGAAATGGCCCTGTGAGTAATCCAGCTAGAGAGGTGGAAGTAAGAAGTGGTTATAATATATATATATATTAAAAACAAACCTGCTTTGTTTGTTCTCAGACTATCTCCCAATCACAAACAATTGCCATTATTGTGCCAGTTTATAAACATGTTTTACTAGTCTTGAGAGGATTATGGAGTCTATTAATCTGTGAAAGACCGGCATGCAGTTTCTCCTAGTTCATGTGTCAATTCTTCATTTAATTAAGTTCTGACTACATAATATAAATTCCTGATTAAAACTTTTTTAAAAAACCCAATAGAGGTAGATAATGTATGTGAATGCTGGGCCTACATAGGTAAAAGGTAAAGGTGTCCCCGCACTTATAGTGCAAGTCGTTTCCGACTCTTAGGGTGACGTCTTGCAACGTTTACTAGGCAGACCGTATATATGGGGTGGGATTGCCAGTTCCTTCCCCGGCCTTTCTTTACCCCCCAGCATATGCCGGGTACTCATTTTACCGACCATGGATAGATGGAAGGCTGAGTGGACCTCGACCCCTTTTACTGGAGATTTGACTTCCTCCTTCCGTTGGAATCGAACTCCAGCCGTGAGCAGAGCTTCGGCTGCGTTACTGCCGCTTACCACTCTGCGCCACGGAGGATCTTACATCTACATTGGTACCACTAATATATTTCCCTCACAGTAGTTTATCTATATCAGCCTTCCCCAAGCTGGTGCCCTCCAGATGTTTTGGACTACAACTCCCATCAGCCCCAGCTCAGTAGCAGAGCACCTGCTTTGCATGCAGAAGGTCTCAGGTTCAGCCCCCGGCATCTTCTGGTAGGACTGAGAATGTCCCCCTGAAACCTTGGAAAGCCACTGCCAGTCACTGTAGACACAAGATGGACCAATATTCATCCTGACTCAGGAGACAGGTAGCTCCTATGTTCCACAGTCCTTGTGCGCATAGACAATTATGGGGAAGGTCCGTAGTTCATTAGCAGAGCATCTGTCTTGCACGGAGAAGGGCTCGGATTCAACCCTCAGCACCTCCAGGTAGGGCTGGGAAGGACTGCTGTTTGAAATTATGGACAGGGGCTGCCCCAGGGCTGCCCCTCAGTGCAGACAATATTGAGCTAGATGGACCAATGGTTCGACTCTATGTTCTTGGGTGGAGCTGGCGACTGACATCTTGCTAGCCAAGGAGAGGAGAGCCCTTACAGGGCTGAGTCTTTTCCCCCAGCTGTGTCATGGTTTGCTTGCTTGAGAAGCGAGCCTCTGTTTCTGCACCACCCACAGCATGAGGTATCTCACAAAAGTGTATAGGGCAGCCACGATTCCACCTCAGCACAAATGCATTTATAACATGGAAGTGCAAATGCTAAGCTGCTGGTGGTGGTGGTGGTGATGATAGTGTGAATAGGTCTGTGGGAAGAGGCACATCAAAATAGACATTATCCACCATCAACGTCTGTATGGTATATTATTCAAGGTAGACTGGGAGGTTTTGCATCGCTCACAAGCCCAGGCTTTCTTTGACCCACAAGACTGGACCCTGTTTTACTTGTTTGAAGCTTTGGGTTTCTATTTTATTCACTTTTATGTGTTTTTATAATGCTCTTTTACTGGTTTTAAGTTGCGCTTTTAATGTTTTGATGATATATTTGCTTTTTTAAATGCCACTTAGAGATGCTTGAAATATTAAGTGGTATGGAAATGCTTTTAAATATATAAATGCAGGTCCCTTGGGACAGTAAGGAAGCTCGCCTCGAGGTACAGTCCAAGAAACTCTGTTCACAGTCATCTGCAGGGCCAGCCCCAGGCATGCCGGGGCCCTTGGGCACCAGCCTGCCCTGGGCCCTGGCACACTCATGCATGCCCCACCTACCTACCTACCAGGCAGGAGGAGCAGGAGGTCGGGTGGAAGGGCGAGTGAGGGAGCTGGCGGGGGCGGAGGGCAAACGAGGGAGCGAGTAAGCAAGCAGGTGGGCCGACGGGCTGGAGGGCAGCTCCCTACCTGTGATCCATGGCAGCCTGACGCGGAAGGTGAGTGTTACCTCACACACACCATAACGAGGGGCCCATGGGATGGAGGGCTAGCAGGCAGGCGAGCGGGAGTCTGGCCAGTGAGCGAGCAAGTGGGTGGGGGGAGGTTGAGCGGGCAGGGGGGGTGAGCGAGGAAGCCATCAGGAGTGGAGGGTGGACAAGTGAGCGGGCAGGGATGGGCCGGCGAGTAGGCGGGCAGCTCCCTCCCTGTGATCCACGGCAGCCTGCCATGGAAGGGGAATGCTACTCCCTCACCATAACGAGGGGCCCTCAGGATGGAGGGCGAGTGGGGCAGGGGAGGTGAGGGTGAGCGGGGCAGGGGGAGGGTGAGCAGGGTGGGTGGAGGGTGAGTGGGGCGGGGGAGGGCAAGCTAGTGGGTGCGGGTGGGTGAGCAGGCGGGCAGCTCCCTCCCTGCGATCCGTGGCAGGGAGCCTGCCATGGTAGTGGAGTGCTATTCCCTCACCATAATGAGGGCCGCACGGGGCCCTCAGCCAGGGCCCCACCTGGCCGCCCTTTAGAGCCTCATTTTTGGAGTCAAAACAGCTTTGCCTGTGTTTGCCGAGACCAGAGAAGCTGGTCTGGAAGCCATCATTGGCCTGTGTGCGATGGGCAGTTCCTCTTCCTGCTGAACTCTTATGGCATGCTGCCCTCTCCTCACTCTCTCCAGGCACCGGCTGTATGGCTGTATTTCTAATAGGTGAAGACAAGCCACAAGGGGGGCCTTGATGGGGCCTCTCACTGCCTCCCTGCTCTCCCCCTTGTCCTTCCACTCCCTATCTCTTGTATCCTTCTGCTGTACGACTGACGGCAGAGGGACTCAAAGAAGGGCCTCAGGCAGTGGAGGCCGATCTATTAGGGTCAATGGGGCACTGTCCCCCAAACTGTCTTGATTTCTCCAAGCCCACCTGTGCTCCTACTTACCGCCAATGGCTTGTCAGCTCCCTCCTCCTCTTTAGTCTCAGTGTTGCCCTTGTAGAACTCAGCAGGAAAGAAGAGGGTGGGGACAAAACTAGAATGAGTTGGCTCCGCCTGTCATTGGCTCTGGTGCCACGTACTGTTTGGCCTCCTTGCCTTCCGCCCCACCAGTCCCAATGGGCACCAGCCACCACCGGCCTCAGAAGTGTGTAAGTAGATTCACACTGGGGGGAGGAAGCAAGGGATGCATGTGAGCAGCTGACAAAGTTTGCACATACTGAGGCTAGGTTGAGAATAAGGACTAAAAAGTTCAGCCAAAGGCTTCATGGAAGCATAGGTTGCAGTCCATTGTGCACTTAAGTGAGAGTGGGCTCCCTTGGGCGCACGAAACTTATTTCTGAGTAAACATGTATAGGATTGCACCACATAACTCATCTCAACAGGAAACCTTATTGCTAGATGAGTCTTTTGGTGAAAGCCTTATTATTTGCACAATAATGGTACTGACCTGCGTTGACTGCGGCTGCCATTTTATTCTTCATGCATTGTGTAGGCAAGATGATTTTTGACACGTTCTCTGTTGGGGACCAACCGTAAGACAGAATCAGGCGAAATTGTTTTAAGAATAGCAAATATAATTTCTGACAGTATTCTGGAACTGTTGCAGCTTGCTTTACAAAACTCGGTTAGAGCCACCATCACCACCCACCACCCCACTTGATGTTTCCAAAATACTAAAGGAGAGTCTTCATGAAGCAGAAGGAGGGGAAGGAATGACACGGGGGCACGGATTGTAGCGCAGTTGTAGAGCATTTACAACTTTGCATGCAGAAGGTCCCAGGTTCAATCCCTGGCATGTCCAGGTAGGGCTGGGAGATAACCTTGCCTGAAACTCTTGAGAGCTGCTGACAGTCAGTGTAGAACAGTGGTTCCCAACCTGGGGGCCGGGACCCCCAGGGGGGCCACGTAGTAATCCAGAGGGAGGCGTGAACAGTAAAGAAATGAATTATTTATTATTATTTTTTAAAAAAGTCTTCACTCCCTCTACACTGTCTGCTTCCCGCTGCCGCTGCAGATGACACCTCCCCCTTGCTCCAAACGAGAGGGGAGGCCTTTTCCTGAAGCACCAGAGCATCTTTCAGATGCACTAAGGGCAGGCATCTGCCTACAAAATACATGGCAGATGCCAAAGGAGGCTGAGGGTGGAGCTACCAGGAAGAAGAGGGGATTACTATCACTGATTCCCGTCTCCTTGCACTGCCGCTACTGGCAACGCCCTTGCTTAGAATGAGAGGAGAGGGCTTTTTGTGAAGCAACAAGAAGCAAGCCTGCAAAGAAAGGCTGCTTTCCCCCTTCCTTCCTGGCAGCCAGCCTGCCTCCCTGGAGGGAGGGGGTCACAAATATTTTGGGTCCCGTGCTCATAAAGGTTGGGAACCACTGGTGTAGAGTATAGAACATACTGAACTAGATGGACCATGGTCTGACTCACTCTAAGATGGCTTCCTATGTGCCACTCAACTTAAAAGAAGTAGATCCTACTGTTGGTTGAGCTTGTCGGTTAACAGCAGGAAGATAAACACATGAGGCATGGCCAAGAAGTTATCTTCCTGTGCCTTCTGACTTATTATACAGGTTATACAGGACTATTATTTCGCAGCCAAAGCTATTGAAAGCAGTTTTATACAGCATGTTGTAAACAGGTTGATCTTTGATTTTTCATTAGCCGTGTGGTTATATATCACTTTAAAGTCTACAGCAAAGGCTGTGCCTTCCGAAATCATAAAAACATGATATACAGAGAGCCTTTAATGCAGTGGTCTATCTTGTCCGGCTTCTGAAGCTAGGAAATCTCTTTGGTTGCCTCCAGACTGTCGGTATTTTGCAGGAGGGATTTGGGTTTGCTCATTTAAAAGTGGACAGAAGCATTTAAATCCACTTTTAGAAAGAAAGAGTTTTCCTTGTGGTTAGGAAAGTGATAAGAAGATGCACTGAAAAATGTGAAATGACCTAATAATTAACAGGAAGTTGTATAAATATCATGCAAGCAAATGAGGCTGAATGCTCAATAAACAGGTCATCTGCAGGAACCCTTTGTGGCACCACTGGTATGTTTTGCATCTGTGCTACTAGGCTCTGAGTAAGATGATCAGGACTGACCCCGCCTTAGAAGGAAGCCAATTAATAGACAATGCCACCTAGTGGTAAGCAAGAAGAATTGTAGTTCCTGTTTGCCTTATCTCCATAGAACTGAGAGGGGTGGGGCTGACAAAGGAAGGGGTGGAGCCTACAGGCACATGGAACAGGCTACATCTGATTAGTTGAGGTAGAGACTATCTATGCCTGGTGCCTCAAGGTTGTTTCTGATGGTAGCAGAAGCAGAGCTAATGGGTGGATTTTCATTAAAGCTAGGAACAGTCTGGTCCTTAGCTTCTCACCCTAAGATATTAGAGTAGACCTTCCCTTGGAGACCCTGAAAAGGAGACTTAAAAATCCTGAATGTTTAAATCAGACCCTGAGACCCGGCAATCTTATTTGTATAGCCTTAGCTCCTTATTTGAATGAATCAGGGGGTGCTTTGGGCACCTCTTCCTTTGGGGGGGCATTGCTACAATAGTGTAATTCAGGGGTCCCTACTCTTTTTGGGTCTGGGGGTACATTTCAAAATCTAAGAAACTCTTGTGGGTACCAGAACAATACCCATTTCACAGAAGAAAACCTGGTGATGCACAGATCCCCTGCCATGAAAAGAGACAAAACACCAGTACCCACACCAAATAAAACGCAGACAGAAAGAATCAGGCATTTCTCCCCAAAATACACTCACTTGGAGAAGTTAAAAATTAGACGGATAACTGTGATTCAGTTTATAAATTGTTTCGTGAAATTCATAGCGGATTGTTTTTTGTTTAAATGCAAACTGAATTGAATTTTGCCACCATCACAGTTGGTGGGGCAGTGCTCCACTTGCCCTAACAGATTACCCTCCACCACCAGAGGGACCAGAAAAAATTAAGTTGACATCTTAGTGAAGTCACTGAAGAAAGCAAAACCTAGTTCCCAAATGTTTGTGTTTATGTCCTGTTAGTGGGTTTTCATGTGGGTGGAGCTCTACATTGCTCTATGCATCATGCTTGCATGTGGGTGTGCCTTTTTGTTCAGCAAAGATAGGTGGGTATCCTCCCTAGGAAAAGAGTATTCATTATAAGGATCTGCCTGTCCAAGAGGCTCATGTTATGCAGAGCTGTGTGTGCATCTCCTGATTAACGGAAAAGAGTCATCGTTGAAAAACACTGAGAACTGTTTTTCTGGAATAGCCAATTCTGCTGAGCCATCAAGACCCATTTTGCTAAAGCCCATAGTCCTCAGTTAAATCAAGCCAACGCAAGTTATGCCACCCCTTGGTGTTTAATGAATATGGCAATATGATGGCCTTCTGACTTGGGAGTTGAGCAGGAGAGGGTCAATGGGGTCAGAAGGATGACTTCAGGTTCCTTAATAGTCAGAGGCCAAGCATGCTCAATATATCTTTCATTAGGGCAATTACAGAGAGATGAACCACAACCAGTAGGAAGTCGATGGCAGCCATTTGTATCGACACCCATGGCACTTTTATCAAGGTATGAGTACCAGTGTCCAGCACTGGGCAAAGCCATACCTGCCTCCCCCACACAGCTTCCTTGTGAAGACAACAACCCATTCAGGCATGAAAGATAATTCCTCCACCTGAGAGACAGAAATACCCTCCTTTTGCTGCAACACAAATATATATAAATACAAACAGAATGGCATTCAATAAATACAATACAAAATGGCATTTTAGTCTAAAATCAGGCTGCCCAGGCTTCGCTTCAGGCCCCCAAACGTCAGCATACTCAGATCCATCAGCATAAGAAATTCAGCAAAATTGGATAGTTATGCAAACACTTAGCCCAGGTGTGGGGAACCTTTGCAATGCTATAGCTAAGATAGTGTTAGTATTTCTTTGCAATATCTCTCCTCAGTCACCATCCCCTTTCCTCCCTTTTTTTTCCTTTGCAAAAGGTGTATATGAGGTCTGGGGAACCTTTGGCCTCTCCAGATGTTGCTGAACTACAAATCCCATTAGCCCCAGCAAGCACAGCCAATAATCAAGGACGATGGGAGTTGTAGATGAGCAACATCTGGAAGGCCAAAGGTTTCCCACACTTGGGCTATACTATACTATCCATAAACAGAAAGAAAACAAGATCGCTGACCACCAGTAATTTATACCAGCTGCACAGAGCAATCTCTTGTTCTCCAGGCTTTAACGGTAAACTCAAACTAGCTGCTAATTTCCAATCTCCCTGCTCTTTGAGAATGCAAGCATCTTACAATTCTATTTTGCTTCACACACATGCACTCAGTCAGTCTCAGGGGGAAAAAACATTCATTCGGACTCTTAAGTTATCAGCAATATAAAGACAAAGCAACTGGCCTCACTCTGGTGTCAAGGAGTGTGAGAAACTTAGGATGCACTATATGGGCACAAACTGAAAAGCAAGAAACAACTGGATTGGCTGGGGGCATCCCTCACAATTGCCCTATTAACAAACAACAGCTATGTCCTGATTGGCTTAGGGGAACCATTCATTCACAGGAAAACTGAGCAATAAAGCAGAGCAATCCTCCTTACTGCCCTGCCTGGAGTGCCTGTTACACACAAGGACATCTCCCCCCCCCCCATAGAGCCTGCATACAGGAGACGACATCTCCCCCCCCCCATAGAGCCTGCATACAGGAGACTAGGACAGGTGGAGTGAGAGGGAGACGGTCAACAGGAAGAAACTACAGATTAGAATGGAACTCAAGCGAGTGCAAGTAAGTTCTGACTTGTACATGGTGGTAGTGGGGATATGTGGGATGATAGAGAGTATGTCGGCTCTGTCAGGCAAGCCACTGCCCCACTTTGCCTTAATGAGAAGTTCCACATTTGGGGGGCTGCTACAACAGAGAATGCCCTATCTTGCATTGCAACACAGTTTCTCCCCTTGGCAAGACCAGCCTTGCCAGCTGATCTCAACAATAAGGTCAGCAAATATAGGAAGAGGTTCTCCTTCAGGTATTTGAGTTCCAAGGTGTTCAGGACTTTATACGTTAACGTCAACACCTTGAATTGGGCCCATTAGCAAACAGACTGCCGGTGTAGATTCTGAAGAATCAATATAATGTGACTCTGTCGTTTTGCATGACTCAGAACTCTTGTGGCAGTGTTTGGCCCAAGCTGTAGCTTCCAAACCATCTTCAAGGGAAGCCCCACATGGAGCACATTACAGTAATCTAACTGAGAGGTTACTCCAGTTGACCCCAGCCTTTTAAAGTATTTCTTTTTTTATAATCTGGGTCTCTTAGTTTTAAATTGTGTTTGAACTATATGCCAGCTTTTAAAAAAAAAAAAAAAAGTTCGTTATATTTTTATAGTTTCATTACTGTATTTTAATGTCATTGCTTTTGCTTTCTGAGTTGCCAAGATAACTTCTTGTTATGGGACAGCTATATAAATGTAGTAAGTAATTAAATTAGAAATGTGTACGCATAACCTCTGCCACATAACACCAGCAGCAGTTATTATTTTGTCCCTGCGGGGCCCTTTAAATCAACTCCCATCAGCCCCAACCAGCATGGCCACTGATCAGGGAAGAAGGGAGTTATAGGCCAACAGCATCTGGTAGGCCATAGGTTCCCCTTCACTACTTTACATGGATCTCATGTCTCCATCCACAGACTCCAAAACCATTAAACCGATTCACACCAATAAGTCATTCACAAGCCCAGGGTTTTGGGGGAGGGGGCAATATTTATGTGATTTGATAGAAGCTGCTTGTCAGCTCTGTTGCTGTTGTGTTACATGTTAAATCAAGCTCCCTCCCATTCTAGCACAACTACTTGGCCCAAAGCTCATCTGACCTCTCTGTGACATCACAGCAATAGAGCCAATAGGAGCTAAATGAGCCGTGGCAATTTTGCCAAAAAAAGCAGTGGGGCAACAAATTCAATGGGACTAGGTCATGAAATAAACTTCCATTTGAAACACTGCAAAATGTTAACTTGAATCTCGACCACCCCCTTTTCAAAATTCTAGCAAAACATGCATAAATATGAATAATCAGGCAGTAGCTGGAATATTAGTCAGGTCAATTTCCCTTCTCATTATTATCATTGGTAATGTTTAGTCATTCTCTCTTGTGTCACAGTGACATTTTAGTTTTCTCGGCTCTGTAGAGACAACCGGTGTCAAATCGTTCTGTCAAGCATTTAAGAGTTTAGAACAGCCTTTGCCAAACCGCTAGATGCTTTTGGACTACAGCCCCCATCAATGCCAGCCAGCATGGCTGGATGATAGTGGGTGTTATGGCAGCATAGCCATACTGGCTGGGGCTGATAAGAGTTGTAGTCCAAAAGCATCTAGAGGGCACCAGGTTGGCAAAGTCTGGTTTAGAGAACTATAAAACTGAGGCTGAAAGGATAGAAAGAGAGCTAGATATGTGAATGTCTTGGATGCCTTCAAGGTTCAATTACAACAACCAAAAACAAGACAACCACAGTATATTTCTTGTGATTAACTTTTATACGCCAGAATATCTATAGCAGTATTATCAGTGGACGACTACCAGGCACTTTTGCTTCTCTGTTCAGACTATTAAGCCACATAGTGCTTTGTAATGGAAAATCATTACATTATCCCCAACTCTGGCTTTAAAACTCAGCTCTTACCGTCAATCATGAGCAAAATAACAGCTGAAAAACAAATACAATTGAAGGGTAATAGCTTTAACACCCTGATAATTTAGATTCCTGTCAGGTTAATGAGCCCTTGAGGTAGGACGGCATTGTTTTCGCCTAGCTGTGACTAGTCCACATTATGACTTCACCTCTTAAACTTCCTAAGGAGGATAGTTTTCAATGAAGAGAGAGTTTTTCTAAGCCATTTTCAGCTTAGCCAAATCATAAGTGAGGAATGTGGTTGGTTCCATGTTGTTATAGCCACAATTGAGTTGGCTGGATTAATGTCACATACATTTCATTCTTTGAAAGCCTTGGGGGGGGGGTTGAGGGGGATCTGGATTAAGCTCTTAAAAACCTCTGGACATTTTATTTATTTATTTATTTATATCCCGCCCTTCCTCCCAGTCGGAGCCCAGGGCGGCAAACAAAAGCACTAAAAACACTTTAAAACATCATATAAACAGACTTTAAAATATATTAAAACAAAACATATTTAAAGCTTTAAAAACATCTTTAGAAAAAGAAAAGGTTTTAAAACATTAAAAAGCAAACACACGCTGACTGGGATAAGGTCTCAACTGAAAAGGCTTGTTGAAAGAGGAAGGTCTTCAGTAGGTGCCAAAAAGATAACAGATGGCGCCTGTCTAATATTTAAGGGGAGGGAATTATTTATTTATTTATGTATTGCATTTGTATACCGCCCCATAGCCGAAGCTCTCTGGGCAGTTTACAACAATTAAAAACATTAAAAGCAAATATACAAATTTAAAAAGACATTTTTAAAAAGCAATTTAAAAACACATGCTAAAATGCCTGGGAGAAGAGGAAAGTCTTGACCTGGTGCCGAAAAGATAACAGTGTTGGCGCCAGGCACACCTCGTCAGGGAGATCATTCCATAATTTGGGGGCCACCACTGAGAAGGCCCTATCCCTTGTTGCCATTCTACAAGCTTCCCTCAGAGTAGGCACCGGGAGGAGGGCCTTGGATGTTGAGCGTAGTGTACAGGTGGGTTCTTGTCGGGAGAGGCGTTCCATCAGGTATTGTGGTCCTAAGCCTTGTAAGGCTTTATAGGTTAAAACCAGCACCTTGAATCAAGCTCGGAAACATACAGGCAGCCAATGCAAGCGGGCCAGAATTGGTTTTATAGGTTCGAACCGTCTAGCCCTGTTACCAATCTGGCCGCTGCAATTTGCACAAGATGTAGCTTCCGAAATGTCTTCAAAGGCAGCCCCGCATAGAGCGCATTGCAGTAATCTGACTTGGAGGTTACCAGAGCATGGACAACTGAAGCCAGGCTATCCCTGTCCAGATAGGGGCGTAGCTGGGCCACCAACTGAAGTTGGTAGAAGGCACTCCGTGCCACCGAGGCTACCTGAGCCTCAAGTGACAGAGATGGTTCTAGGAGGACCCCCAAGCTACGAACCTGCTCCTTCAGGGGGAGTGCAACCCCATCCAGGACAAGTTGGACATCCACCATCCGGTCAGAAGAACCACCCACTAGCAGCATCTCAGTCTTGTCTGGATTGAGCCTCAGTTTATTAGCCTTCATGCAGTCCATTGTCACAGGCAGGCACTGGTTCAGCACATTGACAGCCTCATCTGAAGAAGATGAAAAGGAGAAATGGCAATGCACTGATGGCAATGCACTCCAAAGGTCCAGATGACTGCACCCAATGGTTTCATGTAGATGTTGAACAGCATGGGGGACAGAACTGATCCCTGTGGAACCCCATACTGGACAGGCCAGGGTGCCGAGCAATGTTCCCCAAGAACCACCTTCTGGAGCCAACCCGGCAAGTAAGAGCGGAACCACTGCCATGCAGTCCCTCCCACTCCCAACTCAGCCAGTCTTCCCAGAAGGATACCATGGTCAATGGTATCGAAAGCCACTGAGAGATCAAGGAGAGTCAACAGAGTCACACTCCCCCTGTCTCTCTCCTGACAGAGGTCATCATACAGGGCGACCAAGGCTGTTTTCTGTGCCAAAACCAGGCCTGAAACCTGACTGAAATGGATCCAGATAATTGGTCCCATCCAAGAGTGTCTGGAGCTGGCCTGCCACCACTCATTCAAGGACCTTGCCCAGGAATGGAACATTTGCTACTGGCCTATAGTTATTAAGATTTTCCGGGTTCAAGGAGGATCTCTTCAAGAGTGGTCTCACTACCACCTCTGGAATTCCAAATGGTAGGTGCCACTACACTAAAGGTCACCTTCCTATGTTGTGCGGAATAGACCTCCTGATAAGATGGTATCTGCAGGAGGCCCTCAGCTGCAGAGCACCGTGATTGACTGGGTATATAAGGGATAAGACTGTCTTTCAGGTATCCTGGTCCCAAGCTGTATAGGGCTGTATAGAACCTTGAACTTAGCCCGGTAGCTAATAAGTAGCCAGTGCAATTCTTTCAGCAGTGAGGTGTAATGTTGGTGATACCCTGCCCCAGTGAGCAGTCTCACCACCGCATTTTAGGGAAACAAGTTGATACAATCTGTTAATCTTTCCATGAGCTGGTAAATTATGTAAATCACATGTTAGAAGTACATGATCCTGAACTAGGGATGGACAAGAAATTTGATTCAGTTCACATTTCAAGGTGAATCTATCAAATTCACATTTTCCGAAACAATATGAGAACCAAAACATAACCATCCTTTGCACTTATCCATATTTTGTGATGCAGTTCTCCAAGTAAACAGTGTTCACAGAAATGCCTATATTAGGGGAAAGTGTGCATGAAAATGAATATATTAATGAAAATAACATACAAAAATGCCACGGGAAAACTGCTTGCAAATTGTGTACGTTAGTCAAAACTGCATGCAAAAATGTATTAGGAAAAATCCATACTGAAATGAATTTTCATGAGGATTGTTTTTAAATGCAGAAATGTGGAGAACCAAATTTAAGGTTAGAAAACTGAGAAACAGAGAGAACCAAAATTAACAGATTCTTCCATCCCCACCATGAAGTTTAAGGCGCAAAACTAGCCTTCTGCAAGCAGGGACCCCTCCCCCTTTGTTTCAGGAGTTGGAGTTCAAAAACATCTAGAGGGCTACAAGAACCTAGGAGGCTGCCTTATACCGAGTCATACCTTACTCATACCAGCTGAATACATTCTACACCAATTGGCAGCACCAGGGTTCCAGGCAGGAGACTTTCCCAGCCCTGTCTGGAGATGCCGGAGACTGAACTTGGGACCTTCTGCATGCTGAGCAGAGACCATGGCCCTTCCCCAAGGTTCCCCACCCCTGATTTAGAGGTGAGGACCATGCACTTTTAACACAAGTTGAATTCTCACTGCTCCTGTGTGTGTGTGTGTGTGTGTGTGTGTGTGTGTGTGTGTGTGTGTGTTTAAAGGATGTATTGGTTGTGTCATAGTCAGTTGTGAATTTCACAATTGTGAAATTGTGCTTTTAGTAAGATAGTAAATTACTAATTTCGGATATATAGCTGTCGCTGAATGTTTGTCGTTTTTGTTTGCCACTTTGTGTATAATTGTATAGAAAGACAGGATGCAAATATTAAAAGTGAAGAAACCAAAATATACATTGATCACACAAAAAAGAATCTAACTCCAGCCTGATGAAGAGATTTGAAGAACTTGAAAGCTTGCCTCTATGCAGAAGTGGGTTGCTGGATGGAGGGGAGCTCCTGTGCTACTTTCCCAGGAGGTGGGTCACTACTGTGTACTGAGAGGGAGAGAGAAGAGGCGGCAAGGAGATTGGCAGGGTGCAAATGAATCGGCGGAGCCAATTCAGCCGTGGAGGCTGGTGGCTCCGCTGTCAGTGGGGCAGTGAATCCACTCAGGGTTTTATTCCAAACATTCAAAGAGATGGCTGTAATCAAACAGTCAGAAATATAAGGCATTTGAACAAAGGGAACGACAACCTTACTAAATAAATAAATATTCCCTCACATGTAATTTTATTAGTGATTTATTTATTTATTTATTATACTTGTATAACGCCCCATAGCAAAAGCTACTTAATTTTATTACAGTATATTGACTGTTTTTAAAGTCTGTTTGTATTGCTATTTTTAAAAAATGAATACTTAATATGACATTTTATGTGAACCACTTAGGCGTATTACGTGGTACATAAATCTTGCTAAATAAATAAATAAAAGAAGCCAACTAATTACCAACTAATCCTCCGGTTTTTCAATATAGACAAGGGATCGTGGCTTGAACGAAGGCTGCGTTTTGCAACTTTGTACCAAACCCAGAGAAACTATCCTCGGGCGCTGGGACTATCATTGGGACCTCAAAACAATGGCCCATTCCTACTTGCCCCATTCCTTCTCTAATCCTGCACAAGGCACCAGCCGTAGCTTTGCATGCAGGTCTCTGGTTCAGTCCTCAGCATCTCCAGGCAGGCTGGCCTAGCACAGACCCTTGTCTGAAATTCTGGAGAGCCACTGCCAGTCTACAAGGCGGACCAGGGGTCTGGCTCGATATAAAGCAGCTTCCTGTGTTCCTAACTACCACGAAACCTTATCACACACAGGAAGTTGAGGACACTGCCAGGGCCCGGACAGATAACACGAAGAGATCAAGCCTCCCTTTCTTCATTCTTAATATACGGAGGGCATGATCTGTTATCTCCCTGGAAGACCCACTGTGCTAGAGCAAAATGCGGTGAGAAAATGGGGTGGGTGGGTTACCCAAACACCGTTTGCCTCCCCAAGATACCGTAGGAGATTTTTGTAAGAGGCAGGAGGGATTTTCTGATGCAAATCTGTTTCCGCTTGTTCAACATTTCTGGCTGCTTTTTGTGAATGAAGCTACTTAAATTGCCTTCCACTGCATTTAGCTTCGACTCAAGACAGGAAGGCAAATATATTACTTTTCAACATGGATGGCAGAAGTCCAAAAGCATCTAGCAGAGGAAGGAAGCAATCTTATCAGTCCTTCTGGTCCATTGATAAAACCACAGAAGGAAATCATTCAGCTTTCAATGAGGAAAGGGAAGTCTTAAATGAAAATTAGGAATTGCCTGGGGAGCTTTCAAGTCAACAGAAATTACACATGCAAAGCTGAAGGCTTTCAGCTCTGTGTGATGTGAAATCAGAGCAGCACTATCTGCTGTGTTCTGTGCAGTCTATAAAGACAGTGAAGATTTTATTTCTTCCTTGTATACTAACTTAAATCACATGAGTTTAATCTTCCAAACTGGGTGTCCTCATACACATGTAGGAGGTGTTTACAAAATAACTTCAGATGATTATCAATATGCCTACTCAGATGTAAGTCTTATTGAGTTCAATGAGGCTTATTTCCCCAGCCAGGTAAGCGGGTATAGGACTGCAGCAATGGACTCACTGAATATTAGGGGAGGAAATGGGAAACTGGAGGGAGAGGGGATGGAACAGAATATCCCAGATAAGGCCCTCGGTGGGTGGGTGGAATCCTGAACAGGAGTCTCACAATCTGCAATGTTTTGTTGCAGGTCTTGCTGGTGTTCTTAATATTGTTATCCTGCTGGTCTGAGAGAGTAACTAAGGCAAGAGAAATGCCTTCTTTAAGTTTTCTTGTCTTCAGAATAGAGGTGGTGCAGGCTGTTCTTATGTCCATCCATCACCACAGTTGAGGGCAGCAGGTTAGCCCTATACAGTTGTGCCTCCCCCCTCTAGGATGCACACCTTAACGTGGTGAGAGGGTTTGAGAGTGTTGAAGAAGCTGAGAGCAATGCCGTTGGGAGTCTCGACCAAGAGGCTAGACTCCTAGCAGGGGCACCCAAGGCGGAATGGTCAAAGCTGAAACACCAGACTAAGGTGCAGCCAAACTCAGAGGAAGGCAATGGTAAACCGCCTCTCAATACCTCTTACCACGAAAACCCTGTGAACAGAGTATCCAAAATGCAACATGAGATAGTGCTGGAAGATGAGACCACCAAGTCAGAAGGCACTCACTGAGCTACTGGGGAAGAACAAAGGACAAATACGAGTAGCGCTGTGACTAATGACGCAGCTGGGTCAAAGCTGAAAGGAAGCCCAGAGGCTGATGTGCACAGATGCGAAAGGAGAGTCCAGTTGTATGACGCACACAATAGGAACATGGAATGTGAGAAGCATGAACCAGGGAAAGTTAGAAATTGTCAAGCAAGAAATGGAACGTATCAACATTAAAAACAAAAAGGAGTAGAAAAAGAGGAAGGCCAAACAAGAGATGGGCTGATTCCATCAAGGAAGCCACAGACCTGAATTTACAAGATCTGAACAGGGTGGTTCACGACAGATGCTATTGCAGGTAGCTGATTCATAGGGTCACCATAAGTCGTAATCAACTTGAAGGCACATAACAACAAAGTTGTGCCTCCTAACTTTGCCTAATGGTAGGGCTGGCCATAACTTATTTATTTAAGGCATTTACATACTACTGAATCACTAGCATTTCTAAGTGGTGTACATAAAAATAAACCATACAGCGAATAAAACAATAAAAGTCATCCTGCTGGGAGGAAGGGCAGGATATCAATCAATCAATCAATCAATCAATCATAAAACTGAATACTACCTTAAAATGCCTGCTGGAATAAGATAGTCTTTGTCATGCTCCTTTGTCAGCAAGGAGGGAACCTGTCTAACTGCTTGGAGTCATTATGAGCCATGCATCAGAGCCATGGGGGATTGCTAGCAACAGAGCCCGCGCCCCCCCAAATTTCAATGATCAGGCAGGGTCAGGCGGTCCTTAGGGCATCCTGGCCCCAAATTGTTAAGAGCCTAAGAAATTAATACAAGAACCTTGAACCTGGCCCAGTAGCATATGAGCAGTCAGTGCAAGCATGTTAAATGTGCTGCAGATTCATTAATCCACATTAGATTAATGACAACACATGGTGATTCAAATGATAGTAATGGTAAGAATTGAAGGAGAGGAAGATGGGGCGCTGCATTCCCCCTTTGAGGCAGTGATAATTAGAAAACTGATATGGGATCTTAGGTATCGCTAAGGCACGTGTAGGGAGCCTTTGGCCCTCCAGATGTTGCTGAACTATAACTCCCAACAGCCACAACAAGCATGGCCAATAGCCAGGGATGATGGGAGTTGTACTTCAGCAACCTCTGGAGGGCCAAAGGTCCCCTGCGCCTGCTCCAAAGGCCTTCATTTTCTGGAACTGTTTGTATTCTGAACTACAGTGGGATCTTCCAGCATGCTCAACCCTAGCATAAGATTAACTAAAAGCATGAAATTGCATCTGGATACATCAGTGCCCAAGTACAATCACTTCCAGCCTGCAGTCATTCCCATTGTAATAAAGAAGTGATTATCAGGAAGGTCTCTGTATAACACAGCTCCAAATTGCCCCATCATGTTGAGATTGCAATGTCCCCAAAAATAATTTCAGTTTTGCAAGAAAATACTATGGCTTTATGACTGTTAACAGATAACTAGGAAGATAGGCTTGTGGGAATAACTGGTAATGCTCATGATTATTTGAGAGAGCCAGATCCTGCACTATGGATGAAATGAGTGTGACCCAGGGACTCAAATTCTGAGACCCTGAGAAAAACGATAAATGGTAATAGCAGGCCTACAGACTGGCAACTCCTAGTCCAGGGGTTGACAACTCTTGGGGCCAGTGGGCACATTTGGAATTTTGAGAAAGTGCTGTGGGCGCCAGCCGCAAGATGGCTGCCGTGGGAGTGTCACATCTAAATGAGCAGCAAGATGGCTGTCACATCTAAATGAGCAGAAAAGAGACATGGCCCTAAGCTGGTGGAGGGAAGAAGGCACCTACGTCAGTCACTGCTGTGCTCACTCATGGAGATAAGCGATTTGCACCTCTCTTCTGTTCAGAACAGATAGGAGCATGGGCATCCAATCCTGGCATCCAAAGAAATGTAGCCATGTTTAAGGGGGGGGGGTTCTATATAAGAGAGGCTGAGCCAGTGCAAATAGAAACTGAGCAGGAAGAGCAAACAGTCTCTTGGGCATTGCGGATTTTTGAAGGGATATTTATTTATTTATTTTATTTATATCCTGCTCCTCCTCCCAGTAGGAACCCAGGACGGCAAACAAAAGCACTAAGAACACTTTAAAACATCATAGCCATCTGTCAGGAATGCTTTGATTTGGATTCCTGCATGGCGCAGGGGGTTGGACTTGATGGCTTTATAGGCCCCAACTCTACTATTCTATGATTGTATGAAAACAGACTTTAAAATATATTAAAACAAGACATCTTTAAAAACATTTTTTTAAAAGCTTTTAGAACAACTTTTTTTTTAAAAAAAGGAAAAGGTTTAAAAACATCTTAAAAAGCAATTCCAGCTAAGGCACAGGTCTCAACCTAAAAGGCTTGTTGAAAGAGGAAGGTCTTCAGGAGGCGCCGAAAAGATAACAGAGATGGTGCCTGTCTAATATTTAAGGGGAGGGAATTCCAAAGTGACAGTGCCACAAGACTAAGGGTCTACTTCCTATCTTGTATCTGCAGGAGGCCCTCACCTGCAGAGCACAGTAACCAACTGGGTATATAAAGGACAAGATGGTTGTTCAAGTATCCTGGTCCCAAGCTGTATCGGGCCTTCTACACCAAAACCAGAACCTTGAACTTAGCCTGGTAGCTAATAGGCAGCCAGTGCAATTCTTTCAGCAGCGGGGTGACATGTTGGTGATACCCTGCCCCACTGAACAGTCTTACCACCGCAGTTTGCACCAGCTGCAGCTTCCAGACCAACCTCAAGGGCAGCCCCACATAGAGCGCATTACAGTAATCCAGCCTGGAGGTGATCAGTGCATGGACAACAGTGGTCAGGCTATCCTGGTCTAGAAACAGATGCAGCTGTCTATTTACTGAGACCTTTCATGGGTGACATAGGGCAGGGCTTCCCAAACTGTTGTCTGTGGACCACCTCCACGAGCTTCTTTCAGGTGGCCATGTTTCTGAAGAACACTTACAATATGAATTTTGTAGACTACTGTGAGGACAGGATGCTGGCTTAAATGGACGTTGGGCCTGATCTAGAACGGCTTTTCTTATGTGGGCCCATGAACAAGGTCTTTGAGGCAGATCTTAGGGTGCAGGAAAGTTCTTATGGATGATGGCAGCCCTTCAACCTGCCATCAGGACCAGACAGTAACTCTTGATGCCACATCTGATTTTCAAAGCATTTCCCCCAACCTTTCTCCCATCAGCTGACCCATCTAGCATAATCTAGAACTCTAGTTATTCCTACTTCTCTGCTTCACTATTTACTCATTTCAAAGCATCATATTGTTATCATTGACTCACTGTGTGGTTGTCAAACCTGATTTATCAGAGTCCTGTTCACTATGACCTTTAAAACAGCATGTTGCAGCAGTGAAGTCTCTTTTCTCCGCCCCTCCAGTAACAGAGAAATGAATCAGTTGACACAGCCGGCCATGCCCTTTTACACCTTGCTAAATTTGTGAGGCGACAGGAATACCTCTGTACAATTCTATTAGTCTGTAGGTGAGTCACACGCAAGCTCAGTTTATCACACCTAGAAAGATTTTTCTCTCCTTCCACATCTTGGAGGAGCAGACTTCAAAACTGTGCATTGAACTTCTTGACAGTGAGCAAAACAACCACCACCACAACAAATCAGGTCTGTATATTAATAGCTAAATATGTGAGCCCTGATTTCATGCATATTTACTTGGAGGGACATCCTACTGTATTCAGTGAGGCTTAAACACGGATGCTTAAGCTATCAATGGCTACTAGCCATGTTGGCTATCCACCATGGCTGAGGCAGTATGGTTCTGAATACCAGTTGCTGAAAACCACAGGAGGGGAGAGTGCTGATGTGCGCAGATCCTGCTTGCGGTCTTCCCGTGGGCATCTTGTTGGCCACTCTGAGAACAGGATGTTAGACTAGATGGACCATTGGCCTGATTGAGTATGCTCTTCTTATGTGTTTAATTTATGGATTTCACATGTAGCAGGATAGGTCTATTGGCTTCATGCCCAGCCCGGCACTCAACATGGCTACTAGGCATGCTCAGTATTGACTGGGCTCTTTTGGGGGGGGCAGTTGTGCCTTAAAAAAAAGTATTTCTGCAAACCTAAGGGTACTCTTGAGCTTGATTTGACTTCCTGTTACACTACGCTGAAGGCTCTGTTGCAATCTCCTGCATTCATTTTTTTCTGCGATAGTGTTGCCCCCTTTGATACAAAAATCAGATGGTGAGTTCCAACTGAAATGCCCACGGGCTTCTCAGAAGCATCTGAGCAGCCACTGTTGGAAACATTAATGGTGGACTAGTTGGACTCAGGGTTCTTTATATGATCTTATAAATGAAAGAGTATGCGTAAAATCTAATCTCTAGGTTAGATTATTGAAAGGAGTAATATGTGGGGCTGCCTCTGAAGACAGTTCAGAAAGTTCAGCTGGTGCCGACCTCAGCAGCCAGGTTGCTGCCTGGGGCAAGATGGACTGAGCATATAACACCTCTCCTGGGTTGATTGCAATGGCTACCAATTATTTATTTATTTATTTTATTTTATTTATATACCGCCCTAAGCCCGAAGGCTCTCTGGGCGGTGTACAAAAAGATAAAAAACAAGCAATATATAAATACAATAAATACAATAAATCAAAAACAAAACAAACAACAATAAAAGAACCAAACAACATCCAAAAATACAAATAATGATAAAAATACCATTAAAACACACTTTAAAATGTCTGGGAGTATAAAAAGGTTTTCACCTGGCGCCGAAAAGATAGTAGCGTCAGCGCCAGGCGCACCTCATCGGGCAGGCTGTTCCACAGTTCGGGGGCCACCACAGAAAAGGCCCTGGTTCTAGTCACCACCCTCCGAGCTTCTCGATGGGATGGCACTCGGAGGAGGGCCTTAGATGTTGAGCGCAGTGTCCGGGTAGGTTCATATTGGGAGAGGCGGTCCACCAGGTATTGCGGTCCCATGCCGTGTAGGGCTTTATAGGTCAAAACCAGCACTTTGAATCTAGCCCGGAAACAAACAGGAAGCCAGTGCAGACGGGCCAGAGCAGGTGTTATATGAGCGGACCTTCTGGTCCGCGTCAGCAATCTGGCCGCTGCATTCTGGACTAGTTGTAGTTTCCGAACAGTCTTCAAGGGCAGCCCAACGTACAGCGCATTGCAGTAGTCCAGTCTAGAAGTTACCAGAGCATGAACAACTGAGGTGAGGTCGTCACTGTCCAGATAGGGACGTAGCTGGGCTACCAGGCGAAGATGGTAGAAAGCATTCCGTGCCACTGAGGCCACCTGGGCCTCAAGTGACAAGGAAGGATCAAAAAGAACCCCCAAGCTACGCACCTGTTCCTTCAAGGGGAGTGTAACCCCATCAAGAACAGGATGAACATCCTCCATCTGGGCAGAGAAGGCACTCACCAACAGCGATTAGTTTCCAGGTTCTATTCAAAGTGCTAGTTCTGCATCTCAGAATCCCAAAACTGTAAGGGCCACTTCTTCCCATATGAACCAACCCGGACCCTGTGTTCATCATCTGAGGCCCTTCTCCGTGTGGCCCCTCCGAGGGAGAGGTGGAGGGTGGCGACATGACAATGGGCCTCTTCAGTGTTGGCTCACTCTTTGTGCAACGCTCTCCCCAGGGAAGCACACCAGGCTCCATCACGGTATGTTTTTAGACACCAGGCAAAAACATTCTTATCATAGAATCATAGAATAGTAGAGTTACTACCCAGGCTTATGGTATTCTATTAGGAGGGTAGTTAGATATGTCAGGGGCCATAGTTGTGCTCCTCCTTTAGGTGTGGTGGGTAGGACTTGTTCCGTTTAAATTCATGGTCAGAGGAGGACTTTCTGATTTGAGTGTCTTCATGATTATATATTCACTGCATAAGTCACTTTGAGGCACTTCACTGCAAAAATGTGACTAAGAAATATAAAGTACAACAATAATAAATAATAAACATTGTGTACACATTAGACACCAGCAGGGATATGAGAGCAATGGCAAGCTCACCGAGTAAAAAAAAATGCCAGCCAACACAATGCTAGCCCAGGATGCCCAGAAGGCAGGGCTGGACCCGATGAACACACCCAACTGCCTCTCCTCTGAACTTCTCGGTAGTATCATCATCAGCTAGAGAATTCTGGCTGGGGTGAGACGGAGTACCTGGGAACAAGCAAGGACATGCTGTGTGATCCAAAGGAACCTGATGTGTTGATTCACAGCTCTCCACAGGAAAGCAGAGGATTATCCCCAAGAAAATAGACTCTAACTTCCTGTTGAGAAGATCCAGGAAATGCTCCCTCCACTGAAGAACAAACATGGTGGGAGCCTTCTATGCACAAGCTTCAGCCTCGCATGCTCCAATGATCCCAATTTACCAGGGGCTAGAGATGGAGGAGGAATTTTAAATGGATTTATTCAGAGAATTTGGCAGCTCCATCCTGATCAAGCCATGCCCACATCGGATCATCTCTTGCATTGAACGTACATCTGAGCCATTAGTGAATTGTTAGGTTTGCCCAACTGATTATATGGAAAATTCTGCACAAAATTTTATGCTAACAATATGTATATTATATGTATAATAAGTATATTATATATGCATACCTACTTATAATGTGCTGCCCAGTTGGTATTAACCCATGACAGGGCCTTCTTGGTGGTACCCCATTTGTGGAATTTCCTCGCTGATGAGGTGTGACTGTCACCCTCACTATCGACTTCCAGCAGGAGTTTAAAAACATTCCTGTTTACCTGGGCATTTGATTGACTGAAAGATACCGTTCCTGGCAACCCTGAAATCATTGGCTGGAAAAAATGTGATTTTATCAAGGCTGTTTTTTGAATGTTTTTAAACTCTTTTATATTTTTAGAACGTTTTGAATTGTTTTTAAATATTTTAAATATGTGTTTGTTTCATTTTGAATTGTACTGTTTTATCACTGACGGGTTTGCCGTTCGGAGCTCCTTTGGGAGGGAGGGAGGGGTTTAAATCAGAGCTTGGAAAAGTTACTTTTTTGAACTACAACTCCCATCAGCTCAATCCAGTGGCCATGCTGGCTGGGGCTGATGGGAGTTGTAGTTCAAAAAAGTAACTTTTCCAAGCTCTGGTTTAAATTTAATAAACAAACCATAGGTAAATCATAAACGAAGCAAGTCCTACGTGGCACTATATTTTTGCAGCAAACCTTTGAAAGTATGACTACGTAAGTACTTTTATGCAGTTATATGTACTGTTGTCATGTATCTGTTTATATGATGGTTACTACAAGAAACCTGGAGTGGCTATATATGTATTACTAGGAGGGCTCTGGCCCCCCCCGCTCACTCCACTTGCCAACACCTCACTTGCTCCGCTTGCTAGCCAGGGACTCCCAATCATACACACACAGACAACTCTCAAAAACCCCTACCCACCCCCGTCAACTCCCCAAAGCCTCCCCTGCCCCTAGGCAACTCCCAAAATGGCCCCCCACGCACTCACCGGCACCACCTCCCATCTGCTCAGGCTGCTGCCGCCACCCCCCCACCTCAGAAACTTAACTGTTTCCCACATTGTTGTTGCTTGCCCACCTCGTTCACTCACCCACTTCCCACTCACTGGCCTGCTGCTGCCTTCTGCTCGCTCCCCCCGCTCCCCCCACTGCCAACCCACTTGCTTGCCCCTGCTACTGTCCGCTCGCCCACCCCCCTTCGCCCACCTGCCCCTGCCCTCCTGCCTGCCATCTTTATCTATTTATCATTTATGATATTTATTAGTCACATTTCCCTCCAGAATGAAACTCAAAGCGACATACAAGGGGGGGGGGGAAATCTCAAAAAAGTATTCAAAATGAAGATCACAGTACAAAAAGAAAAATCAAAATGATACGCCAAGCAAAACTTCAACAAAAACAAATAAATCACAAAACAGGCTTTTTAGTTTAAATGCTTTTAAAGTTCTCTGCACAATTTTCTGTTCAAATTATTTGAAGATATTGTACCTATAGTCTCCTTTTTATATACTACTTTGTGGTCTGAACTTTTATTTATTTATTTCAAATGCTTATATCCCACATTCTAGCTTCGAAAGCCTCTCAAAGCAGTTTAACCAATAATAATAATAATAAACATTCAGGCCTGGTCCTATGAAAAGGGCTATAGCTCAGTAGTAGCGCATCTGCTTTGCTGGCTCAGTCCCCAACATCTCCAGGTAGCACAGTGAAATTCTAGACAACTGGTGCCAATCAGTGTGGACAATACTGCAGTGGTCACTGGAGGCTCCAGGTCAGTGGGGAAGTGGAATCCGCTCCAGATTTTAGTCCAAACTTTAAAGGAGCCACCACCTGTCACTACAATACCAAGCTAGATAGGCCCATGATCTGATTCAGGATAAGGCAGCTTCCTCTGCTCCTATCACCCATACACCCACACTCACAGTCCCAGGTGCAAATTCTGACCCCTGATTCCTGGCTCAGCTCTGATGCATGTACAGTGTGCAGCAGTTGTTCCGGCTGGGGCAATGCTAGTTTTATTCTTTAATTAAGTCCTATGACAATTAGCTTTGACCCAGGAAATAGGCTAATTGCTTTAGGCCCAATTTAACAAGAAATAAGCCCTTATGTATAAAGTCTTCCCCTTAACAGAGGACAGTTCCTCATAGCTTAGCTTCTGTGAATGAAGCCCCTCTGAGCATCCCAGCTTCAAACCCAGAGCTTAGAAAAGTTACTTTTTTTGAACTACAACTCCCATCAGCCCAATCCAGTGGCCATGCTGGCTGGGGCTGATGGGAGTTGTAGTTCAAAAAAATTAACTTTTCCAAGCTCTGTTCAAACCTCTGTAACTGCCACCTTGGTAACAGCATCATTACAGTTATATGTTAGCAGCTGATGAAGGTGGAAGCCGAAACGTTCTGGTAGCTAAATAAAAACCTCTGTTTTGTTAATCACAGCTCCGTGTGTATTTATCTGTACATATAATAAAGATGTAAGAAATGTTAGCGTCATGCTGCCACCTGTCTGTGGCTCTGCACACTGCAGCATAAATGCTTCCACGCCTCTCTCACCTGCACCCCACTCGCTCCACCCACCACCACCCACCTCAGTAAACAGGCAAGACGGCAGCAACAGCCTGGGTGGGCAAGAGGGTGGTAAGCAGCCTAGGCAGGTGAGTGAAAGGCTGGTAAATGGCCTAGGCATACTGCACGGTGGTGGCATTTGTCCAGAGGTACAATGTCACAGGGCAGCGGTGGTGGAGGAACAGGCAAGGCAAGCAGCTGAAGACCACGAGTGCACCAACGCTTGGAGGCACTGGGGTGTGTGGCAAGGGGAGTGGGGGTGCCTGTGGGGGTTAGAGTTTGGCAGAGGGTGGGGGTTGGTGAGGGGAGTGGAGGCCAGGGGGTGGGGCACCTGGGGTGTGGGGTGCCTGGGGGTTGGCACACGAAGCACACGGGCAAAGCTCCTAGTATGTGTGTGTAAGATTAACTTTATATCCTTTTTTGATCAGGTAACCTCCCTGGTAGACTGTGGGAATGTCGTGGACATAATATATCTCAGCCTCACCAAAGCTTTTGACAAGTGTCCCATGATAATCTGATTATCAAGCTAGCTAAATGTGGTCTGTATGGAACAACTATTAGGTGGATCCGCAGTTGGCTACAGAATCATAGTCAAAGAGTGCTTATTAATTATTCCTTCTCAAAGTGGAGGAGGTAACCAGTGGCTTACCACAGGTCTCAGTCGGGCCCAGTGCTGTTCAACATTTTCATGACTGACTTATTTATTTATTTAATTTATTTATTGTTTGATTTATATCTTGCCCTTCCTCCCAGTAGGAGCTCACTTAGATAAGGAGGTGCAGGGAATGCTTATCACATTTACAGATGATACAAAATTGGGAGGGATAGTTAATACCCTGGAAGACAGAAACAAAATTCAAAGTGACCTTGATAGGCTGGAGCATTGGGCTGAAAACAACAGAATGAAATTTAACATGGATAAGTGCTATACCTAGGAAAAAGGAAGGGGACATTTGGCTCAGCAGTCGATAAGACCAATTATCTGGATCCATTTCAGTCGGGTTTCAGGCCTGGTTTTGGCACAGAAACAGCCTTGGTCACCCTGTATGATGATGTCTGTCGGGAGAGAGATAGGGGGACTGTGACTCTGTTGATTCTCCTTGATCTCTCAGTGGCTTTCGATTCCGTCGACCATGGTATCCTTCTGGGAAGACTGGCTGAGTTGGGAGTGGGAGGGACTGCATGGCAGTGGTTCTGCTCCTACTTGGCGGGTCGGCTCCAGAAGGTGGTGCTTGGGGAACATTGCTTGGCACTGTGGATTCTCCAGTATGGGGTGCTGCAGGGGTCAGTTCTGTCCCCCATGCTGTTCAACATCTACATGAAACCATTGGGTGCAGTCATCTGGATCTTTGGAGTGTGTTGCCATCAGTGTGCTGATGACACGCAGCTCTATTTCTCCTTTTCATCTTCTTCAGGTGAGGCTGTCAATGTGCTGAACCAGTGCCTGGCTGCGACAATGGACGGGATGAGGGCTAATAAACTGAGGCTCAATCTAGACAAGACTGAGATGCTGCTAGTGGGTGGTTCTTCTGACCGGATGGTGGATGTCCAACTTGTCCTGGATGGGGTTGCACTCCCCCTGAAGGAGCAGGTTCGTAGCTTGAGGGTTCTCCTAGAACCATCTCTGTCACTTGAGGCTCAGGTAGCCTCAATGCCACGGAGCGCCTTCTATCAACTTTCGTTGGTGGCCCAGCTATGCCCCTATCCAGACAGGGATAACCTGGGTTCAGTTGTCCATGCTTTGGTAACCCCCTAAGTTAGATTACTGCAATGCACTCTATGTGGGGCTGCCTTTGAAGATGGTTCGGAAACTGCAGCTTGTGCAAAATGCAGTGGCCAGATTGGTAACAGGGCTAGACGGTTCGAACCTATAAAACCGATTCTGGCCCACTTGCATTGGCTGCCTGTATGTTTCCGAGCTCGATTCAAGGTGCTTGTTTTAACCTATAAAGCCTTACACAGCTTAGGACCACAATACCTGATGGAACGCCTCTCCTGATATGAACCCACCCGTATACTACGCTCAACATCCAAGGCCCTCCTCCAGGTGCCTACTTAGAGGGAAGCTGGGAATGTGGCAACAAGGGAGAGGACCTTCTCAGTGGTGGCCCTCAAATTATGGAATGATCTTTCTGAAGAGGTGTGCCTGGCGCCAACACTGTTATCTTTTTGGCACCAGGTCAAGACTTTCCTCTTCTCCTAGGCATTTTAGCATATGTTTTTAAATAATTTTTTAAAAAATGTCTTTTTAAAATTTGTATATTTGGTTTTAATGTTTTTAATTGTTGTAAACCGCCCAGAGAGCTTCGGCTACGGGGCGGTATATAAATGCAATAAATAATAATAATAATAATGATGATGATGATGATGATGATGTATGTTTGTATGCATATATTCAAAAATTGCTTAAAGAAAAATAAGGACTTGTAACTGGATGCAAAAGACACATAATATCAGTGCCATCTCCAGGGTTTTTTTTGGGGGGGGAGCACTTCAGCAAGATAGTGGGCACCTTCCCTGATGGAGGCACTGTCCTCCTTGCCACTGTAACAGCTGCCATTCTCTTGTCCTCACCCTCATCAACTGTGCCCAGTCCTCCCAACCACCCAAAGGGAGAAATAGAGGATACCATTCAATCTCCTGATGCTCCTTTGTACTCAGTTGCATGCTCTGGAAAGGGGTGGGCAGGTGAACAGATAACAACAGCAGCAGTATCACGGCCAGGACACAATGGGCCCCCTGCAGGAGAGTGCACCTTGGTAAGTGCCCAACAATGCTCACACCTGGCACCAGTTCCAAACTGTGTCAACTAAGAAAGTAAGAAGAGCTCTGCTGGATCAGGCCAGTGGCCCAGCATCCTGTTTTCACAGTGGCCAGCTATGGGAAGGCCACAAGCAGGACCTGAATGCACAAGCACTCTCCCCTCCTGCAGTTTCCAACAACTGGTATTCAGAAGCATGCTGCCTCTGGCAGTGAAGCATGAACATAGGTGCCAGGGTTAGTGACCACTGACATGCCTCTCTGTTATCAAACGTCAGGTCTATTAATGAAACTCTAATTGTTAGGAGCCCTAGGAAACTTCCTAATGAAAGTTCACACACGCATACACACACCCCAGCTGTGATTTATTCTGGGTGGGATGGAGGGAACTTATTGATATCATACAGGTATGTAATTCCCCATTGGGCCCGGCAAACAGCTGCTTCAGGAGGGAGTATGTTCCATTGTGAAAATGTTATAAGGGACAGGGTTATTCCCTCCTCTGGAAATAAAGGAATCAGCTCTGTTTCCAGCCTGCCCACCTCCAAAAGGAGACAAACCACAAATTATCTTTTTAAAATAAAACAAAATAACCTTTAATCTGCCTCTGAATAAACTTTCTTCAGCAGTTCCAATCCAAAAACACTCCCTGCAGCTGCTATTGACACCCACAATAGAGCCTATTAGTGGATCTACTGCTGAGGTGGGGATCCCTTTTCATTTATTTAAAAATGTATAAACTGCACGTTTGTAAAAACAAAAAAACACAAGAAAGTGATGTACACCATACCAAAGTTGCAACAATAAAAACATCAGAAAAAACATCCATGAATACCGGTTAGTTAAAAGAGAACCCACATTTCAAAGTCCTGTCTAAATAACAATATTTTAAGGTGACAGCTGAAAGAAGGTAGGGATGATTCCTGCCGAACTTCTACTGGCAGAGAGTTCCACAGGGCAGGCCCCGCCACACTAAAGGCTCAGTCCCTACCCTAGTGAAGGCCGACAGAACCTCAGGCTTCTCAGGAACCACCACAAGTGTCCCATCAGAAGATCTCCATGATTGTGATGGGGAGCAGAAGGATTCAGGCGGCCCTTAAGGTTTTCAGCCAGAGGGCCACATTCGCTTCTGGAATTCCCTCCGGGGGCCACATTCCAGTGGTGGGCGGAAATGGAGGCAAAAGCAGGCAGGACAATGAATGGAAATGTTACCTTTATTCACTAGCCTACTTTCTACACACACCTCTCTTTACCCTCCTTCCACGGAAGCGAGAGGCAAGATCAGAATTCAAGGATGCATTCCGACCAGGCAAAAAACATTCGAGGACCAGTGAGAGAGGCCCAGAGAGCCACTTTTGGCTCACAGGCCGGAGGTTCCCCACCCCTGATCTTTCCTGTTAGGTTTGGCCCTCTCTACAACATCTTGCAATTCCTGCTCTGCTTGGGTGCAGTGTAAAAAAAAGAAAATATACTGCCTTCAAGTCGATTCCAACTTATGGCGTCCCTATGAATAGGGTTTTCATGAGGCTGAGAGGCAGTGACTGGCCCATGGTCACCCAGTGAGCTTCATGGCTATGTGGGGATTTGAACCCTGGTCTCCCAGGTTGCAGTCCAACACCTTAACCACTACACCACACTGGCTCTCTCCTTGGGTGCCATGGGGCTCTCAAAAAGAGAGAACTGAAAGGTTTGATGGCCTCATAAACCCATCCCACATCACAGGGACACTGACTGATTGTTGTGTTCCTTTCATGAAGCAACAAGGAGGTGCACGCAGCTCTGCTCTTGGTTGGTTGTTGGGGAAGAAGCTGGAATGTGGGCTTGCACACCCTCTCAGCACAAGAACTGGCTGCTGGATTTGCATGTAAAAGCCTTTACCACACGTCTTTCCCAATTTACTACTTCCTTGTGGTGATTCCTGGAACAGCTCTGTCAAAACAAAGGCAGCTATGTTACGGAATATTTGTGGCATAAACTTTTGAAATGTCCCCGCAAGAGAGAGAGAGGCTTTCTTGGCTGTCGATATATTCCTGTTGTTCTGTACAGTATCCTTCTTCCATATGAGGATGAGCCAAGGATCTATCAGTTTATAAGTGTTGCAACTTAGCTCTTACTAGAGTGAAAGGGAAGGGCTCACTACATGCTCACTAGGATGGGGGGGGGAATCATTTCTGTTTGCTATTATTATTAGTATAATAATAATAATAAATATTATTAATAATAAAATATATAGTTGGAGCCCAGGGTGGCAAATAAAACACTAAAATACTCTAGAAACATTTTGAAAACAGACTTTAAAATATATTAAAACAAAACATATTTAAAAACATATTTTTAAAAAAGCATTAAAAACATCTTAGAAAGCAATTCCAACACAGACGCAGATTGGGATAAGGCAAATTTAACTAACCTAGCTAATTCACACTTTCCAAAATGATATGGAAACCGAAACACAGCCATCCTTGAAAATGTGCACATCTCCAAATTTTGCAGTGTCATTCTCGAGCCAAATTGTGCGTACAAAAATGCATATACTAGGGTAAAGTGCGCATGGAAATGTATATATTAATGAAAATAACAAAGAAAACTGCATTAGATGAAACTGCATACAAAAATATGTATGCTAGTCAAAATTGCATATAAAATGTATTTATTAGGGGAACTTTGCACTCTTAAGGACATTTTTAAATTAAAGAAAATCACAACCTGATGTGGAAATGTGGAGAACAAAACGTCATATGGCAAACTAAGAGAAAACAAAATTGACAGATTCATCCATCCCCGTGCCCACACATTTAAAGCACCTTAAATGGGCTGTGAGCAGAACAGCAGCACTGCATACAGCCCATGGATTCTGAAGCTGGCTTGTTCAACTAACCAGAGTTTGCCACCAGCCGTGGTCCCTGGTTTGCATAATACAACAAACTGAGATTCAGGGAAAGTGAAACTAAAAACCCTCCAAGTCTTCCCTTTGAGGAGAGGAGCAGGGAAGTATGTAAGCCGGAGGCTCACAGTGGCCCCTTACTGCTTGTGAACACTGTGGTTTAGTGCAGTGTGCAAGGTAGCCCACGCGCACATGTATAAATTGTTGGACTCTAAGCAGGAGCAGTGTAAAATACAATTTGTTGCCTCTGTCACATCTTATATTGAGGAAGTAGGGATGCATATTCAGACTTGCATTTGAAAAACAGCCTATGGGATGCCTTGCAAGAGGTCATTGCTGTTTTTTCTCCCTGTTTTGTCCCTTGCAGAGAAGGATGTGTTGTTGCAAGTTATGCAGTGGGAGTGCCAACAGTGCCAGCATTTTTTTTTTAAATCAAATGGTATTTTAGGTTGCTGCCTATAATTTCTAAATTGCAGTGAAGTCATAAATTCTGGTAACCTGTGAAAACCTTCACTAAATCACCAGCACTGCACCCCTCAAAAAAAAAAAAAAAGACCATCCAGTCCGTGTAGATAAAATGATAACACCGCATCATTCAGTTTGTTTGCACAATGCTGAACTGAAGCCAGAAGCCTTCTTATATGCTTTCGTCTCCAGGGAAGATCCGATGGCCAGCCTGGGTGGGTGGAGTCGGCCCATGGTCTAAGGGTACTTCTCTGAGAAGCTGCAATTCGGTGACTCACCACATGGGGCAGCTGTCCACAGATCCTAGCAGCTCCTGACAGGAGGAGAAGGTGTAGGTCCAATGTGGTAGTGCTTGCTCCCTACCTCTTTGCAGCTGTAAGGGGCTCCAAACTTGATTTGAGCAACGGTGAAGGGAGAGGGACACTTAATTCTTTTGACTGCAGGATGGTTTTTTTCTGGAAGCTGCTGTTCTACCCATAATGAGGGGGAAATACTGGGTCCTTGTATCTTTTCTTCTGCTAGGAGAAAAGCACCTGGGAAGGATGCTTTTTCAGGAAAGGGGCAGGTGTGGAAAAGGTTAAGTCCCTCTGCTAATGCTCTGATCAAACTGGGAGCCCCTTGCAGCTGGAGACAGTTCACATCGCTCTCTGGTCACGTCTTGTGTGGTCCATTACGAGGTCTATTTTTGTTTTAATTTGCCAAAGAACTCAAGTTTGGGGTTACCTAAACTTTGCCTTGCATTTTGGGATTTATTTATTTTTGTAAAAGATTCTTGAAAATCTAACTGGAAAGGGGAAGAGGAAAGGAGTTTTGCTTTGAGGATGAGAGGAATGTTAACAATTTCCTGTGTGAAGCCTGAGGGTCCTCTTTGGTCTGTCAGGAATGACAATGTGTAAATAGCTGCCACGTATTTATGAAAGGCTGGAGTGAACTCCTTTAAAAATGAGGAAGAAAGCAGGGGACGGGTGCTCCTATGGACCACACTACAATTAAAAAAATTTTTAGATATTAGACAGCTAAAAAGAAAGAAAGATCTAAACTAGATCCCATTTCAGTAATAATGCTGAACACTACTATAGCAAAATAGGAATCTGCCTTATACCAAGTCAGGCCATTGGTCCATCTAGGTGTCAGTAGTGATGTCATCACAGTGTCCAAATGCATAGTAAACAAATCACTTTCCAAAATATATAGTAGATTATTACATTTATATCCCACCTTTCCTCCAAGGACGTCAAGGTGGTGTGTACGCTTCACCCCCTCTCTCCACTTTATCCTCACAGCAACCCTGTGAGGTAGGTTAGGCTGAGAGATAATGACTGGCCCAAGGTCATTCAGTGGGCTTCATGGCTGAATGGGGCTTTGAACCCTCGTCTCCCAATTCCTAGTCTAACACTTTTACTGGAGTTTGGTATATTTAGCAGCAGAGAGCCAGTGTGGTGTAGTGGTTACCGTGTCAGGAAGACCAGAGTTTAAATCTCTGCTCAGCCATCAAACTCACTGGGTGACCTTGGACCAGTCAATGTCTCCCAGTCTAACCTACCTCACAAGGTTGTTGTGAGAATAAAAACTGGGGGGGGATAATCATGTCTGTATGCCACCTTGAGCTCCCTAAATAATTATAATAATTATAATTATTATTTAGTAGTAGTAGTCTGGAAAAACTGGCAGTTGAAACAATGAAGAAATGTAAGTTTTATTACTACCAGGAAATAAAGCCATTCCCAGTACAGACATACATGTGGCTATTATAGTCATGAGGCTAGCACTCACACACAGTACCACTAGCTAGCTTTGAAAAGGAAGGAAGGAAGTAAAGCCTGAGAAAAACAAACAAGTAGTTTCTCAAAAAGGAATCAGCAAAGGAAGAATAGGTTGCCTCTCTGTCTGTCCCCCGCCCCCTGCCACCACTGGTTCTGGTTGCTTGTTACAAGCATTGGTGCTTTACTCCCAGCAGCTCTAACCACTACACCATGCTGGCTTTTGTAATATGTAGTTCTGCCTTGAGCCTCCTAGGTCAGTACAGGTTGACCAGTGTGGAAAAGTACCTGGGGCTATGCATGACTGATAAAGCCAGTTCGACCCCGAACCCCCCCCCCCCACAAAGCGTACACACACACCCCAAACCTGTTTGGCAAAAACTTCCTTTTGGTGCAGAGAGCAGAACACACGATGTGTTCAGAACTCAACAGCTGAGAGGGAATGGATGAGGCCATTTTTATTGTCTCCTTTTTGCTCTCTGGATGAAAGGCACCACGGGTAGGAGAGAGAAGCAATGTTTTAGTGCAGGGGTTTCCAAGCTGTGGTCCACAGACCACCAGCGGTCTACAAGCTTCATTCAGGTGCTCCATGACGTCTCTGTATTAAATATTCATGTCTATTTTTCTTTGTATTTTCTTCCTTATTTTATTTCTTGTATTTTATTGTATTACAGTTTGGATTCTGTGGAATGCAAATTGTAGTACAATAAAAGAAGTAAATGCAGCAATAAAAATACAATTCCAAATCATGTAGCACCGTGCATGGCAATTGCTGCAACAGGCAGACAAACTATTAAGTGGTCCCCAAGACCCTCAGCCATTTTTAAGTGGTCCATGGGAGGAAATGTTTGGAAACCCCTCTTTTAGTGGGCTTGCTTAATGCGTCTTACTCCACTGGCAATGTGCCTTTTTTAAAAGGCAATGTTTCCATTTCAGAAGTGCCACCAAAGGACCCTCCAAAGTTGTTTAAAGTCAGAAGGCTATCCTCTCTTGTGTTCCCCTTTTCCATGGCTGAAGTATAGGTCACATCTGCACTGTACATTTAAAACAGTATCATACCACTTTAAACAGTAATGGCTTCCCCCCGAGAATCCTGGGAACCGTAGTTTGTGAAGGTTGATGAGAATTGCTAGGAGGCTCTTATTCCCCTCATAAAGCTAGAATCCCCAGAGTTCCCTGGGAAGAGGGATGGGTTGTTAAATTACTCTGAGAATTGTAGCTCTGTGAGGGGAATGGGGTCTCCTAGAAACTCTCACAAACTACAGTTCCCAGGATTCTTGGGGGGAAATCAGGACTGTTTAAAGTGATATTGCTTTAAATGTATGACGTGGTATTCAGTGCTAGCGCTACTCACAGTAAACCCATTAAAGTTTATTTATTTATTTATTTTATTTTATTTATTTCATTTTTAAACCGCCCATAGCGAATAGCTCTCTGGGCGATGAACAAAACAAGAGTTTTGTTAATGACCAACTTATTTATTTCAATAGGTCTACTCTGAGTAGGACTTATTTGAATACAACCCATGGTATGGTATCCTGTTTGGACCATGGTGGGGGTGATCTCAAAGCACTGATGTCAATTAAATATATAATTGTTTCTTTATTTCAAGTTGCTTTAAAATATATCAGCAAATGTGGGCCAATGATAATAAACAGTTCATTAATGCTGTGTTTTCAATGTACTATATTCATGTGGGTATTTTTAGATATAATTACACTAATAATTATACAGTCAATCACAATCATCATCTCTACAATCTATTATTTTATGTATTTCCTCCAAGGAGCTCAAACTGAGATACGTCTCTCCCCATCTCTAAATGATCCTCTCAACAAGCCTGTGAGGTAGATTAGGCTGAAAGTTAGCAATTGGCCAAAAGTTACCCAGTACGCTTTATGTTCAGATGGGGATTTGAACCCTAATCTCAGATCCTAATCCTAGTTCAACACTCTAACCACTTTAACAGACTGAATTGAGAATTATTATTCACAATTTCTGTATTTTCTGGATGTTGCACTTGATTATGTTTTTATGATGCTTTTATTCATTTTGTGCTATGTTTTCAATTGTATATTTGTACATCACATAGAAATGTTTCTCCTATTTAGAAGTCTAGACATTTTGTCAAATAAAAATGAGTAACAGAAATAAATTTGTGATCAAAGCACTGATAATTCTCTCAAGATGCATACAGACATTCCCAGTCATAGGAATGGCTGCAGATCTTTCAGCCATGGAGCAAACTTCACAAATAAAGGTGGTGGCAGGATAGTAGCTCCCTCCACCCCACTCCAACATTGTGGATATCTATTTGCTTAAACAACTGTGTGGTGCTTTATTTAATTTAAATTTTATTTTATTTTTAAAATGCCTGGAAGGGCCCCTTGACTCTGCTATTCTACCTCCTTGGTGTCTGTCAGTGGAGGCTGGCCCAAAAGGGCGAATGGGACTCTGCCTCACCAACCTCACTCTGCCTTCTTACTTATAACCAATCAGCGGTGGTGCTGATTGTCATTGGCTCTGGCTCTACCTGTGCCTGACTCTGGCTTCCCCTACTGTTGATCTCCTTGCCTTCCGTCCCACCAGTCCCAGTGGGCATCAGCCACCTCTGGTGTCTCTGACGGTTCACCTGCCCTCTCCAAGTGAATGAGCAGCAACAAAAGCAAGCTGACTAAACTGGGCTCAGAAGAAGTGGGTGCATGAATGGGGCAGTGGTGAAACAGAGGAGGAGCTGAGGCTACTTAGATGGGGGAAGCGTCTTGGCAAAGGCCTCTAGAATCTCAAGTCAGTCCCAGAATCACAGGTCCTGCTTGTGGGCTTCCCCTGGGCATCTGGCTGGCCACTGTGAGAACAGTGCCCTAAATGAGCCTGTGGCTCATGTTCTTAATCTGGTTCCCTCCAGCTGAAGCACTGATTCCCTCTCCTACCAATGAAGAGGATTTTATTTATTTATTTATTTATTTATTTATTTATTTATTAGATTTATATCCTGCCCTTTCTCCCAATAGGAGCTCAGGGCAACATAACGCTGTCATCATGGATAATGCTTTCAGTGGTAGGGGAAGGGCCATAGCTTAGTGGTATATCGTCTGCTTTGCATGAATAAGGCCCCAGGTTCAGTCCCTGGCATCTCTTGATAGGGATGGGAATGTCCCCTGCCTGAAACCCTGGAGAACTGCTGCCAGCTTGGGTAGACAATGCTGAGTTAGATGGCCCAGTGGTCTGACTTGGTATAAGGCAGCTCCCCATGTTCTGATGTTCTACCTTCAGTGTACTTCTGACCAGAGCTTGGAAACATTACTTTTTTGAACTTCAACTCCCATCAACCCAATCCAGTGGTCATGCTAGCTGGGGCTGATGGGAGTTGTAGTTCAAAAAATTAACTTTTCCAAGCTCTGCTTCTGACTAAGTGGCACTTGGTGGCTCCATGTCAGTGGAGCAGTGGAATTCACTCTGATTTTTAGTCCAAAGGCACATTACCAAATTCTTCCAAGCTACACAGGAAATGGATTGGACTGTGAAAGACCAACCCAAATTGTGTTTGCATTTTGACAAATTTGTAGAGCAGTACAATATCTCAGAGAGGAGGCCAGGTCTCCTGCTCCCCTGGTGCATTCGCTATAGCTGCCCAATTTTCCTGCTTTCAAAAGTTTGGTAGAAATATCTGCGGGCCATAGGTATGTTCTTAAACCTCAAGGTTTTTTGCCTATTAGTGAATAATCTATTTCATCCAAAGGTGCTTAAGAGCTGAACTGCACCATCCTGTCAATAATCTTGTCCAAAAAGGGGATATTAGTGACCAGGCATATTGTTATTTCAGTGTTCTGAGTGTGGCCACACAACTGCCTCCTTGACTAAGGCTCCATCTGTTCTATACATATGAAACAGTACCATACTACTTTAATCACTGTTGGCTTCCCCCAAAGAATCCTGGGAACTGGAGTTTGTTAAGGGTTGTTAGGAGACCCCCAGTCTCCTTGCAGAACTACAGTTCCCAGAATGGTTGAACAGTCAGTCCCTCTTCCCAGGGAACACTGGGAATTTAGCTCTGCGCTGGTTGCCATTTGAATAGCACTGCATCCCAGCATGTTAGAGCTAGTAGCAATAAGTTTGCATTTGTTATAGTATTATCATAGAATCATAGAATCGGAAGGAGCCAAAAAGGCCATTGACCAATCCCCTGTTCAATGCAGGATTAACATTATTATTAATAATAATGTTAATATTATTACAAGGGTTTCTTTTTAATCTATTTAGCAGAAGAATCTAGTGACACTCAGAATAAGACAAAAAGGAAACACACTATCTGGGGACCCAATATTGAAGAACACAGATTTAGATAATCTGCTTCATCCAACTGCTTCATTGGCAAATATGTTCTGTTATACTCCAGAGGACAATGTTTCATTGAAGCTATTGTACTTTGTTACTGGAAGTGTCAGAGTCCCATTCAGCCCCATGAATTGGTAATTAGCTTCCTTTTCAGGCTGCATAAAGGAGTTGTTAAATGAGAAAGGACTTCCCTAAACAATCAGAGCGCTCCAGCTCCATTTGGCCTGTGTGCGCAAGGCAAGTGTTCTGAAGAAGAGTAACAGCTTCCTCCTCGATTGATGGATTCATTCTCAAAGAGAAGGAAGAATCAACAGGGAAGTTGGGTGGTTGTTTTTTACTCAGCTGCAGCCAGGCAGAGCATCTCAGTACGTGCCAAGCAATGAAGAAGAAAAATGGATACATGTGTTGTAAACTAAGTTAGAGTAGGTCCATTAATTTCATTTATTTATTAAAATATCTGCATGCCACAATTTCATACAAAATATCCAAGGATTTACAACAATTGCAATATAATTTAAAAAAACCCACAAAAATTAAAACAATTATGAAAAAACTACACAAAAATTAAAACAAATCACCAGCTGACTATTACAGAAAATGTTCGTTTGAACTGGCTGCATAAGCCTGGCAGCAAAAAAAAGTTTTCAGCAAGCTTTGAAAGTTAAAGGCGCCAGCTAAATCTTGGAAGAGCTGCCACGGGAGTGGATTAATAACACTGAAGGCTTGGTTTCGTGTCGATGCCAAATGAGCCTCACCAACTCAGGGAACAACCAGCACAGTGGCGGCTGGTGGCTTCATGTCAGTGGGGCAGTGGAATCCGCGCCAGATTTTAGTCTGAACTTTTAAGGAGCAGCTCAAGGTGCTGAAACTAATGGGACAGCTCACTGAAAGCTGGGACTGAAGCCCGGAGAGGATTCCACTGCCCTATTGACATGGAACCACCAGCCACCACCGAACCAGTGACACTCCTGCAGATGATCTCAGTGACTGAGCTGGGATATCAGGGTTCAGGCGGTCATACTTTGGGCAGGACTAATGATGCAGACAGCCCTATGTGCATAAATATGTAAAGCTGAACCTTTAAATCAAGACTTGGAAACCTCAGGGTTGAGGGCCAAATGTGACCCTCCAAGCTTCGATATCTGGCCCTCAGGACTCTCCCTAGCACATGGGCCCTATCTTGGCCACACCCTTCTCCCCAGGCCACACCCCTCACTGATCCTGCTTCATGTCCTCCTGAAGTGCCTTTTTCTGGCTCTTCTTGGACTGTAATAATTCACCTTGCTTGTTTGGATGGGGTGGTGGTGGAGAGGTGTGTGTGTGTGAACAGAAAGCATTAGACTTCTGCGTGACGGGGATGTAGCCTAAGCATCCTGTGCAAAGATAAAAGTGAGATCTGTTGCTCTACCCACTTTTGCCTCTGGCTCTGCCCACCACTGGCAAGCTGGCCTTGGAAGATTCTCCATGACGGAATGTGGCCTTCAGGCTGGAAAAAGTTCCCCACCCCTGTTTAAATCATACTCAGCAGTTGCTTATGACTTGGTAAAATAAAATTATTGTATTTTTGTGCTTTTAATCTGGAGAACCCCTTGGGGAACTGGCTATTTCAGGCTGATAAGCCAGGTACAAATGTTCTTTTCTTTCATTTTTGGTATACAAATATCAGCACGTTATCAACGGTACGTAACAAATAAACAAGCCAACAAGGCATTGGTCATATTGTAATATCAAAAGGAGTCAATTTTTTGTTGATTGTCCTTATTTAGTAAGTGTTCTTTTCCCTTTGAAGCAGAAGTTCCCAAACGGTGGGGCATGGACCACCAGCGGTCTGCGAGCTTCGTTTAGGTGATCCACGGCATGTCTATGGATATGTGGTTGAAGACTGGAGTCAGCACATCCACTGCATTAATAATCATATTGCTTTTTAATTGTATTTTTATTGCTTCTCTTCTTTCTCACATTGTATTCCATTCTACGGAATTCAAATTATAATACAATAAAATACAATATATAAGAAATAAAAGAAGAAACAAAAATAGAATTAAAGATCACAGAGCATCTATCACAGCACATTACAATTGCTACAACAGGAAGAAAAATCACTACGTGGTCTGCCAAGATCCTCAGCAATTTTCAAGTAGTTCATGGGAAAAAAAGGTTTTGGGCACCACTGCTTTAGAGTTATGCTTTAGAAAGACTGTATAACTCTAAAGCAGCGGTGCCCAAAACCTTCTTTAGAAGTCTGTGTGTGGAGGGTGGTTGCCAGTTAGGTTCTTTTTGTGCCGCGTATGCAGAAAAGCTAAACCAAGTTGCTTGATGTTTGTCTGCTGTGTTTCTAGAATTATTTCTGACTTCTTTTTTGGTCAAATCTTTCCATTAATGCGATAGACCAAATGTGTTGAGACCATTCTGATGGGAAATTATCATCTAGTTTCTGCCATCTCCTGGTTAATAAAAATGTTAAGTGTTCTTCGTGCAAGACAACCTGCCCCTTCTCATCAAATACAGAAAGAAGTGCCCTTCTAGGATCTCTTTATTTTATTTATTATCTGGTTTATATCCCGTTCTTCCTCCCAGCAGGAGCCCAGGGCAGCAAACAAAAGCACTAAAAACACTTTAAAACATCACAAAAACAGACTTCAAAATATATTAAAACAAAACATATTTAAAAACATTTTTAAAAAAGCTTTTAAAATCTTGTCATAGCCATAAAACATAAAAAATAAGCCACACACACACTTGACTCAATGACAACACACGATTTAAAATATTTAAAATATTTTTCAGACTTTCAATATATGCCAATATTCTCAAGTAACTCCTCAGCATTACCAAATATTTCCAGTGAGTTCATAGGTCACATCTGCACCTTGCAATTAAAGCAGTATCATATCACTTTAAACTGTCATTTCTTAAATAGTCATGTCTTCCCCCAAAGTATCCTGGGAACTGTAGTTTGTTCAGAGTGCTGCTAGCTGTTAGGAGATCTCAGGAGCAGCTGCTCTCAGCATCATCTCCCTCTCTCCCTGCTCCCTCCCTCTCCCAGCTGAAGGGACCCATCTGAGACCCGACATCCAAAACAGGACGACAACCCGCCGCGACCCAGGGCCAGTACACCACTGGCAGAGCCTGATGGAATGACTGATGAAGACAGTAAAACAAAGCTCCCAGAACCCACCACCTAAACTTCTATCTTCATCCACTCCTTCCATCACCAACATCTCTCTAACAGGGAACTTAGATGATGAGTGCCAACAGATATGAAGACAAAATAGGACTACGGAGAAACAAGAGGGAGCTATTCGCATCTTCAGGAGAACACTGAGATTCTCTGTCCTGTTTTCTGATGAGGAAGATTGAGCATGCTCAATACTAAGGCGCTGGGGAAGATCTTGTTCCAAGATGACTTCCTAAAGAGCAGGAATACATTTAGGGGCTAGAGATACAAACAGCAATGATGTGACAATTATTTCTTTTGTAATACTGAATGTTTGCTAAATTGTTTTTGTCCTTTTTTGAATGCATTGGTTGTTTTGTAAACGGACGTCTTTCCCCGACTTCAATGTTTTGTGTTTTGATATTTTGAATGTTTGTTGTAAGACTGTTTGGGCACCGCTCACTGTGGAAAGGCGGCACATAAATAAACTCAATCAATCAATTACTTCCCCCTGCAGAGCTACAGTTCCCAGAGTTCCCTGGGAAGAGGGATTGATAGTTACACCATTCTGGGAAATGTAGTTCCCAGGAACTCTCACCAGAGCATTTCCCTTACTGGCCCAGCTGTGCACCCCAAGTGTTTTTGCCTGGCTGGAATGTATCCTTGAATTCTACTAAATTCCTCTTGCTTCCCTGCAAGGGTGTAGTGGTCCAGGGTCTTGGGGGGGTCTAAGACCTCTTACTGTTTTGGGAGTAGGGTCCCAGCAGGGTCCCTATTGCTCCAGGGTCCTATGAGCCAATCAGCATAAAAGGGGAGTGTGTTGGCCACTGAGAATAATTTTACGTGGTTCTTTGTCCTTTCCTGCTCATTGGAGCCGATCAGAGTGAAAGGAGGTGAGCCAGCCACTGAGAAGACTCTTCTCAGTAGCTAACACACTCCTCTTGCATGCTGGTTGGCTCCTATGGATATCTGTTCTGGGAGAAGGTGCATGTGGAAAGGACTGAGGAGTGTGGAGGTGATGATGGAGAGCAAATAAGTGAATGACAGGATGAAGCTGTGAGGGGACATGGTGTATGACTATCTTGAAGGGACCCTGCACTTCTGAACTTGTCACTACACTACTGCTTCCCTGGATGGAGGATAGAGAGAGTGTAAGGAGTGTATGAAGAAACTAACGTACTGTACAAAGGGAAAATTTACATGTGTTGCTCTGCCAACTTCTACCTCTAGTCCTGCCCACAACTGGCATGTGGCCCCCAGAAGGTGACTCAGAATAGGAATGTGGCCCTTGGACTGAAGAAGTTTTCCCATTCCTGACATACATGGTAACTGAAGTCCCTGGTAAGTGCTGCAAGGACTAGGACCTCCTGCCTCACCCTGACTCCAGAGAGAGGCTTCAGTCAATCTTGCAGCCTCTTGCATCAGCTCCTGCCTGGGTCAGGGCCAGGGGCATAAGAGCCCAGCTGCCCTTGGGTCTGCTGCTGGCGGGGTCGCCACCAAAGGGGCAACACCAAAGGGAGTCCCAAGGGCGAGTGTGCTACCCCTTCCATTTAAAAAAAAAAAACTGATCTGGAGATTGGTAGCAGGGAGGGTGTATGGTGCATGTGTAGTTCCGGTGCAGGGTGAGAGCCTGTGCAGTGAACTGAACGATAGGAAAAGTCACCAGATGCCTTCAGAGTGAGACTCTGTAACTGGCAGAAGGCTGGCCCTCCCTGGGTGTGAGATGGGGGGGGCGGGAATAGATATGCCCTGTGTGAAAAATATTTAGTGGGTCTGACTGTTCCCAATTTTCTCAGAGGCCTACTGGGATAATTGGCTCAGGTAGGTTTTGTTGGTGGGCTCTTGTTGGGTTCATATCAGGTATTTAGGAGGAGTCATAGTAAGGAGGAACTTGGGTGATGCCACCCCAATTTCAGTGATCATGCGTAGAGGGAGGTATAGCCATGGGGGGTGAGCTACCCCAGAAGACGAGGGGAAGGCTATCTATGCCTTGTTCCTCGCTCCCACTCCTCTCATGGATGGGTTCCTTGTTGCTCATCTGCTGTGCCCACTGGCCTGTATGTGATGTTTAACGCCAGATCGGTACACAATAAGACCACACTCATCCATGATTTGATCATGGATGAAGGTGCCAATTTGGTGTGCATTACCAAGAACTGGGTGGGTGAGCTGGGGGAAGTTGATCTGACCCAGCTTTGCCCACCTGGCTACTCAGTGGAACACCAGCACAGGCTGCAAGGACAGGAGGGAGGAGTTGCTGTGGTCTACAGAACTTCCATCTCTGTCACCAGGAAACCACTCTGTCTTGGTGCTGGTTGCGAGGGCCTACACCTGGTGTTGAGCCAAGGAGACAGTAAACTAGGGTTGCTGCTGGCATACCATCCACCCTGCTGCCCAGCAGCTTCTCTGACCAAGCTGGTGGAGGCAATCTTGGCTATGGTATTAGAGGAGCCCGGAACGATAGTCCTGGGTGATTTCAAAGTCCAGGCTGAGGCTGCCTCTAGTGTTCTGGCTCAGGACTTCATGGCCTCCATGACGACTGTGAGGCTGTCTCAAGTTGTCACAGGCCCAATGCATAGGGCAAGGCACACCCTCGACTTGTTTTTTGCTGCAGATGTGGGAAGGGGTGGGCTGTAGATAGGGGGTGGATGTCACCCCATTGTCATGGTCAGACCACTTCCTGGTGAAGTTTAGACTTACGGTTCCAATCCTCCCCTGCGGGGGTGGGGGACAGATTACGATGGTCTGCCCCTGGAGACTATTGGAATGCCCTTGATTCCTGAATGCCCTGCGGGAGTTCCCAGTAGATAGAGCACGTGACCTTGTTGAAGCCCTTGTCACACTGTGTAACAGCAAGGCGTGTCAGGCTCTTGACATGGTTGCCCCCAAGCGCCCTCTTCGGCATTGTGGAGCCCGGTTTGCACCCTGGTACACCAGTGAGCTAAGGGCAACGAAACAGGCTGGACGACAACTAGAGAGCAAGTGGCGAAAGACGTGCTGTGAGGCTGATTGGGCATGAGTAAAACATCATAACCATGCCTACTGTGCAGCGGTGAGGGGGGCAAAGAAGGCCCACTTCTCTGCCACCATCGCATCCTCAAGTAGCCATCCGGTGGAGCTTTTCCGTATTGTCAGGTGTCTGTTGACCTCAGCTCCAGGAAATTGAATTTTAGACCCTTCGGAGGCCCACTGTGAATAGTTTGCAAGGCACTTTGAGGGTAAAGTTGCTTGCCTCCATAGCAATCTTGATGCCCCATCTACATCTACTGTAGTCCCCAGTGAGGTGTCCAGTGCAATGTCTGCTGCAACTTCTTGGGAACGGTTTCAGTTATGCGGCCTGATGACATCGACAAGGTGCTTGTGATGATGTAGCCAGCAACATGTTCTCTCGACCCTTGCCCTTCTTGGCTAATTAAAGCTTGCCGAGGGGGTTGACCAAGTGGATCCAGGGTGTGGTCAATGCATCATTGCGGGAGGGAGTGGTTCCAGCCACCCTGAAAGAGGCGATGATCTGACAGCTCCTGAAGAAGCCCACTCTAGACCCATTGGTTTGCAAATACCCCCTTCTTGGGGAAGGTGATTGAGAGGGTTGTGGTGCAGCAACTGCAAGTACTCTTGCATGAAACAGATTACCTTGACCTATTCCAGTCTGGGTTCAGGCCTAGTTATGGGACTAAATTGGCCTTGGTTGCCCTGACGGATGACTTTTTTCAGGAGAAGGACAGGGGGAGTGAGACCCTGTTACTCTTATGTGATCTCTTTGCGACTTTTGATACCATTAACCATGGTATCCTTCTGGGCCGACTTGGTGAGATGGGTATTGGAGGAACTGTTTTACAGTGGATCTGATCCTATATCTAGGGTCATTTTCAGAGAATAGCATTGGGAGATTGTCTTTTGGGGCCCTGGCAGTTGTGCTGTGGGGTGCCGCAGGGTATCATCTTGTCTCCCATGCTGTTTAACATCTATATGAAGCCCTTGGGAGCGGTCATCAGGAGATTTGGGGCAAGGTGTCAGCAGTATGCTGATGATACCCAGCTCTATTTCACTGTAACATCTGAACCAGGAGAGGCTGTGCAAGCCCTGGACTGCTGCCTGGACTCTGTGGTGGGCTGGTTGAGGGCCAATAAACTGACTCTCAATCCTAGCAAGATGGAGACACTGTGGGTTGGTGGTTCCCGAGTTCGGATAATTGGTCAGTTGCCTGCTTTGGATGGGGTTGTACTCCTTCTGAAAGAGCAGGTCCATAGTCTGGGGGTGCTCCTGGATCTATCTTTGTCGCTAGAGGCCCAGGTGACCTCCGTGGCTAGGAGTGCCTTTCACCAGCTTCAGATGGTAAGACAGCTGCAGCTGTTTCTGGACAGGGATAGCCTGACCACTGTTGTCCATGCACTGGTAACCTCCAGATTGGATTACTGTAACGCACTCTATGTGGGGTTACTGTTGGGGTTGGTCCAGAAGCTGCAACTGGTGCAAAATGCGGCAGTGAGACTGCTCACTGGAGCAGGTTATTGCCAACATGTCACTGCACTGCTGAAGGAATTGCACTCACTACCTATTAGCTACTGGGACAAGTTCAAGGTGCAATAAGTTCAAGGTGTTTTGTTGTATAAAGCCCTATACAGCTTGGGACCAGGATACCTGAAAGATGGTCTTATCACTCATATACCCAGTCGATCACTGCACTCTGCAGGTGAGGGCCTGCTGCAGATACCATCTCCATTCCACACAACATAGGAAGTGGACCTTTAGTGTTGCGGCACCTACCCTTTGGAATTCCGTCCCCTTAAATATTAGATATTATCTTTTCAGTGCCTGCTGAAGATCTTCCTTTTTCAACAAGCCTTTGAAGTAGAGACCTTATCCCAGTCTGCATCTGTGTTGGAGTTGCTTTTTAATATATTTTTAAACCTTCTTTTAAAAATGTTTTTAAGGCTTTTAAAAAATGTTTTTAAAGATGTTTTGTTTTAATATGTTTTTAATAGTTATTGTGTTTTAATATATTTGAAGTCTGTTTTTATGATGCTTTAAAGTGATTTTAGTGCTTTTGTTTGCCGCCCTGGGCTCCTACTGGGAGAAAGGGCAGGATATGAATAAAATAAATAAATAATAAACTTGTCTGGTGAACATCTCTGTCTCTCTCTTAAAGTTACAGTGAGTATTAACCTATGATATTGAATCCTATTCTTATTCAGAGTTGAAAATCCTTTGAAGTTAATAGACATGATTAACTTAGGTTCATTAATTTCAGTGGGTTTACTCTAAGTAGGACTAGTATTGAAAACAACCCTAGGTCTACATAGAATTAAATGAATGTCATGGAAATATGTAGTCAGCCATGCATGACAGGTCAGACTCAGTGACTACTCAGCCTCAACAATCATAACAGAAAGGGTGTTTATAATGAGATGGTAACTGGTATATCAGCAGAATATATATACATATTTTCCTCCTCCAGGAGGGTGCCCTGGAATGACTCCACCTGTGGAGAGCATTACATCAGAATGGAAAAGCCACTTGGATTACGCAGGAAAGATCCACAAGCATCACATGCCTGGTAAGTGTCAACAGAAGGAAAAAAATGCAGGGATTTTCCACTGTAAGGTCATATTTTCCGTGTGCACCCTAGATAAATCTTTCCAAAGTTCTCCAGAGAAAGAAACAAAAATAAGATGTCACAACCAGTTTCAAGATAGTGTAGGGAGAAAATATACTGGAGAGTCAAAAATAATCAGAGTAACCTTCGTGGAAATATCACCTTCAGAGGAGCAGGCTATTAAAATGTGGAGAGAAAATACAGTACTGAAAACATCTGGGCTATTGCAGAGGGAGAAATCACGACAACCTAGAGCTGCAAGTGTCACCAAGCCAAACACTCCAGGAACCTTGGATCCCCCCATCCAATGTGATTCAGTTCACATTTAAAGGCAAATCTACAAAATTTACACTTTCCAAAACAATATGTAAACTGAAACACAGCTATCCTTCAAAATTTGCACTTATCTGAATTTTATGATGCAGTTTTCCAACCAATGTTTCAAAAAATGTATATATTAGGGAACAGCGTGCGTAAAAATGAATAAAAATCACATACAGAATGTGTTATATTAGGGAAAACTGCTTGCAAAAATGTGTATATTAGTCAAAACTGCATACAAAAATATGCTTATTGGGAAAAATTCACTATAAAATGATGACTTTTCATGAGGGTTTTTTTAAAATAACAAATTTCTGCAGAAATGTGGAAAACTGGATTTAAAGTTGGAAGAATGAGAAACTCAGAGAACAGAAATGGACAGATGCTTCCATCCCTAGAGAAGGTCCACTATTGTTGGCTGGGGGTGGTTGTCCACCTAATAGTAGTGCAGCCTCTTACACATTGCCGCAAAATAGGAAATGCATTGCCAACAAAAAGGGGGAAAGGACCCAGATTTACAAAAGCTAATTTATATGCATAAACGTATGTTTAGAAATACAGTAATACCTCAGTTAACAAAATAGATGCATTCCTGGACATTACTTCTTTAACAGAAAGTTTGGTACCAGAGGCAGGAATAGGATGGAAAGGATAGGGGTAGGTTTCTACACCCGTTCATAGATGGTGGAGGCAGTTTCAACAGGGGCTTTAAAGGGTGGCTACCTGACACCCACCTCCCCCCTCTCCCCTCCTCTCCTCTGAATCCTATTGGATCATCCCCCCCCCCCCCCGCCTGGGAGGAAGCAAGAGATCTCTTTAATGCAAAATGAACACAGGTTCATCAATTTCACTCTAGCAAAGCAAATGCACAGGCTTTATTGATAGCAAAGCAAAGACACATTCTAGTCAGTTTCACCTTAAAACAAAGGCACAGGCTTTAAAGTTTATCCATAGCAAAGCAAAGACACAGGTTGGTCAGTTTCGCCTTAAAGCAAAGGCTTAAGCTGGTCAGTTTATTGATAGCAAAGCAAAGACACAGGGTTGTCAGTTTTGCCTTAAAGCAAAGGCACAAGGCTTGAAAGTTTATCCATAGCAAAGCAAAGCTGGTCAGTTTCACCTAAAAGGAGCTTTGTTCCTGGAGGATTTCTTTTACCTGAGGTATTACTATAGTTACTATAATTTAAACAAAAATATAATGCGCGTCACTGTAGTAGGGAAGACTGTGACCAGGTGACCTGTGTGACTGCTCAGTCTGATGTCCAGAAGAAAACTCTTGATGGGCAATTTCAAGGTTCCAGCTGCTTCTTAATGTTCTTTACCTTTAAATAAGACATAAGAACATAAGAAGAGCCTGCTGGATCAAGCCAGTGGCCCACCTAGTCCAGCATCCTGTTCTCACAGTGGCCAGCCAGATGCCTCAACAGGAAGGCCTCAAGCAGGACCTAAGCACAAGTTCATTCTTCCTCTCTGTAGTTTCCAGCAATCGGCATTCAGAAGCATGCTGCCTCTGACTGTGGACTGGACTGGACTGGATGCCCTTAAACAGAGGACTCCTTAAAATGGAGCACTGTCCTCTGTAAAGTAGGACACAGGGCCCCCTCTACCCTGGACCCAGCCAGCCGCCCAAGCAAATCAGACTAACGAGGTTTTAGCAAGGTATTCCCCAACAGCAGAACTCGGAATAAACATTGGGGCAGGTAGGGACAAAGGTTTGCCCCTGGTTTATAGAGATAGTTGCAGGGTCTGCAGACACAACATTGTAGCCTGCGGTTCTGGCTCCCATATTTCTGCAAAATAAATGCCTTGGCTTCATTCATACCAAGCAACATCTTGTTCCTCTTATCTGGATACATGAATGTGTTTCAAGGCAAAAGGTGACGCAGTGTGCGGCACTCTTGTTCCCATTAGCTCTCAGCATGTCATACTCCAGTTAGCAATAATCCCTCAAAGCTTCCCACCAATTCAAATTGCATTGCTGTCCACCCTTCTCTGTCCACTCCTCCCTGCAAGTGAAACTCATGACAAATGGGAGATGGGCAAAGCACAGACCTTACCATCTCCTGGCCTTGTTTATTTATATTTATTGTTTTATTTATTTATTGCATTTGTATACCGCCCCGTAGCCTAAGCTCTCTTCATTCAGCCAATGTGTTCCATTAGAAAGACTCTTCACACTCCTGCAAGGACCAAATCATGAGCTTGGCTCCTCTGGTCACTGGAGCTCTGTCAGGGGAATAGGAGTCTCCTAACAACTCTTAGCCCCCTTCACAAACTACACTTCCCAGGATTCTTTGGGGGAAGCCAAAAGGGGAAGTGGAATAAATGTCTGGAGTGGATGTGGCCCCCGATTAGCCAAGCCAAACAGCTATTAGTCTGGCTTTTAGAATACTGACGGTTGGTTCTTACTGAGCATGCCTGTGCTGATCATAGACTCCAATGTTAATATTCACAAATTAATTAAAAATCAGCCATGCACTTTTTTTACTCTTAATCTGCAGAAGATGAAGGTCATAGTCTGGGGCAAGGTCAGTAACAGCATTACAGGTACTCTGTGAACCTGGCTGATTTTTAAATAATTTCAAACAAATTATGAGAGCACAGATAGAGAAAACATCCAACATGGGTCTGGATTTTTTTACTCTTTTTTAAGACTTTGAACTCTGGATTCTCTCTGAGTGTTTTGTGTATCGCCCTGAAAACTTAGAGTGTCATTAAGCAAGCGTATCTGAGTTCACGAGTATAAGTTTTGTACGATTTTGTTTTGAAATGAACTTTTGGGAAGCAGCAGGATGGCTTGGGGGGTATTTTCAATTTAACATTGCGGAATGCGAAAAATCCATGCTGGCTTTAGTATACACAGCCACTCTCGTGGCTGTATAAAGAAGAGCCTGCTGGATCAGGCCAATGGCCCATCTAGCCCAGCATTCTGTTCTCACAGTGGCCAATGAGTTGCCCATCATGGGAAGCCTGCAAGCAGGACCTGAGCTCAAAAGCACTCTCTCCTCCTGAGATTTGCAGCAACTGGTATTCAGAAGCTATGGAGGCAGAGCACAGCCATTGTGGCCAGTAGCCACTGATAGCCCTGTCCTCCATGAATTTGTCTAATCCTCTTTTAAAGTGATCCAAACTGGTGTCCATCACTGCCTCTTGTGGAAGCAAATTCTATAGTTTAACTATGCGCTGAGTAAAGAAGTACTTCCTTTTGTCTGTCCTGAATCTTCCAACATTCAGCTTCACTGAACGTCCCCCAAGTTCAAGTGAGAGAGGGAGAAAACCTCTCCTCTATCCACTTTCTCCACACCATGCATAATTTCACACATTTCTGTCGCGTCACCTCTTACTCGTCTTTTCTCTAAACTAAAAAGCCCCAAATGCTGCAACCTTTCCTCATAGGGGAGTCACTCCACAACCTTGATCATTTTGGTTGCCTTTTTGTGAACCTTTTCCAACTCTATAATATCCTTTTTGAGGTGAGATGACCAGAAATGTACACAGTATTCCAAGTGCAGCCGTACCATAGATTGTATAGTGGCATTATGATTCAGGATTATAATTTTAGCTATTTCAGGAACACTTAGCATTCACCTTTATTTCAATTTTAGCTCTTTTATTATTATTAAAAACTGCCATCAAAAACACCATATGCCCACCCATGAACTGTCTTTGTGACTGATCCAAGACTTTTTCAAGACATTCATTCTCATACTTATGTTGCATTTTCTGTAACATTTCTCCTCACCCCACCTCCTTTTTACAAGATGAAACCAAAGTTCTGCTGTGAGTGGAAAGTAAATATATCACACTGAATGTTGGCCTTTAGACTCTGGTTGGACACATGATGACTAAGTGTTACATAGATGTTTGACCTCAAACTTAAAACCATATATTGTTTGGTAGTCTAAGAATGTTCAGCCTGGGTCTGACCTTACACAGAAATCGTTACAGGGGTGTAGCCATACACAATGCTGTCATCCGGACGGAATGTGTGAGAGTGAATCCACAAGTGTTGCTTATGCGCCACCTGTTGGTGAGAGTTAGAAGTGTTTCAAAATTGCCCATATCTATGGACAGAAAGATCTGTCCATTCCTGTTCTCTCCATTTCTCATTTTCCCAATCTTAACTTAGGTTCTCTGCATTTCTGCCACATTTTGCAATTAAAAAACCCCCATGAAAATTCTTCACCATTTTAGTGCAAATTTCTCCTAATGAACACATTTTTGTATGCAGTTTTGACTAATGTATACATCTTTGCAAACTATTTCTCCTAACGTAATATGTTTTGGTATGTTCACTCATATATTCATTTTTATGCACACTTTCCCCTAATATATGTATTTTTGTAAACATTGGTAGGTTGGAGAACTGCACTGCAAGATCTGGATAAGTGCAAATATCAGAGGATGGCTGTGTTTCGGCACTCATGTCGTTTTGTAAAATGTGAATTTGATCTAGCTTTAAATGCGAACTGAATCAAATTTCTCCCCCAATCCTACCCATATCTAATACACAGCCTGAAATTAATCTCCAGCTTTTCAAAAAAAAAAGGACACCTGTCTTCTTTCTTTAATACTGCTCTCTGCCTTAAAAGGGACCCATGTGTTCTAATTAACACCAGAGGCAGGTTCAAATTACTTTTATTTTCACAGAGGAAATGCCTTTCCTTTTCTGTCCCAGTGGCCCTTGGGTGTAACTTGTTTTGCATTTAGCACAGCTTTTCCCAATCTTTGGGTTTCCAGATGTTGCTGGACTACAAGTCCCATCATTCCTGACCGTTGGCCATGCTGGCTGGGGCTGATAGGAATTGTAGTCCAACAACATCTGGGGACCCAAAGATTGGGAAAGGATGACCTAGCACAATCTAGCCCAGGGGTAACCAACATGATGCTCTCTAGATGTTGTTGAACTTCAACTTCCATTGGCCCCAGCCAGCATGGCCACGAGTCAGGGAACTAGGTTGACTATCCCTGATCTAACCTAATGAACAAGGCAACACTATGGCTGTTTACGTAGAAGTACTTTCCACAAAGTTCAATCATGTTTACTTCCAAGTAAGTAGGGACAGGATTGCATAATAAAGCAGCAGAACTATGTTAGTTGGGAGAGAGCTCATTGTACATGCATTGGATCATGCTGCACGTCTGCAGAGCATCTCTTCTATACCATCTTTGTAGGACAATTCTAAACATAGTGATGAGCCCATCTTGTCCAGCATTCTGTTCTCACAGTGGCTGACCAGATGACCATGGGAAGCCCATAGGCAGGACCTGAGCACAAGAGCACTTTCCCACTTGTGATTCTCAACATCTTGTATTCAGAATATAACCATCTTGACTAGTAGCCATCAATAACCTTACTCCATAAATTTGTCTAATCCTCTTTTAAAGCTGTCCAAGTTGGCAGACATCATCACTACATCTAGTGGTGGTAAATTTCAGTTTAACTATGTGTTGTCTGAAGAAGTACTTCCTTTTATCTGTGTTGAATCTTCCAAAATTCAGGACAGGCACCAATATCCAGGCACCAATATTCATTGGATGACCCTGGGTTCTTGTATGATGAGAGAGGCAGACAAAGTTTTCTCTATCCACTTTCTCCACACCATCCATAATTTTTCACTTCTTTAATCTTACCTCCCCTTTTTTTGTCTAATCTTAAAAGTCCCAGACTTTGTAACCTTTCCTCACAAGAGAGTTGCGCCATCCCCTTGGTCATTTTGGTTGCTCTTGTCTGCACATTTTCTAGCTCTACAATATCCTTTATCTTGCTCCCAGGTAAGTGGATCTAGCAGGGGTAACTAACCTATGCCCCTCCAGATGTTATTGGAGTCCAGCTCCCATCAGCCCCAGCCAGCATGGCCAATGGTTATGGGATGACCCAATGTGATTGTAGGAGTTGTAGTCCAAAAACATCTTGAAGGCTGCAGGTTAGCCACCCCTGGGGTATTGGGACTGCAGCTTAATAGCACATTCTTATTCTCAGAACAAAAGTAAGTCTCAAACAATTCAAAGCGGGTTACTCCCAAGTGACCTTCCCCAACCTGGCACCACACAGACTACAACTCCCATGCTGGCTGGGGCTGATGGGAGTTGTAGTCCAAACACCTGGAGGGCACCAGATTGGGAAAGGCAAAGAATGCTATAAACTGCAGACCATGCGGTTTCTCCATCTTGCCTTTTTGCCATTTTTTTATTGAATAATTCATCCTGAAGAAGAGTTCTGAGGAACGCAAAAATTTGTGCACTATTTAATTGATAAAGTTTTACTTGGTCATAACAAAAAGTATTCAACCATTGTTGTTTCAGGAATAAGGGAGTTATACTCCAACAGATTGATTGTGACAGAAGGTCTCATAGACAAGAGCCAACTTTCTCAGATGTATTAAGAGTTAGACACGTCACCATCTGACAGAGTGGGCTTTGGTCCACAAAAGCTTATGCCACAATGATTTGTTCATTTTTAAGATGCCATTAGTGCCTTGGGTGATTTGATTCAACAGATCCATGTGGCTACACCTTTGGGAGTTCTCAGTGAGGACTTGACCATTTGGCCAAACATCACACAGGCTTCTTTCCTTAGCTCAAAAGCATTTCCTCTAACAGAAAATGGTTTAATGCAATGGTTCCAGAACTTTCATCTCCCACAGACCACTTGAAAATTTCTGAGGTGGTTTTTTTTTTGCCTTTTATTTCTCATATCTGTTCTATGAAATTCAAATGATAATGACAATAAAATACAATGTAAGAAATAAAAGCCATAAAAATACAATTAAAACCAATAGGAGTATTTAATGTGAAGGACGTGGCATCTCCTATCTTCAACCATAAATCTACAGACACACTGTGGACTACTAGAATGAAGCTTGTGGAACACTGGTGGTCCATGGACCACAAGTTGGGAACTTCTGGTCTTATGAAGAGTAGTGCAATAAACATTCTGTGGTTGCTTCTAGATGACCTGTTTATTGAGCATTCCTCCTCGTTTGTTTGCACAATATTTGTGGGGGGCTTAGACAACAGTGGCTGTTTACTGAGCATCCATTCTAATTTGTTTGTGGGAAGGTTAGACCATCTTGAATCAAGCAAATATTATCCTGCACTTTCCAGTGCACTGTTTTCATCATTTCTCTTATTGCAAAAAGTCCCAGTGGGGAGTGGGAGTGAGTTTACTGCACAAGATCTCCAAATCAATTTAGTTGCACAACCTGAATTTGCTGGTACATTATTGAATCCCACCTGAAAATAGCAACAGTCTGGAAGCACCCTGTGTAACTCATTCAGTAGGACCAAAATGGAAACAAAGCCTCTTTGCTTTATTTCAAGGACTTCATTTTAAAAACAAAAGCCCATGGTGTGAGTTCCAAGATGCTGGGATATTCTATAAGAAGAAACCCATTTCAGCATCTTAATCCTTTCTTTTTAGAACATAAATAAAACACAATTGATACAGAAATATAAATGTTCCCTCGGTGCTGTGACTAGTCTTTTCTTTGCCCACGGTGCAAGTTGCTATTTCTATGCACTTATACAATCCAGGATCCAAAAATCACATATTTTAAAAATCATGTGTTAAAAAAATCTAGTAAATCAAGTGAAGAGCAGAAGACATGAGATTCCCAGGATGATCTGTGGTATATGTGATTGCAGATCTTGAAGGGTACTGCTTCTCACTGCTGAGATAGACTGCTCCTGTTACTTGCTGCTTACAATTGACTCAGTCAGGAGGAGCTGTGTTGCAAAACAAATATAAACCCTGCTCACTGCCATTGTTCAGTCTTCAGACTCTGCTTCCGATGTTCTCCTCTAGCAATATTCAGTGGATGAATGTGGTTTGCTGTATTAGGTTGACTGGCTGCAGGCACAGAGACAACACATTGCCAACAGTAACCTTCTGACCAAGCTAAACCAGCTAGAAACATGCATCAAGTTTTTACAAATCAAAATGAAATAATACCTCCTTATCCGGGCAATCCTATGCATACTTCTTCAGAAGTAAATCCTAATATGTTCAGTGAGGTTTACTCTCAGAGTCCTAGGTCCCAGAGCGCATAGGATTATAGCAGCCTCAGTTTTGATGGCCATTTTGCAACCATCTTCATATGGATTGTTATGAAGATATATTTTGGGTTGGTTCCAAAAATACTATGTTTTTTGTGATAATTCAGTTTGGGTCTAAACAACTGGATTGGAATAGGAGATTTACAGTAAAATAAAATAAAATAATGCCATGTATAAAAGAAATAAATCATTTTTTAAAAAAAATCCTATATAGATGCAGCCTGGAGTAAAATGCCTTTCAAAACATTCTACAGGCAGAGCGAGAGTCTTCCAGATCCAAGTAAAATGTGGCATTTCCCAATATTTCAACCCAAGTACTGACTGCCTGACTACAAATTGAGCAAGCAATTGTTTGTGTACGAACACTACTGAGCAAACAGCTGTTGCTACAGATGGAACATGTTTGAGCAGTTGCAAGTCCCAGGTGCGTGGCTCTGGAATCAAACAATGCTGAAAGGGATAGATTCTTTCTTGTTGCAATGGCAGTTTTGGAGATTCTTTCTTTTAGCATCTCTGCATGCAACTCTTAAGATCAGTGGAGGCCAGTCCATCAGGGCAAATGGGACATTGTCCCACCAACCACAGTCTTGATTTCTCTAAGCCCACCAGTCTTCCTACTTACAACCACTGGCACTGTCTATCACCTCCCTCCTCCTCAGTCTCAGTGTTGCCCTTGTAGAGTTCAGCAGGGAGGAAAAGCAGAAATAGTGGACTCAGCCTGTCATTGGCTCTGGCTTCATCCACTTTCTGCCCCACTATTCCCCGTGGGCACCAGCCACCATGGTTTAAGACTTGGCTACATCAGACACCAAAAGTCAAATGTACATAGAAGGGCTATGATGTGACATGCCCACAAGCTCAAAACTTTTGGACTCTGGTTTTCCAGGAATTAAAAGATATAACTAGCCAACACACAGAGACCCACAATTAGCACTTCTGATCCCCCCCCCTGAAAACAATACAGATCTAAAAAGTAGGAAGAAAGGGACATAGGAAGCTGCCTTATACTGAATCAGACCCCTGGTCCATCTAGCTTGGTAGATGGACTAACTGGCAGCAGCTCTTCAGGGTTTCAGGCAGGGGCTCTGTCCCAGCCTTACTCGGAGATTGAACCTGGGACCTTTGGCATGTAAAGCACATGCTCTACCACTGATCCACAGCCCTTTCACAAAGTGAAGCTCTGATCAGCTTATTAGTGGCAGTCAGACTGATGGTCACATGGTTCTGGAAAGATATGAAAGGGGTTCCAAGACATTAACAAAATGGGGTATTGTGCTAGTGGAGAAACTAACACAAAAATTAAGAATGTCCAAGGGCAATCAAAATACGGACAAATTTATTTTGAATGGTTTGATTTTATTTTGTATGCTCTCCTACATTTGCCTAAGAATGTCATCACACAGCAGTTCACTTGGATGCTGACAGGTGGCACTGTGAACTACAGCATGATGACAGACTTCTGAGAGCTGCTGGGCCAGCAGAGGTGGGAGACAGAAATGGAGGCATGCAGATGTAAAGGGAATGGAGTAGGCAGCTTTGGTGAGGGCTAAAGGGAGGGGATGGCTTTGGCATCCTGTAATGGAAAGGGTGGGTGGCTTTGGCAAGGGGTAAAAGGAGGGTGGCTTTGGAGACCCATAAAGGGAAGGGGAGTTGGTGGGGGGGGTGATGGGGGGTGAGGTTGGCAAATGAAGCAGGAGCGCAGCCCCTAGTAAATAAAAAGGACAAGGATAGAGCACCACCGTCTTAGTATGCTCTTGTCTGAAGAGCTTAACTTCTTTATCATTCTGAAACAAGAGCACTACATTGGCAGATCAAGGTGAACTATAGGAAGCCAGTGTAATTTCATTTAAGGCAGAATAAGTTATCCCTGTTTCACACTAATTTCAGTACCCTCTCCGAGCCTGTCAGAGGAAACCAAGCCTTTCAAATAGAGTTTGACTTACACCACCCTTTTTGCCAATGGGAATAGAGGATATTGAGGTCTCCTAACAGCTCTCAGCACCCTTAACCAGGGCCGGTTCTAAAGGGCGGCCACGTTGGGCACTGGCCCGAGGGCCCTGGAGCTACAGGAGCTCCTGAGGGGCCCTCTGTTCCCCTTCCACGATCCACGGCAGGAGCCGTGGATTGCAGGATAGGAGCCGCCTGCCGAGCCGCCCGCCATGCCCGCCATCCCCCCGCTTCACCTACCATGCTCTGCTGTTCTTTGCAGCTGCGAGCGTTGCACGCGCAGGGTTGCCATCAATTAAGATGGCAGCTGAGGTTTCAGTAAAGGACTGAAGCCTCTGCCGCCATCTTGGTTGATGGCAGCAATGAGCACGCTGCGTGCCATCAACCAAGATGGCAGTAGAGGCTTCAGTCCCTTACGAAAACCTCGGCCACCATCTTGTTTGATGGCAATCCTGCGCGCACAGCGCACGCAGCCACACAGAACAACGGAGCAAGGTAGGTGAAGGGGGGGATGGCGGGCATGGCGGGGGCTCGGCGGGTGGCTCGAAAGCTCTGCACTGCCTTGCAATCTGTAGTACGGCTCCTGCCATGGATCACAGAAGGGGAGCAGAGGGGCCTGGGGCAGGCTGATGCCCAAGGGCCCCGGCATTCCTGGAGCCGGCCCTGCACTTAACAAACTACATTTCCCAGGATTCTTTGGGGGAAGCCATGACTCTTTAAAGAGGTATAATACTGCTTTAAATGTATAGTGCAGATGGGGCTCAAAGGAAGGGAGAGTAGGAGGGGCCTTGAAGTTGCCCATCAGCAGTGAGCAGGCTCACAGGTCACCTGATCATAGTCTCCTCCCCATAGATGCCTTTCTATTTAAATTATTGTAATTCTTTCAAAGTCTTCATCTATACTTATGGGAACACAGAAAGCTGTTTTATACCGAGTCAAATCCTTGGCCTATCTAGCTTAGTACTGTCTGCACTTACTGGCTGTGGCTTTCCTGGGTTTCAGACAGGGGTCCATCCAGCCCTACCTCAAGATGCCAGGGAATTGAACCTGGGACCTTCTGCATGCAAAGCAGATGCTCTGCCACTAAGCTATGGCCCAACACATCTGATAGGCAGTAGAAAGCTGCCTTATACTGCATCTGACCATTGGTCCATCTGAGCTTAGTATTGTCTACACTGACTGGTAGCAGCTCTCTAGGGTTTCAGGCAGAGGACATTCCCAGCCCTACCTGGGGATGCCGGAGACTGAACCCGAAACTTTCAGCATGCAAAGCAGATGCTCTACCTCCACCTTTTAGGCAAATCTGTCTCTTTTGTCTTGTTTCTTGGCAATGCGTAAGTGGCCACCTAGCCCAAACACTGCCCATTATAGACCTTTATAGCTATTCTGTTACAGTTTTCATGAAAAAGTCTGTGGGCCAAAACAAATGTGACATTAACCCATATATGAAAGTATATGTGCCTGTTTCTCTCTCTCTTTAACAATGGTAGCTGTAAGGAAAGGAGCACAATTGGGATCATGATGCTCTGGAAGGGAAGTTAACCCTGATGTCCCACATTTCTGTCAAAAATCCCCCCTCCTCTATGAAGATGTTACCAGCCCCAGAAGGGAAGCTTCGTGGCCCTCACCAAAGATACTACTTTGATGCTACTGACCTTAATGTATATCTATTTGCGAGGACTTCCCAGGAGGATCCCTCCGCCTGTGCTGCCTCTGAGACGGGCTTCCGTCTTGGATGAAACTTTTTCAGTTTTAAATCCAGTCAAAAGGGCTTTTTTGACCGGGGATAATTTCTTCCGGATAAGGAAGGAACGTGAGATTTCCCACACAGCTTTGTTGTGTTTGTTGGACACTGGAATTCATTAGAATTGTCTGTGAAAGAAGGTCTTCCAACAGCTCGGACGGAGCTAGGATTTCTAACTAGCTCAGCTGAATAAGTGAGCCGTTTTTTTTTCTTCAAAGAAAAACGGATTAACAGGCAAGCATCCTCCTGTCTATGCTCATTATTTTGTTATCTATACAGTTAAAGAGATTTGTCAAGGAACCAGCAATTAAGAAAACCTGGGTGAGTCAAAACCTTCTCTTTTACTCACAGAACTAAGGGGGAAGAAAATAAAAATAGCCTATCTTTTTTTATTGCAAAAAGCTGGCATATAAATCAGCATTATAAAGATTACAACGGATGAGGAGTTTCTGATTGGGTAACTTTTTGATTTATAAGACTTCTGTGTAATATATGTCTGGGACTATTTTTTCCGGTCTTTTTTTTTTTTGACGAATCTGCTCATTCCTTCTGCAACTAGTTATTTGGATGCTGTGAACTAAAGCTGTTTTTGCACTTCTGGTCATATAAGAGATAAGGAAATCCGTACTGTCTAGAGTGTGACGTCAGTTGGTTTGAAAGATTAACTCCTTTGTAACTGGATAAAGAAATAAACTGCTCTTTGCTTGGGACATTGAAAATTGAAGGAGTTTTGTTCCTTTGGTTTTAAGAATGACAATTAAGAAGATCATGGATGTACAAGAAGGGACTTTATCTTTAGATATGTTTCAGAAAATAATGAATGGGATTAAGTCAATAAAACAAGAACTGAGAAATAATAGACAAGCGTTGAGAATTGAATTTGACAAAATGAGACAGGAGCTGAAAGAAATTCAGGATTCTATGAGAAAGGAGAATAAAGATAGACCTGGAAAACCAAAAAAGGATGAAAGAAAAATTAAAGGCAAGGTTCAAACTATGGAGATTGGATTAAATATGGACTTGGAAAAAGATTTGGATTTCCTGGCTGTGATAGATCCTGAAGACAAATATTATGGTTTGGAACTCAGCGCTGTCCCTGAAGGAATTGATGAAGAGATTGGAGATAAAGATATTATCGGTTTGAAAAAATTCCTGGACTGGAAGGATTTGATGGAACTTGAAATGGAGAGAGTTAACAGAATTAATTCCTGTTTTGTGTCAATGGAAAAACCTTCAAGAGATGTGCTAGTGTATTCTGTAAAAAAGAGGAACAGAGATGCGGCTTTGCAACAATATTTCAGTGATACGTTCGGAATTGATGGCAAGGAAATATCTGTGATAAAGGAAATTCCTATCAGACTCTTATTATATGACTATGACAGCAAGATTATTGGGTGCATAAAGATGGAAGATGGAAGATGGAACGGATAATGGAAGAAGAGCGATTTGAAATTACTGGACTTAATAGACTTGATCAGTTGGATTAATTGACATGTTTATCTAGAAAAAAATTGATGGACATATATCTCAAGGATTGGAAACTTCTCTTTGACTTTTTGTGGAAGAATAAAATGATATGATGTTAATGAGATTTGATACCAACTAAGATAACCGCTAGAGGAAGGTGATTTTATAATCTATTAAGAGACAGGCTTGTTATATATTATAGACTTATAGCTGAACTACGACAAATCGGAAGTCAATAGTTTTTATTCTTTTTTTTTGCTTTTTTTATTGTATTGATCTGTGTGTTGTTTTTTTTTGTATTGTTCTGGTTTTGAAAATCTGAATAAAAATTAATTGAAAAAAAATGTATATCTATTTGCATAAGTGTTCCATGAAGGCCCCTCCAAGCTGGCGTATTATTGCGGTTGTGTTCTGCAACATGGTACATTCATGGTGGATTTATTCTGCTTTCTTAGTTTTTCTGTGATGCTTCCCCAATACTATCGCTGTCTGGACGGGCCATAGCGCAATCAAAGTGGGACAAAAATAAACCAGAACATTTGTGGCATTAAAAAGTACAGGAGTTCAGCAGGAAGTTGCAGGATAAGGACAGAATGGAAATGAAGCAGTGTGACCACCCCAAGACATTGGCAGGAGTAAAGAGAGACGAAAGCAGGGTCACATATGACTAGGGATAGGGGAGACATTTGACTCAGTGTGCATTTAAAGATGAATCTATAAAATTTGCACATTCTGAAACAATATGGAAGCGAACAAGAGCGTAGGCAGGAAGCTGAACAACAGCAGAAATCACCTTATTGCAGCCAGGGCAACTGAAACTCATCCAAAATAACTGAAGACAAGGAAGGGACAGTCATCTCTTGCACAGGTACTATATTCAAAGTGGTATCTAAGTTGAAGCACATCTAACCAATTTTACCAGCCAAGTATTTTACAAACAGGCATTGGTTTCTATCTAATGCAGTGGTTCCCCAACTTTTTTTCTCCACGGACCACTTCAAAATTGCTGAGGGTCCTCCTGGCAGAGCACTGAATGATTTTCCTACCTGCTGTAGCCACTGAAACACACTGCGCTAGAAGCTGTATGATTTTCAGTTGCATTCCAGTTGCTTCTTGTATTGCTTATGCGGTATTTTATTGTATTACAATCTGCATTCCGTAGAATTCAAATTGTAAAACAATTAAATACAATATAGGAATAACAGAAGCAATAAAATGCAATTAAAAATCAATATGAATATTTAATGTGGACACCTGAATGAAGCTCATGGACCACCGTTTGGGAACCTCTGGTTGAATGCATTCGTCCATGGACATAGCAAAATAAAAGAAGATACCAAACATTTAGAACTTTCATAAAAAGCAAAGGTTGCAATTAAAATAAATGCATCATATATATATATATTTGGAGCTTATGTATATATATTTATACACATTGATATATATTTATACTTTGAGTCACCATGACAATTTACAGCAATAGTGTCCAAGGACTTTTCATTGTGTCTGGCAACCTTTACAATATGGGAACTGAAGCACAGCCATCCTTCAAAATTCATACTTGTCCCTATTTTGCAAAGCAATTCTCCAAACAATCTGTTTACAAAAATGCTTATATTAGGGGAAAGTGTGCATACAACTGAAAAAAACAGTGGAAATAACTTATATTAGGAGAAATTGTTTGCAAAAATGTCTACATTTGTCAAAACTGCACAGACACATGTATGTGAGAAATGTGCGCTAAAATGCTGAAGAATTTTAATGAGGATTTATTTATTTTTTTAATTGCATACTGCTGCAGAAATGCGGAGAACTGAATTTAGGATTAGGAACACGAGAAATGGAGAGAACCGAAACTGGCAGATCTTTCCATCTCTACATATGACTGCCTGATAGCATCCTGAGCACAAATTATCATGGATGAGAAATCAAAAGGATATCTGGAGGGGGCAGAAATCAAACAAAAAGTAGACTAGGAAGCATATACAGGCAGCAACATATGTAGATCAAACAATACCCCTGTGCCAAAGGTCTTTGTGCATTTCAGGGTAGCATCTTTTCTGGAACAAACAGCCGTTATAGAAATTTGTGGTGAGCAAGAAACTGTAAATGGAGACATTTATGAGTTACTGCTCCAGGGAGAACAGGCTCGACCTTGCTCTGCGTATCACTTGGTGGATTTTCTATTTCAGACGTGATTTGTCTGTTCCAAGTAGCTCTGCTCCCGTCTTGGCACCGAAATTCTTCTCCCAGACTGTTTCACTTTTGGCTTTTATTCTACTCCAAAAGCTTTCTGGCTTTAACTACATGTACACAGGGAGTCACACAAGATGAAATAGTGAAGCTGTTCAGCCAATGCTTTTCCCATTCCCCCCCCCGCGCCCATCCCGCATAACTCAGTAAGACAGCTGCTCCTTGCCTATGTTGAATGAGGTGTGACTTTCCAAGCATTAAAAACATGAAGAAAACACTGGGAGGGATGTGGAGCCAGCCCTAACATTAGGGAGAGTGTGTTGACCGGCACAAGCAGATGATTTTGGATGTCATGAAAGGGCAGCAAATAGCTTGTTTAATTTATTATGACTATATTTTTACTGCCAGAATAAGGGAAGGCCTGTGGGATTTTCTGCAGATCATGATGGGAACATAGGAATAGAGGACGTTGCCTTAAACCAAGTCAGACTACTGGTCCATCTAGCTCAATATTGTTGACACTAACTGGCCGCAGGTCTCTGGGGTTCAGACAGCGGACATTCCCGAGGGGTTGAATTGGGGTCTTCAATATGCAAAGCAGATACTCCACCACTGAGCTACAGCCCTACCCATGATGGTGACCCCAGACCGAAGAACTCTTATAAGCAGGTATTGTAGTGCGCCTCCCCAATCTCCGAGCGGTGAGATCTCAGGGGTCCCTGCGCTCATCCAGGGTTTGTTTTCCTTTGGGAAGAAGGTCAGCGGAGACTGCGGTGTCTTTATGAAATATGGTTTATTTATTTACACACATTCCAACCTGAGCTTAGGATGGAGGGGTTCAAGGCATCAGCAGTCCAATATCCAGCTTTCCCCTCTGGGTTGCAGGTGGCATCCTAAAGCCATGGTGGATAGCCTCTCTGCCTGCCTCCAGTTCCCAGCCTTTCTCCTGACAACACTCCAAGAACAAACCTCTGCTAGCTGCAGGGGGGGGGGAAGGCTCTCCTGCAGAGTTTAAATGACAAAAGGATCTTCCTGGCCCATTCACCAGTTGCTGGGCACCTGAAAGACCCATTAGCAACCTGGCCGTGCTATTAGCTTAACAAAAGAAATTCATCTGGCCAGCTGAGCCAGCCCCACGGCACAGGATTCCAAATCAGAGGCTGGAAGGGGACTCACAGGGATCGTCCATTCCAACCCCCATGCTCATAACAATATTTTGTCTTCCATCAGTTTTGCCACTGGCACACGGGATGATAAACGAGGGGCGCAAACGTTTCCAAAAAACATAGGAGCCCGACAGATTTCCTAAGAAGCAACTTGGGGGAAGAGAAAACTCCGTGTATCGGGAATCCTGCTCTCAATGGCTCCCTTTACGAAGGGAGAGGCCATGGCTCAGCGGCAGAGCAGCTGCTTTGCATGCCAAAGTCCTAGGTTCAAGCCCTAGTATCTCCAGGTAGGGCTGGGAATATCCCCTACCTAAAACCCTGGAGGGCTGCTGGCAGCCAGTGTTGACGATACTGAGCTAGACAGATAAATGGTCTGGCTTCCTAGGCTCCTATGTGGAGTTCATTCAGGGAGGGCTGAAGGTCGGTAGCGGAGCATCTGCTTTGGTTGCAGACAGTCCCGGCTTCAGCCGCCAGCATCTTCACCAGAACTGGGAAAGATTCCTTGTCTGAAACTCTGGACAGCCACTGCCAGTCAGTGTCGACAACACTGAAGTAAATGCAGAGCTTGGAAAAGTTACTTTTTTGAACTACAACTCCCATCAGCCCCAGCCAGCATGGCCACTGGATTGGGGTGATGGAAGTTGTAGTTCAAAAAAGTAACTTTTCCAAGCTCTGAATGGATCTATGATCTGGCTTGGTTTAAGGCACCTCCCTATGCTCCTGCATCCTCATTTCTGTTCCCTTCAAGGAATTCATTCCCTACACCCAGAGATGAACTAATCTGACGTACCATTGCAATTTTCTTGTTGGGGAAAAAAACACACGTTTTGACCTGATCTTGGTGCTGTGTTGTGCCTCTTGGAATAAATGGGATAGAGAATTCAGTTCTCGCTATCTCCAAACATAACAATTCCAATTCAGGGTCCTTTTTCTGCATATAATGTTATGTTCTGAAAGAAGCCGTGTTCTGCATAATCATGTGAATGAACTAACAAGCATTGAACTTGTCAAGGATTATCGATACCTCGGCACAGTCCTTAACCAAAATGGAGACAATAGTCAAGAAATCAGAAGAAGGCTAGGACTGGGGAAGGCAGCTATGAGAGAACTAGGAAAGGTCCTCAAATGCAAAGATGTATCACTGAACACTAAAGTCAGGATCATTCAAACCAAAGTGGAAGACTGATCTGGAGGGAGTGGGATGCCCTGCTTGAGCTCCTTACAACTTATAGTATCTTGGAGCCCTGAACCACAAGGAGCACTCCCATTAGAAAGTGAGGAGGATACAACTGCAACATCACCCAGTACAGGAATGGGTGAGAAAATTGATTCAATTCACATTTCAAGCTAGATCTATCAAATTCAAACTTTCCGAGACAATCTGAGAACTGAAACACAACCATCCTTTGTAATCTGCACTTATTAAGATTTTGCAATGCTGTTCGCCAACCAAACAACGTTTACAAAAATGCATGTTAGGGGAAAGTGCGCATAAAAATGAATATATGAGTGAAAATAACATACAAAAATGCATTCTATGACAAAAAATTGCTTGCAAAAATGTGTACATTGGCCAAAACTGCCTGCAAAAATGTGTTTATTAGGAGAAATACGCGCTAAAATTCTGGAGGATTTTCATGAGGATTTAAAAATAAATAAATCACAAATTGCTGCAGAAATGTGGAAAATTGAATTTAAGATTGGAAAAATGAGAAACTGGGAGAACCAAAATGGACAGAAGCCCACCCTACCCCAGTATAACTGAAGTATCATTGAGCCTTTCCAGATGACCTGTTTATTGAGCATTCATACTGATTTGCTTCCACCGAGCCGGCAGGTAGGTTATGTCCTGTCTTCATGGAGCATTTGTTCTGATTTATTTGTGGGGAGGTTGCATGGCAATGAACATTAACCTTGATTTGCTTATGCGGCGTTTATACACCTTCCCGTTATCATTTGGTCATTCCACATTACTCAATGCACTTCCTCGTCACTTTCTTAACCGCAAAAAAGTCTGTGTTTTTTAAGTGGATTCGTTCTGCCAGGTGGCAGAGTGTTCTTTTTGATTTTGCTTGCACAAAGCTTGTGCAGAGGTTGTACGGTTCCTGCTTTTCACTGAGCAGTCGTCCTGATCTCTCTGTGTGTGTGCAAAGGTTATATGTCTTCCCAACGATCGATCATTATCCCCCATTTTGGGTGCATCTCTCCCCATCATTTTCCTAACTACAAAACCTCAGGTTTCTTTTTTCCAAAAAGTGCATTTGTTGCAACAGACCCCCTTCATCCACTTAAGTGATGAATCCCCCATGCAAAATACTGACAGCCTGGAGGTGCCAATTCACTGGGCCCTCTAGCGTCCAGATACTTTCTGCGGTCTTGTTTTCCTTCCGGAGAAGCTGTTTATTGAATGCTGTTGCGTTCCTGTACCTCTGGAATGACAGGAATTTGAGGTGGAACAGTGCAAAGGTCAGAGTCCCTGTAGGACAATATACACTCAGGGCTGCAGTAAACAGGTTGATGGCGCAAGAGGACACTTCCAGATAGTCACTTACTTTGAATTCATATAGAATAATGAAGCCTGAAACTGTGAGCCTCCGTCTTCCACACTTCACAACCTCCACTATAGGAATGACCCTCTTCGGCACATAACTAGATTGGAGACAACCCATGTCTTCACCTTGACATTTTGCTCTCCTTTCCAAACATCTCGGCCCTGTTTAGGGATGGAAAGATCTGTCAGCTTGGGCTCTCTGTTTTTCATTTTTCCCATAATAAAATTAGTTCTTCTCATTTCTGTAGCAATTTGTGATTTTTAAAAAAATCCTCATGAGAATTATTCAGCATTTTAGTGAGCATTTCTCTTAATAAACACATTTTTGGCAGGCAGTTTTGACAAATGGATACATTTTTGCAAACAGGTTCTCATCGTATAATGCATTGTTGTATATTATTTTCACTCAGATGTTCATTTTTATGCACACTTTCCCCCAATGTATGCATTTTTGTAAACATTGCTTGGTTGGTGAACTGCATTGCAAATTGTAAATTTCGAAGGATGGCTGTGTTTTGGTTCTGAGATTGTTTCGGAGAGTGTAAATTTGATAGATTTGGCTTGAAATGCTTTAAAAGAAGATTAGACAAATTCATGGAGGACAGGGCTATCAGTGGCTACTAGCCATGATGGCTGTGCTCTGCCACCCTAGACAGAGGCAGCATGCTTCTGAAAACCAGTTGCCGGAAGCCTCAGGAGGGGAGAGTGTTCTTGCACTTGGGTCCTGGTTGCGGGCTTCCCCCGGGCACCTGGTTGGCCACTGTGAGAACAGGATGCTGGACTAGATGGGCCACTGGCCTGATCCAGCAGGCTCTTCTTATGTTCTTAATTTCTTGCCCATCCATAGTTCTGTTTAAAGGAAGCACTGGGAGCAAGTAGAGATGGGGGAGAGATTTGATTCAGTTTGCACTGAGAAAGGCAAACCTACCTGATTTGCACTTTCTGAAACATTACATGAGTGGGGGGGAAAAGCCATCCTATAAAATTTGTACTTCTTTGAATTTTGCAGCGCTGTTCTACTTCCAAGTAACATGAACAAAAATGGTTTTGTGTGTGCGCGCATGTGTGTGTATGTATGTGTATGTATATATATATATATATATATATATATATATATATAGTGCACTCCATTAGGGAAAATTGCTTTGCAAAATGTATATATTATTAAACAGAAAGGAATACAAATTGTGTATATGAGGAGAAATTTGCACTAAACTGATGGATTTTCATTAGGACTTTTTAAAAAAATCACAAACTGATATGGAAAGGTGGATAATGGAACTTCAGACTGAAAAAAATGAGAAACTGATGAAAACTTGAAATTGACAGGTTTGCCCATCCTCAATAACGGGATACGGAACATCCTGGGGTAAAAATTGCACCTGCTCTCTCTCTCTCTCTTACACAAACACACACACTCAATGTATAGTCTCCTTGATGTTCCAGAACTCCCCTCAAATTTCATATGACAAACCTTGAGGAACTCATTTTGGGGACAAACCAGACGTGATAGGTTTGTAAATACCCTCCCTGCTCACATATAAGCAGGAATAGGATCTCACAAGGAATACAAGGAGTGTGTGTGCATGCGTGTGTGTGTGTGCGCGCATGTGCAGAAGGCTCTAGTTATCCCAACCATTAGCCATGGTGGTTGGGGCTGATGGCACTTAGCGTCCGGCAGCGTCCTGGGGGGCCAGAGGTTCTTCACCTCTGCTCTAAACCCTCTGGACATCTGGAGATGCCTTTCTGAACTGACAGTAGTTCCAAGATTCTCTCTCTTTCCCATCCCCACCCCCTGCTTTCTGGCTCTGTGATGTAAATCTTATGCCTGCTCGCGCTTGGGGCAGTATTCATCAAACACGTCCCGTCGATGCCAGGATTGCCACTAGTGCAATCAGACTTTCCCCCCTCTCCTCCCCCCAAGCACCCTGGGCCAGCGGAGGCTGCTCCATTAGGGCGAAGGGGGCACTGCCCTACCAAACTCAGGCTGCCCTTCCCAGCCCCCACCCACTTACCTTCTTACATGCAGGCAGTAGAAACAGTGACATTGCCTCTCAACTGCCTCCTCCTCGGACTCAGTGTTGCCCTCACAGAACTTGGCAGAGAGGAGGAAGAGGGTGCATGCAGTCAAAACTAGGATGAGTTGGCTCTGCCTGTCATTGGTGCTGGCTCTGACTACTGTTGGGTGCTCTGCCTTCTGCCCTGTCAGTCTCAACAGGCACCAGGTAGGGATGGAAAGTTCTGTCCATTTTTGTTCTCTCATTTTCTTATCTTTCTGATCTTAAATTCAGTTCTCTGAATTTCTGCAGCAATTTGCGAATTTTTTTTTAAAAAAAACTCCCGATGAAAATTCTCCAGCATTTTAGTGCTAATTTCTCCTAATTAACCCATTTTTTAAAGTTTTGACCAATGTTACACATTTTTTGCAAGCAATTTCTCATCACCTAATGCATTTTTGCATGTTCTTTTCAGGCATATATTCATATTTTTATGCACACTTTCCCCTAACATGCACTTTTGTAAACGTTGCTTGGTTGGCAAACTGCATAAAAAAAATCTGAATTAAGTGCAAATTTTGAAGGATGGCTGTGATTTGGTTCTCATGTTGTTTTGGAAAGTGCGAATTTGATAGATTCACCTTTACATGCAAACTGAATACAAATACTCGCCCTTCCCTAGCATAGCCACCACCATCCTGTGTCCTCCTCAAATCTGCTCCAAAGAGTTGGGGGAACTCCTAGAACAGATTTAGGGGGCAAACGGGGGGGAAGGCAGGGGGAGGCATCCCATTGTGTGCTAAAAATAATCCTTGTGCTGCCGGGACACTATGTTGGATACAAGCATTGTTATTTCTTCTCCACTAGCAGAGAATCCCAGCAGGGACACATGACTTTGTACCACTCTTCAGAGACGTTTATCTTTAACATTTTATGTACTTAAAACTGGAGCATGTATCGTTTGTGGGGCTATGAATCCTTTGCCACTCATGCATATGATGGAAAGTCCAGTTATAAACATAAAACACCAACAAAGACAAGATTTATATATTGCTTAATCAGAAATATCTCATTTATGTAATAGTGGAAAATGATCAATTTAAACATAGTGATAAAATCAGACTTTAAAAACAGCGGGCAATAAAATTATCAAAAAGTAAATAAAATCAACACTTTAAAAAACAAACATAACATAATAAATTATAGACAATCATAGAACTGGAAGTGATATTAAAGGTCATCAAGTCCAACCCGCCTGCTGATAATAGCATCCCTGATATGTGGTCATCCAGCCTCTGCTGAAAAATATCTTGTGAAGGATAGAAAACCACCTTCCAGGGCAGAGGATCTCCAGTTTTCATACAGGAGTCTGTTCCCAGCTCAACCTGGAGACACGCAGGATTGAACCTGGGACCTTGAGCAGCAGATGCTCTGCCATTGAGTTGCAGCCCTTCTCCAAACTCTCAAGTTTAGTCAAGATACATCATCTAAAAATAAAAATGTGCTTCATACTTTGGAAAGATCCCTGGTAGACAAGAAAAAATTGGTGTGTGTGTGTGTTAGGTCTGCTCCCCAACTTCTTGCAGACTCAGAGGAAAGAAACACAGACGCAGGGAGAAGCAGAGCTTGGAAAAGTTACTTTTTTGAACTACAACTCCCATCAGCCCTAGCCAGCATGGCCACTGGATTGGGCTGATGGGAGTTGTAGTTCAAAAAAAGTAACTTTTCCAAGCTCTGGAGAAGATAGAACCTCTCCTAGCAACCAGGAGAAGGGATCTGCAGGATTTATTTTTAAGGAACAGCATTCTGTTGATAATACAAAAAAAGTCAGAATGACAACATTCTCACTTTCTACAAGAATAGCAAGCAAAAGAAAGGATCATCTGTTTGCTTGCAACACTTGTTGGTGGATGGTACTATTAATCTGTTGTCAGGAACAATCCTGCCCTGCTGGGCGGGAGACAGGCTATGATCTAATAAGTTGTCTTCCAGTTTCTATGAGATTCTATGATTCCTTTGTGTAGAGAGATGGCTCTTTTTGTTGCAGAGACCATTGATAAATGGGGTAAATAAAGTTTTGTTTTTTTAAAAAACTCCTTGTTTTTCTAATTCTTCTTTTGCTGTACAGGGAACAGAAATATCTCAATATGCACGATCACAGCCAGCAACAAGAAAGGGCATTTTAATTTCTGCATCCCTACCCTGAGTTTTCAGTTTGGGCAAATTCTGAGCGAAGAGGGGAAAGTGGTTTTCTCCCCCACCCAGTGCCATCACGCTTGGCCTGGCTTTGCCCTGCGTAAAAACCTTGTATTCTGCAAAGCAGGGATAGGGAACCTGAGGCTCTCCAGACGTCCTTGGACCGCGAATCCCACCATCCCCGACTGTTGGCCACATTGGCTGGGGCTGAGGTGAAGTGGAGTGCACATGGAGGGCACTGAGTTCCCCATCACCCTGCTGTAAAGCGAGCTGCTCTGCTAATAAGATGTTTTAAAAATGCTTTGTTTTGAAGTTTTTTGTGTGTTTTATCGCTTGTTTGCTGCCCCAGGTTCCTTCTGGGAGGAAGGGCGGGATACAGATTTCATAAATAAATAAATAATAACTAACCAAAAGTCTCATGATCAGGAATGGGTTGCCAACTTTTCAACCCAGCCTTGCTCCTCTGTCTTGGTGCACACGTCCATCCTGCTCTTCCTTGCTGCTGCCGTTCTCCCTTCCCAGCAGTGCAGACAGGTAATTTAAGACCCTGAACTTACAGGTGGGCCCCTTTTAGACAGCCACGTGTATTATTTCAACTGTGAAGCACAACATTCATATTTCTCTTCTCCCCAACACCTCCAGCCAGCGCTTTACAAATGCTTCTGCATTCCTGATAGGTTAGAATAAAATAAAAACAAAAGACAGCTTGCCAATCCTGATTTTTTAACATAATAAATACTCTAAGGATGTGCAGTTTTGCATTTGACTCACAGCACCATCACTACAGGAATAAAATGGGCTTTGCTTCTGTTGGCCTGATGCTAAACATATTTATTTGGGGGTAAGCACCATTTTGATTTGGAAAAGGATCATTTATGAGAGGGAAAGAGCTACAGTTGAGTGGTAGAGTGTCTGCCTTACATGCAGAAGGTCCCGGGTTCAATCCCCGGCAACTCCAGGTGTGGCTGGGAAAGACTTCCTGTCTGAAACCATGGAGAAGCCACTGCCAGTCAGTGTAGACAATGCTGAGCTAGATGGACTAATGGCCTGGCTCAGTATAAGGCAGCTCTCGATGTTCCCATTAAAGAAAAAAATAATAAGATGTGCATCTGTAAGTGTGCACATGCCTGGCCAGTCACCACAACTATAAAACATTTTATTAAAATAAGATGCTGCGGCAACCAGCATCGAGCCTGGTGGATCCCCGGATTGACCCTATTGACCTAGGAGTCAACACCAGGCCTGTTTGCTGCTGCCTCTATAATCTGCCACTTTCTAGATTGTCATTTGGGGGCTGCCTGTGATGTGGGGTCCTAGTCTTTCACTCCGAGGCTACGCTCCATCTGTACCATTCTCCTACCCTCTCACTGTCTTATCTCCCCCCCCCAGTCAAAGTTTAGACTGAAAACTCCAACTGAATGAAAGTGACGTTGTGTTTGTTTTTATGCCCCTCCGTAAAGTGTTCTGTACCTTTGTGGTGTAAGAAAGAAGAACAATTAATCATCATCATTTGAGCAGTACACAAAAGTAGAAAATTTAAGAATTAGGAATTAGAGTCCAGGAAAACATGGATAAACATATACGTCTTAATTAGGGTTGCAAGGTCAGAAGCATCCCAAACCCTAAGATTTCAGGGGCGGGCCCTAGTGATATCACAGGGGCATGCCCTAGTGATGTCATTAAGCACAATACTCTAAGTATCAATCACAGTTGCTTGGAGCATTCAATTAAAACATTTTTTCTCTGATTGGAAATTAAGATAGAAATCTTAGCTAAAAGATGGAGCCTGGGTAGGGTACATTTAATCTAGTCTACTTGCTTTTGGCAAGAAAGGTTTAAGTCCCTTCAGGCCAGGCCAGTCACCAGAAGGCCACTGTAGGAAAAAAGGAGCCTAGCGTTGTAGAGATGTTAGATGGGAGCACTTGGGAGTAAAGATTGATGCCCCTGAAGGCTACAATTCTAAACACACTTACTAAGGGATGAAGGCCCTTAGAACTCAACAGGACTTACTTCTGACTAGATATAGTTTGGATTGTGCTGCTGGTAAAGGTCGACTAGGGATCCTCTTCAAAAACATCCATATCCAAGCAGGGTTGGCAACCCCTGCCTGGAATGTCCTGCCCCATCTTTTAACGTGGCTGCTCCAAATTTCTTTACAGATTGACCCTTCACTTCAGAAAGAGGTCTGAGAAATGAGTAAGAGTAAGAAGATTCTCTACACTTTCTATCTACCCTGTGGGCTGCTATAAACTCACTCACAGCAGCTTGGGAACAACAATTGCAGCCACACTTCCAAATATGTAAATTCTATTTTACCACTACTGAGCAAGAAACAGTCATTCATCCAACAAGGTGCATCATCAATGGGTTTTAGGGGGTTGAGCTGAGTGCATGGAACCACTGCTGTTGCTTCTATGAATGTAAGGGAGTGAGGTGAAAGTTAAGTGAAATGCAAACAGAAAAGAAAAACAAAAGATGGGGATGCTTTCCTAAATGCAATACCATAACAACGACAACAAGATTCCTATGAGTCTGGCAGACAAGTCAGCATCCCACAACCAGTCAGGATTCATAACCAAAAACCAAAGCTAAAAAAATCCTGGCAGCCAGTCAGCCAAGGTCACAGAAATCCACATGCAGCACAACCTGACCTGGGGGCTACAGTTAATGCTGACATGAGTGAGATCCTATTAGCACATAATACTTCTGCTCTGAAATCTGCATTGGTTGCTGATTTGCTACCAGGCCAAGTTCAAGGTGTGATTTCCATATTATGGGTGCCACATAGTACTTGTTCTGCTCTTGTAAGAAATCAGTCCTTGAATGTGGCAGCACCTACACTTTGGAACTCCTTGCCTATTGACATTAGGCAGATGTCTCTTTCAGCACCTACTAAAACCATTTTTGTTTAGGCAAACCTATCCAGGCATATATAAGCTATTGTGTTTTACCTGTTTCATGGTTATTGGATTTTAAAGGGATTTATTTCTTAGTGTGAACTGCCTTGGTTTCCAGTCACCAACCCTACCTCACACAGTTGTTGGAAAGACTCCATATATACACACACACTGCAGATGTAAAAATACATACATCCCATATAATAGTTTGTTGTCAAACCAGTTGGTCATTGCAGAACATTTTTTTAAAATCAGTATTAGTTTCCTACATAATAAAAACTGTGATATCTAAGTAAGCCCTGCCTAATTGCTTTAAAAAATAGGATTGGAGAGGAAGAGAAAGATTTACAACACAAACACAATTCTTGGCTATGCTCACTCAAAAGTCCCATTAATTTACAACACAATCCTAACCATGTCTACTCAAAAGTAAGTCCTATTGAATTCAGTGGAGTTTACTCCAGGTATGTGGGATTAGCTTTGCAGCTTTACTCCCAGAAAAGCGAGTATTGGATTAAAGCTTCATATTGGAAAGGTTTTGAAAACACTGCCCTCTTCAACAGCCAGGGTTTGACTCCTGCACACAAGAGGGGAAAAACCTGACAGCTATATACTTACTCAATTTATCAGATTTTCAGATAAACAGGAAAAAACAACCATTTTCTGGCTTTGCAGTGAGGTCTAGGCTCCGCCTGGAGGTCAACAAATCACAACCCTGACTTCACTTATTGACTACAAACCTGAAAGGGAGGGGTTAGAGCAGTCAGCTAAGAGATCATTTCACGGAAGTTGGGGGGGCGGCTGACGTTTTGGTGTATATCTTGAGAACCAGACCACCTAGAAACTTAATTTTTTAAAATTAAAGCTAAGAGTCTTGAGATTAAGGTGACTCGCCCAGAAATCCAGAGAGGACCCCCAAAAGCTAGAGTATCAGCCCAAAAACTGGACGCCTGGTATCCCTAGCATAATAACAACAATAATAATCCTGTGAGAAGCTGTATTTGTTGCTGCAGATCAAAAAGTAGTGTGAGCACATATGCGTCATCAAAAAAGAGGAAATGCATCATAAACAAAGGGGACAAAAAAGGATGCCTAAAAACGTGTATATGCTAATTTATAGGTATAGATGCAAATTTCAGTTACTGCCACTTAAACAGAAACGCAACACATCTCACCATACATTTCATCTGTGACCAGGTGTCCTGTGCACCTGCTCAGTCTGCTGTCTGGGTGCTGATGGGCAACTTTAAGACCCCCTTCTTAGGATTCTTAACCTTTAAACCGGGCTCGGTCTGGACAATTCTTCAAACAGAGCCCTGATAGCCCTTCCTATTGGAGGAGTGTGCTCTATAAAGTAAGACACACTTTAGTTAAAGAGCACAGCATTGGTGGCCAGTTGAAAAGCTGGCAATTCTGGTAACCAATACTGGAGCTAGAAAAACAGAACCTCTTAGAAATTACTCCGCTCGATCTCTAAGTCATCCAGACCCTTGTGGTTCATTTTCTTCCCACTTATTTTTATTAGCCAGCTTGGACCATCAACATATCATATTCAGATAACTTCAGTTTCACCAGAGCTCCATTCTCTACAATAATTATTTTCCCTCAGGCAAAAGCATTCGATTCTCTGCAGTTCATATCACAGTTTCTAGCAATACAAAGCGAAACTATGCCCTCTACTGGTTCCTACAAGGCAGTTAGAAAAAGGAAAAGGTGGAAAATTGAATAAGGAAATGTACATTAAAAATGTTTAATTTTTAGTATTCTTGCTAACTGGACAAATGAAAGTCTATTTATTTAATTTATATCCCACCCTTCCTCCCAGAAGGAGTTGATGTTATTCACATCATTTGGTCTTGCATGGTTGTTCCCCACACCCTTTCCTTTGTTTGCAGAGCAATCCTCACTACAGAAAACTGGTGTAACTTGGGCCAGCGTACTGTATTTAGACTGGGTGTAAATTACCCTCGCTGGATCGTCACTTTGCAGTGGTGAGTGGGCTTGCGTGTTTCAGTGAACCCTGTGAGCGATGCCATTGGGAGTCATGTACTCCCAGCAGGGTCACCCATGGGGGTAAGGTCAAGGGAGAGGAACCAGACAAAGAACGATCCAAGAAAGTCCTCAATGGCAGAACAGGCGGAGGATAACAATGTGTACGTTACAACGGCTATGAAGGCAGATGAAGGCTGCAGGAGATAAAAGACTTTCAATCGTCGTGGTATCCATGCCATTGGATCAAAGCCTTTTTCTGTCAAGATTGTGTGTTAATCATCGTGCACCAATCTCCCCACATAAAACAAATTCACGTACAGGCATCTTCCAACTTGGAAGACAATCTTACTCGGTCATGAGTGATCGCCAACCAAATTACCCTTAATCCAAATTCCATTCAGGGGCCTCTGGGAGGGGCTACTCTGGCTCAGCCAGCAGGTCAGTGTGGACCAGTGTTTTGAGGATAGTTGCCTAACCAAGGTAAACAGGGTTTGGAATAGGGTTGCTGGTATCCGATTTTCAGCCGAGACTCCGGTTTTTGGGGGTCCTCTCCGGGTCTCCAGGTGACTCACCTTAATCTCTAGACTCTTAGCTTTCATTTTACAAGTAAAGTTTCGAGGTGGTCTGGTTCAAAAGATATAAACCAAAATGTCAGGCTCCCCCCCCCATTTCTCTTAGTACCGACTGCACTAATCCCTGTCCTTTCAGGTTTTTAGCCAATACGTGAAGTCAGGGTTGTGATTGACAAGACTTGTTGACCCCCAGACAATACCTAAATCCACAGTTTCCTTTTCCTGCTTGTCTCACATCAGGAATTTAGTAAAAATATAGCTTTCAGCAGCATAAAGAGTACTTTCTCTGTACAGGATTGGGACTTGCTTCTGAGTAAACATGCATAGGATTACACTACAACAGAAGATCACAGTAGGATCTTGGTAGATATAAAAGTGTACATGTAAGGTTTTTTTAATTACTTGCAAAAATGGTATAGTATACTTTTTATTTTTCAAATAATTTTTGAACAGAAGTTTTAAAAAGTGTACTTGCTGCAGTGTTATACTTTTTCTAATTAAGGAGTCAAACGAGTTTAAATTTTACTGGAATGTGCAAGAGGGCAGCTTATTTGTCTTATTCATAACCTGTCTTATTCATAACCTGCTTTCCAATATGAATTTTTTCTGGGAGTAAACCTGCAAAGCTAATTCCACATACCTGGGAGTTAACCCCACTGAATTCAATAGGACTTACTTTTGAGTAGACATGGTTAGGATTGTGCTGAAAATCAATGGGACTTTTGAGTAAACATAGAAAAGGATTGTGTTGTAAATATTTCTCTGCCCCTCCGATCCTTTTATTTTTTTAAAGCAGTTAGGCATGGCTTACTTAGGGTTCACTGCTTTTATTTGGCAGAAAACTAATACTTATTCAAAAAAAATTCTGCAGTGGCCAACTGGTTTTGACAATAAACTATTATATGGCTTGTATCTATTTTTACATCTCCAGTGTGTGTGTATATAGAATATTTCCAACAACCCTGTGAGGTAGGGATGGAAACGAAGGCAGCTCACAACAAGAAATTAAATCATTTCAAATCCAATAACAGTAAAACAAATATAAAATAGTTGCAAAACAGCTTAAAGTGGCCTGATTCTGAATTTTGGATTGGTTGAGTGAAGTTCCTTATCATTGAATTGCAGTCCTGTGCGTGCTTCCCTGTCTGAGTAAGCCCCATTGAATACATTGGAACTTGCTTCTGAGTAAATATGCATAGGATTGCACTATAAATATATTTACAGGTTGTGTAAATAATAAACATCTTTGACATTCATGCTTATATAAATATTTCTTCATACTATGTCTTGATATGTATCTGATTTCACACTATGGTTGTAAATTATTATTTACAAATTATTATTTCATCTACATTTTAAGTGTGTCCTTCCTTGGGGTGGTCATGGTCCCCCTCTGTTGTTTTCACCCTGAGGGGCAGATAAGGCTGACAGATGGTGCATAGCCCATGGTCAACCAGTATACTTTGTAGCTTATTTCCATTTTAAAATGTAATTAAAATGATTTATACATGGGCAAAGTTTATGAAGTAATGCAGATCCACATAATACATTTAAAGCACATACAACTCGCATTTAAAGCACATGACTTCCCCTAAAGAATCCTGGGAAGTGAAGTTTCCCCCTCACAATTGAATGTGCTTTAAATGCATAGTGTGGATCCACCCCAGTATGCTGTGCATTCATTAGTGAATTGAAAAGAACAATTTTAAAAGATACTTTTTTAAACAGGGCTGTAGCTCAGTGGTAGGGCACATGCTTTGCATGCAAAGGTCCAAAATCTCTGGAAGAGACTATTGCCCGGAATCCTGGAGAGCCAATGCTAGTCCATGTCATCAGTACAGAGCTAGAAGGTACCAAATGGCCTGACTTGGTACAAAAGAGGGAAGCGACCCAAGGGCCACAGTGACTCCTACATTTATTTATTTATTTTATTTACAACATTTATATACTGCTTTATTGTAAAAAACCTCAAATCAGCAACAAGTACAGATTTCAGAGCAGAGATGTTGTGTGCTGATAGGATCTCACTCATGTCAGCAATCGTGCCACAGCATTCTGCACTAACTTCAGCCCCTGGGTCAGGTTGTGCTGCATGGGGATTTCTGTGACCTTGGTTGACTGGCTGCCAGGATTTTTTTAGTTTTGGTTTTGGGTTATGAATCCTGACTGGTTGTGGGATGCTGAGTTGTCTGCCTGACCCATAGGAATCTTGTTGTGGCTGGTATGGTGTTGCATTTAGGAAATCTTCACTGTCTTGTTTTTCTTTTTCTCTTTGCATTTCAGTTACCTCTGACCTTATTGCCTTACATCCATAGAAGGAACAACAGTGGTTCCATGCACTCAGCTCAACCCCCTTGAAATGGAAATGGACTGCCTTCAAGTCGATTCCGACTTGTGGCGACCCTATGAATAGGGTTTTCATGGTAAGCGGCCTTCAGAGGTGGTTTACCATTGCCTTCCTCTGAGGCTAAGAGGCAGTGACTGGCCCAAGGTCACCCAGTGAGCTTCATGGCTGTATGTGGATTCAAATCTTGGTCTCCCAGGTCACAGTCCAACACCTTAACCGCTATACCACACTGGCTTAACTCCCTTAAACCCACTGAAGATGCACCTTGTTATTTGCATGATGGTTTGTTTCTTGCCCAATCGTGCTAAAAGAACATGCACATACTGGGAAGTGTGGCTTCAACTGCTGTTGTTCCCAATCTACTGCCTGTGAAAGTAGACCAAACCATGTGTGTTTTCTCTCTGTTAGTTATTACTCACTGGAATTGGCTTGGCTGTCAAAGTGAGTTTCTAGTAGCACACAGAGTAGGCAGGAAAGAGTAAAGAATCTTCTTAATTCTTACTCATTTCTCAGACCTCTCTCTGCAGTGAAGGGTCAAGTCTGTAAAGAAGTTTGGAGCAGCCATGTTAAAAGGCAGGCAGGCATTCCAGGCAGGGGGTTGCCAACCCTGCTTTGATATGCGTTGCAGATGATCTCTAGTCAAGCCTTACCAACAGCACAATCCTGACAATATCTAGTCAGAAGTAAGTCCTGTTGAGTTCTATGGGGCTTCATCCCTTAGTAAGTGTGTTTAGAATTGCAACCTTCAGGGGCATCCTAAAATAGTTTTGTGCCCCAAAATGCACCACAGGACATGGCCAGTAATGGCACATGTGGTGGGGCAGAGCCATCCTTCCAGCACCGCTGTCGCTTCTATTTAGCTACGCAGGGTGTGTTGGGAGTAAAGCCTCAATGCCTGTTACAAGTGATCTGTACCAGTTGGAGGAGGCAGAAAGGCAATCAGTTCTTCCCTCTGCTGAATCCTCCTCCTGTTTTTGCAGGCTTAGCTCCTCCCCTTCCTCCCTTCTCTTCCTGTCTTTGTAATGGCTCCCTGAGTACAAGCCACATGGCTGCTTCAGCATGTATGACTTCACCTCTTTGCAGTAACAATCCTTAAGTTTCTTTATTCTTTCAACTACCAGACTTTAACCAACCAATTATTTCTGCACTCTGCTGCAATATAGATCTATATCTATAGATAGATAGAGGAGGCAGAAAGGCAATCAGTTCTTCCCTTTGCTGTGTCATGGCCCCATCGGAGGACTCATCAGTCAAGGATGACTCGGGAGTAACAGCAGCAGACCCAGGAGCAGCAGACCCAGAAGGAGAAACAGAGGAAACTCCTGAGAACCCAGCTCCTTCTCCCCCTCAGCTGCAGAGCACCCCAGGGACAGCAGAGGCCCTGCAGCCAGACGCAGACAGTGAACAGGATACTCCCCCCTCACCTGCAGAACGTAGACAGCAGAAGGTCAGGCAGAAGAGAGGCAGGCCTGTCCACTTAAGGCCAAAACGCTAATGGCTCACACCTGCTGACAAACCTGCTCCTTAAAAGACAAACCTTGGCTGCAGCTTGTTGCTGACTACAACATCAGGCGTGGCTTTATGTGTTTCCAGATTCCCTGAACCTTATCTTGGACTGACCCCTTGGCAATTGAACCCGGACCTCTACTGGCCTCGCTTCTGGCTTGGCACGTAAGCTTCGAAAGGGCCTTGCCCTTATCATTCTTCATCCTCGTTAGCCTGGCAGATTTACAACCAAGCTGCCGGCTAAGGACTTTCCCGCCCTAGTAAATACCCAGGAATTCCCAGCCCCCGCCTGCACTGCTGTCTCGGTGCAGAGCTGACATGCTGATTCCTCCTCCAAATTTGGTTGTTTTTGCAGGCTTAGCTCCTCCCCTTCCTCCCTTCTCTTCCTGTCTTTCTTCTCAGTAATGGCTCCCTGAGTACAAGCCACATGGCTGCTTCAGCGTGTATGACTTCACCTCTTTGCAGTAATAATCCTTAAGTTTCTTTATTCTTTCAACTACCAGACTTTAACCAACCAATTATTTCTGCACTCTGCTGCAATATAGATCTATATTGGAAACTCCAAGAGGGTGGAGGCAAGGCTGGATGTACAGTTGTACCAGCAGGACTACTGTCACCATCTGGCACTCCTTCCAGCGCATCCACAGATCCCTGGCTTTACCGCTGCCCTGCCCCAACCCCATCCAGGGAAGCAACAGCAACACCCGTGTCAGAAGGGCGGCTCCACCCCACCACACATGCGGCTACTCGATGGTGCCCCATTGCCAGTGTCGAAGGAAGATTCACCTGCCAGTTAGTAGAGATGGGCAAATCGGTCAGTGTTGGTTTTTGCCTGTTTCTCATTTTTCCTACTTTAAGTTCAGTTCTCCACATTTCCATATCAGTTGGCAATTAAAAAAGAAAAAGTCACGATGAAAATTCATCTCCTAATGCACACCAGTTTGTATGGAATTCCCTGACATGCACATTTTTGCAAAGCAATTTTCTTTTACATTTTTATGTGTTATTTTCACCAATAGATGCATTTTTACGCACTTTCCCAGACTATATGCATTTTAGTACACATGACTTAGATGGAGAACTGAATTGCAACATTCAGAGAAGCGGAGATTCCAACGGATGGCAGCGTTTCAGGTTGTGTATTGGTTTGGAAAGTGTGGATGAGGTAGGTTCGCTTTTAAATGCAAAGTGAATCAGATTTCTCCCCTAACCTTAGCAGTTGCTCAGCTCTTGCACATGGCTTGGGGGGGGCTCTTGTCCTTTGCGTTAAGCAGCAAAATGCCTTGGGCGATCCTGCCGATTGGCCAGAAAGAGGGTGGCGGAAGCACACACACCTCCTGTGCTCTTAACAGAAGTTTAATCTACAGAAATCAGTCGGTGAAGCTGTTCACAGAATGAAGCTAAATGTCCTGGCCAACTCCATTGGATTCAGACTCAGACTCAGTGGTGTGTTTTGCTCCGTTGTGCTTAATCTGGAATTTCTGCTTGGAGCGTTGCATAGATCAGTTTACAGATTAATAGGATTCTGCATCTCTAAACAGCATAACTAGGCATGACTATTATTATTTATTTATTTCATTTATACTCCGCCTTTCTTTTCATGATAGAAACCCAAGGCGGCTTATATATGGTTCCCAGGCAGTCTCCCATCCAGGCACTGACCAGACCTGACCCTGCTTAGCTTCAGCAGGGAGCTGGCCACATGTGCCTTCGGACCATAGCCTGGGACCTCCTCAAAGTTAAGAAGTTTTTGCAGCAACTAGAAACACACCTTGAGACCTTTTAAGTCTTCCTCCTTGTGCGGGGAAGGTTTCACTGAACGGGATTGCGTGAGCAAGCGGGCATTCCTCCTAAATGCAAAAACTGGAGCTACCAGTGCACACCTGCGTATCTGTCGGCGTGTCCTGGGTGATGGTGGTGGTGGCATTCCATCAAGATCCATCTCAGTAACTCATGTTGAGCATCGGATTCCTCCTCCTCTGGCGGCAGCGCGTGGTGGCGGCTTGGCCGAAGAGAGGGGTGGTCAGACAGTGTTCCATCTCTTTAACTGGAGCTAAGATGTTGGAACTGTCACTGTCAAAAGCGTTGAAGCCTTCTGCTTCAGCATCCCACTATTGCAAGCCCCTGGGCCCCATTCTATCTCTTCCTACTCTTGACCACTCAGGAACGCTCCATGGGATCATGACACTAAACCTAATTACCTGCTAACACAGATCAACCTGCTCGTAAAAGAACCGCTTCAAAAGCTATGTATCCTGAGTTCCTCAGCGCCAACCTGTGACATTTTGCTGCCTGAAATGGAGCCCAGATACCAAAAACAAAAATAAAAACCTTGCTTGAAAGGGAGCTCAAATGGTGCCCCCTCCCTGGCTAAGACTAGGGATGGGCAAGAAATTCAATTTAGTTTGCGTTTCAAGCTCAATCTATCGAGTTCGCACTTTCCGAAACAATATGAGAACCGAAACATAGGCATCCTTCAAAATTCAGTTATTTGAATTTTGCAATGCAGTTCGTCAACCAAACAATGTTTACAAAGGTGCATACAGGAATACCCCGCTAAACGGACCTTCACCTTACGGACACTCGAGAGTACGGACATATTTACAGTAGCGCCATTCCCCTGTTTACGTACGCTCGCTTCGCAAGAACGGACACTTAACGGCATGACGCCACTGCCCGACCAGTTTCCAACTACAAACTTGCATACAGTACGTACTGTTAAAATAAGGCCTACTGTCTTTATTTGAGTTACAAATGCGTTCTTTACATCAGTTGTGCCCGTATATGACGATTGCAGTGCAGTACATGCATCGATAAGTGAAAAAAGGTAGTGCTTCAGTTTAAGTACATTTTCGGTTCACGTACTCGCTCTGGACCCATTGCGTACGTTAATGCGGGGTATTCCTGTAATTAAGCCATGACGGGCTGCTCCTTAGGGAGGTAGCTTGAGCGCTGGGAGTGGTATACAACTCTTTCATTCGAAACCCTTTCCTTGATCTAAATCACCCTCAGACGTTCCTAGTACCTGCTTTCTTTCTCTTCCCCATAACCCTCCCAAACCACAGTTGTGGGGTGCAAGTCATTTGGTAACACACATATCATAAGCACAAAATGCCAACTCAGTTAAAACTGGTTTTATTTAGAAATTTATCTATGAAAAATGCATGATATTATTATTATTATTGTTATTTTTAAATTATTATTAAATATTATTTATACCACGCCTTTCAGCCAAAGGCCCTCAAGGCGGCTTACAAAGAAAAATAAACACAGGTATAAAAATACAATATAAAAATATAATAAAAATACAATAAAAGCAATAGAGGATGTGACCACAGGATGTCCCACATAGGCCCGTATGCAGGTGGTTCCTTGAACCGATCTAATTTTCTGAAGTCATCTAAAGTGTTGATCTCTGGAGACGGGCCACCATGCACGCACAGGAATTGTTGGTTCATCAGAGCAGCCAAGGGAAGGCAGTCAGTGAGGCTTTGCTATGGAATTGGCTCAAGAGCAATTCTTGCTTTGTTTTAGTCCATCGCTCCTCCCCAAGTGCTTTTAAGTTCATTCCATCCTAGTGTGAAACGGTACTCATAATTTTGCACGTCTCTCACGTTTCGTGCTGCTGACTTGTTGAAGCCCTGACATCCAAAGGCACTCAGTGTTGAGGACATTCCATAGAATTGATGCCATTACTAGAAAGAGCCACATTCTCCTAAACCGTGGCCACATCCATTGTTTCGAGTACGTTTGCCTCTGACCCTGTGGTCTTCAAGTCATTCATCTCAACTCGAGTTACATAGTTAACTTAGGGCTATTTCTAGGACTGATGCATGTCCTGCTTGACAGTAGACAGTCCTCTGTTTGACAAGCTGTCTGGTCTAAGTCCAGTTTAAAGATATTGATATATAATGATAATTAGATAATTCATGATATATAAGAACAACCACAAAAACACATACAAAAAGCACACAAACAAAGGTCCCTCCACCGCTGTCCACTCTCTCGATCTATTCTAGATCTTCCATTTGAAGTTCTTCTGGATAGAAAAGAAAGGAACAGGAGTGAGACTTAATTACAGCCATCTGCTATGACTTTGCCAAGTCCAGACTCAACACCCGGCATACTGAGGCAGCTGATGGGGATCCCATCCCCTGTCGGGGCCCAATGGGTCTGCCTGCCACCCACCTTGTCACACCCTTTGGGCCCCCTCCTGCTGCAGTCATCAGTCTCCAGGGCTTGGGGCCACTCAGCTGTCACTAACTCCCCACCTCGCCCCACTTTTGTGGCCTCACCGCAGGAGTGCTGGGATTTCAAGACCCCAAAACCTGAGACCTCAGCCTGAGGCAGGGATGTTACAGCTAAGAGGTGGGGCCCCCTCCGGCCCCAGGGAGGCTACAGGCGATGGCTTTAGTGCAGCAAGGGAGTCCTCTGGGTTGGTCCTCTGCTTCCAGGGTGGAGATCTTACCTTCCTTGGCTCTCGGGCACATCCAGGACAGCTCCGGAGGGACTAACCGTTTAACAGACTCCAGCTGTAGAGAGAGGCCAGAAAATGCTTGAGCAGGTCCTGTTTTGGAACAAGAGAGTCCCAAAGCAGGACTAAGTGAGCTTCAGCTGCTCCTCCCCACTCCCTTGCCTGAGAGGATCCCTGTGGGCCCTGCCGCCTAGTGGGCGGAGGCCAAAGCACAGCACCAAAGAAGTGGGCAACAAATGCCGCCTTCTTAATAATCTGACCCCTAGTGAGATGCTTGAGAGCAGACTGGAATGTGAGCACCTTTTTGAAGCTGCTTGGAGAGCCTCTTGGGGCCATGAAGCGGAGATATCAGTAGTCTAAATCAATGAATAAAGGTGAGATACTTACGTTCAGACTTGGCAGTGTCACTGAATGGGCCAGCAACCACTGGAGGCTGCTGTCCGCCAGGTCGTTTTCCTCCCCATTCTCTCTTGCAGACACGTAAAAGCTGAGGTCCTGTGGGAGGAAAGAGCACTTCAGGATCAGGGGACCGGTCCAGGCTATCAAGACAGGCTGCCCCCACCCCCCCAAGGGTCTCTCCCTCTAGGAGAGGGGGATCCCTAGCTTGCTTTCCCAAACCATTTGACCATACTGCCTTCTCTTGTGTGACCCAGCTCCAAATCTGCATCAGTGCCCTCCCCTAGCTGCCCCACCCTGATGTGGACTGAAGACAGGGCCTTGGGAAAGGTGGCCCCTTGCCTGCATGGAGAGCCCTTCCCCAGCAGGTAGGGGAGACACAAACAGTTTGGGTTTGGGACTCTGCTTGGTCAAAGAGAGCCAATGTGGTGTAGTGATTAGACCATACTGCCTTCTCTCGTGTGACCCAGCCCAAATCTGCATCGGTACCCTTCAGGATCAGCTTGTGCAGCTTGCCTGCCAAGAGGGAAGGGCCCAAGGGGTGCCTGAGGGGAGATTGTGATGAGAAAACCTGTGCCCAGGGAGGGGGGATTTGGGGTCTGGCTCTGCTTACATGAAACATCCCCTCAGCCCACTTACTTCAACAATGCTGCAAAGAGTTCCCACGGTTGGGGCCTCTTCTAGGAGGCCCTTCAACATTAACAGAAACATCTCCTGATGGAGAAGACCATTTTCATGGAGGTAGATCCGTAGATTCAGGGCCAGAAATGAGGTGGAAAGGGGGGAAAATAGACAGCAGAGTTTTAGGAATGGAAGTTTGACAATGAAGCAAATTGCCAGAACAGAGAGAGAGTCCAGACCATTAAATGGTTTTAATTCCTTGTTTAAACTGTTTTTATTGATAATCCTGATGCTTCTTGTAAACCGCTTAGAGATTGATTTCTTTACAATCAAGGGGTCTATAAATTCTGCTCAATTATTCTTCATTTATTATTAATTTATTTTTTTTTTTTCAATAATTTTTATTCAGATTTTCATAAAACATACAAGACAAAATCATAAAACATTCAAAGACAAAAAACAAAATCAAAAATAGTTAAACAAAAAGAAAAAAAAAGAAAAAAAAGAAAAAAAAAATAAAGAATAAAATATTGACTTCCCATTTGTCAAAGATCAAATCAGTTATAAGTCTATAATATATAACAATCCTGTCTCTTAAGTCATATTATAAAATCACTTTCCTCCAGTAGTTATCTTACTTAATCATCAAATCTCATAAACATTACTTTATTCTTTCCACAAAAAGTCAAAGAGAGGTTTCAATTCTTTAAGAAATATATCTATCAATTTTTTTTTCCAGATAAGCATATCGATTAATCCATCTCATTACTAATTATGATAATCTTATTGTCATAACCATAGTCAAAATAAACATTTCAATTAATCCATCACATCAGAATCTGTTAGGTTCAATAATTTCAGTAGCCATTGTTCTATTATCTCTATTAGTTCCATTTTCCATCTTCCATCTTCAGTAGTCTTGTTAAGTCCAGTAATTTCAATATCCAATCTTCCATTATCAGTATTCCATAATAATCTTGCTGTCAAAGCCATAGTCATATAGTAAGAGTCTGATGGGGATTACCTCTATCCCAAATATTTTCTTGCCATCCATTCTGAATAGGTTGCTGAAATACTGCTGTAAAATCATATCTCTGTTCTTTTTTTCAAAATACACTGGGTCATCTCTTAAAAGTTTTTCCATTGTCACATGGCTGCAGTTAATTCCATAGATTTTCTCTATATTGGGCTCCATCACATCATTCCAGTCCAGAAGATTATCCATGCCATTGATAACTTTATCTCTAGAATCTTCATTCATTTCTTCAGAGATAACATTGAGTTCCAAACAATAGATTTTATTTCTAAAGTCCATAGACTCCAAATCTTGTTCCTGTTCCACGTTGGTTCCAATCTCCGGGATCTCCTCTCTCACAGGGACCCCTATTCCAGTCTCCAGGGTCACCTCTCTCACAGGGACCCCTGTTCCAATCTCCGGGGTCTCCTCTCTCACAGGGACCCCTTCCAGGGTCACCTCTCTCACAGGGACCCTTATATCTTTAATCTCCTGCTTCATTTTACTCAATTCAATTTTCATTATCTCAATCTCATCCATTATTTTCTGAAACATAGTTATTTCCAGATTTTCAGCCACTTTCTTAATTGCCATTTTAAAAGAAAAATATAGGAAAACCACTTCTTATTTCAGCAACAATTGGGTTAATACTCCAAACTTGGTGACATCACAGTATAAACAGAGCAGACAGCCTTATCTCTCCAATAGTTAAGTAAACAAAATGCAGTTCCCAGGATCGAAACAATTAATGGCAATCGTCAAGAAACAGATTCGTCAAAATAAAATAGACCAAAAAGAGAGTAGTCTCAAAACAGTATAATATTTTTCAAAATAAAAATCTGGAATAGAAATCCCTCTTCTGTGTATATCTTTAGAATGCAAATCCAGGACAGCTTTTTGCAACAAAAACAGAGATAAGCTATTAATTAGTGCGTAGCAGAGAGAAGTTATGGCTCCCCAGTGAGATGTCAAAAACCGATCAATCTGGCAAATCTCTTTTAAACAGCAACAATTTAAGTCAAGTAAAAGAAAAATATAGAAAGAAGGGTGCTTGCCTGTTAGTGCGTTCTCTCTTAGAAGATAAGATGAACTTTCGCTTTAACAGATAGAGCTTGCTGTTGAAAATCCGTCCCACCTTCGTCGGCTGGACCTCGTCCCATAAATTAATGAGATCTGGTCGTCCCAACAAAAATAGGCTTTGAGGTTAATCTCTTCGTTTCTCCCTACCCGGGAGAAGTTTAATCAGTCAAAAAAAAAAGAAAAAACTGACTGATATATCTGAATAAGCTTCTTTTGAGGCAGGAGCCCGTCTCAAAAGCAGGCACAGGCTAAGTCACCCTTCCCGGAAGTCCCCATTTATTATTAATTTATGAAACAGAAGTCAAAACACGAGAATGACAATCAAAGCAACAAAGAATTTACCTCCATGCCATCCTCGCCACGCTCTGTCATCTTGTATGTTGCATAAAATGCAATGTTGATGATCAGAGATCTGTTCTCTGTCCGCAAGGGCGGCTTCATGAAGCTGGTAGGATAGAGCACAAAGGATGAGATGGAGTTTGCCAAAGACCCGTGGGCAGTCGCGAGGGTGCGTTGGGAGTTTGAGCCCCCCTGTTGACTCTCTCACACCTTTGTCACCTGAGATATTGTGCCCCTCGCCCCAAAAGAAGCCTGGGATGAGACACAGATGGAGATGTTGAGGGGCCAGCTGGGTCCTGGCGTGGTGTCTGCTCCCTCTGCCTCCAGGGCTAGTCCCCTGTGGGATCTGGAAGCAGGCCCCAGCTCAGGCCCCAGCATCAGGAGCAGGCCTGACCCCCACCCAAGTCCATCAGGTCCAGGGCTCTTCAGACAGAGCCCCCTTTGCTGGGATCTCCAGAATGTGGGTCCTCAGAGCCTCCACGTCTCCCTGAGGAACTGACCCCCTCCCAGCTAGCCATCCCCCTTTAGAGCCACCAAGTTCTAGTTACAAGGCAAAGACCTGCTCTGCGTTGAAGGCATTCCTGTCCACAAGGAAGAGGCAGGTGGGCTGATCTGACCCTAGAACCGTAAAAGGCATCCAGTCCCTTGCCCCATCCTGCCTCCGTGTGGCTCCTTCTCCAGCTCAAGACGGGACAACAGGCCTGTTTGTCCACTCGCTGCCCCTTCCCTTCGTTTCTGTTCTTCCCTTGACTTCCCTGTCAACCTACATTTCCAGCCACTGACTGCCTTGCCACACACAACTCCCACCCCTACCCCACCTATAACATACCTGAGGTTGTAAATGGCTTCCATTGCCAGTGTCAGTGTCGGGGGGAAGATGTCCCACTTCTCTATGATGGGCTGAGATCAAGGAGCAGAGGAGAAACGTCAGTACCCCATGGATTGAAGAGGGCTGCTCCAGCCACAACCTCAGGGGGTGACTTCACCCGCACTTGGGATTTCTCTTCCAAATGCCCACAAAGTCCAACCCCTTGCAAGATCCACAAGGCTGCCTGACTCAGCACATGACCCACGCCCCACGCCCAGGCCTTCCGCCCACCTCCCCACTGGATTGCTCACCCTGCATCTCACTCACCACAATGGCCTGAGCCACGCCATTCTTGTTGTAGGGCATGGTGTCCTGCCCCCTGGCCTAGGCCTCTCCACAGGTAGCGGAAACACACATCATAAAGCGTTCATCCCGTATCAGTTCAGGCTGTTCAACAGGGAAGAACGTTTTGGTTTGCAAGAGAGCAGAAGGGCAAAAGGGGTGCTCCTGGATCCCGGGGGCAAACCTCTAGCATGGACATTTTCCTGGGCCTGGGCTTGGGCAGGGGGGCACAAGAGGTTTTGTACCCGGCCTCCCCTTCCGCTTGTTCAGATACTCACATCAGGCGAGGGGATGAACTCCTCAGATGGCGGTTCTGCAGTGGGAAGAGGAGGAAAGGAGATGCAGAAAGGTCCAATTCTCACATGGATTGTTCTACCATCTTTGTCCTGATCTTCCTGCTTCTCCACTCTGTCCTCAGCCCTTTCAAACCTCTCTGTGGCTCCCACCCCCTCGCTCATTCTCCTCCTCAGAACCTTCACTGCGTCAAGAGGACCATGCCATCTTCTGGCTAAGCTTCTGAGGGTCTCCTCTGCTCCCAGCCGCCAAACCTCCACTGACATCTCTCTCTGGATGGGAGATTCAGGACACACCCCAGGAAGGGCTTCTTCCTCACACAGCATTGCATTGCTCACGGAAGGAACTCCCTGCCACTAGATGTGGTGACAGTGGCTGCCATATTGGGCAGCCGGAGAAGGGGACTTCCAACATTCGTGGAGAAGACAGCCATTGTTGGCTCCCAGTGAAGATGCCTATATTTTACCCTGAGGTGGTGAGTCAGTGTGCCTGTAAATAGTACCAGGTGCTGGGATCAGAAGTGTGAGAGGGCTCCAGCGGATGGGTCCCGTTGTGGGCTTTGTCCCTGCAGCACCTGGTTGGCCACTGTGGCAACTCATTGCTGTTTTAGATGGGCCTTTGGTCTGATCTCACAGGGCTCCTCTTGTGTGGGAAACCCAAGCACCAGGTCACCATCCTCACAGACTCTGCAGGGCCATCCTAACCTTCCCCCTTCCTCAAAACTGGACACCCGCTCACACCGGCAGCCTCACCTGGCTTGGCTTCACTGTCTGGCGTGACTTTCTGGCTCCTCCACCTGAAGCAGGGGCACTTCCACAAAGCTTTGGAAGGACCCCCTAAAGAGGTGACCTTGGCGGTCCTGCCGCCAAGCAGGCCCCGCAGGCGCTTGAGCCTAGAAGGGATGGGGGAGAGGTCAGGCTGAGGCCCATTGCCAGAAAGGTCATGGTTACGGGGTGGCTCTGGGGAGAGAGGGGAATCTTTGCCCAGCAGCCAAACCAGACTGAAGGGTTGCCTTCTGTTTCCAGCTTTTGAATTGCCAGCATCTCCTCTACCTTTTCAGGTGCATCGGGATCACTGGGGGTGGGTGGGGCTTTGAGATGATGCCTCCGCTCTCCCCTGATCCCTCTGAAGTCCAGATGACTGTCCCCGCATTGCAAAGAGCAGCTTGGAGGCAGCAATCTTTGGTCCAGCAGGGCAAGTGCAAGAGAAGAATGAGCAGAAGAAGGTTGGGAAGCAGAGGAGTGTGGTGGAGCCTCGGCTGGAGCCAGAGTGAGTGGCTGGCAGGTGGAGAGTGTCTGCTGGGAGCCTGACTGATGGAGAGGTGAGCACGAGCAGAATGAGGTGGGAGGGGGAGGGGAAGCTCAGAGAAAGAGTCAGGGAGGTTTGGTCAGGGTCTAAGAATGCTACCTTCAGTATTCTACATGGAAGAAGTACGTGTTCTGAGCACTATCCTGTTTCCATCAATGCATGCCAGCGTTTCAGCTGTGTGTGTCCTCATTTGGATGTCTCGTGAGGGTTGTGTGTCCCACTCCAGCTGCCTTGTGCAGAGAAGAGTTCCGAGGAGAGTCCTCCTGGTCTCTGCAGCTCAGGAGGGGGCAGGGGCAGGCCTTGTGTGGCCCATGAAGGGCAGTCTGGATGGAGCAGAAGGGCAGGGCAACTGGCCCTGCACCTTCCCGGGACGAAGGCCGTGTATGGGAGCCCGGGCCCTCCTCCCAGGATAGAAAGGAAAACAGAAGAAATCTTACTTACATTGCTCTCGAAGAGCAACAGCCTCTCAGAAGACCCCTAACCCTAATCTACCCTGACCCTGACCATAACTCTGACCCTGACCCTAAACCCCACCCCCAAGCCCACCCCACCCCATCCCCACCCCTAAATAAACAAAAAGAGAAATCAACAAAATAGAAACAGAAAATAAAACAGAAAAATTATAATCAACAAAATAAACAAAACTTAAAAGAAAGGAAACAAAAATAAACAAAAATAAACAGAGAAAATAAACAAAAGGAAAAACAAACAAAATTGAAATGAAAAGGAAAGAAAAAGAAAAGAAAAATGAAATCCAAACCAAACGCCTCTCCTTCTCTTGACTCACTAACTGCACCAACGCCCGCCTCTCTCTCCTCCTCTCCTCTCCCTCTCCTCCACTACAACCCACGCTGGACCCCTCTGCTTGGGGCCTTTTAAAGCAGCAGCAAGAGATGTCACAAGGGAGGGGGGTCACTGTGACCTTGACAACTCCCCCACCCTGGCAGGGGGCAGGGCCCCTCCTGAGCCTGGATGTTTCTTCAGAACTTGGAGGCACCTTCCTTCACCATCTCTCTTTGTTTTCATAATTCCAGTTCTGTAAGAATCCATCAGGTTATTGTCCATTAAGCAACATTTCGAATCCCCACCTTGCCATGAAGCTCACTGGGTGACCTTGGGCCGGTCACTGCCCTCGGCCTCGTGAAAACCCTGTTCGTAGGGTCGCTATAAGTCGGAATCGACTTGAAGGCAGTACATTGACATTTAATAATACATCAGGTTATTGTCCATTGAGCAACATGTGTAAATGGAGACCGCCCCAAAGACCCTTTTTCTGGAGTAGAAAACTCATACCTTTTGAGGGCTGTAGCTCAGTGGCAGAGCGGCTGTTTGGCATGCAAAAGCCCCTGGGTTAAACCCCCGGCATCTCCGGATAGGGCTGGAATAGAAAGAGTCTGCCTGAAACCCTGGAGAGCTGCTGCCAGTCAGTGTGGACAATGCTGGCTCACCGTAAGGGAGCTTCCTCCTTATGTTCCTATTTTGTCATTTACCCTAATTGCAAGCCACCATCTCCACAACCGATGTCTGCTGCAACTTCTTGAGAATGGTTTCAGTTGATGCGGCCTGATGACTAGACAAGGTGCTTGCGATGATGCAGCCAGCAATGTGTCCTTTCGACCCTTGCCCTTCTTGGCTTATTAAAGCTTGCCCAGGGGGGTTGACCAAGTGGATCCAGGGTGTGGTCAATGCATCATTGCCTTGAAAGAGGAGGTGATCTGACCTCTCCTGAAAAAGCCCGCCATGGACCCATTGGTCTTCATCAATTACCGACCGGTCGCAAATACCCCCTTCTTAGGGAAGGTGATTGAGAGCGTTTTGGCACAGCAATTGCAAGTACTCTTGGATGAAACAGATTATCTTGACCCATTCCAGTCTGGGTTCAGGCCTGGTTATGGGACTGAATTGGCCTTGGTCGCCCTGATGGATGACCTTTATCGGGAGAAGGACAGGGAGAGTGCAACCCTGTTACTCTTCCTTGATCTCTTAGCGGCTTTTGATACCATTGACCATGGTATCCTTCTGGGCCGACTTGGTGAGATGGGTATTGGACTGTTTTACAGTGGTTCCAATCCTATCTCCAAGGTCATTTTCAGATAACAGCATTGGGTGATTTCTTTCAGCCCCCTGACAGTTGTGCTGTGGGGTGCCGCAGGATACCATCTTGTCCCCCATGGTGTTTAACATCTATATGAAGCCCTTTGGAGCTGTCATCAGGAGATCTGGGGCAAGGTGTCAGCAGTGTGCTGATGCTACCCAGCTCTATTTCTCTGTAATATCTGAATCGGCTGTGCAAGCTGTGGACCGCTACCTGGACTGGTTGGTGGGCTGGATGAGGGCCAATAAACTGAGTCTGAATCCTAGCAAGACAGAGGCACTGTGGGTTGGTGGTTCCCGAGTTCAGATAATTGGTCAGTTGCCTCCTTTGGATGGGGTCGTACTCCCTCTGAAAGAGCAGGTCCATAGTCTGGGGGTGCTCCTGGATCCATCTTTGTCACCAGAGGCCCAGGTGACCTCAGTGGCTAGGAGTGCCTTTTACCAGCTTTGGGTGATAAGACAGCTGCAACCGTTTCTGGACCGGGTTAGCCTGACCACTGATGTCCACGCACTGCTAACCTCTAGGCTCAATTACTGTAATGTGCTCTATGTTGGGGTGCCCTTGAGGTTGGTCCAGAAGCTGCAGCTGGTGCAAAATGAGGCGGCGAGACTGCTCACTGGGGCAGGGTATTGCCAACATGTCACCCCGCTGCTGAAAGAACTGCACTTGCTGCCCATTTGCTACCAGGTCACGTTCAAGGTTCTAGTTTTGGTGTACCAAGCGCTATACAGCTTGGGACCAGAATATCTGAAAAACCGTCTTACCCCTTATATACCCAGCCGGTCACCACGCTCTGCAGGTGAGGGCCTCCCGCAGATAACACCTTATCAGGAGGTCCGTTCTGCACAACACAGGAAACGGACCTTTAGTGTGGCAGCACCTACCTTGTGGATTTCGCTCCCCTTAAATATTAGACAGGTGCGATCTCTGTTATCTTTTCAGCGCCTATTGAAGACCTTCCTCTTTCAACAAGCCTTTTGAGACCTTATCACAGTCTGCGTCTGTATGAATTGCTTTTTAATATGTTTTTTAAACTCTTTTAAAAAAACTATGTTTTTAACCTTTTTCTTTAAGAAGTATTGAAAGCTTTAAAAAAATGTTTTTAAATATGTTCTAATGTATTTTAAAGTCTGTTTTTATGATGTTTTAAAGTGTTTTTAGTGCTTTTGTTTGCCGCCCTGGACTACTGCCGGGAGGAAGGGCGGGATATAAATGAAATCATAAATAAATAAAAATGTTCTTCCCTGATTATCAGCCTGAACTCACATGGGATGAACTAGTTATGTCATGCCTTTCCTCCACCTTTGGAGAGGCCTGGGCCAGGAGGCAGGACACCTTGCCCTAAGACAGCCTTTCCCAACTAGTGGGCCACCAGATGTTGTTGGACCACAACTCCCATCAGCCTCAGCCAGCATTGCCAATGGTCAGGAAAGATGGGAATTGTGGTCCAGCAACATCTGGTGGCCCACTAGTTGGGAAACGCTGCCCTAGGACAAGAACGCCCAGCACAGGCTGTTTGAGGTGAGTCAGATGCAGGGTGCCACAATCCAGCAGGGTAGGATGACTGGGGATGGGATAATGTGGATCATGTTCTAAGACAGGGAGCCTGGTAGGCAGGACAGAGGGGAGGACTTTGCAAGCATTTGGAAGAGAAATTCCAACTGCAGATGAAGTCAACCCCTGACTTTGGGGCTGGAGCAGCCCTCCTGAATCCACAGTCCTGACTTTTCTGCTGCTTGATCTTTTCTCAGGGAGTCATTGACAAATGGGACATTTCCCCCAACGTACAGTAATACCTCAGTTAACAAATCCCCTAGGAAAGAAACTCCTTTTAACAAAGTCTTTTTTGGGTGGGGAGGCACACACTCTGACATACTCAGAATGTGGCTCCTTGTCTACTGGATTGCGGCTGCTGCAGGCAGCTTTCTCACATGTGGCTGGAATGGTGCCCCATGCCAGGTGGCGTAGATGTCTCCGCAGTGCGGGTGCCCTGCAAGCACTGTTTCCTGCAGACGCATCTGCTCGAGTGTAGGGGAGGATGGCAGAAAGAGAGAGCGAGAGGGCAAGCACAGGGTGGTGATGGTGGTGGCTGCCCCTTGTCTGTCGAGTGTGCAGAGAGGGGAACTGTGCTCAGAGCTTCAGATTGCTATAGCAAGATGCTACATGATTTGCTACCGGGCCAAGTTCAAGGTTCTAGTTTTGGTGTACAAAGCCCTATACAGCTTGGGACCAGGATACCTGAAAGACCGTCTTACCCCTTATATACCTAGTCAATCACTGCGCTCTGGAGATGAAGGCCTCCTGCAGATACCTTCTTATCAGGAGGTTCGTTCTGCACAATATAGGAAACGGACCTTTACTGTGGCGGCACCTACTCTGTGGAATTCCCTCCCCTTGAATATTAGGCGCCATCTCTGCTATCTTTTCGCCGCCTTTTGAAGACTTTCCTCTTTCAACAAGCCTTTTAAGTTGACACCTATCCCAGTCTGTGTCTGTGTTAGAATTGCTCTTAAAATGTTTTCTTTAATAATATGTTTTTAGCCCTTTTAAAAAGTTTTTTAAGCTTTTTAAAAAAATGTTTTTAATGTTGTTTTGTTTTAATGTATTTTAAGGTCTTTTTATGATGTTTTTAAAGTGTTTTTAGCATTTCTGTTTGCCACCTTGGGTTCCTGCTGGGAGGAAGGGCAGGATATAAATCAAAGAATGAAGAATGAATGAAAAAGAAAAAGGCAAGGCAGGCATCCCTGGATGCAGTTTGGAAGAAGCCTTCAAGTGGTCTGTCTGCAAGACTTTCTTGACCTGGTTGTTTCATTTCAGACAAGTATATTGTTAGTTTTGAATCAAAGGTTTGCTGAAATATGTTGAACTGCTCTTCTTTTTTGTGGTGAAGGAACCTATGTTCTTTCCATGTTATTCCTGCCTCTGGTATCCAAGTTTCTGTTAAAGAAGTAATGTCCAGGAACACATTCACTTCATTAACTGAGGTATTACTGTACTGAGAATGGCAATGGAAGCCATCTATAATCTCAGGTACGTTACTGGGGTTGGGTGGGGCGGTGGAGAGGATATTTGTTCACAGTAATTGGGACTTAGCTATGGGGGGGCAAGCTGTATGAGGGACGGGCAGTCATTGGCTGGATATTTAGACTGACAGGGAAGTCAAGGCAAGAATGGACACAAAGAGGCCGATTTGTCCCATCTTGAGCTTGCAAAGGAGCCAAAAGGGGGGCAGGATGAGGCAAGGGACCGGGTGGCTTTTATGCTTCTGGGGCCAGATCAGCCCTCCTATTTATTGTCCCTTCCTTGTGGCCAGGAATGCCTTAAAGGGTCAGCAGGCCTCTGACTTGGAAGCTAGAATCTGGTGGCTCTAAAGGGGGATGGCTAGCTGGGAGGCGGTCAGTTCCTCGGGGGAACGTTGGGGCTTTGAGGACTCAGATTCTGGAGGTCCCAGCTTGGGGGTCTCTGTCTCAAGAGCCCAAGATCTGATCAGCTTGGGCTGTGGGTCAGGCCTGATCCTGATTGTGGGGCCCTGACCGGTGTCTGTTCCCACTGCCTCCAGTGCTAGTCCTCTGTGATCCCTCAGGTAGAGGGACCACTCCAGGCCCCAGCTGGCTTCTCCTCATCTGAGTTTGAGACACAGCCCAGGCTTCTTCTGGGGGTGGGGTGGGGGAATATCTCAGTAGACAAAGTTGTAAGAGAGGCATGGGTGGGGGCCTTGGGGCTCCCATCACCCACAGCGACTGTCCACAGACCTTTGGATAACTCCATCTCATCCTTTATCCTGTCAGCTTCACGAAGCCTCCCTTTTCAATGCAGAAGAAATCAACCGTTCTTTGTTTAACTTTTTGATGCCATTTTCAAAACGACAGGACTTGGTGAGGATGACAATGAGGTAAATTCTTTGTTGCTTTGATCATTATTCTTGTGCTTTGACTTCTATTCAATTTGTCTCTTGAAACTGTCACTTAGCTTTTCATTTCTTGCTGATATGGCAGTAAGAGAGTAAGCACAGTGATAATGGTTTTGGTTTCCAGCTCCTAAATACAATTATTTTTAAAGTGTTTTCCAGGCTGTAATTTGATTTTAATTTAGCAAAATTTATATACCACTTGATTGTGAAAAAAACCCCACACCTCTATCAATAAAAACAGCTACCAAGTAATTAAAAACATGTACAAGACAATTAAAACAGCAGTAAACTAAAAAGAGATCAAAACGCATCAACATTTAAGAGAGCAATTTCTTACAAGTACAGAACGAATATTATGCAGTTGCGTGGGCACTGTGAGGTTTGCCTCATTATTTGTTCATCCATGCACACCCAAGATTCCCAGTCTGGCCCCTCTCTCTGTTCCCCCAGTTTGCTTCAGTGTGACACTTCCTCTTATCCATTGCTAAAAATCTCTTGTCTGTTTTTTCCCCTTTCTATGTCATCTCCTGCCTTGAATCTACAGATCCACCTTGACGAAAATGGTCTTCGCCATCAGCAACTCAAGGAAATTTTTAATTTAATGTTGCGGATCCTTTTATCGGAGGCCCCAACCATGCCAACGCTGTCATTCATGTTTGAATTAAGTGTGGTGTGGGCTGAGTCTGAGGTTATGTTTCATTCAAGGAGAGCCTGGCAGGGAGGCCTCCCCCAACCTGGGCACACATTTTGTCAGTAAAATCACCCATTAGGCACCCCTCAGGCCGTTCTCCTCTTAGCAGGCAAGCTGAACACCCTGCAACACCATCCCATATGTCTGGCAATATGCTGCTGAGTAGCCTTGAGCATAATGTACAAATCTAGGCATCAAAGCTTACAGTACGGCCCCACTCATACAGCGGGTTATGTTCCAGACCCCCACTGTAAAGCAAAAACTGCTATAAAGCAGAACTCATTGAATAGAATGGTGTGTGATGCCCAAAAACCGCCGTAAAAGCAGAACAAGCGCCACATGAGAGGGGCTTTAGTCTAATTGCGTTTAATTGAGACTGCTGCATTAGCGAAGCACCTTAAAGCGAAGTGCCGTAAAGCGGGGCCCTACTGTACTTTCTTTCCTTGTATTTCATTATTGCATTTATACCCCACTTTTCCTCCATGGAGCGCAAGGTGTCGTATACCATTCTCTCCCCATTTTATCCTCACAGCAACCCTGTAAGTAGGTTAGGCTGAGAGAGACGGTGACTGGCCAGAGGTCACCCAGGGGCTGAGTGGAGATTTGAACCCTGGTCCTCCAGGTTCTAATCTGACACACTAACCACTGTATAACACTGGCTTTCTTGACCAATCAAAATGTTGGTGTCTCCCTTTCCTGCTGTGAAAAGGCACTCCATACAGACAAGGGGCCACCTTTCCCAAGGCCCTATCTTCAGTACCCACTGGGTGGGTCAGCCAGGAGGGGGTCCCGATGGAGATTTGGGGCTGGGTCTGAAACAGTTTGGGAGAGCAAGCTAGGGATTCCCCTCTACTAGTGGAAGAGACTTCTTGATGGGTGACTGTGGCGGCTTGCCTCCATAGCCCAGGCCAGTCCCCTGATTTTGAGATGCTGTTTCCTCCTTTATTCATTGATTTAGAATACTTATTATCTCCCAAAGTGGCTTACGAAAGATTCCAGTCTGCTCAGGGACAAAAGTAACAGGGTAACTGAGATGAAACAGTTAGGCTGAGAGAGGGAGCAACTGGCTCAAAGTCCTGCAACTAAAGCTTCATATCATGTGACTGCACGTGCCCCACTCTTAGGCTGCCTAGACACCATATTTATTCAAACTATATTTTCCACCACACATTCAAACCATATTTCCCCCCAAAGAATCATGAGATCTGTAGTTTGTTAAGGATATTGTAGCTATATAAGGGGTAAGCTACAGTCAGCAGGATTATTAGGCGGGGGGATGTGCGTTGAATGTGTTTTAAAGGTTCACAGCTTTAGTCCAACGATCTAACCCAGGGACAGGGAACGTGGAGCTCTCCAAGTGTTGCTGGACTCCAGTTCCCATCATCCCCAGCTAGCATATTCTGATCCAACAATAAGTGGGTGGGATCATAGCCTCCCTTATCCTTGCCCTAACCACTGTGTCAGACTGTCTTTCTAAAGTTAATCTTTACTTCAGTACAGCAGCTTTCCCTGCACCTGGTGCCCTCCAGCTGTTTTGGACTACAAGCATGACTGGGGCAGATGGGAGTTGTAGGTTTGGGACTGGGTCTCAAACAGTTTGTGAGAGCCCTCTGCTAGTTGGAGAGACTAGTTGGTGGGTGACAGTGTCAGCCTGCCTCTATAGCCCAGACCAGTCCCCTGATTCTGAGGTGCTGTTTCCTCCCACAGGACTTCAGCTTGTACAGTAGGGCCCCGCTTTACAGTCTTCTAAGTGATTTAGATCAAGGAAAGGGTTTGAGAGAAAAAAATTGAATACACCTCCCACCATTGAAGCTCCCCAACAACAAAATTAGCAGTGCTTCAGGTGGTGCCACCTGCATTGGACTTCGGGGCAGAGGGGGCAGAATGAGCGAAAGGGTCCCCTGAAAGCAGGTGGGCAGGTGGCTTAGCACATTTTGAAGCAATACATATTACCATATGAGGAGGGGGAACCCCAAATATTTTTATGTCCAGAGACTTAAATTACCTGACTACATCAGTGGCAGCTGTTGATGGGCTGAATAAGAAATGACTGGGTGTGGGGAACCTGTGACCCTTCAGATGTTGCTGGACTAAAGCTCCCATCATCCCTGATCATCTCCCTGTCTGGAGCTGATGGCAAACATCTGGAGGGCCACAAGTTACCCAGTCCTGACCTACAGTTCCAGAGCATTCAGTTTAGTCCCAATGCAGGATTGTATCCATGAATTTTGTGGTGGCAGTGAATGGGCAGCAGGGGCATCATTTTGTATCTATTTGGTACATTTGTACTCCACCTTTCCTCTGAGAAGTGGAAGATGGTGTACACTGTCCCTTACCTTTTATCCTCACAACAACCCTGTGAGATAGTTAGGCTGAGAGAGGGAACAACTGGCTCAAAGTCCTGCAATTAAGTTTCATATGCTTTGACTCCAGGTCCCCCACTCCTCAGCTGCCTAGACACCATACCTTTATATCACATTCAAACCGTATTTTTCCCCAAAAGAACCGTAGGAACTGTATGTATCTGTTAAGGGTATTGTAGCTCTATAAAGGATAGGCTACAGTCTGCAGGATTAATGGGGGGGGGTGCTTTGAATGTTGGAATATATAGGGTTCAACTCCAACTTGTGGGTTGAGGCTGCATGGGGCTAAAGGCGTAGCTAGAGAGGAGACCTCTCGGTTGCTAGGCTATACCTGTCCTTTGATCTCCTGCTGTCTCTTCCTTCCTGCTAGACTGATATGCAAGGGATGTTGATCCCAGTTCCTTAGCAGTCTCTTTCTTCTTTCTCGAGAGGGGAGCAGACATCTTTCCTTTGTCTCTCCTCTCAACCAGCATGAGAGCTAGCACTGGGACCAGTGCAGACTGCTCCAACATAGCTAGTTAGCTAGATATAGAACTCTTTCCTATCAAGCATGTACTTCCAGAATAAAGTAGTTCTTTCTTATTTTAAAGCTTAATTCTGTCTGATTTGCAGGGAAGGTAGAATCTTAGCAGAGATTTAAACGCACACACATAAGCTCGCTCAAAACTCTCTGTTCGGCTACGCAACTCTGCAGGGTCCTACAGGACATTGGGCCCAACGTCCTATATTGAATGTGTTTTAAAGGTATGGTGTGTTCAACTTCACAGCTTTAGTCCAACGGAGTAACCCAGGACAGGGAACGTGGGGCTCTCCAGATGTTGCTGGACTCCAGTCCAGTTCCCATCATCTCCACTCAGCATAGGCAGAGAAGATGGAAGTTGTAGTCCATCAATAACTGGGTGGGATCATAGCCTCCCCTATCCTTGCCCTAACCACTATGTCAGACTATCTTTCTACAGTTTATCTTTACTTCAGTACAGCAGCTTTCCCCCCACCTGGTGCCCTCCAGCTGTTTTGGACTACAAGCATGACTGGGGCTGATGGGAGTTTGTAGTTCAAAACAGCTGGAGGGCACCAGGTGCGCGGGAAGCTGTGAGGCAAAACACTGCCCCCGCGCGCGCGCCCCTGTCTCCATAGCGACGGACAGCCCGCGCTTCCGACTGAAGCAGGAAGTCGTCTGACGGGGTTTAAAGCGGCGACGCTCTAGGCCTCAGCATTTCCATAGCGGAAGCTCCTCTCTTTTTCTGCCTTGGGGACCGGATACCGCCGCGGACGGGTACATCCGTCTCTGTCTTGGCTCGTCTTTTCGCTTCTCTCCTGAGGAGCTGTTTTACCCCTGTGATCGCCTTTGTTGCTTCTTCGCCGGGCTGGGCCCCCGAGAAACGCAGCCTGCATGGCCGCCTCTGTGGTGAGGAGGGAGCGTGGGGTAGTGGTTAGAGTGTTGGCCTAGGAGCCGGGAGACGTAGGTTTAAATGGCCCCCTTCGCTCTATCCTGAAGCTCTCTGGGCGGCCTTGGGCCTTACTAGCATAGACTCTCCTTCTGCTTAGACTACCTTACAGGGTTGTTGTGGGGATAAAACAGAGAGGGACACGTGCGAGCAGTCTGCCTTGAATTGCTAAATGTAACAAACAATAAAATGGAGAAATAAGTAAAGCAGCTGTATAGATGCCTTTATTTATTTCACCGAAAGGAGAAGGTAGATAGCCCCATTTTTAACGAAGAGGGTTGGGTGGTTTTTTGGGGGGGCGGAGGTGAGTGGGGAGATGGTTCTGTTTTTGGAATTTTTGGGCCACGTCACCATATGTTTTATGTTCACCGCCCAGAGAGCTATTGCTAGTTGGGCGGTATATGTTTTAAAAATAATAATAATAATAATAATAATGTTTATGGCCTCCTTATCCCACTTTAAACATCCCTGGATATTAACCGAGTTGGCCCCCCCAACTACTTTCTTCAAACCCATACAACTCCATATAAGTAATTGGCAGAAATACAGCTGTTTTTTCTGCCCATAACTAAAAGGAACGGTCCTAAGTAATATCAGCATAGACAGAGAAGAAGAAAAAGCAGCCAAGTTATGCACTAGGAGGAAAGATGCAAAGGACTGGTCATGGCTTCCCCCCAAAGAATCCTGGGACTAGTAGTTTAAGAGTGCAGAGAGTTGTTAGGAGTAAGAACCAGAATTCCCATCTTTCCTGACCATTGGCAATGCTGGCTGAAGCTGATGGGAGTTGTGGTCCAGCAACACCTGGTGGCCCACTAGTTGGGAAAGGCTGCCTTATTCCCTGCACAGAGTTACAATTCCAAGAGTGTTTTAAAATTCAATTCCTCTTCCCAGGGAACTCTGGAATTGTAGCTCCATGAAGGGAATAGGAGTCACCTAACAACTCAGCGTCCTTAACAAACTACAGTCCCCAGGATTCTTTGGGAGATGCTATGATTGTTACAATGGTGTAAAAGTGCTTTAAATGTATGGTGTGGATGTGGTGTTTGTTTAGTTACAGGTATTGAAGAGGCTTCACCTATAACTTGGCTTCAAATCCTGGCTCAGCTCTGAGTCTGTTGGATGATTTTAGGCCTGTTGCCTGTTCTCTTTCTCACCTTCATCTACAATGCAGGCCTGTTATGAGAATATAATGGGGAAAGACGAAGAAACATGTATCTGGTCCTAGGTGAGCTTCATAGCAGAAGGGCCTAATAAAAATTTTTAAAGTTCATGATGCAGGAGTACATCTCTGCTAAGACCCGGTCCTTTGCTGCTAGTGAATAGATGAGTGCATCATGTGGTTTCTTTTTTCTTCTTTGTCTGATAGTATTTAGGACCATTCCATCTAATTATAGACAGAAAAATCAGTCATAAGTCCTTTCTGTCAGTCGCTTACATAAATTTGTATGCCTTGGGTAGGGGAGGGAAAACCCAAGAAAGTATTTGGATGGGAAGCAACTGTGTTAACATCCAGGGATCCTGTTTTATTCTGCATCAGACTTTAAGTCATTTTTGATGTCCCTTGAAATGGTTTCACTGAACAGTGTGTTTTTGTTTAGGACTTCAAAACCTATGTGGATCAAGCTTGTAGAGCTGCTGAAGAATTTGCAAACATTTATTATGAAACCATGGATAAAAGAAGGCGGGTACGTAGGTTGCCAACAGCCATTGTGCTCAGTGTGTTTTTAAGAGGAGTTAGGTAGTGCTTTTCTCAAAGCACATATCTGAGTTCATAACTTGGCTTCTCTGCTTTTTTTATATACATGCTGATTTTGTTTAGGCCAGTGGTTCCCCATGGACTACTTGAAAATTGCTGAGTGTTTGGCAGAACTCTTAACGATTTTTCTGCTTATCATAGCAATTGCAGTGCGCTGTGAAAGATGCTGCATTATTTTCAATTTTAGCTTCGTTGCTGCTTTATTTATTGGATATCATATTTTATGTGTTCTATAGAATTCACATTGTAATACCCTATATGAAGTAAAAGAAACAATACAATTTAAAAAGAACATTTAATGCAATGGATGTGCCATCTCCCGTCTTCAACCACAAATGCAAACATGGAGCAGACCACCTGAATGAAGCTTGTGGACCATAGTTTGGAAACCCCTGATTTAGGCCACTCCATGCAACAATGGAGACAGCCCTCAAATGCATATCACTTACGTCTACCTCTTAACAACTTGATCCCATGCATGTCTATCCAGAAATGCATTTCACCGTATTCAGTGGAGGATTTACTTCTAGGAAAATCTGCATAGGAGTACAGTCTAAGGCTACGATCTTATAGCACTTAACCTGTAAGTCTCATTGAACTCAGTGGTGCTTAGACCTGTATAGGGTTGTGTTATTATACAGCCACTATTGGATGGATTTTTTGCATTCTGCAGTGTTAATGCTTTGATGGAATAGAGTGGCTGTATACTATAGCCAGTGTGGATTTTTCACATTCCGCAATGTTAAATTGAAAATACCATCCCATGCCATTCTGATGGTTCCCATAAGCTCATTTCAAACCCAAACCTTACAAAACGTACAGGCATACCCCGCTTAACGTCGCTTCACTTGCCTCGCTATAACGTACATGCTCCATACGTCCCCATACCCCTCTTAACATCCGCGCGCTTTGTAATAACGTACACTTTATTGGCATGACGCCGCTGCCATCTAGTGGTGATTGCGTGCAGTACAAGTGAAGACAATTGCTTCACTTAAAGTTTATTTTCGCTTAAAGTATACTCTCCGGTCCCATTGCGAACATTGAAGCGGGGTATGCCTGTATAGTCCTGAACTCAGAAATGCTTGCTTAACAACACTCTAAATTTTCATGGTGATACACAAAACAGTCAGAGATAATAGAGAGTTCAAAGTGTAAAAAAGGGGGGGGGACCCAGAGCTCTTTTGGACTTTTTCCTGTCAGAGTTCTCATAATCTGTTGACATTCATTAAAAATCAGCCATGTTCACAGAGTACCTGTAATCCTGTTACTGACCTTGCCCCATACTCTTACCTTCATTTTCTGCAGTTTAAAAGTTAAAAAAAATGCCTGGCTGATTTTTAATTAATTTAAGAAATTTAACATTAAAGTGAATGATAAGCCTGTGCATGCTCAGTAAGAACCAACTGTTAGTGTTGTAAACGTCAGGCTCACAGCTGCTTGGCTTGGCTTGGCTAATTGGGGCCATACCAGATCTTTATTTCACTTTAGACAGTCATGGTTTCCCCCAAAGAATCCTGGAAAGTGTAGTTTGTGAAGGATGCTTAGAGAAGACTCCTATTCCCCTGACAGAGCTCCAGTGCCAGAGTGGTTTAATAGTTAGCTGCTCTGTTTGAAGCTCTGTGAGGGGAGCAGGGTCTCTCCTAGCAACTCTCAGCACCCTTCACAAACTACACTTCCCAAGATTCTTTGGGAGAAGCCATGACTGTCTAAAGTGAAATAACAGTCTGGTGTGGATATGGCCAGTGACAACTTTTGTTTCAATTTGGGTGGGAGACTACATGCACCTGTTGTAGAATTAAAAAGGTGGGGGAAACACTGAAAAAGAATGATACTGTTCAATATTTCCTTTTGGAAAGGAAAGGGGCTTTCCCTCTGCCCAGTGCCCACCTACCCAATCTCTACCCCTCCCCCTTCCTCCCCCTTCCTCCCTCCCCCCTTTGTGCCCTCCTCCTTCCCCCCCCATGGTCAGTTTCACCTATCCTAAGCATGATTGCACAGGAGTTAATTCCACTGAACTCAAAAAGCATACAAATGATCAAACCTATCTTCCCCTCTTCTTCCCCACTATCCCCTCCCTCTTACCCTTTCCCTTCCCTCCCCCCTCCTTCCCCTCTCCCCTCTCTCATGGTCAGTTTTACTTATTCTAAGCATTATTGCACGGGAGTAAATCCCATTGAACTCAGTACAAATGATCAAACCTGCCCTCCCCTCCTCTCTCCCATCACTTCCTTTTTACACCTGCCCTCCCCCTTTCTTCACTGCTGCCCCCTTCCCTTCTAATTCCCTCTTTCCCCCTCTTTTCCTCTTGCCACTCCCCTCTCCCCTCCCTTCCTCCTCCCGAACCCTCCCCCATGGTCAGTTTTACCTATCCTAACCATGATTGCAGAGGAGTAAATCCCATTGAACTCAATAAGCATGCAAATGATTAGACCTGCCTTTCCCCTCCTTCCCTTCTCTTCTTCCCCTCCCCTCTTCCTCCTCCCCTGCCCACTCCAGCCCCCCTCTTTTCCTCCCCCCTATGGTCAATTTTACATATGCCAAGCATGATTGCAGGGAACTAAATCCCACCTCCCCTCCTCCTCTCTCCCTTCTGCCTGCTCCCATCCCCCTCCTCCCCTCTGCCCTTCCTCCTCCTCTCCTTCCCATCCCATGTGGTCAGTTTCACCTATCCTAAGCATGATTGCTTGGGAATAAATTCCATTGAACTCAGTTGGCATGCAAATGATTAATCCATTCTCAGCAAACTTGCACAGGATCCCATTTCTTACCTCTTAGATTGAAAAGCAGAGAAATTCACTCAGAGGCACATGCGACCAAATTCTTCCAAGCTACACAGGAAGTGAATTGGACTGTGAAAGACCAACCCAAATGGTGTTTACATTTTGACAAATGTGTAGGGCAGGCCAATATCTCAGAGAGGAGGTCAGGTCTCCTGCTCCCCTGGTGCATTCACTATAACTGCCCAATTTCCCTGCTTTTTAAAGTTTGATAGAAATATCTGTTGGCTATAGGTACCTTCTTAAATCGCAAGGGTTTTTGTCTTATTAGTGAATAAATAAAGTAAGACAAGGGTACACAGGAGTGTGGGAGTAGTGGCTGAGCAAATCCAGTTGGTTGACATACGACAGCCACTTACCTGGGAGTATGTCCCTTTTAACTCAGTGGGATTTACTTTGGGTAGACATGGAACCATACAGGTAGAAGGCATCTTGGAAATCCAACCCCCTGCTCAGCGCAGGATGTGCAATGCAAAGTGTAGCCTATAGCATCCGTGACAAATGACTGCCAACCTCTGCTTAAATGCCTCCAGTGAGGGAGAGCTCACCACGTCCCAAAGCAGTTCCTTCCGCTGTCAAACAGGTATTACTGTTAGGAGGTTTCTCATAATGCTTTCCTGAAATATTCCTCGCAGTTTCCAGGGTTCTAGTTGTGCCCCTTAGAGCAACGGAGAACAAGCCTGCTCCATCTTCTGCATTAGTGGTCTTCAGATATTCAAAGACAGCTATCATGTCTTCCCTTAATCTCTCTTCTTCAGGCTCAACATACCAAGCACTTCCAGCCATTCCGCACAGGACTTGGTTTCCAGACCCCTCACATCCTGGTGACCCTCCTCTGGACATGCTCCAGTTTGTCAATGCCCTTCTTAAAATGTGGATGCAGGACTCTGGATGCCCAAAATAGAGTGGAACTTCATTATCTGGATGCAGTGCTTCTATTAACGCAGCCTAAGCTTGCATTAGCTGTTTTAGCAGCTGTATCACACTGCTGGGTCATATTCAGTTTGTAATCATCTAAGACTCCCAGCTCCGTTTTGCATGTACAGCACCCAAACACTTTCTCCCCCCACCTTTACTTGGGGTCTTTGATATTTTTGTATACCTGACAGCAGGATTTTACATTTATCTCCATTGAATTTTATTTGGGGTTTTTTTTGGGGGGGGGGGAGGCTTCTGTAAAAAGATTTTCAGTGTTTCCTAAAGGAAAGGAGGGAGGGAGTTCAATATCTGCATATAGCAGGTTGCACAGGAGGGGGCGCTGTAGCAAAAGTACAGATGCTCCTTGTAATGCTTCCTAATGTTTCTCAGGTGTTGACCAAACTCTACCTGGACAAAGCGACCCTAGTTTGGAATGGGAATGCAGTATCTGGGCAAGACGCACTTGCTGAATTCTTTGAAATGTTGCCTTCTAGTGAGTTTCAAGTTACCACATTTGATTGCCAGCCCGTTCATGGTAAGATGCCTTGTCAGTTCACAAGTCAAGGAAGATAACTTGATTCTAGAGATGTGAATAGAACTGTTTAGCTCTTCATGATGCGTGAAGTGCAACAATCCCACTTTGCTTTAGCTGCAGGTCTTTAGGCTTTTGTGGCTAATAAGTATATGGCTGTGTTTTGTGTACCCCATCTGTTCTTGCAGTGGTGTTCTCAAATATTATTCCATAAACTATTGTAGATTGCACCACATCTTGATCATTCTCCACTTGTCCATTTCTTACTAATGGAATGAGTGTCTCACCAAAGAAGTATAAACTCTCCCATAGTTGACAGTCTTTGGAAAAAACATTATGAAGAATAGCCTTTCCTCCTAGGTGTGTTGACCTTTGTAGTTCAGGTAGCAAACTCTTCTAAATTTACTTGAGATAAAGTGCGACAGTGTGCATCTTAAAACATTGGTTCCTGTGCCACCTCTCAAGGATGGAGGAGAGAACAAATGCCAAGCACTGCAGCATGAGAGTTCTGGCATGGATGTACCCTAAATGCATTTGTTTTTAGACACCTTGAGCCAGTGTGGTGTAGTGGTTAAGGTGTTGGACTACGACCTGGGAGACCAGGGTTCAAATCCCCACACAGCCATGAAGCTCACTGGGTGACCTTGGACCAGTCACTGCCTCTCAGCCTCAGAGAAAGGCAACGGTAAACCCCCTCTGAATACCGCTTACCATGAAAACCCTGTTCATAAGGTTGCCGTAAGTCGGAATCGACTTGAAGGCAGTACATTTACATTTTAATGTTTCATTTGAGTTAGCTATAGGTAGCGTACCTGAACAGTTTTCTGCCCAGCTTAGTCAATACAACAAGCGACAGTACTGAAATACTCATAGAACATTACAGTGTAACACCTTGGTCTAAACCACAGATGGGCAACCTGGAGCCCAGATTGTTGGACTACAGCTCTCATCATCCCTGACTTTGAGCCATGATGACTGAGGCTGGAGGGAGTTGGGAGTCCAACAACAAGTGGAGTGCCACAGGTTAGACATCGCTGGACTAAACAGTATAATAACGGAATGGACTTACCAGGGCTGTGGAGTCGAAGTCAGAGTCGGAAGCAATTTTGGGCAGAGTCGGAGTCGGTAGAAATGTACCGACTCCGGCTTCAAAATAAAATTAATATTAATGTATTAATATTAATAAATTAATATACATTTGCCATTTATGAAAGAGTCGGAGTCGGACAGTAGAAAAATAGAGGAGTCGGAGTCGAAGGTTTGACATACCAACTCCACAGCCCTGGGACTTACTGATACTTAGTCAGATTTCTCTCTTTCTGTCTATATACACTCATGCCTGCTTCACAATTGCACTGTAAGTTTTCTCTAATACTGGTTGCGTTGTTGGTTGCATTGTACAGATGTGTTAATATTAAAAGGGGACGGAAAGCAATAGCGCTGAAACGCTTCTTAGCAATTCTATATAAAAGTAGAGTTGCAAGGAGCTAGCATGTCTTAACATCTTTTTTTCTGTCTCTCTCTCTCTAAAGAGCAAGCCACTCAAAATCATACCACCATCCTTGTTGTGACATGTGGGTCTGTCAAATTTGATGGGAGCAAGCAACAGTACTTCAACCAGAACTTCTTGCTAACGGCACAAACCACAAACAACAACACTGTGTGGAAGATAGCCAGCGACTGCTTCCGCTTCCAGGATTGGCCTAGTTAGAGGGTAGCAAGGGATGGACATAATTCCCTTTGGACAAGGTGTCTGGCGTTTAGGATGGTTGTACTCCAGATGTGGGAAAGACCCTTCTCTTTGGAGGAACTGCATCTTGCCAGGGACTACCAACTTCATGACAAAAATAAATAAAACCTGTTTAAAATGGAAGAACTTCTGTGCCTTCAAGATTTTAAGTTGCATCAGAAGGAAAAGCCTGTTGTGGTTTTATTTGACTCTTTTTTAGATGACATTGGAATCATTCCTGTAAATGTCTTTATGTGCTGCAGGATACTTTTTTCCTCTCATAAACATTTTGTACAAGCGCTATCGGTCACAAGTTGTATTTGCTTTGGTGAGAAATTAAAATGGTTGTAATGATAAGGTATGCATGACAGTTCTTGACTAATTTCTGAAGTCTATCCTAGAATTTAAGGATCTGCTTGCTGAAAATAAGTAAAGTAACTTGGGAGAAGGTTGTGTGAAGGATAAGCATATATCACTGGACAGGACAACCCATTAGCTGGTATAATTGTCTCTGGCCTGTCATGCATTTATGTGAGCAGGAAACAACATTTTGGGGTTTTAAACATGGGGTGCATCTAGCATCAATCATACTTGGAGCAGACCCAATGAAATTGATGGACTGGTCTGATTTAGGTCCCCTGATTTCAGTGGGTCTGCTTTAACTTGAATACAACCCACCATACTTTGGCAATAGTTGCTTTGGTTATTCCTGATTTTAAATGAGAGGCAGCTTTTGTTGTGCAGCCAGTAACAGTCAGTCAGGCAGTTCATAGTTGCTGTCTTGGTTTCTGGAGGGGGGGGGTCACTGCTGCTGACCAAGAGGGGCGGGGAGCTCAGGATGGTCAGTGCATGACAGCAGGGTTATTGGACTGGCTCTACCACCACACACTACACCATGCTGAGCTCCTGTGCCTCACCACTTCCGCTCAGTCGGCGGCAGCCACCCGGCATGTTCAGCAGCTGTGAGAGCTACTACAGTGTGTAGCCTTCTTACAAGAAAAGAGAAATATCTAATAGTGAAAACTGCCCTGCAGGTTGAATCCTCTGCTAGCCAGCCGGTACTTGATTCATTTTAGGTAATCATTTCACGTGAAAGGTCATCATAACCTGGAGCAACTGCAGAGATGATACTAGGTCAGGAGCAGCAAGGGGTACTAATATCCTGCCACTCATCCCTCTATGCCACTCTCACATCTGTAAATGAATGCTTATATCTCCTTGGAAACAGGAAGCAGCCAAAGTATTACTGTTTTCTTTTTTCCTTCCCCACCCTGCCTTATTGTTGCAGCCAAAACGACTCTATTAAGGGTCTTTCATTTACATATTAATTCTCAAACGTGGGTTCCTCCCCTGCCCCGCTCTAGTTGTAAGAAACACTGGAGACAGAAAATTACTTTTGAAGTAGTGGCATTTATTCTGGCCAAAAGCTTTCCCATGCAGTAGTTAAAGTACTAACGTGTGGCTATTCATCTGATCTCCCTAGTATTCACCTTCATAAGCAGTAAAAGGAATTTTTATGGTGAAGGGTAGAAAGAATAGATAAGCCTTGCCTCGTGTTGCTGCCATGCCTATGCTGTGTGGTTAATTAACATACATCATGGGTGGGTGGGTGGGTGTGTTGGGTGTGATGATTTGATCTCACGCATTGACAGCAAGGGTGGGTGGTGACAGAGTCGCTGGGTAACCAGCTAGCCCTGCTCGATGCTGCACATGCTAGCCAGCACCACCTGGTGGCTTGTGTGAAGGAGCCCTGCATGGCTACTAGCACACAAAGGTAGGGCTCCACATGAGATGGAATCCTGGGCCAATCAGGATTCTATCTCATATATATGACAGTAATGTGTGGAGCCCTTTCACACAGCCTCTGAATGAACAGCCACTAGCAGTGTGCGGTTGGCACAAGTATCATTGGCAGGAGGGTTGGACTCGCTGGAATGACCTGGCAGCCCCCTTGTGCATGCTTTCAATGTACAAACAGCGCCATGGATGAGATGAGTTCGTGGATATGGGCGGAGTTGTTACAAGAGCCAGACATGTTTCCTGAAAGGGAGTACGCTTCTGTTCCTAGGCAAAGTGACAGCATCACTATGTTGTATATAGTAAGTTGTGCTGGCCCCTGCCCTCAAGTGCCTTATGCCATGTATAACAGGGAGAACATTTTCCTTGTCTTACGTCATCTGTAGGACATAATTTCCTCTGATGAATGAATATTGCCAGGTTGTTTTTGTAGTGTACAGAAAAATGTTGGTAGATAGAATGGGCTGTTTTGCTCAAGATAGATGAGTGGTACCTCAGGCAGTTGTGAAACTATCTAGTTCTTAAGAGTATAGTAATACCCAGATCTCAGGATTATAACCTTATTTTTCCAGTTTGAATTTTTTTCACAGTTAAAAAAAGGAATATGTTGTTTAAGCTTCATTGCTAACTCAAAGACATTTGACAGCAACATGTAGATTTGCACTTAATTTATTCATCTTGATGTTTTATTGTGCAGGCCTTCGTACTACCAGGAGTCCTGTGTGACAGAGTGTAATGCCCCTGTGTAGTCTTTAAACTTCTTTTTTTAAAAAGTGAATAAACCTTATTTCAAATAAAATATGCATGCTTTCAGCGCAAGTGTTTGATGTTGGGATTAAATTATTTTTACATTACAGCAATTTTGAAGAAGTGTATGCTTCTGAAGGCTCATCACCGGACTTTATTTCACCTTGACCTCTGTACCATGTGCTGGTCATTTTGTTTCGCCCAAAGCACTGCAATAGAGCTTCAAGCTAGGAACATGGATGAATATTGCTGGGATGCTCTGAGGGTTGTCTCTCTCTCTCTCTCTCCCCCCCCCCGTTACTCTATCTCCCAGAACTCTGCTACTCAAATCCCGTCTGTTACTTCACCATGTGTTAAATAGGCTTAGTTGGTTGCAGGACATCATGGTACTTGTCAAATCAGTGTTCCTAGATAGAATTCCTGCAGATATCTATGGAAAGAGGAATGGGGTTGGTTGCGCTAGGGATGTTCCTTTTATTGAAAACAATATAAATACAGGGTTTGGGTTTTTTAAATCACCCTTCACCGCCCAGAGGTGGCTTCTGCCTTTGCCTGAGAAACTGCATTGGACAGTAGTGGGGAACCTTCGACCCTCAAATATTGCTAAGCAACACCTCCCATCAGCCCTAGCAAGCATGGCCAATGGCCAGGGGTGATGGGAGTTCTGGCTCAGCAACATCTAGAAGGCTGAAGGTTCCCCACACCTGGCATGTTGAAGATGTGATCCCACATGAAGGGGCTGCAGACTCCCCAAACACTTAAGAGTACTTTGTGGCTCTCAATTGTTGCTTCTGCCCATGCTGGCAAAGCAGTTCTTGAACCGGTGGATAGCCCCCGCTGCAGATTGTGTGATGTTATGATATCAAACTGGATAGATGTATTTTTAAACGGTTCACATTAAAATAGTGTTAATGCAGATCTTATAACTGCAGAAGTGACTGGTCTCTGTAGTATTAACCTTAAATGCACAACTGTACAAAACTGATTATAATCCTACTAACACCCCATGAAATGATTGTGCCAACAGGCATACCAGCTCACCTGTGTGTGTTGGCGATAGCGGGGAACGCTGTACTAGGAAAAAGTGAACTGTAACAAGATCCTCCGTGGTGCAGAGTGGTAAGCAGTGGTAACGCAGCCGAAGCTCTGCTCACGGCCGGAGTTTGATTCCAACGGAAGAAGGAAGTCAAATCTCCGGCAAAAGGGGTCGAGGTCTGTGATGTTCCTGTATTAATGTATATATGGTAAGTGTTGTTGTTTTAGAAGATACATGGTAAGAGTGAAAGAGGAGGGGGAGTGAATGGGCAGTAGAATGCGAGATGATTGGCTGAGTGTTTAAAATGGCTGAATGTATAAAAGGAAGAGTGAGAGTGGAATCTGGGGGAGAGAAGAGAACTGAGTGGGTTGCTTGGTGGGGTTTAGAGAGTTGTTTGACAGGAGAGAGTGGAGAAGGAGGGAGGTGGAGTTCGGATTAGTATTGAGTAAAACCATATGTTCATGTGCTTTAAGAAGAAATCTTGTTAATCTTGTTAGCTCTGTTATCTTTAATAAATACTTAATTTAGTTTACCAAAGGCCTGATCCTTGACTGGGGTTTCACAGACCAGAAGGGAGGGTAAGGTAATGACCAAGGCTGAAGGGGAACTGTAACAAATGGTGGCAGCGGTGAAGAGAATAACAATACCAGTATTCAGAGTCTCTGGGAATACTAGTATTAGGACGTGACTGGTGGTTGCCTAGCAGGGGGATCTGTTGAGATCTGTGCTAGAGCGGGGAGAGAAAAAATAAAATAAAGGACAGTCCGGACTGGTGGAGTCCCTGGTGGTGCCTAGAGACAGGCAGTAACCACGAGCAGGTAGGAACCTGACAGGGAGAGCCAGGGAAGGAAGCCTCACAATGTCCACTTAGCCTTCCATCCATCCGTGGTCGGTAAAATGAGTACCCAGGATACGCTGGGGGGTAAAGAAAGGCTTGGGAAGGAACTGGCAATCCCACCCCATATATATATATGGTCTGCCTAGTAAACTTCGCAAGACGTCACCCTAAGAGTCGGAAACGACTCACACTATAAGTGCGGGGACACCTTTACCTTTAACAAGATTAGAGGCACTCAGTCAGCTCCTCAAAAATGTACCAGAAAGCTAATCATTGCAGTAATTTGTCACAATTTAGAAAAAGCACACTAAAATGATATGTGACTCTACTGCTAAGTACAAAAGGTAAAATCCTGAAAATACCAAAGCCTAAAAATACATGGCAGTGCGTAGGTAGGAAGATGTATCCAGGTCTACACATGGGTGTAAAATTGCTCCAAAGTCCATGAATGCAACAGACAAGATGTTTCTTAATATTCAGAAAAAGTCTTGATGGAAAGCTGGTCTATTAATCCATTTCAGATTATTATTCTATCAGCGGGAAGTAACAACCACCCGTTTATTTGTAATTGAATGGCAATGTTTGACATGCAGCAGATCTTCATAAAAGGAATGGAAAATTCCCTGTTACTGAAAGTTATCTTTTAGAAGGGTAATAAATACCATAGTAATTTATTGTTGCTGTGAAGCTGCAAAATTCTGTTGACAGTGGATTTGTGCTGAAGTCTGAGATCAGCAAGTAAAATATCTATAGCATGAGCCTGCTATCAGCAGAATTGTGTTGCTTCCCAGTAACCACAAATGATAACTGTATTTATTATCATTGGATTGGCACCAGACTAAGTTATCGGTGCTTAAGTCTTATTGAAATAAATGTGAAAAGTCATTATTGATTTCAATGGGACCTCAGTGCAACTAATCTATAGTGCAATCCTACACGTTTACTCAGAAACAAGTCTCAATGAGATTTACTTACGATTTACTCCTTAGTAAATGTATTTAGGATTGCAGCCTGATTACACTGGAGATCTGGACCTAATTCGTTGTTAGGACAGTGGATTTTTTTGTGCATTTGTATTTTCAGTAAATATCAGCATTTGCAGTATGTTTTAAAATTATACTTGTGATAATACATTACTGGTCTGTTAGTACCCTAGGGGGTTTTTTTATGTATGTTGATGGTGGATATCTTGTGCCTCTCGTTTAACACAGTGTCCTACATGTATAAGCCTTCTTAAGTGTCCTAAATGTATAGGCCTTATTAACCCATTTCTTTATCTGGAAAAATTGGGATAGGGTGGTGGGAGGTCATGTTCATATATCACAGTAAACCAGGAGTTCCCAACCTGTGGTCTGTAGACTGCCAGTGGTCTGCAACCTTCATTCAGGTGGTCTGTGGCATGTCTGTATTAAATATTCATATTGATTTTTAATTGTATTGCTTTTATTTCTTTTATTGCATTTTATTATATTACAATCTGTACACAATGTAAGAAATAAAAAAGCAATAAAATACAATTTAAAATCATACAAGTGGTCTGTGGGGAAATAAGGTTGGGGACCAATGAATTAAACCATGGTTTAGTGTGATGTGCACAAGCAGGAATAAGTCGCAGCAAGCCTGAGGCTCCACTCCTGAGCCTCTCTCCTCCTCCTCTACAGGCAAAAGGTCTATTTTCCCTTAAACTCAGCTTATTGTTGCATCCAAACCATAGATCATAGGTTACACAACCTATCATCAGTTTAAACAAGTTAGCTTCATAGCCCATAGCTTCTTGTTTTGAAACTGACCAGTTAGCAATGAACCACAATCCCCAGTTTAGACACAGCAACAAGATGAATTGAAGGGAAGCCAAAAGTAAAAGCTTCCAAAGTCATTCTCCTGGTTGCACAAGAGGAGGTGGGGCAGAATATAATAGCCCAGGGCTCACTGTGGCTGGTTTCTGCTCTTTTATGTAACAGGAAACCGTGATTTAGCATGATATTTGAATGTAGGTGTTAAGTGTAAGCATATGTTAATTTTTTTAATGTTCTTGTGAAAATATGAATAGATCTCTATTTTTAATATGTGTATTATTTCATGTTGTTAAAAGCTGAGATTAATACATGTGGTCTGGCTACCACCTTGCTGAACCTAAGCAGGTCTGGGTGTGGCCTGGATGAGAAACCGCCCAGGAACCACATGTACACCATCTTCAATTCCATAATGGAAAGGGGGATATAAATGTAAGTAAATAAATGAAATGAATACTACAAGAGTAGTGTTTGCCACCCTGGGCTCTTTCTGGGTGGAATGGCGGGATATAAATCAAATAATAAATAAATAAGAGGGGAAATGTAGAATATTGCTTATTCTATGTCATTATTTGATGTCAGCTTGTGATTTAATAAGCTCTGTTTCTTTTCCTAGCATTATACTTAAATCCTTTACTTGCATTAGCTACAAGCCATTGCAATTGAGATGTATACAATAAAAACAATGGAAAGCACGTATACAACTTAGTCAGCTTTCCTGCTAAGATTCTAACATTTCTATAAAATGCCAATCAATAGAATTAGTGTATCCACGGTCCCACATAAGAGACATGGATAAGTAAAACTAACAATAAAAAAGAATTGTATCAGAATAAAACTCAAAGAACCGTTGTAGATTTCATTCTAATGGCACCTGCTAAAAATTTTGCAGACATTTCTGTCACGCTCTGTTCTTGATCTGCAAGAAGAAAAGCCACATAAAAGTTGGTTGGATGCCCTGGAAAAGATGACAACAGTAGGATAATTAGCTCATTCCTCAAGTCTCTATAAAAAGAGCGGAATAGCAGTACATGGGCTACTGTTTCAACATTACCATCTCCGCATGGGCATAAACGATTTTGCAATGGAATTCTTTTGAGATGCTCTTCTAAATCAGCTGATGGTATGTTCAGTCTTGCTCTTGTAAAAGCTCTTCTATATTTAGGCATTGCTAGATTTTGTAGATAAGGAGCAGAGGTGTTAAGATAACTAAATTGGAAGCTGTTGTACCACGGGCAAAATTTTCTTGCTGCAGCCAAATTGCTGTGTTGTTCGATATCGTAAAAGTGCTGTTTAATTAGAGCTCTTGCTTTACTTGCCCCTAGGGTTAATAATTGGTGTGGGGATAAACCATAGGAGCAAAGCCTTAACATGACGGCCTTCATCCACCTGCTCTCATGAGAGTCAGACAGGACTCGAGAGGTCAGACAGGTAGGAGATAGATTTAGCCGCAGCCAGTAATTGAATGTCCTCAGCCAGGCCTGCAAAGTAACAGAGGGAAGGCCAGCTTCTGTTCGCAATAAAACATTAGGAGCACAGCAGGGAGCAGAAAAGATTTGTCTAAGGAATTTGGACTGAACCACTTCCAGTGCTTAGCTGAGTATTGGCCCAGATTTGAATCCCATACAGTAATTGTGCTAAAGGTTTAGCCTTAAAGACCTCAAGTGCTAGAAGCATAAAGTTGTCCCCTTTTGTGTAAAAAAACACACATTAAGACTTTGCAGCTTTCTCAGCTGCATATTTTTGTTGGGCTAACCATGCCTCTGTTGATTGGAAGACTACGCCCAAATATTGAAAAACTCTGACTTGTTCGATCGACTGCTTGTCCAAAACCCATCTATGAGGCCTGTGACGTTTAGAGAATACCATAACCTTAGTTTTGTTATAATTAACCTAGCATTATTATTAACCTAATTAAAAAACATCCCCTGAATATATTCAGTCCTTGGTTCATTTTACATATCAGCGTTCAACATACCTGACGGGGAACTATTAATGCCTTTCTAGATTAGAAAGGCCTTGCAGCATTTCCCGGCAAATTTTTGCATCTAGTCCTGGGCTGTGTACACACCGTACATTTAAAGCATATTTAAAGCACATTTAAAGCACGTTCCCCCAAATAATGCTGGGAGCTGTTGCTTGCTAACTGTAGCTCCGTGAGGAGTAAACTATAGTTCCCAGGATTTTTTTCAGGGAAGCTGGGTGCTCTAAACATATGATGTTTAGGTAGCCATAGTCTTGGGCAGTTCTTCCCACTGCTCCAGAAGTAGCTTGAGCTCTTGTGATTCCGTATTTTTTTTACTTAGCTCAGCAGTGGAGAACCTTTGGCCCTCCAGAGGTTGCTGAACTACAACTTTCATCAGCCTTAGCAAACATGGCCAATGGCCAGGGATGATGAGAGTTGCAGTTTAAAAACATTTGAAGGGACGAAGATTCCCCACACCGGACTTAGCAGAACTAGAAAGTGCTCCTTACCAACATTTGCGCTGTAGTGCTATATCTCAGCCTGTTACACAGGTGTCAATAAAGAGACAACTGTCCTTGGGAACAGCTAATATTATCCTTGTACTCACATCAAAGAAAAGACTTACATCACTTTTTGTGTATCATGTATGCATTTTCATGTATTTTTGTGTATCATGTATGCATTTTCTTTGAGAATTGGAAGGGAACTCAGAGGTCATCTATTTCAACCTCCACTGAACGCAAGAATTCCAGTTAGCTGGGCATCCAACCTTCACATAAAAGCCTCTAATGAAAGAGAGTCTTCCACCTTCCAAGGCAGTCTGTTCCGCTGCAGAACTCAAACCATCAGGAAGTTCATCCTACTGTTCAGCATCACTTTTTTCTAAGAAAAACTGCACAATAATAGGAAACAGACCTTTAGTGTGGCGGCACCTTGTTGCGCCACGCCAGCAGACCAGAGCTACCAATAGTCCAGTAGCTTGTTAACTTGTCTTGTTTTGCCAGCAGCTAAATGAAATAAACAGACCGACAGCCAAGGCTTCTGGAAGAGGAAACTTTACTGTTCCAATAAAGTAGTTTATTACACCGTGCTCCGTCTCTCTCCAACAACACCATATTCTAACTACCCCCCACACCATTGTGTGCTTACCCAAGCCTGTTATAGCTGAGCCTCTGATCTGCTGCAGCTGCACACTGACCTTGGGTGTTCCCTTCAATTAAACACTTTAACTCTTGCACTGTCTGTTCTGGAACTGGCTGTGTTGCTCACCGAAGCCTGACACACCTACCCTGTGGAATTCCCTCCCCTTGAATATTAGGGAGGCGCCATCTCTGCTATCTTTTCGGAGCTATCTTTTCGGAGCCTATTGAAGACTTTCCTCTTTCAACAAGCCTTTTAAGTTGAGACCTATCCCAGTCTGCATCTGTGTTAGAATTGCTTGTTAATGCTTTTTTAATAATGTTTTTAACCCTTTTAAAGATTTTTTTTAAATGTTTTAATGTATTTTAATATCTGTTTTATGATGTTTTAAAGTGTTTTTAGCACTTCTGTTTGCCGCCCTGGGCTCCTACTGGGAGGAAGGGTGGGATATAAATCAAATAATCAAATAAATAAATAATAAATTCCAGCCCAGTAGTTTGGGTCTTGTCCTCTTCAGCAAGGGTGGCCAACATGGCACCCTCCAGAAGTTTTAGACTGGTACAGCCAGTGGTCAGGGGTTATGTGAGTTGTCGTCCACAACATGTGGAGTCCACATTGGCTACCCGTTCTGGAGCAACAGAAAACAAATATGGTCCATTGGCCAAATGTGACCTTCAAATACAGGGCTTAACCAACTCTTCTCCAGACTAAACATACCAAACTCTTTCAACCTTTCCTCATAGGACTTGGGTCTCCAGGTCACTCATCATCTTTGTTGCCCTCCTCTGGACATGTTGATTTGTTGAAATCCTTTAAACTGTGGTGCCCAGAACTGGGCAAAGTACTCCCGGTAAGGCCTGACCAAAGCAGAATAGAGTGGTACCATTACAGCAAGGATGGGGAACCTGCGGCCCTCCAGGTGTTGTTGAGCTCCAACTCCCATCATCCTGGACTGTTGGTCGTGCTGGCTGGGGCTGACAGGAGTTGGGAGTCCAGTAATATCTGAGGAACACATAGGGTCTTCACCCCAGCATCATAGTGTGCTGGACACCATACTTCTATTGATGCAGCCTAGAATTGCATTAGCCCAGCTTTCCCTGAACTGGTGCTGGCTGCATTAGCCTCAATAACTGCATTTTAACACTGAATCTTGATTGCCATGTTCCCCTTAACCTGCGTACATCAGTGTACAATTCCTCAATTAACAAATACTCCAAGAAGCTCCTTTTAACAAAGTCTTTCTTAGGTGCGGGGATCCTCGTCTACCGGATTTTGGCTGCTGCAGGCAGCTCTCTCTCGCGTGGCTGGAATGGCGCTCCTTGCCAGGTGGCACAGGCACCTCCACGGTAAACAGTGCTTCAGGTGCCCTGGAAAACTGTTTAGGATGGCAGAGAGAGAGAGCAAGCACAGGGTGGTGGTGGTGGCTGCCCCTTGCCTGCCTGCTCAAGTGTACAGAGAGACTGTGCTCAGAGCTTTCGGTTGCTATAGCAAGATGCTACATGATAAAAAAGGCAAGGCAGACATCCCTGGATGCATTTTGGAAGAAGCCTTCAAGTGGCCTGTATGCAAAGCTTTCTTGACCTGGTTGTTTCAGGCATACGTATTGTTCATTTTGAATCAAGTTTGCTGAAATACATTGAACTGCTTTTCTTTTTTGTGGTGAAGGAACCTATCCCTGTTCTTTCCATGTTATTCCTACCTCTGGTACCAAAGTTCCTGTTAAAGAAGTAATGTCGAGGAACGCATATTCTTCATTAACTGAGGTATTACTGTATATAGAGCAGATGTGGGGAACCTTTGGCCCCCCCAGATGTTACTGAGCGTGTACCCTGTGGCTCTCCCATTGTTGCTGTACTCCAACTCCCATCATCCTTGGCCATTGGCCATGCTGGCTGTGGCTGATGGGAGTTGCAGTTCAGCAACATCCAGAGGGCCAAAGGTTCCCCATGCCCAATAAACAGAGCTGCAAAACAATGGTTAGCATAGCCCAAATGTATCTAGGCCGATCAGTGTGTGGGGAAGCAGCAAGGAAGCTTATTCTCCCTTTCCCAAAATATGAGTGTTTGGGGGGGAAAGCGGAAGAGATGGGAGGATGATTAGGCAGTAGGATATGAAGCCTGTATGATGTTCCAACCCCACACCTCTTGAGGCATTTCAAACTCTATTGTGTATGCCAGCCTTCCTCAACAGGCTGGACTGTGACTCCCATCATCCCTGATCACTGGCCATGCTGGCTGGGACTGAGGGGGACTGTAGTCCCAAAGATACAGGAAGGCACAAGGTAGAAAAAGTCTGATGAAGGTCTGATCTGGTGGATGCTGGAGAAAGTGAAGCATTATTCAGCATCTGAACAGGTGTATGCTCTCTCTGCTGGGACATTATATGGTTGCACAGTTTAGTTTTGAAGGCTGCAATCCTATATACACTTCCCTGGGAGGAAGTCCCTTTGAACTCAGCGAGTACATGTCCTGGCATTCTCATGAATTGTATTTATTTTATGCAATTTATGAGTTGTCTCCTAAAACATATTCCCTAGACAACCGTTGCGCTGCGTATTTCAGTATATTTGAATTGCATTGTATATGTCAGGATATTTATGTGAACATGATTTTATTATGACATTTTAAACCCTGCTCCTTTTTTAAAAAAAATGCACAGACTATTTGAAAATGTTTAATTCTGGTTTCTGGCTAAGGAAGTCATGGCGGTCAACAGAAGACACTCATGTCAATTTGCACTGATTCTCTACCTCAGTTCCTTGAAGGCAATTCCATTCGTTTAAAAATATTTATTAAAAACACTGTAAAAACGTAAGAAAAACAGTGGGAACCAGCATTAAAAACAATCAAGGTGAGGTATATCGGAGGTTAAAAGTCTTGGAAAATAAAAAGGTCTTTGCCTGGTATCTAAATGCAGAGCTTGGAAGTTACTTTTTAAAACTACAATTCCCATCAGCCCCAGCCAGCACGGCCAATGGATTGGGCTGATGGGAGTTGTAGTTCAAAAAAGTAACTTTTCCAAGCTCTGTCTAAATGATATCACTGTAGGCCAGCCGTTCCTAGCCAGGTGTCCTCTAGCTGTTTTGGATTAGAACTTCCATCAGTCCCAGCCAGGGGACTGATGGGAGTTGTAGTCCAAAACAGCTAGCAGACACCAGGTTGGGGAAGGCTGGCAAAGGCACTAAGTGAAACTCCCTGGGTACAGAGTTCTACAAGAGGGGTGCCACAACTGAAAAGGCCCCGTTCCCCCATTTCCACCCACTTCAGAAGGTGGGAGCACCCAGAAGAAAGCCATTGGTGAAGATTGATCTTGCACATGTGGGCAAGGTGATCTCTTAGGTTTCCAGGTCCCACTCCACATAGGGCCTTACCGGCAAGCATCAGCACGTTGGACTGTGCTCAGAAAGGGGACCGGAAACCAGCAGAGTTCTTTCTGTACCACACAACCTTATAATGTAAAGGAGCTTTATGCTTTTCCAGCAGTAGTTCCCTCCAACTGGCTTTGCATGAATTTTCCAGCTATTTTTGCAGAAGGAAACGCTGAAGACAATGGTGCCTCCAAAACATTTCTTCTGCTTGCATCACTGCCCAGAGGTGGCTCGGTGCTGTGAGATCAAGTCTTTGGAATCTAATTCGGAGGAGGAATTCTTATAATGCAGATCAGCTGTGAGAAGGACGGCGGCTGGGGCTTTTCTCTGGGGTGAAGCCAAGGCTGTCGGGTGGAGGACGATAATGGTTGAGGGGCCCATAGGCGCCTAGTCATTCAGGCTCCCAAGTGGAGCCTCAAAAGCACAGGGAGGGCAACGAAAGGGAAATGCTGCCATCATCGATCTGCTCTCTTCATCCCCCGCCATCTTTCTCTCCTCCTCTGGTTGCTCCAGCTGAACACAGCAGAAGAGGCACAAGTCCTGCTGGGCTGCATAAAATGCCAGTGGCTCAGGGGAGAGGCTATTCCTGCATACTGAGCATCCAGGCCAGAATACGGGTCAGCAGCTGAAGATCTAGTCCAGGTGCAGGGAGCCTTTGGCCCTCCAGGTGTTGCTGAAGCACAACTTGCACCAGCCCCTGCAAGCATCGCCAAGGACTAGAGGGATGATGGGAGTGACAGTTGAGCAGCGTCTGGAGGGCCATAGGTTCCCTACACCGGATCTAGCCAGACAAAAGCCAAACTGGTGGCAGCTGGATGCTGGAATGGGCAGCCAGATGAGCCTCAGTTGATCCCACTTTTATGCTCATAAGCCAGAGTGGACGACTCAAAATGACTTTGCCCAGCTCAGTTCTGTCTCAACGGTTAAGACCAGGCTATGTCCAGAGACCCAGAACACACCACCACTTTGAGCTTTATGAATTTATAGCCTATTCAGCTGAGTGGGCAGGTGGGCAAGGGGTCTAGTAAAGAAAACCGCAGAGCATGCAGAACTTGAGTCGCCTACTTAACATGAGAGATCTCAGGGTTCATTTCTGGGGCAAGCGAGTTTTCTCTTCATCTGGGGCAATAAAAAGTGAGGAAACAGCAAACCTCCGAAAGTCATCTTTCAAGCGTGCGCTGCAAAGCCGAAAGTGGTATCAGGCCAGGCCTTCAGCCTCACCCCCACCCCGGCACCATCTGGCTTGCTCCCATTGTCTTCAGCAGCTGCAACCGGGGCCCCTCCTCTTTGGACAATAAATGGAGCTGGACAGCTGCCGGGGGTGGGGCTTGGAACTTGTGGGCCCCAGAGAAGTCTTTGCTTGAATGGCAAGTGTTTGTGCTTCCACAGCCAAAGGTCATCACAAAAGTTCTTCCCCTCCCCTTTCCCCTTCAATTGAAACCTATTGCCAAAAAGAAAATCTGGCCGGTCACCAGGAAGGTGGCTACAGAACCTTCCATGAAATGCTCCCCAGCATGAGAGTGCGAGAGTGTTTTTATCCCGAGAGCTGCCAAAGCAACCCATAAATCTGCCTTCCAAAGGAACCGCGATCTTCTGGACTGAGCCAGAGACGGATCCCACCAAAACTGCTAGACTTGTGCTTTCCAAGGAAGAGCATCCCATTTTCCTCACATGTTCGAGCACCGATTTGTTTTGCGCCCAGCACAGTCTAACCCAGGGATGGAAAAGGGGGTGCCCTCCAGATGTTGGACTCCCAACTCCCCTCGTCTCTGATCACTGGCCATGCTGGCTGCTGGGAGTTACAGCTGTTTACACACCCTACATTTAGAGCACAGGACTCCCCCCAAAGGATCCTGGGAACTGTAGTTTGTTCAGGGTGCTGGGAATTGTATCTGTGTGTGTAAACTACAGTCCCCAGGATTCTTTGGGGGAAGCCTTATCCTTTACATGAATGGCACGTATGCAGCAGCAACAATTCTAAGGCTGCATAAAAGGCATACATTTTAAGCACATTATTCCCCGCCCCACCCAAACCTTGGGAACTGTAGTTTAAGTGTACTGGGAATTGTAGCTTGAAAGGGGTAAACTATAGTTGCCAGGATTCTTTGGGCAAAGGCATGTCCTTTAAATGTATGGCGTGTAGGCAGCAGCAGCAAGTCTAACAGTAACACCTGGAGGCTGACAGATTCCCCGCTGCTGGTCCAACCTAAAACTACCCGCACAACGCTCCCTCCGCTTAAGACTATTCCAATGCAGACCAGCAAAGGCGGATGGGGGGGCGTTTCCATCCTGCCACCCTCTTTCTCTCCCTCCCCTCTCCGGATTCAGCCTGAAGAAGAGCTCTGGCTGAACCCCGAAGCTTGCACGTCGCTTTTTCGGGACGCTTCCGTGGGGTCCCAATAAATAAACCGATGGGAGGAACTGGATTGGGGTCCCCCCCCTTTGCAAACCATGCCTAGCGGAGAGAGAGAGAAGCTCAGGTTCAGGAGTTCAGCTCTGGACCGGGACCGGAGCTCTTCTTCCAGCCGGGCTGCTTTCGGTTGGACGGCGGGATCATCCTCTCCGGACTCTTCCTCTCTCACAGGTGCTCGCTGTCGTCGCCGCTGCTCCTCCTCTCCCCATGGTGGGCGGCCGCCGCCGACGTCCCTTCGTCCAGGCTGAGCTCCGTGGCTGCCGCCGCGGCTTCGATGCTTCCTCCTCCTCCCCCCGTCCCCAGGATGCCCCCTCTGGCCGTCCAGTCCCGCTCGATGTACAAGTGGTAAGGGTCGTGCTTGGACTCCAGCTTCCTGGAGCGCGTGTAGGCAAGGATCAGGCCCCCAGCCAAGCAGCCGTAAAAGATCATGATAAGCAGGATGTAGAGGTAGGCGTCGTCCGCCGCCGCCGCCGCGCCCTCCGCCGCCTGCCTCGGCACCGAGAGCGAGCCGTCGAGGCTGCTGCTAGCATTCGAAGCCGCCGCCCCGCCGCCGCCGCCGCCGCGCAGCTCCTGCCACAGCCGGCTCAGGAGCAGCTGGAGCCGCTGGCTTTCGCTGCAGTTCATCGCTCTGCTCTGGCCTCGCCTTTGGCCTTCTCTCTCTCCTTGCAGGGCCGCACCGTCCAGCCACAGCCCGGCGCGCTGGTCTCTCTCGCCTTCTTGGCGGGGACAAAGGCAACCGCAGCCTCCCTCCACCGCTGGCTTCCCAGTCCTTGCGGGAGTGGCGGGGGGCGGCTGCCTCCCCCTTTCTCCTCCGTCTACCAACAGCATCTCTCCATAGGGGACGCGAGTGGGTGGGTGGGTGGCAGACAGTCTCTCCGCCTCTTAAAGGCTTCTTTGTTCCTGAACTGGAAATCCCGGAGCGTGGCTGGCCTTGCTGAGGGTATCATCAGCGCTTTCCTTCCAGGCACTGAAACCTGCGAGAGGTGGTTTGGATTTTTGGAGGCGGGAGGGTCGAGGGGTGAGCAGTAGCGTGGTGGCAAATTCAGAAGTGCAGGGTCCCTTCGTGATAGTCATAGCCACCCGTTTTTGTTGCTGGGTTGAGAATGAGAGCCTTGTTAATGCTTTCGCCCACCAACGACAGACATCTCTAGGAGCCAATTAGCATGAAAGAGGGGGGTATGTTAGCTACTGAAAAATGTCTTCTCAGTGGCTGACTCACTTCCTTTCACCCTGATTGGCTCCAATCAGCAGGAAAGGACAAGGAAGCATGATAGAAGACTCTTCTCAGTGAGTAACACACTTCCCTTTCACACTGATTGACTTGTAGGATGCTGGAGACATAGTGACCCTGCTGGGACCCTGCTCCTAAAAAGGTAGGAGGACTAAGCCCCCCCCGACCCTGGATGTCTACACCCCTGGGGGTGAGACCCCCTCCTTGGCTTGAGGGAGGGTGGGGTACCTGACTGTATGGTTTAAAAATGGTTTGCAATCATCACACCTTTTGTTAAATGTAAAACTTTGCACAGGTGCCCCCTGCGTCCTTACTGGGTCTTGTGTCGTCATTTTGCATGCACATTCATCATGATCCTTGAGATGTGTTTAGTGCAGAGATCGCTGCCTGAAACCCATGAACTCCATGGGCCAATGGTCTGACGCAGTATAAGGCAGCTTCCTAAGATCCATCAAGCCTAGCATTGGCTGCACTAGGCATGGAGAATCTGCAACCCTCCAGATGTTGTTGGATTCCAGCTCCCAGCAACCCCAGCCGCAGTCATAGCCAATGGACAGGGATGATGGGAGTTGTAGGCCTGCATCAACATCTGGAGGGCTTGGGGCTCCCTGTCCCTAGTCCCCACTGACTGTCAATGGATCTGCAGTATCTCAGGCAGAGAGGCCTTTCACGTCTCCTGTTTCCAATCTGTGTTTTTTTTAAAAAAGTGGAGATATTTGTGGTTCACACGCAAAGTATGTGCTCTGCCACTGAGCTATGGACCATTCCACTGGTTGGCAGAGCAACTTAGCTCTTGGTACATGTCCAAGGCAAACCTGAAGCATCATGCATTCAAGCTCCAAGCAGGTCTATAGGAGGCTCTTTGGATCTCAGGGCTTTTTGGGAAGTGGGGAAGGGTAGCTTTACAGTCCCACCCACCCCAAGGACTCTGGGTTTGCTTGGATCAGTACTGTGGATCATCACTTTGCACAGTCTAAATCTCCCTTTCCACACAAGTTGCTATTAGCCATGATAGTGGGAAAATGGGAGCACACTGTTTTGTGATATGTTGGTTGGCTTAATAAAGATACTGTCCTAATGTGGATTTTGGAATTTTACTTAGAGACAAACACAGCTACCTTTTTTTTTAGGCATGAATCTCTCTCCTCTCACTCCCCCCCCCCATCTAATAGGGCTGTCAGGTGAAATAGTCCAACATAAGAGATATGTAGAGTTCTAAAGAGCTGTAGCATTCTCTCTTTTGGAGTTGCATTTCTCAAAATAAGGTTTAACAACTTTTAGTATTTTATAGTTAACATTGTTTCTCAGCTGGTAGCTAAATATTGTTTTGGGGGGTTGTTAGACCTTTGAATGGGGCTTCTGCACTTTATCCAGAATTTGTTGTTGGATGCTTGTGAATTTAAAAAAAATTCATTGCAATATTGTATGTTTAGCTTTTAATTTTTAAGTCACCTAGAGACTCTTGCATTGGCTGTGCATAAATTCAATAAATAATAATAAAGATTATGTAAGATTATGTAAGATTAGGGCATTCTTAAACCCTTCACTTGCTTTCAAACTTGTTTGCACAAACATGCTGTCTGTTTGTACTCTGTGCTAATTCATCTGGAATGTTTCAGACTCGCAATCAGCAAGCTGGATCGAATCCTCATTTCCCCCATAAACTTTTGCCTTGTAAGGCCTTAGGAAAAACCTCCTCCAAATTACTCTCTGTAGCTGCTGGACAGACAAAAGAAAGTATGTCTTCATGTTACCTGGTAAATATAGGATAGGTTGTCAATGGCTATTAGTTAGGGATAGAGATCTGAAATGGACTGCTTCCAAGTCGATTTCGACTTATGGTGACCCTATGAATAGGGTTATCGTGGTAAGCGGTATTGAGGTGGTTTAGGGTCACAAGTCAGAATCGACTTGAAGGCAGTACGCATAGAGATCTGAAAAATTCAGGAGAAAAACATGTCCCCCCATTTTCCCAGCTTTTTTCCGGGCCTTCACATCATTAGTTACAGAAGCTCCATGTTAGCAGCTCGCCATTGTAGCATAGCATCACTGAATACCGGTTTCTGGCAGATACATAGTGGGTGAGGGCTATTGCCTTCAAGCCAGCAATGGAGAACCCTGTAACAGCACATGCCCGTGGCAGACCAGCATTTTAAGCCAGAGATTTGGCAAAGACTACTCCCCCCCCCCGTTTTCCTGACCTGTTCAGCCTTACTGAAAGACATGGACACAGGCATCTCTTGCAACAATCCTCAAATTAATTTGGCATTTGGCAGTTTCAGAGGCATGTGCAGATCCTGAATAAAATGTTATCTTATTCCTTGACAGATTTTCTTTTTGCCTAGCAGAGCAATCCCACTGTTTAAAAGATAGCATTATCAGCTTTTCAGAGTCTCAGCAAGAAAAACATTTCATGGCAAAGAGCCTGGTTTATCTCTAGGTTTGCACATGAGGAGTCCCAATCGACAATGTGGCCCTTCTACCGTCCCCTTGCCCATGGCCAGGGTGATGGGATTTGTAGTCCAACAATAACTAGAGAGCCACAGGTCCCCTGTTCCTGCGTGTGGGTTTCCTGATGACATTTGATGAGCCACTGTAGGAAAGAAGGTGGACCAGCTCAGTGGTGGGGAGCCTGTGGCCCTCTAGATGTTGCTCGACTCCCATCACCTCCAGACAGCATAGATGGGAGATGCAATCCAGCAACATCTAGAGGGCCACAGATTCCCCCATCCCTGGTTTGGACAATGGGGAGCTAGGTGGGCTAATGGTACGAGGCAGCTCCTTGTGTTCCTAATGATAAACTAGTAGGTGTCGTCTAACTTTGGAAAGTGCTTCACAGTCCCCACAACACCTCGGCAGAGTAGTGCTGCAGTCTTGGAGACACTGACTTGCGAGTAAGCCTATCTGGATTCAGTATGGGTTGCACGTCACACTTGTTCCCATTTTATCAGTCAAATCAGACAATAAAGACCTTCACTGCATGTTCAGACATGTGTAGATGAATGGATACCCCAACTTGGTGCCCTCCAGACGCTATGGTCTAAAGCTCCCATTGTGCTAGCTGAGGCTGATGGGAGCTGTAGTCAAAAACATCTGGAGTGTACTACATTGTGTAAGGATAGGGTAAAGTATTGCTATTTTGATTTATTAACCACTCTGATCCAAGGCGGGTTACAACAATCTAAAATCCATCCTTAAAAACAATTTAAAATCACAAAAACAGGGTAGGTCCTGAAATATACATCTCAGGGGTCACAGGCCAGGGGAAAGAGGTGTCTTCAGCAATTGCCAAAAACCTTATGGTGAAGTTGCCAGATGCACCTCTTTACCCTTTTAAGAGCCACCAAAGCACGTGAAGACATTAACTAGCCCTTAACAGAAATCTGTGACCTGCATCTTACATTCTAGATAGATCTTGCTTTCTCTTGCCTTTTATTGCTCTTTTGTTAATACATGGGAGAGGTGTGAAGTTTGGAACTTGTTAAGTATCTGATCTGGGAAGGTGAAAGCAGCTGCTCTCCATCAGCCAGCTCATAGTTCCTCCATGCACAGAGCAATGTGGAATTACCAAAAAAGGCTCAAACCAAGACTGCGCTGGAGCCTGTTATTACAAGGAGCAATTTGTAGAGCTATATAATCCTTTGGGCCAAAAGGGTGGCTCGGTTTAATGGCTTCCATCTAACAACTGTGCAATCCTATACATGTCTAGTGAAAAATAAGCCCAGTTAAACATGAATGGGGCTTACCCACAGGTAGGGATGGACAAACCTGTCAATTTCTCACTTTCCCAGTCCTTCACACTTCCATACCAATTTGCAATTTTTAAAAATAAATTAAAAAGTCCTCATGAAAATTCATCAGAATTTTAGTGCATATTTCTTTATATCCATTTTGCAAACCAATTTTCTGTAATGCATTTTTGTAGGTTTGACTAACAGACACACTTTTATGCTCACTTTACCCTGAAAATGGTAATGGACTGCCTTCAAGTTGATCCCAACTTATGGCGACCCTAGGAATAGGGACTTCATGGTAAGCAGTATTCAGAGGGGATTTACCATGGCCTCCCTCTAAGCTAGTCCTCCCCAGCTGGCTAGGGCCTGTTCAGCTTGACACAGCTGCACAAGCCAGCCCCTACCTTGTCCACAACTGCCAGCTGGGGGGCAACTGGGCTCCTTGGGACTCTGCAGTTTGCCCACGGCTGCACAGGTGGCAGGGCACGTAACCCCTGAGCCACTCACTGAGGGGGTGATCTTTAGCTGGCCCTTGGCACCCAGGAGACATGAGCGGGGATTTGAACTCACAGACTCTGGACTCCCAGCCATGCTCTCCTCCCCACTGTGCTGTATCTGCTAATATATGCATCTTTGGACACACTGGCTGGAGAACTGCACTGCAAAATATCAGAAGTGCAAATGTGAAGGATGGCTGTATTTCAATCCACATAGCGTTTTGTAAAGTGCCAATTAAGTAGATTCACTTTTAAATGCGAACTTAATCAAACTGCTCCCACGGTGACTAGCATGAGGCTCTATAAAGCCTGACATACACTGGCCCAGGTGCTAAAGTGCTGCCCCTCACTTCTGCCACTGTCGAGGGAGTCATGAGGGGGACAGACTGTGGTACCCTGCACTTGGCTGAGAGGTCTAGCTGTTACTGCTCCACTGCCTGTGTCCCCATCCCAGGCTGTTCAACACTTCAGAGAGGCGTTTAGGAGGGGTTGCAGGTGGCTGCAAATATCGGCTGCTAGACGGGGAGGGAAGTCAGGATTAGGACTGCAGAATGCAGCCAGGAGTTAACTGTTCCTTCACAACGTTGGAAACAAATACCCCCGTTGGCACAGTATTTTTCATTTCCAAAGCCACCCAATTTCTTTCTGTTCGGAACTTCTTCTCTGCAAGTACTCAACTGTCACTAGAAGCTAAAATGATGAAACTGAGGCTATCACACTTTGGACACATAATGAGAAGACATGATTCACTAGAAAAGACCATAATGCTGGGGAAAACAGAAGGGAGTAGAAAAAGAGGAAGGCCAAACAAGAGATGGACTGATTCCATAAAGGAAGCCACAGCCCTGAACTTACAAGATCTGAACAGGGTGGTTCATGACAGATGCTCTTGGAGGTCACTGATTCATAGGGTCGCCATAAGTCGTAATCGACTTGAAGGCACATAACAACAACAAGGGAGCAAGGCCCTTGTAAAGGCCTGAATAATCCCAGTAACACCAAGAATTCAGATCTGGGCTTAAATGCTATCACGTCAATGGGTACACTAAGTCACTTTGGATGTGTGAGATTGTCAACTTCAGTTCCATGAACATTAGCTTCTTGTAATCCTTGTAGTAATTCTGTAAGGCAGGTATTATGCCCCTGTTGCAGACCTGGGGCTAGGAGGCAGCCACTTGCCTGTGATCTCCCAGTTTGTAAAACTTCAGCTAAGGACTTTGTTCATTCATGGGTCAGTGTCTTGGCTCCAATGCTCACACCTTAACAAGGTGATCACCATGCCACAGAGGCAGATGCATGCCACCACACTTCCAGTTGCTGCTTGTAGTCATATAACTACACACACCAATTTTGTGGCTCAGAAAATAAGGGTTCTAAAATGCACAGAGTGTCTCCATGAGTACATCAAGACTTCCAGCTTCAGAATAGGGCTGGTGCTAATACAGCCCCTGCAGAAGCTGACAGGTATGTCGTTGATTAGATAGCATTGGCAAACCCAACTAATCCTCTAGTGCCACAAACTGGGCCATTCACGAGTGCTGGATCTGAATTTGGGGGGGGGGGAGTTCCTTAGTGGAACTCCTCCTCCTCCTCGCTGTTGTCACTGCCCATTTGCTTGTTTCTCTGGGTCCAATCAACATTACCTGCCAGAGAACAGCCAAGGCATACAGAAGTTGCCGCATCTCATCCTCTAAGTGAGCAAGCGGTCAGAGAATGTACCAAATCTGTTGATTAGTAGTGGAGTCTTACAGACATGTGGGCCTCCACAGGTGTCTAATGATGCTAACTCCAGCCTCCACCCTTGCCACCCTCAGATGCCCTGGTTTAGATTCTGGTCCACTTCTTGCAGTACACTGTGACGCAAGTAGATACCATTTCCCTTCAGCAGCATCGGAGAACTCAAGAGTAAGTTTTACACCATTTTGTCAATGTATGTGCTTTTCTTCACAGTAGGCAGAAACTACCCACAAAAGTTTGGCTTGAGCCTTTCAGAAGATCAGCTAACATATCTTAATAACTCAAATGTCTATAAACAGAATAAGGTGTTTTCAGACAATGCCAAGCAGTTTCAGATTTCCTTTTGCATTTGTTTGGCAAATCTTTGCATATATAAGCCGTTTTACTTTGGTTCTTGTCCAAGCACAGGGACAGTGCATATTACATTTTTATAAGGTACACAATGAAGCTGTTGAAGCTTCATATTTCTGTCAATTAAATTAAAGGCAAGCAAAGCTTTATGATTATGTTACCTCTTTCCAGATCCCTTTTCAAAGGCAGCCCTAGCTTTAAACATTTTAATTAAAGCTGAGCTATTTCACTGACTCATCTAAGAGGAAATGTCTGGTTTCCACAGACCTGAGCTATGAAACAAGCGTGCTCTGGATCATCAGCACTTGGGTATTTCACTTATATTCTCTTATACAGAAAGAAAATTGATGAGGCAGATTAGGTAAATACTTTATGACTCTATCCATACTGTGCCCCTTTCTGAAAAGCTAGAATTGTGACTTTGTGCCAACGCCTTGTGTGGACACACAGTGGAAAAAACTAGTGTTACTTTTCGTTGGAGGCACTGAGTATAGGTGGGCAAAGCATTTGGAGTACCGGCGCCAAGTCTCCTCCTGCTTCAGCTTTCCTAAAAGGCCAGTCTCTAGGTGAACCCCTAGAATACTTTCATTCCAAGACAAAATTATTGCCGTGGGAATGTGAAGATGCAGGGAGCATCTACAAAAATAACAGAACAGATATTTCCAACATTGTTGCTGTTGGAAAAAATGTATTGGTATGCAGGGATTCAAATTATGGAGGTCAGAAACATATAAACAAATGGGTTCCAGAGTATGTTTTCCCCAACCATTGCAAATTTGTCCGTAGTAATTACATAGGAAGTATGTAGCAGGGACTGTATAACCCAGTGAAAGCTGTAATCTTTTACTCAATTTCTCGGGAAATTGAACTCAAGCGCCACTGAACTCAGTAGGATTTAGGCCCCATCTGCAGTACACATTTAAAGTAGCATAATACCAGTTTAAACAGTCATGGCCTCCCCCAAGAATCCTGGGCACTGTAGTTTGTGAAGGGTGCTGAGGGTTGTTAGGAGACCCTTATTCCCCTCACAGTCACAAATCTCAGGAGTTTCCTGGGAAGAAGGATTGACTGTTAAACTACTCTGGGAACTATGCCTCTGTGAGGGGAATAGGGGCCTCCTAAAAACTTTTAGCACCCTTAACTCCAGTTCCCAGGATTCTTGGGGGGAAGCCATGACTGTTTAAAGTGGTATACTAAAGCATTAAATTGATAGTGCATAGCGGGGCTTACTTCTAAGTACAGGATTGTGCTGTAACTGTATTTGATGAAATAGCAAAGTGATGTGTTATATGGACTTGAATTTTTTTAAAAAAAGCTATGACAACACTGAGACTACGCTATGAAAGAACATCTCTTGAACATTGAGACTTTCACAGTTGAAAGTTTTTTTAAAAAAACCTTCATGCATACAAAAAACCAAGGTTAGCCAATCAAAGCATCCATGGAGCAAAGAGACTATGCAGGCCAAATTCATTCTAAAATAAACTTCACAAGCTGCTGTTAGATTTAGAAGCACACAATGGCTATTTACTCCACATATTTGTTTTTTTCCACAATTTTTGTCATGAATGACATTCAAAATAGCAAATTTGTGTCTAAGAGCAATTTTTATCACATACTGAATGTAACAGACCTCAACAAGTTCACTTGAGAAAAACATCCACTAATTGACAGGGTAAGCATTTCCTGTATATGTAAACAAGTGTATGTGTTTGGTTAGTAACTACCAAGAGGCATTTTCCTGGTCCCATTAGCAGTCGTCAGATTGGAGTTGACAAGCTCAGTTGGCAGTGTGCTGGTTTGGCAGGAGAAGTACAGTGAAAAAATTATCTAAACTATCCCTTGTAGCTTCAAAATTAAAATTGGTCCTTAAGGACAGGATAACCAGTTGCAGCCAGAACAATGGCACAACGGGCTTAATGAAAACTGGAATTAGTAATTTGTTGTCATTTTGAAGGTTGACTGATCCACACATACACTTCATAGAAGGAAAAACTTGCCCAAGCTGTATTTAAAACTGCTGTGTGCAGGAACAACATTTCATACAAAAATCTCTTCATTTTTTAGAAACAATACCGGATTGTTTTCTTTTGACCATAATATACACACTTAAATATTATGAATAAAAGAAATCTATTTTATAAATACTTTTTAGCGCCAAGTCAAAGTATAACACATTGCAATCAAGGGTCACAGCTGTACAAAACTGGAAGCAACATATATAAAAGGATTAAGAGAAAAGTGCAAAGTAGAACAGCATCAAGAATTGCCACATCTTACAGTATTTCTAGTTCAAGTGTGACCTGCTTGCAGGGATATAAAAGTCCAGAGCATGAACTAAAGGAAAACAAAAAAGAGAGACACTCTGTTGAATGCAGCACACAAAAACAGCAAACTACAGGAGAGTCTTTGCCTGACTCTCCCCTCAGCACAGCAAGAAATTCCAGTTTTTAAACAAACATTTTCACAAACGGAAAGAAGACAAGATTTAAATACAGTATTTTCCTTTTGAACAAGTTCCTTTAACAAAAACTTCCAAAGATCAAGTTCATTGCTCACAAGTAAGAAATTCAGTTTTTACATATGACTTGTTGTGCGATGTATTAAAAGATAAATAGAAATGCCTTTTCAAAGTTAAAAAAAAAAAGCAACATAAAAAAACCAACGACTGAATTCTTGGTCTGGATGTGCTTGGGAGAACAGGCACAGACATCCCAAATCACCATTCTTGATAAGTACAAGTGTACAGTTAAGAAGACAGAGACAAAGTTTAGCCATCAAACTTGTTTAGTCCCACTGATTTCCAAGGAAGTGTCCTAATGTACTAAATAAATTATCTGAAAACTTAATGGATGCGGGTGTTACCGTTAGAAGCTGGCGTAGTGTTAGAGATGGCAAAGATCACTAACTTGCCATCATTTAAAAGAAGGTTTTTAGATGTTTGGGTTTGAATAGGAAATGACTCCTTGTAGTAGTATTAGAAGTGCAGGATGCAACCCTTAGGGAACAGAGAGGATGCATTTCAATGTGGATTACAGTCCACCTCTGAAGTGTACTTGTCTCCCTTTTAGGCACTATAAATACTCTGAATACTGGCATGCAGAAGATCCCACCAGTATTATATGTCTTGCCTCTCCCATATTAAATTCATGAACTATTAAAATCAAGGGAATCATGTGGTCTGTGGTTTATAAAGGCAGAAGACACTGAAGAGAAATATTGGTTTTAAAGCTGCATTTACAGCTCTTCACTGTAGAGTAAAATGCTACTGGGCCCTTAATACTCTCAAAAAAGTACCACAGATGTCTCTTCCTCCTCAGTATTTCCACACAGCCAAAGTGCTTTCTTTAGCAGCCTGAACTATAGCTAACTGCACTCAGTGTGTATTCAGTTAACTAGCAAACTAGCATAAGCATATAGAACTCAGTGGTAATATTTCTGCTGCAAAAATTTGATCAGTGACGCTTTAATGAACTAAACGTGTTTGCTGAATATACACACTGTGCAAAACCCCATTCCAAAGCAGTTGTGTGTTAGGAGCATTGTGGATCTGTCTATTTTTGGCTGTGTGAAAGTACCATTCAAAAGACAAACTTATCTCCTCTCTGTCTCTTAGCTCTGCATAATGACAGTCAAGTTAAAAGAAACTACTTTATCTACCAAAGGACCTGAGATTACAGATTTATGAGCAGCACTCTGGAAACTATAAGCTTGATTCTGCCTATTCTTTCTTCACTTTTTCCATATACAGTGCATAAATTAAATACAAGCTCATTTTCCTCCATTTTTAAAATCATCATATTGGAAACTTCAAAGATGATTTAATTCCTTATGAGTAAGAGAAGCCAGAATATAAAAAGGAAGAAACAATGGTTTACCCAATGAGGGAGTTTCATATGAACACAACCATTCTGTACTGGGAGTGATCAAATGAAACAATGGCAGTGGGTCAGTCATTTTAACAGCATCTTGAAAGTATAGTTCAGGAAGCCAGTGCCGTTCCTTCTTTAAAATGAAGTGTAGCTTTCATCCTTTTCACAAAATGCCACCTCTCCATTTATAATTATAGCCAATGTTTGGGGAGTTACATTTGTTGCTCAGTCCTAGAAGGAATCCTGCACAACTTCTCGACTCATGATGTTTGGAGGTTATTTACCGCCATACATTCGCTCAATGTCGTTGAGGTAATGGTTCTTCAGCTCTTTCCTTTTCAACTTGAAAGCATCTGTAACTAGGCCAGTCTCTGGAGTCCAGGGCTCTGGGCTTAACCGCACTTTGACAGGTATTTCAAACCTCTCGAGTTTCACTGCAAGACCAATTTGGGAGGATGAAAAATTGATGTTAGAAAAGAAATGACAATTTAATATTCAACTAATGTGCACATACGAAAACATCCTGAACAAAATATTCAGTTATGTGTGATGCAGAGCTGGGTTAATTGGGTCAACCAGAGAACAGCGATTTTCAAGATACCAGGAACTTTTACCGTAGGCATCCATCCGTCGTGGAATTCCTGAATGTCTGTGATTGAAACCCCATGCACTGCAGCAGATTCGGAGGGTGCATACTCAGAACAAGCCTGATGGGCCTCACTCACATGTGACTAAGAACATGCTCAACACCCTCCTGCAGCTTCACACTGCAAGAAGTATTTTAGGGAACCTTGCTCATTTAATCTTCTCAATGAGGAACCTATCCCTCCAATAAGCTTATAAGGAAACCCAGGGATCCCTGGAACACAGTTTGCGACCCATTAGGCTACAGGATTTTATTAAAAATACCGTTGTATACCACTTCATAAAAAAACTTATTTTTAAAAAAACTTAAGTTTAGTTCTAGGGTTTTGTCCAGGGCCAGCCAATCAATTATTATTATTATTATTATTATTATTATTATTATTATTAATTACATTTCTAAACCGCCCTATAGCAACAGCTCTCAGGGCGGTGTACAACAAGATAAAACCACATATTTAAAATACGAGCAGGTGTGGATTGCGCCATACAATAAAAAACATATTTAAAACAAACTAAAATAAAAATAAAATAAAAATTACAAATTACAATTAAATTAAAATTAAAATTAAAATAGCTTAAAATGCCTGGGCAAAGAGGTGGGTTTTTACCTGGCGCCGAAAAGATGACAAAGAAGGCGCCAGGCGTATCTCATCTGGGAGGGCATTCCATAGTTCGGGGGCCACCACTGAAAAGGCCCTAGATCTAATTACTGTTCTCTGGGCCTCCCTATAAGTTGGGACCCGGAGAAAGGCCCTAGACGTCGAGCGGAGTGAATGGGTAGGTATATAGCGAGAGAGGTGTTCCATCAGATATTGCGGTCCAATGCCATTAAGGGCTTTATAGGTAAGAACCAACACTTTGAATCTGGCCCGGAAACATATTGGAAGCCAGTGCAGTTGGGCCAGAATAGGTGTTATGTGGTCAAATTTCTTCGTCCCAGTAAGAACTCTGGCCGCAGCATTCTGCACTAGCTGAAGTTTCTGAATCGTCTTCAAAGGTAACCCTACGTAGAGAGCATTACAGTAGTCCAATCTAGAGGTTACCAGAGCGTGAATAACTGAGGCGAGGTTCTCCCTGTCCAGATAGGGTCGTAGTTGGGCTACCAGCCAAAGCTGGTAGAACGCATTCCGTGCCACCGAGGCTACCTGGGCCTCAAGTGACAGGAGCGGATCTAATAAGACCCCCAAACTATGGACCTGCTCCTTTAGGGGGAGTGTAACCCCATCTAGGGCAGGTCTGACATCAACCATCTGGGCAGAGGGTCCCTCTACCAACAGCATCTCAGTCTTGTCAGAATTGAGTTTCAGTTTGTTAGCTCTCATCCAGTCCATTATCGCGGACAGGCAGTGGTTTAGTACATTAACAGCCTCACCTGAAGAAGATGAAAAGGAGAAATAGAGCTGCGTATCATCAGCATATTGCTGGAAACGCACTCCAAAACTCCTGATGACCTCACCCAGCGGCTTCATATAGATATTAAAGAGCATGGGGGACAGAACTGAGCCCTGCGGGACCCCATATTGGAGCACCCAGGGACTTGAGTAATGCTCCCCAAGCATCACCTTCTGGAGACGATTCCCAAGATAGGAGCGCAGCCACCGCCAAGCAGTGCCTCCAACTCCTAAATCCGCAAGTCGCCCCAGAAGGATATCATGGTCGATGGTATCAAAAGCCGCCGAGAGATCAAGGAGAACCAACAGAGTTACACTCCCTCTGTCTTTCTCCCGACAGAGGTCATCATACAGGGCGACCAAGGCCGTTTCTGTACCAAACCCTGTCCGAAAGCCGGATTGAAATGGATCCAGATAATCAGTTTCATCCAAAAGGGCCTGGAGTTGGTGAGCGACCACGCGCTCTAGAACCTTGCCCAGAAATGGAACATTTGCTACCGGCCTATAGTTGTTAAAATTGTCAGGGTCCAAGGAGGGCTTTTTTAGGAGCGGTCTCACCACCGCCTGTTTCAGGCAGAGTGGGACCACTCCCTCTCGTAAGGAGGCATTAATCACCTCCTTGGCCCAGCTGGCTGTTCCATTTCTGCTAGCTTTTATTAGCCACGAGGGACAAGGGTCCAGAGCAGAAGTGGTCGCCCGCACCTGTCCAAGCACCTTGTCCACATCCTCGAGCTGTACCAACTGAAACTCATCCAATAAAACAGGACAAGACTGTGTTCTGGACACCTCATTAGGTTCAACTGTTACAATATTGGAGTCAAGGTCCCGACGGATGTTCATGATCTTATCTTGGAAGTGCCTCGCAAACTCATTGCAGCAGGCCGTTGATGGTAATATTGCATCCGGAGGACCAGAATGTAAAAGTCCCTGGACAACTTTATAAAGTTCCGCTGGGCGGTTACAAGATGACTGGATGGAGGCAGCCAAGTACTGCTTCTTTGCTGCCCTCACCGCCCTCACATAACGTTTGGTAGAGGCCTTCACAAGTGCATAATTACATTCGTCGGGAGTTCGCCTCCATTTGCCCTCCAGCCGTCTCCTTTCTTGCTTCATCACTCTTAGCTCCGCGGTAAACCAAGGAGCTAATTGAGCTCTGCAAAGGAGAGGGCGCACCGGGGCGATTGTGTCAACTGCCCGGGTCATTTCCGTATTCCACAGAGTGACCAGGGTTTCGACAGAATCGTCAGTTTTGTCAGCCGGAAAATTCCCTAGAGCCCTCTGAAATCCCTCAGGATTCATTAGTCTCCGGGGACGGACCATCTTAATTGGTCCTCCACCCTTGCAGAGGGGAGAAGACAATGTGAGTCTAAATCTCAAGAGGCGGTGATCTGTCCATGACAAAGGAATAGATGTAAAATTCCTCACTCCCAGATCACCATCCCCTAACCCAGTGGCAAAAATCAAGTCTAGAGTATGTCCTGACACATGTGTAGGGCCAGTAACAAATTGAGACAGCCCCATGGCTGTCATGGAGGTCATGAAGTCCTGAGCCGCTCCAGACAAGGCGGCCTCGGCATGAATGTTGAGATCCCCCAATACCAAAAGTTTGGGAGATCGCAACACCAAGTCTGAGACCACCTCTGTCAGCTCAGTTAGGGAAGCTGTTGGGCAGCAGGGTGGACGGTACACCAACAGTATTCCCAGTCTGTCTCGCTGACCCAACGTAATGTGCAGACACTCCAGGCCATTAGCCACCTGGATGGGGTGCCTAACGAGAGATGGAACTTCTATAGACCACAGCGATTCCCCCTCCCCGACCCTCGGATCTACCCAGATGCTGAACCGAATACCCAGGTGGGCACAACTGGGAGAGGTTAATACCTCCCAGATCGCTCACCCAGGTTTCGGTAATACATGCCAGATCGGCCGCCTCATCCACAATTAAATCATAGATGAGGGAGGTTTTATTATTTACCGATCTGGCATTAAAAAGCAGCAACTGGAGATCCGAGAGTTGGCTGATAGAACTACCAGCAATCCTGTGGATGTGAGGAGGACCAGAACACGGCACAGCCACCAATTGTCTGGGCCGAGTTCCCCTTAACTGGCATGTCCTCCTCACAGCGCCATACCTCCCATTACCCGTCACTGCACTGATTGGGGCCCCCTCTGGTCCTCCCTCCCAACACCCTATCTTCTCGCCCAGGAACATAATAAAAATAAAATAAATAACAAAGCTCATACTCTATACACAATCACACACTCACTCATACAACCACTCATACATCCAAATAGCACAGCAGCAACAACGACGTCCCAGCAGCCAATGGGTCGCCACAACGGCAGCTGTAACGGCAAGGGCTCAAAAGCGATGGAACGGCAATGCCCCCCAACCAAGCAACAGCGACGATAGGAGCGACCACAAAGGCAATGGCAGTAGCGGTCAACAACAGTGACAACGGTCTCCAAAACAGTCCGAGGCAGTCAGGACGAAGCAACAGTAGAGCGGCAGCCGGACCCGCGGGAGCCGTAGTAACGACGATGGTGACTCGGGCGTACAGTCGTAATAGCAGCCGTAGCAAGCGCCCAGTGCTCAAGACCGCAGCAGCAGCAGCGAGGCAGCATCCACATCCACGGCGGTCGCACAACGATGACGATGAGTGATGGTGACCCGGGTCACAAAGTTGCGGCAACAACAGCAGCAGAACGTCAGCCAAGCCCACAACAGTCGCAACGGCAATCCAGGGCGCCAAACCGCAGCAGCGAGGACAACACAACAGCCCAGGGCCACTCTGATAACGAGCCCACACAATGGAGCCGACCCGGGAGGCGACAGCGACACGACAACAACGGCTGAGAGCAGCGCAGCCGTGGCACCGGGAGAGCCGGCACAAGCCGATACAAGCCGGGGAGGGGTAAGGGGCAAAACACTCCCACCACAGCACTGGCCGCATATGTCATATTATGACAACCCTCAGTCATCTTCACTGGCTGCCAATTTGTTTCCAGGATGAATTCAAGGTTTTTGAGGGTTTTTTAAATTCTCAAAGTCCTAAATGGGCTGATACCAGTCTCTCAGGATGTATCTCTTTCCATATAAACCTGCCTAAGAACTTTAGTCTATTTTCAAGGCCCTTCTCTCTGTTCCTTGACTATCCAAAGTTCAGTAGTTGAGTATGAGTGATGGGGCCCCTTGCGCTGTGGTACCCAGAGCGTGGAACGACCTTCCAAAAAGAGGTATGCTTCAACCTTTCATTATTCATTTTTAGAAGAATGCTGAAAACAGACCCTGCAACATTCTTAAAGCTCTGTCTCTAATACTGCTTTAAACAGCAGTTTAATGTATATCTACCTTTTCTTTAAAAAGTTATTTTGAGCACAGTGATGTAGGAAAATAGGGAATCAATTAACTAATACAAGGAAATGGTGCTTCACGTGCCAGTTTTCTGTCTTAATCGAAGTATCAACACAGGAATGTAATTCAACAAGAACATTTAATTTTAAATTCTCATAATCACGAATAGATTATTAAGACTTTGTCAACTGTAACGAACAGTAATTGCAGTGAATTTTGCTTTCTCCGCTAAGATTTCAGGGTTTGGCTTACAATGAATGAAGTTATGACTTCAGGAAAGCAGTAGGTTGACAACATGTTTCTACTTCTGTCAGAACATCCCCCAGGCACCTGGTTGGCCACTGTGAGAACAGGATGCTGGACTAGATGGGCCACTGGCCTGATCCAGCAGGCTCTTCTTATGTTCTTATGTTCTAACATGGAAGCAGGGATTGCAACCTCAGTGCTTTAACTGTCAAGGTAGAAGAAATTTGGGGCAACTTTTCTTTCCCATAAAAGAAATGAGCTGTCTTTCACTCAGAAAGTACTTATGAAAACACTGCGGGTTCCCATATGAACCTGCTAGTCATTGGGGAAAAAAACTTTTCAGAAGACTTTCTCTAGGTGCCCCCATTTTGGTGTTAAGTGAGTAGCTGGGATAGAACATAACAGCAGCCCTGGTGAATCAGGCCAAAGGCCCATCTAGTCCAGCATCCTGTTCTCACAGTGGCCAACCAGATGCCCGTACAAGAAGTCTGCAAGCGGGGCCTGAGTGCAAGAGGACTCTCCCCTCCTACGGTTTCCAGCAACTGGCATTCATAAGCATACTGCCCCCAACAGTGGACGTGGAACAAGGCCTTTGGGCTTTTTCTATGGTGGCACCCCAGTTATAGAATGCTCTCCCCAGGAGTGGTTTGCCTAGTCACAATCATTTTAAGTTTCAGATGCCAGGTTAAGACTATTTTAGTTGCCCATGTTTTGAATGGTTAATACAGCTGACTTCATTGAAGCCTTTAATTTTATTGATATATAGATAATGGATTGTTTATACTGTTCTTTTGTTGGTTTTATTGTGCTTTTTTTCCAATCTGTTATTGCTTTTATTGGTGTTTTATAATGTTTTCTCTGCTATTTATAGTATGCTAATACATCACTTACTTGAACTGGAAACTGCTGTGAGAACTTTGCTAAAATTAGGAGGCAGGGTAAAAATATCCAAAATAAATGAATTAAATTAAATACCAATTTTTCTAAATTCAGTGTATCACAAAGTTTAGCCAGTAGATGGCAATAGAGTAATGAACTATGATTTGCTACATAATCAAAGGACTGTCCATTTTCCATGTGAAGCTACTTGGCCATGCAGCACTTCTTACCCAACTTTATCTACATTTGTATAGCCCAGCTAACTTTAAATCACACTTCCCCCGCCAAAAAAGAGAAAGATATTCCCCTCTATTTAAGTCTCTTGAAGAATTATAGCATTATCTGTATTGCGAGGGGGAAATATGGTCAAGATCCATTCTTGCATTTATTCCTCAAACCTTTGCTTTTCATTAAAGTCCATAAAACTTTTCTTAAATGTAATTCTCTTAGCAGTAATGGATGTTCTTGATACATGTATGACACATCCAGCTTAAAAGAGTCTTGCTAATATATGCTGCAGTGCTAGGAACACACAGTTCATAGTGTTAAGTACCACCCAGCAAGTCCCAAGTAACAGGAAGCACAACAATGTTGCAAGCAAGCTGCGTACTCAGTATGGGTTCTACACACACAGGAAATCCAATCCAGAAGGTGGAATTTTGGGAACAGAGAAGAAAACAGCTCTGGGCAGCTGACTACCAAACTCACATGTGCTATTCCAGCACACCTTATTTTAAAATGAAAAAAGGCAGGGCGGAGGGGAAAACTGGATCCCTGGAAGGCTGTGTTTTAGGCCATAGAGTTCCACTATATCCTCCACATTCTATGGGAAATAACCAAAAAGTGGTGTTTGTCAGGCCTTGTCCTTAACATCCTCCAGTAGCAAACTTAGTGCTTCCTTTCTGGCAGGAATAAACCCAAAACGGGGTCACCAAGGAACAAAAGGAAGGTGTCACTATCCTTGGGAGAACCTGTTGTTTGCAACAGTATTTAAAAAAAAAAAAAACTCAAAAGGAACAAAAGGAAGAAGCCCCTCCTGAACTGAACATGCTTAGTGGATACCAAGAGCCACTGAATGTAAAGGATTAGTTTGAAAAGAAAAAAATGCAAGAACTGGGGAGCAGCAAGGAGACTAAACTGGCTTGCTTAAGCCCTTATAGTATGCTGGACTATGGTTGGCACCCTCAATATGAGTACTCCTGTTAGGTGATAAGGCTAGTATATGGCCTGGGAAGTCCTGAGGGCCAGTTAAAGAGGCTTGGAAGGGTCCATTTGGCCCTCAGGCTGGAGGTTTGCCACTCCTGCTATTAGTCTCATGTTTTGCTGCAGGCCTCATTTGTGTATCATTATAACAGTACCATGAAAACACAGAAACAGCTGTTTGCTTACTTTTGTTAGCCATCTGCTTAATCTCTTTCAGGACTTCAGATTCCATAATAGGATTGTTACAGATGTCCACCCAGTTGCCAACTGCACCCTTCTGTTCAGCAAGAGCAGTTAACTTCTTCTGATTGGGAACCACAAAACTGATGACATAAGACTGATCACTAGAACAGAATGCAGGATAACATAGTTCAGGACCTAGATCATACTCATTTGTTTGCAGTAATATTTCTATGTGCTTTAGCTAGAAGCTTACTCCAGTCCTAAAGATTTGTAGAGACTGGATTCAATTCTCATTTATCATCATAATATTTGCTTCATAGTCTGCACAGAAAAAAAAAGGGGTGCGAGTAAGGTATTTTTCTGGAACACAGTTCCAACCCACAAGTGTTAGTAAGAATGCAAAGGTAAATATAGTTTCATGTTTTTCTACTGCTTGCAGACAAAAAGCATGTTACTGTAAATTATCTTGTTTCTACACAGAGGCTAAAGATGAAGAAACTGAACTAGGATATTGCTAATTTGTATGTAAAATGCTGGGGACATTCAGATGATGCTTATTTCAAACAGATACAGTAACTACTTTCAGGACTATGACACAGTTAACAGCTGCTATCTCTCTGTGTCAACTTACTGGGTGCTCTAACCAGAGATAGGGACAAGGCATGTGTGTCAGCTCCACACCTGTTGGAGAGACCCTGTATCTATTTCTACTCATACAATAAGGCCTTTGGATAGTGAAGAACAAGACTCACTCTTACTAAACACACTACCTTACTTGTTCAAAATATATTTTTTTAAAAGCCTCACATAAGATGACCAGCACAGCAAAATTATGAACACGCTAATAAATGCAAACCTACCTTTTGGCATAAGCACAGATATTGTCAATAAGTGGACAGTTTTTCAGGGCTGCCTCAACTTTGCCCAGCGATACATATTCTCCTGCCTGTAACTTCACCAAATCTTTTTTGCGATCTGTGGGCATAATTAAGTGAAACAGTGCTTTAAAGAGCATGCAGTCTGACCCTATACATCTTTACTCAGAACCACAACCCGCTGTGTTTGTGGAGCAAACTCCCAGGTATGAGTTTCTACTTATACTTTGTATACTGAGCTTTTTCCTGTATACAGTCAAAACATGTCATGTTATAATTTAGACCAACATGGGAAAAGTAGTCCAAAATCCAATTCCTGAGGAAGTGTCTGTTTTGCCTTTGCAACTAGGAATCTGCTATAACTATGAAACCAAAGTAAAAAAAAATGTATTCATAAAATTGCAAGGCTAAATTTACAAGACTGGATTCAGATAACAGAGTTCCATCTCGCAGCACATCTTAATACTGCAATTTAGCACACTCCTGTACAACTGGAAGAGATAATATACATTTGGCGACACCCAATCAGGTCATGCTCTCAGAAGGCTGCTGAAAGAAATTGAAGTTACTTAAGCCAATGATTTCCATGGACTAACGCTGGCTATCCCTCATTGCAGTATTAAGTGTTCTTTATCAAACTGTAACTGAGTCAGAAGAAAGGAGGAGCCACCTATGATCTGCAGACAGCCATCAGAATGAAACTCTCCAATATCTCCAGTGCAAAACCATCGCTGGCCATTTTCATCAATGATAAAATCTTCTGCTGTCTTCTCTTCATTTCGGAAGTATCCCATTGAGACATTAGGCCCACCAATTATAATCTCTCCCCTAGGGTTTGGCTGGTCTCTGGTAGTGTAGCCTCCTGAAAAAGTTACATAAAATAATTAGCAAAAATGATTATAGCTCTCATCTTCCAGAAGTCATTGAGAAATGAATCAAAGCTGCCATAAAGCAGGCAATAAAGCAATATAAAAATATAATGCTCTACCTAAGAAGTGACAATCACTGATTAACTATACCAAGATATGAAATTCACAGGGACGATAAAATACCATCTTTTATTATGAACGACCAGTGTCCACAAAGTTTTTCACATCAAGCTAATTGAGCCTGTCACATGCTGGACATGAGGATCTGGCCTATGCATGTTTACTCAGAAGTGAGTCTCACCAAGTTTATGGGGCTTACTCCCACGTAAGTGAGCACACCATTACAGCCTAACACAACTATCTTTTACATGGTTACTAAGTAGGCCCTATTAAAATGAACTGCAATCTCCTGAACAAACATGCGTAGGACTGGTCTGTAAGCTTGACTGATACTACATATCTACAGCAATAAGCTTACTGTATCTGAACCTGGAAGATTGCAAGACTTGCAGTCTTAATATATTTCTTTCAAGGGCTTTTCTGGAAAGGACTCCTCCCACCACATCACTAAAGAGAGAGGACAGCACATGAACTAAAAGTTCCTGCATTCAAATAAACAATCAGGTGTTTACTTTCTCCACAGAAAAGAACCAGAGGCGGTAAGTGCACAAACCTGAGATCCACCCCCAGTCTCTTCTAAGGGAAAATCTAGGGGAGAAGCTATTTTTCAAACAGGCTCCTGGGCATTTTTTTTCCAGGTCTGTAAGTACATTTTATGAGTTATTCACACATGGAAAGTGCTGCTCTAATTTTTACTAGAAATACAGTGTTCTCTCACCTTCTTGCCAGTCTCTCAGTTTAATCTCACAGCAGATTAGAGGAGCCCCTACTCTGCCAGTGCTGTAGTCAGAAACTAGAGGGAGGGAAAAATCAGGTAAGATTAAGATGACAACCAAAAGGGTTTTTATTATTTTAAATTATGGGCACTCCCAGACTGTTGCTATTTTGTGGGTGGATTCAAGTGCATACTGGCCAGTTGAGGTTGTGCAATTAAAGTGGATTTGGCACTCTTGCACAACAAACCTACTTCCAAATGAAAGAAAACCAGATTTTTTTGTGATAAAGTAATAGGAAAATGCACTGGAAAGTGTGAGGTAACAATTGCCTGATTCCACACAATATAGCCTACTCACAAACTTTGAACAAACAAATCAGGATGAATGCTCAACAAACAAGTCTTTTGGAAGCATCCCAAGTTAAACTGCAGATGCTAGATAAGAGAACAGCCAGTGCCAGTTAATTTGCAGGTCAGTGATTTAGGAAAAATATACAGACCTCCTAGAAATGAAGATAATGGAACCCTCAATCTTTACCTTCAGTAATTGTCCCTGCTCCACAAGTTTCTGTTAAGCCATATCCTTGGCCAACAGGACAGCAGAAACAAATGTTCATGAATCGTTGTGTCTGAGGTGAAAGGGGTGCTCCTCCTGAAAGCATCATACGTACATTCCCTCCTAGCAATGCTTTCACTTTTTTAAACAAAAGTCTTAAAGAAAAAGAAATTGGCGTTAACATAAAAAAGTACATGCCACCTAGGTTAATCAAATGACAAGAAAACATCCATGCTTCAGGCCAGCACTAGATTGTGCAGTTCAAATGTGCATGTGCACATTTTGACTGGAACATGTTCAACCAAAGCCCAGTGAAAGTCAGGGAAAAAATTCTCAAATGTTTTACTTCCACCCTTTGGTCTAAGTTGAGTTCTAGCACTATTTTTTTTTCCTGGTAGACACTCCTTGTTGGTAAAATTCAAAACGTTTCCTAACCTAAATGATCTCATAATGGTACAATCCATTAAACCCCTGCATAAGCACTACTCAAAGTAGTAGAGAACGTATAACAGTGCAGCCATATTTAGGATTTTTGCTGTGCTGGGCCTTCAGGACACAAAAAAATAGTGCAAATACATTTACTCAAATGAGTCCCAAAGTTCTGCTTCCTATCATACAGGGGTTCTTGAACTGTGATCCGTGGGTCACCAGGGGCCCCTAAGTTTCATTCAGGTGGCTTGCTGCATATCGCTGGATTTGTGGTTGAAGATGGGAGACAGCACATCCTTCGCATTAAATAGCCGTACTGATTTTTAACTAAACCTTTATTGCTTCTTTTATTTATATTTTATTGTATTACAATTTGAATTCTATGGAATTACCACTGCTACAATAGACATAAAAATCATTAAATGGTCCACCAAGAACCTCAGCAATTTTCAAGTGGCCCATTGGGGGGGGGGGGAGTTGAGAACCACTACAATACTACTATACTGACCAGCACATATATGAAATGTACTTACAAATTACATAGGGGTGCATCATAGCCCCTTTTGATTTGTTCTAATTTATAGTCATATCCAATCTTGAATAATGTCTTCTGGATATAGTTCATTTCTTGAACTTTGCTCATAACATTCTTATAAATTCGATCCATGATTTCCTGTGAAGATTAAAAAAGGGGGAGGGGGAGTGTTGAGAAATATTACCATTCCTGATCCTGTTTATTCTAGTATAGCCTGGCAATCTAAGGGGAGTGGGAAGGAGAACCTCATTCATTTTTAACAGCTTAGTTTTTCCTTAGTTGCGCAACACTTAATGTACAGTCTAGCTAATCTATTTGTGGTCAATCTCAGCTGGGGGCCATATTGCGTAGGCACAAGCTGAAATGCGCAATGGAAAAATTGAGCTTTCCTCCCTGGTAAACTTCCCTCTCCCTCTGAGGCTATGTTATTTCAAGGACTACACTCTAATATAGTTTTAAATCTTTTAAGACATATCTTCAGCTTAATTGTATCACAATAGTATTTGACGACAAACCTCAAGGTCTGCAATTCTGACTGTGCCATTCTCATGGGTTTTTTGTCACCAGTGTTGTTTTTTATTGTCAAAATATGGGAAATGGGACACTCATGAAACTGTTATTGTACGAAACAAGTTGTCTATAATCATAGCACTGACTATGATCATAGCACTGACTATTTGTACTCAAGCCTTGCAGATGCAGGGACCAAATGTAATTCTAAAGCATATAATATTGAGATCTAAGACTGAAATCCTACGCACACTTATTTGGGAAAATACATTACTGCACCTTTTAAATTTTAAATAAAACAAAAATTTACCATACAATCAGATTCACTTTATTTCTTAATGTTAACGCTATTGGAATGATTTACATGAAAAAATGAACATATTCCAGTAGCCACTCACCCCTACCAATACTTACAGGTACAGCTGCCATCAGTGTGGGTTTCAGAACAGAACAATCTCCTTTGCTTCCCTTTTTAATTTTACTTGACTGCAAGAAAAAGAGTGAGAGAATCCTAGTTCAAGTGCAAGTAGGTCCACAGATCTTTAAATTGCAAAGCAAAATAGTTTATTCCATGCAGTGAACAGGTATGAACCTCAAAAATACAAGGAAGCCCTCTTATAATATTATTTTCTTTATTAAAAAGAGCAGTGGCGTCCATTGTTATCTGCAGACCTTTGATATAACAAAATAACTAGCCATAACATTGGGGAGTGCTGCTGTTTGAATCCTAGTTTCTACTGGGGGAAAAAGGTGGGGGGGGAGCTGTGAAACTTTTTGCAGAGCTTTGCATGCTGAAACCATTCAGTTAGTGAGCAAGAAAAATACGATGCTTGTTCCATTTCAACATATTACAGTGCTTCAGGATCAGCAACTGAGGGCTTGCCTGCTCAAGACACTCTACTATATATAGATATGCGTGGGCAGGCTGGCAAAATTGGTGTGGACTGGTAGACTTTTTTTGGACTTGCTTGCAAAGCTGATTCTAAAGATAACTTTAGTGGGGGGAATCATGTGGTTTAGCTAGATTTTTCTAAAGTCAGTCTCTAGGGCAATGCTTCAGGGGCGCATCTTTAGATGTTACTTGCTTCAGTTATAACTTTCGTGCACTCGCCACTCCTAAGCTTAGCACATTTTAGCGTGGTGAGCTGGAATCGCTTATTACTTTAACTCACTATCAAGTCTTTAGCGTTCACTGTGCTGAACGTAAAAGCATTTCTTTCTTGGTCAACAACCGATAGGAGAGCTCAGTGTATTCTCTTACCTGGTCTGATAGCGTGAGTGGAGAGGAATATCCAATCCTGCAGCCATATGTAATACAGGAAATTTCTGCTGTCAGTTCTAATACATGAGCCAAAGGCAGATAACCAATGTATGTGTCCTTGGGTCTAAAGGAGAAATATTATGTGCTTCAATATAGCAAGCAGGATATATCTTGGTACATCGTTCTGAACATAAGAGCTCTACTGGATCAGGTCAAAGGCCCATCTGGTCCAGCACTATGTTCTTACAGTGGCCAAATGCCCATGGGAAGCCCTCAAGCAGAACCTGAGCACAACAGTGATCTCCCCACCTGCATTTCCTGCCACTGCTATTCAGATGCATACTGCCTCCGACAGCGTAGACTGAACACAACTGTCATGGCAAGTAGCCACTGATAGCCTTGTCCTCCATAAATGGTCTAATCTTTTAAGCAAGCACATCAAAATGTTTTGATTCTACATTCTTCTCTCATAACTGAAGGATGCTTGGATCTATGCTCTGCAACATACAGCCAGGCTGATTAGGTAACTCAACAAAGCAAGCTTTAAAATCTTGGCAGTAATGGAAAGCATCTTGTACCTCCTGCTTCAGCTCCCTAGACTTGTTTTGGTTAATTAATATTCTCTCCAGCTTGGAGACTTCAAGACAAAACAGGTTTCCATTTCAAGCTTGCTTCTGTTCTCCCCCTTCCTCATCAACAGTCTTCCAAGCAATAAAAGAGGAAAGGGACTTTCCATTTGGTGCATTCATGTAATTCCCAGGATGCACCCAATTTCCAAATACTGTCAAAGTAGCAGCTACCAGAACTGATGTTTCTTTCACCTGGCCTTTTTACCACACACCTTATACAGGAGGAGTTCCCAAGTTGTGGTCCACAACCTTCATTTAGGTGGCCCATGGTACGTCCACAGTAAATATTCATATTGATTTTTAATTGTATTTTTATGGCTTCTTTTCTTTCTTATATTGTATTTTATTGTATTACAATCTGAATTCTGCGGATTTCTATAGACTATTTCTTATATTGTATTTTATTTCTATGGAGTCTCAATGGTTTATATTTCTGATATTGTATTTTATTGCATTACACTTTGAATTCTATGGAATTCAAACTGCAGTGCAATAAAATACAATATAAGGAATAATAGAAGCAATACAAATACAATTACACATCCTCACAGCATCTCGCAGTGCGAATTACAGTTGCTACAGCAAGCAGAAAAATCATTCAGCAATTCATCAAGACCCTGAGCAATTTTCAAGTGGTATGTGGGGAAAAGGTTTGGGAACCACACACAGTTTTGATAGGGCCCATATATGATACCCTGTGAGTCCAAATCCCCACTCGTGTCTCCTGGGTGCCAAGGGCCAGCTAAAGATCACCCCCACAGTGAGTGGCTCAGGGGTTACGTGCCCTGCCACCTGTGCAGCCGTGGGCAAGCTGCATAGTCCCAAGGAGCCCAGTTGCCCCCCAGCTGGCAGTTGAGGAGAAGGAAGGGGCTGGCTTGTGCAGCTGTGGCAAGCTGAGCAGGCCCTAGTCAGCTGAGGAGGACTAGCCTCAGAGGGAGGCAATGGGAAACCCCCTCTGAATACCGCTTACCATGAAATCCCTATTCCTAGGGTTGCCATAAGTCAGGATCGACTTGAAGGCAGTCCATTTTCAGAAGTCCATTACAGAATCCTCAGAGACTGTGTAATTGGAACAGTCTCAGACCTCTGCTTTATAAAAGGAGTTTTTGTTTGTTTTCCATTCCTTGGCAATTGCATGTCTCTCCCTCAACTTTAGCAGTAGTAGAGTTAACTACTGTATCACTATTGTTGCTGTAGTAAAGCCTTAGAATTATCTTGTCCAAGGTGCAAGGTTCTAATTCAGTAAGAAGCAAGTAAATAGCCAAAGTATTAGCTCAGGATCTGTAAGTAACACATCCTAGGCAAGGCACGTGACTTTTACATCTCTTATACAGACTAATTTGTCTGTTGTCTTGAACACTCTTCTTTAACACTTCCTAGTCAGTTAAGGCTCATGTTCATTATAAAGCCACAGAGCACAATCCTCCTGTCTACCTGCTGAAAACAGGATGCAAAAACACATGGAGGCAGGAATGGCAAGTACTGGGAGCGGAGAAGAGTGTTTAGACTGGGCCACGTTAATCCTCTCTGCCCTCTTCACTTGCTTGCCAATCAGTGGCCGCAGCAGACAGCAAGATGCCCCCACCCACTCACATGGATTGTTGTCATTGCTGAGTGAGGGGAAGCACCAAGGAAGAGCAAGCTGGCCCAGTTCCCCCCCCCTCCCTCTCCCTCTCCCTCCCTCCCCCTCCCCCTCCCTCCCCCTCCCCCTCCCCCTCCCCCCCTCCCTCCCTCTCCCTCCCTCCCTCCCTCTCTCTCCCCCTCCCCCCCTCTCTCCCCCCTCCCCCCCTCCCTCCCCCTCCCCCCCTCTCTCCCCCTCCCCCCCCTCCCTCCCCCTCCCCCCCTCTCTCCCCCCCTCCCCCCCTCCCTCCCCCTCTCCCCCTCTCTCCCTCTCCCCCCCTCTCTCTCTCCCCCTCTCTCTCTCTCCCCCCCCCCTCTCTCTCTCTCTCTCTCTCTCTCTCTCTCTCTGACATTTTTTTCCTCCCTAGCAGCCTCTAATCCTCTTCACAAGGCTCCAAACAGCCCTGGCAGATAAAATGTATAAAAGCAGGGCATGGTTGCCAGATTCACCAGTCAGACAGTGGAGGACCCCTGGTGGCCATGCTGTGGGCTGTCATGTTGCTGTGCACCCAAGAACGCCGGAACGTCTGTACCCTGTCCTCCAAGGGGAGACGCAGGATTGCACCATAAGCAATTGCAGAAAGGCAAGATTTTTTTTTTAAAGTTTTTAACATACATATTTGACAAACAGGAAGTTCTTACCCCAGCCCAGGTATTCGCTCACACTGTCCTGTCATTCCAGCTATCAAGTTTTTATGCATCATCATCACTCCTTTAGGCCTCCCAGTGGAGCCACTGGTGTACATTACTAAGGCCATATCTGTAGGATTAGGTCGACTTGGAGGGATGTTTACTAGGGGAAAAAGTTACAGATCAGGACATCACAGAAAATAAACAGTATTTTATATCACAAGCCAATCTTGGCTGAAAATGAGTCTTCTAGCAATGGAAGACCTGCTTCCAAAGCAAGTTTAATTCTCACTGGGCAGAAAATAGTGAAAACATACAATTATTATACTTATGTGCCATATCTACATGTCACTTTCTATGTCAATGTTCAGTCAGAAGGAAGAAGCTTGGGAAGGGCTTAAAACAGCTCTCAGATATGTGTTCCATACCCTACTGTGGTCATTATCCCTTCCCCTCTGCCTTGCCATTCCAACGGCACAAGTAGTACTCAAGATAGGAGCCCATGGAGCACAAGAGAAGTACTTGACTTGAAGCCAGAGAGTTGTCCCTTAAGAGGCTCTAGTTCTCCAAAAGGGAAGAATTGAAATGTGGACTAGAGGCAGAGGCTCAAGAGACTTCAGTTCACTTCCAACCCTTGTCAGAAGTTGCTCACTATGAATTCTCCTTGGTGCTGTGACAACCAACCTGCTTCAACTTGTGCACTCATCCGCAGGACCAGAGCAGGGCAAGTACGGAATATAGCATCAAAATTTGAATGGTCTGCCTACTGGATTCAGAGCAACTGGTCCAGATTCTCTATGGAGTGCCCTCCTTTTAGCAGTGCAACTAGTGGTGACATTATCATTTCAGCAGCAGGTCAAACCTTATTCGTTTGATCTGGCATTTACTGCTTCACCCAGCCTGCTACTGTCGTTCTAATTTTAGCTGCTTCTGTTTATTTGGATATGGAGTTTTGTAAATGTTTATTGTATGGTTTGCTTCTATTAAGTATTGCACATTACATATTATATCCCACCATCTTGTATATATCAGGGGTGGGGAACCTCGGGTCTGGGGGCCAAATGCAGCTCTCTAGAGCTCTCTATCTGGCCCTTGGGATGCTCCCCAAGCCATAGCCATTTCACAGGACAAACCTTCCTCCTGGCTGAAATGTGCCCTTGAACGATGATAATGCCTCTTCCTTGCCAGGAAGGAGAGATGTGTAGTGCTTATAGAAGCCTCTGGCTTTTGCATGATTGAAATGTACAGTAGAGCCCTGCTTCTCGGTGCCCTGCTTTTTGGCGTTGCGCTAATACGGTGCCAGTGGGGTGATCAGTGGAGGGGAGCTGGAGCTCCCCACGCTCTAGCTGATCTCGCCAGAGGAGGGGAAGATCAGCTGTACAGCGCTACAGTTGATCTCCTCCTCTTCTGGCGTGATCAGACTCCCGTGCTCGAGCTGATCTGATTTTCAGCAGGGGTCTGGAACCTAACCTAACCTGTTGTATGAGTGGGGCCCTACTGTAACCTCCTGTGCAAAGATGTAAGTTACACCACTGCTCCATCCAATTTGGTGTATGGTCCCACCCATATGTATGTGCCCCCCTCCAAAGGTTATCCATAAGGGAATGTGGCCCTTGGGCTGAAAAAGGTTCCTCACCCCTGATACAGATGAAGAAAATACAATTTTTTTTTTAAAAAAATGCACATCTACATACAACCTTAAGAGAGAAACTTGCATTTTAAACAGCTTGCTGCTTCATTCTGATTTACAACCTTGTTACTACAGTGAGCAAAGTGCTTTATCATTTCACTTAAAGCAGCTGTGCTAGCCTATCAGTTTGTCCACTTACAGTTTTCTGGTCTGGCTCCCAGTTCTTCTACTGCTTGCATGCTATGGATCTCCAGTGTTTCAGGATAGTCTGACTTATTGATAGTCTTCTTGTCCACATAAATGATATGTCTGAGGCAGGGGATTTCTGACAATACATTCTGATGAAGAAATAGTGGAGGGTTGACTACACAGAGTACTGAATGGGTTCTCAGCCTGTAGCCCATTTATTTGGATACCTCTATTGCTGTCATGATGGCTTTGGCTAATATCAGTGCTTTAAAAATATACCGTCCTAAGCCATCAGACACCCTCCCCAAATGGAAAGATCTTATGTATGGGTTCATGCTAGAATTGTGACAACCTTCAGGGGAAAGTGTTCCACAAGGTAGAGGCAAAGGTATCAAGAATGCTTTATTTGTGCCTTGATGCTGCCATCAAGGATTCCAGGATTTTCAAACATTTTCAATAAAGGTAATTTATTGAGAGTGCCACTGAATTATGACACAAGGCCATACTTTGTAGCCTCAGTGCAAAATACACGTAACTGCAAGTCAGTCACCATCTCAGGAATTTCAGCCTAATGCTGAAGTAGTTTCCTACACAATGTGAAGTACTGTCACACAGAGGTCTAAAAGTAACCCAACCCTGATCTTCTGCAAGATTACTATTATGTTTACTACATGAAGGCATCTGATAAGACTTACCTTAAGTTTGCTTTCTAAAAGGTCTGTGCTAGTGATTAGATATGATGCTCCAGATTCATTCAGTCCATAGGCTACTGCGTCTTCTCCAAGGGTTGCGTATAAAGTAACCACTATTTAATAGAAAGGAGGAAAGCAGCTTAAGCTTAAAATAAAAGTTGAAACCCAAACTGCATTTGTTTCCATCATCAACTATTTTGCACTGAGGAATAAGGAAAAGCACTTTGGTTTTCCATGATCATTTTTTGTTTCACATCTGCTGCAAGACAAGAGTAACAGTGCAGTCCTACCCTTAAGTAGAATACGTCTTGCATGCCTATGCAAAGCTCACACACAGTGACTAAATATAATTATTCACACTAATTATGGCTGTTCTGAATTATCACTGTGCTTACTCTTGTGTACATTTGAGTTTTACATAGAAACATTACAGACAGAAAACTCTGGCACTGCATGTTATAGTTACATATTCATTCTGATAACTTGGGAGACAACATTGCAGTAAGAACAAAAAATATGGGTCAGGAGAAGAAGGAAACAAACTGCTTGGGAACATAATCCTGTGTTTTGTTAAATTTGCTTGTTGTTGTCAAATACAGCATCATTAATACTCACAAGGAAAGTTGTATCGGAAACATGTTTGTGCTGCGATCATCCATTCGGCTCGAGTTTCACAGAATATAGCAACTGTGCTCTTTGGCTTTAGCCCAAGTGCAGCTAGTCCATTCCCAAAGTGGTTCAGTTTCTGGTTAACTTCCTCATAGTTCAGCCATCTATAATTTCCTAGGATCAGCTGGTTAAAGTAAAAATGCTTGTATAATATATTATTTATTTATTTGATTTATATCCCGCCCTTCCTCCCAGCAGGAGCCCAGGGCGGCAAACAGAAGCGCTAAAAACACTATAAAAACAGACCTTAAAATACATTAAGACAAAACAAGGTTAAAAACATTTTTTAAAAAGCTTTACAAACATCTTTTTTAAAAGGGTTAAAAATATTGTTAAAAATATTATTAAAAAAACATATTAATAAGCAATTCTAACACAGACGCAGACTGGGATAGGTCTCAAAAGGCTTGTTGAAAGAGGAAAGTCTTCAAAAGGCGCCAAAAAGATAGCACAGATGGCGCCTAATATTCAAGGAGAGGGAATTCCACAGAGTAGGTGCCGCCACAGTAAAGGTCCATTTCCTATATTGTGCAGAACGAACCTCCTGATAAGATGGTATCTGCAGGAGGCCTTCACTTGCAGAGCGCAGTAGTCGACTGGGTATATAAGGCTAAGACAGGCTTTCAGGTATCCTGGTCCTGAGCCCTATGGCTTTGTACACCAAAACTAGAACCTTGAACTTGGCCTGGTAGCAAACTATTGAATGACTTGATCAATATAATGAGGCTGTATGCCCCAGAACAATTGTTTCTAAAATCTAAACCTTTTAATCATCATTAAGAAAACTACCCATGAAGTTGGTCTCAAAGAAATGCATATAACTTATAAAATGGGCAAGCTGTATTTTTAGTTTAAGAAACCTGCCCAATAAGGAGTCTATGCTAATACTACTTTTCCTTGCTGTAGTGATAAACACAGATTAGATTTTTTTCTCTGAAGTATTTTAGAATCTATCCCACTGAATAACAACCCATTTCTAACGTACATGGCAACAGAAATCCAACAGAAAAACATAACAAAGTTTATTTCTTCAGCACATATTGCAAATACCTGAAGTGTTAACCTCATATCCATGCTTGCATGACAAAGTAATAAACAGCAGACATGCCATTTGAAATGAGCATTGATTTATTGCTAATTTGAAAGAAAGAATATTTTTAAAAAACTAAACATACAATCTGAATAATGTAACAGTGATAAGGTGCATATAATTAAAAAATCTCTAAACAATACTATATTCAGTGCTTTTTACTACTGATCCCAGCTCATTGGAAGTCATATACTTAAGAGCCATACTTTCAACCTTCTTAAAATACCTTATGCATAGTGTTCACACATTTATAGAATTTCTTACCTTTTTAAAAACTTTTCCACTGGGCTGCATTTCATTCTCTTCACTCAGGATCTCTCTTATTCCAAGACAATCCTTTTTCCCAAACTGTGCTACAGCGTGATCAAACAGTTTGTCCAAAGTATCTGCTCCAGAAAAGTCTATGGTAGCTAATGACTCAAGATGCGAAATGGATCGGTATGGACTTCCAGGGCTGTTAAAGATGGGCTTAGCTTTTAAGCGCTTTGCCATAGCTTTTTTCTTCTTAGCATTTGTAAGAAAATACCATGGAATGAATATAAGGGCACTGTACAGATTTATCAACAAGTACACAGGGAGCAAGAGAAAGAAGCGTAGTCCTAGCTTAAGCCTCATAATGGCCAGCTTTCTTTTTCTTTTAAAGTCTATTATCCTTCTCCTGTCCTTTGGGGATTCCAAGTGTCTTAGTTTTTGCAAGGCAAAAGTGGAAGCAGCAGCAGCAGCACACAAAAGCAAAATGAAGGCTTAAGGTGGCTCAGTTTCATAGTAATCACTGAAATGTTAGAAATATTTGGAAGCCAGCAGCAGCAGATTATTGGTGGTTGAAGATCACAGGTAATCAGACAGCAGGGAGGAAAATTAGTAACAGTTTGTTAGCTTCAATCCGTTACTGGTTTCATCTGAAAATGTAGCAAGATACTAGAGGTTGAAGGAACTGATTTGATACTTATACACAAAGTATAACTGATTTTAAAGAAGTTTAAATGGAAATAAATATTTGTTTCAAGTCCATCTACCCCAATTCAAGTATTTTAGAGATTTTGAGAAGTACTCTGCCCTTAAAATGTTATACTTTTAATCCAGTTTAGCAAAATAAGCATTGCATCACTGCGGTCAAAAGTCCATAGCTTTTTCTTTAAATATTTGTGTTAGAGCTAGGAAGGATTTAGCAATGCTGGTTATGACTTCAGAAATGACATCAATTCACTGTTTACTGGACATGCTGACATTCAGAATCTTTGGCAATCTTAAACAATGCACTGTTGCAATGCCTATTGCAAAATGCCCTCCCTTTTGACTTCACCTTGGAATGACAACCAATTTGATGGAAACAAGGCCTTGATCATATCCAAGCATGAATCAGACGTATGATTTTGGGTTCTTATGCAGAAGGATTTTTTTCTGTTCAAACAATATTGTCGTTTAGTCATGGTTTCACAAAGCTAGTTCTTGTATGCTTTAGGTTTTTTACTTTTTTAAAAGAACAGGTCAGCCTCAATGGTCCTGTGCTAGTATATAGTACTGACATATTTATTACATTTCTACCCCGCCTTTCTTTTCATGATTGAAATCCAAGGCAGCTTACATATGGTTCCCAGGCAGTATCCCATCCAGGCACTGACCAGACCCGACCCTGCTTAGCTTCAGCAGGGAGCTGGCCTTACGTGCCAGACCATAGCCTGGGACCATACGGGAAGTAGGAATTACTTTTTCAAACAGGGTAATCTAGAGAAGGCAGAGGGTGATGGATAGAGTAATGACAGGCACTGACAATACAGCATTCACTCACATTTCATTGGGGCTTGCTCAAATCTCTCCCACAAGATCCAATGAAAACACTGGAAGCTGTAGAGAACATTGTTTGGGCCCAAAATATTTTGTTATGAGGGCGGAAGAAGAGAAGAACATTTCAAGATGCATCTCTTTCCAGATTTAATGGTAAGGTGCTTCAGAATTAGGACTATTCTGGACGGACTGAAGCATAATGCAGAGGCAGCCATACGGCAGGAACTAGGAATTCAGACAGCTACACTCCAGTATTAAAAATGATGTATAAACATATTTAATGTTTCAGGATGAAACATACTGTGGTTTAAAAATAGATTTTAAATGATTGACTAGGGTGTCAATAATTAAGAATTTGCAGAAGCTATTATTTAATCATGATAATTTAATTTGCTTTAAGGCATAGCAACAGCTACAGACTGGTAATATGTATTATGCAGCTGATTAGGATTATTTAATTATATAGCACAACATGATGGGTTTCTGATTCAAAGGTATAATCACAGTAAAATTCTATTTAACAAGCCAATGTCAAATTTGAACAAGGTTAGTGAAGTAGTAAGCGGTATATACTTTAAAAAAAAGTGCTTGAGATGCAATAATTTATTCCATTATATGACTTCTGTTAGAAATCCACTAGTTTCCATTTTCTAAATATAAGATTCATATCCATGGATGTGCTTTACATTACCAATATTCCAAAAACGACCAATTTTCTATGAATTTATTATATGTTTGTCTGCTCCTTTAAACCTAATATAGTTAAAATCCGAAAGCAACTGTAGTGTAATACCTTTTGTTAGGTTCAACTAAAACATCACAGGGAAGTGAGAAAGCTTTCACATATCTCAGAACTTTACTTTAAGATATTATATGTTTGGGGGGGGGAAAGGCTAGAGAGTGGGGAGAAAGAAAAAGATGTTGAAGGTAGTGGTTCTCAAAACATTTTGGGGGTGTGCCACTTATTATTGTTTATTTATACAGCGCCATCAATGCACATGACACTGTACAGAAAAATAAATGAATAAAACCAATAGAAACACGTCCTAACCACAAAGGTGCACAATCTAACTAAAAATAAAAGGGGAACATAGGGGACTAAAACAGGTAAGGCACATACTCTGGGTATGAAGTATTATAAAGGTGAAACCTAACCTACCACTTGAAAATAGTTTGGGGTCTCATAACACTTAAACATTTTTCTTCTTTCACATTGACACTGTCAATACCAGTGCCATATTATGAAAATCATAGACTGTATGCCACGACCTGTTTTATAAATCCAGACTGCTCAAAACGGAATGTATTGCTTTGTGTCAGAAAAATAAATCAAGCGCAAGGCCAACTTTTCTGAAATCTTTGCATGAATCACCTGGTAGCTTCTGGAGCAAAATTTGAGAGCCTCTATACTAGGATATGATTAAAAAGCCCACAAAATCTGCATGCTGTCTTAAGATGGAACGAACACAGAGCATGTTTTGAAGATTTTAAGCATGATCTAATGTAAGTTTACCCCTTGCATCTTGACTGTTAAAGGCTCTTGATTTTTTTCTGCCAGGAGTTGTTTTTTCCCCTCCCCTATCCTTTTTTTCTAAACTGAACATGTAGCTCAGGGGTGGGAAACCTCCAGCCTGCAGACCAATGCACACACACCCCCAGGCCTCCCCATTTGGCCTGCAAGGCTGGGTTGGGGAAGTCAGGTGTGGGGTCGGTAAGGGAGGACTTCAAAGGAACAATCCGGAGTTTAAAGTGGGCTCCTGATTGCTCAAGGGGGTGGACAGATTCCATTCAATAGAAACCTGTTCTCCTTCCCACCACACTAACTCCAGCAGCAATGCCAGGGGGTGAAGGGGAGAAAGAGTTCACCGAGTCATCTTTGCCCCACCCCCGCTTCTGGGGTAAGCAAGGAAAGAAACCCTGCAATTTAAATTGCAGACTTTCTTCTGTCAGTTACTCCAGCTTCATCAGCAGTTGCAAGGGAGACAAAGGGAATAATTCCTTCTCCTCTTTGTCCCTCTGCTGCCTCTGGGAAGCAAGAGGGAAAAGGCTGCGTTTTAAATTGCAGGCTTTTTTCTCCAGCTTCCCTCAGCAGCAGCAGGCACTTGTGAACCCCTGCAAGGGATTTTGACAGGTGGGCAGGTCGCAGGCTATGGTCTGAAGGCACATGAAGCCAGCCCCCTGCTGAAGCTAAGCAGGGTCAGGTCTGGTCAGTGCCCGGATGGGAGACTGCCTGGGAACCATATATAAGCCGCCTTGGGTTTCTATCATGAAAAGAAAGGCGGAGTATAAATGAAATAAATAAATAAATAAGTCTGTCAATCATGTGATGTCATAATGATGTGGTGTGATTGACATGTGAATGGCCCCACTCACCTGTCAAATTTGGCCCACAAAGCCAATCCTGATAAGGTTCTGGCCCATGGTGCCAAAGGATCTCCCACCCCTGATCTAGCTGAAAGTGAGTTTGGAAAAGCTGAAAGTTTGTTCTCTTATTTGTGATATTTTAGTTTTTCCTAACAACAGGTAGTGTACTGCTTTTGGATTTTTTCTGAACAGCCAGCATGGCTAACTGCAGTTTTTGCCATAATGGCACATTCATATATTTTGTTTTCCCATTATAGATGGAGCTGTCATGGCTCTATAACTAAGTATCTTTTGACAATTCCAAACAGGACTTTTTAAAAAAAATGTTATTGCTAATTACAAAAGGCTAGTCCCAATACTTGCAAGTAAATGGGATTAGTTTACATTAGCCTTTTCCTTAAGAATATGTTGATAATTTTTCCAGTTAATTAAGCACTCCAACAGAAGTAAATTGCATATAACACAGAGACAGAAATGTTAATACTATAGTTAAAGCTCTAGTGAAGAACAGTGATGCAATATGACATAACATAAAACTAGATCTGAAGCATTCGAAATCTCACAGAAGGTAAAAGCATGCAACACCAATTCAGAGCCTAACTATACACTTACACACAAATGTATGCATTGGAACTCTCCCCTGCATCCATCCAGAAATGGGGAAATTTTGATTGGAGAAAGTGTGTGCACGTGTATGCATGCAGTAGGGATGTGCTATAATTCCACCCAATTCAGATTTGGTACTGAATTTTCCATTAATATGCTTATTCTCTATTGTTACAGATTGGATTTTTATGTATCAATTTTCTGCAGCTATTTTCAAAAATTGATTTTTAAAATCCACCTCTAAAATACCAGTATTAAGAATGATATTTTTATCAATATTTCCTTCAATTTATTGGTATTTCCTTTCAAAATATCTACATTTCCTTTCAAAATATAGATATTAATATTAATTTTGGGGGGAGGGGAAAACTGATCAGTAAAAGCAGCAGAGAGCAGACAAAGAGCATACTTGAATCAATACTGGCCTGTTAGGTCAACTAAATGCTTTCAAACTGGTACTGGCAAATAGATTCCACCCCTAGTGCGCACACACTTCTTTAGCTGTTTCTGCAGTTCCTAGCCATTCCCCCTTACTTGGATTCTAAAATGCAAACATGCACTTTGAATCCATAGAGGAGGGAGATGTGGAATGCAAAAGCAGCAGACAGGTTAGTCACCCCATCTCATCTACTGTTTCTCCAGTCCCAATCACCTTGTTCTAAAGTGGCTTTTTTTTTAAAGGGGGGAGGTTCCCTCACAGTTCAATTAATATTCAATACATTTTAAATGCACAGAACTGGCTAAAGCAGGCCAATTTAGGGTCACCAAGGGCTCAGAGATGTCACTACTATTCAGAATGAATGCACAGCATCAAATGTACAATAAAAGATCTGAAATTAACATAGGCTACCTAAGCAGCATAAATAATCATTCAATACTAAGGCTGCAGCAAAACTGCACCCTGAAGCGTTTGACAAGAAGCAGCTCACTGACAGACTGAAAAGCTATCCATACTTTTCCTCACCATTTCTAAAAATCGTAAATGAAACATAAAAGTACATTTCAGCAGTGGTATATTGAAAATGTTTTATTTGTTTCCATATTATTTAAAGTCAAACCAATGGCATCAAGGAAAATGCACTTCTAGCTTTTAAACACATGAATTCATTAGAAGTTTGTGCATTTCAGGATTATCTGCCTATTTACAAAACTCAATGCACTATAAAAATATTATATCCGATCTATTGTGTTGATGTCACCTAGAATTAACCACACTTTTAATAGGTTAACTGATCCTAAAAATATCTTAGTTAAAAAATTTTCAGAGCAGTGCCAGTGCCCTGTGCTACCATGCAAGCTTCACATTGAAACACTTAAAACATTTCAACATGAAAGTTTCTGAAAGGTATGTTTTGAAAAAGAGGTGTTGAGCAGCTGCTAGTCATCCCAATTCAAAGGCTAATAGTAATCCCATATACACAGTCATATTTACATTAAATTTTGCCATTAGAAAGACATAAGTTACATTTAGGATACATTTCGATTCAGGATTTTACTTCAATCAACACACTTCAAAAATAGTCTGCATTTCTACATTAAAAACGCAGAAGCCTTAATGAAACACATATTTAATAATAAGCACTGGTAAGGTAAAATGCAAATACTTACAGTATATCCAGAAAAAAAGTGGTTTCTTCACAAGTAGTTCAATCCACAGTAAGTTGGGGAAGACTGTTTAAGATCTAGATTTAAAGTTATGCAGAACTTTAGTTATGACTGTTATGCAGCTACTTATAAAGTTTTGCTGTTCAACAAATAGTGTTGTTTTAAAAAAGGGAGGCAAGTATCACAACAGGCTTCATGGAACAGAAGAACTGAGAATATACAGGAAGACTGTGGTGCCAAGAATGAGGACACATTCACACAATAAAAATAGTTGACTTCTCAAGCCTGGCTTGTTTGGAGCCTACGAACCATAGTGCCTGGTTACATGTGCCGCCCTGGCCTCCTCCTGGGCAGGATATATATAAATAAATAAATAAATAAATAATCTCCTACCCAGGAGGAGCCCAGGGCAGCACATGTAACCAGGCACTAGAGAGAGAGGGAGGGAGGGAGGGAGGGAAGGAAGCTAGCTATAGTAAACTGCAGCTTTTGTTTCCTTGCTCATAGAAAGCAAGCTTTTGTTTCCTTGCTCATAGAAAGTAAGGATCAAGGGCAATGTGTGTGAGTGCATAAAGATTGTGCAAAATGGACCACTACCCTTCCAGAAAAATTGAAATTTCAGGGGGGTTTTAAACTATGAAGACCCTGAATGAGTGTGCAGTTAAGCTTGAATATGCTGTGTAAATGCTATAAAGCACTTGGAAAGCACACCAGCAAGGGTACTATGAAGCCTGAAGAATGCTCAGTGGCAACATTTACCTTTTTAAAAAAAATTTGTAAAGAGAGACAACTTTACCCAAGCCCACACATTCAGCCTCTACAGAATAAACAGTCATCTTGCAATTGCATAATTAGAAATGAAGGCCGCTTGTATTAAAGCACTAGCCTGGTCGCCATAGGCAAGAAGGAACAGCATGTAATTCCAATAGCAAAGTGGCAGAGCGCTTCATCCCTCCCAACCCCAGCACAGAAAAGCAGCAGGCCACAGCATGAGGAATGGAGCTCTCCTGCCAGCCCCCACCAAGCTAGTATCATTTTATTTATTTATTTTAAAAAATGGTTGGCTAATACCTTTCGTGGACTTACTTATAATGGTGAAATAAAATATTTCCCCCCAGCATATACAGCTGTAGCTTTTTTGATTTGCAAAACACACATAGGGCTCATCCAGACGACTGCAAAATGTGTGACATGCCCGCTATGTGTGTTCATTATTTTTCGGTCGTCCAAATGACGTTTCGCGCTGTTACGCATTTTCACGGGTTAAATCCACTCCTTGCAATACCGGCAAAAATGTGATTTGCTGTTTAAAATTGGGAATCATCCGCTGTGCCTTCAGGAGTTAGGATCCAATACCGTGGACTTTACAGCTGATGGGCGGTTCTTGGGCGTTTCCCTTTGCCCCTTCTCCTCATTCCAGCCAATCACGTATTTGCACTTTTGCGCATGTGCGAGAATAAGCCCGGGAAAATTGAACCAATCATCGCAATGGTGGGGTGCTGGGGGGGGGGTCTGCAACTACTGCGCAGATGCATTTTATTTTTTGCCAGCCTGCAAACTGGGCGGCCACTCTGGGTGAGATCTGCAATGCACAGCAAGCGAGAAAGGGGGAGGTGGTCGGTTTCAGCCTGACTCCGGAAAGCTTTGTCAATTTCATTCTACTTGCTGGGGGTTTTGCTTCAAATCAGAAAAGCATACATTCCTTCAAGTGTAATACTGCAAATACTGCAAATACAAACAAGAAAAGGTTTGCTGGTCGGTTTCAAGCCTGCTCTGGAAAACTTTGTCAATTTCATTCTCCATGGGAAGGAAAGGGAGAAAGGGGTGTGTGACAGTTTCTTGCTTTTTTGGAGAAATAAGTGCAATTGCCAGCACGTGTATCTCCTTAAATATCAATCAAGGCAGAAAAGCATATATTCATTTAAGTGTAATATCGCAAATACAAACAAGAAATGGTTTGCTGGTCCGTTTTAAGCCTGCTCTGGAAAGCTTTGTCAATTTCATTCTCCATGGGAAGGAAAGGGAGAAAGGGGGGGGGGTGACACGTTTCTTGCTTTTTTGGAGAAATAAGTGCAATTGCCAGCACGTGTATCTCCTTAAATATCAATAAAGGCAGAAAAGCATACATTCATTTAAGCATAATATGGCAAATACAAACAAGGCAGGCGTGAAACCGACCAGCAGCCTTTCCTTCCCAGGCGAGAACTCTTTTACAGCCATATTGTGCTTCCTTGCAAAGGGGGAGAGGAGCATACATAATTTTTTTGCTGACCAATTGGTTGATAAGGGGAGGTTTTAGAGGCGGAGCTTGGAAAAAGCGAAAAGAATGTAGGAGTCTTGCGGGTGCAAAAAAAGCGTTATTTTTAATTGGGAAAGAGCGAACTAAAAGGCAAAGTGAGGACTAAGATGACAAACCGTGGATTATCCCACTCCGTTTGGATAAGCCCATACACATTAAATGCTCAAGCCTCAAAAGACAACCATCACTTCAGTAAGAAAGAACAGTAATAGCCCTCAAAGAAAACTACAGTTGTGCTTTCTTCAGGTGATTTACAATGCATGTTATAAATACATCAGGGATAAAAATGAGAGCATTTCTGTTTCATTTCGGATGCAATCCTATGCGCAATTAATTAGGAGTAAGCACCACTGAACGTAGTACAGTACTATACTATGGCAACGGGCAAATGTGTGTTTCTTTTACAGCAGTTATGGGGAACCTCAGGCCAGAGGGGCTGAAAGCAGGGCACCTTAGCAAGTGGAGTAGGCAGTACATCAACAAATTCCTAATTTCTCTTTTATCCCCAACACAAGAAAACAGTATCACCACCTCCCTCTCTCCCTATCCTAGGTTGACACTGTGCTGGGGTTCAATTTTGCTTCAGAACTACCAAGCTAATTCGAAAGACATTGTAATAAGAGTGCAACAAAGGTAGGTACAGCTATCCAGTGCCATGTTCTTAAACATTTATCCTGTTGCTTCTGCCTGCAATAGGAAACCTAGAACCATCAATGCACATGAAAAACATTATTGGTTTTTCATGAGGCAGTTCAATAGTTGGTATGCAGTATTACATATATATACACACACACACTCCCCCCTCTCTACTTTCTGGACTGTTAAACCAAGGCTTGTTTTTTAAATAGCTATATATCAGAAACCAAAAATACAGTTCCTTACTAGTATAAGCACACTTGAAATAGGATAATGGGAGAAGAATTTTATTTATTTGCAGATCATAAAATAATTGACTCTTCCAACTATTATAATATACCATCTCTAGCAGCAGATGCTAAGGTATTGTAATGATAGTTAAGTGGGCAAAATAACAACCCAACCTTTGTTAAGTCTATCGTGGAATGACAAAGTCCAATTCACAAATTATTATGTAGCAATTGGGAGTGCTTCAAGGACTCACACACGTCACCTCCTCTCCCCCCCCTCCAGTACCTATGGTATAGCATTAAGTCTGCACTGGCACCACTGACCACAGTAGATCTACAAGCTTATACCCACTTACTTGGAAGTAAGCCCCACTGAACTAAATGGAACTTTTTCCTGAGCGGCCACGTATATGATTGGGCTGTTGAAACTGCTCTAATCCTTGTTCAATCTTCGGTATCACTTTGTAAACAATAGTGGGTCAAAATCATACACCCTGGGTATACTTTTCAGTCCAGAATTTACGTCCAGAATTTACATGATGTAGACCTACAACTCAGTTATTCTACGACAATGGTTCTACTTTACTAAACCATGATAATTTACAATTAAGTAGAGTATTAGGGTAGAAACACACTCACCGTTCTGACGGTTCCAGTGCATCTCCACTTCTCTTCTGAAAATGGGGGCTCATGACACTCGTCAAGCCCTGCCCCTTTTTGCTGTAAAACCTAGCGTGAGCAGTTTGAGTGTGGTTTTTAAAAAATTCAGCTTCAAAGGGATTTCACAACTGATCGGCAGATCAACCCATTCCCCCTCCAGGTGTGGCTAATGGAAATACTTTTATCTGGCGACTAGTGTGTTCACAGCATTATTTACATCAGGGATAGGGAAGCTTATTTTTATGTCAAGAGCCACTTTCCTCCCTCAGGTGAAATCTCAGGGTAGGATGCATACCAGGGGTCGGCAGGGCAAAAGCTCAAAGTGAGTGGGCCAGAACTGGCAGCAGGAAACCCGCATGGCAATTAGGCTTAGAAGAAGGTTCCATTCACACAAAATCCATTCTGTGTCTGATCCACAGGATGGTAGTTCTCCACCTTGATTTATACTATTTCATTCTCACAACCAGGGTTTACATCTCTTTATTTACATTTTGATTTTCTCCCATCCCCTGGGAGGGAATATCTAAAATATTCCCATATTTGGTCTCTTATAGGACCGTTCTCCTGTTACACGATGTTTATAAATAATCTAACTTCTCAAGAGTTTAACAAGGACGTAGGGGCGGAATAAGTAGGACAGCAGGAGAAAATGGACAGAGAGGTTAATGCCATCAGGAGGGAAGGTATACTGCAGAGAAGTAGGCATTATCAGTGCAGTGTGCACATGCTTTATGTGCATAAAAGTAGCATATGTGAGCAGTGCGTATGAATATTGTGTGTAATGTAGACAGGCTGTACGCACGTGTATGGAGAGAGAGAGAGAGAAACAAAGGTATGCAAAAGAGAATGAAGGAAGAAAATAGACAGAGAGGTTATTACTACATACATGAACTTTACACAGGTCTTCATTTGTGGTGTAGTGGTTAAGGACTACGACCTGGGAGACCAGGGTTTGAATCCCCACACAACCATGAAGCTCACTGGGTGATCTTGGGCCAGTCACTGTCTCTCAGCCTCAGAAGGAGGCAATGGTAAACCCCCTCTGAATGCCGCTTACCATAAAAACCCTATCCATAGGGTCGCCATAAGTCAGAATCGACTTGAAAGCAGTCCATTTCCTTTTTTTCATTTGTAAAAAAAAAAAAATTGTATAGCCACCACTTGTCTGCTCCCTGGTAGTTTCATTTCAGTCTTCCCACATTATTTTCTCCATCCAAGTCAGTTCATTTCATCATCAACTCAGGAACTTATTCATAAGAATACAAGCTATCTAGACTAGTTTATTCGGTGTTCAGAAGGTTAACAATAATATTTCTGCTCTGATACAACTCTGTAATATATGGTTACGGAACTTAGTTTTCATAGTAAGTATATGGCTCAATTGGTAAAAACTAAACAAACACCTTTGCTATTAAAGAAACATGCTTCTTACAGCACAATAATGCTTTAGTGTTTTGCTAAGTATTTGAGATAGTGAATTTGATATACTTCTCTTCCCAGCACTTGAAATAAAATCTAAAATAGGTCATGGCTACTAGAACAATGAGAAGGACCTCATGTTACAGTGTCATTAATTTTTTAAATGGCCCACATTGAATAAGCAGAGAGCAAGATGGCATTTTCAGTAATTGCCTTCCCTGCCCCCAAGATAAAATGAATGTGAAGAAAGCTACCAGGTTACAAAACTCATACAAAAGGTACTTGTTATTCACTGCATCTTAATGAGACAGAAGAAAATATGATACCACAAGGCTGCATTAATTAAACACTGCATTAATTAAAAGTTTTTGTTCAAAGCTATGAAACACTTATGTCCGCTACAAAATAATTGTAAAATTAGCAAAAACAGGTTAAAGTCTAAGATTTGATATTATAAGCATTGTTCTGTCTGGAACTGGATAGCAGCTTTAAAAAAATAAGTAGAGTAAGATCAGAAGACTTAAAGGTATTGAACTGTTACTGGAAAAAAAGAGGTGCTTGCACATCCAAGCCAAACTACATATATGCACCCAAACCCCAGCCACTCACCAATGAAGCCTTCCAAGTTTGTGCTGCAAGCAAGTCTGTATGTGCAGTAGGGAACTTATAAGGCAAGAAGAACACGCCTACTAACATAAGAAGATTTTTTTAAAAGTTTCATGACTTACTACTTCCACTTCTAGAGAAATGATTCAAGAATAGCCATGACAACGCTAATATTTCTGAGAGGTCAAACTGAGTTGACCTTTTTTCACAACTTACGTTTTGCTAGAAGATACATATTCTGCATATGGTTAAGCACTTTTGTACTCAGCCCTATAAATCCCCAAGAGCTTATCTGGAACGAGTAGTCATCCCTTTTGGAGCAGGAACCATGAAGCATGGTTGACCTTTGGGCTGATAGCCCTCTTAGCTGTCTAATGTTTGAACCGGAAAGGATGTGATAAAATATTATAGTTACTGTTAATGAAGACTGAAACGTAGCTCCTTCTCTTTCAGGCAGGTGCTTAAGTAGTATTTTTCCAGCAGGCTTTTAATGCATCTTAATTTTGCTAACTACAGTATCATTTTACTTGTTTATTTTCTTGCTTTTAATGCTCCCTAGTTTTAATTGTATTGAAATGTAATGGTCATACGTGACCATGGGCCTTTTTTAAAAAAGAGAGAGTCAAAAAGTGGTATTAAAATGTTTGCTTCATTTATAAAAAATACATTCTCATTTATTTTTAAGAAAATAAGTTTCCTGCACAAAACTATAATTAGCAGTATAAAAGGAAGACAGTTCTTTTGTAGCTTCTCCATCCACTATAACTCTGTCCATTAAACCTGAGGGGGGCATTTAGAGAATGTGATAGAGACTGAAGGCAAAGGAATTACTACAGCAAAGTAATTTTGTTGATCCACTGCTTCCCCAAAATTGTAGTCAGAAAGATCAGCTTCCCTCCCCCACCTCATCCTCCTGCAAGCCCTACGTCACAGATGTCAACAGCCATACAGAAGATTGAGTACCCAAACTCCTACGCATAGCAGCACCTTCAGTGTGCTCACAAAGCCCTGAATTGCCGATCAAACCAGCTATGATGCATGCAAACTTTCATAAGACAGGATCAGTTTACAACTGAGAACAAACAAACAAAAGCCTCAAAAGTTTTGAAATGCTTTTAATAGTGCTGAGATGTATTTTTAGGACCCACCCTATTTTTGTAACTGCAAATTGTTTTAAATAGTTTTTAAGGATGCATTTTAAACTGTTGTAACCCACTCAGAGACCTCAGGGTGAAGGGCAGGTAATCAATTAAAATAGTAATAGTAACTATTAATATTTGGAGATCAAATAGTTAAGATCAATTCCCTCTTCTCTCCCCAAGAGACACAATATCCCTTTCAGGATGTCCTACATAAACACAAGGCTCCTGTATACATAGTGAGACAAATTAAAAGGTCTAGGTTGCAATCTTACAGGAGAGAAAGATTAGCAGTAATGGGACCTGCACTGAAGTCAGCCATAATTTTCTTTCATAATTTCCCTAATTTTCTTTCTTTGTGGACAGCAATTATTTTGGCAAAAAACATATCCTCCTTGAGATTTGTTTGGATCCTTGGACTCAAACAGGATAAAGTTGGGGATTTTCGAGACAGGAAAATATTTGTAAAAAGTAACTTGTTTTAGCTGCACCAAGTTTAGTCAAGCTTAGCAAGGTTTTCAACAGCTGTCTGTCTAAGCTCTCGCCTGGTAGCTATCGGTGACAACCAATTCCACACAGGTGAGTGAGCAGGAGGACAGAGGAGCAATTGAGTGCTCGGCTCCTTCTCCACACCCTGCATTGAAACCAAGTCAGCTACCATAGGGGAGGGAAGCCCTCTCTTCTGCACCCAGTGTAGAAATGTAATATGCTGCAGGAGGGATACAGGTCTCTCTTTTGCTCCTGCCCCAAGCAGGCTAATGAACATTTTTGCAGCATAGCAACTTTTTTACAAGGCTAGTCTTAAGAGTCATGTTTTTACAGTGCTGCAACCTATAACAACAGACTGACTAATGATCATTCCAGCCAACTGTCACCGCACATTCCTCCTTGCGTAAAGGAAACAAGTGGTATGCACCTTCTTACTTCATTGATGCAAGCTGCCCATTTACGTAAATGGTAGCAAAGGGCAATTGGCAAATGTCCCCAAGTACTTTTTCAACTATTCTGCCTTTTGGTTTTATTTTCATAAACATAAACTACGTTATGCTGCATTTGTTAATTATGGCTAAATCAGGATTTGGGATAGTAGAATGAGAAGTTCTACTAGGAGCCATGCAGCTGCCCCAACGTCCAACAGCTGGAAACTAGTCCTTGTCCAAAAAGTGATCTTTACACAGTCTGATCATTAAAACCAACAAACCCACTTCTCCATGGGAACCAGAAATGCGCTTACAATAAAATAAAGCTACTTTCTGAACATTCATTCATGAAATACACACAGTTCTAAATCTAGATAGATATTTATTTATTTATAAATGTATTTCTATACCACCCTCTCACAAAACATCAGGGTGGTGTACATCAACATAAAACAACTAAATAAGCAACATTAAAGGTTTTAGGAGGGTGTGAGCATGAAAAGAAAAATATAATGCTAATGCTGTTTGGAAAATGAAGGGTTAAAGGATCAAGCTGATTCCTAGAAAGCAGAGAAGGAACCACAAGAAGGAAATGACTACAGCCACCTCTACCGGCCATATCCAACCAATATACTGTACAGTAGGGCCCCACTTATATGGCGGGTTAGGGACCAGGACCCAGCCATAAAGCGGAATCCATTGACTTTAATGGGTTGTGTCGCGCAAAAATGCCGCAAAATGGCAAAATCGGCTTTAAAACAGGGAATTTCCCCTGTTTGAAAGCCGCCACATCAGCGGAATGCTGGAAAGCGGAATGCCGGAAAGCGGGGCCCTACTGCATGCATTTGGGGCACATATATATTTGTGGCTTTGAAAATTTGAAGCTAAAGGAAAATATGAGCAGGCACCTAAATGTATGATTACATGGTAGACTACTAACAGTGTGTTTGCACAGCCTGGCAGTTCTCCTGGCTGGAGGAGGGGGTGTCTGACCATGCTTTCCATGCAAAACCTGTGATTAACAGGTGGGACAAATCTCAGCAGGTCAAGAGGCCATGTCAGCCCAAGGATCAACCATACTACATAATTCCTGCTCCAATAAATATTATCCCTTTTCCAAAAACATATTTAGACTGAGATTTACTGCTCATATTGAAATGCTACATCATATCACATTCCATGGTGAAAACCAGAAGTTTAACACACAAAGATATTTATTACAATATACAGCATGCATCCTAAGATTCTATGCAAATACTTGAATGTTCTGTGCCTTCGTAGTAAGATAACACTTTAAAAAAAGAGCCAAGGCATTAGAACTTTATCAAACACCACTAATACAGGCTAGGTGTTTACAAGAAGTCACAGAATACTAGGAAGTAATCCGTAACTGCTTGCCAATATCCAGCAAAGTATTAAGTGCTTTCTCTGTAAAAGGCAGTGCATACCCTGCCCTCAACCAAAGAACTACCTATTTAGAAGGGCTGAGACGGAACAAAGAGACAGCTATGTTTTATTTCAAATTTTAAATGACCCTTGTACCCTTAAAGTTTCCAGGATCAGAGTAAAAGGCTATAAGCAGTAATTGCTGACTTTAACCATAAAAGAGCTATCACCTTCTGGAACTTAATCAAGGTTTATGAATGTAAGTCACAAATTAGGAGGATACTTCATACATAGGGATTTAGTATTCCCAGACATAACAATGAGTTGGCATTCCAGTGAATGAAATAATCACTCTTATTCAAAACAAAATGCTTACTGTCTCATGTGCAAAGCTACAGATGTGAATATATCTAAACTGTTTAAGTTTTATTTGGGTTAGCAATAATTTATTTATTTATTTTTATTTCTTTATTAGATTTATATTGACTGGGAGGAAGAGTGGAGTATAAATTGAATAAATAAAAGTAGTGCTTTTCAAATTATAATTTTCTGGATAAAATCATTTTCTGCATAAAAAAATCTGTTTGTACTGTGATGCTTATGAAGAGAGTCCATCCCACAAAATTATAATTATGAAATGTAATTGTAGCCTGACCCTATGCATGTTTACTCAGAAGTAAGCCTCACTGAGTCCAACAGGGCTTATTCCCAACTTGGACGTCAAGACTAAAATCATGCTCAGCATCACATTACAGCAATATGACTCATGTTACAATAGATCATGCTAAACTTGTATAAAGTAGGGGTAATGTCATGCACTGTTCTTCCCCTCACCTCCCTAGTCACTTTTCATCCATTGGAGCTTAGCTCCAGTTTCTGACCTAGCTGGGGAAAAGATTCAGCACTGCCTCCTGCCCTTTCCTCACATGAAGTCCTACCTACCTGCTTTATATTCATTTGGCAGCAACATGAGTTCTAAAAGACATGGGTCTGCTGCCATCATATCTAGTTTGGACATACAGATGAAATGTCTAAAAACAACTCTATTGAAATAGAATTTCTATTAAAAGTTGTCATTACACCAGCAGCCAAAACAATTATTTGTGAAGCTTAAATACAATGCATGAAATAATTTACTGAAGTCCTTATGTATAACTCCAGTCCTTGCTAACATGCACATAAAATAGTCATATGAATACATTTTGATTTTGATCTGAATTTATATAGATTGCTGATATGCTGCCCTGCCTCACATAAACCCAGCCCTCAAATTTCACCTTGTTTTAAGCCAGCCAGGCTAGCTTAAAACCAAATTTAGGTGAAACTGACAAGGGATTTCCTCAGGTGCCTCTCCCAGTTGCTTTCTTATCTCCATTGTGGGTAGCAGCTAGGGTCCTAAGCTAAAAACTTTTTAAAAAATGTTTCAGATACATTCAAAGTACCCTTGGATGACAAGGGAATCAAAGGTTGCTAAAGCAGGATAAGGAGATTGCAGAAAAGCTAAATGAATTCCTTACATTTGTCTTCACAGTGGAGGATATGGGGCAGATCACTGTGCCTAAATTAACTTTTCCAGGAAGGGAATCTCAGGAACTGAGGCAAATAAGAGATGAAGTTCTAGGTTTAACTGACAAAATAAGAACCGACAAATTGCTGGGTTCAGATGGCATTCGCCTGAGAATTCTCAAAGAATTCAAATGTGAGAAGGCTGATCTTCTAACAAAAATATGCAGCTTTTCCATCAGATCTGCCTCTATACCCAAGGTCTGGAAAATGGCCAATGTAACACCAATCTTTAAAAAGGGATCCAGGAGGGATCCCCGAAATAACAGGCTGGTTTTCTAAAATATATCCTGGGAAAACTGGTAGAAAGTATTGTTAAAGATAAAATAACCAATCATATAGAAGAACAAGCATTGCTGAAACAGAATCGCTTCTGCAAGGGCACGTCCTGTCTCCCTACTCTATTAGAGTTCTTTGAGAGTGTCAACAAGCACATAGGTAGGGGTGAACCAGTAGCTATAGTACACTTGGATTTTCAACAAGCTTTTGATGAGGTACTTCACAAAAGACTTCTGAATAAGCTTAACAGTCATGGAATCTTGTGGAACTGGCTAGGAAACAAAAAGCAGAGAGTAGGAACAAATGGATAGTAGTCCCAATGGAGGGATGCAGGAAGTGGAGTCCCTCAAGGATCAGTATTGGAATCTGGGCTTTTTAACTTGTTCATAAATGATCTAGAGTTAGGGGTGAACAGCATGTTGGCCAATTTTGCTGATGATACTAAATTGTTCAGGGTTGTTAAAACAAAAAGGGATTGCCAAGAGCTCCAAAAGGACCTCTCCAAACTGAATGGGTGGTAAAATGGCAAATATAATTCAATGTAAACAAGTGTAAAGTAAAACTTAAAAGTAAAAGTAAGGTTATGCATATTGGAGCAAAAAAATCTTCACATATACACTTATGGGGCCTGAATTGGCAATGACTGACCAGGAATGGAATCTTGGGGTCATAGTGGATAGCTTGATGAAGATGTCAACCCAGTGTGTGGCAGCTGTGAAAAAGGCAACTTCCATGCTAGGGATCACTACGAAAGGTATTGAAAATAAAACTGCCCATATAATAATGCCATTATATAAATCTACAGTGCGTCCCCATTTGGAATACTGTGTACTGTTCACTAGCATTTGGGCCATTTTTGTTTGGAGAAAAGGCGAGTAAGAGGTGACATGATAGAGGCATATAAAATTATGCATGGCATGGAGAAAGTGGATAGAGAAAAGTTTTTCTCCCTATCTCATAACAATACAATTTGTGGGCATCCAATGAAGTGGAAAGTTAGAAGATTCAGGGCAGACAAAAGAAAGTACTTCTTCACAAAGCACATAGTTAAACTATGGAATTTGCTCCCACAAGAGGCAGTGATAGCCACTAATTTGGTTGGTTTTAATAGAGGGTCAGACAAATTCATCAAGGATAAGACTCTCAATGGCTACTAGTAATGATGGATATGCTCTGCCTCCACAGTTGGAGGCAGTATGCTTCTGAATACCAGTAACTGGAAACCACACAAGGGCAAAGTGCTCTTGCACTCAGGTCCTGCTTGCAGGCTTCCCTTGGCCATCTGGTTGGCTACCGTATGAACAAGACTCCGGACTGGATGGACCACTGGCCTGATCCAGCAGACTCTTCTTATATTCTTAAGGTACAGATTTGAAATATTTGCTGGAGAGCAGATGTTAATGTTGATCAACATTATGAACAGAATTTGGCATACACCCTGTACTCCAGAATTAGGGAATCTTTTTCAGCCTAAGGGCTGCATTCCCTTGTGGGCCTATTCCAGTGGTGGTGGAGCTAGAGGAAAAGTGAACAGAACAACAGATATGACTCTGTACAACAGGCTACATTCCAGATACACAGAAGCCAGAAGTTAAACACACGCTTGGCGCCGATGCTGTTTTCTTTTCGGCGCCAAGTGAAAATCTTTCTTTTCACTGAAGCATTTTAATTTAGTTTAATTTAAATTTATACAAATTGTTGTAATTGATTTTTGATTGTTTTTATGTCCTGTGGTATTGTATTATGATTTTACTGTACTTTGTTCACCGCCCAGAGAGCTATTGCTAGTTGGGCTGTTTATAAGCTTAATAAATAAATAAATAAATAAATATTTCCCCATCCAGACAAGCAAGAAGCATTATCACATTTCAAGGGCACATTCCAGCCAGACAAAAGCACTAGAGAATGGAAGAGTGCACAGCCAGTAAGGGGTGTGGCCGACGGAGAGTTCTGAAAGCTGGATAGATGAATACCAACACAACACAATTTTAATCATACCCCTCAGTTAAATCAAATTCTTTATTATTCCTTAGATTTATTCACACACACACACCAGCTATAGTTTTAAACAGGTGTAAATTCATTTCGGACATTACAAGTGCATAGTATGTTTTGATGCTTTCCTTATCTTAACTCTCTATGCTTGGCATAAAATATATTCCTTGTACAGTATGAGACAACTAAAGCATGGTCTGTACATGATGCTCTTGTTTTTGTGAGAGGGCTACTTAAGAACATCCAGTTCTATAACCTAATTCTGTAGCTTGTCTAAGGATTATGAGGCTAGCCTTCAATATGGCTGGCTAATGAGGTATTTGGGAGGGAGAATGGGAAAGTAATCCTTGTCACTTTTGCCCCTCCCAGAGCCTTCTTCCTGGTCAGTGCTAAAGCATTCAGGGTCAGAACAAACCACAACATTAGTTCCGAATGAACCACTAGGCTAAGCTGGCTTGACATTTAGTTGTGGGTAACGGCTTGTATACTTTAAAATTGCTATTACTGGGAAATACCAAAGATAAGTTTGTGTGTGCAGAATAAAGTCATAATCGTAGATCAACAGTATCACCTGAAATGATAAGGTTGCAAAATCATTAGCTTTGGCAGAAATGGTGCAAAGGCAGACTTCCTGCAGAAAGGCATGCTACACATAGTAATTTTAAGTTGCAAAGTATTAGAAAGCAGCTTTCACAGGACTTGCTCAGCAGCCATGTACTTCCTGTAAGCACACAAGTTCACCAGCAATGTCCTTTAATAACCTCTCGACTAGGGAAATGAGCAAGCAAATTATTGTGTGTGTGTGTGTTAACCACATTACGTAGGCTATGATAAAGGAAAGTTTCCAACAACTCAATTGAGAGACTAAAGGTTACTAACCCAGTTACTTTACCCTTTCCCCCTCCCATATACTAAGTGTCTCAGATTTTAGACCTATTGTTTTATAATCAATATATAGTTATACAGTTTAGTAATGTAATGGCTTTACCTTGAACTATTAAATAAACCATACAGGGAAAAACATATGGCCACTTATTTATTTAAACATTACATTTTATACAATACTAGTGAATGGCACGCATTTCTGAATTGTGCTCAGAATCCAAAGTACTGTGAAACTAGTTGTGCGAGTTCAAAATGAATTAAAAATCAGCTATGTTCACAGAGTACATGTAATTCTATTACTGACCTTGCCCCAGACTATGACCTTTACCTTCTGCAGTTTAGAAAAAGCATGGCTGATTTTTAATTAAAGAAAATTAACCTTGGTGTCTATGATAGCACAGCCATGCTCAGTAAGAACCAACTGTCTGTCTGGGTTTTAGAACACTAACAGCTGTTTGGCCTGGCTAATCAGGGGGCCACACCCATGCCAGACATTTATTGTACTTTAAATGGTTATGAAGGGTGCTCAGAGTTGTTAGGAGACTCCTATTCCCCTGACAGGGCTCCAGTGGCCAGAATGGTTTAACAGTCAGCCCTTTTCCAAGAAAATTCTGTTGATTATAGCTCTGTGAGAAGAACAGGATGCCTAACAACTCTCAGAACCTTTCACAAACTATACTTCCCAGGATTCTTTGGGGGAAGCCATGAATGAACAGTAAGTGGAATATGAGTTTGGTTTGGATCTGTCCAGACAGCTCTGGTTTAAATTTGGGTGGGAGACTACATGTGTCTACTGTAGAATAAAAAGGTGGAGGAAACCCTGAAAAAATAATGGTACTGTTAACAATGTTGTCCTTTTGGAAAGGAAAGGGGCTTTCGCTCTGCCAAATGCCCACTCATCAAATCTCTTCCCCTCCCCCCATGCTCAGTTTCACCCATCCTAAGCATGATTGCACAGGAGTAGATCCCTTTTAACTCAATAAGCATGCAAATGATCACACCTGCCTTCCCCTCCCCCCCTCCCCTCCCTCCTTCCTTCTCCTCACTCCAGCCCTCTCTCCCTTCTCCTCCCCCTTGGTGAGTTTCATCTATCCTAAGCATGATTGCATGAGAGTAAATCCCATTGAATTCAATAAGCATGCAAATAATCAAACCTGCCTTTCCCCTCCCTCCCTCTCCCCTCCACTCAGAGGCACATGTTACTAAATTCTTCCAAGCTACACAGGAAGTGGCTTGGACTGTGAAACACCAACCGAAATTGTGTTTGCATTTTGACAAATCCATGGGGAGCACAATATCTCAGAGAGGAGGTCAAACCTCCTCCCCCCCTGGTGCATTCACTATAGGTCTCCAATTTCCCCACTTTTTAAAGTAAGATAGAAATATCTGTTGTCTATAGGTACATTCTTAAACTGCAAGTTTTTTTTTTTGCCTATTAGTGAATTGTTACTAAATTTATTACTCACCCTTCACCAGCAGGTCCCAGGCCAGGTTACAACAGTTTAAAATTCAACATTAAAAGCAGTTAAAACCAATTACAGTCATAGGAATAGGGTGGGTCCTGAAAACACTCATCTTAAGTGTCAAAGACCAGGGGAAAGATGTGCATTTTCAGCATTCACCAAAAAGAGTACAGTGAAGGTGCCAAATGTACCTCTAGGGCTTTACACACTAGCATAGCACCTTAAATTGGGTCCAGAAACCAACTGGCAACCAATGCAACAGTTTAGAACAGGGGTTATGAAAGTTCTAGGAGTAACTGCAGCCACTTAATCGGGCCTCTGCATTTTGGACCCCGCTGAACCTAAAAATTATGGTTCAATTAATATTTACACTTGCTTTTTTTTCTGAAGGCAACAGAAAGCTGTTAACAGAAAAATCAGTACAACAATAACAGAACTACCACCGTAATTCAATAACAATACCGAATTGGCAGGACATTTTAATGGTGGCACAAGCAATAACTTTTAGAAAGGTTTTAGAAGGGGTTAAGGTTAGTTGCAATTATTACTGGCAAATCAATTCCAGCTTCAACATGTCTATAATTCCTTGTTTAATGTTTGCAAAAGGGGGCATATGGTAAGCTTAAAGTAATACTTTGAAAAAGAGAAAGAATGTAGCTACTGAGAGAGATACAGGATTGGAAAATATTTATTTTAATGGTTTCTTAACAAGAGAAAAAACAGATTATCTTGTCAGACCCTGACAATAGCATCAACAGCATTGTTTTCCCTAGGATTTATCCTGTTATGTTTTAGAGCCAAGTTACTCTTTTCTAAGAGGATTTCACATAAACTGCCATTTCATATAAAACAGAGCAGCATTTATTTGTTTCATCCATCGAATCATTGCTAGAGAAACTGCTGCTTTATTACTTTATTTATACTTTATTTTTAAACTACCCTTCATCACATGAGATTCCAGAGCAGTTTACACATATGGATAATTAAAATAGGATGTTTGACTATTTTGCCCTCGGTCATTGTTTTATGCACTACTGCCCTTTTCACTAAAGGATATTGCTCAACGACCAGCAAAGCTGCGCTATACTCAGGTGAAAGCCATGCCCAGACCTGCTTTTTTCTCAGCTCTCTTTGACATGTCAGCTGCACTCTCCTGGAAGAAGGAGACAACCTTCATCATACATGTCCTAGTAACTCTAAGATTAGATTGCTGCAATGCACTTTATGTGGACTACATTTGAAAACTGTCCAGAACTCCAACTGGGTCTTGAATGGAGCAGCCAGGCTGCTAATAAGAACAGGCCATAGGCACCATATTACCCATGTTCTCAGGAAGTTGCACAGGATACCAGTTTGAGCCAAACTAGAAGTGCTGGAACTAACCTACGGTTTAAGTTCTACACGACCTGGGTATCTGAATGCAAACCTTTTCCCACATATTCAACCCTGTGATTGAAGATTATCTAAGAAGGGACTGTTGGGAGACCTTACATCACTGAAGTAGTTATGGATGGCCATCAGGGCCACACCTGTCTCCATATATTGTCAGCTTTTTGGAACTAACTGTCCAGAAAAGTTCACCTTTCAGGAGGAAGATGAAGACAAGTTTTAGGAAGACCTTTCACTTCCGTATGAAATGCCCTAGACGTGGAAACTTAAATTTGTATCTGTTTTCTTATTATTTCTCTATTCTTTGATAGGCATCAACACCTTACTATTCTATATGAAATTCTTTAAGAAGCTTCAGAAGCTATTCTAAGAAGCAGGAGACATATATAAAAACAAACTTCATATGTTTCCTTTTTGCTGGGACTTACCGGTTTGTATAATGTGCAGATGGACTATATGGTGATTTGCATATCTGAATGAATGTTTTTTAAAGTTGTATGTACTGGGGATAGAGAAAGAAACAATACACTTTACGTTTCCACTTTTTAAAACAGCTTCTCTGAAGGTATAGGATTCTACCACCTCAGATTTTCAAATCTATACATTTTGAGATATATTTAGATGCTTCTGGTACCTAGTAAACAGCTATAGTCATTACAGTGATGGAATAAAATTAGGCAAATTAGAACTACTTGATGACAAGAATAAATTCTTTTAATTTTGTTATGGTAAACATGACAACTTGGCAATCATATTAAAGAGGGCAACTTGTCTTCCTGTTATAAAGATTATGTTTGTGTATATTCATTTAAGGATTTTTTATGCCTCCTTTCAAAAGGAAAGTTCTCTTAAGGCAGCTTACCATTAATATTATAAAAACATTTTAAGTAAACCAATATCTAAACAAAAAGTAAACTAAAAGAGCAGCATAAGACACTTCATAACCTAGACCAATGATCCAAATAAAATAATATTGGAACTAAGACAAGAAGTGGTAACAATTTAGAACCCCACTGCATGTTATACAATTAGGTTTCTTGATTAGCTACCATTACATTGAATAAGGTGACAGTCTTCTACTTCCAGAAAGAAACTTTAACTTTCAAGTAGATGTATTTATGCAAGCAGTAAGGCTACAAGATTGTTAAACACTGAATTCTCAGTCTCTGCAAGCAACAATAACCTGATTTCCAGAGTCAAGCATATCTGCAAGACAAAAACAATAATTGTTTCTTTACAAAATTATCATCTAGTTCTCTCATCTGATTTAGAGTGCAATAGATCACCATGTGCCAACCTGCTAAGACAACATAACACATTACGAGAAACTGAAGTGCAGTTGTCCTGAAAGGGGAAAAAAGGTGCATTACCCATTATATGAGACTATTCCCCTAGTACAAGGGAGCTAAATCAGCTCATTCCAAGCCCATTTAAGACTACTTTAGAAATGTCTTGTAGTACTGTTCTTAATTGGCTTACCCGACTAATTCATTCCATTGGTTACCCTTGAAGTTGGTACAGAAGCTGCAGCTTGTACAAAATGCAGCAGCATGACTGCTTACTGGGGCAGGATATCACCGATACCCTAGTCCTGAAATAATGGTACTGGCTGCCCATTAGCTACCGGGCTAGGTTCAAGGTGCTGGTTCAGTATAGAAAGCCCTATACAGCTTGGGACCAGGATATCTGAAAGATCATCTTACTCCTTATATACCCTGTTGAACACCGCATTCTGCAGGTGAGGCCCTCACCTGCAGATGCCCTCTCATCAGGAGGTCTGTTCTGCACAACACAGGAAATAGACCTTTAGTGTTGTAGCACTTATCCTTTGGAATTCACTCCTCATAAATATTAGACAGACACTGTCTGTTGTCTTTTCAGCACCTATTAAAGACCTTCCTCTTTCAACAAGCCTTTTAAGTAAAGACCTTATCTTTTTAAAAAAGATGTTTTATAGATTTATTTTTAAATATGATTTGCTTTTAAGATGTTTTAAAGATGTTTTGAATGTTTCTGTTTCCCACCTTAAGCTCCTTCTGGGAGGAAGAGTGGAATATAATTTTTCTAATTTTGCCTGGAGTTTATACAATCCACACATGCCCAGAACAACCTCACAGCCAGGGCTGTGGAGTTGGAGTCGGAAGCAATTTTGGGTGGAGTCAGCAGAAATGTACCAACTCCAACTTCAAGATAAAAACTTTCATAGGAATTTAGGAAAGTTTTCTTGTTCAGAAATTTTAATCAAATAAATATATTTTATGTTCTATCAATCTAGCCTGATGATTCACGTGGTGATGAAATGCCTTGTGCTACCATCTTACTACAGTAAATTTGTTATTACTAGTTAATATACATTTGCCATTTATGAAGAAGTTGGAGTAGGAGTCAGACAGCAAAAAAATAGAAGAGTCGGAGTCGAAGGTTTGGTGTACCGACTCCACAGCCCTGCTCACAGCAGTCCCAAAGGGCTTCTTGCCAATCCCCCTCTTCAATTAACAACACCTCTACAGTTGCTTCCTGTCCCTTGTTCTTAAGTTTTATTGCTTCTTATACAGTATACCTCAGCTACCTGATAGTCTGACCTCCATCGCCACCCCGTCATGTGCCCCTGTTTCTAATAGAAAAACATCATATTCTGGGCAAATGTGTATCATAACCTTTTGGTTCTTTATTGTAGTGACCAAAAAAAAGTGACTTTTTTTTGTGTAGGGGGGATTGCCTGGTTCTTATTCTACCTTGTTAGAATGGCTATGACACTAAGTGGGTTTTCTCTGCTTTTTAATCTTATCAACTGTCTCCAAGTATAATTTTGTTCCATTCAGATATTTCAAGTGATATAAAGTGTTTGTTTCTTTACTGTGCCTTCTAAATGGAGTTACTGACAATTAACAGTTTGTAATAATTCTCTTGAATGTTAAAAATTCTCTTAATAGTTAAAAGCATATAAACTTTTGAACTATGTAGAAAGCAAACCTATAATCCCATTCAGCAGAACTCTTTATATTACCTTGAAACCAACATAAAGTCTTCAAATTGTGTAGCTGGAAGATAGTTAAGGTTAGAATAAAGTCTCAGAGTAGATGGGCATGTGGAATGTCTTTTTTTTTTTTTTGCTATGATAGTCTATGTGCCAGGAGGGATGCAAGTATTGGAACATTTCTTGAAAAACGTATTACTAGCAAAACATGAAATATCCATTAAATTAATGACAATTGAACAACCACTGGAATATTAGAAATCAAACAGCAATAGTAAGAACACAAACATACTGAAAATAAAAGTAATTCAACGTATACTTACGATACAAAATTACACATTTTCACTATACGGTAAAAATATCCTAAAAAATGAAAATTCTTTTGTAGATTTTAAATAACATCCACACCATATATTTAAAGCGCATAGCTTCCCCCAAGGAATCCTGTGAACTATAGTTTGCAAAGGATGGTGGGAACTGTAGCTCCGTGAAGAATAAACTATAGTTCATATGATTCTTGGGGGGAACCCATGCACTTTAAAAATATACTGTGGATGTGACCTGAAAAGCTCATAAAAGCTCTATTCTTCTAGCAGCAAATTGAGAGGGAATTCCTCAAAACAGAGGTTGAAGTATGCTATTATGTTAGCTTTAAACAGCAGGGAGAACCATCTTATACCCAAATCATGGTGGATGGCTTCTCAGTGTTGCTGCACTGGGGAATGGATAAGCCAGCATAGTGCTGCACCAATGTTACCACCAGTAGAGATGTAGTGAGGCTTGTGGCATATTCTACTGCCCAGGGGTGGGGAACCTTTATGAGCCCAAAGGCTTCATTCCCTTGTGGCCGACCTTCCTGGAGCTGCATACCAGTTGTGAGCAGGGACAGATGTAAGAAGTGGTCAGAGCAATGGATATAACTATCTACACTTGTACAGTAAATACACTTCCCATTATGCAAAAGTCAGAGATTTCTACACAGACTTTCTCTCCCCATCCTCCCTGCAGGCAAGCAAGAGTCATTATCACAGTTCAATGACACATTCCACATATGTAAAAAGTCAAAGGAGGGTATGTGCCCTGGAGGGAGTCTCAACAGCTAAACAGAGACACCTGGAAGGCTGCATGTAACCACTGTGCCCAAGGTTCCTCATCCCTGTTACAGCCACTGAGCTATAATGTATCTATAGTAAATACAGGTATCTGCAGTTTATGGTTGGGCCCCTAATCCTTAGTCATTTACAACACAAATACAGATTGCATCCATGCTCCAGAAATCACAACTATGCTACATTTCTTTTTTTTTTTTTCAATAATTTTTATTCAGATTTTCATAAAACATACAAGACAAAATCATAAAACATTCAAAGACAAAAAACAAAATCAAAAATAGTTAAACAAAAAGAAAAAAAGAAAAAAAAAACAAAAATAAAAAATAAAGAGTAAAATATTGACTTCCCATTTGTCAAAGATCAAATCAGTTATAAGTCTATAATATATAACAATCCTGTCTCTTAAGTCATATTATAAAATCACTTTCCTCCAGTAGTTATCTTACTTAATCATCAAATCTCATAAACATTACTTTATTCTTTCCACAAAAAGTCAAAGAGAGGTTTCAATTCTTTAAGAAATATATCTATCAATTTTTTTTTTCCAGATAAGCATATCGATTAATCCATCTCATTACTAATTATGATAATCTTGTTGTCATAACCATAGTCAAAATAAACATTTCAATTAATCCATCACATCAGAATCTGTTAGGTTCAGTAATTTCAGTAGCCATTGTTCTATTATCCCTATTAGTTCCATTTTCCATCTTCCATCTTCAGTAGTCTTGTTAAGTCCAGTAATTTCAGTATCCAATCTTCCATTATCAGTATTCCATAATAATCTTGCTGTCAAAGCCATAGTCATATAGTAAGAGTCTGATGGGAATTACCTCTATCCCAAATATTTTCTTGCCATCCATTCTGAATAGGTTGCTGAAATACTGCTGTAAAATCATATCTCTGTTCTTTTTTTCAAAATACACTGGGTCATCTCTTGAAAGTTTTTCCATTGTCACATGGCTGCAGTTAATTCCATAGATTTTCTCTATATTGGGCTCCATCACATCATTCCAGTCCAGAAGATTATCCATGCCATTGATAACTTTATCTCTAGAATCTTCATTAATTTCTTCAGAGATAACATTGAGTTCCAAACAATAGATTTTATTTCTAAAGTCCATAGACTCCAAATCTTGTTCCTGTTCCACGTTTGTTCCAATCTCCGGGATCTCCTCTCTCACAGGGACCCCTGTTCCAGTCTCCAGGGTCTCCTCTCTCACAGGGACCCCTGTTCCAGTCTCCAGGGTCTCCTCTCTCACAAGGACCCCTATGTCTTTAATCTCCTGTGTCTCCAAACAATAAATTTTGTTTCTAAAGTCCATAGACTCCAAATCTTTTTCTTGTTCCACGTTTGTTCCAATCTCCGGGGTCTCCTCTCTCACAGGGACCCCTTCCAGGGTCACCTCTCTCACAGGGACCCCTATATCTTTAATCTCCTGCTTCATTTTACTCAATTCAATTTTCAGCTCCTTACAACCCTGTCGCAGGTTTTGTTTCGTTATCTCAATCTCATCCATTATTTTCTGAAACATAGTTATTTCCAGCTTCTCAGCCACTTTCTTAATTGCCATTTTAAAAGAAAAATATAGGAAAACCACTTCTTATTTCAGCAACAATTGGGTTAATACTCCAAACTTGGTGACATCACAGTATAAACAGAGCAGACAGCCTTATCTCTCCATGCTTAAATAAACAAAATGCAGTTCCCAGGATCGAAACAATTAATGGCGGTCGTCAGAAAACAGATTCGTCAAAATAAAATAGACCAAAAAGAGAGTAGTCTCAGACAATATAATATTCTTCAAAATAAAAATCTGGAATAGAAATCCCTCTTCTGTGTATATCTTTAGAATGCAAATCCAGGACAGCTTTTTGCAACAAAAACAGAGATAAGCTATTAATTAGTGAGTAGCAGAGAGAAGTTATGGCTCCCCAGTGAGATGTCAAAAACCGATCAATCTGGCAAATCTCTTTTAAACAGCAACAATTTAAGTCAAGTAAAAGAAAAATATAGAAAGAAGGGTGCTTGCCTGTTAGTGCGTTCTCTCTTAGAAGATAAGATGAACGTTCGCTTTTCCAGATAGAGCTTGTTGTTAAAAATCCGTCCCACCTTCGTCGGCTGGACCTCGTCCCATAAATTAATGAGATCTGGTCGTCCCAACAAAAATAGGCTTTGAGGTTAATCTCTTCGTTTCTCCCTACCCGGGAGAAGTTTAATCAGTCAAAAAAAGAAAAAATCTGACTGATATATCTGAATAAGCTTCTTTTGAGGCAGGAGCCCGTCTCAAAAGCAGGCACAGGCTAAGTCACCCTTCCCGGAAGTCCACAACTATGCTACATTTCAATGGAACTAACAACTCATTTCAGAAACCAGCTAAAACAAAGTAGTGATCTAGATCCTATTTCGATTTACTTGGATAGTGGGTCAAATTATAAACCAGTTAAAGAGAAAATAGTAATTCTTAAATAGCAGTAATTACAGAGGCTTTATCCTGGTCCATGTACAAGCAATTGGAATGAAAAGTGGAAGACATTTTAATTCCATGTACACATCTTCTGCACATGGAAGAGAATGCTGCATTGGGGCATCAGAATACAATTATGAGAATCTCCTATTCTGACTGAATTTCCTATTCTGACTCGATCACCTTCAGTCCATCTTCCGAAAAGATTGTTGCTTAAGGATAAAATAGCAATTGCACAACACTTCCTGTTCCTGAACAGATACGTGGCTTATTTATTAAGAAATTGTCCCACTGAGCAAGGAACCATAAAAAGACAAAATTATTTCTGTTCAATCCTAGACCTCCACTCTGTCCCAACTCTAAAAATGTGTGACAATTAACCTCAGCATAAAAGGGCAACCGTATATGGACAAATCCAAAAGGCTAGGAGTGGTGACATGCCTGTCAAAAACTCTGCCCTTTCAAGTTTTATGGTCTAGAACTGTGAATGGCTGGGATACCAAAAGAGAAGGAAAGAAAAAAAAGAGAAAAATCTTGGAAGATAACATTTTGCTGTTTGCGTTTCATATTAGCAGGATCAGTATGTCCCTGAGAAAAGCAGAAGAAAACCTAATTAGTCACTTCACCAGACTAGGAACAAGAATGCCTGTACAGCTACAAAATAGTTATGATCACCTAGAAGCAAATCACCTCCACTTTTTTAGATTTCAAGGGCACGATGAAACCATTGTTAATCCAGTACCCTTGTAGGAACCGACTCCTACGCTCAAATTTCCTTTCCATAAGACTTGAAACAAAATCCTGAGTCTAAATAAACAAATAAATATCCCATGGAAAGTTACACAAATACTTCAAACACTGAAGCTGCAATCCTATTCCCACATATGTAGGAGTAAGCCCCACTGCACTCAATGATTGTTACTTCTGAGTAGGCGTGCATAGGATTGCACGTTTAGAGTACAGCTTTTAAAATGTTGAAGAATATGTCCTGCATGCTCTCCTACAAAACCTAGTTGCCTTCAACTAGCCATTAATATTATATCTTTATTTTCATATTATCCGGCTCAAACCAATAGCAAATGCTAATACTTTATAATATTCAACAGAACATATATTTTGATCCTAAATACATTTCATTAAGTGGCTTGCCTAGATTCCTATTCTTCAGTAGAAAAGAATCACCTTTTAGTGTTTTAACAGCTAATGCTGTTAACATTAACTGTTAACAGTTTTGTAGTTCAATGGTTACTTCGCAGACTTGGGGAGATCTAGATGAGAAGTCAGTATAGCATTCCACTGATATCAATGAAAGCATTCCCATCAAGGGTTCAATCAACAGTTAAGGACTTTAGAGCTATACTCAAAACATTTCTTCACCCAGCCTAAATTCAGCTAGCCTAGCTTAAATCAGTAGACAGTCTAATAATTTGGCTTTTTATTTGACAGTTCAGCAAAGATGCAAAAGATGTATAGATTGTAAAAGACAGGAGTCTGAAAGACAAACAGAGTTTCTTATGTTAAAAATCCTTTGGCTAGAGGCAAATATAATTTGGTAATTTTTAACACAAAAGACTCCATTTATTGAAAGTCCCCCATCCCAAAGAAAGAAAGCTCTGTAATTTTTCATTTTTCTAGTTACCCAAGCCACAAAGTTGCATTTGAATGAATGTCTGGGACAGGAAAGCAGAACTGGCTATATTCGAAGCTTAAAACATATATGCAAGTAACACTGACGAAAAAAGAAGTCAAATTACTATTTATATTCTGCAGTCGTTACTGTTTGCTGGAATATTGCAAATCTTCATATACTAAAGTGCCCATTTTGGAGGATGCTTCTTAAAAACACAGATGACAAAAACAGCACTAGCAATTGCTTTATATCTACAAATTGGCTAATTGCTGTCCTATCAATGGCCACTTTTCAAGGATACAGTGTATATATTAAATAGAAAGGTTACTTTTTACCAGATCAAGAAAAGCCACATGCATCAATTGGTTTCTAAGAGAACACAAAACGCAGCCGATTATCTTTTACTTCCAGAGAAAGAGAACACTTGTTCGGTTTGCTTTAGTGTCCACTCTTACCATTATAAACAAGATGAAATACACAACCTTGGACGCTAAGCAGTGAATCAAATTTCCTGGTCTTCTCTCTCTCTCTCCCCCCCCCTTTGTTACATCAGCATCAGGCCACATCCGAGCCCAGCCTCCTGAACTGCGTCTAGGAAGGGGGTGTGAGTGGGAGGAGATTACACTGCTGAGCACCAAGGACCAAAGGGAGCCATCTGGTCTGAATCCAGGAAGATGCTACTGATTCAGAGAAAGAATCACAAAGAACCACTTACTCAGTCCCTGGGAAGGAGATGGACAAAGGCCAGAATCAGTTCACAGAGAGTGGCTTGCAACTCAGAATGTAACTCTTTAAAGTACATCACAGACAACAAATATAGTGCCCCTGCTTCAAAAAGGACAAAACTAAACATCTGGCAATGCAATAGGTTGCTTGAACAACAACAACAAAACCAAATGGGGAAGGGAAGTGAAATGAGAATTTCAGCATTGTGGTAATAGCAATGAGCTTGGGCTGTAATAAGCCACCTAGTTTGCATCCTTCATCCAGTGCACCTGAGGCAAAATGCCAAATGCTTTCCAAGTCAAAGTTTTCCCCACAATGTCATACACAAAACATATTGACAGTTAAAGGTTTTTTTGGTGGGACAATTCTTTTCACTGTTGTTCACATCAACTTCATCCCAGATTACCACCTCATACTCTGTTGCAGTATTTTTTCAGAACCATACAGCTATGTCCTCCTCTCTTCTTGTAATTTTTGTTCTCTTGTCCAGTTCTTTAAATCTTTAGTTTAATTTTTGCTTTTCTTTCCATCCCACTCTTCTTCTCCATTCCACACCTTCCCCTTCCTAACATTTTGTCCAAACTCTACTCTCCTGACAAGTCCATAAACAAAATGATCTTCATAACATGATTACCAATTTCTAAGAAAGGAAAGTCATGCATAGTTTACCAAGGGAAAACACATACTATCAAACAGTTTCCCAGCTTAAATTACCAAATAGCTTGGGACTCATATCACTAACCAGGACAGGGAGAAGAATGAGACCTTCTCATTCAAGCTAAATTGCTTTTAATGCCAAGTACTACCCTATTGTTCTGAATTTATCCCATTTAGTTTTTCCTTCTTTTAATCCATAGTAAAAGATGTATAGATTGACTGTAAAATAAGATCTCTTACAGCACAATCCTATGAATGCCTATTTGAAGATAAACCCTATTCTGTTCATTAGGTCTTACTCCTAGGTAAGTGTAAATAGGATTGCAGCATGTGTGTCTAGATTTACACCCTTGTTTGGCAGTAAGTCTCATTGAATTCAATGGATTTACTTCCAAGTAGAGATATATAGAATAGCATTGTCTCTTTATTTAAAAGTAACTTAAAGTGATATACAATATACAAAATCAATAAAAAGGCAATTAAAAAGATTAAAGCAGTCATTTATCTCCCCCCTGGATACTTAAGTACTGCACACTGTTGAGATAAGTATCTGTGCTACCGAAAGGTAAAAAATCCGATGAAAACCCTCAAACAGCTCCCCCAGGTACACATACACCATCCTTTTAGATGCAATACAAAGAGAGTACAAAGATCAGCCCATCATCAGCTGATATGATACAGGTAACTGATTCCTCTTCCTAGCAAGATTATCAGAATGGAGGGGATATCATTTTACTACCTTATCTGCTGCACTTGAGAAATAATTCCTGGATTATATGATTCTTGGTTTATTTGGGGGTGAGGAGGAGATTCCATGGCAGAGAAACTACCACTTCCTAAACCCTGATGGCTTGCTTCAGCCAGAGAGGAAGGTGCATGTGTGGAGGTGGCTTTTCCCAGTTCTCCCCTCCTCCTCTTGATACTTAATAGGAGAGGAAATAACTACACCAACTCCAGGGCTGACATAGTTTTTAGGCCTTTGTGGAGGGGTCTCAGAGGAATAAGGGAGACTTGGGTCTGGTAGGTTCAAGACCTCCAGTACACACCTGGAATGCACTGGCAGCAATACAGAGAGTCCTTCAGCTGCCCTTCCCCAAGGACTGCACCCTGAGTCAATTAATGGGTTACATTAAGTAAAGCTGCAAGCTGCAAACATTTACATGGGATGTACCTACATGCAGTGCAACCCTAACCACAGTAGAGTTTATTTCCAAGTAAGCATGCACAGGACTGTAATACACAAAGCACTATGATTCTAAAGGTGCTCCCAGGAACCAGATGTTTTAAAGAAACATTTTAACACAAGTACTGCAAATGGCAATACCATTTTAGAACAACAAGAAGTGAGTCTTGTGACACTGTAATAACCCTCACAAATACTGTCACATAAACTTTCATAAACTACAGTACATGGAAACTTATACCACAAGAGGTCATCTTTAAGGTATCTGAAGACTGTTGTTTTTGCTTCAACAAACTACTATGGCTACACTTCTAGAAGTTATCTCAGAAATAACATATCCAGTACAAAAGACAACAGAATGCCTCTTCTAGGATGTCTGACCCCTGATGTGACCCAGGAATGCAGCATCTAAATGAAAAAATAAGAGAACCCATTGCTTTTTCCTCATATGCAATTATATGCAGATTTAAGAGATTAATTTGCAAGCACAATCCATATGTGTCTGCTCAGAATCAAGTCTCTCTCAGTTCAGTGGGGTCTCCTAGGTTAAATGGGTAGGGCATTGTAGTCTATATCAGTTAAAAAGCATGTAAACAAATAGCAAAGGCTGCACTTATCTGAGACTAAGCCCCAATTAACTTTGTGAGACTTGCGTCCAATACAGAATTGTTCTGTATGGCATTTAAAAATTAGGTGACAGTCCATCTCTCTCTCTATGTAGAGATAGGCTGTTACCCTACTAATGAAATCAGAGTGCAATCCTCTACCCACCTAAAAGTAGGAACATGGAAATGGACTGCCTTCAAGTCGATTCTGATTTATGGCAACCCTACAAATAGGGTTTTCATGGTAAGCAGTATTCAGAGGTGGTTTACCATTGCCTCCCTCTGAGGTTGAGAGGCAGTGACTGGCCCAAGGTCACCCAGTGAGCTTCATGGCTGTGTGGGGATTCAAACCCTGGACTCCCAGGTCATAGTCCAACACGCCACATTGGCTCTTGACCTAAAAGTAAGCCCCACTGAAATAAATGACTCTTGCTTCTGAGAAGACATATACAAGATTGTACAGTTAGTTGATTATATGTATGAATTTTAACTGATTTAATTAATCTGTGAAATCTGCATAGCATATGTGTGTATGCACACAAATATACTCAAGCGTGAGGGCCGCTATGTATATTTAATATTTATAATTTTTATTGATTTCATTGTATTTGTATATTTTACTAATCCTTTTTAAACCAAAGGGTCATTGGGCAGTCTGAATATGGCACTCGCAACAGCAACATATATTTGTAGAAGTTTTGATGAGTAAGCAGTACATAAATCCTGTTAAATAAATATAAATCCAGGCTATGGTCTGAAGGCACATGAGGCCAGCCCGTCAGGTCTGGTCAGTGCCTGGATGGGAGACTGCCTGGGAACCATATGTAAGCCGCCTTGAAAAGCCTATCATGAAAAGAAAGGCGGGGTATAAATGAAATAAATAAATAAATAAGCACATGCACACAAATGCTAGGGCTCTCACTTGATAAAAAAAAATAAAACCCTAGCTTGCGATGGGAGAAGACAGAGATCTGTTTCAGCCAGTGGGCCACATTCCCTCTCACAGGCAACCTGCTGGGGCCATGTGCTATTGATGGGCATGGCCAGAAGCAAAAGCAGTAGAGCAGTGAATGCAACTCTTACTTTTCTAGGCTACATTCCAGCCATGCAAAACGCAGAGATTGCTACACAAACACATATATACACACACACTCCTCTCTCTCTATCCTTCAGTTAAGTAAGAGGCATTATCACCGTTCAAGGAGGCATGATGCCTGCCAGCCATAAGCCCTCTGAGGAAGATGTGGCCCGAGGTGGAGGCGTGCCCTGAAGAGAGTTCCAGGGGCCAGACAGAGAGGTCTAGGGGGCCACATACACCCACAAGACATGAGGCTCCCCATCCCTGCCCTATACAATTAACCAGATGACCTTTGGCCGATGAATCTATAAAGCGTCCCTTATTAAGGGGCGAGATCCGCGCAACGCTAAAACGGGAAGCTGCTATGGCAGGTTAGGGGTGGAAAGAGGAAGGCGGCCAGCAAGTAGAATGTGGAAGAAGGGGAAGGGAGGTCCCGTTTCCTGCTTCTCTACACGCCTCGACCGGGGAAAAGTGGACAATCTGCCCGGCTGTCATCCCCTTCGGCGGAGCCTGGAAGAGTGGAGGGCAACCTGCCCTCCTTGCTTTCGCCCATGGGGCATCCCACACTTCACGGGGGGGAAGGAAGGCGGTCCCCTTTGCCCCTCCATACTCGCCCCCTCACGCCCCCAGAGATATGACGTAGGACCTTAACGAAAACTCCTCCCCAGCCTCCCCCCCAAAAGAGCGGAAAGAGACCTCCTCCTTCCCCTCATGAGGAGGATCTACTAAGACGAAGCTCACCGTGAGGGGACTGGCTGTGCCTCGCCTCGGCCGCTGTAACCGAATTTCTCCCTCACCCGGCTCCGGCTCCGCTGCCCGCCTCACGCAGTTTAAAAATGGCTGAGAGACGTCAAGAAAGCGAGCGAGACCGCGGGAGGGACGGGGGCGCCGTCTGAGGGAGACGGGGAGGGGAGCCCACCGGCGTGGGCCAATCCGAATCCCCGATCTGCTGATTGACGCGGAGAGTAGCCTCACAGGGAAGAGGAGGAGGCGGGAGAGAGGGAGGGTTGGGGCTGGCGGTGACATTGGAGGAGCGGGCGGGGGTGTAGGGAGCGGCGACGACGTTGTCGCTGACGGCGCTTGCGAGGGGTGGCGGGGAGGCGATGGGCTGGAGGCAGATGAGGCGACCGTGGCGGTGTTCAGAGATGACGTGGGCGAATGAGAGGTCTGACAGGAATTCAGTTGTACTTAGCCCAGACGTTTTGGGGAATGGGGGAGGGGGAAGAGCTGCGTGAGGGGAGAAAACGGACGGATGTGGCCTTGTTCCAAGATTTTTAAATGCCCACACAAAGATACGATCGGCTAAGGCTGCAATGGCACCAGTCCCATTGAACCCAATGGAGCGTTCTTCTGAGTCGACACGTGTTGGATTGCAGCCTGCAACTCCCACGTGTAACTGACTTCGCCTGCAAGTCTCTGTGAACGCTTTCCTTGAGTGTAAATGAAATAAAAGCAAATCAGAGTGTGAGTGTAAGTTCGCCCCGGTTAATCAACAATGATAATGATATAGGGACGCAATAAAATCATGGTGAAGAGAAAGACAAATCAAAGTGGCTGCCCCCAGTCAAGGGCACAATAAAATCATGAAAACAAAGATTAATCAAACTGTAGAAACCCCCAGTTAAGTTAAACTAAGGGCACAAGAAAAGAAATCGGACTGTGGCTACCTCTGGTTAATTTAAGGACACAAAATAATAAAGACATATCAGACTGTGGCTACCGCAAGTCTAAGTTAAATCATTATCAATTAACAATGCTACTAACAATGTAATAGTATCAGAAAATAATCCTGCAAGCCTTAATAACCCCTCCCCAACAATACATTGAAAAGCATGGGAAACTGTGTGAAATCTCGACCGATCGAACAAAACAATGTCATGTTATTAAATATTATAATGAAAACACAAAGGCTGGGATCCTAAGATACAGCTAACTTGGGCAGCAATCCTATGTTCACCCTCCTGGGAATAAGTCCGATCTAACTCAGTGGGGCATATGGCTGAGTAGACATGGATAGCATTGCACTATTAAGTAAGTTTAAGGACAGAAAGTTTCCTGTCCCATCTCCCCCAGCAGTCCCCTGTGGTTCACCCCGCATTGTTCAAGGGACCCTTACCACTTCCAAGAGGCTTTTGGGGGTTACCGGGGGAAGGAGGGGAAACTTTCCTTCCGTGACCATCCTTAAGTTACTTTATCTTAGGATCCAAGCTTTTAATAATAATATTGCTTTTTAAAATTTTCTGTATCCTTTCAGATGGGCCTTTGCTATATACACACACATACATATTGTTAAAACAACACCAACTACTAAAATGCCCCCCCTCCCCAAGAAAAAAGGTTTCTGAAAAAGAGCACTTGGGGTAAACCAGAAATGGATGTTTGTGTGAAAGGACTTGTGGTTTTGTTTCTGGTACCGAATCAAGTGCCAGAACTGAGGATTCAACCAGGTTAGAAACAGCTTAGCAGATCAAGTGCACCTGCAACAGTGAACATTCACATGGAGAATGCATATAAATAAATAAATGGTGACCTTGCAACTTGTCCTATTAACCTAGATGATCAAATGGGTGTGAACTGATGAGAGGTATTCCATATATTGTCCACGTAATTGGCACGGTCCCCAAATGGAGAATATATAAATGGACCAGCCAGTCAACAGCCAGCATTGCTCATATACGGGTACATCAGCACTGCATAGGTGGTGGCTACACATCAAGCAGACACTGCGCACAGATAGACTGCCGAATGGGGTAAGAGCCTTACAGAGCAATCCTGTTCTTGTTTACTCAGACGTTTCACTGCATCAGTGGAGCTTATTTCTTAGAACGGGGGAGGTGGCAAATTTCAGGCTTATGGGGTGTACTTTTCTTACCTCTGAAATTCACCCGAAGATGCAAAATAGTGGCTCAGCAGAGGATATACACTAAGAATTAAGGAACAAAGTGCTTTTGAACACGTTAAACCCAGAAATTTGTGATCAGTACCAGAACCGAGCTCACAAGGATCTTAGACCATTACTTTTTTGGGAGCAGGGTCCCTATGTCTCCAGCATCCTACAAGTCAATCAGCATGAAAGGGAGTGTGTTAGCTACGGAGAAGAATCTTATAACATGCTTCTTTCCTGCTGATTGGAGCCAGTCCAAGCGGAAGGAGGCAAGTCAGCCACTGAGAAGACACTTCTCAGTACTAACACTCTCCTCTTTCACGTGTATTGGTTCCTAGGCATTAACAAGGATCTCATTCTCAACTCCACAGCAAAAGAAGCAGGAAGGGGGCATGGCTGTGATCAACATGAAGGGACCCTGCACATCTGAATTTGCCACTACACCACTGCCCCCAAGTGTACTTTTTCAGCAACCTACATTTGGGAGGGGGATTTTTAATTGTTGCTGTTCTTAGACAATTGGAAACTCTTGTTATCACCTGAAGATCTACCAATTGATCCTCATCTTCACTTGTTCTGTTTCTCATAATAAACTCAAAGCCCACAGATATCTTATTTGTATGATTACAGCTCAATGCATTTTTTAAAAGACAGATTCATTACATAATCATACAATAGCTTATCTTGTGGGTTGTTTAAAAGTGCGTGAAATGCAAACTGGAAAAAAAACCCTTTTGCTTCTCTTTAAGATTAATCTTTTGAGCTAATTGAAAAGTCACGTAATGAAATGGGCTGTGGAACTTTTTAGTAGCTTCAGTAACTTGAGACTCATGAGAAAATCATGAGAAATGGAAACTCTGAAGTGGTAAGTGTGGCTATAAAGGGGAACTAGAAATGCAGCTAGAACAGATTCCTTTCTGCCTAGATGCACAATGTAAAAAAGAAATCATTTATTTCAAAGTGTTTATGCATGCCCAGAAATGTTTTCAAGTTCTAGTTTAGTATACTCAAAATGGCTCTGTACATATTAGTATGAAATATTACGTACTTACAGCGTAGTCTGGCACGCAAATAACTGAAACATGTAGTGTTCCCATGATTTCATCCCTTCCACTTCCAGTTTGAACACATAACCATATTTAGTGTCGGACTTCAGAACTGACTCTTTGGAGCTGAACTCACGTACAAGATATTATCAAATGTAGAGAAAGAACACAGTCAACAAGCTGTTGTTTTTCTCCTGTATACAGCATAGAGAAGAAATCTCTCTCTACCCCCACCTCATTCATGCTAAGATCACAAGTCACAGTTCCTGTTCTGACATAGTAAAAAGCCTGCAGCAAGGTTATAGTGGAATCCAGTGACTCATCCAAAATTAGAATGAAGTTCCATTGAAATCAGCAGGATGTACTTCTAAATGTTTTGGATTGGTGTGCCAAATCCTTAGAAATGTTTTAGAAAATACCAGACCCAAATTCCCTTGGTTCCTATTGTCTTAACATACATTCCTTAGCTAACGCCTGAATGAAAACTTCACTTTCCACAGCCTCTCCCCCTTCTTTTGTAACAATAGATAGATGTGCAATCACAATCAGCTTAAATCCTTCCTTAATATTTCTGATGTAAAATGTAAATCCAGTCTTAGTTTGCAAAGTGCAGTTGCATATAACATTAACATGAGTGGGAATGGTTGACAGATACTGGATGTTCATGAGAAGACCTCTGGTGGATCAGGTAAAGGGCCCGTCTAATCCAGCACTCTGTTCACACAGTGACCAACCAGATGCCTATGGGAAACCCGCTAGGAGCCTCCGAACCAAGATGGGAGAACTGGAGTGCTTGGTCTTAGAGATATAGTGAGCATAACGGAGACCTGGTGGAATGGAGAAAACCAGTGGGATACGGTTATCCCTGGATATAAACTATATCAGAAGGACAGGGAAGGACGTATTGGTGGCGGAGTCGCTCTATACATGAAAGAAGGCATTGAATCCAGCAAGCTTGAAACCCCAAAAGAGGCGGACTCCTCCACAGAATCGTTGTGGGTGGTGATACCATGCCCCAGGAGGGATTTAATACTGGGAACGATCTATCATCCCCCTGATCAAAATGCTCAGGGAGACCTTGAGATGAGATATGAAACTGAGAAAGCATCCAAACTAGGAAATGTGGTAGTAATGGGTGACTTCAACTACCCAGACATAGACTGGCCGCATATGTGTTCCAGTCATGGCAAAGAAGCAAAATTTCTAGATATTCTAAATGACTATTCCCTAGACCAGTTGGTCATGGAACCGACCAGAGGGACAGCAACCCTGGACTTAATCCTCAGTGGGGACCAGGATCTGGTGCGAGATGTAAGTGTTGTCGAACCAGTTGGGAGCAGTGACCATAGTGCTATTAAATTAAACATACGCGTAAATGGCCAATTGCCTAGAAAATCCAACACAGTCACATTTGACTTCAAAAGAGGAAACTTCACAAAAATGAGGGGATTGGTAAAAAGAAAGCTGAAAAACAAAGTCCAGAGGGTCACATCACTCGAAAATGCTTGGAAGTTGTTTAAAAACACTATATTAGAAGCTCAGCTGGAGTGCATACTGCAGATCAGAAAAGGTACCACCAGGGCCAAGAAGACGCCAGCATGGTTAACGAGCAAAGTCAAGGAAGCTCTTAGAGGCAAAAAGTCTTCCTTCAGAAAATGGAAGTCTTGTCCGAATGAAGAAAATAAAAAAGAACACAAACTCTGGCAAAAGAAATGCAAGAAGACAATAAGGGATGCCAAAAAAGAATTTGAGGAGCACATTGCTAAGAACATAAAAACCAACAACAAAAAATTCTATAAATACATTGAAAGCAGGAGACCATCTAGGGAGGCGATTGGACCCTTACGATAAGGGAGCCAAAGGTGTACTAAAGAATGATAAGGAGATTGCAGAGAAGCTAAATGAATTCTTTGCATCTGTCTTCACAGTGGAAGATATAGGGCAGATCCCAGACCTGAACTAACATTTGCAGGAAGGGTTTCTGAGGAACTGAGACAAATAGTGGTAACGAGAGAGGAAGTTCTAGGCTTAATGGACAATATAAAAACTGACAAATCACCAGGCCCGGATGGCATCCGCCCAAGAGTTCTCAAAGAACTCAAATGTGAAATTGCTGATCTGCTAACTAAAATATGTAACTTGTCCCTCGGGTCCTCCTCCGTGCCTGAGGACTGGAAAGTGGCAAATGTAACGCCAATCTTCAAAAAGGGATCCAGAGGGGATCCCGGAAATTACAGGCCAGTTAGCTTAACTTCTGTCCCTGGAAAACTGGTAGAAAGTATTATTAAAGCTAGATTAACTAAGCACATAGAAGAACAAGCTTTGCTGAAGCAGAGCCAACATGGCTTCTGCAAGGGAAAGTCCTGTCTCAGTAACCTATTAGAATTCTTTGAGAGTGTCAACAAGCATATAGATATTTATTTATTTATTTAGTTATTTCATTTTTAAACCGCCCATAGCGAATAGCTCTCTGGGCGGTGAACAAAAGATAGAGGTGATCCAGTGGACATAGTGTACTTAGACTTTCAAAAAGCGTTTGACAAGGTACCTCACCAAAGACTTCTGAGGAAACTTAGCAGTCATGGAATAAGAGGAGAGGTCCTCTTGTGGATAAGGAATTGGTTAAGAAGCAGAAAGCAGAGAGTAGGAATAAACGGACAGTTCTCCCAATGGAGGGCTGTAGAAAGTGGAGTCCCTCAAGGATCGGTATTGGGACCTGTACTTTTCAACCTGTTCATTAATGACCTAGAATTAGGAGTGAGCAGTGAAGTGGCCAAGTTTGCTGACGACACTAAATTGTTCAGGGTTGTTAAAACAAAAAGGGATTGCGAAGAGCTCCAAAAAGACCTCTCCAAACTGAGTGAATGGGCGGAAAAATGGCAAATGCAATTCAATATAAACAAGTGTAAAATTATGCATATTGGAGCAAAAAATCTTAATTTCACATATATGCTCATGGGGTCTGAACTGGCGGTAACCGACTGGGAGAGAGACCTTGGGGTTGTAGTGGACAGCACGATGAAAATGTCGACCCAGTGTGCGGCAGCTGTGAAAAAGGCAAATTCCATGCTAGGGATAATTAGGAAAGGTATTGAAAATAAAACAGCCGATATCATAATGCCGTTGTATAAATCTCTGGTGCGGCCGCATTTGGAATACTGTGTGCAGTTCTGGTCGCCTCATCTCAAAAAGGATATTATAGAGTTGGAAAAGGTTCAGAAGAGGGCAACCAGAATGATCAAGGGGATGGAGCGACTCCCTTACGAGGGAAGGTTGCAGCATTTGGGGCTTTTTAGTTTAGAGAAAAGGCGGGTCAGAGGAGACATGATAGAAGTGTATAAAATTATGCATGGCATTGAGGAAGTGGATAGAGAAAAGTTCTTCTCCCTCTCTCATAATACTAGAACTCGTGGACATTCAAAGAAGCTGAATGTTGGAAGATTCAGGACAGACACAAGGAAGTACTTCTTTACTCAGCGCATAGTCAAACTATGGAATTTGCTCCCACAAGACGCAGTAATGGCCACCAGCTTGGATGGCTTTAAAGGAAGATTAGACAAATTCATGGAGGACAGGGCTATCAATGGCTACTAGCCATGATAGCTGTGCTGTGCTACCCTAGTCAGAGGCAGCATGCTTCTGAAAACCAGTTGCCGGAAGCCTCAGGAGGGGAGAGTGTTCTTGCACTCGGCTCCTGCTTGCGGGCTTCCCTCAGGCACCTGGTTGGCCACTGTGAGAACAGGATGCTGGACTAGATTGGCCACTGGCCTGATCCAGCAGGCTCTTCTTATGTTCTTAGGTTTCTTAAAGGCAATTGGGCTTTCCTATTGCTTTCAATGGAAAGATGGAATGTACTGTTTGTTTGTTTGATTGATTGATATCCCGCCCTTCCTCCCAGCAGGAGCCCACTGTTACTGAACAGTGAGACTTTTTCCTGCTTTCTGAGGGCCAAAACAGATAAGCTGCAAGAAAACTATAATCAGATCTCCAAGTGTTTTCTTTTTTCTTTAAAACAGCCCCACCAGATTCCAAACTGGATCCAGACTGCAGCACTAGGAGATACAAACTTTCCCTTATGCTGTTTTCTCAGTCTAAATTGCATGTGCACAGAAGCTGCTGTTTGTTCTGCTGGAGAAAACATTCCCAGATGGGCACATGACAGCTGCTGTGGGGAAGGAAGAGGAGATTCAGATCAGAAAATGGCATTGGAGGAAAAATTAAGCCCCCTCGTCCAGCAGGCCTCAGTGCCAAGAGGGGAGTATAGGCCATTTCATTACTCACTATATAGTTGTCTAAAATCTATGTAATTTTTTAGCATTGTATCTATGTTTTCCATCAGCTCTTTCATTCATCTACCATGTTTTTTGTTTTAATTCTGTTCCTTTATACAGCCAACATTGCTGGCTTTTATTTATGATTCTGTCTTTTCATTCCTGCCCCCAGCAATTCGGTCCCCCCCCCCGCTATAACACCTGTTTCTGAGTATGATAAAAATGGAAATACCATATAAGTCGTTTCAAATGCTACACTATTCTGACCCCCATGCAGTAGTTTTTTTTATAGCATTGTGGCTACATTTTAAAGCAGATGCATTCAGCCAATAAAGGTAACTGTCAAAACAGGGAAAGCCATAACATGGATTATTTAAACTGTTAAAAGTTTTGCAGATCTCATGGATTTCTGTGAAATCCAACCAAAGCTGCAGTCCACATCCCTCAGAAGTCAAAATTCCCTTTTATTTTAATGGTGGGTGATTGTATCCCAAAGCTATCCGAATACTTTCTGTCACGATAAATATTGTATGATGAATTGTGGAATTTCTTTTTTGAGGACAGGACAGTGTAACATGCAGTTTTCAGAATTTCACAAATAATTGTGCAAATGTTCATATGATAAACCATAAGGAATATTCAGGAATATTATAGTCCACTTACTGCTATTTTAATGCTTCTGTTTCTGGTAATGACCCCCATCTCTGTTGTTAATGGCATGTTTCTCTTTCCCAGCAGCCCGGGTTGCAACCTGAAATCCACAAAGTGTCCAATATGTCCTTGTTTGAATGTGTGCTACGACCTCCTGCGTTCCATCTTAAGACTGTAGATGTCTGCCCTGTTTTGGTTTCATCTTAGAGTGAGCAGGGTGGTTATGATGGGGATGAACCCTTTTATGATATTGTATTCTTTCTGACTATATTTTTAACACGCGTATGTTATTTTTATTATTGTAGTTTCCTCAGTTTCCATAAAGCAGTTTTCCAGTCATGTACCCTTGAAGTCTAGCGGACATATTTAATCTGACTTGGCATGAGCTCCATTTCTGAGTGCTTATATGTTTACAAGCATGGCGTATCATACATTTATTTATTTATTTATTTATTTAAAATATTTCTATCCCGCCCTTCTACGCTATGATAGGGCACTCAGGGCTGTTTACAATAAAATTGAACACATACATAATAAAATTGTACACAAAAACATTAAAATAAATTAAAATATATAAAATACAACACACACACATATAGGGGAGTGGTATTGAAGGGACTAAAGTGGTAAAATTAAAATAGACGGCTAAAATCAGTTCAGGCTCTACCTTCAGTCCCTCCCAAAGCACATGCAAACCACATACATACAATGGAAGTGCATATACTTGTATATAACTACAAACCCAATGTGAAGCCCTACGATGCCAATGGCCTGCAGTAACCTTCAGCCTAGTGGGAATGAAGAGCTAGCAACAAACGTGATACACTGGGCTGCTAACGCCAAAGCATGTGTTAGGACTTTCCCCATTCTAGATGTCTACAACATTTCACAGAAACAATGAATGACTGAGTTCAGCAGAGCAGGCAGCAACAGCATGCCAGTAAATTCTTTTCATACATTTCCTCATATTTCATCTTCACATTGCTTTCTAGCTAAAGATAGTGGCTTGATTGTGCAACTTCCCAGAACTTCCTGTTGAAGTCATTGGTTCAGTATACCGCCGTACGTGTTTGCTAGTGCATGTTCTTAAGGAGTGTTTAATTTCATTAAAATAATTAACATGAATTTAATCAATAAGAACCAACAGGGACCCTGGTGGTTAGAGTGTTGGATCAGGCCCAGGGAGATCTAGGTTTAAATCTCTACTCAACCTTGGGCCAGTCACTATCTCTGCGCCTAACTTACCTACCAGGGGTTGTTGTGAGGATAAAGGTGTGTGTGTGAGAGAGAACCATATACACCAGTGGTTCCCAAACCTTTCCTCCCACAGACCACTTGGAAAATTACAGTAGGTCTTAAGGATTTTTTGCTTGCTGTAGCAATTTTAATGTGCTGTGCTAAATGCCGTAAGATTTTTAATTGTAATTTTATTGCTTATTTTATTTCTTATACTGTATTTTATTGTGTTACGATTTGCATTCTCTAGCGCTATCCCCAAGGCCCTAGATTATGCTGGTAAATTCTTTTCCTGCACCAGTGATCCCTCACTGAAATGCTGGATTCAGGTTGGTTGTGAAACTCCAGGCCTCTCCCTCCCCCTCCTGTTTTCAGATCTTTTGCAGGAAGTGATCCAGCAAGAAGAAAAGGTGTGTGAGAAAAAAACAAAAACAAAGATGAAGCCTCATTTCATCTTTTGCTGCTCTAGGCAAATTAAAATCCTGAGTCAACTCAAAGGGATACTTCATAACCTCCCTATGTTTGCTTACTAACTTGCAAGCCTGGGGATCCTGATCTGGTTCTGTGTACTTTTTCTTCAGTTGTCACCTGGCCTAAAACAGGCATTTTTATTTTCTATTTCCTATAACAGTGAGAGCCCAGCTGGCAGGTTCCAGTTTGTGCAACTTATACAGAATGCAGCGGCGCGCTTACTTACCAACAGCCGCTGCCGTGATCACATTACGCCGGTGTTATTTGATCTACACTGGCTGCCGGTTGTTTTCCGGGCCTGATTCAAGATGTTGGTATTAACCTTTAAAACCCTGTACGGCTTCGGCCCAGTTTACCTGAAAGAGCGCCTCCACCGCCACCAATTATGCCGCCCGACCAGATCAGCCACACAAGGCCTTCTCTCAATCCCACCAACCAAAACAGCTAGGTTGGTGGGTACTAGGGAGAGGGCTTTTTCTGTGGTGGCCCCCACTCTCTGGAACTCCCTCCCATTTGATCTTCGACACGCCCCTTCCCTGGATGTATTCCGCAAGGCCCTGAAGACATGGCTATTTCAACAGGCCTTTGAGATCCTTGGGATGGGTTAATCTCCATGATTTTGTCATCTATTATATGCTGTAAATGTAAATGTTTTATAAATGTATTGATGACTGTCCAGTATTTTATCTATTGAGACTAATGTGACTGCATTTGATATTATTGTATTTTATCCCATTTTAATGTACGTCGCCTAGAGTGGCTATCTGCCAGATAGGCGACACACAAATTAAATATTATTATTATTATTATTATTATTGTAATCAAAGATTCATTTCAGACTTTGATCTCTTACATCTGTTAACAGCTTGCCAACTGAAACAAAGGTTGAGAGCTATAGAATTCATAGTATTTCATGTTTAGTGTAATTATCCACTGACCATGGCAGCTCTATAGGAATAAAATGGCAAGAGCTTGAATGTGCACATGTTCTGTTGTAAAATAAAATGCGTGCAGCTGGTGGCTCGATATTCTGTAAAATAAAAATAACTCCAATCAAAACTGCTCATATAGTTATTTGTTGTGACTGAAAATGCACTACTCTACAGCAATATGCAAGTAGCCGGACTTCCATTGACTTTGGGTTTAAGCTCCTATGAAGCTACAATATGGTGTGCTCACAGGTGCACCAGTGGACTGAGGCATGGCTCAGGTTGCATAAACATCATATGATCTGGTTACCCCAAAGAATCCCAGGAACTCTCTCCCAGAGCTCCAGTTCCCAGCACCCTTAACAAACAACAGTTCTCAGGGTTCTTTGGGTGAAGACATATGCTTCACATGTGTGTTGAGCAGGCAGCCCAGCACTTCATAGGATTCAATTGCATGGGTGTTCCCAGATAAAGGCTTTCTTGCGCGACAGTCATGCTGAATCAGCATGTGCAATCACTGCCATCTGGAGTGGGTGGCACAAAAACAACATCACAAATTCAAGCACTGGTGGCCCCAACAGTCCACGGTAGTTGGTGGCAATTGCACCAGTGTCAGGAGGGCAGCTCTGCCCCACCCCATCAGCCACTACCACCCTGAATAAGCCCACAGTCTCACCTATGTGGGACAATAAGCAGGTAGAATATGAAGGGTAAGCTTCTTATGTTTCTTGTCTTTTCCTGTTTGTCCACAAGTCAATCATAGCATATTGTACTTGCCATCTGTCTCCACCGAGTGGCACCTGGGTGGGGGACGTTTGCACAGCGCAAGTCCTACAAAACTATTTCTGCACCTGGGCCTACCTCAGCCTCTGCAGGCTGATGTTACCTGCCCTGTTACTGTAAAGGTTAAACATGTTATGCCTCTGTGCCATTGCAGTATTGCAGCTTCTGTACTTTGTGAACTGGTGTCTTCACTTTGGTCAGTACCTTTGTGGACCTTCCACCATCTTAAGCTTCATCTCAGCAGTGGCTGAAGGGAAATGTAGCATTCACACCCCGCTCTTCCAGGTCACAATAGTCACAGTCACTTTTTCCCCCTTTCTTTGGTTTTCTTGACCCATTTTCAGTCACATATAGGTAGAAACATGGTCATACCTAAAACGATGTTGCTAGGTTTTGACTCCAAGGCATGGATGAGGAACCTGTGGCCCTTCAGATGCAGTTGGACTACAACGTCCATAAGCCCCATGGCCAGTGGTCATTGATGAGTACAAAAACACCTGCAGGGCTGCGGGTTCCCCATCCCTGCTCTAGGGCATGGGTAGCCACAAGAGGCATGAGTTGCCGTGTTTTGAACTGTAGCATCATCTAGACAGGAGAAGAAACTCTTGCCTGATCCCTGGCTCAAGAGACCAGAGCCAAACTCACACCCATGCACATGGGACAGAGTATGATCCACAGGATGCAATACATGAATGGCACTATCTCACATGTGGGACCTGATTTGTGGCACCCTTAGGTACAAAGATGGCCACCACTCAGATTTATGCCAGCCCCTTGAAGAATGCATTAAGAACATGCCAGGCCATTGCCAAGCTCAGGATGATACATTTTGCATTTGCTGTCATCACAGGTACTGGAGTGTTTGCACTCCCATGTACATTGCCATTATTTATTTTTTGGAGGTTTATAAACAAACAAACCATGTAGAGCAGGATGGCGAACCACTAGCCCTCCAGATGTTGCTGCATCACAACTTCCATCATCCCTGCTGGCTGATGGGTGCTGGAATCCAACCATATCTGGAAGGCCACAGGTTTCCTGCTCCTTGTAGAGAAGTACCAATTTGCACAAATGGAGAGCCTACGTAAGCCGAGCCCAGCCACAATCTGGCAGCAGTCTCCCATACTCGCAAGGCACCTGAATGGAGCTAAAGTTTGTCTGAACTCAGCCTGACAGAGCACAGCTTTTCATTCCCCCTCCCCATTTCCCACTGTTTAAATGCTAACACTTATTCAAGGCATATGACAGCTTTTCACTGTCTCAGTCACAAGTTGCTATCTTTAGTGCGCTTAATTGGAAGTAAGTTCTATTTATATGAGGGATCCTCCAGACAGCCTATTTATTAAGGATTCATCCTGTTTTCTTGCACGAAGCTTACACAGAGGTTAGATTTATTGAGCACTTGTTTTGTTTCCTTTGTGGGGCAGTTATAGAACAAACAACATTCATTCTTAGGCTGCAATCCAGTACGTAAGCCCCATTGGGTTCAATGGGACTTACTCTCAGGTAAGTGTGTATTGGATTGCAGCCTTGGTCATTTGTTTATCCCACACTTTTTGATGCATTTCCTAGCCACAAAAAGTCCATTTCTTTCTCTCCCTCTTTTTTTTTTAAAGTGGATTAGTTGTGCCAGGTTAACAGAGCCCTTTAATCCACTCTGATTGTGCAAACCTTAACTTCTGGCATGTGCTTGAATCCTTCCCACAAAAATTCTGGAGGTTTGTATTGAAGTACTGGCATTTAGGGAATAGGCATCTCTGTTTGATTTATGATGGCAGCTTTGGTAAGAAGCGACCAAGGTTTCTTAGCAATTTCAGCACAATTTTCCTTCCCACTCATCACGTATAAATTGGCCTCGAGTTCACTGCTGTTTCCACAGTTCAAAGCCAACCCTATATTTGCTTCACCCATTGGATTTCTCAGAAAACAGTCATAGAATTTTTTCTTTTTCTATCATGTTGTTGCCCTGGGAAGCTCTCTTACTAACCTTTTAAAGATGTTTCTCAGCAGGATCTTCCTCATAGGCAGACCAAATATCCTCTGGCTTTTGTTTTACCTTAGCCTGAAGGAACACTCTATGTTCTGTACAGTCATACAGGATTAAAAGTACACCTTATTCAGCAGATAATCACTACTTTCTGTTTACGTATGTCATTAAAGTGGCAATCATGCCAAATTTCCTTGTACTTATTCCAGGAAAACGATTGTCCCTATTTTGACTTTTGGGCATGCTTTATTATAATTTTGTTTGTGCATGCACACATCTGATAAGATATTGCTTTCCAGGTTTCAGACCCCTCCTCTGGGTCTCTCTAAGTTTAAGGGCCAAGGTACATGTGCTGCTCAATCATGAGTCTTTCCCCTTCACCGGCTTTTTTTGTTTAAATTCAGCTCTGGAGGCTGTAGTCCACAGCGGAAGAGAGAGAGAGAGAGAGAGAGAGAGAGAACCTTTTTCTCTCCATCATTTTTTCTACCAAAAATGGGCTTCTACCCACCTCCGTGGCGCAGAGTGGTAAGTGGCGGTAACACAGCCGAAGCTCTGCTCATGGCCGGAGTTCGATTCCAACGGAAGGAGGAAGTTGAATCTCCCGTAAAAGGGGTCGAGGTCCACTCAGCCTTCCATCCATCCGTGGTCAGTAAAATGAGTACCCGGCATACGCTGGGGGGTAAAGAAAGGCCGCGGACGGAACTGGCAATCCCACCCCATATATATGGTCTGCCTAGTAAACATCGCAAGACGTCACCCTAAGAGTCGGAAATGACTCACACTACGAGTGCGGGGACACCTTTACCTTTACCTTTACCACTTTTCAAATAGGACAAGGAAGAGAATTCTCCCATCTTCAAGGGAGCTCTCTGCCATCTGTTACCTTGGTTCTGGCTCCCAAGCTGAGTTCTTTGCCCCCTTGGGAGACAGGGATGGGTTGGAGGATGGTGAACTGAAGTGATCCAAATAGAGGCAGGTACCTGCTTAGGGTGGCATCTGCCATTCTTCTCTTTTGAAGCTGAGCAGGAGTGCTTGCATTTGTGAACACCTTCACTGTGAATGCTTAATCCATCCCTATCTTCACTTGCTTCCAAAAAACTGTAGGTGGCTGGCAAGCCCTCATTGGAGAGAATGCCCCTCTCCTTTCTCTTGCACAACTCTAGGGTGCCTCTTCCCACTGACCTCATCGCTGAAGGCAGGGGCGTCTGGAGGGGAGGGTGCTCTCATACACTGGCAGGTAGGTTTAGAAAGAGGTCCCAGCACTTTGAACTGTGTTCTGAAATTAACTAGTCACCAAAAGGTTAAGAATAAGTGAGATGGGATCCCACCAAGTGGTCCTAATTAAAAGTCTAGCAGCAGTATTTTGAACTAGCTGAGGTTTCTAGATGGTCTTGAAAGATGTCTCCAACATGCATCCAGCCTGCAGCCCTCCCCTCTTGGCTTTGCCCTCACCCTTGTGCAGCAATAGGTGCCAGTGAGACCTGTTTTAAAAGCCTAACTGCTGCTGGAAGGGAATGGGGAGGAGAACAAACAGAGGAAAAGGGGCAGAGAAAAGTGAATGGATGGATGGGAAGAGTGAATGGGTTTGGGGAAGAGAAAGGGACTGTCATGTGACTCTTGGCTGCCCACACTTGGTACTGGTCGACCATCCCCTGGCATGTGGCCCCCATAACGTTTCCCATGGAGAGTGTGGCCCTCAGGCTGAAAAAGGTTCCTCATCATTGCAGTAGTCTACAATGGAGGTTACCAGTGCATGGCCAGGATATTTCAATCCAGGAGGGGGGCGCAGCTCATGCACCAGCCTCAGCTCATGGAATGTGCTCCAGGTCACCGGTGCCATTTAGGCCTTCAGTGACAAAGCTGGATCTGGGAACACCCCCAGGCTGTGAACCTGATATTTTTGGGGAATTTGCAATCCCACCTAGAACAAGTTGAATTCCACCACTCTAGATCGACAAACTACTAACAATTTCCTTTATCTTTTCTGGATTCAACTTCAGTTTATTGGCTCTTGTCGTGTCTGTTACCGAATCCTGGTATCAGTTCAGTACATTTGCTGCCTCACCTGCTCAGAGGAGAAACGAAGCTGGTTGTCATGTGCATAATGATGACACCTGACTCGAAATCCAAACATGATTCCCCAACAGTTTCATATGGGTATAATGGGAGACAAGAGAGAACCCTGCAAAATGACCCCGTAGTACATATGCCACAGGGCTGAACAGAAGTCTTCCAGCACCAGCACCTTGAAATGGCCCTCTGTAGCACAGTGCCCCGATCCCCAATATATAATTATTACATAATTACAAACAAAATGTATAGCTTGCTTAATAAAAACAAATAATTTTGAAGTGGTTTACATAAAATAGTATAAAAAACTTATAAGAAAATACTGATAACATCAACAAACTTTAAAAACAAGTAGGAAATATATAAACACACAGAGAGAGAGTTTTGAAAGCAACAAACAGAACTTCACCCAAGCTTACTCAGGATCCCTATAAGGATTCTGTTAATCACATAAAAATAGATACACGTGTGAGTAACAAAACAGAGGTTTCATTGTACTACCAAAATGTTTAGGCTTCCGCCTTCATCAGCTGCTAACATACAAATGCTGTTACCAAGGTGACAGTTATAGAGCTTTGAGGATGGAATGCTCAGAGGGGCTTCCTTTGCAGAAGCTAAGTAGTGGTGGTACTGTCCTCCAGGTTCAGGCCATGTGGTGCCAATGTGTCCAGAGAGTAGATCCAAAAGTTCTCCCTTTTAGTCAATGCTGCTGGATCTGTTGGCATCTCTATAGGTGTTATAGAAAAGTCCAATAGGCTGTGGCCCTCGGTACTGAAATGTTTTGCAACTGGTTGCTCCACTTTTTTGTCAAGATTGCTGATTTCTGAAGCGTGTGTGTCCTACGTACTGGGTATGACATCCTGCTCTTTTGCATTCGATGACATAAATTATATTACAGGACCTGCAGGTGATGTTCTGTTTGATATAATATGTTCTGCCTGTCCCAGTGCTTTTGAAAGTAGCTGTACACACAGGTGATGCAGCGTTTGGCATGACAAGGATGAGACCCAGGATTTCTGATAGGTGGCTTCAGCACAGCTCTCACCAACAGTCTGCGTAAATTAGGAGGCTGGCAAAATGCTACAACAGGAGGCTTGTTGATGGCTCTAGCAAGATGTTCAGAGTTTGCTAGCAATGGATAGCCCTTCCTGATTGCTCGGTGATATGCTTTATATATATATATATATATACATAAAATATAAAGATAATGAGCCTAACCTGAAGGACACCATATTTGATGACACTGAATGCTGCTGAGAGGTCTAGAAGAATGTAGAAGAGTGACGCAGGCAGTTTCTGTGCCATAACCAGGCCTGAATCCAGTTTGAAATTAATCCAAATACAGTCTCATCCATTAGCTTTCTTGCCTCCAGGGATTTCTTATTAACCCTACCTAGCTAGGTTACACAGCTCCTTGTACCCTTTAAGCTAGCATGACTAGAATTACAGAGATTGACTGACTGTTCCATTATGCCCTTTTCATTCTCTCAGAATATGAACGTTAATAGGCCATAGATGATCCTCTTATCTCTCCCATTTGAGTACCAGCCAGACCCAAACCTACTTAATTTCAGAGATGGGCACTGGCACCTTCCAGCCATTCCCTGGGCCCAGCAGAGCTATGGCTGATGTGTTCCAGTGGGCACAGTATTGGTTATATCAAGAATGTACTAGTACAAACTAATTGTCATACATACTAATAGCTATCTCCCAAGGAGTGCTGGTCTTTATATAGCATGAGAGAGGTAGCAGTAGCCTTAGGTTTGCAGAAGTACCAAAAACCTTTAGGGGAAAAACTTTAATGGTGAACCTCTCCCAAAACAGACCAATGAGGACTGAACATGCCCAGTGGCCATGGAATTCTGATGGAGAGGTTGGGACAGAAACCCAGGGCGTGTGTAATGGAATGGAGTGTTCTTGAAGAGGGCTGAGTTCCGGCCACCTAGCTATGAACAAGAGCATACCATGCTGCAAAACTTTGTTGCAGCTCTCACTTGTAATATTTTTCCTCATATTGAAATACATTGTAAATGTCACAATTTTAGAGCCTGGAGGAATAAACATCAATCAAAATATAAAATACAATAGCAGAAGAACTATGGATTCAACGTAATTTCTTCAGTATTTGAGAAGTATTACAAAATAGAAATAGTGAAAGCCTCTCAGCCAGATTCATATTGTTTCCACTATCTTCGCAGAGGAAGTTCATGATCAGGCTACCTATTTTCATATCTGTGATGGCAGCGTATTTCGGAACAGTTGGTTCTTCTTGCTGCAGGCAAATATTCCGGATGGGAGGGGCACATCTGCTCCTCCTGAGAGGTTCAGACCATCCTCCCTTCATGAAATCCATTATCCTTGAGTCCGCACTCCCTTCCCATAGGAGAGTTTCTCCCCCACCGCCTCCCAGACAACTAGCTCCTGTCCCAGATGGGACATCATAATCCATCTTTCATTGTCTTGTTGGGAAAAGCTAACAAAGGGGCTGCCTTGAATCCATGCAACTGGAGCATTACGCATTCCTGTGCCTTTAAGATAAAAGGGGTTGCTATGGCTGCAGTGACTGTGGTGCCACTGATGGAAGGCAACCTATGAGTGTGTGTGTTGTCTTTGACAATTCACATGAGCATTGCTAGTTAATTTACCGGGAGAAAACAATGGGGGCTGTATCATTACACCGTGGAGCCGGCCATTCAGATAAACCTTTCTTTGGCCTGTGAGAGAGTCCTCTTTTTTTGGGAACGGTGGGAAGCCTACCAAACAAAAGTTTTATCCTCCAATATTTCACAAGTGAAAATAGGGACAACCTTGAAACAACCACTAGCGATTACTGCCCAAGGCCTCCAACCAGCACCATTAAAACGTTGCTGAAGGATAATGCTCTGGCTGTTGCTTGCTGCGTTCATTTACAATGCAAGAGCCTGACCTGGACTCAGAGGTACAGCTAGGTAATTTTAGACCCTGCACTTACAGCCCCTGCATTAGATGACCATATATATTCATTCAGTTTCGAGGCAGGCAATTGACATTTATCTTCTCCTCTCCCCTCTCCCCGCTCTGAGCAGCCAGTCTATGCTTTATCACCACTTCTACATTCCTGATATGTTGGGGGGGAGGGGAAGCCAACCCTGTTTTAAAAAAAGAGAAACAGAGCATGTGCATTTTTAAACTCATTTAAATCACAGCACCATCACAACTACAGGACGTTTGCTTCAGTTGCTCTGATGTGAAACAGATTTACTCGGGAATAAGCACCATTTTGTTGTAGAACAGAACAAGCATCTGTAATTGTATGTCTAGCCGGCAGGCCGCTCACTGACTACAAAATGTTTTTTTTAAAATGAGAATGAATGGGTGCTACAGTGACCAGCCCCGGTGAGCCCTAGCCTGTTTGCTGAAGCAAGGCCTATTTGCCACTGCCCCCATCATCTGTCACTGGGTAGTACTTTGCAGGGCCCCAGACCTGTGGGGCCCTGGACCTGGGCCCTAAGGTGCCACTCTAGCTGCACCACAGCCTCATTTGATTGAAAAGCCAAGAGGCTATTTGTTTCATGGCTTAAAGATATTCTTTTTTTTAAAAGTAAAGAGAGCTGTGTTGGCCCATAAGTAAATTCCAAAATGCGCATTATTAGGCCAACCAAAATGTTACACAATAGTGCGCAAACTTTAAAGTTCTCCAGAATACTTCATCAGGCTAAATGGTAAACGGCGGGGGGGGGGAGGTTTGACTGGCGGTGACACCATCCAGTCTGCATCTGGTGAGAGTCTTAAGGTGGACCGTGAGAGGAGGTAGCAGCAGACATGGAACTGTGGCACTACTAGGTGCTGCTATGCAGTTTTCAGGTTGCGTATAATGGCTAATTCCCCATCTCTGGGAATACAAAATCCAGCTGTCCAGGTCTGTCTACATCCTTAGGCTACATCCTTAGGGCAGAGACACCGTTCTGCCGTTTCCAGTGCTTTCCACCTCTCTTTTCTGAAAATTGGGGCACAAAACGCTAGTCAAACCCCACCCCCTTTTACTGTAAAACCTGGTGGGATCAGCTTGAGTGTGTTTTTAAAACATTCAGCTTCAAACCGATTTCGCAACTGATCGGCTGATCATCCCATTGCCTCTCCAGGTGTGGCCAATGGAAACGCTGTGCTGTAGCCCACTAGCGTGCTCACAGCCTTAGCTGGCTGCATTAGAGGTATGATCCTAATACAGAGTTTACCTACAAATCAGCAGTTCAGCCACGGCAGCGTATAAAACGGCTGTCTGTACACTGCAGGGTGCCTTACTGTTCATGCGCCTGCACTTGCTAATGTGCTCTAGAGCAGGGGTTGACAGCAGAACGCACATTGGGCCTGCTGGTAGATCCCTGGGTGATTTGCCCTACGATGGTGTTCCTCTATGGCATCCTGTGGACAAGCTTGCCTCCCACCTCCCTTCTAGCGTCTCCGAATGTGAACCGTGGTGAGCCCAAGGAACATAAAGTCTCACACCTGCTGCTTCCCCATTCCCCGCCCCCACAAGCAAGCAGGCGCTGTTTTGCTCCCACTAGCCAGAGGCTCTGGCTACAGCTCTCTGTAGGTCATTAAACATTAACTTTTAATGAGAAGCTAGTGCTTTTTATGTAAAATTGCAGGGGTTGAGAAAAGCAAATGAGGCTTGCAAATACCGAGCTGGTGCCCTGATGTCCCTTGTTCCTCAGCCTGTCCCCTTTTCCTTCTCTCCGCTGCTGCCTGTGTCTCTTGCCTTTGGCTTCCCTCTCTCTATTGACTGTAAGGGCTTTGGGGCAGGGAGTTGTTCTTTGCCTCCTCTCTGGAAGAGCCCAGAGCAGACATGATGTTAAATGTGGGAATGCATTTAACAGCTCTGGTTCCCCCCCCCTCCTCTGTAACAGTGGCAGCCAAAGGGGAACCCAAGTAGGATCAACACTGCAAGAAGCAAGGGTTTAACCCTTTCCACCTCCACCCTGGCCTCTTGGAAAATCTGTTCCGCTACCGCTGTGCCCCCTCCCCCGCAAACATTTGAAGCTGCTATAAACCTGAGGAGGGAAACACCAATGGAAGTTTTCCTTCTGGGCTCATAGCAGCTTCAGGGGGGCAATTTTCAGTGGAACTGCAGCACGTGGGGGGCTTGACACCCACCCCACGCTCCCATGCTACAGTTTCAGCTCCGCTCACTTCCCCAGCTGCTGTTGGTAAAGTATTAGCAAACCACCCGCATTACAAGCAGCCACACAACTAACATCTACACCGAAGAGCCTCTGCACACATGCACAAGGAAAGCATCGGGCTCGCATGCTTCCCCCTGCCCTCTGCTCCCATGCAGTTAATTTCTAAACAAGCCAACTTCAAATCACGAATAGCCCCCTCCTTGCCATCCTTCCGTCGGCAAGTCAATACTTTTTTATTCCGACAGGCTTTTGGGATAGAAGGTGTTTAGGATTGGGCTTTACAAGGCTTGTTTTATCGTTTTATATATTTGTATTATTTTAAATTGTTTTTAGATTTTTAAGTGCCTTTTAAGGTTTTAAGGTTGTGCATAGTTTAATTGTATTTTAATTGTATGTTTTTCTATGTTTTTAATTACATGTAGTTCTATTTGTAAGCCGCCCTGAGTTCCAGTTTGGAAAAAGGGCAGGGTAAAAATAAAGTTTCAAACAATCAATCAATCAAATCATGAATTATAAAGTTGTTAAACTAACTCCTTTTGTACTCTGCAGTTTTAATAAGGATATTCCCCCATTTCTACCCAGATCCAATGCTTTATGAGTTCCTTGTTCAATGGGCCCAGTTTTTTGGGTTTTTTGGGTGGTGGGGAGGTTGTCACAAAAGGAATATAATGCCAGATCTTAAAGAGTAGAAGAAGACACTGTATGGATTAGAGAGCTGGTCCTCTTGATTCACCTTAAGTATGAGATCCCCTCCAATTTGATGTCCAGAATGAGCCTGATCTATGCATATAGCAAAGTGAGAGAGAAATGTGGTGGTAGAATGAGGTAGGAATGAGATGACTATATTTCAGTGGTTCCCAACCTTTTTTTCCCATGGACAGTAGAGTAGTGGCAAATTCAGAAGTGCAGGGTCCCTTCATGAGAGTCACAGCCACCACCATCTCTTCTTTTGCTGCTGGGTTGAGAATGAGATTCTTCTTAAGGCCTTCTCCCACAACAACAGATGTCCCTAGAAGCCAATAAACATGAAAGGGGGAGAGAGAGTTAGCTACTGAAAAGAGTCTTCTCAGTGGCTGACTCACCTCATTTCACTCTGATTGGTTCCAATCAGCAGGAAAGGATGAGGAAGCATGTTAGAAGACTCTTCTCAGTGGCTAACACACATCTCTTTCATGCTGATTGGCTCATCGGGTGCTGGAGACACAGGGACCCTGCAAGGACCCTGCTTCCAAAAACGTCTAAGCCCCGCCCGAGACCCTGGACGACTACACCCCTTGCCCATGGACCACTTGACAACTATTGAGGGTCTTGGCAGACCACTTAATGATTTTTCTGCCTGTTGGAGCAACTGCAGTATGCTGTTCTAGGTGTTGTATGATTTTCAGTTGTATTTTTACCGCTTCTTTTCTTTTTTACATTGTATTTTACTGTATTACAATTTGCGCTCCATACAGCGCAAACTGTAATACAATAAAATGCAATGTTAGAAATAAAAGAAGCAATAAAAATATGAATATTTAACGTGGGCATGCCATGGACCACCTGAATGAAGCTCGCAGACCACTTTGGGAACCTCTGCTATATTAGGTCTGCAAACAGGAGGCATGTTTAAATGTCCCCTTACATTAATAAACAAAAACTCTCTGCAAGTAGAAAACTAGCATTCAGGGGCTTGTGTGGACTAAAAACTTTCTCCCTCATGTGCTAGGCTTTTTCTTGCAAGGAGATGTTTGTAAAAAACATAGAGGAGCATTCAATACTGGTATCCCCCATCTGCTGTCTGAAGGGAATAGTTCATTCTCCAGAATGTGTAGACCAGATCATGGACTTGCACTGAATATGTGCTGCAGCTAAAGTAATTATTTGCATGGATAAAACAATCTTAAGCTTAGAATTTAATATATTTCTACTTCCCATTCTGCTGAAAAGCTCTAAGAGTCTCAAAAGCTTCCTGGCTTTTTCTCCCTGAGTCATTCTACTTACTTTGTGTTAAACATTAAGCAACACAAAGTAGGCAAAGTGATGAAAGAAGCGCTGGTGAAGTAGGGCACACTTGACAGCGTGACACACACACACCTTGCATCAGAAGAGCTGCTTCGTTGTGGTATGATTCATGCTGTTCACGGCAGGGGAGTGTGTGTGTGAATTAATCATGCAGGCAGATCCAGTTGCATTGGTCTTTCAAACTCAGGTCACTTTCTCCCAGGGAGGTGCTCATCAGGTGAGGAGCACCTTCCTCTCGCATGACATTGTCACGACACCGATTAGCAGGCATGCACTGCCAAACCAGAGCTTAACTTGCATCAGAGCTGTGTGACGCTGAGGTTGAGGCAGATGTAAGCCGCTGCCTTGGGAATTCTGCAAACAGGCCATAGCTGAGTGGCAGCAGCAGAGTACATGTTGTGCAAGCAGAAGGTCTCAAGTTCAGTCCTTGACATCTCTACCTAGCGGAGGGGAGGGGGGAACCTGCCTGAGACCCTAGAGAGCCACTTCCAGTCAGAACAGGCAGTGCTGGACTATTTTTATTTATTTTTATTTATTATTTGATTTATATCCTGCCCTTCCTCCCAGCTGGAGCCCAGAACTAGATGGACAAATAATTTAACTTCACTTCAGGCAACTTCCTGTGTTCCTGGGCAAGAGTGTAGTGCCACACTCAAAAGTGCAGGGTCCCTTCCTGATAATCACAACCAACCAACCCCTTCTTTTTTCCTGCTGGGTTGAGAATGAGATCCTTGTTCATGCCTTCTCCCACAACAACAGACGACCCTAAAAGCCAATACCATAAGCATAAAAGGGGAGAGTGTTAGCTACTGAAGAGAGTCTTCTCAGTGGCTGACTCACTTCCTTTCACTCTGATTGGTTCCAATCAGCAGGAAAGGACAAGGGAGCATGTTAGAAGACTCTTCTCGGTGGCTAACACACTCCTCTTTCACGTCGATTGGCCCATAAGATGCTGGAGACACAAGGACTCTGCTGGGATCCTGCTCCCAAAAAGGTAAGGGGTCTAAGACAACTACACCCCTGTTCCTGGTCTAAGCCCCATGTAGGTCTAAGTAAAATGACAACAAGGCCTAATGGATGAAGGGAGAAAAGGGATCTATGCATGCAGTGGAGTCTGGTCCATTAGGGCAAATGAAGGCACTGCCCCACCAACCTCAGTTTGCTCAGCCCCCACCTGCCTGCCTTCTCACCTGTATGCAGGAAGGGAGGGTGGCACAGCCTTCCCTCCTTAGTCTCAGTGCTGGCTTTGTAGAACTCAACAGGGAGGAGGCTCAGGCCAAAACTAGAATTAGTTGGCTCTGCCTCTAATTGGCTCTGCCTCTGCCTACCATTGGCTGTGGCTCCACTTACTCTCTTGGCTCCTCTGACTTTCACTCTGCCAGTCCAAACAGTCTCTCTCTCTCTCTCTCTCTTTGTCTGTGTGTCTGGGTATTGGATGTTGGTTTCAGTGTGACGTCGCTATTACAGGCCAGCAGTACTTAACGTTTCAGAGTAATTATTTAATGGGCATCCTGCTTTGCTAAATAGTCTTTACCACTCCTCAGCTCAGGAAGGAGATACTCTTAATGTGCTAATCGCAAGTGCAGGGCTACCATGGCTCAGGTTGAGGCCTGAAGGCAGAAAACCCAGTTTCAAATCTCTGCTTAGACATGACGCACCTTAGATAGCCTCCGGCAAGCCTTCCTCTCTCACTTTAATTGACCTCACAATCAGTGGGGCAGTCATCCAAGGTCTCAGGGGGTCTCAGACCCCTTACTTTTTTGAGAGCAGGCTCCCTCTGTCTCCAGCATCCTAGGAGCCAATCAACATGAAAGGAGAGTGTATTGGCCACTGAGAAGAGTCTCCTGACATGCTTTCTTGTCCTTTCCTGCTGATTGGAGCCAATCAGAGTGAAAGGAGGTGAGTCAGCCTCTGAGAAGACTCTTTTCAGTAGCTAACACACTATTTCGTGCTTACTGGCTCCTGTTGTTGTTAGAGAAGGCATTAACAACGATCTCATTCTCAACCCAGCAGCAAAAAGAGAGAGGGGTGTGCTGTGACTCTCATGAAGGGACCCTGCACTTCTGAATTTGCCACTACACTACTGCTCACAAGCATAGAATCCACAAAACTACATCATCACCGCACGCAAATACCGCAAAGAAACACACACGCACCCTGCAAAGCCGACATCACCCCAGAGCTTGGAAAAGTTACTTTTTTGAACTACAACTCCCATCAGCCCCAGCCAGCATGGCCACTGGATTGGGCTGGTGGGAGTTGTAGTTCAAAAAAGTAACTTTTCCAAGCTCTGCCCCAGATGCATCTCCCCCAGATGCCAAGTGCCTGTTTGGCTCGCCATCCCGGGCAGGAATGGCAGAGGCAGGCAGCAGCACTTGGCAACAAGCAGATGTAGCAGCAGGTCAAAGGAGGAGGTTTCCAGGTAGTGCCAGAGGTGAGCCGCAGCGTGGCTGGGCAGGCAGCAGCACCAGCAGAGGCTGAAGGCCCCTGGCCGGGTTCTGGCCTCTGACTGCAATGGGACTTGCCAGTCTCACTTGGAGAGCAGCAGGCAGCTAACTGGCAGCACTAAACTCACTGTGGCAGCCTCCGGCCATTCAAACTGCATGGGCGGAGGGTGCATTCATGCTGGTGCCCTGCAGACCGAAAAGATATTTTGCAAACAAACAAAAGAGCTGCAAGGGAAAAGTAAGACCAATGGCCTTGACTTTTCCTTCTCTGGAAAGAAGCCAGAAAGCTAAGTAATAAAAATAGACAAAAACTTTCAGACCAGTAATTGTGGTTTCCCCTGTGATTATGCTCTCCCCATTTCCCCGAGCAGCTTAGCTCCTGCTTGGTTGGTAATTGCACTCACAGTGTTGTCCGGAAGCTAGAAGGCTAAAGGGTGTTAACTAAAGTTGCCACCTCTACCCCAGGGGTTCCCAAACTGTGGTCCCCAAGCTTCATTCAGGTGGTCTGTGGCGTCTGTGGTTGGAGACGGGAGACGGTACAATCCATCACGTTAAATATTTGTATTGATTTTTAAGTCTGTTTTTATTGCTTCTTTGGTTTCTTATATGTTGCGTTCATTGTATTACAGTTTTGAGTGCTATGCCGTTCAAAGTGCAACACAATAAAATGCAGTATGTGAGAAATAACTGAAGCAATGAAAATACATGCAGCGTCTAACACAGCACCGTTGCTGTTGCTACAACAGGCAGAGGAATAATTACGTGGTCTACCAAAACAATCAGCAATCTTCAAGTGGTCAGTGGGGGTGGGGGAGTTTGGGAGTCACTCAGCTACCCACTTCCCTGCAAGTAAGCCCACTGAATGCAATGAGACTTACATCTGCCTAGGCAGATGTAGGGCTGTGCTGTAAATTGCAAAGCGGGCCCGAGTCTGATGGGGAACTTTTGGTGGCTCCCCATGCCCGGAGATTCAGCGGGCCTCCAGACCAAGCCTTTAGCGTAGCAGGCCCTGCCCTGTGGAACTCCCTATCAACAGAGGTTTGGCAGCAACCATCCCTTCTTTCCTTCAGGCCTCTCTTGAAAACTGAACTTTTTAGACAAGCCTTTTAACATGATTTCCCCCCCCCTTTCAACCAGTGCAGTATTTGTTGACCCTTTTATTATTGTTTTTAATGATGTTTTTATTGGTTTTTAATTGTATAATGTTTTTGTACGTTGCATGCCTCCTTGATGGACTTATAAGTGTGGCTTACAAATACTTTAATATAAATAAATAAATAAGTTGTTTTGCTGCCTGAGACTAAGGGGAAAAAATCACGCAACTGTCCATTCTTCATACAGAAGCCAAACTGGACTGGCACTTGAATCTCACTTCAACGCTGAGACAGCATCGTGAGGGCAACCGGCTCACTTGTGGGAGGCAGGGGTCACAAGGTACATTGCATGTGCTGCCTGAGGCAGTCATCTCACTTTGCCTAATGATAGGGCTAGCTCTCTGTAAATGTAGTAACCAGCTAGAACAACTAAAGTTTATCTTGTCCAGACCTCCTTAGAATTTGGAACAATACCTAGGATTTCCTTTTCAGAAATATCCAGAGAGGCTGGATTGCCTTGAATGAAACAGAAATTTCAAAACACAGTGCATCAGCATTTTTATATGTTTGTCTGCACTTTGCTCATAAGCATTGAATCTGTTACGTTACGTTAATTCGTTAATCTGTTACGTTAATTCGTTCAGTCTCCCATCTAAGCATTGTCCACACCTATGCTAGCTCAGCTTCAGCAAGGTTGCTGCAGATGGAGTAGTAAGCCTGTGTCTGGGTTGTACCACTTCAGACTTTCATGGGGGCTGTAATGGTTGAATGTTCTTCCATTTAAAAAAAAAAAACTGCACAAAGAATATGAGAAGCCACAGAGAACCTGAAATACTACTGTTCTTCTCTATGCAGATCTTTTTTGTAGAAGAGAGTTCCATCGTGTAAGCCCACACTTTGTCTGAAGTGGTTCAGTCTAGACACAGGTTTACCACTTTATCTTCTGTTTCTGAGAACTAGGCTGCAAGCAGGGCCGGTTCTAAAGGGCGGCCAGGTGGGGCACTGGCCCAAGGGCCCCGGAACTACAGGAGCCCCTGAGGGGCCCCTGAGTGGCCCTCTGTTCCCCTTCCGCGATCCGCGATCTGCGGTACCATCCGCCTGCCCGCCATTCCATTGCCTCACCTACCTGTCTCCTGTCTTTTACCATTGCCCTTAATGAAGATGGCGGTCGTGGTTTCCCTAAGGCAGCCTTTCCCAACCAGTGTGCCTCCAGATGTTGTTGGACCACAACTCCCATCAGCCTCAGCCAGCACTGCCAATGGCCAGGAAAGATGGGAGTTGTGGTCCAACAACATCTGGAGGCACACTGGTTGGGAAAGGGTGCCCTAAGGTACTGAAGCCGCGGCTGCCATCTTAGTTGATGGCAGAGATGCGCGCGCATAGCACGCACATGTGCCATCAACAAAGATGGCGGCGGAGGCTTCATCCCCTTAGGGAAACCGTGGCCACCATCTTCATTAAGGGCAATGGTAAAAGACAGGAGAAAGGTAGGTGGGGGCGTGGGGGCGCATGTGAGCCGCTCACGCTCTCACGCACACACCAGGGCCCAGGGCAACCTGATGTCCAAGGGCCCTGGCATGCCTGGAGCCGGCCCTGGCTGCAGGCGTGTGCAGAAACTTGTTAGTTATCTTTTGGTAGAGCTATCTACAGATCCATGGGAAGAATCATCACACGTTTTCATGTTTGGCAACCATCCCTTCTTCTTTCATTGTCTCTGCAAACTTCCAGTGGGCCTTTGCTAAACGGAAATACTGTGCCTAAGATATTCCTCCTAACATGAAAGCACACATTTGACAAAGGGTTAACATGCATTATCAGTATGATAGTACCGCTCTTGATAAGGCACATTTGCTTGTGATCGCTGATTAGAGTCATTTTGTGCAATCAGGCTAGGTTATCTTTGGATAAACATGCTTGGGTGAATTAGAAAGTGGCACCTCTGCCTCTTGATATGAGGGGCGTCTGCTCTGTAAGAATGATCTCTGATTGTGTTTGTCTTCCTAGCTCCTGTTTCCTTCTTCGACTAAGAGCATCATGAGCAGTTTGAATCAGGAACTGAACTTTGTATGCCCAGGCAACCCAAGATAAGCTTTAAGCGAGTGGTTGTTGTGATGGATGCCCTCCTGATGCTGGTGTTACTGCGGATCACTGCGGCCACCACACCAGGACATAGGAAGCTGCCTTATACAGAGTCAGTCCATCTACCTCAGTACTGTCTGCACTGACCAGCAGTGGCTCTCTAGGTTTTCAGTCAGGAGACATTCCCAGCCTTATCTAGCAATGCCAGGGGTTATACCTGGGACCTTCTGCATGCAAAGCAGATGCTCTACCAGTAGGGTTGCCAGGTCCATGGCCTGAGACTGATCCTGTATCTTTAGGAGAAGAGAAAGTCAGCCATGTACAGGTGTTCTTGCAACCCTGTAATGGGAAAAACCACAAGGTGGAATTCTCCCTTCTCCCTCCACAACTTTGAAAGATACAGAAGACCTCTTGGTTGCCAGGCCCAGCCTCCAAGAGGTCTTCTGTATCTTTAAAAGTAGTGCAGGGGAAAGGGAGAATTCCACCTTGTGGTTTTTCCCATTACAGCATTGCAAGAACACCTGCACTTGGCTGACTTTCTCTTCTCCTAAAGATACAGGATCAGTCTCAGGCCCTGAGCCTGGCAACCCTAGGAGGAGGGACATGCCCCTGCAAACAGCACCCTCCTATTTTGGGGGTGGGAGAAGGGAGGAAGTTAACAGACCCCAAAAAGGGGAGGGATCAGCATCCTGGGACAGTGATGGCTGAAAAGACTGTGGTCTCCTTTGTCAGTGTGGGAGAAATAAAATAAGTTGAAAGAAATAAGAAGCACGTCACCTGGCCATGGGCCTCTCAGTGGCTGCAGGTGTGGAATGTGCTAGGCTGAAATCTACTCCAAAGTCCTAATGAGAACTGGAGGCAGGGGAGGGAGATGCTGCTCCCAAGGAACATTAAGCATCAGTGGAGGTAGAAGCATCAATAATGCAATTATATTTTATTAATTTTGTAAGCTGCCTGGAGGATCCTTCTGGATCAAAAGGCAGGACAGAAATAAAGGTAAATAATATCTTCAGGCATATTTACTACATTAACAGCAGTAAATCATCCTGGGAAGCATTCTCTGGGGGCTCCTGAATCACAGTAAAAACAGACGCATAGCACAGCACCACGTCAGTACTAAAGGAAAGTACCATTTGAAAATGTAGGAATTAGAATAATCACTTTGCTATTGGCGTCTCTCAAAAAAACTTACTCATTACTTAATTAGCAAAAATGGCTTTGAAATTATCTGCTCCTGAGGCCTTTGGAGTAATTATCAAGGCATTGGAAATTACGCTGGATTTGGCACCCTGTTTGATGTTCATAGGAGATAGATGCATTACTTTTAGTGCTACAAATCAAACGGATAACAAGCATTTACACAGTCATAAAAACAGAAGAGGAGCCTGCTGGATCAGGCCAATGGCCCATCTAGTCCAACATCCTGTTCTGACACTGGCCAGCCGGAAGCCCCAATGGAAAGCACCCAAGCAGGACATGAGCACAGGAGCATTCACTCCTGCAGTTCCATCAACTGGTATTTGGAAGCATACTGCCTCCGACTGTGGAGGGTGAGCATAGCCATCATGGCTAGTAGCCACTGACAGCTTTATCCATGAATTTGTCTAATCCTATTTTAAAGCCATCCAAGTTGGTGGGATGCCCTTTGGAAAACAGTTAAAAGATACACCCAAGCCTAAAGGGGCTGAAATAACAACTACAACAATAATAATAGATGGCAAGATCTGAACCTAAGGGTATGTTGACTCTGTCACTTCTTTGTTTTCCAGTTTGGAAAGCTGCCCAGCTGAATGCTTGGACAAAGCCCCCAGAGTCTCAATGTGCCATGGGATAGCCCAGGGGTGAGGAACCTTTGGCTCTGCAGATGTTGTTGGAGTCCAATTACCATCAGTCCCAGGTGACACAGCCAATTATTAGGGAAGATGGGAGTTGTAGTGCAGCAACATCTGGAAGGCCAAAAGTTCCCCAACCCTTGTACAGCCTCTTGCCAACATCACCTCTTGTGTTATGAGGACCACTCAGCCCCTGTTGGTCCTGCCAACCCTCCCATCAGCTGAACAAACAGGCAGGGGAGTGATGTGCACTGGTCACAACCAGTGGCTCCCAGTGCTTTTCTGGACACAAATCATGGTACTGGGTGATCACTTGGTCACTCCCTCACTGGCGTCCTCTAATTAGCCAGGTTGGGCAAGAGTCAAGAGGGGAGGAAGCCAGATGGATAGCCACAAGCACCCTGTCCACATCCACAGGCCTCAAAAGCTGAAACTGATCCCATGTAGGGTTACGTAGGAAACTGATCTGGAGAAAAACTCACAGCATTAGCTTACAAGGTAGAGAATATTGGCAGCACAGCAGAGTGGTTTAGGAAGCACGTGGAGAGATTTGGGATAAATCGCTAGAGTCTTGCCTTGAAACTAATTATTGTTTCATAATGTAATTTTAAAAGCCATTCTTCCTAATGCCAGATTAAAAAGTTTAGCACAAGAAAGCTATACTGAGCACCTTAGGAGAGCGACACTAATGCTAATTAAGCTTGATAATATTGTAAATCTCGCCTGCTAGTGTTGAAGGATTTGTTCGTTTCACACTATCCCTTTTCCTGAATCACTTTGGTTCAGAAAGAGAGAGAAAACATGCTAAAATCATTTCAAGCATTACATTTGGGGGAGAACTTTTATTTATTTATTTATTATTTTATTTTATTAAGCTTATATACCGCCCGACTAGCAACAGCTCTCTGGGCGGTGAACATTAAAAATACAATAAAAATAACACAATACAGTATATCACAATACAAAACTGTACAAAAAACTGTACAGTCTAAAATCAAAATATAATAATTTAGAATTAACAGGAATTAAAATGCCTCAGAGAAGAGAAAGGTTTTAACCTGGCGCTGAAAAGATGATAGTGTCGGCGCCAGGCGCACCTCCTCGGGGAGACCATTCCATAGTTCGGGGGCCACCACTGAGAAGGCCCTAGATCTTGTCACCACTCTCCGGATCTAGCGCACATGCATATCCCTTCCCTTTCTTGTGAGAAGATGTCAACTGCCATGGGTCTGAAACCAGCAGCCCTGGGAATCAGGGCCCAGATTCATGGTGCCACTAGGACTGCTGGCCAAAGTGAGAAACGATGCCATTTAAGCCAGCTGGCAGAAATCTCTGAGCAGAACTATCTTAGCCAGGAGTTCAGGTGATCAGGAGGAACCAATCATCTCCTGCTTCCTCCTATATAAACTCTGCGAAGAGTACGAAACCAGCTGAGATGAAGACAAGAGTTGACTAACCTTTGTAGGTCTGTGGATTTTTCAGTGAGTGCCATTGGCATCACTCTCTCTGGCCACTTCTTTCTCTTTCCCCCTGGATCATATGTCTTCCCCCTCCCCAAACAGAAAGAGATTCCATACACTTTGGGATCTGGGTAAGTTGGACCAGTAGAATTAATCTGAGCCTTAGAAAAGCATATAGAACTGAAAGAAGAAAATTATTGAAATTATGCCATGGCATGGAGAATGTGCATAGAGAAGACTTTCTCTTCTCACACTAGAATTTGTGGACATCCAATGAAGCTGCATGTTGGCAAATTCAGAATAGAAGAAATAACTTCTTCACACAATGCATAGTTAAACTATGGAATTTGCTCTCACAAGAAGCACTGATGGCCACCAACTTGGAGGACTTTAAAAGAGGAGTAGATAAATTCATGGAGGATAAGGCAATAAATGGATACTAGCCACATTAGCTATGCTCTGTCTCCATGGTCAGAGGCAGTATGCTTCTGAAAACCAGTTGTCAGAAGCCGCAGGGAGGGAAGAGTGCTCTTGCACTCAGGTCCTGCTTGTGGGCTTCCCTTGGGCATCTGGTTGGCTGCTGTGAGAACAGGATGCTGGACTAGATGGGCTTGATCCAGCAGGACTCTTCTTATGTTCTTACATTCACCTTGAACACCTCCATCTGTCAGAAAAGCCTGGTGTGGAACAAATGTGTATTTGAATGATGCCAAAGACTCAGTACTGAGGATGACAATCTCACCTCTTGGAAGAGGGAATTGTCCAGGTAGGATGCTACCATTGAGAAGGCTGTGTCCTATGTCACTGTATAACCCGTTGGTGGAATCACAAGAAGGCCCTCCCCAGGAGATCTGGCAGATATCGTAGAATGCAATGCCTGTAAATTCAACCTGGAGTTCTCATGAACCAGAAGTCATCAGAAAGTCAGTGAGTTCGTTCTGGGATGCAGGTAATGTTGCACATAGCTCTTTCAACAAAGAACACCTTTAGAGTAAAGTGGTGCCCTTCTTTTTAAGGTCAGCACCCAGTGTGTAGCAACAGAATACTCTCATCGATTCCAGCTTCTGGCAGCCTAACATTTAGGACAGCTTTTCATCAGGAAGGCTGCTGTTATTCCATTGCTGTTGTGGGCAATAATTGTTACCAGGTTTTGTTCAGTGGAGTCCATCTTTCAGCAAATACATGTAGACCCTGTGATGTGGCATGGCTAATGTGAACATGCTGTGTTTGTATTTTGTATTTGTTTTTAATGTTTTAATTGTTGTAAACCGCCCAGAGAGCTTCGGCTATGGGGTGGTATACAAATGTAGTAGTAGTAGTAGTAATAATAATAATAATAATAATAATGTTATGTTAATGTTTATTTGTACCCCGCCTTTCGGCCAAAAGGCCCTCAAGGCGGCTTACAGAAAAAGTAAACACAAATATAAAAATACATCCACAAGGCAATACATCAATAAAGCAATACATCAATAAGCAATACATTGTACAAACAATTAAATTAAATAGCAAATAACATTATATTAAGAAACAAAAATATCCAGGAAAGGCATTCTGTCTCGCCTGAACTTACACCTATTTCAAGGGGCGGTACACCAAATGAGCAAATTTGATCACATGTCTTAATGTCTAAAAGCTGTTTGGCCCTCACTTTCACAGATATGCCACCACAAGACTGAAAGACAATAATTTGTACAACACCACACAGTGAGTCTGCAGACACAGTGGTTGATCTGAATGGACAAACCCACCTTTTTTTTCCAAATTGGTGGAGAAACTGTGTAAATGAGACTCAAAATCCCAGAGATCACAGACAGGACAGCCAAACCTTGCTTTGCTTATCTTTTGATTCATAGTTCCATTGTCCCAAGACAAAAGCATGACCTCTGAGCATGTACTGAGCACCCTTCTTTTGCCATTTTGTCACCACATGTGGCCGTAACACCTCTGGGCTGTTGAGTAAAAGCTTCCAGGTAGATCTGAGCCTTAGCACCTTTCCTCCCCCTCGATCAGCTTAACCGGGGGGGGGGGGGGAGACACTAATTTCCATCTTAACTTTTGGTCAATTTTCAGACTCCACAGCAGTGAGGCATTCTCCCAATCATGCTGTAAAACCAGGAATGTGAGAACAGCCAGGCCTTCACTGACAAAACAGTGATTAGCCATGATGAGTAATATGTGAAAGAAAATGGAGAATGTAATCGGTGAACCCATCCACCCACGGCTATAGCTGGGTTTCTGGGTTTGGCGTAGCTGGAAAAAAAACATGAGTGCAGAAACTGCTGCTGGGTCACTGCAGGTGTGTCCATGGATGGGCCAGTCCACACATTATATTCCCACATAATTGCAGGCACAACCATGACCACAGATGCTTCTGGATGTATTTCATAGAGCCAGTTTTGAACAGCTCTTCCATTCTTGTCTGTGGATTTGTGTTCTGACCGCTGGATCGCTTCCTTTCTACTTGAATGTACTGATAAAGTCCCAAAGACAATAAGTAATTGGACTCCAGTGTCAAAAATGGACCACTGAAGAAGTGATCTATAGCACAGATGTAATCGGAGGAGTCCTGGCAAGTTAGAAAGCTCCTTTTGGGACACAGGACAGCTTTCACTACCCTGATGCCCTCCATATGTTTTGTGCTACAACTCCCATCAGCCCTAGCCAGCAACTGGGGATGATAGGAATTATAGTGCAAAACATCTGAAGGACACCAGGTTTATGAACGCTGACACAGGATAAGAGATTAATTATCAGATATCGTGATTTTTAAAAACGTTTAAACAGCTATAGGAGGCTCTGAATGTGAAGTGGCACTGGAAGGCAGGACTTTCAACTCTTCCCACTCCGCTTAGTCTTCCCAGTCTAATCTCCCCCACCCAACCCTTAAGCTATTTGTCTCATTTCAGGAAAATACAGGTACAGTACCTGTATTTCCTACTATAACAGATGTTGGTGCATTGAGTCGATCACTGCCCTCTGCAGGTGACGGCCTCATGAAGATGCTATCTTATCAGGAGGTCCATTCTGCACAACATAGGGAGCGGACCACTAGTGTTGTGACATCTATCCTGTGGCATTCCCTCCCCTTAAATGCTAGAGAGGCGCCATCTCTGTTCTCTTTTCGGCGCCTACTGAAGACCTTCCTCTTTCAACACGCCTTTTAAGTAGAGACCTTATCCCAGTCTGCATCTGTGCTGGAATTGATTTTTAAGATGGTTTTAAAGTTATTGTTTGTTTAAAGATGTTTTGTTTTAATATGTTGTAGAATCTTTTGTTTTTAAGATGTTTTAAAGTTCTTTTAGTGTTTTTGTTTGCCTCCCTGGACTCTTTCTGGGGGGAAAGGTGGGATATAAATTAAATAAATAAAAATAAAATGTGTGCGTGACGTGGACAAGTGATGTGGGAACGCCTCAACCTCTAGCCTCTTGGCTCCAATTAAATCCAGAACCCTGGTGCCTATTTTAATAGGTGATTGGAGATACAATCCTTTACACACTTACCTGTGAGTAAGGCCCATTGAAATCAACATTAAGTAGACATGTATGGGCTAGCACAGTGGATCTCCTGCATCCCTCTTACTTGGCCCTTGCCTCAACGTGCAGAGTGTTAGAAGGTGAAAATGACAGATTTGCCTTGTTGCTGGACCACATTGTTGTGGTTGGATAAGTCAAAGAGAGGACAACAGCTGATATTTGCTGGTGCATAGACCCTCCATGGCGCAGAGTGGTAAGCGGCGGTAATGCAGCCGAAGCTCTGCTCACGGCCGGAGTTCGATTCCAACGGAAGGAGGAAGTCGAATCTCCGGTACAAGGGGTCGAGGTCCACTCAGCCTTCCATCCATCCATAAAATGAGTGCCCGGCATACGCTGGGGGGTAAAGAAAGGCCAGGGAAGGAACTGGCAATCCCACCCCATATATACGGTCTGCCTAGTAAACATCGCAAGACGTCACCCTAAGAGTCAGAAACGACTCGCACTGTAAGTGCAGGGATACCTTTACCTTTACCTTTTACATCCAGCAGTTGGGATGATGTGTGTGTGAGAAGGAAGAATAGATGTAGAAAAAGAAGCTGACATTATAGGAGAAACTTTAAGAGAACAGGGAGATTTTTTTTGGGGGGGGAGGAAATGTCTCCTAAGAACAAGGCAAGCCACTGCTTTTGGAAGGCTGGGGTGAGGGACATGATCTGTCCAAAATTGGGAAGAGTTAAGATAGGGCTTGTGGACTTCATTTAGGATCCCCCTCCCTTCCCCCCATAATCTGAGTACTAATATGGATATCCATCCCCATCTCCCCCTACCACCATTGTAGGTCCTATTTGTCAGCACCTCTTTTTGCAACCAAATACTGGCATAGCAGGAATTCAGGTAAAGTATTTGCCTTGCACTTCCGGCATTAGCTTATATTGTTGTTGTTGTTATGTGCCTTCAAGTCGATTACGAATTATGGTGACCCTATGAATCGGTGACCTCCAAGAGCATCTAGCTTATATACAGCAGAATAATAGAATAGTAGAGTTGGAAGGGGCATATAAGGCCATCGAGTCCAACTCCCTGCCCAATGCAGGAATACAAATTAAAGCAACAGATGACTATCCAGCTGCCTCTTGAAGCCCTCCAGTATTGGAGAGCCCACCACCTCCCTAGGTCATTGGTTCCATTGCTGAACTGCTCTAACAGTCAGGAAGTTTTTTCTGAAGTTCAGCCAAAATCTGGCTTCCTGCAACTTGAGCCCATTGTTCTGTGTCCTGCACTCTGGGATGATCGAGAAGAGATCCTGGCCCTCCTCTGTGTGACAAACTTTCAAATACTTGAAGAGTGCTGTCATATCTCCCCTCAGTCTTCTCTTCTCCAGGCTAAACGTGCCCGGTTCTTTCCATCTCTCCTCACAGGGCTTTGTTTCCAGTCCATAATAGAGAAGAGAGGGGAAATCTGTGGCCCCCAGGTGTTGTTGGACTCCCAACTCCCATCAGTCCCAGCCAGCATAGTGAATGATGGGAGTTGTGGTCCAGCAACATCTTGAAGGCCACAAACTCTCTACCCAAGCTACAGATATAGAGCAGCCTTCCCAAACTTGGTGACCTTCTGGATGTTTTAGATGAAAACTCCCATCATCCCTGACCATTGGGTGATGGAATTTGTAGTCCAAAACACTTGGAGGGCAGCAGTTTGGGGAAGGCTGCTGTAGAGGCTCTGGGCTGGTGTCCCATTTCTTGGTGGACATCAGTGGAGTGTGCCTCTCACAATTGTTTTACCCTCTTCTAGGTGTCACCTGGAGGGCTACAAACGAGCGTAAGAGACAGGTGCCTCCACTGCTGCTGAACCCACCAGAACATGGGAGATCACCCCAGAGGTCCAGTGGGGTGGACGGCAGGGAGCTCAAAAGTAGGTGGCGCCAGAGCCAATGACAGGCAGAGCCAACTAATTCTAAATTTTGTCCCCATCCCTTTCTCCCTGCTGAGCTCTACAAGGGCCACACGGAGACTAAGGAGGAGGAAGCTGATAGGAAGCACCACCCCTTGGAGTGGATGTAAGAGAGAAGACAGGCAGGCAGGCGGGGACTGGCTGAAGGCAGACCGAGTTTGGTGGGGCAGCGCCCTGTGTGCCCTAGTGGACCATCCTCCCCATCAGAGGTTCCCATGTTCAACTCCCTTGCATTTAGCAACCTTCACTGCTACCAAGCAGCTTTCCCAGTGGGAAATTAGAGACGCCCCAGTGACTTCAGGCAGCTGTGCTAGGTCTGGGCCTGAGCAGATGCCCAGCCATGAGAATTTGTGACACCAGTCCTATCAAGTGCTGCTCATTCATTCATATCACATGACTCACTGTTCCATCAAGATCCCCCGTAACAGGTTACCTAAAGGCATTGACTTATACTGACTCATACCAGTGTATACCATTATACCATCGGTCTGTCCAGCCCTACCTGGAGATTTAACCTGCATGCAAAGAAGGTGCTCTTGCCAGTCAGCTATGGCCCTTCCCCTAAAAGCGAAGCAAGATTCTAGTCCTCATACTTCTGAATAAAGGACTGCCTTAAATAGGTAGGTAGTTGCAGTATACCGAGGCAGTCCACTGGTCCATTTTGCTCAGTATTGTGTTCACCAACTGGCAGTCTCTCTCCAGGGTCTGAGGCAGGGAATATTTCACAGATCTACCTGTGAGATGCTAGCAGAGGTTGAAATGGGGACCTTCTGCATGCAGTGTCACTGAGCTATGGCTTTTCCTTAGCCATGGCCCTCTCTTGAAAGATTCACAACTGCTTTAAGGCCAGAAGAAAGCCATTTTACATTTTATTCCCATCATGATATCTTCCATTGTGGATCCCAAGGCAGCATTCATGTGTTTGGCCAGACTCAATCCTGCAGAGCTTGGAAAAGTTACTTTTTTGAACTACAACTGCCATCAGCCCAATCCAGTGGTCATGCTGGCTGGGGCTGATGGGAGTTGTAGTTTTAAAAAAGTAACTTTTCCAAGCTCTGCGCCTCCTTAGCTTCAGCAAGGTGGTAGCCTCATGTGCCTTCAGACCACACACAGCATCTTTTATGTAGTGAAGTGACTTGCGGGTGGCCACCACATGTCTGGGGGTGGCTCTAGATAGTAAAATCTGAAAGGGGAGTGATCACAACCCTCAAAGCCTGCCTGTGCAATCAGAACACCACCAGCTTCAGACTGTATCTCCTGATAGCATGACTAATTGAAATACCTTTGCCACTCTCAGCAGAGGTCAGGTCACACCCCCTCACCTTGGCTAAATGAGCCCTGATTTTCTCATGACTGCATGCCAGTGGTTCAAACCCTGACATGATTACCATGTAATTAAGGGCAGGAAAACACGTGGGTGTTGAGGAAGGGCTGTAGTTCAGTGGCAGAGCATCCGCTTTGCATGCAGAGGGTCGCAGGTTCAATCACTGGCATCTCCAGGTAAGTCTGGGAGAGACCCCCGTCTGAAACCCTGCAGAGCTGCTGCCAGTCAGTGTAGAAAATACTGAGCTAGTTAGCCAATGGTCTGGCTTGGTATAAGGCAGTTTCCTATGTGCCTATGTCTCCCAAGAACACAAGCAGCAGTGGCCACAGTCTTGCTCTCAGCTTACACAGTAGTAACTTCCAGGAAGGATATAATTGTTCCTAAATTTGCCCTGCCTGTTTCAACCCTCAAATGTTTGCCAGCCCATATGAATCACTTGTCTCCTGAATCTCTGATCCTCCTATATACATAAAACTGTAAAAAGTCATCATGCTGCAGTTTGCTTGGTCACAGACAGGTGGCGCTGCAAATTAAAGCATGACAAGAAGCGGTGGTGCTGGGCAGACAAGGCACGAAGCGAGTGAGTGAGGATGGTGTATGGCAAGCGAGTGTGTGAGTGAAGGGGGCAGGCGACTGACTGACCAGCGTGAGTGGCAGTGAGGTAGGCCGGCATCAGATGAGTGTGGTGGTGGCGGCCTTGTGGCAATGCCTGGAGGGTACGGGTACCTGGGAATGCCATTCCTGGGGTTAGGTGGTGAGGTCGATGTGCAAAGTGCACAGGGGCGGTAGCCCCTAGTAATATGTGCAAATGCCAATTTACTGGTGTATGGTTGGATACATGGGGCTTTGGATGTAGGGCACAGCGCTCTCCTGTCTGTTTAGGAGCATTCACAGACTGGAAGACCAGCATGACAAGAAATTGGTGATGTGGAAGGGTGGAGAGCAATGGCAGCCAATGGTTCTCTTGGAGACACTGCCAGTGGCCACTGCATTACAATACAGGGCAGGCGAAGGAAATTCTGGCTGATTCTCAGTGGGACTGGTAGGGAGAAAGGCAAGGAGATCCACAATAGGTGGAGCCAAAGCCAATGATAGGCAGAGCCTGACTGGTTGGAAGCAAGGAGGTAATCAGGTGGGAGGTGGCTGATGGCAGACTGAGGTTGGTGGGGGACTACGCTGCTCGCCCTAATGAACCAGCCCCCAGTGGGAATTCCGGTCCCTACTGTTGAGCACCAGGACATAGGAGAGGCAGGAAATGCAGCAGAGCTAAACTAATAAAACGTCATTCACAAAACACCCAGCATGGTGTAGTGGTTAGAGTGCTCGACCAGGACTTGGGAGACCAGGGTTTGAATCCCCAACTCAGGCATGAAACTCACTGGGTGATCTTGGGCCAGTCACTGCCTCTCAGCCTAACCTACCTCACAGGGTTGTTATGGGGATTAAATGAGGAGGGGGAGAACAACGTACGCTGCCTTGAGCTCCTTGGAGAAAATAATCATAATAATAGCAAAGGTTTTTAAAGGATAAATAGTATGTGTGGGAGGCCCACATGGAGATTGGGACCCTGGTGTGGTGGACAGGGAGGCAGGATTTAACCTTTTGTCTCCTTTGCTGTGATCCCCATTTGGACTGAGCTCACCGTTCCTGCCATTTGCATTTGAAGGAACTCTTCCTCTTCGCTCATAAGAACATAAGAAGAGCCTGCTGGATCAGGCCAGTGGCCCATCTAGTCCAGCATCCTGTTCTCACAGCGGCCAACCAGGTGCCTGGGGGAAGCCCGCAAGCAGGAGCCGAGTGCAAGAACACTCTCCCCTCCTAAGGCTTCCAGCAACTGGTTTTCAGAAGCATGCTGCCTCTGACTAGGGTGGCAGAGCACAGCCATCACGGCTAGTAGCCATTGATAGCCCTGTCCTCCATGAATTTGTCTAATCTTCTTTTAAAGCCATCCAAGCTGGTGGCCATTACTGCGTCTTGTGGGAGCAAATTCCATAGTTTGACTATGCGCTGAGTAAAGAAGTACTTCCTTTTGTCTGTCCTGAATCTTCCAACATTCAGCTTGCCAACATCACCTCTTGTGTTATGAGGACCACTCAGCCCCTGTTGGTCCTGCCAACCCTCCCATCAGCTGAACAAACAGGCAGGGGAGTGATGCACACTGGCCACAACCAGAGGCTCCCAGTGCTTTTCTGGACACAAATCATGGTACTGGGTGATCACTTGGTCACTCCCTCACTGGCGTCCTCTAATTAGCCAGGTTGGGCAAGAGTCAAGAGGGGAGGAAGCCAGATGGATAGCCACAAGCACCCTGTCCACATCCACAGGCCTCAAAAGCTGAAACTGATCCCATGTAGGGTCACGTAGGAAACTGATCTGGAGAAAAACTCACAGCATTAGCTTACAAGGTAGAGAATATTGGCAGCACAGCAGAGTGGTTTAGGAAGCACGTGGAGAGATTTGGGATAAAGTAAAGAAGTACTTCCTTTTGTCTGTCCTGAATCTTCCAACATTCAGCTTCTTTGATTGTCCACGAGTTCTAGTATTATGAGAGAGGGAGAAGAACTTTTCTCTATCCACTTTCTCAATGCCATGCATAATTTTATACACTTTCAAGGCAGATAGCAGGTGCAACATTTTGTACGTGGGACAACGGCATTAGAGATGGAAAGATCTGTCAATTTCAGTTCTCTCTATTTCTCATTTTTCCAGTCCGCGTCTCCACATTTCTGCAACAATTTATGATTTTTTTTAAAAAAAATGAAATTTCACCAGCATTTTAGTGCAAATTTCTCCTAATACATTTTTGTAGGCAGTTTTGACTAATGTACACATTTGTGAAAGCCATTCCTTGTCATATAATACACTTTTGCATGTTATTTTAACTCATGGATTCTTTTTTATGCACACTTTCCCTTAATATATGCATTTTTGTCAACATTTTGATTGCCGAACATTTTGGTTGCAAAATTCAAATAAGCGTGAATGCTGAAGGACGACTGCATTCGGTTCTCATGCTGTTTCAGAAAGTACAGATTTGATAAGTTCAGCTTTAAATGCAAGCTGAACTGAAATTCTCACCCATCCCTAAGTGGGATGTCTATGAAGGCAAATTGGTCAGAGAACTTTAACCCCATTAGTATTGAATAGACATCATGTGGAGGACAGCCTTCCAGGCTACATGGATCAGTGTCAGGATTAGTCAAATGACTTCTGGTCTGCACATTGGGGTCCCTTGAAGATCAAAGGAAGAAGGAGAAATGTTGCATTTCCATGACCGAACATGGCTTCATTCTCAAGGCAACCAAATTGTTCCTTCTGTGACATTGCTGCAAATGCTTCCAGATCAGGCCTGGATCTTGACCTAGGGACCTTGTCTTCCACATGTCTCCATCCTCTTGTAAAAGATACCTCTGCCTACCTTTTCATCCTGATATCGCTAATCTTAAGGACATAATAAGAGCCCCACAAGGTCAGGCTACATCTGCAGCATGCTGCTTCCCACAGAGACTAGCCAGATACCTCTGGGAAGCCCACAAGCAGGGCTTCAAGTCAATAGTCATGCTCTGCTATTGTGTTCAGTGGTAAACTGCCTTGGAATGTGGAGGCTCCATTTAGCTGCCAAGGCTTGCAGCCCCCGAAAGACCCACCCCTCTCCATGCTTTTGCCCAATCCCCTTTTAAAGCCATTTACAGCCAGTGGCCATCACTGCAAATTCAACACATTACCAACAGCGTTCACAATCTGCTAAATTTCTTATATACTCATGTGCTTGTCTGTCTGTTGCTTGCCTGTACTGATGTTCCACCTCCCCTTTGGATGGATGTCTTAGCATAGCCTCTCGTTAATTGACTCTCCTGTGGAACTAACCCAATGCAAGATGTGCAGACCCAGGGGGAAAACACCAGGAAAAGTCATTAAAAATATATTTTTTTAATTTTCTCCATCTCTACAACCAAGCTTTCACCTCTCTACCTGGTGCTTCATTCCAATCTGGTCTCAATCCTGCCAGGACCTAAACTTCAGCTTCCCATATGCCCAGCTGCCTGTCGCCCAGGGATAGGGAAGCAGTGACCCTCCAGATGCTGCTGGACTCAAGTTCCCATCAGCCCCGGCCAGCATGTCCAATGCTGAGGGATGATGAGAGTGGCAGTAGAACAACACCTGAAAGGCTATAGGTTCCCCAACCCTGCTGTACCCCAGTAGTAGCCCAATGGTGGCAGCTATTGACATTTAAAAAAATACATTCACAACTCTGTTTTTATATATTTGACTTAGACTGTCTGCAGTTCCACAACAGCCAAGGTTAAAAAGGTCAGGTAGGTACTTTTTGCAAACCACTCCTTGTCATCTCCCCTTGGATGAAATTCTTAGTGATTTCAAAGGAATGCGCCTCCATGTTTAGGGCTCCGCGCTTAGTCTTCCCCACAACCAAAGACACCGAAAGAGCTCAGATCCTGGTCAAGATGTGCTATTGACTTCTCACCGATAGTGGTACCTACTGACACACCAAACTCATCTGCCTCCACCTGCTTTCTTTCCTCACCTTCAGCATGGGAAAAAGGCTTCCTGCCTTTGCTCACCTCTCTTCTGATGTTGTGGAACTGCTTCCCTGGCTCTCCATACCCAGACTTCAGATGCCGAAGATTCTGCCTCCATCCGTACCTGCAGTTTCTCAGTATCCACCCAGCCTTGGCTTTCTTTCAAGGACTTCACCCAGCTAGTCACTCAGTTCCTCCTTGCGCTGCTTAATTTTAGAGCAACTCCCATTTGGTCCTCTGTGCATGGGGAGAGAGATAGTCCTCCTAGCTGGCTAGGCTGACACTGACCTGTGCTCACCTTTTCAGTCTGTCTTCCTTCCTTGTAAACTGATATGTCTCAGGGAGCTGTTCTCATCTCTGACTCACTGTCCTGTTTACCTTTTCTCTGCTCTCCATTGAAGGAGAAGGAGCCATCTTCTTTTTGTTTCCTCTCCTCTAGGATGGGGGGCAATGTCCAGGCATGGTCACTGCAGCCTCCAACTTAGCTATACAGAGATAGTACCTTTCCTATCCAGTATGCATTTCTATTAATAAAGTAGTCTTTTCTTATTTTGAAAACAAGTCTAAGTATGAGTGATTTAAAACAAAGCAAAAGCTTGCTTTGTCTCAGGTAAAATCACACCCATGCAGCACAGAGAGATGAGCAAGCTACACTAAGCTAAACTCTGCTAATTTACTAAAATTTTATCGTATTTTAAATGTGTTTTATCCTGTTGTACACTGCCCTGAGAGCTCAATGCTATAGGGCGGTCTAAAAATGTAATTAAATAAATAAAATAAATAAAAATAAAACCTTAATTGATATACTAGCTATTAGAGCCATCATTTAATACTTCTGAGAAGTCCCAGCCTGTCCTGCAAGGAGTCTTTCCTGCTCAGCAACCACAGCATCAATGGAAGCGAGGTCAGCTCCGTGAGAGTATCATTATACAACAGAAGGAAGACAGGTAGAGGAACAAGGAGAAGGACAGGCAGCCTAGCCAGCTGGAGGACCCTGTCGCTATCTTCCCTTGGCAATGCAAAGAGAAACTAAAAGGAGTTGCTCTTGTGACACTTCCAAAACAATCCTTCCAAGCCACCGCAGAGGCCAATACTCCTGAAGCTTCTTGGGAAGCAATAGCAAATGTTGCATCCCCAGGAGTTGGAAACCTCAGGCCCAGGGGCCGAATGCAGCCCTCCAGGCCTCTCTGTCTGGCCCCCAGAAGTCTCCCAAGGCCACGCCCCTCACCAGCCCTGCTCTGAGTGCTTTTTTTTGCCTGCGTTGGATGTGTTCTCAAACTGTGATAATGCCTCTTGCTTGCCCTGACGGAGGATGGGGAGGTGTAGGAGAGTGTATAGAAACCTCTGAGTTTGGCATGCCTGGAATGTAGCCTACAAAGATAAGCGGCAAATCCATTACTCCGCCCACTTTTGCTTCTGGCTACGCCCACTATTGACATGTAGAATTCCACCCTCTCCGAGGATGCCCACATAGGAATGTAGCCCTTGGGCTGAAAAAGACTCCCCACCCCCAAAACAGAACCATACGGGTTTTCTTTCTTGAAGGTATCAACAGGTGTCAGGTCCCAGTTGGCAGAGTCATCGTGGGGGAGGGGGGAGTCCTCCCCAGAGGAAGACCAGGCAGCTTCCGGTCTTGGACCGAGCCCTGGGTCAGCCTCCATCTGAGAGTGAGGAGCCAGGGTCTTGTGATGAAGCTGAGAAAAGGCCATCTGCACCCAGGGCAAGTTCGGCTTCTGACATCGAGGTTGAACGGGTCCCAAGCCCGAGGGAGAGATGCCACCTCAAATGCCAGCTGGAGACCCAGCTCATCGGGAGGAGTGCCCTACTGCAGGCCCAGACTCCTCAGGAGTAAAGGTCTGGCTGAAAGGGATTAATAGGCGTCAGCTGAGGGTTAGAGTGTGGTTCCAGCAGCTTCAGATCAAAACCCCAATTTCCAGGCTGGACGAGCTGCTGGAGCAATGTATATGCATCAGCTCTGTATCTGACATGTCTATTGAGCTCCTGTTGACCACAGACTAGCCCTGACTTGCCTCTTTCCTTGTCCTTCTTGCTTTGCCCCAGACTGCTTGGATCGTGACCTTAGACCGCTCTGACCTTGCTGCTTGCCTGACCCTTTTGTCGTTGTTGTGGACTGGCTCTGGATAATGCCTTGGTTACTGTGTGATTGCTGAGAAATCTCCTGCCTCTTTAGAAGCCTGGTGAGAACAGGATGTCAGGGGCTCTCTGAGGCTGAGCAGTTAAAACATCCAGCAATCAGCCATGCCCAGCCTGCTCTAACTGGGGTGCATACTGCTATTCATGTGCTGTCTCTGAATGCACAGCTGGGTGCCAAAGCATATCTGGAAACAACAAAGTGCACAGACTTAGCCAACAAGTCATATCTAAGGATCACTCAGAATGTCACTGCATGTGCAAGCAGCAAACGTAATCTGTCTATTTTAATTAGAAGTTTGCCAAACGTATTTTGAGGGTGGTGGCATTAATATTTCAGTTGGGCAGAGGGCAAGATGCTCAGCAAAAGCTACCAGGGGCATTGTATGGGGGAAAAATATAAGCTGGCCCCATACATATCCTGTGCCCCCAAACAGCATTGGGCCAGATGCAATTCAATGCCATCTCAGAGAGGTTTGGATTTATTACTTGGGGAGGTCCAGAGATTACTGTGGGTTGTTCAGCCTCAGTTCCTTATTCTGTTCTACATACTTTGGTTATTATTGGCATGGGGTCACCAGGCTTGACAGTGGCAGTGTACAGCATCCAAAAGAAGTATTGGGACAGATGTGATTCAATGTCATCTCACAGAGCTGCATTTCTAACTGTAACCAAGGCCAAATAAACATATAGGTTGTTACAACATAAGCTGAGTATGGCTGTGCTTGCGTGACTCATTGGAAAAAGAATGGAGCCATATGATGCAGAGTTGCCCCCATCCAACCCTGACTTGGCTTGACCTAATGCTTAGTGTGGAAGCACCCTCAGACAAGCAGCAAGATGCCCGGTACTCTTCAGCTCAGTAGATGGACAAAGGATCTCAGCAGAATAATAACTTCAAGAAGCTCTCTAGTGGCAAGGTGACAGCAGGAAAGAATGGCAGAAAGACCGCAAGAAGCGTGTATGCTGGAGGACACTCCTAAATTAAAATTCTTGGGCTAATAGAAGCATGTTTATCTGGCACCTAAAACTCATAACCAAGTTTACGACTCTGGGCTTCTGCTGGGAGGAAGGGCGGGTAATAAATCAAATAATAAATAAATAAAAATAAATAAATAAGTAAACTCCAGGTGTTCCGATCTATGGTGGCTGGTCCATGGCACAAAGCCCTTCAGTGGTGGAGATTACCAGCGTTTTGAATTATGTCTGGAACTTAGCTCAGTACACCAAGTTGTTGAAATGTGCTTTCTGTTACTTGCACCACTTGGGTGTTGAAATACTTCTGCTACTCCCACCTATAATTTAGTAGAATTTTTTTAATTCGTGAGATAAATTTGTGACAACACCTAGCCCTTATTAGGAATGGATCTAATGATGTCACTTTACTGCTGTGGTTATAAAACACCACAGGTGGTATAGCACAGTGGGGAGGAAAGCCTGGCTGGGAGTCCAGAGTCTGTGAGGTCAAATCCCTGCTCATGTCTCCTGGGTGTCAAGGGCCAGCTAAAGATCACCCCACTGCAAGTGGCTCAGGGGTTATGTGCCCTGCCATGGGCAAGCTGCATAGTCCCAAGGAGACTGGTTGCCCCCCAGCTGGCAGTTGTGGACAAGGAAGGGGCTGGCTTGTGCAGCTGTGGCAAGCTGAGTAGGCCCTGGCCAGCTGGGGGGGACTAGCCTTAGAGGAAGGCAATGGTAAACCCCCTCGGAATACCACTTACCATGAAATCCCTATTCAAAGGGTAGCCATAAGTTGGGATTAACTTGAAGGCAGTCCCACTTTCCACTTTATTGCAGTAACTTTTAAATATCTCATTACAACTGCAGTGATGTTGTTAACACATGCCCAATAGGCATCCTTCTAAACACAAAACAGATTTAAATACATAAATAGGGCATTAAGATTTAACACACAATATTTTGTTCTAGAATCAATGGAGATTGAGTACCTGTTTTTTCCTACATAATCCATACAATCTAGATCTGTTGCATATTTTTTGCTCCTGAAAAGTGCTTCTTGAGAAATTGGCTTTGTTCTGAAAATAAAAGCTCGTTGCAGACTGATTCTGTATTACCCCACAATGTGTCCATTTGAAAATATATCAAAGCAGGTGGAGGCGGTCCCAGTAATGAGGGTTATATCCATACCTGCCCAATAATGTTGTGGGTAGGCATATCCCAAGATCACCATCACCTCTTCCTTCTTCATTCACCTATGGGAGCTTTTCCCAACCTTTGGGTCCCCAGATGTTGCTGGACTACAATTCCTATCATTCCTTACCATTAGCCATGCTGGCTGGAGCTGATGGAAACTGTGGTCCAGCAACATCTGGGGACCCAAAGGTTGGGAAAGGCTGCCCTAGGGCATATGCAGGGAAGAAAAGGTGTGGATGACCTAATGAAGGGGAGGGGTTTCAAATGCATATTAGGTAACCACACCTACCCTTGTGGACAGCAGGGCCCTTGAAACAATTAGGTCGAAGGCAGCATGTTAAGGATGAGCATGAACAATTCTGGGTTGTGAAAATCTACATTCTTGTGCTACGAATGGGGCAGTGTGTACGCAGCCTGAGACTGAGTGAAGTGAACTTGAAGAGTTCATTCCATTCTGGTAACTCTCCCCTGCAGCAATTGGAAGAAAGAGGCCTAAGATTGTTTTTCTTCTGAATTCATTCATCCAGATTAAAAATAAAATGCTGGTATTACTGCAGCTTCAGTGATCCACCTTTGACAAGGAAGAATCAATTTGCACCAAAAGCAATGGAATCTAACCTTTCATTGGTTATACACCAGTAGCTGTATTTCAGTTTTGAAGAAGCTCACAGGAGAACAAAAAATGATCTGTACTCACTTTAACTGGCGTATAAATTGTAATTTCTCCATCTTCAGGATGAGTGAACTGCGTGAACGGAGAAAGCATGCATATTTTAATACAGGAGATAGCCACCAGGGGACATCACACTCCACAAAGTATCATGAAGGAACAAATGAAATTAAAATGTAAGCAGAATTCAAAAGGTGTACTATGTTCCTCTGAGTTTTTTTTTTAAAAAAAACATTCTATTTGTGTTCTCCATCACAACATTCTAGGAAGATCTGCAGAATTTTCTTCTTCCTCTTCAATAAACCGAGGGGTGAGGAAGCTAAATTCCAAAATTTATTGATTTATTATGCCAACCATCAACATAAATATTCTTAGGGCAGCTAACAAAAATAAAAGTCTTAATAAAAACAAATAACCCTAAAATATAATGCTAATAATCTGAAAACAACATAATAACCCTAAAATGAACAAGCTAGAAAATTAAAATATGAATTAAAACTAGCAGTAGCAGCAAGTCAGCACAATTAAGCAGTTAAAAGCTGGGCAATGAACAGGTCTTCCTAGCAAAGTAGGCACTAGGCTAGCCTTCCTGGGCAGAGAATTCCATAAGTGGGGAGCCACCACTGGGAAGGCCACTCAGCTGTCATCTGATGTTGGCAGTATTTGAAGGAGAGTAAATAATAAAGACGTTAGCACACAGGCAGGCTGATGTGAAGGTTCCCTCAAGTGCTATGGTCCCAAGTTGTGTAGGGTTTTCAGTGTAAGCACCAGCACTAAAGTGCTTCTGAGAAAGTGCTTCTAATAACCAACGGGAATGTTTAAGAATCTGTGATACATGTTCCAACCAGCTAGTCTTGGTCAAGTCTTACAGCTATATTAGCTGAAGCTAATATTGCATAGGGTTGCCATGTTCAGGGCCTGAGATTGATCCTGTATAGGAGAAGAGAAAGTCAGCCAAGTGCAGGTGTTCTTGCAACACTGTAATGGGAAAAACCACAAGGTGGAATTCTCCCTTTCCCCTGCACAACTTTTAAAGATACAGAAGACCTCTTGGTTGCCAGGCCCAGCCTCCAAGAGGTCTTCTGTATCTTTAAAAGTTGTGCAGGCAGAAGGGAGAATTCCACCTTGTGGTTTTTCCCATTACAGGGTTGCAAGAACACCTGCACTTGGCTGACTTTCTCTTCTCCTAAAGATACAGGATCAGTCTCAAGTCCTGAACCTGGCAATCCTATAGCTGAAGCTTCTGAACAGTCTTCAAAGGCAACCCCACAGGAAACACATGGATGTAGTCTGAACTGGAGCTTATCGGAGGATGGATAAGTGTGGAGCAAGCAATCTCTAGCCTGAACTGGTGAAAGGCACATTTACACCAATATTGCTTGAGCCTCCAGTGGCAAAGCTGGTTCCAAGAGTAACCTTTAGGAGCAGGTGCAACCCAATCGAGAACAGGTTGAACTGCACCTCCCTGGTTAGATGAACCACCCACCCACCAACAGTACTTTCCTCTGGTCTGGAGTGAGCTTCAATTTATCGGCCCTCATCCAATCCATTACCAATTCCTGGCACCAGTCTAGTACATCCACTGCTTCACCTGACTCAGATATAAAAGACAAATAGAATTAAATATCAACAGCATATTGAAAATGAATAGTTTATTAAGCTTCAAAAATACAGATATTATCATCAGGCAAGCTGCACTGACAAAAAGAGAGAAAAAACAGGCTCCCTAATTGCACTTTAACAGAAAGGAGAAATTAAGTTTAAACAAACAAAAAAAAGGCATCATTGCTCACCTTGACCCTTTGAGATTGGGTATGGTATTAAGAGCATGGCATGAGCCTAAGCTTGTTTACTCATAAGTAAGTCCTATGGCATTAAATAACACTTACTCTCTAGTAAGCGTGGTGTTAGGAGTGCAGCCTTAAATGTGTGTATGTGTTTTTCATTCCACTGTTCCATAACACTGCCAGCAGTGACAGCTGGTGGCTCCATGTCAGTCAGGCAGTGGAATCTGCACCAGGTTTTAGTCCAAACTTTCCCTGAGCTCTCCAATGTGCTGAACCTATTTTGGGAATATAGGTTTCAGCATCTTGGACAGTTCCTTGAAAGTTTGGACTAAACCCTGGAGTAGATTCCACTGCCTGACATGGAGCCACCAGCCGCCACTGAGCCCCAAAGTGGTTTACAAAATGAAGAAACCAATTAAAATGTGTGTATGTGTGTACATGTGTGTGTGTGTGTATGTAATACATACACATTGATATACAGATATATAAACATAGCAAAAACCCACTAAATCATAAAGGCAGTATTAAACAGCAGGCTTGAAATTATATTTTAACAGGTCTGTGCCTGGCACCAAAAAACTACAAGGTGAACTTTTTTGGGGAGAAGCATTCCCCAACATTTCAGTACCTGCTCTTCTTTATAATGCTGCCATAACTTTTGCTCCTTCCCTAACAGAGTTTAATAAAACCCTTCCCCCAAACAACATTTCATGCTGCAGATGGTCTTTGTTCTTTGCAATGTGAGGGATGAACACCTTTCAGGACTTTGCCCAAATGCCATAGATCAATGGTTCCCAAACGTTTCTCCCATGGACCGCTTGAAAATGGTTGATTGTCTTGAAGGACCACTTAATTATTTTTCTGCCTGTTGCATAGCAATTGTAATGCTCTGTGCTAGATGCTTATGATTTTAAATGGTATTGCTTCTTTTATGTCTTATATATTGCATTTTATTGTGCTACAATTTGCATTCTATAGAATTCAAATTGTAATACAATAAAATACAATGTAAGAAATAAAATAAGCAGTATAAATACAATGACAATACAATATGCATATTTAATGCAGACATGCCGCAGATCACCTCCCAAACCAATGATGGCCCACAGGATCACAGTTTGGGATCTCCTGCTGTAGAAGGATTCTGAAACTAACCCTTCTCCTTAGCTCAAACCATGTAACACAGAGGTAATCTAGCTGCCCCATGTCCTATGGCTGGATCATTAATGATTGGCTTCCTACCATGAAAGAAAGCATTTGCAAAATCTCTAATCACCTGCCATCTCAAGGCATGTTTAGCCTTGAGAAAAGAAGACTGAGGGGAGATATGATAGCACTGTTCAAGTACTTGAAAAGTTACCACACAGAGGAGGGCCAGGATCTCTTCTCGATCGTCCCAGAGGGCAGGACACGGAATAATGGGCTCAAGGTACAGGAATCCAGATTTCATCTGAACATCAGGAAAAACTTCCTAACTGTTAAGAGCGGTACAACAATGGAACCAATTAACTAGGGAGGTGGTGGGCTCTCTAAGACTAGAGGCCTTCAAGAGGCAGCTGGACAGCCACTTGTCAGGTATGCTTTAAGTTGGATTCCTGCACTGGGTTGGACTCGATGGCCTTATTGGGTCCTTCCAACTCTATGATTCTGCGATTCTATACTTGTCCTTTTTCTGTCATTTAAAAAAATGAAAATGGACTGCCTTCAAGTCGATTCTGACTTATGGCCATCCTATGAATAGGGCTTTCATGGTAAGCGGTATTCAGAGGTGGTTTTACCATTGCCTTCCTCTGAGGCTGAGAGGCAGTGACTGGCCCAATGTCACCCAGTGAGCTTCATGGCTGTGCGGGGATTTGAACCCTGGTCTCCCAGGTCGTAGTCCAACACTCTAACCATTACACCACACTGGCTGTTTCTGTCATTTAAGCATCAAATAAAATAAATGAAGTCAAGGCCTTAACTGTTGGACCATATCTCTATTCCTGTGATGGTTTAGCCTTCAAGCCGTTTTCCATCCTTAGATGGAACTACGTGGAATTCAACATCTCCCAGCCATAGGAATAAAGCCAGATAGTCATTGCCTCCTCCACTTTGGTACACCTGCATCTAGAAAAATGAAACCTGAACCCAACACCACACCACATGTTTTAAAACTGTTGTAACTTGTCCTGGGACCTTTGGGTGAACAGCGGGTAACAACAACAACAACAGCAATTTTTGTCTGGATTATGCGTTACATTAGCAGTGGAGAAACTTTGGCCCTCCAGATGCTGTTGGCCTACAGCTTCCAGCATTCTTGCCCATTGACCATGCTGGCTGTGGTTGATGGGAACTGGAGTCCAACAACAATCGCAGGGCCATAGTTTTTCTACCACTGGATTGAAACACAGAGTGTTGATGTTTTATCTTCTATGAGAATTAAAAGTGGTAAATTGCTAAGAGAGTCTAAAGCACTTGCCATCAAACTCTGCATTTTCCCTTCAATATTCCTTTTGTTAGAAACAAATAATGAGTACTGATGGAAAGTGGGAGGGGGATCTATAACTCTGCCTTTTGCTTCTGAATAAAGCACTTATGCTTCAGAGTGTGAGAATTTGCACATAATGCAATCAGCTCATTTCTGTAATTGCACATTCAAAATAGTCAGAGGAGCTAATGAAGTGTGAATGATATTAGGTGGCTGGGAAGCCACTTTGGATTGACTTGCCCATCCTGCAAATTAAGATATATATATATTTAAAAAGAACTGTAATACTTATAAGATGGATGTTCTCACAAAACACAGTTTTTTATACAAATCCAAAAATTATTTATACCCTTAGCATTTATTCATATCCAAATGCAGGCGACCTGCAATTAAATGTGCAACTGGCAGTAATTTGGAAAGGGAAAAGGGAAAATTGAGGGTCAGCACTATATTTATCTCTTCTCCTAATGCAGTGGTTCCCAACCTGGGGGCCGGGACCCCCAGGGGGGCCACGTAGTAATCCAGAGGGGGCCGTGAACAGTAAAGAAATGAATTATTTATTAATTTTTTTAAAAAAAGTCTTCACTCCCTCTACACTGTCTGCTTTCCACTGCCACTGCAGATGACACCTCCCCCTTGCTCCAAACGAGAGGGGAGGCCTTTTGCTGAAGCGCCAGAGCATCTTTCAGATGCACTAAGAGCAGGCATCTGCCTATAAAATACATGGCAGATGCCAAAGGAGGCTGAGGGTGGAGCTACCAGGAAGAAGAGGGGATTACTATCACTGATTCTCGTCTCCTTGCACTGCTGCTACTGGCAATGCCCTTGCTTAGAATGAGAGGAGAGGGCTTTTTGTGAAGCAAAAAGAAGCAAGCCTGCAAAGAAAGGCTGCTTTCCCCCTTCCTTCCTGGCAGCCAGCCTGCCTCCCTGGGGGGAGGGGGTCACAAAAAAATTTCAGCTTATAAAGGGGGTCCCGTGCTCATAAAGGTTGGGAACCACTGTCTTAATGTATATGTGATCAGTAAATGACCCTAATACATTGTTTATCTTATCTCTGACTCATCACTGTGTCTAGGTCAGCCTATGATTGTGAGTTAAACAGATCTCAGTGCACTCTGCATGTGGTCTGATGGTGATGCAAACTGGGATAGGAACGCAAGGAGGTAGATGGGAAAAGACAAAAGGGAGGGGAAAAGGCGTAGGGGAGCTGGAGCCCTGTCTCTTTCCCATCTTCTCTCCCCTAGCCAGGGCCCAAGCTATTGTGTGTTGCAAAGAGGGAAGTCATGTCACCAACAGAAAAATGTAACTATGACTGCAAGCAGGGTTTTTTTAACCTACATGCAACAGAAACAGCTCTGCCAGTCCTTTCTGAAATACATTTGGATTCCAGAGTCTACCGCAAGAGAAGTTTCATTTCAAATCCTCTATTTTTTTTCTGTCTCAGCAAACCGATTTTTTTATGACACGTTCTGAATATTAGGATGTGTGCACACCATATACTTAAAGCACTTCCCTGAATCCTGGGAACTGTAGCTTGGTTAAGGGTGCTGGGGATTGTAGCTCTGTGGTGGGTAAGCAACAAATCCCAGGATTCTTGGGTGGGGGGGAATGTGCTTTAAAGCACATGGTCATACATTTAAAGACATCACATGACTTCCCCCAAAGAATCCTGGGAATTGTAGTTTCAGTGTACTGGGGATTGTAGCTCTGTGAGGGCTAAATTTCATTTCCCAGGATTCTTTGGAGGAAGCCATCTGCTTTAAATATATGTACACAGTTGTCAGCCTACTTCTATGCACCTTTTCATCTGGACCAGATGTTTTCAAAAGGGCCCTTGCATCAATGTTGTCTTGACAGGATAATGGGGCTTCTTTGATTGAACATGGATAGAATAGATTTGCTGTGGAGCATATCAGGGCTTTGAGCTTTTTATATCCAGGGGGGTGGAGGACTGAGGCTAACAGATATTTTTCCACTTCTCACTTCTCTTTTCCACCCACATTCCTCTCCTACAGTCACGTTTTTGTTTTTTTTGTTTTGCTTTTTTCATTTCTATTGCTTTTATTTTTCCTCCTTTGGCTTAATGCGAAAAGGAAACCAGCTGCTGCAAAAAGAAGAAACGACATACCAAAAGCTGGCAGGCACATGATCTAAACCATCTCACTTGCTACGTTGTAATTAAAGCATGCAGCTGTTCAGATTAAGAATCAGGAAACCATGGTGTGTCTTTTATTTATATGCTGCTGTTTTCTGTGTTCAAAGTTAACAGCTTATTTTATACTCTTGCTAAATTAGATCTGCAACAAGAAATTGACAGGAAGAGATGGAGATTTATGGGCCAGGAATAGATGGCATACCAACAGAGTTGCTACAAGTTACTGAGAATTTGTCAACAAATATGGAAAAGAAAACAATGGCTCACAGACTGGAAGCATTCAATATACATCCCAATTCAAAGAAAGGGGATCTCAGGGAATGCATACTTATCGAACTATTGCCTTAATATCTCATGCAATTAAAGTAATGCTCAAGATTCTACAACAAAGGCTCTTACTATATGTTGAGCGAGAAATGCCAGATGTCCAAGCTGGATTTAGAAAGGGAAGAGGCACCAGAGATCATATCGCAAACTTACGCTGGATAATGGAATGGACCAAGGAAATTCAGAAGGAAATCACCCTGCGCTTTATAGATTACAGCAATGCATTTGATTGTGTAGATCACAAAAAACTATGGAATGCTTTAAAAGAAATGGGGGTGCCACAGCATCTGATTGTTCTAATGCACAACCTATACTCTGGACAAGAGGCTACTGTAAGGACAGAATATGGAGAAACCAATTAGTTCCCCATCGGAAAGGGTGTGAGATAGGGTTGTATTTTATCACCCTATTTGTTTAATCTATATGCAGAACATATCATACGGAAAGCAATCTGTGGGCCAGAAGTGTATATTGCTGCTCAAAACAGCCCCGTTGGAGTGAAGTCAGGGCCAGTTAAACGTAAAGGCTCCACAATTAGGGGAGCATGTGTGCTTGGATCAGAGCCTGGGGCTCCAAATTCAAAACTCAAGGTGTAACATTAACATTCAAAGTAGCTTTTATTTCTTGTAAGTTCTGAGAATAGATTAGCACACCTTTTACCCCATAATGTAATGCAGGAGTCAAAGAAAATTGCTCCATGATCAAGACACCACTCCCTCTTTAGACACTCTAAATAATCAGAACTATTAAAAACTATTATTAATAATCAGAACAATTAAAAACTGTTATTATTAATAATAATAATAAAAATAATGGGAGCCAGTGTGGTGTAGTGGTAAAGGTGTTGGACTCCTACCTGGGAGATGAGGGTTTGAATCCCCACACAGCCATGAAGCTCACTGGGTGACCTTGGGCCAATCACTGCCTCTCAGCCTCAGAGGAAGGCAATGGTAAACCCTTTCTGAATATACCGCTTACCATGAAAGCCCTATTCATAGGGTCGCCATAAGTCGGGATCGACTTGAAGGCAGTTTCCATTCCATTCCATTAATGATAATAATAATAATATCATGCCCTTCCTCTCAGTAGGAACCCAGGGCGGCAAACAAAAACACTAGAAAATATAATAAAATAGAAAATAAAATATATTAAAACAAAACATCTTTAAAACCATATTAAGATAAAACATCTTTAAACACTTTTTTTTCAAAAAAGCTTTAAAAATACCTTAAAAAGCAATTCCAACTATTGATGTACGAAAAACATTATTGTTTCCAGACTGCAGCATTCCAAAACTACTCCTGGTAGATCACAGCAGATATTCAAAGACATACTTCAAAGGGTCGCAGTTCTCCAACTGCTACCCTTTAAAAGTGGTAACATTGGCACAGAAGTCTTGAGTGGCATCACATTCTGAACAAGTCTGTGTCCACACATGAGTCCTTTGTGAAGATAAGTGGTAGGTTTCAGGGAAGGCCCCGTGTGATTCCCACCCCCGTTCCTGAGTGCTGTAACAATGCAAACGAGGGGAACTGCTAGAAAATGCCCATTGCTGTGTATCTTTCACATGAGTAAAAGGCAGGGCTGTGCACTGGATTCAACCAAGGCCTGCGCCAAATTGGGCACATTTCATTTGGATGTTTTGGGCCCTCAGCCGAGTCCGGTTCTGACAGCCATGGGTCAGATTTGATTACCCAGAGCAACCTACGGCTGTCAGGGAGCAGGGCATCAGCCAGAAAGTAGAGGCAGCCGTGGCTCTCTTTCCTGCCTGAGGAGCAGAGGCAGCGATCCTCCAGGTGTGCGGGTGCACAAAACAGCAGTGTGCAGAACCGCTTCCTCCACCCCAGAACCGGGGGAACAATCCTGGGGGATAATGTTTTGCATTTCCTGGTAGCCAACCCGCCCAAACTCGAGGAACTCAGACACAGCTGCAGTTTTTTCATTTATTGAAGTAAGAGAAAGTTTCCGTTCAGAGCGCTTCATGAATCTACCTATGGCTTACCCAGAACTCAGCATCCCTCTCTAACTAACTAGGCACAACTTGGCAGCACTGAGACATTGACTCGGCAACTAACCTTCCCCCTCGCCCAGATTAAGTAGGGCTGGGCAGGCCCCCGCATTTGCGTGTACCCCGAGTCATGGTTGGAGGCGTGCACGTAAGCGCAGACTCCTCCTGAGCTGGGTTTGTTGAATCTCCCGCCACATCCACCTCCTGCACCTGGGCAAAGACAGGACCTCGGTTTCAGTCCTGTTCTCTCCCCCTGCTGCGGGAGAGCTGTCTGGCAGTGGCAGAGCAGGCACTGGGAGAGGCACCACATCAGGCAGAGGAGTGGGCGGCCATCTGGGGGTCTCTCCTGGGGAGTGTCTGGGATGGCTGGAGGTGACCTGTCAACATCCAGAGCGGGATCTGCTTCAACATCCTTCCCCTTGCTGGGCCCTTCCCTGATGGGAACATCCCAGTCCACGTTTTCTGCACCCCCCTCCACCCCTTGCTAACATGGCTCACAACAGTAGGGGCTCTCCTGGGTTTCAGAAGAGGCTCTCCCAGCCCCACCTGGAGATGTCGGGGATTGAACCTGGGACCTTCTGCCTGCAAGGCAGAAGCTGTACTGCTGAGCCATGGCCCTTCCCATAATATTTCTACATTCTATAAGACACAGTTAAGCAGAGCATCCTCTTTAGTATCAAAATAAACATAGACAGATAGACAGATAACTACTATGAATGGAAGTAAGCGCTTTTGAAATCCGTGGGGGTTCCTTCAAAGTAACCATGTTTAGAATCTGGGTGTTTTTATGCTAAAATGTCTCTTGTGTTTTTAACAGAATTGCTTGGAACAAAAATGCTTCTCACGACAAACCCAAGAGGCAGGATTGCTTTGGGGTGGCATAGTTGAAAGAATCTTTGCTTGTCAGAAAGTGAGGCCCAGACTTAACTATTCACCCATTACCTGGCCTGCCATCTTATTTGGAGCTTACATGAGTCACGAACAAGGTGCTGTGCAGAGCATGGAAGTAACTAGTTACAAGTAACAAATTACTTGTAATTCATTACTTTTTTGAGTAACGAGTGGGTAATTCCTTTACATTTTGATTGTAATAGAACTAGGAGTAATTTTACTACTTTTGTGGAGTAATTGTAACGTTTCCAGAATTACTTTTGGGCATTACTTGGGGGGGAGCAGGGGAAGTCTTCTGCTCCTCTAATTTGTGGATGAAAATCATATGCCTCAAACTGGGCTTCCGTGCAGTGTCGCTCTTTCCTCATGCTCTGTGGATGGGTAGGAGGCGACAAGGGAGGAGGCGGAGAATGAGACGGGGTGGAGTGGAGAAGACAATTATTTAAAAAAATGGGTAGTGGTGGTGAAGAATGGAGTGGTGTAAAAAAGGATCCGGAGGTCAAGAACATGGATAAAGGAGGAGAAGGAGGCAGCAGCTGAATGGAGATAAAGAACTGTGGAGGTGAAAGATTACTCTGTGTGTGTGTGTGTGAGTGTGTGTGAGTGTGTGAGTGTGAGTGTGAGAGTGAGCATGAGCGTGAGCGTGAGTGTGTGTGTGTGAGAGAGAGAGAGAGAGAGAGAATACTGTGTTTGCACTTGGCACACAAAGTGGCCTCCACCACTCTCTGGCTATTGTGCTGCATTTGCAGTATTTTAACTTTTTTGCATCTCAGGGGAAAATGTTTGCTTGAGTGAGTGTCCCTTAGTTGGTGGCAGGGCAGGGTCTGGGAGGTGGGTAAGTGAGAGAGATTATGCTGGCTGGCTGAGTGGGGGGGTTGCACTTGGTTTGATGTGCAAAGATCTGAGGCCTCTGCCTCCTCACCTCTTCCCTTACTAGTGGAGAGACCACCATTGCTATCTTATGGATAAAAAGAATTAGTCTATTACCTCTGTATGTGTATGTTTATTTTTAATGTTGTTTTAGGCTACGTAAATGTGCAGCAGCCAAGGCCAGCACCTTGTAGGCTTTTTTTTAAAGTAACTGAAATGTAACTGTAGTCATTACTTTGGAGGAAAAGTAAAGTAAGCAGTTACTTTCAGAGCAATTGTAATTGTAACTGTAATTACTACTTTTTTGGGCCATGTAACTGTAACTGTAATTTATTACTTTTTAAAAGTAATCTTCCAAGCTCTGGTGCTGTGCTGTGCTGCGTAAAAAGAAGAAATGAAAGAGAACAGACAAGATGAAAAGGAAAAATGGAAGATGTGTAATGACTGTGCCCTGACTAACTCCCAGCTAAGGTGGAGATGTCTGTAGTCTAGGGAAAGTTTCCTGTTTGTCTGAAAAATTGAAACATGAATTTCTTTCCTTCCTCATTTGAATGGATCTGGCAATTCATTTCCTGTTTGATCCTACAATTTGGAAGAATTAATGTTCCACCCATGCATTTTTAAAGTACAAATCGTTATGTTTTCCTTTGGCAAGATACCTTATAGGTTTTATATATAGTGGCATAATTATTTGTCTTGATCTGTCAAGTCATGTAATATCATCTGTAGAATTCTGTCCCTGAGCTTTGATTGTTCTACAGTGCATTTCTGTTCCTACATACTATCCAGGGTAAGCCAGACTATCTTGATATTATTCTTTTGATAGATATTCCACATAACATCTTCCAGTTTATTCATAAATGTCATTACAGCACAATGTAATGCATATCTACTCAGGAGTAAGTCCCACTGAGTACAATGGTGCTTACTGCCCAGTAAGTGGGTGCAGAATCGCAGTCTAAATTTATTAATTTCTTTCTAGTAGAATCAGTATTGTTATATGGTGACCTAAATATGTATCAATGCATGCATTTACAAAAAAAAAAGGACTGCATATTGGGGCAATATTGGCTCAGAGTTGCAGGAGTGTTAAAAATATTTGTAGGAAACTTGCACTCAAATCCTGGTGAGAAGGCAAAAATATTAGTTTAAGTGGGTGAAAGTATTTAACATGGTGAAATAGTAGACAGGAGAGGGAATTGTGCTGTATCTTCTGCTGATGTCATAGGTACTGTCCAATAGGTGTCCATGATATCGGCACATCCAGGGCATGTAATAGTTGCTGTGGACTGGAATTACTATACTCCAGGAGTAAAGGACCTTTGATCCTGCAGATGTTGCTGAACTAAAACTCCTATCTGTCCTAACATGGCTAATGGCCAGAAACAATGGGAGTTGTAATTCAGCTATACTCCATTAGTTCTGGTTAAAGATATGAGCCCTGGTAAAGAGCAAACTGTGAGGCTTGTCAGAACTGTAGCCAGTGAATGTGTGTGGGTTCTACCTAGCCTCCTAGGGTTCAGCCTTCAAAACACACAGAAAGCCAAATATGCAGACAATGGGAAACAAGAACTAGAATTAGACAGCCGACACCCTGGGGAGGAAGAACTAAGGTGTGTAATTACAGTGACACTGTCAATGAACTGAGATGTAAAGATACTTTCCCAAATTATCTATATTAAAACTCTTGCAGAGAGCCACTGATCTCTACAGCAAGTGTCCAAGCATGCGCCTTTAAACCACGTCTCAGAGAGTAAATAAATAATAAAAGTAAGCTATGATGATTGATTGACTACTTGCATTTATAGAGCATGCATCATCATTATTAAAAATAGTTACACCATCAATCTGCATGTTGCTTTACAAAGTATAGAACTGGAATCCTATGCATGAACTTCATGGTACTTCTGCATAGGAATTTAAAGAATTGCACTCTAGCATACAGTCTAAAGTTTGCTGCAGAGAAGATAAGAGAGGGAACAGAAGATGGAACCACCCTAGCAAGAGGCCTGTCTGTGTGCATACCATGATTAACTAAAGTGTGGGTGTGCTTCTGTGACACAGCATGAACTGAAAAGTTCCATGTTTGAAAGCAGACATTAAGGCTGTGAACACACTAGCTGCCAGATCAAAGTGTTTCCATTAGCCACACCTGGAAGGGGAACAGGTTGATCTGCCAATCAGTTGTGAAATCACTTTGAAGCTGAATTTTAAGCTGCTCCTACCAGGCTTTACAGTAAAAAGGGTCAGAGTCTGACTAGTATTGTGTGCTTCCATTTTCAGAAGAGAGCGGTGGAGATGCACTGGACCTGGCAGGACAGTGGATGTGTTTCTACTCTAAGAATGGCAACAATTTTGCTGAATTGTTGATTGAGGTCTAATTTGCTGTAGCCCTTGGTGGTTCTATCATGTTGTACTTTGTCGGTTATACCACCCTCGGTATATAATTAATTTAGCATTTAAAAAAAAATCTTATTCTCGCTATGTTTATATCTCACCTTTTTTCCATGATGGAATTAACTCGAGGGGGTTTCCCAAGAAGCCTCCCATTCAGGCACTGATTTCTGCTTCAAATGCTCTGAGACCAAACTTGGTCCACAGGGACACTCTAGGAGAATCGCAGCATTGAAAAAAGCCCTTGCTTGGTGGGCCAACCTGCTGATTTTGGAGACATGATTCCATAGCAACTGGTGTGCCACCTTGAGGAAATGCTTCTGTGGAAATCAATGGAAGGTATTTAAAAATCATGTGCTTACTTGCTCTTAATAGCTTGTGATGCTGCTGCAATTTTTTTAAAAAAGTCATCAGGGTGAAGAGAGGCCATTTCATGTCACATAAAAAGAAAAGTGAAGAATGAAGGTATGTCATATCCAGGAATCTATTGCCTTTGGAAGAGTGCTGTGCTGTTGACATAAGATACGGATGTTTATTCAGGTTCATAGGGAGGTTATAAGTTAACCAATGAGAAGAAAAGCTCTGCAAATAGATGACAGCAGCTTGGTTCTGATTTTAGCAGCAAGAGACAGGAGCATTTCGATTAACCTGCGAGCACCTCCACTAGTCTGTAAGACAAATGGTTTATTAGCAAAGTACTATGGCAAGAACATCAGCCTTGAAAATAAGCCCACAAAAAGCACTAGCCTGAAAAAAATACACCAGCTTGCAAAGGGGCAGCGGCAGCTGGTGTCCACTGGATAGCAGGGTGGAGGGCAGGGTAGCCCATGGTAAGTGGAGCCAGAAGCAACAGCAGGTGGAGCCACCTAGTTCCAGTTTCGTCCCCATCCTCTTCCCTTGTAATTACACTAACAACAATTAAGCATTGCAGTCCCCCCTGAATTTCTTTCAGGATCCCACCCAACATATCGGCAGAGGTACAACGGTCTACTGAGGGAGACAAAGAAGATTCAGCTATGAACAATGAAAGGCTGTAGCTCATTGGTAGAACAACTGCTTTGTGTTCAGAAGGTCCCAGGTTCAATCCACTGCATTTTCAGGCAGGGCTGGGAAGACTTGTATCTGAACTGCAACTCCCATCATCCCTCACTATTGGGCCATGCTTGGTGGTGCAGATGGGAGTTATAGTTCAGCAAAAACTGGTGGGCCAAAAGTTCCACTCCTTGTGTAACGGACTGATGGAAGGATGTACAATAATATAAAAAAAGAAAACTCTGGTAAAGGTGTAATGCAGGTGTGGGAAACCTCCAGCCCTCCAAATGTGGCCAGTGCTCAGAGATTATTTATTTATTACATTTATATAACAACCTTTCCTCCAAGAAGCTCAAAGTGGTGTAAATGGCTCTCCCCCTCTCCACTTTATTCTCACAACAACCCTGTGTGGTAGGTGAGGCTGAGCAATAGTGACTAGCCCAAGGTCACCCAGTGAGTTTCACGGCGGAGTGGGGATGCAAACCCTGGTCTCCCAAGTCATAGTCCAACATTCTAACCATTGCACCACACTATCAGGAGTTGTAGTCAAGCAACACCTGGATGCCCACAGATTCCTCATGCTTGGTGCAACGGTTAAGAGCGTAAGATAAGCCTGCTGGATAGGGCCAGTAGCCTGTCTACTCCAGCATCCTGTTCTCAAAGTGGTCAACCAGATGGCTCTAGGAAGCCCGCAAGCCAGACCTGAGTGCAAGAGCACTTTCCCCTCCTGCAGTTTCCAGCAATTGGTATTTGGAAGCAGAGCATAGCTGTTATAGTAGCCATTGATAGCCTTATCATCTGTGAATTTGTCCAATTCTCTTTGAAAGCCATCTAATTTGGTGGCTATTGCTGCCTCCTGTGGAAGTGAATTCCAGGTGCTATGTGAAGAACAACTTTCTTTTGGCTGTCCTGAATCTTCCAACATTTAGCTTAATGGATATCCATGAGTTCTAGTGGTGTGAGAGGGAGGGAAACGTTTATTTATCCATTTGTGTATGTGGCTGTGAGCAGCTAATGAAGGTAGGAGTGGCTGTGTGGGCAGAATGTTTCTGAGAGCTTGATTTATTAGTAATTATTTTTATTTATTAGTAATCATTATTAGTAATGATTTATTAGTAGTTATTATTTAGTAAATGATTTTGCATACATTTCAGTTTTGACGTTTACATTGACATGATTGTTACGTACAAGGATTATCCGTCACATATATGGGTACTGTATATATGGGCTCCTGCTGGGAGGATGGGCAGGATATAAATCAAATAATATATAAATAAAATAAATAAATATATCCATGTACTTCAATTTTCTTTTTTCCTGCGCAGATTGTGTTTATTGTTTATTTACATACCTGGATTTAATACAAAATAAAATAAACATTTGAAAAGCCAAGGTTTTTGTTGTTAGGTCAAATAAATGCAAGGACAAACATAATTGCACAGCAATATTCATGGTTCAAAAAGAGCACCACCAGCCTGTGAAATGGTAGGCTGTGCACCACGTAGCACCTTAATGTCTCTGTCTGTGCACTGATGGTTGTGTGATTAGAAATGCTGCTTCAGAAGTTGGGTGACAAAGATTCCAAGCCCACTTCTGTTGCTGAGGCATAAGTGGCCTTGGTGCTGCAAAGTGCCTTATAACAGCTTTGGCTGGTGGCCCAGCTGCAATCCTATCTGGACAGGGATATCCTAGCTTCACCTGTCTATGCTCTGGCAACTGTGAGGTTAGACTACTACAATGTGTTAAATGTGGGGCAGCCCTTGGAGACTGTTCAGAAACTACAGCTAGTACAGAATTCAGCTGCCAGATTACTGACTGGAACCAGAAGGTCTGAACATATTCTGGTGCGGCCACATTGGGTACCAATTAGTTTCTGGGCTCAGTGCAATGTGCTCTGTTTGACCTATAAAGCTTTATGCAGCTCAGGACCCCAATACCTCAAAGACTGCCTCTCCCCACATAAACTTGTGGTCTTTGTTAGTGGCCCTTCTCCATATGCCCCACCCAAGGGAGTTGCGGGCATTGGCCACACAAGAACAGGCCTTTTCAGTTATGGCCCCCATATGGAGAATGCTCACCCAAGGAAATGTGCCCAGCACCATTTTTGTCTGTTTTTAAGTGCCTGGCTAAGGCATTTTTATTTACTCAAGCCCTTGGTAGTTAAGTGAGCCCCTGCTTTAGTGCTCATCATTTAGTGGTGTGAGGTAGGACTTGTCCTCCTTATTGTTGGATGAGCATTTTAGGAATTTGTATATTTTACATTTTTTGGTTTTCAGCTGATTTTATCCGTCTGTAGTTAAGAACATAAGAACAGTCTGCTGGATCAGGCCAGTGGCCCATCTAGTCCAGCATCCTGTTCTCACAGTGGCCAACCAGGTGCCTGGGGGAAGCCCGCAAGCAGGACCCGAGTTTATCCTGTTGCTTGAGCCCTATATATCTATATCTACTAACAAAGGCAATAAATAATACAAAAATAAAAATCTTGCATAGAAAACTAGCATGTCAGAAAGAAGGCTACCCTGACCCTGTCGTGCTGGTTTTGTGTGTACAGGGAAGGGCTGATGTCATGACATGCTTCTCAACCCACCCCCTGCAATTAGAAATGTAGCATATCAGGTAGAAGGCTAGGCTACAACCCTTCAAGGATGGCTGGTGCCTGTTGGGAGTGGTAGGGCAGAAGGCAGGGAGCCCAGCGGTAGGTGGAGCCAGAGCCAATGACATGCAAAGTACACTAATTCTAGTTTTGTTCCCATCCTCCTCCTCCTCCTCTCAGCTGAATTCTACAAGGGCCAACACTGAGGTTAAGGAGGAATCTGTTAGCCAGGACCACCCCCTGCAGTGGGCAGAGAAGGCAGGTTGGAGAGGGCTGGCTGAGGTCGGTGGGACAGTGCCCCATTTTCCCTATCAGATGAGCCTCCGCTGTAACCCTTTCTCACGACATGCATTTCCGGGGATGGAGAACCTGTGGCCCTCCAGATGTTGTTGGGACTCCAACTCCCAGCATTCTCAGCCGGCGTGACCCACAGTCAGGGCTGATGGGAGTTGGAGTCCGGCAACATCTGGAGGGCCACAGGTCCGGTGCTAGCCCTTTCTAGGGATTTCCCCCCCCACCACTTTTCGGGGGGAGGGATGGGGGAACACCGAGGCTGCAATCCCATACACGTAAGCCCTCCCTCCCCTTGAAGGCAGTAGAAATTACTCCAGAGTAAGCCCGTAGAGATGGCGTTGGCGGTCTCGAGGGGCGCGGAAGCTCCCTCGGGGGGGAAATGGAGCCCTCGGCGCGGGCGCGCTTCTTTCCGCCTTTCCCTTCTGCGCGGCGCTGACGGGCTGGCTGAGGCGACAAGTGGACACGAAGAGGAGGAGGAGGAGGAAGAAGTGGGGGCAGCCGCGGCGGCGGGGAGCCGCCTTCCAAGAGGCGGAGCGGGAAGCCCCGCGCAACCAATCCATTTTTCGCCCTGAGCGGAGCACGTCGGCGGGGTGATGCTGCTCCGCTCGCAGCTGTGGCGTCGTCGTGGTAGTCTTCCTCGCCGGGAAGGAGCGAGCAGAGGGCTGCAGCAGAACCACCACTACCACGGTCCAGGGCGCACCGTGCGCCCGCGACGCCGCCGCGTTCGCGGCTGCACCTGAGGAAGGGGAGGCGAGAAGCACCAGCAGCGCCGCCGCCGCTTCCAGTCTCTGACCCAGAGCGGGGCTGTTCGGCTTCCTCACGTAGCGCCTGCCCCGGCGAGAGCCGAGGGAGGGCCTGCCTTGCAGCCACGACACGCCCCCGCCCGCCTGCTTGCTTTGAGGTACTGGGCGAAGGGAAGGAAGGGGGCGCGCGGCGGTGGCGGCGACGCTGCTCGGAAGTCTCGCTGCAAGCGGCAGAGAGCAGCAAAAAAGCTCAGCTCTCTTTTCTTTTTTTGCGGGGAGGGGGAAAGATTGCTACCTCCCTCCCTCGAGGGGGAGAGTTTTTTGGGGGGGGGTCCTCGAAAGGCAAGAGGGCGCGCGAGAGAACGGGTGCCATGAGGTGGGGGGAGGAGGCGGAGTGTGGCGCCCGCGAGGAGAAAAAAGAAATAACCTAAATAGGTTCCCCTTCTTCGTCGTCGTCTTCCTCTCTTCTCTCCGCCTCCCCTTCCTTGCTTCCCGCCTCTTTTGGAGGCGTTTGCTTGGACGGGCGGTGCTTAAGCGAGGGCTGGCCTACCTTCCAGGGTTGTGGTTTGCGGCGGAGTTCGTTCGGCAACGACGGTGTTAAGGAGCTCAGCCGGCTTGGGAAAGGAAAGGCTTCTCGTTGAATTAAAAGGCGGGTGCTGTCTGCCCTGGCACTTTTTTTAAAAAAAGGTCTGCTTTTCTGTAGTCTTTTGTTGCCTTTCAAGTCCGCAAATGTACCATGAAGGTAAATGGCAAATTTTATTGCGTTTGTGCTTTTTATTTGAATGGCTATTGTGGCTGTTGTAACGCAGCCCTGGAATCCATTGGGGTGGTGGCTGTGTAATTTTTCAAATAAAGAATAGGTGGAAATTATTTGTGCAACTGAGAGAGAGAGGGGTGCACACAGAGGGTAGAGCAGTGGATTCTAACCCCCCCCCAAAGACTACCTGAAAATTGCTGAGGGTCTTGACAGACCACTTAATGATTTTTATGCCGGTTGTAGTGATTGCAATGTGTTTTGCAAGATGCATTTGAATTGCTTTTTTATTGCTTCTGTTTCTAATTCTGTGTTTTATTGTAGTACAATTTGCATTCTGTAGAATTCAAATGGTAAGATGAGAAATTGCAATATAAGGAGCAAAAGAAACAAAAATACAGTTTAAAATCAATATGGATGTTTAATGTGGACATACCACGGACCACCTCAGTGAAGCTTGTGGACCACTGGTGGTCCACAGTCCACAGTTTGGGAACCCCTGCTGTAGAGTGTGGCCAAGATGAGTTGAGGAGCAGCTCATGTATATGTCGCTAGTAGTTTCTGTGTATGAATATTTTGTATTTTCATATATATAGGTACTGTCAGTAATGCTGATTTAGGACCTCAGAGCACCAGGCACATAAAACCAGCATACTGTGTGTGTGTGTACAGGGTGCTGGTTACAAAGTGGCTGGTGTTTTAGGACAGCCGTTGCCAATCTAGAACTCTCCAGATGTTTTTGGAAAACAACTCACAACTGCTGTGCTGACTTGCTTGCTGGGGCTGCTAGGATTTGTAGTCCAAAACATCTGGAAGGCACTAGGTTGGCAAAGGCTGTTTTAGGGTTGTAAAAGAGAGAGAGAGCAGAGAACTCAAGGCTGCTATGCATCTATTCTTAACCTGGCCCTATCTGCATGATACATTTAAAGCACTATAATATCACTTTAAAACAGTCATGGCTTCCCCCAAAGAATTCTGGGGACTGTAGTTTGTTGAGGGAGCTGAGAGTTGTTGGGAGACCCTCTGTTCCCTTCACAAAGCTACTGTTCCCAGGGAAGAGGGGTTGATTGTTCAGCCACTCTGGGAATGTTTCTCTGAAATGATACTCATCAGTTGTGTTTTACTTTCTTTCTCTCTACAAGTTTTCTTTGCTCCCCATCTGAGCACCTGAAGTGAGAATTGAGGATCAGCTGTCCATCTCTCTCTCTAGGAAGGGAGTGAACTTGCTGATAAGGACCCTTCTCTGTTTCATGTTTCGCCACCCAGACAGCATATTCGCTTTGATCTCATCACGCTCTCACCTGCTGCAGGATAGCCAACACAGGGACGAAGAAGAACAACAGGGCTTTGCCATGAGTCGTTACAGCTTCTCTAATCTTCTGAACTGGATGTATGGTGGAGTGGACCCAAGCTTTGAAGGCAACGGGGGTCCCGAGTGTGCTGCCTTCCTCCCCTGGCAACAACGCCTGGTGGAGAGCCTGGTCTTCTTATGTGTGGGAGTTCTGGAGGTTGTGGTGTCTCTACAGAAGATCAGGCGAACCCATTCCAAGGAGGTGGGAGACCTGTTGGCTCAGTCCCGGAACAAAGAGGAAAGCATAGGGAAGAACCTGTTGCTGGTATTCTTCTGCCTCACTTTTGGATTGGAAGTAGGATTCAAGTTTGCTTCCAGGACTGTCATCTACTTGCTGAACCCCTGCCATGTGGTTACTATGTTGCAGGTGAGAAATACTATTGCAAATAATATAGCCTTATGACTCTTTTTGTCCATCTACATTGGAAATACAATCTTCCTAGAATGGCTACAATCTTTTTTTCAGAGGGTAAGAGCTGCTAGTATAAGTAGGCATTTGTGTAATGGGCATTCACACCAGAAATGGAGCCTGTTCTATTTTGGCAAAGGAATCTTTTAAGTTATCCTGCTTTTTAATAAGGGAGTATTCTCCAGGATCAGAGTCATTGTGTTGGCTCTGAGTAACAGTTGCTGGCAATTGCACATCTTCTGCTAGTGGGCTTCCCGTAGGCATCTGGTTGGCTGCTGTGGGAAACAGGATGTTGAACTACATTGACCTTCAATGTGATCCATCCAGGATCTCCTTAGTGTATACTTTATCTTTTAAAAATATGTATTTATCTCCTTTCTGCAAAGCTTCTAGGGTGCTTTACCAAAGAGAACCCCCCAAGATAAAATATATAGATAAATTTTAATAAATGATGGCACGTATTAAAATTGCATCTAAAAGTTAGACAGAACTGAAATATGTTTGTTGTCATCCAAAAGATAAGGTTGGCACAAAGTGGGCCTCTCTGGGAAGGGAACATTTTGGTTCTAAACACGCAGAAGCTTAGGTTTTTTCCATGGAAGAAACAATACCTTGGGGATGGTTCACTTCCAGTAAAATTGGTATCCTAAGAATGTGGGTTGAGCCTTTCTGGGCTAGGCTATATGAAGTTGCTGTGTTGTTCATTTGCAGTTCATCGCTAATTGCTATTCAAATTGCATCTACTGAACTACCACAGTAGTGAGTAAGGGTTGAGTTGTTACCAAACAACTACTTCATGAGCCCAAACTAGCCAGAAAAACCTAACTTCTGCCTTTCCTGCACAATGATTTGACCGTTGTATGTTAAAGAGAGCATGTTACAACATGCGTATCTTAAGAATTATCTATGTTGGCAAACCTGACATGAAACATAACAGGCTGGCTGGTTCTTACTCTCTCTCTGTGTGTTAACGCAGCTTTCAAGTAGCTGTGTTCTTTTCAGCAATGGGGGCATATTGTTTCTTTTCCTTTGTATTTTATTAGCCATTTCATTCAGCTTTCTGTTTCTGATTTCTAAGGAAGAATCTACAAAACACGAGTGCACAGTGGTAGTAAAATACTTCAGATTAGGGTCAACCAAAGTTCACCTTGTGATATGCGAGCTTTCAAGATGCATAGAAGCTTTTCCTCAGGTTGGATATTTAAAAGCTATAAAAATGGGGGACAAGATATGTGAAGAAGAGGGCATAATGTTAAGCACTGCCTGCAGTTTGTTTTGGTCTTGAGTTGGTACTTAAAGAACTGATTAATGAGTTTGGGACTGTGCCTTACGCAAAAGACATTTGGTTACAAAGGCAATGCAAGGAGAGAGAAGCAAATGCTTAAGGATGTATTCAAATAAGTTCTGCTCAGAATAGGTCTTATGAACATGACATCCTTAGCTCCATTAATTTCAATGGGTCTACTTTGAGTATGACTAAAATTGAATACTACCCTTGGTTTTCCCTTTGGAAATAGGAAAACCAGCAGTTATAGATCTGTAAGCAACTAAATAAGTTGTGTGTTATGACTGTGACTTCAGTCATGTTAGAGTGAGAAATATTAATATTGTGGATTTAAAGTAGGCTTGTAAATATTCATTTGCCTTTAGTAAGAATTGTCTTTAGGTCATCAGGCCGGGGAATTACAGATTTAAAGATTTGGCTGTCCTTTTCTCTGTCCATTCATGCATTTATGAGTCAGGCCTTTGATCTTTCTAGCTCAGTAATGGCTACATCAGTGGTTTCTAAACTCTGCCCCCCCCGGGGGACCACTTTAAAGCTGATGAGGGTCTTGGTGGACCACTTCATGATTTTTCTGCCCTTTCGCTCCCAAAGAAAATTAGAGTTTTTTGTCTCTTTTCCCTCTGCAAACTCATAATGCAGATGATCCCGTGCACGTTTACTCAGAGGTAAGCCCCACCAAGATCAATGGCAGATAGGCATAGGACTGCAGCCTTGGTGTATTTAGGATTGCAACCTAAATTGGTTTGTCTTAAAAATGGTACAAAGTACTGTTCACAAGTGGCCGAATAAGCTTCCTACTTTAGGGGGAAAGAGTATCTCCACCACCCCATTCTGCCACCTTCCTCGCTTCCGTATCTTCTTTTCAAGAATGTGGAGTAAGATGTAAGGATATTAAACAAGCTGGGACCTGGGAGGCAATGGTTCAAATCCTCTCCTGGCCATGAAGCTCAGTGGGTGACCGTAGGCTAGTCACTCTCTCAGCCTAACCTACCTCACAGGCTAAAAGCTAACACATAACAGACAGAAACCCGTTCCCTAAGACTGAGGCTGAAGTCCTATGTTACCTGAGAGTAAGCAGGACTTACTTCTGAGTAAACATGCATAGGCTTAGGCAGTGATGGGGACGTTTGAAGAGCGGTGATTTTGGGTGAGTGGGAAGGAAATATAGCAGATGAGAAGTAAATGAGGAGACTCATTCCTGGAGGCCCTGCAGCATAAGCGAGCATCTCCTCTTGCTAGGCAGTGGGAATGGGGGGAGAAGGGAACTGCCTGATACACACCATAATACTCCTTCCAATCCTCACTTGCCCACCCAATATCACCCGAGACAGTCCATCCCACCCTGCTCCATTTTTTAAAGCTGTTGCTTCTACCTCCCTCCCCCCATGAGAGGAAAAGGAGAAGGGAGGACTGATAAAAGATCCCATCTGTCCTGTCAGCTCATTGCGTCATGAAGAAGTGGAGAGGAGAAAGGTCTGGGCCTCTGGGGGAAAGGTGTGTGCAGCCCTAGGAGTTCCTGGAATCCCAGCCCACAGCTCTGACTTCATAACAATAACAATTTTATTCATTTATATCTTGCCTTTTCCCCAGAACTGGGATTCAAGGTGGCGCAGAAGAATTAAAAGAAACAGTTAAAAATGTATAAATAGAACATACAGAAGTTATAATTAAAATATAAACTAACATAAAATTAAAACCATTTAAAGCATAGTGATTAAACACAAAATACAAATCAGTAAGAACAGCACCCTATTTAATTGCCCTGGCAGTCAGTTCCCAAAAGCCCATTGGAACACAAAAGCCTCCACCTGCTGACGGAAGGACAGCAGGGAGGAAGCCTGTCTAACCTCCTTAGGAAGGGAGTTCCAGAGCCTGGGGGCAGCCACTGAGAAGGCTGTTTCCTGTGTTCCCACCAGACATGCCTGTGAGGGTGGCGGGACTGAGAGGGACCTCTCCTGATGATCTCAGGGTTCGGACAGGCTCACATGGGAAGATACGATCCTTCAAATAGCTTGGACCCGAGCTGTAAAGAGTTTTTAGGTAATAACCAGCACTTTGAAATGTTCTTGGAAACAGACTGGTAGCTGGTGGAGCTGGCTACAGCAATCCAAATGGGATGTGACTAAGGCATTGTGTCACGGTGACCACATCAGACATCTCCAGGAATGGGTGCCGTTGCCGCACATGTTTTTACTGTGCCATCGCTGGCCACCACTGAAACATGAGCATCCAGGCTCAGGGCTGAATCCAGGAGCACACCCAAACTATGAACCTGTGTCTTCATGGGGAATGTAACCCCATCCAAAGCAGGTTGAATCCCTATTCCCTGATCTGCCTTCCGACTGACCAGGAGCACCTCTGCTTTGCCTGGATTGAGCTTCAATTTGTTGGCCCTCAATCAATCCATTACTGACGACAGACACTGGTTTAGAACTGAAGGGTGGGCACGTGGTTGGAGCGGCCAGGCTAGCTGATTTCATAGAAACTGCGGGTGGTGGTGATGGCAGCTCAAAATTGACCCATGCTACCCATCTGTCGTGCAAAGCCCAGGCTTAGATTATGTCAGAGCAGTCACTGCTATTACTGCTGCTCTTCAGAAATGCACCATGGGTGATGGGCCACCAGCATGAAGCTTGCAGACCACAGTTTGGGAACCACTGATCTGCACTGACTGGCATACTCCCAGCCCTATTTGGAGATGCAGGGATTGAACCTGGAACCTTCTGCATGCAAGGCAGATTCTCTACCACTGAGCTATTGCCCTCCCCCTCAAGGACTGAATGGACTGCATGGGGCAGCTTCAAGCCTTGTAGGGCTTTAAAGCAAAAGCAACTAACCTGTGGACCTCCAGCTATTGCTGGACTCCAACTCCCATCAGCTGGAGCCAGCATGGCCCAATGGTCAGGGTTGATGGGGTTTGAAGTCCAAACCATCTGGAGGGCCAAAGGGTAATTTACCCCGGCTTAGATGTTTTTTCTTGTTTATATTCTGTCATCAGTGTGCAAAGCACTTTGCAGAGGACAAGAGAACAGGTATTTGCCTTGAGGAGCTTACAACCTAGAATTTGCCGCAGGGAAACAACAAAGGAAGAGGAAGACAGCAGAGGTGTGGTTAAGTAGGGGACATAGGAAGCTGCCTTATATTGAGTCAGGCCATCTATCTCAGTATTGTTTACACTGACTGGCAGTGGCTTTGCAGGTTTTCAGATGGGATATTCCCAATCCTACTTGGAGATGCTGGGGATTGAACCTGGGACCTTCTGCATGCAAAGCAGATGCTCTGCCCACTGAGCTACAGCCCTTCAGTCAATCAGGCCCAATAATCACATTTGCAGTCAAGGAATATGAATCGCATTAAAGCAGTCAGGGCCAAACTTCACATTGCTTGGCCTTCGCTTTAACAAGTAGTTGGCAGAGGAATCTCCCCCCACCCCAACCTCAAGTTATATTTGGATTGTGGCATGGTGGGAGGTTGCTTGAACCCTTTGCCCCCACCATTGTTCCAATTGGGAGTGCCTCCCCTTGCTGTTTGCAGTGGGACTTTTCCTCCCTTTGCAAACAGTGCTTTTGAGGAGGCCTGATTTTTATGCCACATACTAGAGTGTGTTGAATTCCTATGTTCCTACAATGTATAGTGTATTCTTTGCAATATATAAAATGCTATCTATGGTGGAAGCTTTCTTATTTGTTTCCAGAATCATAGTTCTGTTATGACCCAGACTTTGAAATGCCTTGTTTTCAGGCACCTGCAGTGAATTTCTTCCTGCACAAACATTATTCTGCATATAAAATGCAATTAGAAAAACTGGTTACTTCCCATCTGCTTACCTGTAAACATTAAAATCACCACTTTACAAATAGTTTTATCTTAATGCATGGAAAATAAAATTTCTGAAACATTTTCTAACCTGTCATCTGCAGGTTAATTTCCTTGATGTCTTTCAGTCTGTAGTCTGTGTGGGAGCTGGCTATACAAATATAAACTGACAAGAATTCCACTTAAGGTTACATTCTTCAAACTTCCTGAAAATATATAAACAAACACAGGTTGAAAATCACTGAAGGAAAAACAGGTGTAATTATTTATACGATGACTATTTCTGAAAAGTGTTAGGCACTTGATAGAGATAGAAAACTGATTCAATATTATCTTATCTTAATGGGTGTGGAGTGGCTTTTAAATGTAGAAGGGCTTGGCAGAGGCAATTACTTTTAATGTGTCATAATGGGCAGCTTCCAGTATTATGGAGAATTGCTGTGTACTCCAGAATCACTTTGTTTACACCAGACTGTAGAAAGTGGCCCTGAAGCTGGAATTACTATTTACATGCATGTAGCATAGTGGAATTTGGAAGAACCATGTTGTTCTGTCTTCTTATATAATTTGAAATGGGAGTCTAATAAGCCCTTTGGTGTGGGGAGTTTCTCTAATTCCATTCAAGCACCTTTTAGGCTGGCTACGCTCCCGTGTGAGGAAATGGCTGGAAAAGGCCCATCCTGAACTTTAAGTATCTTCTGACACTTGAGAAGGAAGTAAAATACCGTTAAAACATAAAGCTGCCCCATCCTGCGAGTTATTGTGTACCACTGAATGCCACTGAAGTCAGTACAAATTCTGGAAGGACTAGGACAAGGAGCTTCAGCACCTCGGACAGTTCAGACTAAAACCTGGAGTGGATTCGACTGCCCCACTGACATGAAGCCATCAGCCGCCACTGCCAAATTGGGGAGGGCTAGAATACAGCGTTAAAAGCAAAGCTGAAAAGGGGAGGCTTCATTTAGTGCCCAAAACATTAGTAATGGATTGTAGCCAGCTAAGTTCTTCTCAGGGTAGACCCATTGAAATTAATGGATCTAAGTTATGTCCCTTAATTTCAATGGGACTACTCTGAGTATGAGTAGCATTGGATACAATGCCATTGAAGGTACCAGGGCACTCTAAAACCAAGGGGCTATCAACAGAAAGTCCTTCTGATCTTGCGTTGTCTTGCAACTCTCAGTCTAAATTAGGTCAAACACTGGCTTTCTCTAACATAACTTCAAGCAACAGCTTGTGCGTGAAAACTTAATGAGCAGGATTACTATTTTTATAGTGGAATATCTCCCACGTGTGTCCTAGTTTGGAAACAAATGAGTAGCTTGCATAAACACAATTATTGGATATTGTGTGACTCTTCCACTTCTGCTCCAGTATTGAAAAATACTTTTTGTTGTCTAAATGTGTTTCCCTGTCAGTTGAAAGTTTTCTGCTTTCAGCTAGCCTAATGAATTTAAAACTTAGCAGCCCTGGAGGCTTTTGCAAAAGGTCTTTGCAGAATTTTGATAGTTTTGGAAATTTGAAAACATCAGGTACTCCTTAATGAAAGCACAGCTGCATTTTACTTAATGGACAGAGCAGAATTTGGCGCGCTGAGAAGCACTGATCTTTGTACTACTTTGGAATGCCACATGGGGATAATTAAGCATTTTGTCCTTAACGGCTGCTGCCTCTTGGGCTGGCAGTGGCACCCATTCTAGAGCTTCAGGGCAAACTTTGCAGCTATCTTGATGCTTAACTGCTTGCAGTGGAGCAGCCATGATCCACCTTAGTGTTACAGCAATAGCAACGGACAGCCAAGTTGCTCTTCTTCCTCCCCCATGGCCTAATGTATAAATGCTGCCTCTGATTCGGAACTGGCAATATTGCAAAACCTCAAATGACACTGCAGCTTCAAACTGATTTGGCAAGCTTGAAATGAGCATGTGCACTGGAGCTTTGAGCTTGACACTTTGCTAGGGATGGGGGAGAAATTTATTTATTTATTTATTAAATTTATTTATTTATTAAATTTATTTATTTATTTATTAAATTTCTATACCGCCCCATAGCCGAAGCTCTCTGGGCGGTGCACAACATTCAAACATAAAAATACAATAGGTCACATATAAACAAATTTAAAACTTTAAAAAAAAACTTTAAAATTATAAAATACCCAGAAGAATCAAGACAGTTTTCAACACATACTAAAATGCTAAAATGCCTGGGAAAAGAGGAAAGTTTTAACCTGGCGCCGAAACGATAGTAATGTTGGCGCCAGACGTACCTCATCAGGGAGATCGTTCCATAACTTGGGGGCCACCACTGAGAAGGCCCTTTTTCTTGTTGTCACCCTCTGAGCTTCCCTATGAGTAGGTACCCGGAGGAGGGTCTTCGATGTAGACCATAGCGTATGGGTGGGTTCATATCGGGGGAGGCGTTCCACCAGGTATTGTGGTCCCGCGCCATATAAGGCTTTATAGGTTAAAACCAGCACTTTGAACCTGGCCCGGAAACATATAGGCAGTTTTGGTTCATATTTAAAGCTGAATTTATCAAATTTGCATTTTCCGAAGCATTATGAGAACCAGAACACAGTCATCTTTCAAAATTTGTGTTATCCAAAATTTTCAGTTCAGTTCTCCAGCCAAACAATGTTTACAAAAATGCATATACTGGGGGAAAATGTGCATAAAAATATTTATATTAGTGAAAATAACATACCAAAACATATTAGAAGTTTCTTGACAAAATGTGCTTATTAGTGAACACTACATACAAAAATGTATTTATCAGGAGAAATTCGCACTAAAATGCTGAAGAATTTTCATGAAGGGTTCTTAAAAAAATCACAAATTGCTACAGAAATGTGGAGAACTGAATTTAAAATTGGCAAAAATGAGAAACTGAGATGAGGAACTGAAATTGGCAGAGCTTTCTATTCTTAAACTTGTCACCAATTTAAGGCAGGGGTCAGGGACCTTAGACCTGGAGTGTGTGTGTTCAGATGTGTTGGGAGTCTCCACAGGCCATGTACCTCCCCACTGGCTCTGCTTCACATCTACTTTAGTTCGGTTGCTTGACTAGAATGTGTCCTTGAAGTCTGATAATGCTTCTTCCTTGTTTGGATGGAGGATGGAGACGGGTGTGTGTGACGAAACTAGACTATAAGCTACTGTACAAAGGTGAAATTTGCGTTCATTGCTCCATCCACTTTTGCCTCTGGCTCCGCCCAACATTGGCATGCCGCCTTGGGCTTCTTTGGGAGGAAGGGTGGGATATAATGCCTCTTATTTGCCTGAATGGGGAGATACATGTGTGGGAACGTCTTAGCTTTTGCGTGGTCAGGCTGCAGCATTACTGTGCAAAGGTAAGAGTCACATCCTTGTTCTCCACCTACCATTGTCATTTGGCCCTTGGAAGGGGTGTCCATTAGGGAATGTAGGTTTCATCAGAGAGGCTTTCCTTCCTCCTGATTTTTAATGCCCTCCCTAGTGAGTGAGTGAGTGAATGAATGAATCATTTTATTATGGTCGCAGACCACATATTAAAAGAGAAATATAAAAACAAACATACAGCGTGGAGGATTTAGATATTTAGGAGACAGAGCTAACAGAATTCCAAATGCCCATAGACATTTTTTTAAAGAGCGGGGTGAATTTTCTAGACGACCGTATTAAATGGCTCTGGGGGTCAACCTGCTGTGCCATTGGAAGGACAGGTGATTGTGTGACTTGCCAAGGGAGGATGGAAGATACTGGTGTTCATATTCTGCCTTTTTATTTCTGTGGCTGCATCAACCACATGGAGAGAAACAGAAGCACAACAACAGCCATAAGAAAAGGCATGGTTCTGCAGATAGCTATCTATAGCCTTATGCTATCTGGTTTAAATCATGGCATAGAGCAGGGATGGGGAACCTCTGGCAGACAGATTTCATTCCCTCATTAACTGTTCAGTGGGCAGGGAAAAGGGATTTGATGGTTTAGAAAGAGTGCAATTGCAGCTGCTTCCTCTGCAAGAGGATCTGCCTCATGAAGATAATATATCAGCAGGCTTGAGTTCCTTGCAAATACAGAAAAAAGTAGCCATGTATTTTTTTTTTTTTTTTGCAATTGCATGTTGCAGTCTGAAGCTTTAAATAGTGGTGAGGTGCTACTTGTAGTTCAAGTGTGCATTGACCTTACTTTTTCCGGGATTACCAGGGTTTTTGCTTTTTTGCACAGTCAGATCAGAAAAAGGGCACTGGAGAGTTCATATTTCTTTCTTTGTTTTATGGATTTTATAAAAGAAAAAGTGTTGGAAGAAAATATAATGGGAAGCTTGAGTAGAGTTAACTAATAATTAAATATATTTTTCAGTTTTCTTGGGAAATAGCTGTCTCTCTGTGTTAAAAGGTGTGATTGTGTGTGGGCCTTGTCAAGTATCACTGGGTCCCAAAACCCTGGAAACCAGCTTTTGTAAGGCCCCCGATATCAGTCTTACCAGAGTTGGAAAATCAGTTCAAACTAGGGTTGCCAGGTCAGAAGCATCCCGAAGTTCGAGATTTCAGGGGCAGGTCATAGTGATGTCCTGGGGATGGGTCATAGTGATATCACAGGGGTGGGCCCAAGTGATGTCATTAAGCATGATACATTAAGTGTCAACCACAGTTGCTTGGAGCATTCAGTTCAAACAAAAACATTTCTCTGATTGGAAATTAAGATAGAAATCTTAGCTGAAAGATAGAGCCTGGGTAGGGAACATTTAATCTAATCTTCTTGATCCTGGCAAGAAGGATTTAAGTGCCCTCAGGCCAGGCCAGTCACCAGAAGGGCATTGTAGGAAGAAAGGAGCCTAATGTTATGGAGATGTTAGACAGGAGCACTCAGGAGTAAAGATGGATTCCCCTGAAGGCTGCAATTCTAAACACACTAAGGGTCTAAGCCCCATAGAACTCAAAAGGACTTACTTCTGAGTAGATATGGTTTGGATTGTGCTGTTGGTAAAGCTTAACTAGGGATCCTCTGCAATGATATCCATATCCAAGCAGGGTTGGCAACCCCCTGCCTGCAATGTCCTGCCTGTACCTTTCAACATGGCTGCTCAAAACGTCTTCACAGATTTGACCCTTCACTTCAGAAAGAGGTCTGAGAAATGAATAAGAGTAAGAAGATTCTCTACCCTTTTCTGTCTACCTTGTGGGCTGCTATAAATTCACTTTGACAGCCAATACAATTCCAGTGAGTAATAACTGAGAGAGAGAAAACACACATGGTTTGATCTACCTTCATAGATAGCAGCTTGGGAACAACAGCAGTTGCAGCCACACTTCCCGGTAGGTGAATTCTCTTTTGCCACTGTTGGGCAAGAAACAGTCATGCAACCAACAAGGTGCATCATCAGTAGTTTTAAGAGGGTTGCACTGAGTGCATGGAACCAGTGTTGTTACTTCTATGGGTGTAAGGGGGTCAGGTGAAAGGTAAATGAAATGCAAACAGAAAAATAAAAACAGAAGACAGTAATGATTTCCTAAATGCAATACCATACCAACAACAACAAAATTCCTATGAGTAAGGCAGACAACTCAGCATTTCACAACCAGTCAGGATTCATAACCGAAAACCAAAACTAAAAAAATCCTGGCAGCCAGTCAGCCAAGGCCACAGAAATCCCTGTGCAGCACAACCTGACCCAGGGGCTGAAGTTAGTGCAGAATGCTGTGGCACGATTGTTGACAAGAGTGAGACCCTGTCAGCACATAATACCTCTGCTCTGAAATCTGCACTGGTTGCCGATTTGCTACCAGGCCAAGTACAAGGTGTGCTTTCCATGCTACAGGTGCACCATAATACTTGTTATGCTCTTGTAAGAAATCAGTCCTTCAGTGTGGCAGCACCTATGCTTTGGAACTCCCTGCCTATTGACATTAGGCAGACACATTAATTGTACTGTTTTCAGCACCTGCTAAAAACATTCTTGTTTAGGCACGCCTATCCAGGCATTTAGTAGCCACTGTGTTTTTTATCTGTTTTTAACTCATTGTTGGTTTTATTATTTTGAATGTTTTTAAATACCTGTTTTTGTTTTTGCCAAAAATTTTATTGTTTAAATTCCTTCTGTAAACCCCTTTTAGGTTTTTTACAATAAAGTGGTAAATAAATGTTGCAAATAAAATACATAAATAGATTTTGGAGTCACTGCGCCCCGTGGGTCTCTTTCCACTTTTAGGAACAAGGAATCTGCCTTATACCAACTCAGGCCATGTGATACCATCTAGCTGAGAAACTGAATTTTGCATCTTTGCATGCAAAGCATATGCCTTACCACTGAGTTACAGCCCTTCCCTGTTTAAAAAGTATCTTTTAAAATTGTTCTTTTCAGTTCGCTAATGAATGCATATCATACCTAGGGCAGATCCACACCATTCATTTAAAGCACATTCAACACACATTTGAAGTACATGAATCCCACCACAGAATCATGGGAACTGTAGTTTGCTAAGGGTGGTGGAAACTAAAACTGTGAGGGGGAAACTACACTTCCCAGGATTCTTTAGGGGAAGTCATGTGCTTTAAATGAAGAAATATTTATATAAGCATGACTGTCAAAGATGTTTATTATTTACACAACCTGTAAAGATATTTGTAGTGCAATCGTATGTTTGTTTACTCAGAAACAAGTCCCAATGTGTTCAATAGGGCTTACACAAACAGGGACGTGTGCACAGAACTGCATCCTCAAGTAATAAGGAACACTCACCCAACCCAAAGTTCAGAATCATGCCACTTTAAGCTGTTTTGCAACTGTTTATACTTTTTATGGTTATTGGATTTTAAAGGGATTTATTTCTTGTTTTGAGCTGCCTTGGTTTCTGTTTGGCAATCCTACCTCACAGGGTTGTTGGCTACACACATACTGGAGATGTAAAAATACATAGACACCATATAATCGTTTATTGTTCAAATAATCTTGCTTAGCCATGGTTGGTTTGGTTGCACTATCCCAGATGCTTGCTAAGTTACAAAGTCATGAGGCAAGAGCAGCTGGAAAACAAACCAGGCTGTGGAGAAACAACCTTATTAGCTCATCTTTAAGATTTTATGGTTTGTTGAACAGAACCATGGCTTAGCATTATGTGCAAATGTAGCCTGTGTGTAGTAACTGGAAATGTTGTATAGTGGTCAGCAGATTGTTCAGGAGTATTTCTGCAGACTTATGAGAACAACATTAACCGAGTATGGATAACATCTAATTTAATTTATTTTTTTCAAAAACTGTTGATTTTACTTGCATTCTGGACATCTTTAGGTCATTTTGTTTTTAACGTTTGATTTTATCATGTTTTTAAAATGGGTATCTTATATTTGTAAACTTTTTGGAAGTGTTTGATGACTAAGCGGTATATAAACCGAATAAAAGCAAACTCTTGTCAGTTTATCTGGAAACTAGGATTATGCAGTAGTTTGTGATAAATTTCAATACAGCTGAAAAATGTAGTAAATCTGAATAGTTTACAACCCCGACCCCCCAAAAAACCTGCCTGGGGTGATGGGGAAATGAGAGAAAAGTAAATGCAAGTTTGCATTGCACTTCAGTTTAAATTTTAGGGTTGTTTTTGTGCTAGTTGTCATGAAGGAGTTGTTGCTTTCCCAATACTGTATACTGTCCTAGCAATTGCCTGTTGTAAAGCAAGACTGCAAGTGATCTATTAAAATCACTTAAGGGTAATTGGGTTGGTAAACAATTCTTTCTAGCACCTTGTGTCTTCCTAATAACGTCTGACTTCTTCCCTTTTTTTTTAACAGCTGCTTTATCAGACTTGGTAAACAAGAGTTGCACTTGGACCAGAAACCTTTTAAAAGGAGTAACATGTGATGGCTCACGTTGCTCACTAAATCCAACTTCTTCTTTTGGTGACTTTGTTAATGGTCTTTTGTCAATCACCTCCTCGGGGCTCTCCTTGTGTTTTTTGTGTTGATTTAGCTCTTAATTTACCATTAAACCAAATTGTTTGCATTGTGGAGATCGTGTTTCAAGAACATGTTTAGTTGTCTATTGCATACACCACTTGGATAAAAAGCAGGTTCTACGAAGAGCATTACTAAAATTCAATCTGCTTGTATGGATAACATTTGCAATTGGGCTTGTTTGATAAAAGATTCAGTGAGTGAAATGGGTATGATGTTTCCTGATCTGGTATTCCTCAGTTAATTTAGTTAACGCATGAACTTTGAATAATGTACAGGAAATTCTGGTTTTGTGAGTGAACCCTTCAGAGGGTACTGATAATGGATGAATGGAAAGTGGGTTGCAGTGATAACTGTATTGAAGTGGGTATACAGCATTTGTTCTCTTGGACCTAGAATGGGCAAACACTAAATGTGCCATTTAGGATGCTTCAACAGGATATAATAATAATGGACTGCCTTCAAGTCGATTCTGACTTATGGCAACCCTATGAATAAGCTTTTCATGGTAAACGGTATTCGGAGGTGGTTTACCACTGCCTTCCTCTGAGCCTGAGAGGCAGTGACTGGCCCAAGGTCACCCAGTGAGCTTCATGGCTGTGTGGGGATTCTCTCAGGTCTCTCAGGTCGTAGTCAAACACCTTAACCACTACACCACACTGGCTCTCTCAACAGGATATAACAAAGTGAATTTGGGCCTCAGATTTGTTTGGATCCAATCAGTGGCAGTTGTAATTTAAAGCTGATGGTTTCAGGTCTATTTACATTTTAATATTTTCAAAGCTTGTTTTAGAAGATCATATAGAAGCTATTAGAGATCCTCTGTGGTGCAGAGAGGTAAGCGGTGGTAATGCAGCCGAAGCTCTGCTCACGGCCGGAGTTCGATTCCAATGGAAGGAGGAAGTCGAATCTCCGGTAAAAGGGGTTGAGGTCCACTCAGCCTTCCATCCATCTGTGGTCGGTAAAATGAGTACCCGGCATATGCTGGGGGGTAAAGAAAGGCCGGGGAAGGAACTGGCAATCCCACCGCATATATACGGTCTGCCTAGTAAACGTCGTAAGACGTCACCCCAAGAGTCGGAAACGACTTGCACTATAAGTGCGGGGACACCTTTACCTTTATAGAAGCTATTGCTTTGCTTTCTAAAGTTCAGAGCAACAGCTGATATGTTTCCTGACTTATTATAATTTATATTCTCAGAATTTCTTAAAAATGTGTGAAGTTTTAGCTTATATCCACACTATACATTTAAAAAGCTCCCATGCTACTTTAAGAGTAGTGGCTTCCCCCAAAGAATCCTGGGAACTGTAGTTTGTTTTGGGTCTCCTAACAACTCTCAGGATCCTTAACAAACTACAGTTCCCAGGATTCTTTGGGGAAAGCTGTGACTGTTAAAGTGTGGATTTGATCTCAGTTTCTAATCAAAATGGAAAATTCTAATAGATTGTTCGGTTCCTCAGCTGAACTGCTCTACCTGTTAAGAGGTCAGAGCAGTTGACGGACACAGTGATGGCTTGTAGGTTCCTTCTGTATGTACGTGTGTGTTGGTACATGCCCATTAAAACTTAGCTGAAGGAGACCTACTTAGTTTTCTCAAATAGCTCAACAAATAATTAACTTGTTTGGAAAACTGGCTTGGCTTGTAACACTGAATTTTCTCAGTTTGGGAAACAATGCCCTGCGATTGCTGCACTTGTACGCTCTCTAATGGCTGGATGTCATGTTTTCTTGGCAGGGAAAATAGGAGTGTCATTTCTACTTCTCTGCAACCTTTCTGAAAAATGGGTTGAAATCTAGTTCATTTATTATTTATTTATGTATTATATTTAGTAGTCGCTTTCCCCCCAAAATGGAACTCAAAGTGACTTACAAAACAAATTGTGCTCAAAGTGACTTACAACAAAAGCAGACAATTACAAAAACAATTTCATAATAAAATAATACAACAGCAGTAATAAAACAACAAATGTCACAGTTAATTTTAATTAACTACATTCACATAATTAACAAAATAAAATAAAATAAATAAATTGGGAGTAAAGGCAAGGATGTATTAAAAGTGGGTAGTTGGCAAAAGAGTGTTGAGGCTGCCACAGCCTTCACGCACAGCCATGCTGTCTACCAAGAGTGACAAGCCCAGTGGAATGACCATGCCTTTCTAGATGGGGAAAGCACAGTGATGCTCTTGCCAGCACATTGGAGGCTTGATTTTATTAATAGGGAGAGGGTGATGTGATTTGGGGGTTGAATTCTGACTGCTGGTGTTTAGCATTTGTTGCAGAGGTGGGTGACTGTCTTAAATAGAGTGGTGGAGGCTGGTTGCCAAGGAGGCTGCCTGTCTGGGGGTGGTGGTGGCAAGTATTGATTTTGCTTGCAAGGACGTACATCAGTGAAAGCTGCTGTCTTTTTGGAGCCTGGTCTGAAGGCAAGTAGTTCGGCAATCTTGCTGAAGGTAATCAGGTCTAGGTCTGATCATTGCCTGGGAGGCTGACTGCATGGATGCCATTGTGACTTCCCATCCATGGAAGAAATGTAATAAATAGTGCCAGTTTCCATAGGTAAGACCTCAGCCAATCCTGTCAGTCTTGCTTGCAACTAGTGCTAAGTGCACTTGTGGCCTAGATGGAATTTGATGCGGGAGGGACACTAGATAGTGCTAGTCATACTGAGAGTAGAACCACTGAAATCAATGGACTTGTTTTTAACAAATCAAGAAAACGAGCTCTATATAATCATGCAAGATAAGAAGTAAACACTGCATATATAAGTCGTTGCTCGAAACAACTGTAACTAACAAGTAGAACAGATTTCATATATTCTCTTGTTTGGTTTATTACATCTACCCAGCCCTTGGAAGTTCTACCCCAACAGCTCATGTTCAAATCCAAATTTAAAGTATCTGAGGGTCACTTCATACTGACAGGAATATTAAGTATCCTGCTGGGAGTTCTGTGTCACTTTGTAGCAATTGCAAATTGTAATATGACTGCTGTTTATTACAGGAGCCACTAGTTCAGCAGCTAGCCATTATTCCTAGTTGCCACTGACACGCACAGCAGATTTGTGTGGGTGTGTGGAAACAGGCTGGAGCACCAAGGCTTCAATATGACACAAGACATTCATTCTACATCCGAGTGCTTCGTCTCCACCAGAGGTCTTGGTGCAGGTCTCATGTCACTAGTAATATACATTAGCACCCATATTTTTTTTATCTGTTTATCTTGTTTGGTATGAATTTTTTAAGTTACTGACTTACAGAAGACACTTGGGCTGCCATTGCACTGCAATGTGGGCTACTATTTCCTTATTTGTCTGTGCTGCAAAGTTGCTGTTTCAAAAGTCGTCTTCATTGTGTATAACGTATAATAGTCATTAAAGCATCTTTAGTTATTTGGCAAACAAGTCCTGTTATATAATGGCAGTATCGACAACACAAACATTGCCACTTTCACTACTTGCAACAGGGGTGGAGAACGTCCAGCCTGCAGGATGAACTTGGCCCACCAGACTTCCATTTGGCCTGTGGGGCCATTTTGGGTAAGCTATGCCCAACTGCCCTACACCTGATGTCATATGGGGTAGGTAAGGGTGGGGCTTGGCCAAAATTATTTATTTATTTATTTATTGCACTTGTATACTGCCCCATAGCCGAAGCTGTCTGGGTGGTTTACAGCAATCAAAAACATTAAAACAAATATACAATTTAAAAAGCATATTTTAAAAACCATATAAAACACAATTTTAAAATTTAAAACAATATAAAAACAATTTAAAACATATGCTAAAAGGCCTGGGAGAAGAGGAAAGTTTTGACCTGGCGCCGAAAAGATAACAGTGTTGGCGCCAGGTGCGCCTTATCACAAAGATCATTCCATAATTTGGGGGCCACCACTGAGAAGGCCCTCTCCCTTGTTGCCACCCTCTGAGCTTCCCTTGGTCCTCCTGGACTGCCTGAAGAGGTTAGGCATGGGGGGCACTGTATTGCAGTGGTTCCATTCCTTCCTCTCTGGTAGGTACCAAAGAGTGGCATTGGAGGATGAGGTTTCGGATCCTTGGCCTCTCACTTGTGGGGTGCCACAGGGTTCCATCCTCTCCCCGATGCTGTTCAACATCTATATAAAGCCGCTGGGGGCAATCATCAGGAGATTTGGGCTGCAATGTCATCAGTATGCGGATGACACGCAGCTCTATCTCTCATTTAAATCTTCACCGAGGTTGGCTGTAGAAACCCTGTCCAAGTGCCTGGAGTCGGTGAGTGGCTGGATGGGAAGGAATAAGCTGAAGCTGAACCCTGACAAAACCGAGGTACTGTTTGTGGGAGACAAGGGAAGGCTGGGGGATGTGGACCTGGTGCTCAATGGGGTACGTTTGCTCCTGAAAGACCAGGTCTGCAGCCTGGGGTCATTTTTGACTCCCAGCTGACCATGGAGGCTCAAGTCTCGGCTGTGAGCCGGGCGGCGCTTTATCAACTCCACCTGATACGGAGGCTGCGCCCCTACCTTCCCAACCATCTGCTCCCACCGGTAGTACACGCCCTGGTCACCTCTCGCCTAGACTACTGTAATGCGCTCTACGTGGGGTTACCCTTGAAAATGGTCCGGAAGCTGCAACTGGTACAGAATGCGGCGGCTTGTCTGATTAAAGGCAGCCGCCGACAAGATCACATCACTCCAGTGCTGAAGGAGTTGCACTGGCTACCAGTTGTTTACCGGGCCTAATTCGAGGTGTTGGTTTTGACCTTTAAAACCCTATACGGTTTTAGCCCAGTCTATCTGAAGGAGCGCCTCCAGCATCGTCAGGGATGCTGCTCAACAAGATCAGCCTCAGAAGACCTTCTCTTGATCCCACCAGTTAAAACAGCTAGACTGGTGAGGACTAGAGAGAGGGCTTTTTCAATAGTGGCCCCCACCCTGTGGAACTCTCTCCCAAATGATCTCCGCCATGCCCCTTCTATGATAAGCTTCCGCCGGGCCTTGAAGACCTGGCTCTTCAGGCAGGCTTTTCGGGTGGGTTAGGTTTCTTACTGTTATGGTTTTAAATCTTAATGTTTTAATGTATTGTTTTATCTTGTACGTCGCCCAGAGTGGCTGGACAACCAGCCAGATGGGCGACTAATAAATAAATTAAATAAATAATAATAATAATAATAGGCACCCGGAGGAGGGCCTTTGATCTTGACCGTAGTGTACGGGTGGGTTCGTATCGGGAGAGGCGTTCCATCAGGTATTGTGGTCCCAAGCCGTGTAAGGCTTTATAGGTCAAAACCAGCACCTTGAATCGAGCTCGGAAACATACAGGCAGCCAATCCAAGCGGGTCAGAATCGGTTTTATATGTTCGGACCATCTAGTCCCTGTTACCAATCTGGCCGCTGAAGTTTGCACAAGCTGCAATTTCCGAACCGTCTTCAAAGGCAGCCCCACGTAGAGTGCATTGCAGTAATCTAATTTGGAGGTTACCAGAGCATGGACAACTGAAGCCAAGTTATCTCTGTCCAGATAGGGACGTAGTTGGGCCACCAACCGAAGTTGGTAGAAGGCACTCCGTGCCACCGAGGCTACCTGAGCCTCAAGTGACAGAGATGGTTCTAGGAGAACCCCCAAACTACAAACCTGCTCCTTCAGGGGGAGTGCAACCCCATCCAGGACAGGTTGAACATCCACCATCTGGTCAGAAAAACCACCCACTAGCAGCATCTCAGTCTTGTCTGGATTGAGCCTCAGTTTATTAGCTCTCATCCAGTCCATTGTCGCAGGCAGGCACTGGTTCAGCACATTGACAGCCTCACCTGAAGAAGATGGAAAGGAGAAATAGAGCTGTGTGTCATCAGCATACTGATGGCAACACACTCCAAACCTCCGGATGACCGCACCCAACAGTTTCATGTAGATGTTGAACAGCATGGGGGATAGAACTGATCCCTGCGGAACCCCATACTGGAGAGTCCAGGGTGCTGAGTAATGTTCGAAGCACCACCTTCTGGAGGCGACCTGCCAAGTAGGAGTGGAACCACCGCAGTGCAGTACCTCCCACTCCCAACTCAGCTAGTCTCCCCAGAAGGATACCATGGTCGATGGTATCGAAAGCCTCTGAGAGATCAAGGAGAGTCAACAGAGTCACACTCCCCCTGTCTCTCTCCCGACAAAGATAATCATACAGGGCGACCAAGGCTGTTTCCGTGCCAAAACCAGGCCTGAAACCTGACTGAAATGGATCCAGATAATCGGTCTCATCCAAGAGTGTCTGGATCTGGCCTGCAACCACTCGTTCTAGGACCTTGCCCAGGGGCTTTCAGGGTGCTGCAATTGACAGCTCCTGCAAGGCCCCCTTGTGCAGCTTCCAAAGCACCTGAGAACCACTTGGCTGTTGGGAACTTCTGAAGCTTTTCCTTAAACAGGATTGACCTCCTGTCGCATCGGCTTGAAATGCAGGGAGGACAATCCAGTTTGATGTGGGTGCACAGGAGAACTCTGCAGGGAAGTCTCTTGCGCACCCAAACCCAGAACTAGACATCCAAAATGTGAAGGAGCAATGTGGGGAGGCTATGCAAGCTTCATGCTTCTCCTTGAATCATTTGGGGAGGGGGAGAGACTTCTCCTGCTTGTATGGTACAGGCTTCTTTTTCCCACCCCTCTGAGCAATCAGAAGAGGATTTCTCCTGCCTGTACAAAGCAGGCTTCTTTCGCTCCCTCCCCTGCCTACTCATGAGCGAGGAAAGCTTGCTCAGTTAAAATGCATGCTGCCATTTCACAGCCTTTGATATTTGGAGACAGTGAGTTGGAAATGGATTATTGATGCCCTTTTTATCTATATGAAAAGACAGCTTTATGCACTGAACGAGGGACCAAGCTGGCAAAAAGGCATTTGCCAAGCTATCATATAGGATAAAACAAGGGTGGTGTCGTTAGCAGCGCACATGTGTTAAGGTGGATGTAATTACTCGGGCATTAGAAGAGTTCCTGGCATCAGAATAATACTGATGTTAATTGGTCAGATCTGATGTGGCCTGGATCATGTTTAGTCTTGTTGGGTAGGACTTAAGAGTCCTGGTGTTCTTATATATTTTGTTTCATACCTGGTATAGGGATTGGTCTTCCTAATTCCCACGTTTATTGGTGCTCTGTTACTGATAATCACACTAAGTGTTGCTGGAGATGTGAACACCCAGGAAAACTTGGGGGGATTTGTTGACTTCCCCCCCCTCCTGAAACCTGATATATAGCTGGTGGTCCCCAACGTGCCTCTCATAGACATCATATTGCCCTCAAATGCCCATCAAAAGCCCCTGCCACTTCAATTTTTTTAAAAAAAATAAAGGCTGGCTTATTTGGGGAGGAGTTTGCCAGGTTTTTTTGGTGTTGGTGGGGGTTGTGTGCTGCTTCATCTTCTCCTTTAATCATCTAGGGGAGGGGGAGAGTGAAGAAAGAAGCCTCTACAATGCAAGCTTTCTTGGAGAGTTTTCCTATTTTGGGGTGTGGGTGTGGAGTGTTGCTTGCTGCTTTTGTCTGTTTATTTGAGGCCTTTTGCCTATGGGTTTTTTTGAGGGGGTGCCTATCACCAGTTTTTCTTCTGTGAAACAGCATTTTGTAGTGCCTACAACTGCTTTTTAGATTTTGCCCCATGACCAAAGAAGTTGAGGACCCTTGAATGTAGACAGGGGAATTTTGGGAATAAAAACAACAAAGAAAAACTTTAAATGCTCTTACGAAAGATTTACCTTTTCGGGGTGCTGGCATTGCATTAGCTAAATTGATTGTGGCAGTTATTTCCCCCCCCCCACCTCTCCTCCTGAAATGTGAGTTTCTGTATGACGAGGTGGAGGTCAAATCATACATGCCTGTTTTCTTTAACTCCATGTTGATGTTTCCCTTTTTTCAGTGTTTATTTTCGTATTTGCCAGCTGGCAAATAAAATACACCTGCTCCTTTGGGAGGGAGAGTAGGATAATTAATTGAATGAATAAAAGGATATTCAATTTGGAGGGGTGGCAGCTGGCTGTAGATTACTTGCTCAATCTGCGTTGCTGGGAATTCCATTGCTGTAAGCTGTGGGCTAGAAATGGAAGTGAGAATATTTAATTGACCAACATGGCGCCCTGCAGATGTTGTTGGCCTGTAGCAATCAGCTAACCAGGACTTTGACGTGGCATGTGTCACAAGGAACCTGCTATGCTGTGCCAGGGGAACTCAACATGGTGCCCTGCAGATGTTGTTGAATTCTCGCTCCCATCGCCCCTAGCCAATGTGGCCCAATGGTCAGGGATGATGGCAGTTGGAGCCAACATCTACAGGCCTACCACTGCTTTATGCATATCCATCCTGTGAGGGGTAAAACACGGCTCAAACCACTGCATATTACCACCCCCTAAGTCAGTGGGAGAGCAAGGATCCACACAGCTCTCCGTCTTTTATCATGGAAACTGGGAAACTACAGCCAACTTCTCCACCCCGTTGCCCCTGGATGTGAGAGTTGCTATGTCCTTAAACTTTGGAGCGTGCTTTTGGAGCAGTCTGGCTTGCAGGGCTGTGGAGTCAGTATGTCAAAACTCTGACTCCGACACCTCTATTTTTCTACCGTCTGACTCCTTTATAAATGGCAAATGTATATTTCCTGCCCCTGTGGATTTGTTTTATTGTTTTGTTTTTTAAAAAGTATTTACAACCCAACTTTTACCTGAGGACCCCAACATGGAAATACATATGCTTCAAAAGCAAAGCATTAAACAATATAATTAAATTATAAAACAGGATGCAAAATTCCAGTTACAACTTAGCCAGTAGCAGCAACTTCCATATGCTCTATTTGCTACCCCTTTTTCTCTCCTTGTCCCACACCCTGAGACAGCCTGAGAAATGACTGCAAGGAGAAAATAATTCCTGAACAAGCTGTAGGTGTGTTGCATATATAATCTTTTCCCATTTTTTGTCGGCGGGTGACAAAAAGTGCAAAGTGTAGTACACTATTCCCATTATGTTGATGATGAAACATAACTAAGGCTGAGATGTCACGAGGTTGCAGCTCATCTGCATACCCTCCCAGCATCCTCTGCTGAAGATGCCAGAGGTTGCTGTCAGCTGATTGATGCCTGAAGGGCTGCCACACAAGAGGGCAAATACTTTTCAGCAGGTTAAATTTTGGTTGAACATTAGAAACATGGACAGCAGGAGCAGTGGTCAATGATGCCAGTGACCTAGAGGACTCATGGGGATCTTCAAGCAGAGGCTGGACAGCTATCTGTTGGGGATGCTTTTCCTTTGGGATCACCTGCACTGTGCAGAGAGCTGGACATGGCAAATGATATTAATGTGCCATGTTCAACTTGTCATTTTTCAAATACTTTAGATAAGCAAGCAGTACAAGTATCTCAGAATATTTAGGTACCAAGAGAACTCTTTAGTCTGCTACTCTTCTTTTCCTGAAATTAAACAGGCCAAACAAACTACGATGGTCAGTGTTGTTCTTTATATGACCACACCCAAATTCTAATTCTGATGGCTTGTATCCAGTGTAACACTAAGTAACTGTCCCATCAGCACAAGGATTTATGCATGTGCAAAAGGTCTTCCATCCCTCTCCTCCCCCTGTGTAGCCCCTAAATCTGTCCTGGGTTTTCCCCCAAGATTCCAGAGCAGATTTGGGGAGTGTGTGCAGGGGGAGGAGAGGCAGGATGTTCTGTTGCACAAGTATAAATCCTCATGCTGATGGGACATTTAACTTAATGCTACATTTGGTACAACCCGATGTTTACACAGTTGCTGTATTAACAGCAGCAATCAGATGTTTGCTCTTACAGTAACAGTAGCTCTTAGTATAATATTGCAATCCGTGCTTGCATTCGTGCACTTGCATCTGTACAAGAAGTTACACTCATGCTGATGAAGCTAATCTGTGGTGGCAATGAACCTTTGATATTGGGTGTGTCATGATAATCAGTATCTGTTGTAACAAGGAGAAAGGTACTGAGGGGAGCTGAGATAGAACATTTGCACTCTTGATGAAACTCCTGAGAAGTGGCTTCACTTGTTTGGAGACATGTGGTGAAAGCTGTTGGAGAGGTTTAAAATGATTAACTACTTGTATCATGATCTGCATAAAAACATAATTCTGATTTTTTCTTAAATTTCAGATTTTTCTGCTTGCCTGTCCACCCTGTCGTTTTGCAATGGTTCTCTTCAGGTAATAATTTTAGCAAGTTTCATATTTTATTTTGTGTATTTGATTTGTTTAGGCCATGTGTCAGTGCCAAAAATTCAACTGAATATCACAAAACAATGTTGTTATTAATATATCAATAATTAATAATTATAGTAATTAAAAATTACAAATTGATCAGATTTGTTAGTCACTTTATACAAAAAAAGGTCTCAAAGTGACCTCTAACAAGACAGAACACAGATAAAACAGATTGAAAACAAAAAAACCAAAACCATGTACAGTACAAGATTCTTAAAATGTACATCCAGCAACACAATTGGAAGTACAAGTCCTACCCCACCTCACTGAAAGATGAGCACCACCATACAGGCTGACTAAACCGCCAAAAAGCTGGGTAAATCAAAATGTCTGAGACTTGTACCTAAAAACTGACATTGATGGTGCCAGGCACATTTAGCTGAGAAGAACATTCCACAGATTGGGGGCCACCACTGAAAAGGACCATTTTCCTGTGGCCACCCTCTGCATCTCCCTCAAGTGAGGCGGGTGGAGAAGGGCCTCTGATGAAGAGCGCAGGATCTGGACTGGAAAGTGGCTGAAATATGAAGATAGACAAGGCAAAGACAAACATTATAGGGTTGGATCCAGACTAAGTACGTGCGTGTGTTTGATCTCCCTTCATCAGCAGTGATTCTACTGAGGAATGTAACAGTTACTCAAATACCATAGCTTATATATTTTCATCACAGAATAAAAGAACTTTAGATTCAGGAAAACATTAAAATAATTAAAATATATGTACATTCCATATATCAGCTAGTAATAGGTCAGGGCCTAGTATATTCAGTTACTTCCAAATGCTTGCATAAAAAGATGAGTCTTTGGACTATGGCGAAAACTAACCAACAAGGAGAGAAGAAACCACCTCTGGGAGGGCTGTCCATAGCATCAGCGGGGATACCACCACAGAGAAGGCGTTGCTTATGAGTCACTGTGCTGCGAACTTCACACAACAGCTGGTCTACCAGCGGAGTCACTCTGCATATCTGAACTCTTGTGTAGTGGCAAATACAAGGGAGGCACTCCTTCAAGTATATGGACTCCAAGGAATTTGGGGCTTTATATGTCAATAGCAAAACCTTGAATAGGGCCCAGTAACACGCCAACATCCACTGTAGTATCTGTGCTTTGTGATTTGGGTAAGATAACCTTAACACCCCAGTGGCTGCATTCTGCACTTGCTGTAGTTGCTAGACCATCTTCAAGGGCAGCCTCACAAAACAGTAATATAGACTCAAGACCTCCAGAGCATGGATTATTATGGCAAAGTTGTCTCTGTCCAGGAACAGCCCTAGCTGAACATATCCTCCCTGGCCACTGACACCACCTTTGCCTCCAGTGTCAATGCTGGAGTTTGGGGTACCCTCAGATTATGAGCCAGTTCCTTCATGGGGAGCACGACTCCATTCAGAACAGGTTGTTTTCCCAGTTCAAGGACACAGGAACCACCCACCAACGGTGCTTTCCATCTTATCCGTTCAGTTTCAGTTTATTGGCCCTGATCCACTCAGCATCCACTCAGCCACCCTGATTGAGATGGTATGGAGAAAGAAGCTGGGTATCAGCTTACTGATGATGGCGCACCCCAAATTCTTCTGAGCAGCAGTGATTCCTCTGAGAAGTTTCATATAGTTGCTCTTAAGCCTCATTGAAATCAACATTAGTGATAAAATACTCAAGTACCATTGATTTCAGTAGGAATTAAGCACAACTAACTTAGTCTGGATCCCATAGATTTAATGTTGACGCTGATCATTTTGTAATCTATAATCATCAAATAAGTTTAGAAAAGCTGTGGTTTTGAATTGCAGTAGATAGAGAGGCATAGAGGTTGGGTTCTAGTAAACAATCCCTTGTCAACCCCGAGTCCCCTTCAAACCATGCCTTGCTTGGTTTAGTTTGCTTTGATTAGAGTACCTTTATGCAGATTAAAACATCTTAATTCTTTGGGTGTGCACTAGGAATTGTGTACAAAACTGACAAGAGGCTGTTTATCGTTAAGAGACCATATATAGCCTACTTTATTAGACAGGCATATTTATAAATCAGATTTAGAAGCACCATCTTCCTGCAATAATTCTTGGCATAAATTCTGCTTGTTTCTAACTGATACTTAGCAATCCAGCCTGATAGTTTGGATTGCTGACCTATGTTGTAGCATGTGGAACATGACACCCTTGCTTGTCAGGGTGTACCATGGACAACAGATGGTTTGCTAACAAGCTATTCTCATTTCAACTGCTATCTTTATAAAGAGACTTGTTTTCCACATTCTTAGCTGGAAGTAAGCTCCATCTAACTTGATGACTTCTGAATAGACATGCATACTCCTAGGATTACACTCTTGATTTGGTTTAACCAGCTGCATTGATGTGAGTTTCCCAGAACTCTTTGAATAGGGAAAAAATCCCAGAACCTCTTCCAGTGCCCTGACTTTAGCATATTCAATTTATATTTCATAATTTTGTTTATGAAATTATACCACCTTGAATTTACATGCTATATTTTTCAGTCATTAAAAGCAGTTTAAATTAAATAGCTGATTAGGAAGAAAAATGAATTTGCATGTAATGTACTTTAAATGTTGTATTTAAATTCAATTTATTTGTAAATTTATTTACATGTGGATACTTGTAAATATTTAAATTATGATAAAATGGACTTGCCAGCATGGAAAATCATTGATCAACTGACCAAATGCCTGTTGAAAAATAAATATATAATATGATATAATATACTACTTACTTTTGAGCAGTTTACAGGTCTAAAAGTAAATTACATAAGCATTAAAATATAATTAAAATACACAATGAAACAAGCACAGTAATAAAAACAGGAGACTCTGGTTGAGAGATCAAGAGAACACCTTTGTATAGGTGTGTCATCAAAATGCCGGAATGCCAATACTGATGGGGCCTCTTGTATTTCAGAAAATCTTCCTAAACATTTTGCAGACATTTCATCTGACTGCATGAAATGGATGTTCTTGCATTGTAAAGGTGACGCTGTACTTCCCCCTTGTTAGGTTGCAGATGCATATGCTTAATGGGGCACTCCTGGCCTTGCTGTTTCCCGTGGTTAACACTCGATTGGTGAGTAAACAGAATCAGCCCCTCTCCTTACTTGACTCTGTGTTCTCTCCTAGATGTTACTCATATGTCCTTCTATGACACTCTTGCCCTGGAAAGGTACTTGACCTTTGCAGTGGACTCTGGGTAATGCCCGGAGGGTGGTTACTAGATCTAGGGCCTTTTCTGTGGTGGCCCCTGAGTTGTGGAACAGCCTCCCCGAAGAGGTACGCCTGGCGCCTACACTTCTATCTTTCCGGCGCCAGGTAAAGACCTTTTTATGCTCCCAGGCATTTTAATCTTTTAATTTTCTTAATCTTTCTACTTTTAACATGTATCCTTCTTAATTTGTGTTGTATTTCATTTTTGTTGTGCTTTCTGTTGTTTGTTTGTACATGTTTTTTTTTTTTTTATTATTATGATATATTGTATTTTATCTTGTTTGTTCACCGCCCTGAGAGCTATTCTGCTAAGGGCGGTATATAAATTGAAATAATAAATAAATAAAATAAATAAATAATGCCAGCATGGAAGTGTACACAACGTACACTGGGACTATGCTTACTCAGCAGCATTCATTGTTAACACAATACAGTGGACTTTGACTACACAGATTTGTTACAGTGCAAGTGTTGCCTATGCACTATGCCTAAGAACTTTCATCATACAACAATTAAAACCAGTTAATTAAGCAGTCATGGTACTGCGCTACCTGTGGCACTTAAGGCTGTTTAACTAGAATCAGGCTCATTTCTGAATCATAGCTTGGAAAAGTTACTTTTTTGAACTAAACTGCCATCAGCCCAATCTAGTGGCCATGCTGGCTGGGGCTGATGGGAGTTGTAGTTCAAAAAAGTAACTTTTCCAAGCTCTGTTCTGAATGTACAGAGTGCAATTTTGTGTATGTTATCTTCCTACCTGGAGTGCAGCTGTCATTGAGAGGATGGATTGTGAATACTGTCACAGTAATTATCTGTTGCAAACCATTTATTCTAGCACCCCAGTACAAAACATGTTATGTTATGAATGGATCTGATTTCCAGGTAAATGTGAAATGGTAAACCTGCAGGCTTTTGACATCTGTAGGTCAGTTCACTACATAAACACAATTACGAATGCCAAGGTGTGATGCATGTTGTCACAAGATCACAAGCCAAATTAAGCAGGATTGTGTAATGGAACTTAGTGATTTGGGGTGTGTGTATTGGCCATCTGTAGAATGCTTTACATGTTGATATAACTCTTGTGCAGAAATCAATTCCGTTTGAGAAACAGATTCCTATAAATGCAGTTCTCTCCCTCTCTCTCTCCCTCTCTCTCTCCCTCTCCCTCTCCCCCAATATGCCTCTTTACTCTTCTGGTACCTTTGTTCTCCATAAACACCAGGGTATATCCTTTGTTCAGCAGCTGCATCTTTTTCTTCCTATGATTGGAACTCATAACTCCTGGAGATCAATCTGATTCTTCTTGGGGTATGTGTGTATGAAACTCCTGGATAAGTTTTTAAATTTAATCCTTCTCTTTTGCATTCTCTGTGCTTTCTTACCTCTTTTTCTGTTCCCTTCCCTAGCCTCTGAGATTGTGCACCTGAACTTCAGAGCCTGTGCCTTTTTATTTTGCTTTTCTGTATGGCATTGAGTTTTGTAGGTTCCTTAGAATTAAATGAGAAATGTATTTATATATTATTTAGAAATAAGGCAGTCATTTGCAGTGGACATGGGCTAGTTTACACATAACATCAAGCTATTGTTCAGTGTTACATTCATGAGTTGCTAGACTGAGCTCAAGCAAAGCCTCAGGCTTGCGTCCTACCCTTCCTTCTGTTGTGCATCCAGAAGAAGGTTTTTTGCCGTTATTTACTTGAGGTTTCAAAGAATCTTTAGTGTTGTGTGCAATTGGAGACTGGTTTAAAACAAACTCTGGTTTCTAAACAAGCTGATTTCAAACCATGGCTTAAGAAGCTAGTTTGTTGGTTTTCTCAGTAAACCAGAATTAACTGAAACTGAATGTTGCAGAGGTCCCTATTTGAGTTGTGTGTGAGAATAGAAGGGAGCATGTACAAGCCCAAGGTTCAGTTGGCTTTCTTCAAGCTTATGCTAAACACCATGATTTAGTACTTGTGTGTACACACAGAAGGAAGACGTACCTGGCTACATGTACAGTATACTACATATATGCACACTGTGTGGTCTTTGCATGTAATTGTCTTCATTTGAGATGCATGCTGTTTCCTACATATAAATGCTTTCTGTTGAAGAATTTGTTGGCAACTGAAATGAACTCTTTTTCAAAAATAGGCAAGGCTTATTTAGCCTTGAGAGTGCACTTTGATTCTTTTGCAGTAAAGTACTCAGAAAGTTGTTAGTAGGAAAACTATCCCCTTCATCTTTTCCCACCATTAAATATTCAGGTATTAACATTTTGGAATGAACTATGGGGCTGTGCATATATTTATTCATGCAAATCTTATTCTTCTGTCAATAGTTTTAGAACAACACATACTGTGTTGATACCAGTGACTGAAAGGAATTACTTAGCAAACTCAAAAATCTAATTTTGCTGAATTTTGATGCTGTACCAGCTCTTCACAATCAATATACAAGCACAGAGAATCTTAATGAGACGATGTCTTAAAAATCAACAGCTGGTTAGATTAAGACCAGATTAATGATTACCTTCATTATCAAGATTATCATGGCTTTAGCTGAGAGGAGCCAAAGTGAGACATATCACTGCAAAGCCAGTTAACTGACTAGTTCTCTTCACTCTTCTGGCAGATACTGATGATAGACTGCCAGCCTTGTAAAGTAAAATAGGACATGCCCGCCTTCAGTAATTGCCCTTTGTCATTTTGATCATGTTGGCAGCTACATAAGAGTGAATGTGATGCTGTGGCCTTCAGGGTTAGCACCAGGCATGAGAGGGCCCTTGGGCACCAGATTTCATGGAATCCTTGGCACAGGTTATTGATGCCCCCCAACACCCCCCCCCCCAGGCAGCTGGCATGGCCTTAAATAGGCATGGCCACCTTGCCTCCCATGTTGCCAGATCAGTGTGCTGGCACACTGTGCACATACCTGCTGTCATCCAAGATGGCAGTGGGGGCATAATCCCCTTACTCTAAGTCACATATCATGACCCACAACCCGACACTGGCTCTGAGCGGGAGCTACACCCTTCTAGCCCCAGCCTATAGATTTAGGAGGGGCCCTTCTGAGCCGGAGGAGCCTTTGGCCCGTGCCTGATGTGGCCACCTGCTGGTGCCTGGCCTGGCATCCTGGCTTGCATGTCATGGTAAGCCACGGTGGGGAACTTTGGCCCTTCCGATGTTGCTGAACTACATCTCTCATCAATCCCAGCCAGCATGGCCAATAGTCAGGGCTAAGGCTGATGGGAGTTGTAGTCCAACAACATCGGGAGAGCCAAATGTCCCACACCCCTTTCTGTTGGGGAAGTAAGCAAAAACTATGGCTTGCCATGACTGCTTAAATATGCTAGCTTCCAGAGGAGCTTGCCACCTGCACCACAGTCTTTTTAGCTCAATGCAACAGCTAAGCTGAGGTTTGGCTTAGCCTGTTGTCCAAACCTGCGTTAAGCTGTCTTCAACCATGAGCTGTGGTGAAGGTTTGTTCTTAGCTGTAGGGGAGAGAGCTTAACTACCATGCTGGATTTGAATAGCACACTAAGCCAAATTTTGGCTTAGTGGCTGTATTGCACTGAGCTGAAAGAACTAGGGAGGAGCAAAGTGTGTTGCAGTCTCCTCTCTAGGGTCACGTCCACTCATGTAAAGCCATGGTTTGGCTTAGCATACCTCTGTACACTGCCTCTGTAAAAGTTGGCAGGGGTCTTTTTAAAAATATGGAACATTAGGTTTGTGAATGAGAAAAACCACCAAGCCTTGTGCCTCTTACATAATTAAACACTTAATTACCACATCGCTAATTTACCACCTTGATGTGACTAACTATAGTCAGGAAAAACTAGACCATGTAGCGTTGACTGCACCATACAGTGGAATAATGCATATCTCCTTAGCTTTTGGGGAACAAAAACTGATCCAGTAAGACGGATGGTTTCAGATATATGTGCAGTGCATTCAGCTGTTTTCTTTGAATTTGACGGTTCTGTTTTGGTGCCTGCCAGTCCCAAAATCACCCATACCAGGAAGGGGGCCTCATGCCACAGTTCTCCCAGAAGATCAGTTTAGCCTAGGGAAGGAGGAGAAAATTAATTGGTCTGTTGTTTTGCAGTGGATTGACCTGATTCATGAGGTCTGAAATTCCTTGCAGACTGAAATGCAACTTTTGGTCAGATTACGCATTTCTCCAGATTTTGCAGTGCACAAAAATATGAATATCATATTGAAATGTGTACAAAAATGCATATTTTAGGGGGAAATACCTTAAAAGCATAGAAAAATGTATTTTATGGGGAGAATGCATACAACTTGTACAAAATATGTAAAATTTTAATACAGATTGTCATGCATAAAATGGATCTATGATCAAGTGCCAGTGAGACTGAGATGGAATGGGTAAAAGGTAGTCCATCCATTTTACTCTAAACCATATCAAGAAAAACTCATTTTTTTCCGGTTGGTGCCCAGCTTGATGGTGCACAGAAAGTGATGCGTCTGGTCAATGGCCTCTGCCTTTCTGGCAAGAACTAGGCAGGCATCATACAGGTTGTCATCCTATGCGTGGGCGAGTCTGTTCAGGACTTGCTTGCTCTGCTCAACAGCTATTCCTATGGGAGATTTCAGTCTGTGCCCAGTGGTGGCTGGTGCCTATTGGGACTGGTGGGGCGCAAAACAGAGAGAGATATATATACTGTGTACAGTTCTGGTCGCCTCATCTCAAAAAGGATATTATAGAGTTGGAAAAGGTTCAGAGGAGGGCAACCAGAATGATCAAGGGGATGGAGCGACTCCCTTACGAGGAAAGGTTGCAACATTTGGGGCTTTTTAGTTTAGAGAAAAGGCGGGTCAGAGGAGACATGGTAGAAGTGTATAAAATTATGCATGGCATTGAGAAAGTGGATAGAGGAAAGTTCTTCTCCCTCTCTCATAATACTAGAACTCGTGGACATTCAAAGAAGCTGAATGTTGGAAGATTCAGGACAGACAAAAGGAAGTACTTCTTTACTCAGCGCATAGTTAAACTATGGAATTTGCTCCCACAAGACGCAGTAATGGCCACCAGCTTGGATGGCTTTAAAAGAAGATTAGACAAATTCATGGAGGACAGGGCTATCAATGGCTACTAGCCATGATGGCTGTGCTGTGCCACCCTAGTCAGAGGCAGCATGCTTCTGAAAACCAGTTGCCGGAAGCCTCAGGAGGGGAGAGTGTTCTTGCACTCGGGTCCTGCTTGCGGGCTTCCCCCAGGCACCTGGTTGGCCATTGTGAGAACAGGATGCTGGACTAGATGGGCCACTGGCCTGATCCAGCAGGCTCTTCTTATGTTCTTATGACCAACAGCAGATGGAGCCAGAGCCAATGGTAGACATAGCCAACGAATTGTAGTTTTGCCCCCATCCTCCTCCCTGCTGAGTTCTGCAAGGGCAGCACTGAGACTGAGGAAGAGGAAGCCGACAGAGCCATCCCTTGGGCGGACTGTAAGAAAGAAGGCAGGCAGGTGGGAGCTGGATGAGGACACACTGAGGTTGGTGGGACAGAACCCAACTTGCCCTTAAGGACCAGCCTCCAATGTCTGTGCTATTTTTGTAGAGTGCCACTGGGTGTGGCGATGGTGGCAGCACACACCACTCCTCTGAAATACTAGTTCACCTGCCTCCAGTAACCTTTGCTCAAGGGACACTGAATTGAAATGTGTCCTGTAAGACTTTTTTGTTTGCTGTAAGACTTTGTCATAGTGAGTTACAAATAAGCGTCCACTCTGAGTCAGTGCAGACGGATTAAAACAAGCCTCTTCTACGATACAGGGATTTTGCTTACAATTTTATTATGTACATGTCTGATTTTATTTTTGTAAGCCGCCCTGAGTGCCCTCTTATAGGGTAGAAGGGTGGGATAGAAATATTTTAAATAAATAAATAATAAATAAAATAATTTTTGCTGAACTATATTACGAGTTTTAAAAACTTGGAGATGTTAAAAAAACAACAAGCAAATGCAAGACATGTTCCCTCCTTGAAAACATTTTGTCTGACTCATTTTAGATACTTAATCTTCAGAAAGCTGATCAAATAAAGCACAGGCTTGATATATTACAGGCCTTCCTTACTAATCCCTCTTTCCCCAGATCATTTTAATTGGGGCAGAGGGGAAATTCTTGCATCTCATGAAAGCAAGTGTATTAAATGCCAGCAGTCTTAATTACAAAAGTCAGTTTGAGGACTTCTAATATATACAACTTCAAACCCTTTCTTTACAACCAGCAGGAATAATTCACCTGCTTTCATTTAAAAGCTTGGAAGCCGCTGAACAGATTGGCATAAATAAGGTGTCGTTGAAACCCCATGATGTACAAACAAAATGCTTCCAGTGCTCAATTTCACAATCTACTCACTGACATTTATAATTCAGAGAACTGCTTAGTCCCCCCTTAGCACTTGAATGTTTGTTCCTGCCTGGTCACATAGCAGTTCAGTGAACAGCAGCAATTTAGGTCCACGGTTCCCTGCCTGGCAAGGCCCTCTGTAATGGAGATCTAGCGCATACATAAACAGTACATACATACTGTTTACTGGGAACATGTGAATGTGGTGGCTCTTGGGGAGGAAATCGAAGCCACTTGGTTCCTCTCTGGTCCTTATATATCAGTGTGGTGTGGCAGCCAAGCCTAGGTTTGGTTTAGTGCAGTGGTTCCCAAACCTTTCCTCTCACAGACCACTTCAAAATTGCCAAGGGTCTTGGGGACCACTTAATGATTTTTCTGCCTGTTGTAGAAATTTTAATGCGCTGTTTTAGATGGTATATGATTTTAAATTGTATTTTATTGCTTCTTTTATTTCTTACGTATTATATTTTATTCTATTACAATTTGTATTCCATAGAATACTACCCAAAGTAATTATAACATCTAAAAATAAATTGCCATTGCACTCTTACTACCATAAGGAGGGAGTGGTCCCCAGCTGTCTGAAAGAGGCAGTGGTGAGACCACTCCTGAAGAAGCCTTCCTTGGACCCAGAAGATTTCAGCAGCTACAGACCAGTAGCAAATGTCCCATTCCTGGACAAGATCTTGGAACGAGTGGTTGCTGGCCAACTCCAGGCGCTATTGGATGAAACCGATTATCTAGATCCATTTCAATCGGGCTTTAGGCCCGGTTTTGGCACTGAGACGGCCTTGGTCGCCCTGTATGATGACCTGTGTCGGGAGAGAGACAGAGGGAGTGTAACTCTGTTGATTCTCCTTGACCTGTCAGCGGCTTTTGATACCATCGACCATGGTATCCTTCTGGAGAGGCTGGCGGAGTTGGGAGTCGGAGGTACTGCTTGGCAGTGGTTCCGCTCCTACTTGGTGGGCCGTCTCCAGAAGGTAGTGCTTGGGGAACATTGCTCGACACCGTGGGTTCTCCAATGTGGAGTCCCGCAGGGGTCAGTTCTGTCTCCCATGCTTTTTAACATCTACATGAAGCCGTTGGGTGCGGTCATCAGGAGATTTGGAGTGCGTTGTCATCAGTACGCTGATGACACGCAGCTCTACTTCTCCTTTTCATCTTCTTCAGGTGAGGCCGTCGATGTGCTGAACCGTTGCCTGGCCGCGACAATGGACTGGATGACAGCTAACAAACTGAGGCTCAATCCTGACAAGACTGAGATGCTGTTGGTGGATGGTTTCTCTGATCGGATGATGGATATATTCCCTGTCCTGGATGGGGTTACACTCCCCCTAAAGGAGCAGGTTCGTAGCTTGGGAGTCGTTCTAGACTCTTCCCTTTCACTTGAGGCTCAAGTAGCCTCGGTGGCTCGGAATGCGTTCTACCAACTCCGGTTGGTAGCCCAGCTACGCCCGTATCTGAGTACGGAGGACCTTACATCAGTTGTACATGCTCTGGTAACCTCACGTTTGGATTACTGCAATGCGCTCTACGTTGGGCTGCCTCTGAAGACAGTCCGGAAGCTACAGCTAGTGCAAAATGCGGCCGCCAGACTGTTGACAAGGACCAAACGGTCCGAGCATATAACACCTGTTCTGGCCCGCTTGCACTGGCTACCAATATGCTTCCGGGCCAGATTCAAAGTGCTGGTACTAACTTATAAAGCCCTGTACGGCGCGGGACCACAATACTTGTCGGAACACCTCTCCCGCTATGAACCGGCCCGTACACTACGTTCTGCTACGAAGGCCCTCCTCCAGGTTCCAACTCACACTGAGGCCTGGAGGGTTGTGACAAGATCTAGGGCCTTCTCAGTGGTGGCCCCCGAATTGTGGAATAGTCTCCCCGAGGAGGTCCGCTTGGCGCCGACATTGTCATCTTTTCGGCACCAAGTTAAAACCTTCCTCTTTCCCAAAGCATTTTAACTGTACTTTTTAACTTATTATAACTTAATTGGATTTTTGCACTGTATTGTTTGTCTTATTGTATTTATTGTACTTTTTTGCTGTTCACCGCCCAGAGAGCTATCGCTAGTCGGGCGGGATATAAGCCTAATAAAAAAATAAATAAAATAAATAAATAACATATAAAACTGACCTCGATGAAACCTAACAAATTAAAAGGTTTTATTAGTCTATAATTTGAAAATTATTGCCGCCATTATCACAGGGATGATAATTACACTGGAGGGAACAACTTAACAGTCAAAAGTGCCTCAAACTTTACTGGTTACAAAGGAATATGCATGTTCAGCATCAAGTCACAATTTCAGGTTGGAACACTATAGGCAGAGGGACACCCTTCTCTGAGAAAGCAGAAAGAAGTCTGCCTTGTTGCTTAGACACCTCTCTCTCTCTCTCTGGTTTTAAAATGTTGCTTAATGGTTTCCACAATCAGTTAGCGACTTGCTCTAATCTGGAGCCTAGTGTCTATATCAAACACACATGAATACAGGCCTCTTCATGCTTTTCAAACGGGAGGGCAGTTCTGGATATACATACATACATAGCGGTTGCTAGGAGACGGCATCTGAGCGGCCTGCCAGCCTCAGCAGGAGCCGGCCCAGCCTGGCCTCCACTGCCACCGCCTCTTCACGGCTCCTGCTGAGGCTGCCAGGCCGCTCGGACGCCGTCTTCTAGCAACTGCTCCCACGGGGGCTGCTGCTGGGGGGGGGGTCCCTGCAGGGGCGGCGGCTGGATGGAGGCGCCCACGTCGTGGCAGACGCGGGCCAGGCGGCTGCGGGCTCCACGTCCAGCACCCTCACCTGCGGTTGTGTGGGCGGTGGGGCTGCTGCTGCAGCTGCAGCTGCAGCTGTGTGCCACTCTCCAGTGGGCAGGTGCTGCTGCTGGGGGGGTCCCTGCAGGGGCGGCGGCTAGACGTGCTGGGCCCCACTCAAGCACAGGAACAACTACGGCGGCTCAAGTCCTCCTGTCTCTGCAGTCCCTGCCTCACTGAGAAAGGGCGGGAAGGCGGCCAGCCACAGCCCAACGTATGCATGTGTCAATCACGCATGCGTGCCTGAGGGGGCTGCTGAAAAGCCAGAGATCCACCGGTTTAACGTAAGTATGGCTGGAGACGGCCCCCTTTTGCCGGAGACTCCGGCAGAAAACCGGAGATCTGGCAACCCTAGTCCTGATGTGTATGGCCTTGGTTCCTGTTGCACATAGTGTCACGCCTTTCTGAAGATAAATGTGACTCTCTTGATGTGGTGATCTTCCCTTTTGTGTCAGATTCTGCAATGGGTGTTGGCGTCTTCTTGTTTTAATTGTGTTGTTTACAACTGATGCTAGTGGTGTGATATTGTACCAGTAAATGCACTTTGTTTGGCTAGCCAAACTGGAGAACTGCATGTCCTGAAAGATTGTTTTGTTCTACATGTTGTTGCAGCAGAATCATTTTACAGAAATGCTCTCTTTGTAGTTATTGTGTAATTGACAACAAATATTGGCAACAGCAGCAGTACCCTGCCAGAAACGAATATTTTTTGGTTTGTTCGTTTATCTAAAACTATTTTGGAAAATCACATTTTAAAAATGTCTTCTGTACAGAGGTTTGTTGTTTCTCTCCAAACATTTTGATAATGGAACAACAAAACATTAACGCAATACATCCACACACAGCATAATACGTGGTATTTGCATATGTAAGCCAGTGGAACTTATGCTGGCATAAGTCCCCAAAAAGGGGGTGTGGTAGGGGTGGGACATGGCAAGGAGACACTTATACCTATCCCAAAACGCTTTCAGCTTGGTCACGTGACTTGGCAACCTGGTGGACATTAGCCAGCAAAAAGGGTGGCATAATAACATTCCTCCTGAATGGGGCTTTGAATAGCTGAAATTTAAACTGGCTTTCTATAGTTAGGATTGCTCTGTAAGACAGCAATGAGGATTGAACTAACAAATGCTGTGGCATTAAATCATACCAGAAAGACATCTTGGATTCTGGAGGTAGTGAATTGCCACTTTGTCTAATAATAAATGTTATAAAAGGCCCCCACATTGGCATAAAATTATGGCTTTCCCCCCTAACAGTTGGCCAGAGTGTATACTTAGCTGATTGTGAAGCCTATTGTTAGGTTTGCTGCTTATTGAAGAGCCTGTTCGTGTAGTGTAAAGCCAGTGTGGTGTAGTGGTTGGACTAGGACCTGAGAGACCAGGGTTCAAATCCCCAATCAGCCATGGAGCTCATTGGGTGACTGTGGGCCAGTCACTGTTTCTCAGCCTAACCTACCTCACAGGGTTGTTGTGGGGATAAAATGGAGAAGGAGGAGAAACATACATGCCACCATGAGGTCGTTGGAGGAAAGGTGGGATATAAATGCAATAATGAATGAATGAATAAAGCAAGGGTGGGCAGGCTTCAGGCTTGATGGATCTACTTTGATTTTTACTATACCTTTGAGATCTGCAAACCAAAGCTGGATGCAAAATGATGGCACATGGAAAACATCTCTACACTTAGAATTAAGCAATTTGTTTTGAGGGCTAGGACTGCTCTCAAATGCCTTTAATACTAATCCACTCCTGATCTCTGCCCCTCAGGTTTCTTTGTTTTAGCAAGCTAGCTTAGGGGGAAAACCCTTTTTGTTGTTGCTGTTGTTAAACCATTGGGAGCCAAAGCCTCTTGCTGATCTACTGAAAGTCACACAGAGATCCACCAGGAGGTCCCAATCTACCTTTTGCCAATCTGTGGCATAATGAGTATCCTTGCAAATAAGTTCACTAAAGTACTTTTTTCTTTAAAAAAAATAATTGCTAGCTTGTAATTTTTTTTAGTAGTCACTTGACTAATACGTATGTGAATTTAGAAACCACCTTTTTTTTTTTTTGCTGAGGGAACTCTCACAAACTCTGATTCATTTCTTAGAAAACACAGGTTAAACACTGTAAAAGAAAACAAAACCCCCCCAATACCTGAGTTTTTAAAATATTTTGTAACTTTCATGAAACTTCACAGTTCTGCTTGGCTGCATTAGAGGGAAGAGTGACAAAGGCCTGATTTGCACGTAACACTAAGCCAAACTATGGTTTAGCATGAACAAACAAGTGTGCCGGAGTACAGTGAGAAAATAGCAGTCGATTGGCTGCTCCCCTGCTCTTGCAGCACCACCAGGACCTGATGATGGTAGTGCTGCTGCTGCTGATTCTTCTTCCACATAGGCAATGTACAATATATAATAGAAATGGTTAAAAAAGAGAGTTGAAAACAGCATAGAAAATAACAGCAAATGCGTTTTTTTAAAAATACAATGATGACACCTGGGGCAGATCATCCGGCTAGGAAAGCTTGTTGGGAAAAAAAAGGCTCCAGTTGTTTCTGGAAAGTGCAGATAGAGTGTGCTCTATCACGTCTTGGCAAGAATGCTGTTCCACAGAACAGGGGCAGCCACACCAAAGGCCCTGCTCCACGTTACTTGGGCTTATTCCCTCTTTGGATCTTTAGGAGAAACTTTCTTGCAAAACGCAGTGACCTATTGAGGGTATAAGGGCTAAGGTAGCCTTTCAAGTAACCTGTATAGGGCCTTTCAGGTTAGTACGACAACTTGAGCTTGTGCCAGTAGTAGACTGGCAGCCAGTGCAAGTCAGGTGTAATATGCTGGCATAGTTTCCCCCCACAGGCAAAGTAGCTACCATGTTCTACACCAGCTGCAGCTTCTGGACCAACCTCAAGGGTAGCTCCACATAGCATGCATTGCAGTAATGCAGCCTAGAGGATACCAATGCATGGATAACTGCGGTCAACCTATAATTTGGCTTAGCATTTCATCTGAACCTGGGCTTGCGGTTTGTCTAGCTTCAAACAAATCTTGGTTACAACTTGCAGTTTGGAGCAAGGTGCAATTTTGGAATGAGGTAAACTATGAGCCCGGGTTCAGACATAACGCCAAGCCAAACTATGCCTTAATTCCTGCCGGAGCAGCAGCAAAAGTGGTGGAGGAGTAAAGCAGCTGCAATTTATGTTAAGCCATAATTTGGCTTAGTGTTAGATTGCGAATGAGGCCACTGTAAGGCCCATTCAGTCAGTTCAACTTGGACCGCCATTTGGCTCCCCCCTCCCCCCGGCTTCCCAGGACATCCTGGGAATTCCAAATTTGTGCTTGAAATTCATTCTCCCTCCTATTTTCTTTCTCCCTCCTTTCCCTTTTCTATGTTGACTATTACATTCTTTCCCATTGTTTTCCACGGTAAATTGCTGTTGCATACATTGGCATAAAGTTGGATTAAAATACACCCATTTCCAAGGAATGTCTAGGCCAGCCTTCCCCAACCTGGTACCATCGGGATGGTTTGAACTACAACTGCCCAGCAGCCCCAGACAGCAAACCTGGAGCTGTCCAGGCTTGTGCTGTCTGGGGCTGTTGGGCAGTTGTAGTTCACAACATCCTGATGGTACCAGGTTGGGGAAAGCTGATCTAGAAAAATCAGATTCAGAGTCTTGCAAGGGTGTCTCATTGCTAGTTCCCATTTACAGATTCTGACTGAAGGTCCAAGGCAAAACAAAAATCCACTGGACCCCCTGCCAATGTGCAGAGCTTTGCTAATCCCCTCCTTTCAATTTTGCCAATCAATTCAGCATGAAATCTATATTATTATTTATTATTTTATTATTTATTAAACTTTTATACCGCCCGACTAGCAGAAGCTCTCTGGGCGGTGAACAACAAAAATACTAAGATACACAATATAATACAATAAAAACGTATAACAATAAAACCGTCTAAAATCAATTACAACAAATGAAAAATCAATAACTTAAGTTAAAATGCATTGGGAAAGAGGAAGGTTTTAACTTGCCGCCGAAAGGATAGCAGTGTCGGCGCCAAGCGTACCTCCTTGGGGAGACTGTTCCACAGTTCGGGGGCCACCACTGAGAAGGCCCTAGATCTTGTCACCACCCTCCGGGCCTTCGAAGCAGAACGCAGTGAGCGGGCGGGTTCATATCGGGAGAGGCGTTCCAACAGATATCGTGGTCCCATGCCGTATAAGGCTTTATAGGTTAATACCAACACTTTGAATCTGGCCCGGAAGCATATTGGCAGCCAGTGCAAGCGTGCCAGAACAAGTGTTATGTGATCGGACCGCTTGGTCCTTGTCAACAATCTAAACAGCTGAACTCCTTGGAAATCAAAATAAGAGTAACCATGCATGAAAATACTGGCTCCCATAATTAATGAGAGTTGGTGTTGATCTTGTTCAATGCACTTTCTTTTTTTAAAAAGTGGCTAAATGCTTCCTTGGCGATGTCCTGCAAATCGGAGGCTCTGAGTTGCCACTTGTTCACTTCCGAGCAATTTCTAATCCCCAGTGACAACCAGGAAACACATTAATGACAAGCTTGAAATGCAGAAGCAACTTGTGTGAATAGGAATACATTAAAAGGAACTTGTTGTCACAGTAATTACATGGTTTCCTGTCTGAATATAGTGTGGCTTTCACAAGCTGTTAAATGTGCAAATAAACTCCTGACCGTAATTGTGTGAATGTGCCTCAGAATTGACACTTGAGGTAGAAACATATTCACTGTTCTGCTGGTTCCACCTCTCTCTTCTGAAAATGGGGACACATGATGCTAGTCAAATCCCATCCCTTGTTACTGTAAAACCGGGTAGGATCAGCTTGTTTTTTTTTCTTCAAATTCAGCTTCAAAAAGATTTTGCAACTGATTGGCAGATCAACCCTTTCTCCCTCCAGGTGTGGCCAATGTAAATGCTTTGCTGTAGGTGACTGGTGTGTTCACAACCTTGATATTTGTCAGTATCCTCAGTCAGGATTGAGGACTCAAAAGCTTTTTGCTTTTCATCTGCCAGGATCTGAGACCATAGTGACTCTTGAACTAGTCACTCAAAAGCATTGGTGAAGTTCTTGGAAATTTTTAAATTGGAAACCTTTCCAGATTTTTTCCTGGTCCCTTAACTTGATGGAGATCTGATTTAGCATGTTTATCTGATGTGTGACTTAGTACACAAAACTAAAGAACTATGTCATGTTAATTTGTACATGTTGTATAAATAGCTGAGAAGTCGTCCCCCCCCCAATAGCCAAAAGTGAACTGAAATATCTCCTAAGTGGCTATTTCCAAATGTGATTCAGTAAATAAATTATGACTATGTTCTACCTTGGGGGTAGAGAACCTGTGGCTCTCCTGGTGTAGTTGGACTCCAGTTCCCATCAGCTCCAGCCACTTGGTCAGGCATGATGGGAACTATAGTCCAGTAACAACTGGAGGGCCAACCCCCGACCTACCCCATTGTTTGTTCTTGTTATGTGCCTTCAAGTTGACTATGATTTATGGTGACCCTATGAATCAGCGATCTCCAACAGCATCTGTTGTGAACCACCCTGTTCAGATCTTGTAAGTTCAGGTCTGCGGCTCCTTTATGGAATCAATCCATCTCTTTTTCTACTCCCTTCTGTTTTTCCCAGCATTATTCTGGTGGTCAAAGCTGAGACACCAGACTAAGATGCACCCAAACTCAGAGGAAGGCAATGGTAAACCACCTCTGAATACCTCTTACCACGAAAGCCCTATGAACCTCCATTGTAGGAGGCAGTATGCCTTTGAATACCAGTTGCTGCAAACTGCAGGAGGGGAGAGTGCTCTTGTATTCAGGTCCTGCTTGTGGGCTTCCCATTGGGGTAGCTGGTTGTGTAAACAGACTGTTGCATTAGATGAGCCTTTGTGTTCATTAAGACAAAATAATTAACCATTTCGTTTCCCCTTCTCTCCGCAGCTACCTTTTGAACTGGAGGTCTATTACATCCAGCATGTCATGTTGTACATTGTCCCCATCTATCTGCTACAGAAAGGAGGTATGTGGTGTGTCTGTGTGTTTAAGGATGCTTTTAACACCCCCCCCAATTTGCACTCAAATTATACCGTGAGGTAGAGCATCTGCTTTGCATGATTGCATTTGCAGGTCGGATCCCCGACCTCTCCAGGTAGGGCTGAGAGAGACTCCTTTCTGCAACCCTGGACAATCGCTGCCAGTCATTGTAGACAGTACTGAACTAGATGGACCAATGTCTTGACTCACTATAAGGCAGCTTCCTGCGTTCTTATGTATATATTTCATACAACTTCTTCTCCCGAAGTAGTGGTAGGCAACCTCTGTCCTCATTAGGCTGGCCAGGCTTCCCCATTCAGCCTGCAAGGCTGGTTGGCCTAAACTGCGACCAGCTGTCCATCACGTGGCATCCTATGATCAGGTATGGGGCAGGTGAGGATGTAGTACCAAACTGAAAAGGAGGAATCAGGAGCCTGGTGCTGGTTCTTCCTTTGCAGCCATGGCTTGAATTCTTTTTTGAACATTCATTTTAGTATGCTTTCCAATGCATTTCTTATAAAATAGGCACTTTTATACACTTTTTTTTAAAAAAAAAAACACCCCACCATAAACTGCCTAAAATTTGGAGAAGTGTTCCAATCTGTTAGCTGTGTTGCAATCTGCATAGACGTTTAGGACCAGCAAATTAAGTCTCTTGGCTTCCAAATGTGGACTGTACCAATTTTTTCCTCTGTTCCTAGGCATGTTATTCCATTTGACACTTGGGAAGGAAAACTCTGATTAAATGTATCCTGTCTTCCGAGTTCTCCAGAGCAACCACCTTTACATTCCAAAAAAAAAATAAGATCCTCTTACAGTGTAACGTTTTTCCTTCCATGCTTTATGTTTTGTTCATTTATTTTATTTATAAAAATATTTGTGTACCGCTATTTTGTTAAAAAAAATCAAAGCAGTTTATAGCATGTTTAAAACAACAACTACGAAAGAATTAAAACAAATTAAAAATACACTAAAAAACAAAGTTCAATTGTTGCGAAAAAAGTATGTTCTCAATTTCTTGCATAAGCCTGGCGGAACAGAAAGGCTTTCAGCAGGTGCTTAAAAGTTAAAGCAGAAGGCGCCTGCTGAAACTCTGTTGGCAGCATGTGTATGCTTCATTTATGTGTTTTATTATATTAATTTATTTATAGGATACTTCATATCCTAAAGTCTTGGGGCAAAGAACAATAAAACCTCAATAAAAATACACAGTTCATAACAATAAAACACACACACACACATATAAATCATATTTCAACTCATCGTAAAACTGCAGCAGTCTCATCTGAATGTTATTTAATAAAAGGAAGAAAATGTAAACAAGGGCAAATTGGTTGCCCTAGAGAACTTGGAAGACAGGTTGCATTTAGTTAGTGTTTTGTTGTGCTTTAGCTCTCAGTGTTTTGAGAAGTGTGAATTTGATAGATTCAGCTTTAAATGCGATCTGAATTGAATTTCTCTCCTATCCCTAGCCTTCTGTAAAGCACTTCTTTGTTGGTCTGACTTTGGGAGTAAATGTCAAGCGTGTGACTGTGACACCCCTATCTGAAGACTCCTGTCTTACATTAGGATGGGCCGGCTTCTTACTGGTTTATGGCTATCTGCTGCCCTCCAGTGCTGACCTGAGAACAATGAACTTCAGTTTGACTAGGTTCCCTTGTAAAACCTGGTGTGGCCTTGGATATACGCCAAGTTGTAGGCAGTTGGTCTCAGCTTTGCATTGCAAATGCCACTGAAGGATCTCAACTGACAAATGGTGCCTTGGCAGTACAAGATTCAAGAACTGTTGCCAGCATCTAGTCCACCTACATGGATTCTAAGAGACTGGCGAGTGCCAGATGTAGTAGGACTATTACTTGGAAAGCATGAATTCCTGCTTAACCCACTGGAAATCAGCCAGAACTCCTTGTATTCCAGTAAGAAAGGGAGAATATTTTCTAGCACAATTTGTAACTCAGCCCATGTTTTTTATTTTCACTGTTTATTCTGCTTAATAAGTATTTTCTCACCTTTATTTATATACCAGTGTTTCCCAAACTTTCAACATGCACGTACCCCTTTTGAGACATTGATTTTACCGGCGTACCCAACTTTCACAAAAATAATTGGGAGAGGGTTAAGGTATTGTAACACATTCTTAATTCCAATAAGCACTGCCTGGGTCAACAAATCACAAGCCTGGCTCCCCTTATTGGCTACAATCCTGAAAGGGTGGGATTAGAGGCCAGAGCTTGGAAAAGTTATTTTTTTGAACTATAACTCCCATCAGCCCAGTCCAGTGGCCATGCTGGCTGGGGCTGATGGCAGCTGTAGTTTAAAATAACTTTTCCAAGCTCTGGCTAAAAGCTGCTATACAGATCGGTTAAAAAACAGATTAAACAGTCGTGGGGGGACTGATGTTTTGGTGTATATCTCGGGAACCAGACGACCTAGAAACTTGTTTTTTTTTTTTAAATTGAAGATGAGAATCCAGAGATTAAGGTAAATTAGCTGCAGACCTGGAGGGGACCCCCCAAAACCAGACATTCCAGCCAAACATCATGCAGCATGCAGCGTGTTTACAGAGGCAGCGCTTGCCTGGGCTGGAGGTTTGAATCTCCCAGTCTTTGGCTGCAGAGCGGTTTTCCCCCCATCCTGCCTGGGAAGCCACTCAGGCATGCAGCCCAAGAGAAGGCAGGGGATTCAAACTTCCCACCTAAAATTCACAGCTGATGACTGGGCAGGCCAGGCAGGATGGGGAGGAAAACCGCTCTGCAGCCGAAGAGCAGGAGATTCTCCAAGAGGGAAGTGGCTGGCGAGATGGCTGCTGGTAGAGAGGGGTGTATTTGTCTGTAAAATAGCCTACTGTACAGAGGTAAAATTTTCATCTGCTGCTTTCCCCTCTGGCCTCGCCCACCACTGCCATGTGGCCCTTGGGCTGAAAAGATTCCCCACTACTGCCCTAGCCAATGGATGGGGCTAGAGTGTGTTTCCATCTCAGTCTGCAGTCCTCAGACAACTAGCAGGGGTGAAGAGTATTATTTATCATGTGGGGAAGCAAGCTGCCTGTAGCTGCTCCTTCTCTGGCTGATGGATAGGGCCAGGTGGGTGGTTTTGCCATGATGTTGGTCCTGGGGGATAAGGGGTGCAATGTCCCAGCAGCCAGGGCTGTGGAGTCAGTACACCAAACCTTTGACTCCGACTCCTCTATTTTTCTACTGTCTGTCTGCGACTCCGACTCCTTCATAAATGGTAATAACAAATTTTGTTGTTGTTCTGTAGCAACTTCAGTTTGTTCCTCAGTTCCTCAGTTGCAGGAGTGTGCTCTTCAGTTTCAAACATTCCTATATCTCTGAAGTGTTCTTCTAGCTGTTGGTCACCTTCATTATCTGCATTCATTAGTTTAATTGTACTTAGCATGTTTGAAGCATTGTCAGTTACAATACAAAGAACTCCCCTTCTTGACTTTGAAAGCGAGATACACACAGCAGTCATGTGCTTCAGCAGTTGCTGGGCTCTGTCACTTTTAACTTCAGATGGGAATTGCATGTGTGAATGGTCTCCTGGGGTTCTGCCTTGACTTTCTTCCTGCTAGCTCTGTAGGTGTTGGGAGATTTTTTGTTGTTTTGCTTTTGTTTTGTGTGGAGTAACACTGAAACATCCAATCCAATGGTACAGTCCAGCAGTGGTTTCACCACTTAATGCTACTGATTATGTCACTTGCCGATTATCCTTAGGGCATTTTCACACGCGAGACTTAAATCACATGTTAACATCTGTGCTTGTGTGAAAAAGACAGCAGAAGAACAGCGGTACAAATGATGGTTTAGGCAATCTTACAGTTGCATCACAACTCGCCTCAAGCAAAAGCTCCTCTGTGCCTCTGGCTGTACCCACACCATACATGTAAAGCATGTTGCTTCCCCCAAAGAATCCTGTGAATTGTAGTTTACCCCTTTATAGAGCTACATTTCTCAGCACCCCAGCAAACTACAGCTCCCAGGATTCTTTTGGGGGAAGTCATGTGCTTTCAGTGTATGGCGTGTAGGCAGCCTCTGTATAGGAAAGTGCTCTTAGGTTTAAGACTTGTGTATGTGGCTTCCTGGTTCACCTTGGCCAGAAGGAGGAGCCAGAACTCCCTTTTCTGTCGAAGAGGATGTTGTTGGCTCATTGGGTATTTGTTTTGTTTTTGCATGAAGCCACAGTTCATTAATTGTGCCAGTTGAAGAGGCTGGGCACTGAAGCCCAGGAGTGTAAGAGAAGCAAGCCGGTTGATGACACAGTTGCATGATGTATTTATAAGATTTTACCCACTCTCCACCATAGTTTGATTAAGCTCTGTTTGTTGCAGTCTAAGGGGTTTGGAATTTAATTGGATTAGTTTGTTTAATTGTATGATTGATTGGGCCATATGGTGGTTGGGTAGACCGAGTTGATTTTTCTTTTGCCTAGTTATCAGTCATGTTGTTTATAAATGTGGGATTTGTACTTCTTAGTTGATTTTCATTTATAGTATTTTATTTCTTGAGATTTAGAGGACATTTTGTCCTAGCTGTTTATGTTATGTTTCACAATGTGGAATTTTTCTTGTATTTTGTGCAGCTGGTTTTTATGTGTCATGTTTTTTCCGATTCTATAGAGGTTGCTCTCTTTAGTTGTTAATTGTGTTTTATAGAATGTCGTAGGTGGGTTTTTGTTTTGCTATTATTTGTCTTTTGTCTTTTATTTAAGAACTTAACCTGTGTTGTAAGCCACTTGGAGATTTGCTTAAGTGGTGTATCAGTTTATTTATTTAATTGATTTTTTGCTTTCCCTTTACCATAAGCTCCCAGGGCAGGTTAAAAATAGTTCCAATACAGATGCAAACTGGAAATTGCCATCATCATAATAAACATTCCTATTTACACAGGCTTATGGGGTTGTATTCAGTGAAGTCCTACTCAGAGTAGACCCACAGTCAATGGGTCTGCTCTGAGTAGGACTAGGGTTGAATGCTACCCATGTTTTTTAATTGGGAGGGTGGTTCGATATGTCAGTGGCCTTTGTTGTGCTCATTCTTTAAAGTGAGATGAGTAGGGCTTGCTCCTTCTAAATAAGTTGTCGGATGAATATATTAGTTCTTGTTTGTTGTGGTTCTTACTTGATTTTAATGTCAAAACAGTATAGATTTAACAAGAGATGGGAATGCAGACAGTTCCTAGCTAGCAGTAACGGCAAAGTGTGTTTTGTGCCGCCATCTTGGACAAATTCTGCTCATTCTTAAGCTGGAAAGTACTGTTTTCTCTGGTATGGGCCATTTCATCCTATCTCCTTTCTGATACAATCAACCTTTAAAAATTCAGTCTGGGATGAGGAAGTGCATCTTCCTAGCAAACATTCGCAATGTTGTGTGTCATTTTTGTTCACATCGAGATGTGTAAAGGAAGAAATTGAGTTCTGAATGGGCATTGCACTGCTAAGCTCTGTGCCCTGACAAACAGCTGAGTTGTGCTGTTAAGGCATCTATGATCAGGAGAAAAATATAATCCATGGCAGTGATGAACTTTATTTTTAACACTAAATGCTGAAGGAATTAGGATATTGTGCATTGGATTCCAGACATCCAAATGTGCAGTTTTGCATGTTTTGCATAAAGCTGGTCCTTCTGGTTACTGAACTCCTGTCATACAAAGGACACAGCAGCGGTGAGGAAATTTGGGCTACGGGAAGAAAGGGGATGATGTTGAAGGAAGTGAAACTTAACTAGAGGCTATGAGGGACATCCAAGAGGGGAAGAAAACCCATTTGGAGTCAAGATCTGATGAAAAGTGATCTGTAAGTGCAATCAATCTATAAAAATATACTCAAAACAAAACTTGTTTCAGTTCTTTCTGTCTTCCCTTCCCTCCCCATCCTCACCTTGCTTTTACCACCAGTATTTATGGATCCTTGCTAATTGATTCACAATGACTTTCAGCCTTGTCTAGAGAAAGCATTTCAGTCTGGAGATAAGCAATTAAAGACCAAAGACTGAAGAGTGCAAATGGTGTTTGAAAAACAAAATTTTGGGGTTTTTTTCTCCAGCTGGCTGAAACATGCATGTTTGCTAGGAACTATCCTGAGCATGCTCAGTTTAATTGCAGAATTTTAAAAATAGAGATATATTTATGCTGGAAACCAGGGGCAAGCTAGGAGCCTTTGGGGGCAGTTTCTACTAGCTACAGGCTGGCTGGCACATAGACAAAACTTGTGAGCCTGGTCTGTATACTAATAAAATACCCTTGGAACATAAGTAGAGCCCTATGAGAGGATCAAAGCTTCATCTAGGCTAGCATCCTGTCTTTCCATAAAAATTGGTGTGTGTCCCAACGTCTTGTACAGCAAAGAAAGTTTCTCTGCCATCTCCTGATTCTCTTTTAGCACTATGACAGGCGAGGTGTGTGTATCAAGATGGTTTGTATATTGCAAGGACCTCTGTGGAAGTGTTCCATTTTACCCGCAAGTTGGGATGGAACGATCTGTCAATTTCAGTTCTCTCAGGTTATCACTTTTTCCAATCTTAAATTCAGTTCCTCACATTTCTTCAGTAATTTTCACTTGAACAAAATCCTCATTAAACTCCATCAGCAGTTTAGTGTGAATTTCTCCTGATAAATACACTTTTGTATGCAGGTTTAACTAATGTCCACTTTATTCCACACAATTTCCCCTAAAATAATGCATTCTTGCATGTTATTTTCACAATTATGTATATTTATTTATTTATTTATTAAATTTCTATACTGCCCCATAGCTGAAGCTCTCTGGGCGGTTCACAACAGTAAAAACAGTATATGCATTTTTATGCATGCTTTCTCCTAATGTATGCATTTTTGTAAACATGATTTCGTTGGGAAAAAGCATCACAGAATTGAAATAGTGTATGATGGCTCATAGTCCTCATATTTTTTCCAGCAAGTGCAAATCTTGATAGATCCAGCTTTCAATGCAAACCGAATCAAATTTCTCCCCCATCTCTGCCTCCATGTATGACACCTGCCAGTAACAGGCAGTGTTCAGTGCAGAGCTGGCTTGGCCTTTACTGTTAGTGTCTGCAAGAACAGCCTGCACAAATTAATTTGCATTTGGGGGGGAATAGAGTAATGTATTTAGAAGCCACATTGATAAGCCTTCCCCTCGCACAGTAAGCATTCCTGTCATTAACTGTTTCTGTTAAAGAAGTATGTGCTGACTCCTTGGCAGAGCTTGGAAAAGTTACTTTTTTGAACTACAACTCCCATCAGCCCTAGGCAACATGGCCACTGGATTAGGCTGATGGGAGCTGTAGTTCAAAAAAGTAACTTTTCCAAGCTCTGCTCCTTGGGTTTCTGTGGATTCTCCAGAGTCTGGTACTCTGCTTTTCATGCTGCCTCTCCCAAGCTTGTGCTGACCTTCGGCCACCCACTGGCTGAGAAAGCTGGTAAGCTGCTTGTGCTTGAAAGCTGCCTCCTTCCCTCTGAATGCACGTGGCCACCTCTCTGTCTCTCTCCTGGGAAGTCAAGGTGCTCAGTGGTCAATACCTGCCTTTGAGGAGCTATGGCTGGGTAGATTGCATTGACTCCTGCGATACTTAGGCAGCTTTGCCTAAACCAGGAAGGTCTGATGATAACAGAGCCCATGAATATGTTTCTTTGTTGAAACAACAAAGAGTATTGTGGCACCTTGAAAGACTTCCACATTTATTTTGGCATAAACTTTCATGGACTACAGCCCACAGAAGCTTATGCCGGCATAATACATTGTCTTTAAGGTGCTGGAGGACCTTAATTAAGTGACTGTAGGGCAGGGGTAACCAACCTGGTGCTCTCCAGATGTTGCTGGATTACCCCTTCCATCAGCCCTGACCATTGGCCATTCTAGCTGGGACTGATGGGAGATAGAGTCCAGCACTGGACTGCTGTGTTGCACATAGAGAAGCTAACTTCTCTATGTGCTAGTAGGTGGTGGTGGTAGTAAAAATTTGTTGTTGTCATTGCTGTTACATTTATATTCCACCTTTCCTTCAAGGAGGTCAAGGTGACATACAGACATGGTTCTCCTTTTCCCAATTTTATCCTCACAACAATCCTGTGAGGTAAGTTAGGCTTGGAGACAATGACTGGCCCAAGGTCAGCCAGTGAGCTTCATGGCTGAGCAGGAATTTGAACCCTGGTCTCCCAGGTCCCAGTCTGACACTCTAACCACTACACCACACTGGCTGTCAGCAAGAGTTGTACAGCAAGAGTGGATTAGAGGCAGTTGGTTAGCAGAATCATGTGGCACTCTTGCCCTGGGTCAACCACACATCGACTCCAAGCTTTTTCCAACCCAGCAGCCGACATTCCAAGTTGCAATGGAAGCCAATACCTCTTTTTGTTGGTTACGTATTCATACTATCTGACTTGGAAGGCTGCAGGACCTGTAACTCTGTGTGTGTGTGCGTGTGCGCGCACATGCCTATGGAAAATATACCTGGCATAAAATCAAGAGTCTGCTGATAATGTTAATATTTTCTTAATATGTTCACCACTTTTTGGAGGTAAGGGTTGTGGCACCTCCTAATTGTTGCAGACCAGGAAATGGTGCAGTCCTCTCCATATCCTACTTCCTCCTGCTGATGGTGGAACTTCATTAAAGAGGTACTGCAGTTATTTGGAACTATAGTAATCCAATGGAACATTGACTTTTCCTTTCTCTCTCTCTCTCTCTCTCTGCCCGCCTCTCCCTGTTTCTTATAGGTGTCTACACTCCTGAGCCATCTTGCAATTTCTGGTGGGCTTTACTATCCACTGGACTGATGTTTGTCTATCACTATAGTATTTTACAAATTCTGGGACTGGTGAGTGAACATTCATGTTTGTTATATTGCCTGCCAGTAGTTGAAAAAAGAAATGGAGCGGATCATGGTGTATGAGTGGCTAATGCATGCACAGGTTTCTAGTTAACAGTGACTTACTGCCTGGCTAATATGTGTGGCTTTGACCACAGGAGCTTCCAAATCGCAGATCTTTTTTGGAGCTCCTCTGGCCAGCTGCTGTTCCCCATCCCCTGTGCCCATTAACAGCCATGGGAGGCGTGACTGGCTTGCTGCTTCTTGGTTACTAAGGGAGTTGGGCAAATAGATTGGTTCCTGTGAATATTGGTAAAGCATCCTCCCCCCCCCTTCTCCTCACAGGTCACACAAGTGAATTTGAACAATATCCTCTGCCCTGCTATCTCGGATCCTTTCTATGGCCCTTGGTATAGAATTTGGGCATCTGGCCACCAGACGATCATGACTATGATTCATGGGAAACTCATAAGCGGTGTCTTCTATAGTGCTGTCCCTGTCTTTAAGTTCTGCGCAGAATTGCTTCGACTCCCAGCTAAGAAAGTATACTGAGGCTTCTCCTTGGAAGGAAGTGTTTTTATGAGAAGCGGAAAAGGACTGGTGGCCATGCTGGAGAAGAAAGGGAAGAGAAAAGGACCATGCATTAATAGTTCCTTCTGTTTCAAAATAAGATGTTCCCTCCAATTACCACCCAACTACTGATTTTTCACTGCCCATAGCTAATGGCAAAACTTGTGGCCTTATCCACCGAGAGGGTGACATTCACTTACAGCACAGTTCCTGCTTTTTTGACAGCACTTTGGACTGTTCAGACGTGAAGTGTTCCTGTGTCTCCCAAATCTTGGTGTTCAATCGCTCTTCTGTGGTTACTCCTTTTTAATAGCTATCCTGTAAAGGTGTGGTTCTTACATTTACCAATAGAATGCAGTTTATTTTGTCCTTGTGGGCATTGAACATCTTGTAGTTTACTCTTTCTGCTTATTCTGGGTGTTTTTGCTCTCCCCATAATCATTAATGTATCAGTATGTTTGGAGTCCCGTTATTACCAGCACAAATTAGCAGGGTTCTGTTCAAGCTGGTTGAAACACTGGGGAACAATCGCTCACTAAAAATAAACTCTAAGCTACAGTGGATTTTGGCTCCAGCATGCTCAGATTCCACCATATTTGCTGCCAGCCTGCAGATTACTCTTCTACATTAACCAATGAAGGTGGAAATGTAGGGGTCGAATTATGGGGGTGCCATGCCCTTGTTGCAAGCAGTGCCTGGACAGGAATAATTCTCACTGTCAGTTTCGGTTATATGGAATTACAATCTTGCTGCAAATTGAAGCATATATAAAATTAACGATGGCATTTATTTAAACACTTCTGATGGGATTATGTTCAGCTGCATTAACCGTTCCCATGAAGAACTAGCTGGTTTGACTGAGCAGAGGTGCAAAAAGGGAAGCGAGATTGCTGGTGAAGAATAACAACGATTTGTATTACCTTTCCAGTGTTAGTCCAGATTTGAAGAGAGAAATGAAACTTTGACTGTATTCTTCTGAAAAGCAACTCTGCCTAATGGGCACAGTTTCAGACAGTTCCTGCAGCGACAGTGTTTCAAACATTTTTTCTCCTGGCCCCCTCCTCCCAGATTCCTCCAGTTGCATCGCCTTAGTTGTGAAAAGCAGGATGTAACAACTGCCATATTTCCTCCAGGTGTATTTCTCCAACGGGCCACCAATACCTCAAGAAGAGAGAACTTGCCTTAGGGGTCAACATTATAGCTCGTTCACTCAAACAAGGGAAGGTGGGGGGGATTTGTAAGACCTGCAAAGGAATTGCAAAGGACACTATTTGAGGATTTTGCTCCACTTGACCAAAACTTGAAACTTTAACTGCAATTTGGCATAAATTGAAGAGCATCCTGGACTTCTGCCTTTGTACACCTTTTCGGGGGGACTCTTTGTAGTGTGAGGGATTTTGTATATGTTATTACTGTGAATACTCTTTACTGCAATGAATCTATCAGAAATGCACATTGATGAGTTCCTGTTCACAGCCCTGTGTTCCCTATGTCTATTTTCTGTTTTTGGCAGAGCACCAACGGAGAGAAGAGGGAGTCTTGGCTGATATTCAGTAATTCTGTCCAGGGTTGCTCTTTGCAGTTGCTCTGGTGAATCTTATGGTTTATTTAAACAGAGGTATACAGACAGTGAAACTCCTAGCATAGCTGTAATCCCTTATCATGTGTGAGTGGACAATAATTCAGTACTCAGCAGTATAAAAACGTACAAAAGCTTGAAATTTTTAAACAATAAATATGCTTCACCTTTTTTTAATTTTTTTAGAATTACCAGGGGTAGGTTTCTCTCTTTGATCTCAGTGAAGCTCCCTAGTCCACAGTGATGATCTTTCTGTACTTTTACCTAGCTCTGTCAGCCCCTCCCTGGAGCATGAACGATAACTGTTGCTTTCTAGGTTTTGAGTGAAAACTCTGGGTTGAGAGTGGTCTGCATCTTCCAATCCTGGGCCATGTTGCTCATCCACAAAGGGCCTAATCTTCTTGCCTTACCTTTTCTCAGCGCTTTTAGCAAACATGTTGGGGCTTTCTGACTACTTTAGTCAGTGCTTGGGATTCTCCCTGAAAGTGACTTGACACTCTTAAAAAAGTGCAATGCTTTGTTTCCCCACCCTCCCCTTTGCTAGTCAGCGCAGAACAAAAGTGCTTCGGCATAACCCTCTCCAGATAAACACCGTGGCTAGTCACAAAAGTTGGCTAACTTCATTCAGCAAAAATAGCTTCTCTGCTGAAGGCTCCTCCCAACACAACTTGCTTTCTGTAGTCTACACAACTCGGGTTTTCTTCTCTTAAAGCCAGAAAGACCATTCCTAATTTTTTTTGTTGGTGTTTTGTTTTTAATGGCAGGCCCATTCCCTTTAATGTTCAGTACTTCTAAAAGCCGATTGGTTCTAAGACAGGAGCCTGGGTTCAAGAGTGCTCTAGAAATTACTAGAAACTAGTTCAGAGTAATGCTGTTGTCTCTGAGCCAATGGAGAAGATACTATGGTAGGGATGAGGAACCTGCTGCCTTCCAGATGTTCCTGGCTTCCAGTTGCCCATTGGCTATGCTGCCTGGGATTGATGGGAATGGGAGTCCAATCACATCTGCAAGGCCCTAAGTTCTCCATCCCTGCTCTATGCCACTATCCTAGCTAAAGCCTAACCTTAAAAAATGCATACTTTCCAAGAAGGCCTTTCCTTTCCAGGAGGATAATTGAGACCTGGAGGAGAATTTCTAAGTGGATAGATACCTTTGTCCAGTGCTTGAATTACAGGGGAGTTGGCCCCTTATCTTCCATGCTTTTTTGTGTTGTCCTCTTGTTAATTGAAGGTAGGGGCATAAGTTGGCTAAACTTTGGAAGAGTCATGGGGTGGAGCTTGTAGATTTCATTACAAGGTCTCCTACCTCCCCCCCAAAACTAATTAAAGGACTGTCTTTGTTGCTTCTCTAGCTAGTTTTCAAGGCATAGCATTGCAAGGCAAAGTATAGCTTATGTAGAACAGAGGAAAGCACTTCAAGGAATGGTGCTTGAAGTAAGCAACAGTAGGTTGACAGGGTGCCATAGTCTGTTGCAGCCTAGGATGGCTGTTGTTCCTCAGAGGCTCTTGTACATCTTGGACTACCACATATCCACTTAAATTGTATGGCTGTATCAGTATAGACTCTGGTTGTATTGTTTTCTTGTGTTTGTAGCTCCTTGTATAATCTTTCAGGCTGTAGCACTCCCTAGGGCTGTTGGGTAGTGCTCTTTTCAGCGGTAGCTGCTGTTTCGGAAAGCCAGAGATAAGAAACTAGGGATGGCGGTGGTTGTGCACTTCAACATTTTAGAGCAGCCTTTCTCATCCTGGTGCCTTCCAGATGTTATGGCCTACAACTGAGTTGAAGTCCCAGATGTTTGGAACGCTCCTAGCTGGGGAAGGCTGTTTACAGAGTACCTCAGTGTAGCTGTTACTATCTTTCTGTGGCCTATATCAGGGTTTTGATATATTTCTGTATTTGATACTTCAGTGTTTTGTAAACCCTGTTATTCCTCTTTCAGAACCAGCTTTTTGAAATGTGCTATAGACTGGGCTTTGTATGCCAGTAGTCTGTATATGCCAAAACACCCTGGTTTCCTGTAAACTTATAGTTGTGTGGTAGGATGGGGGTGAAGTTTAACTTGTATCAGTTATGACACTTTTTATCCTTTTGTGCAGCAACTGTGATTAAGATGTTTTTAAGGGTTTTTTTAAAAAAAAGCAGGCACTGAAGAGGGCACGTCAGAGCCATGATCTTCAAAAGGTTTCTTTCATGTGTTGAAGATTGCTAATCTACCCCTGCTATTGGGGCCATAATCCAAAACAGGGAAATCCGATGTTTTTTTTGCTGTTGACAAATATGGGTTTTTAATGTATTTAATTGCAACTAATCTGAGCCTGTCATTTCTTTCTCAGTAGTGGCTCCAGCCAGTTTGGTAAAAACCAAGCTGTTGATTTATTTCCCCCCCTTCTGGATCAGATTCCTCTTCCATTTCTTTTCAGAGAGGCTTATTCCACCATCAAAGCTTTTTTTTGGCTGCCTCTACTGACCAGTAACCCACCAGTGGTGCATCCTCTTTCCTCTTCCAGACGCTGACAACAAAGCCTTCCTCTCTTCCACTACTCCCAGTTGTTTGTAGTAGGCTAAATTTTATAAACTGTATCTTTTTTAAATGTAGTAAAAACCTATTAGGTAACATTTCCAAATACACATATGTTGCGTACTTGGATTTATGGGGATTTGTTTGTATTTGTGTCTCAAGTGTCTATCTTGCCTCTAAATAAAATCCTGTTCTTGGGGCCATTAGTTATATTTATTTAAATGGAAATAAATATTCCTAAAGCTATCAGCATAACTTGTCATTTAATTTTTTTATACTTCAATGCTAAAGCTAAAGGTAGCTTCCATTTCTGGACATTTGTGGGCTGATGGCTGAAAAGTTTGGCCAGGATTCAAAAGGCTTGGACATATCAATTCCTGGATCAAATTACAAATCCATCCTTAAGCCTATTAAACAATAAAAAGTGCTGATGGCTATACACTTTTATTGCAACTCTTTTCCTAGCAAAAACCAGGGTAGAGATGGTGATTCAGTGTTGTGCCCACAAACAGCCTCTAAGCTTTTTAGAGCCCATCAGCTATGCCATGCCACTTCTAATCCCTTCATCTGCTTCACAATGGCATAGTGTCTGCCTGTTGAGTAATGCATTACCTTCAAATAACTGGAGTGCGAAATTGCCAGAGGGAGTAACTGTGTTGTCTGTTGGACCAAACAGAACAAAGAGTCTTGTGGCACCTTCAGCATTAATGTGTATATTATGGCAATAGGCTTTCATGGATTAATATTGTTAAGTGAATTGTGCTCCACAGGAAAAGTTATGCTGTAATAAATTTAGTCCTACAAGGCGCTCTGGATTGTGAAAATGAATTTGTAAACCGAAATTTGACTTGGGCTTTGAGAGTCAGCTTGTTTTAGTTACCAGATTACTGTTGCATCAATATTAATTTAAGACAAGGTCTAGATGTGCAATAGGCATGGAATACAGCTACTCCGGTCATGTAGGCCGTTTGAAGTACAGGGGAAGCGGCAGAGCTGACCCTTGCCACTTTGTCTTTTAAAAGCAGCTGGAGGAAATGTTCTTGGAATTCAGCTGAGCAGAGCTCAAATTCTGATCCTATGGATGCATGTTCAATAATTAGCTTTTATGCAAAATATGGGAGACCTTTTGTCACAACTGACACAAACATGGAGGGGTAAGAATGTGGAGTATCTGACCACAAACAACTGCAACTAGTACTGCTGGCCCAAAGGGGCTGTAGAATTATATTTCTCAGAACAGCCATTTTCTGTGTGCTTATATGATAAGCCTGTTCAGAAGCCATATGGATGCTGAAACACCTTTCATGCTATTGGAAAGGATGGCGGGGTGAACTGGTAAAAGCCCACTGAAATGATTCAGGAGGCTGAAGTTACATGCCACAGAGGTAACATACCAAGTACATTTTGTTGATTTTTAGAAACTGCTTTAAATTGTGCAAAAATGCCCTCTGTGACTTTTCTCCAGGAATGGTTACTCCAGCTTTCCCCTTCTGAGTTGCCCTTTTATACTTCCAGTTCATATCAATGCATGCTCAAAAGCTTAAAATGCATCTTCCAAGGTTAATTTGGACCCTCGCTAGCTCCTATTTTCTTGCAAAATGAAGGTAGTTTATTTATAGATAACTGCAGCTCATACTGGTTGAAACATACCAGGCCAAAGCACTTTTAAGGAAAAGCATAAGTACAAGCAGCTGTGATTTTTTTCTCCTTATTTTTATTGGGTAAATGATTTAAAAGGTAATAACAATAGTGTTAAAACTACTACAATATCTTTCCACAGCGATATCTCACAGACCCACAAATTACCTTCTATATATTTTTTTGCTTTTTCCTCATTTTCACCTTTAAGCCATACTTATAAAAATGCCCGTTTTATTCAACAGTTTCTTCACACTAATAGCAAATAAACATGGAAGGATCTAGTTTTAATGGAAGGAGGTTTGTGGTAATCTGTGATAATATTGTAATCAATAGTCAAGTTACTAAGGAAGGAAAAAAAGAAGGGCCTTCAGGCTACTCCAGGCAGCCTTTTTTTGTCTTGCCCATTTGTGTTACCTTTGTTGCATTTAAAGAACTCATTATGCTGGTGAACAATTAATTCTTGTAACATATAAAACACTAAAATAACTTATAAACTAGATCCAAGTCTTTTGAAAAGAATTAACTTTGATATACAAAACAGTCATAAGTTGTTACAAAAGTTTTTTTTAATCAGTGCATTTGTGTACCAGCGCCGTTACTGGATCCAGAGCAAAAGGAAGGTTTATTTTCTTTCTTCTGAAACGGTAATAAAAAAACAAGGAAAAACATATCTTTGTATATAAAGAATAATCATTGCTGGTCTTAATAAATGTAACCAGAAACCCTTAAAATCTGAGAGGCACACTTTGGGTTTCTATATTATTTTATTTAAACATAAAAGTCACCAGTTTATTTCAATGGAGGAGTTGCTTAGGCTCCTCAAAACTTAATTCAATTAACATCACTAGCAAAAATCAGTTAGAAACTGTACAAAAATAAAAAAGTTAACCCATTTAATCCTGCAGAGACTTTGGAAGGACTGGAAGGCAGGCTTTTTTTCTTTTTTGTAGGAGCAGCATTTAGGCTTGGCTGGAGGCGTCTTTGGTTCGGTCCAACACACAAGAGATGTAATCTACTCCAGACAACAGTTTTAATAACCCGCACAGTTGAAAACAAGTAAAGAAGTCGAGATACATACACAGTGGAGGTGTGTGGCCCAGTGCTGGCAGCTGACAATAGGGTGGCTGTGCTGCAAAGCACCTCCTGTCCTACAACAGCCTGCAGTGGTCCAAATGGAAAGATGGCATGATGCAACACACAGCACTACTGCACAGGCCTCTAGCTACTGGAATTGTGTGTGTGTGTGTGTGTGTGTGTGTGTGTGTGTGTGTGTGTGTGTGTGTGTGTGTGCGCGGCTCAGGAACACTCCCTCCTTTAGCTTAGCCAGAGAGACTTGTTCTACAACTGCCCCATACCGAACGGGTACAGGAAACAAACTTTTAAAGCTAGAACTAAAGAGCCTTTTGGAATGAAATAAGGCAAAAACCCCTGATCAATGCTTGCCCCAAAGCTCAGCGATCAATATGAGAGGAAGATGAGAATCTGTCTGGGATTTTAAGAATCAACAAAAAAGCACTCCAATTTTAATTTGCATATTTAGGAACAAACTGCCAAACATATTCCAAGCCTTGGTTTTCTTGATTTGTTTTCAGTGAACAGACCTATTATGTTCCTGTGAAGTACACTATGTTTTTGTACAAATAAGCCTACAATTACATAAGAAACATAGTCCTTTGTGTTGTTGGCACTTCCAGACTCGGCGATAGGTGCCAAGAAAAGAAGTCAGTGAGAAACTGATTCATCTATATGTAACAACGGAACATTTGCTGAAGCTTCTGTCTACACCATACCAAATAAGAGCTCTTTCTAAATGAACATACGCAAGACAGGTTCAGAAGGGGCTGGAGGTTTTTCATTTTTTTTTTAAAGCACACCTTTCCAGTTTGTATATCCCTTTGAACTAGTTTTAATTTCCCAAGCAACAGCTACTGAAAGATAGACAAAAACACATTGTGCATTATGCTGTGTACAAAAAAAGGAGACAAAATGATCCTTTTTTCCTCCTCCAAGCCACGGTGGGAAGTATTGCTGACTTCGTCCTTCAAACCCTGCAGGATATTTTATTTAAATCAGTATATCATTATTATACTGGTAAGAAATTCTGTATAACATGTGCATATATTGAGGATTTTTTCTAAAAAAATCTGATATGATTTTTGAGTCCGCATGACCAGTCACGTGACCTGCTCAAGGTTGATTAGCACCTTTAAATACACATATATTTATATATATATAATAGATCTTTTTAAAAAACCTCTTAATGAGCTCACCCAGAAGCATGAGCTATAATGAGACAATGGAGAACGATGGGATTGGGTGGCCATGGCTGATTTTTCAAATGTTTGCAGCAGATATTTTTTTTCAGCTTGTGCTCAAGTTTCCCTTTACAGGGCAACAATGAAAAGTTGCATTCAGAAAGCCACTGGATTATAGCTGTCACTTCAACATGAATCCGCTTTCCAACACCCAAATGTAAGGAAAAAAAACAACACCTCACCCATAACGTCAATAGAAGCTATGGCCAATTCTTTTCCCAACCTGAAATGTCTGCTAGACATCTGTTGGCTACTTGTGTTTTCAGGCCTCCTGCTCACTTAAAATTAAGGCATTAAAACAGAAAGTTAATTTTTGGACATCAAATGCTGTGGATGAAGGAGACTACCTCTGCTTACCTCTCTGTACCTATGAGAACTGAGAATATTGTACATCCAATTACCTCTTGGAAACAAAAAACATTTGAGGAGTCTTAACAAACTGCCATTTAACACAGTGTTTGGTTTTGCTCACACTCATCTATTAATTTATGTATGCATATATGAACTTCTAGTGAACAAAAGATGCTGAGATTTCTGCCAAAATGTATTTGGCTCATCCAAATTAAAGGAGGTCTGGTCTTCTAGTAAAGAGTGGGGTCTATCCCTTGGATATACACTTCATCATCGCTCACAAGAGTTCGACAAGTGCATAAAACAAGGTGAGCTCCCAAACTACCAAGTATGTCCAGCTACGTGAACACTTTTCTCTCTCTCCCATCCTCATGGCTGGGGTCTGACCAGGCCAATAACTCTTGCTGCTTCTTCCATGCAGGACAAAAAGCCAGCCAGTGTGACAGTACTGATCCCTGTGCTCAGCACCATTCAGACACATGAAATCCAAACACGCTTTTCATATCCACCACCACTATTTCTTAACATAGTAACTGTGCTGGGTTGATTTGTTATAAACTCTAGGCAACTGGAATTTGGTGGGAAGGGGGAAGAAAACTGAATTCTGCTCTCAAAATAATCTCATTCTTCACCAGCTCTCTTTGGAGAACTGAGTTCAGTATAGCATCTTTTCTCGTGTTTCTGTTTCCATGCTTTCCTATTAATTTGATAAAACTGCACCCTAGTCAAAGGCACTAATACCTAAACCCATTGACTTCATAATACAACAGCTGCAACGTCCCAACTGTTTTGGCTACCAGCTCCTATCAAGAAGCCTTAGAGCAGCATTGGTGCTTGGAGTTTAATCTTGCTGGTGCAATCAGTCACTCATGCACAAGCCCCCTTGCTGTAAATGGGAGCTGTACAAGGACAGAGCTGGCTGGATTGTGTCCACCTTTGGTAGCCTGATCTGGTCTGTGTGTACTACCCTTCAGCCCCATGGTTGAAAAGGTGGCACATCCCCTTCCTAGATCAGACACCTGAGGTGATAGTTTAATTCCAGTGATTTTAACGGACAGCATCTTGTCAAAGTCAATGGAATAAGGATCCCAGCCTGGCCCTGTAATGAAATTCTTCCTACGATTATTGTCTCTCGTGCAAAAAATCATAGCTTCTTTCTATTCATAATCAAGCAATTTATCCCCTCCTGGGATTATCAGAACAAGATCTGAGGCGCATATATTTACCTACATGAAAGAAAAACAGCTTTAACTGATGGGACACTGTGGACTACATGGCTAGTTCCACTCAGGCTTCCTTCACGGTTTAGTTTCTGACCTAAATCTGGTATGTTTTTATTTTATGAGCAGCTAGTCATGCTTTGTGTTACCTGGTCCAAACCCTTAAGCATTATATTCTTCCATCCACAGTCTCACAGAAAACCTTGATTGATGTAATTCAATGTTAATGAAGTAGAAATTTAAAATCATATTAAAAAAATCCCAAAAGTTCTATATGCTGCCAAAACAAAAACAACAACCCCACAGTAACTTAGTAAGATTTTTTTTAAAAAAAGAAGAAGAGTGAAGGGGCTCTTTGTAATAATGCAGCGTTTCCATCCGTTGCCATGATGAACTTAACCTGCCACAGAGAAGCGTCATCATGGCAACGGAAACTATCATCATAAAATGGTACAGTAATAGAGATAGCTAGACCAAGAGGGGGCGGGGTCTCCTGGGAAGAGGTCTGCAGAGAGGTCCAGGGACTGGTCATGCGGCTCAGTGTCAGGAATAATGGTTGTACTGTGGAAGGGGGTGCCCAATGCCATTCTGGAAGTGATGATGCTGACGGTGGGCAAGGTATTCCGTGTAACTCATGGTCATCTTCTCACTACGGTACCTAAAGGGGCAGGGAAGGGGGGGGGAGAGAGAGAGAGACGGGTTTAAAGAAAAGGGAAACATTCAGGATCTCCCAAAGCAGCACACTGGGAAGTTTCCTGTTAAGGAACAGACTTGTGCTTAAATCCAGAGACCTGCAAAAGATCCAGTGGATTCAAGGCTGGATGAATGTCCATCCAGTTCCGAGTGCCGCCCCCCTCCCCCGTTAAAAGTAATACAACACACAGACATTGCAGCCTGCTTGTAGTGGCTACATATGTGCACACATTCACACTTTGTTTGCCCATTACCCCTCAGCTGCCTAGGAGCACACCTCTTATGAGGAAGAACCCAAATAGGACAGCTTTGGAGGGTACAGGGCCGTTATGAATTAATTGGAAGAGCATGCCAGTACTGATTGCTACAATTGATAATTGGAACTGGACCTTTAGTGTGGCAGCACCTACCCCGTGGAATTCCCTCCCTTTGAATATTAGGCAGGTGCCATCTCTGCTATCCTTTCAGCGCCTTTTGAAGACTTTCCTCTTTCAACAAGCCTTTTAAGTAGAGACCTTATCCCAGTCTGCGTCTGTGTTAGAATTGCTCAATACGTTTTTTAAATAATGTTTTTAACCCTTTTTAAAAGTTTTTTAAATTGTTTTTAAAGCTGTTTTGTTTTCATGTATTTTAAGATTTGTTTTTATGATGTTTTAACGTGTTTTTAGCGCTTTGCTTGCCGCCCTGGGCTCCTGCTGGGAGGAAGGGCAGGATACAAAATTAATTAAATAAATAAATAAATAAAAAACTGGAGCATAAATTTATTTCGCTGGAGAGATATGGACTATACCATTTAATTACAAAATATATAAATTGGGACTGTCCTGTACAATAAGTTATTTAATGACACAGCAGATGAAACACAAAAAAAGGGAAATTCCGTCACCTGCTGTAATCCTCTGCCTTCTATGAACTGCAAGCTATAGCAAACTTGTTGAAGGCCTTTCCCGTCCATCGAGTGGCCTTTAAGTAGTCCCTAGTTTTTTTTTAAAAAAAAGTTTTATTACTGGTTTTTTTAAACTTGTTTCCTGTGTTATTTATCTGAAGCTGTTTTTAATACCTGCCAACTGTTTTGTTTTTTTTAGAAAAAAAAAAACATTTTCTTGTAACCTAGCTTCTAGCTTTGTCCTAAAAGGCAGAGGAGAAATACATTCAACAACAAGAGAAAGTGTAAATCATTTGCCCCTGTAACCCACTGACAGAGGAGAAAGCAATTCATTAGAACTCTCCTGTTTTCAGCTAAATGCAGATTTGGCACAGGAAAGAACGGAGCAGAGGCCAAGCTTCTAAGGCAAGCTGTGTCAGTTCACCAAATGGCTCTTGGACAGTTGTCTTTGTTTGCCCTTTCCTTGCCATGATGAGAAGTGCGGTGTTCACTGTAGTGCGTGGGTAAGGCAATTTCCAAATGGTACTCCTTCGCCCCTCTGAAACCTTCTGGAACCCAATGTCCTGCACTCCAGATGTTGCTGGACTTCCATCAGACCCAGCAAACATGGCTAATGGTCAGGGATGATGGGAGTTGGAATCCAGCAATGTCTAGAAGGCACCATCCTTGCCTTGAGATTTGGCATCTGGCTCAAGGCCTTGAATGTGCACCAGAGGCAGCGAAGGGCAGCAAAAATGGAACTGTTCATAGATGCTTCTCATTTCACCACAACAACTAGATTCTGCTGTGCTTCAGACACAACACCGGACTGTGATTTAGTGTTATGTGCATGGGCTCTCCCTCCCTATTCCTCCAGGCACATAGGAAGTTGCCTTATTCCAAATCAGAGAATTAATATGTTCTATACTGATCTGCAGCGGCTATTCAGGGTTTCAGACAGCGAATCAATCTTTCCCAGTCCTACCTGGAGATGCTGGGGATTGAACCTGGGACCTTTGGCATTCAAAGCAGATGCTCTACCACTGAGCTGTAGTCTTTCCCTGATTTTTGAAAAGGACACCAGGGAGGCCTTTATCCAGCACGGCCATGAGGGGAGTAGAAGCTTTCGCTTCTGCTTTAAACAAATTGAAGTTTCTTGATGTGTCCAAACTGGAGCAGACGCTGGTTAGTTAAACTATAGGAAGCTAGGATCACACCGTGCGTTACGATCCTGGCTCATTTCAACAGATTATAGTTAGAACTAACCAGAGTTCACCCCAGTTTAGATGCAATGAGAAGCTATCGTTACTTTAAAAGCAAAGATTTCAATCTCCTTGCAGCTGCACTTGGGCCCAAGCATGGGGGTTGCTGCTGGTTGTGCACACAATACACAGCCTTGGTTTAACATTGCATCCAAACTGGAACACAATTTATGCCACTGCAGGCCTCCATTTCAGAGAAGTCACTATCATCCCTTCTAGAGCTCTTAACTGATTAAAGAATGTTTAGTTGATTAACCTCCTGCCTTTTAACTAATTGATATTTCTTAAACTGCATATTACCAACAACATAGGTGCCTTTTTGAGATACTGAGGGAAGAGTGAGATACTTTGTCATTTAACAAATAAAAGCTGCCAATCTATGCTACAAGGAAAGGCTACTGTTTTTATGCCCTGTTATAGTATATACAGAGAGCCGGTGTGGTGTAGTGGTTAAGGTGCTGGACTACGACCTGAGAGACCAGGGTTCGAATCCCCACACCACCATGAAGCTCACTGGGTGACCTTGGGCCAGTCACTGCCTCTCAGCCTCAGAGGGAGGCAATGGTAAACCCCCTCTGAATACCGCTTACCATGAAAACCTATTCATAGGGTCGTCCATTAGTCGGAATCGACTTGAAGGCAGTCCATTTTCCATAGTATATATGTCCAAACTAGTTCCTTGTCCCCAAGATAAACACCATTAAGTTGCAGCCCATCTGACTAATCAATTAAATTAAATTTTCAGCTGGGGGAAGGGAATTTCAGATGAAGCCAATTTCAGTCTTGCAGATCTAATCTCTTTGAGAACAGACTCAAAAAACTCACTTGGAAATGAGACATTCATCTCCAACTAGTCTTCCTCCTGCTTGGTTAAGGAGCAAATGCCACCAAATTCTTGCTGTCAAAAGGCTTTTGGATTGGGTCAACTGAGCAGGTCCTTACCACACAATCACTGCCTGGCCAGGACCAGGGGTGATGTTTTTGTCAGAAGCACCTGTGTGATTGTTGGTGGATCTTTGAATATCATAGCAATGCTGTGGGATGAAGTCACGGACAGTGGCTCCCACATCATGCCTAGGAATGTCTAGGGTGCCTCATCAGTTTAGGCAAGATGCAAAGAAGTTGCAGAATGGAACACACGAGGAATCTGGCTGTGCTTTGCAGAGGAGGTCCAGTTCTCCTAGGGTTCTCTCCATTGAGACTGGCAGAACTGAAACATTCCCAATCTTATCGAGGTCCAAGCAATGTTGGCCTCAGAGCTGCTTCTGAAAGCTGGACTGTGCCACCAGTGGGCTACTTAGGCGCCAACCCTCTTTTCTCTGTGATCTCAAGAGCATATTAGCTTTTTTCTTTCTAAAGCAGAATCCTCCCAACTTGCAGAGCACTCTCTTAAAAGAAAAGATTTCAACCCCACTGCTTTCTCGATCTAGATGCACCGTCTTTTTCAAAAACTGATGCACAAGAAGCAGCGACCTTGACAAAATAAGATTTTTTAAAAAAAGTATTACTCTTATGGCTTATAAAGTGCAGCCATTGACATCAGAATAAAATTTCCCTGCAATTCCCTGCAACCCTCACAAAGGCTGCTTAGTTGCAGCAGTTCTAAGTAATGGGAATTCTTTCACTGCCAAAGTTTAAATATAAAATGACGGGCTTGTGTGCCATGTAGAAATATGGGCCTAAATTAACATCGCCGAAGCCCATGTTAAAGAAAATAGCTCCACAAATCAAGCAGATGGCAACAGACTGTGATGGCCATTGAGAATAGCCAAGGTGAAGAATCTCAGGATCAAGGAAATCCAACAAGCACATCCGGAGGCCACATTCAGCCCAGTAAGTTGTTTTTTGTTGCAATAGCAAGGACTGAAAAGGCTCACCAGCAGTGACAGATTAAAAGGACCATGGAGTCCAAGTCAATCACATGCACTAGGGCTTCCATGTCTGAGTGACAGGCCTCACACTTCCCCCAGAAAGCTACCCAAGTAATAAACTGTTACAAGAGCACAGCTATTGGTTGCCTATCTTAGGATACAGGTTGGGTAGGCAACTTCTGGCCCTTCAGATGTTGCTGAACTACCATACCCATCAGCCCCAGCCAACATGGCCAATGGTCTGGGATGATGGGAGTTGTAGTCCAGCAAAGGTTCCCCACCTCTGATGTAGGGTAAGAGCCAAGATGGTCCCGTACATGTAGCTGCACGGATTTGGGAGGTGGTGTTTTACATGTTCAGTTTTTCTGCCCCACCCTCGCCTCTGATCCAAGTGTTTCTATAGGCTTCTAGATTGCCTTGAGCCATTATTTAGGAAAAGTGTAACTCAGCATAGAGCAACACAACACAAAGAGGCAGTGTGATAGAATGGTTAGAGTGCTGGATCAGAACCAGGGAGACTCGGGCTCAATTCCCTGCTCAGCCTTGATGCTGACTGGGTGACCTTTGTCCAATCAACTCCTCTCAGCCCTACCCTACGTAACAGTGTTGTTGTGAGGATAAAGTGGGAAAGGAAGAACCAAGAGTTCTTTGGAGGAGGAGTGGGTTAAATATTTGGTATAATGAACAAGCAATTTTACTAAAGCTGTACATGCCGTTTGGTGCATCGGTCATCATTAGATACTGCCCATGATAAGGAACACACACAAACATACATCTTTCCAATATTTATAACAGTTCTGGAATTGATTTTAAAGGTAGTTTGATTTTTAACTATAGGAATAGTGCTGATTGGCGCACATTTAGCCATTTAAAAAGAAAATAAAGATGGCAGAATTGTTCTGCTGTTGAAAGTTTAGCTTAAGAGCTAAAATGACTTGAAATGAAAGCAGTTGCAATCTAGGTCAAGTCAGTTTTACCAACTTCCCACTGTGCATGGCACTGGAGAAGTAGCGGCTAGTTAAAAGGACCCCCACCCTCCCATTACATTTGCATAGAGCAGGAGCACAACACCAGCCATGGCCTTCGAACTCCCCCCAGCCCTAGCTGGAACGGCCAATGGCCTAAGACGATGCAATTTCGAATCCAACAATATCTGGCTGGCCACAGGTTCCCCATCCCTGGCATCGATTGGACTGAGCCAAATGCTATGACAGAGCTAGGCAGCAAGTCATGCTGTAGGAAATTTATAAAATGAAAGAGCTCAATAAAGTGGTCAACCTAAACTTGACTTCAAGGGCTCAAAACTGATCTCAGCCCTGTTCAATACAAGGTTTAACCCATCCTGGTGGGAAGACAGGGTAGGTATGTCAGAAGCCTAACACAGCACTCCTATGCGAGGGCCACAACAGGTTTATGTTAAATGCATGCATGCATTTAATGTGTCGTATTTTCAATCACGTAATTTTAATCATTTTGTACTGTTTTTATGGTGTCTTATTGTATATGCTACTGTACACCACCATGCTATATGGTATGAACTGGTGGCATATAAATACTTTTATAAAAAAGCAAATCTACATTTTTCCTTTAATAGCAGCAGTAAGGGGTGGGGGAGAATTTTTAGCAGGGCCACAGCACAGAGGGAAATGCCACAGTCTCGGCCTTGCAACTAAGACATTCGTGTATATGATGCAACATCTGTTTTGTCTTAGTCACCTTCCTTGGGCCCCTGAGTCTGTAAGCAGCTGCCTCAGCCTTTAAAATGAAGAACTGTGGCCCTCTCATACTGCCATCTGTTACTTTCTACTGGATGTGCATTATTAGACCAGAAATGCTGGTTGCCGTTATTGGCACAGGTGCTGCAGAAATGAGTTTGCTTATGGCCAATACTAAAACCGGCAAACACTCATGAAATGCAGATCACAGGCGTATAGCGAACAGCCTCCTACCTGGTCAGTTTTATTGTTTTCCTGAAATCATTTGTAATTGGAGCCTTGTAGCCTCCTTTCCTCAATAAGGAATCTATGGTCTGAATATGGTCCCATCCTGTTGAGATTCATCAAGAGAAAAAAAAAGTATGAGAAAACAGACATCAAAAACCGTATTGCAAAGCATAACTACTGAGGGTCATTACCTAGACTTTGGATGCTAATCACATGGGCATGCAGATACTCTCACTTAGAAATATGCCCCTGCCAGAAGAAATGAGACTTATGAAGAGTTGCCCAGTGGGTAATTATAAGGCACACACAGCTCTGCTTTCTAGAGTTTGTTTTTAAAAGAAGAAATCAGCTGCCATGTAGGCATAAAGAGCTACATAAAAACACTTGGAACTGAGGTTTCTAATAGCAGTATTGCATGTCTGTTGGTTGAAACATGGCCCCAGAAAAGGTAAAAAAACCCACAGCCTTCAAACCACAGCGCCAAAATAGCGAAATGTCACCATCAATGCCACACAGTGAGAGCCAGTGTAGTGTAAAAGCTAGAGCAGGGATGTTGGACTCCAACTCCCACCAGCTCAAGCCAGCATGGCCAATGGCCAGGGATAATGGGGATTGGAGTCCAGCCACACTTAGAGGGCAAAGGACTTCCACCCACAAGCTACAGAGTGTTGGACTACAACAAGACCGACCCAGGTTCACTTTCTCAATCACTTCTGAAGTTCCTGGGTGATTTTGGGTCTGTCACTACCCTTCTGAGACAGAGTTGTTGAGGAGAATAAAGGCAGTGAGGGGGCTGTGTGTGTCTCCAGAGCTCCCTGGAGGAAGAACAGGATAAAAATGTAGTAAATAAAAAGCAAAAGCTCCCGTTTCCTATTTCATGTTTATATTGCAAATGACCACTTGATAATAACTATGGCTTAGAAGCACCCTACTTCAAAGGTCCTTAAAATGAAACATAGTTCACATCACCATAAAATGATGAAGAGCAAATATGTGACTTACATTTTATCAAAGAAGCTGTGTCATAGCAATGCACAAAAAATAAATGTTATTTGCAAAGAGCAATCGGCACAACTGTTTGCTCAACCCTTGTCTGTGCCCACAGTGCTTGTGAATAGGTGGTTGCACAGTAGCGGCACTTGATGGATTCAGACAGAGAACAGTTTTTTTCACACCGGTTGAATATGCCTTGTAAATCTAGTGAGCCTCTCAAGAGACCTTTGCAGTGTCTCAAAAGATGCAGATGTATAAAGACAAAGGATGAACAATGATCCCACCTGTCACTGGGTCTACTCTGGGTGGTATTCAATGTCATTCCTACTCAAGAGTAGACCCAATGAAGTTAATAGACATGACTAACTTAGGTTCATTAATTTCAGTGGGTCTTCTCTGTGTAGGATTTGGTTGAATACAACCCTCTGAGTGTGACTAACAGAGGATACAGCCCAATGAGATGCTGCCAATGACAGTCCTCCTTGGTGTACTTTGAAAAACTCAAAACCCCTGTAGAGAGATACACAAAACGTGTAGCTAATGCAATAAAAGCAGTACTACCACAATGAAAACAACAGCAGCTAGAAGAGAGAATCTTGGGGGGGGGTATAGATTAGCAGCTTCATTTCATGGCAATGACAAAGTTCACAGAGCTTTCCCACGTGAGGAGCCAATGGGCCTGTGCCTTTGTTATACCATGGAGCACGACAGGGCTGCTAACAGACAGGCTGCCTTATATTGTGGAATTAGATGGGAGCCCTGATTACTGTATGGTTTTCATGAAGATAGGAAGAGGATCAGAGTCATACACAAGGGTGGTCCTTACTGGCATTTATAGTCCAAAACTCAACTGATTTTCACTCTTAACCATTAATGCAAACTTTACTGGGTTTTTACCACAGAGATGCCAAGGGATAAAGTGACACTGCTCTGCGCTAGCAGACAATCATGGTAGCTTTCAATTTAATACTGGAAGCTGAGGCTGCATGCCACTTTAGTCTGTTCACATCTTGATAGTGGCTTTTATGCCATTTTTACTAATGGTCTTACGGGGATTCCACACATCCCACGGCAGCAAACCCAAGTTAGTGTGTGATCTGTTGTACACCTGACAGGGCATATCCAATCAATTCTGGCTCTCTGACCTACATGATACACATCTTTTCCAGTAACTTTCATTCACACATTGCATTTTTAGAAACCCATTTTTCTAATAAAAAAAACATAATGGGTTGTATTACCCATTATGTCCTACTCAGAAAAGACCCACTTAATTTAATGAACCTAAGTTAATCATGTCTATTATTTAAATTTTTTTTTTAAGTGTTTTTAAATTTGTATATTTGTGTATTTGTTCTTAATGTTTTTAATTGTTGTAAACTGCCCAGAGAGCTTCGGCTATGGGGTGGTATACAAATGTAATAAATAATAAATAATATTAATTTCAGTAGTTCTACTCTGAGTAGGACTAGGACTGAATGTGCGAAGCGACAATGGAGGCAAAAATCTCAAACGGCTTTATCTCCTCCAAATAGTACCAAATCAAAGTACATACAGATGAAATATCAACTGTGGCAGCAGGACATAAGGAACATTACAGCAGTGATGAATAATCATCATCCCATCACTCACTGAAAAGAGTTTTCCACATTGCTGAGGTTAGCCGTGTGCAGCAAAAAGGCAGTTTTTTGTTACCATGACTATGTGGGCTTTATTCCACATTTGGCATGTTAGTGATCTTGATGCTCAGTTAGCTTATTATAGCATACTGCTAGATTGCTGCAATTTATGGAAGCATTCCCAAACAAGGGGATTAGGATTGCGTCCAGGTAAGTCATAGAGCCACTGAAATCAATGGACTTGGCTAACTGAAGTCCATTAATTTCAATAGGTCTACTCTGAGTATGACTTAGTTGGATACAACCCTTATTTTCTATTGATACATAAGTGGCATTTAAAGAAGAGTCGTCCCTTACAATTAAAGTATCGCTCCATCATCTGACATCAGCGCAAGGTCAAATATTGCATTTTAAGTTGCTAGGTATGTTTAAATTCTTCACCAGATCATATGAGATAAAGTGCAACAATGACCTTGCTCCTTTGCAACCTCCGGTAAGTAGGTGGCGGTGCGTTTTGATCCTTTTTCATTGATGAATTCTATTCTAATGCCATGTACACCCACCTGAAAGAAATGGGCAGTTTTATTAGTACATTTAAAAATGAAAACATAGAGATTGTTAGAAATATAAAACTCAAAAAGTCAATTCTGATTATTATTATTTTTAAAAGGTCCTCCCAATTTTTGACCTGATTTACTCTTCTAGGTTTTTTAAAAGTCACATTAATTTAGCCTCTCCTGAATGCGAAGCCAAGGGGAAGGAAACCTATCCTTCACTTAGGATGCAAGGAATCTGTCAGCATCTTCCACTGAATCCAAGAAAAGGCCAGAAGCAGTTCATTCCAAATGGGTGGTATTCCATGTCAGTCCTACTCACAGTAAACCCACTGAAGTTAATAGACATGACGAACTTTGGTTCATTAATTTCCATGGCTACACTCTGAGTAGGACTTAGCTGAATACAATCGAATGTCTCTTTTGTGAACACATCTGTTGTCCAAAAGTGATGGAGCATTCTTATAATACCAAACATAGGATACATCAGCTGTCAGTGTCCAGGTGAAGCAGCTATTTTATGTGATACGTAAGACTTACCAAAGACACAAGGACTAACACAGCTAACTCCATTTCAACCAACAGGCAAACGGCTTGATATGGACTGGAAAGCCTAATGATGAAAGGCTCTGTGAGGTACCCTCTGAGCCCTTCCATGCTATTACTCTCTCACTTATTCCAAGTGGCTTGAAAGATATCCAAATTGCTCATGCAAACCAGAACCCCCAAACAGAGAGCTATACAACTGGTGCAAGATAACATTTCTGTGAGGTTAGGCAGGAGACATGCAGTAATTATGAATCATCTGGAGATCTGGATTCCACAGTGCACGAAAGGCTTTGAAACATTAGCCATTTTCAGTTTATCTAGGAAGAACTGAGCTTTTCAATGCAATACCCACTTTTCCTTGGAAAACATACTTGATGGCAACACTGAGAAATTAAACATGGTTGTTCCTAGTTAGCAGGAAATAATGTGATGACTCTTCTCTGCTAAAAACTAACCTGAAAACATTTATTGTTTCATAAAGCTAGCACACATACAAAGTCTCATTTGGAATATATTTTTTGTTAATATCCAACTTTTTTAAAAAAAAAAATGCTGTTTTGGAGCAGTTAAGTGTGAAACTTGATCCAGTAGTCTCAGACAAGTAATAACTGAATCCTAGTATACAAGCTATATAGTCTTTAGGAAAAAGTAACAATTATAATGTTAAATTGGGCTTACTAATAGATTGACGGGGGGGGGGAGGCCAGATTACACAACCCCCTCCCACAAGTTTTCTCTACGGCTGCTTAGATTCGTGCAATGGAATAGTAAGGCTCAAAAAAGGCCCACCCAGTCAGCAGAGCCAGGTATAGTTCAACATGCAATACAAAGTCAAGATTATCCCCAGCTTCACATCATCATCATGGGAATAGGAAGGAGCATTCTTGTTGGTAACCCTTGAAAAGTCTAACTCATAGCGCATTAACATTCACTGAACTTCCCAATACAAATTCATTTAGAATAAACAAATGATTTAAGGTCAGTTCATACATGCAAGTCAGCCATTTTCTTCTCTGTGCAAACCCTGCCTTTGGTCCCTAGGGGTGAGATAGCATGGAGAAACCCTTGTCATGAAATTGGTTGTAAACAGATACTAGGAGCATAGCAGAGAGATCATAGGCTCTCATGGTTGTGGAACTTGCTGAGGGCGACGTCTGTGTATAGGTGTATCTACATGAAGTTCCTCCACGCAATGCTGTACTCAGAGATATTGTATTAAGGAGGGAAATGGATGATGTGCTTTAACGAACTGGCCTTGGTCTGGTCACTGTCTGCCATGACAAACAATGAATAAAAGAGGCCTGTAATAAAAAGATACACTACAGGAATATCCCGCTATACGGACCTTCACTTAAAGTACACTCACTTTTACAGACATACTCCATACTCCACCATGCCCGTTTTAGTAAACTTGCTTCACATTTACGGACACTTAACGGTGCGTGGGGGTGGAAATAGACGCGATCGCGCCACCGCAAATCAGCTAGGAGGCGTGATCGCAATCAGCTGGGAGGCGCGGCAGCTCAGCAGCAGAGGCTTTAGCGCGGGGCTTTGAGGCTCTGCATGAAGAAGAGGTAAAAAAAGTATAAAAAGGTAGCGCTTCACTTTAAGGACATTTTCAGTTTACGTACTCGCTCTGGTCCCATTGAGTATGTTAATGCGAGGTATTCCTGTATTGCAGCTGTACAATGTAAATACCATCAAGAGGCTTGTTCATACATTTGTGCTGAGTTGGTCCATCTCTGAAGTGTTTTCAACTGACTTCCATTCCCTAGGATAGCCTAGGTTAATTTGCACAAACGTTTGGGATGGAGATTTGCACTCAGCTCTGAAATGAAGCACAGCATTTCTGATATAGCTGCTGGAAATGTGGCATGGAGAGGTGGCAGACAGGCCAGCCAACCAATCAGGGTTAATCGTGTGGGGGGGAGAGCAGGTGAAGAATGCAAGCTAATTTCTAAAACCAGAGCTTGGAAAAGTTACTTTTTTGAACTACAACTCCCATCAGCCCAATCCAATGGCCATGCTGGCTGGGGCTGATGGGAATTGTAGTTCAAAAAGGTAACTTTTCCAAGCTCTGTCTAAAACTGATGAATGATTCAATTGAAAAGAAGTTTCTGACCAAGTTTATGAAGATACAGCTAATTAGGATTCTACACAGGAGGAGCTAGTCTTCAATGGGACTTTCACAGTTTCCCATTTATATCTTCACAGCCCCTAGAAAAACAAATAATCAGACCAACTACCTGAGGATACAATTGTGCTAACGATATGATACTGTGCTTGGACACCTAAGACATCCACTCAACTTGCCTGGAAAGGGAGAAGCTGACATTTGGGTTGTTGAAGAGTGGAGGGGAAAAAACCACTTGGAACAGATGAAAGGTGCCCGTCTTCAGACACTTGCTGTTTGACAAACCTACCACCATGTTTTTTTAGGATGCTACAAAATGACTAGTGTTCTGCTTTTGTTTGTGTCCTAAGATATGCCTCAGGATATTTGATATTTTCTGTAAGGTGATGCAAAAATGCCAGCGCTTTGTGAACATGATTCCAAATCATGATTATTATGATCATCAGCTTGGTCTATATTGTAATAGTGCATTAGACTATGAGTGTCCTGGTACAGACACAATGCTAAACCAGTTTAATGTTAAGTGCATGCGTCTGCTGTTTGTTGCTTTGTCCAAACCACAAACTGGGGTTAGTTTTAATTACGGACTATGTGAACAAGCCAGGACAAAACCATGGTTTGGTCTTGGCTAGTTCAGACAAACCCTAGTTTAAACAAACTACAGATTGGGTGAAACTACTAACTGTGATTAGTTTAAAATAGAAACAGATACTTCTGATCTCCAGGTACTGGAACTGGAGAGTGCATGAGCTGAAGGCTCATTCATGTAGTGCAGGGATGAGCAACGTGTGGCCCTTCAGATGTTGTTGGACTATACTCCCATCACCCCTGACCATTGGCCATGCTGGATGGGGTTGATGGGAGCCAAAGTCCAACACCATCTAGAGGGCTGTAGGTTCCCTATCCCAGGTGTAGCACTCGCTTACAGTTTAATGTTATACCCAAACATTACCTGCAAATTGTTTCAGCTTTCTAAGTCTTGTGGGATGAGGGTATTTGAAGGGCTACCTATTCCTGAATGAGCCTGCCTATTTAATAAGATAAACTTGGAAGGCTGGGCTCTGGTTGCCAATTCAGTAGTATGTCAGTGGGGTGAGGGATTTGGCTGAGGGCCAAGGGGAGATAAGGGAAGGGGACATTGGGCTTAAACCCAATGAATGATACCTACAATTCCTGGAAAGGGTGGGGCACTGGATGTCCCTTTGCAGGGAGGTGAGGAGGGTGGATACCAGAGATAGGTACTTTTGATAGTGGAGCCTCAGCTATGAAATCCTCCACATTTCACCTAGTGCCTGATTTGACCTTCCATTTGGCTTTCTGTGGAAATGTGAGGGTCACATGTTGGTGTTAATGCATGGAACAACCACATGTTCATGCATTTTCCTGTGATGCCTTCACCATCACTTTCTATCAGATATTTATTTATTTATTTATTTATTTATTTAATTAATTAATTAAATAAATTTATATACCGCCCTAAGCCCGAAGGCTCTCTGGGCGGTGTACAAAAAGATAAAAAACAAGCAATATATAAATACAATAAATACAATAAATCAAGAAAACAAAACAAACAAACAATGTGGGCAATGTAGAAATATTTTACTAAGCACTGCTTGGCATGCAGACCAGATTCTGTGGAAATGACCAGGAGAAACTGTTACATTTCAATCACAATTTTTGCCTATCATATTCTTGGAAAATGCAGAAGAATTCACGCTCTGTGCTCCCCCCATAGGACAGGAAGCAATGGGTTTAAGCCACAAGAAGGTAGATTTAGGTTAAATGTGAAAATAGCCTTTTTGAAATATTACAGCATTTCAACATTGGGAGGCAGTGGAGTCTTTTGTCTTGGAGGCTTCCAAAAAAAAAGACAGAGGATATTAGTAGGCACAGAATAGGACTGGGAACTGATTGAGTAAGTCGACAACTGGGTCCAGACACATCAGCATCCACTTTCCTGGCAGCCTATGGAGACTAAGAATGGCTTCCAAGCGCCAAGGCAGGAAAGCTTCCGTAAAATGGCAATGGTACAGGGAGGGGCAAAATCCCATCTTCTATCTTTCTATATAGGACTATATAGAAGGCAGCTCGCAATATCAAAAATGCAAAAGCCAATAAAATGGCATATTAAATAATGCAAAGAGTGTAAAATAATTGAATAAAATAAAGATCTGAAAGTAGTGATAGGCTAAAGGCAGATTGAGAGGGCCTGTCCTGAGGATGTCCCAGAGAGGATCAAAGCTGTTTTCAAAGCCTGCCTAAAGGCAGGCAGTGAAGGGTCCTGCTGTAGCTCTCTTGGGAGACCACTCTGCATATGGGTGCCAAAACAGAAAAAGCCCCTCTGTCTTGTACACACACCTGACAGCTGAAGTAGAATTAAATTCATGAGCAACTCCATATAGGAGAAGACGATCCTAAGATACCATGGTCCCAAAACATTTACTGAGCCTGGAAAGAACTAGCAACCCATCATGCTTGTAAAGGATTGGCCTCACTTGATCGGATTTCGAGTGGTCCCAGACAGAACCTTGGTAGATATATTTTGGACCTGTTGCAGTTTCTGGGCTGTCTTCGAGGGCAAACCCATGTAAAGTGAATTACAGTAATCCATCCTAAAAAAGCCATTACAGCATGAGGAACAGAGCCTAGGTCCAACTTTTCCAGGAAGAGCACAGCTGGCATACCAGACGGTATTGGTAAGAGGCACACCTAGCCACGGTGATCCAAGGCAGGGCAATAGCTATTCAAACTGGATGGGTGAAGCAATGGTTTTGTCCCGTCCAGAGCCGAAAGAATGAGGCTGGAGTGTGTGTGCAAGTAAATCTCATTTTATTAGAGTAATGGATACATCAAAGGCATTGCGCTTCATAGGAAACCCTACGCTAACTCACTAGAGTCTCTAACTATACTCTAGACATGCTCTGCAGCATGTGAAGGAAGTTGACTCAACGACCCCCCACTGGGAGCGGCAGGCTTATATAGGAAATGTTTTTGAACGTAATCTCTGACTCCTTCGTAATTCCTGTCCTTGCCCTGTCCGTTTCTCGCGGCGACGGGAACGAGGAGACAGGGGATGCGCATCCAACGGCTCACTTGAAGACACCTGCTCCTGAGCAACGGGCTTAAGGTCAGGGGGCGGTGCCACACTGGAATCCTCCTGGGAATTGCTTGGTAAAGGAGGAGCTGGCACTGTCTCTGAAGCTTCCCCCCACAAGTCCTCTGCATCAACTGGGGGCGGTGCGCTCAGCTCCTCGGAAAGGGCGTTACTCGTGGGAACTGGCTGGAGAGCAGGCTGCCCCCCTCCCGCACGATCCTGCTCAGACACAACAATCCCCAACTCTGCTTCTTCTGGCTGCGGAGGCGCCTGAAACTCATGCCTCCCCCCTTCCTGTCCCTTCTGAGTTGGCAGCAGCGCAACATCATCCCCCCCTCCATGCTTTAACCCTTCCCACCCCTGAGGTCTAGGTTTCTCTGGATAAGCCTCATGGAATTCTCTCACCAAAGTCGAAGCGTGCACATTCTCCTCTGTTTCCCAGGAACGTTCAGTTGGATCGTACCCCTTCCAATGAATCAGGTACTGAAGACGCCCTTGGCGTTTTCGCGAGTCCAAAATCTGTTCTACTTCGTATTCCTCCTCCCCCTCTACCAACGCCGGCAGTGCGGGCTCCACTCGCGGACGGTGAGGGTCGGGGGCAGCGTCCTTGGTCAACAATGCCCTGTGGAAGACTGGGTGCATCTTGAAGGTGGGCGGCAATTTTAGTCTGTAAGCCACGGGGTTACCAACTCAAAGGGCCCTACACACCGATCCTGCAGCTTACGACACTGGCCAGGCATAGCTAGGAAACGTGTAGAGAGCCAGACCTGGTCTCCCACTCGTATGAGGTCCCCCTCTCTCCGATGCTGGTCAGCTGCGCGTTTGTAATCTGCTTTGGCCTGTTCTAGTTGCTCTTGGAGTAGCTGTTGCATAGCGTGAAGTTCCTGCAAGTAATCCTCAGCGGCTGGGACTGAGAGACTGTCTTTTGGGGCAGGGAAGGCTCGGGGGTGGTAGCCAAAATTGGCGAAGAAAGGACATCTGTTGCATGTGCGAATGCACAGCATTATTATAGGCAAATTCTGCTAAATGCAGGTAGGACATCCAGTTGTCCTGCTGATACCCCACAAAACAACGTAAATATTGTTGCAACACTGCGTTGACCCTCTCGGACTGCCCATCCGTTTGGTGATGATGGGCAGACGACAGTCTGAGCTCACTTTGCAGCAACTTCCACAACGCTTGCCAAAAACGCGAGGTGAATTGTGTGACCCGATTGGAAACCAGGCTGTTTGGCAGACCGTGCAGCTGATACACATTTTGCACGTACAACTTGGCAGTGTCTTGAGCGCTTGGGAGCCCTGCGCACGGATTGAAGTGAGCCATTTTCGAGAAGGCATCAACGACCACCAAAACTGTGGTTTTCCCCTGCGAAGGTGGAAGGTCTGTTATAAAATCCATAGTAATCATTCGCCAAGGTCCTCCTGGAGTAGGAAGGGGTTCCAGTAGCCCCGGTGGCTTCCCAGTGGCATGTTTAGCCCTCATGCAAGTGGGGCAAGAGCGAACGTAATGCTCTACGTCCTTCTTCACCTTGGGCCACCAGAACTCCCGAGTGACAGCTTGAATGGTCTTAAAAACCCCAAAGTGGCCTGCCGTGGGGGCGTCATGGCACTGACATAGTACCCTCACTCAGTTCTCCGGGGGGCACATAAACAGCTTCCTGATGGTGCAGTATGCCATCCTTCCATATAAGGTCCTTCTGTTCTGCCTGGGGTGATGCGCCCTCTTCGACCCGCTGCTCCTGCACGAAAGGGTCCTGTTGTTGCGCTTCACACACTTCAGCTTCCCAAGAATCTTGGCAGGCCCCTACTACTCCCCGCTCGGGAGGGATTATGTACTGTAACGGTCTTGGGGTGGGATCCCTCAGAAATTCTGGCTTCCTTGAGAGGGCATCAGCCCGCTTATTCTGTGCTTGGGAGATATAATGAATTTTGAAATGGAACCGTGCGAAGAACTGAGCCCAGCGCACTTGCCTCTAATTGAGTTTATGGGCGGTATGAAGACTCTCTAGATTACGATGGTCCGTGCGCACCTCAATTTCATGCTGCGCCCTTTCCAGATGGCGTCTCCAGGCTTCAAAGGCATCTCTAATGGCTAATAGCTCCTTTTCCCACACAGTGTAGTTTTGTTCAGAGTCGGTTAACTTTCTGGAAAAGTAGGCACAAGGCATCAGTTCTCCCCCTTTCTGGGCCGGTTGCAAAAGAACCCCTCCGATCGTGACGTCCGACGCATCCGTCTCTACCACAAAAGGGAGCGCTGCGTCGGCATGCTGTAGTATGGGTTCGGTAGCAAACCTTCGCTTCAGGCTCTCGAAAGCCTCTTGTGCAGCTTCTGTCCATTGGAAAGGTCCTGAGCCCTTCAGGCAATCTGTCTGATGGGAGTAGTTGGCTATGAAACGATGGTAGTAATTCGCAAAGCCCAAGAAGCGTTGCAAATCCTTCTTGGTCTTGGGGGGTTGCCACGTGAGTACACAATGGACTTTTTCTGGGTCCATTTCTACTCCTGCTGGAGAGATCCGATACCCCAGAAAGTCCAACGTGGTTAGGTCAAACCCACACTTTTCCAGCTTCGCGTAAAGACGGTGTTCCCGTAACTTCTGCAGCACTGCACGCACATGCGAGTCGTGTTCCTCGGGAGTATTTGAATAAATCAGGATATCATCCAAATACACTATCATAAAGCAGTCCACAAAGTCCCGAAAGATGTCATTCATAAAATTTTGGAAGACTCCAGGTGCTCCCGACAACCCGTATGGCATCACCAAATACTCAAACTGACCGTAACGGGTCTTAAACGCAGTCTTCCATTCATGACCTGCCTTAATCCTCACCAAGTTGTAAGCTCCTCTCAAGCCCAGTTCCGTGAAAATTTTGGCGGAACGCAACCTCTCCAACATTTCCCTAATGAGCAGCAGCGGGTAACTATTGGGGATAGTGAGCTGGTTTAGGGCTCGATAATCATTACAGGGACGGAGCTCCCCCCCTTTTTCTTCATAAACAGCAGGGGTGCACCAGCTGGGGACTGTGAAGGGCAAATGAAGCCTTTCTTCAAATTGGCATCCAGAAACTCCCTTAACGCTGGTTCAGATAGAGAGTAGATCCGCCCGGCGGGGATGCGTGCCCCAGGCACCAAATCAATGGCACAATCATAGGGCCGGTGAGGAGGGAGTTGCTCCGCTTCCTTTTTATCGAAGATGTCCCGAAAACTCCCATACTTGGTGGGCAAAATTATCTCCCTTGGGGGAGACGCCCCTGCCAACACCTGTGGCTCCTCTTCAGGCTGGCAATGTTGATGGCAGTACTTGGAGGTAAAAACCACCACAGTTTCATCCCAAAAGATTGTGGGGTTGTGCCTAACCAGCCAAGGCATACCCAACACCACCGGGAAACGCGGCAAGAACGCCACATAGAATGACAGGTCTTCCCGATGCCCAGGGACCTTCACTTCCACGGACTCAGTCACCCGAGTCACCCCCCCAGACTTCAGAGGCCGGCCATCTATAGTTTCCACTGCCAACGGCTGACTCAGTTCTCTTGTGTGAATAGCGTGGTGTAGCGTCAACTCTCGGTCTATGAAACAAGAGGATGCTCCGCTGTCGATCATAGCCTTGGCTGAGAAGCTCTCGCCTGAGGATAGGGTGATGCGAATGGGGAACAGAAGGGCCCCTTGGGAGGGAAGGGGTCGTAACGGAGGCTCAGTGTCTGTAGCACCCCCCAACTCTCTAGCCTCTACGAGAGCTGGGATGTGAAGTTTTCCAGCGGCTGGGATCTTCCGGTTTTGGCTGCACAATTTCTGGCGAGGTGTCCAGACTTCCCGCAATAGAGACACAGTCCTTCCCTCCGGCGTCTTTCCCTCTCCTCCTCTGTCAATCGCGGTCTAGCCCCCCCCAATCTGCATGGGCTCCTCTCCCAAGACAGTAGGGATGCCAGGATTGGGCACGGGGCGGGCACGGGGCAGCACAGCAGCAACCTGACTCCGTGAAGGCTCCATTCTTCGCTCCAACTTTCTTCCTTCTAAGTGGCTGTCTATCTGCAAACTCAGTTGAATCAAACCCCTCAGTGAGTCGGGGTGTGTGGAGCGCGCCAGTTCATCCAACACTTCTGGACTCAGTCCATATCTGTAGAAGTACATCAAGGCTGGGTCATTGTACTCCGTCTCCTGAGACAAAACACGAAAAGCATTCGTGTATTGCCCTACAGACCCCCTTCCCTGTCTCAGGGTCCCTAACTGGCGGGCAACCGTCTCCTTCCTCTGGGGGTCTCGGAACATGTCCCCCATCGCATTCTTGAAGGCGTCAAACTGGCGCAATATCTGGTCGTTGCGAATCAAATACGGGGTGGCCCATTTTGCCGCTTCCCCTTCCAATAAACTGATGATGAACGCCACCTTCGCGTCATCAGTTGGGAACTCAGCTCTGCGCACTTGAACGTATAACTCACATTGGGCTAGAAACGTGGCAAACTGTACACTCTGGCCCCCGTATCGCACGGGGAGCCCCACTGGAGATTTCACAGGGGCTGCCACCCTGGGGGGGCGCAGCCTGGACTTGGGCGACCAAGGCATGGAGATTCTGGTTATCCACTTGCAAGGCTTGCATTGCGGCTCTGAGGTTTTGGTTCTCGGCTTGTAGGGCTTGCATAGTCACTCGGAGGTTCTGGATCTCGGCATACAAAGCTTCCATGGTGATAGGTACTCCCCCTCTTGCTCCGTTCTGGTCCATGTCATCCGCCATGGGAACAGGCTCGAGTAGGTATGGTGGTTGAGTCAATCTGTCCCATCCAGAGCCGAAAGAACGAGGCTGGAGTGTATGTGCAAGTAAATCTCGTTTATTAGAGTAATGGATACATCAAAGGCATTGCGCTTCATAGGAAACCCTACACTAACTCACTAGAGTCTCTAACTATACTCAATATATCAGTGTCTGACACACCTAACCCTGACTGGGCAAATTTAAATAGCCAAGATAGGCACAGGTCATGAGCACATAAGGATAGGTCACAACTCTTCCAAACATTTTGTCCACATATCAGATTGCACAAACTGAAAAGTATCCATAGAAAGCAGAGACCTAGAGACAACTGATAAGTATTCTGCTAAAACTTACTAAGCTATAACTATGGCATCCAAGTAGGAGTGGCTATATAAAGAAATATACATGCAAATTAGTCACAGCAGGTCTCTGAAGAATCCCCTTTCATGGGCAGATCTAAAAAGCCTATATCTGGCAAAGCTCCTCTAGACAGTACTGAGCAGACACAACGGTGACTTTGATGCCAGCATAGGCTCTTACCTGTGCATGGTCGGATTTGGCCCGAATCTGTCGCCCCATATGCTCTAGTCATCATCCTTCTCATTTCACTGAACCCACTCCTCAGAAAACCAAGGAGATGGTCCAACTCTACAAGACAGGAGAGGACGTATGGTTGCAATTATGTCGACAGCCTATGCTACTTCCACATTCTAGAGATCAATCAGGGCGCTGATTGGACAGTTAATCAGATTAGCTGGAAAATCCCCAAGAGATATCAGGAAACCATTAGAAGACTCATAAAACTCTGGGAGCAAACCATCCTAAAAGGTTCCCCCACCCCTTCAGAAGTCAGATAAATCTGATAAACCTAAATCTCATCAGATAGTGATAGATCCAGAGAGCTGCAGCTGTAACAATGCAATCTATTCCTTCCCATTAGAAGCTGGATTTGATAAATAATTTTGATGAGTAAAGGTGGGAACAAAGACTCAAATGGAAAGGGCATCATATACCCCATCCCACCCGTGACCACCCCAGTAAAAAGAGAGCTTATTGTTCTCTTATCCACAAAGATTTCACTCTCAAATACCTGATAAATGAATGCATAAAATGTGACTAGATCAAAAAATTCTAATTACTTTCAGCTTCTACCATCAATGAGCTACATCAAAAGAAACTTTTCAGGAAATTTGACAGGTTCTGATAACGCATTTCATATCCAACATGAGAAATTAATTTTCAGAAGTCATTCAAAAGGGCAGGCCAGTTCTGATACTGTTTTGCTTTCAGATGAAAGCTTTTGAAAACGAGTTCTACAGGCGCACAGCTTGTGAGCTTTCTGCAACAGGAATCGTGTTCATAGTAAAGACACTGGAAGAGGTACAGTAATCCAAACCTTCCCCAACCTGGCACCCCTACAACTCCCATAAGCTCCAGCAAGCACAGTTGTAATCCAAAACATCTAGGAAAGGTTACAGCAGAAGAACAACCATCCCTCAGCATTTTGCCCTTCCTTTTCCTCTGCCTATTTCTGCAGCTTAGACTTTCGGGACGGGGCTTGAGAATAACACATTGGAATCGTCAGCATGACTGCAAGAGAGTTATAAAAAGCCTCAGAAATAATTCAACAGGAATTTGAAGCATGAAAAGGTTTCTCGACTGACCACCCTGGAGTAGCCCTAATATCTGAGATGGTCCACCCAATTCCTACAATTCCACCACTATCACCCGTGCGCAAGTGGTAATTGTCATACACATGCTGCCCTCTCTATGTGAGAGCTGTTTCAGGTTTCCAGCCCAGCCATTATTTTGTGGTTGCCACCAACGTTTCCCTTCCAGAACTCCTGTGGCACGTGCAGAGAACCTGGGGGATGAGAGAGGTGTTTGCCCTTGCATTAGGTCCTTGAAGAAGGTACAACCTGAAGTTTGCTGCAGCTGTCATCTGCAAAAGCCCAGTGGGAGAGGAGAGAAACTACTCCATTCCTTCCCCAAGTTGCTCATGGAGGACAGGAGAGGTGCCTCTCCTCCCATAACCCGGGCGTTTGCAAAGTGTTAGCAAAACATGTATCAGAGAGGAAGCCCTCTCTCCCTATTTCCTCCCAGAAGTTTTCTGCGGAGAGATACTTTTGCAGGACCTTTGCTGGAAGTTCCGGTCAGGCTGGGGAGGTAAGTTCCTCTTTTAATTTTCAACATAGGAAGAAAAAAATCTCCTCGTTCTAATATCTACATTTCAGATATTGTGAACAGACTATAGTAGGCATCTTAAGAAAAAGAGTACCATTCAAAATGTCTGAATCAACCTATTCCAAACTGCTCTTGGAAGCAACTGGACTCTGCACACTTTATCAACTATTACACCCACCAAGAAAGAAAAAGAAAAGGCAACTGCTTCCTCTCTTTGTGTGAATGTAAAAAGTCACTCAAGTTTTATTCTGCTGGCATCTGATGTCCCATCATCTATGGGAAAAATGGTGACAACCGGCAATGGAAATGCTCCCAATCTAAAGCAAATTTTATCCATGGCTGGCTGGATTAAAATTATATTACTGCTAAATGGCATGATTCTAAGCCCAGCCTTCCCCAAGATGATGTCCTCCAGAAATTTTGTTCCCAGCCAGAATTGGAGTTGTAGTCGAAAACATCTGGAAGGCACCAGGCTTGGGTAGACTGCCTTACCCCTACTCTCAGATCATCTAAGCTGGCTCCACTTGTTGCACAATTAATCCATGTCTACATTCTCTGATATATTTTTCCATTGAAATACATACATACTATATTTAAAAGCTATGCCAAAAGGGTGTGGTCTAGCAGGTGTGGTCAGGGGTTACTGAGCTAGTTTATCTGGCCTCTTTGACCTCTCAGATTTCATCATTTTATTTTCAGAGCCATAAGGGCTAGAAACTTGCTTTAAAACACACAACCTAAACCTGCAAACAGATTCTCAGGATGTGGAATTATCGATGCAACACAAAAAAAAATGGCACCTGGGCATCCCGGAACACTGCCTTTATTCATGATAGCTTTGAAAAATGCTGAAGGGCCAAATTTAGGATGAACCACTGCCAATGTTAGAGGAGAAATTTTATGCCATAGCCACCTTCTCCAACCTGATGCCCCCCAGACATTTTGGACCACAACTACCATCAGCTTAGGCCACCATGACCAATGGTGAGGGATAATGGGAGTTGTAATCCAAAGGCTGTAGTCGGTTGTGTGATTATCTGTAATAACTGAAACACGTGGGGGGGGGTCATGCAAGGATAGATATTAGTTACTGGTAACATGACCACCATTATGATGGGTGATGTGTATGTGTAGGGAAAGCTTACAGATTGCAAGGAGTGCTGGGTATGGAAGCGCATGTCTGTGTACTGTGCATGCAGAGACAATTTGCAGCCCTCCTCTGGGATTCCTGTTAAAGAGAGCTGAGGCACTCTGTCCTGGGGTGGAAAGCTAGACTTGCCCTCACTTCAAGAGCATCTCCAAGTTTGGCGCTCGGGAAGGGAGAGAAATTCACTTCATATTTATAGGCAAATCTATCACATTTGCGCATTCCAAAATAACATGAGAAATGAAACAGCCTTTCAAAATTTGCATTTATCCAAGTTTTGCAATGCAATTTTCCAGCCAAACAATGTTTACAAAAACACATATTTTATAGGAAAATGTGCATAAAAATCAGTATGCTAGGGAAAATAACATACAAAAATGCATTATGCTAGTATAAATGGTTTGTAAAAATGTGTACATCAGTCAAAACTGCATACAAAAATGTATTTAATAGGAAAAATTCACATGAAAATTCTGAATAATTTTCACGAGTATTTAAAAAATACTGCAAATGCTGCAGAGCTGAACTTAAGGTTGGAAAAATGAGAAAGGAGAGAACTGAAATTGACATATTTTCCCATCCCTATTTGGTACTCTACTTTTCCCTACAGGCAGCCACCATTTACTTACACAGAAGAAAATGAAGGGGTGCACTTGGGAGACACCAATGGGATGAAAGCAAAATCTGCTCTCTGCCTCAGGTGAGAATCAAGTGTGCTCCGTTCTGCATCACCTCATAATGGGCTTCAGTCTGTGTGACAAACCGGTCTGGAGAAATAGGGGCAGACACACTATACAGACCTTTTCTTCCAACCTACAATTCCAGCATTCTCCTTGGCCATGTACTTATAAGGGTACATGCTGCCCTGACTTCAAAGGGCTTCTTGCCTCGTGCTGCACTTGCACAAATGGCAATTTACATCCCGCAGTCTCTCTTCTTCAGGAGAATGCCTGGGATTTATTAACCCTACAAACCTACTTTTTTCACTCCCATCCTCCTCCATTTTTCTTTCCCTCACATTCCTCTGCTCTGAAGAATGCTCAACCGTCCTACACGGTTTTTTTTTTTTTTTAGAAAAAATTATCTCCCTTCTCCTCTCCTCTCCCTCCAACCACAGTTCCCCATTCCCAGCAGTAAATTCCTTTGTGTTTTTGGAGTGCATGTACACATGGTGCTTTACAAAAAGAATGAGAGGACAGGAACCTGTCCCAAGGAGCTTACAACCTAGAAAACATCACAAAAGAGACAACAGAACAAGAATACGTGATTAGTAGAATCACAAGCTCCCAAGCACGGATGGTAAGAAATTGTGTTAAATATGTCACAGCAGAGGCGGATTTTTAAGAGGAATTTGAATGAAATAAAAAAGGGGACATCTTGGAGGGAGTTCCGGACAATAAAAGGCAGCACGGAAGAAAGGGAGGAACATTTTGAGGGAGCAGGAAACCTTCAGGCAGCTGAGGGTGGCAGAGGTGGATGACCAAAGGTCACAGGCAGGAATGTGTTGGGATGTACAAGTGAGGCTGCGGTGGCAGTGCCAGAGCAAGAGCTTTGAAGGCCAGAGCAAGAAATTCAAGCAGGATCCAGGACAAAAAACCAATACATGTTATTTAAGGAGAGGCATCATGTGAGAGGGAGACCAAGGTGAAACAACGGAAAACCAGAGAGGAGACAACTGTAGTAGTCTAGGTGAGTGATGACCAGCAGGGACACGGAGAAAGTCCGGTATTTTTGCACTGTTATAAAAGGGAGAAGCAACACGACTTGGCAATGGATTGAAGGGGCACCGGGAGGAGACAAATAAAAAGCCAAAGTCATGAGGCTATCGTACATTATTTCCCTCTAGGGCCTATTTCTGCGCTCGCTTTCAACCTATGAGAAACACACACATAAAGCCAAAATTCATATGAGGACATCAGCTGATATTGTTTATGTACTTTTAGGAGCACTGTGTCCTAGGGCTGATATTAAGATATGAAATTAAATTAACACCTAAAGCCACATCATGTGCAGGTCGCTGTAGGCACATGGCTGGCCCAGGAAGGGTGACAAGTGTTTGGAATGAACTGTTGTACACCGCCCAGAGAGCTTTGCTATGGGCGGTATAAAAATTGAATTAAATAAATAAATAAAATAAATAAAACTGTGGCTGAAGGAGGCCTGTGAGAAGACCTTCTCCCTGCATCTTTATTCCCCCCAATTTCACTTTTGAGGGGACCTCTCCTGGCTAAATCTAACAGCCCCTTCTTGGCTCACATTCTTCATGACTGCTTGCCTCTGATGCCACAGATTGTACTACTGTCCTCGATCCTTTATCTCCTCTAGACCTTCACAGTATTTTATTTTCTGGTTCTCTCCCTCCCCCCCCTTAACTGAAAGACAGCGTGGGGTAGTGCAGTGGGTGGGGAGCCTCAGCATAGAGGGCCAAATACGGCCCTGAAGGCCTCTCTCTCTGGCCCTCAGAACTCTTCCCAGCTCACACCCCTCACTTGCCTTGACTTTGCACCCTGAATGCTTTCCTTTGGGTAGAACCTGCCCTTGATCTCTGATCAGGCCTCTTGTTTCCCTGGATGGAAGATGTGGGGTGGTGGTGAGCGTGTGTGTAGGAACTAGCTTATTGTACAAAGGCAAATTTTACATTTGTTACTCTGGCCACTTTTGCCTCTGGCCCTGCCCACCACTAGCATGTGGCCCTCAAAAGGCTGCTCAGGAGGGAATGTGACCCTTGGGCTGAAAAGGTCCCCCACCACTACCTCTGGTATGGGGGTTTGAGTGTTAACTAGGGAGATTTATGCTCAAATTCCTGCTCAGCCACAAAGCTTAATCGGGTTGCCTTGGGCCAGTTACCACCTCTGCCATAATACGGACACTGTGAGGATAAAAGAGGGCTTCAGATTGCTTTGAGCAATTTGAAGGAAGGAGGGGAAGAAAATGCAAGCCACCACTCTCTTTTCTGACTCCTTTATTTCTCTCATGCTCCCCTTAAGGGAGGGATGGGGAACCTGGTAGACTTCCCCCAGATGCTGTCAGACTCCAACTCCCATCAGCCCCAGCCAGCATGGCCAACGGCAGGCGTGAAGGGAGGTGTAGTCCAGCCGCATCTAAGTGGGCCACACCCTTGCCTTAAAGAGTCCATGTAGTGGGCTCAGCCTATACCTTGTGGCCTATCTCCCTCTCCATTCCTCCTCTTTTCCTAGGAGCCCGTGTAAAACAGCCGTTGCCTCAAGCAGACAAAGCTGGTCTCTTTCATCCTTCTGAACCATTTCCCCAACTTTGCCCTAAACATCTACAAGACTCGGTTCAGTTAAATTTAACAGGCATCTAGTACAAGGAATATCCAAATAAATCTGTTTGCCCACTCCTGCTATCTGTTATTTGCTTCAGCTGCCTGTGGATTAAAAGGCCCAACTCCACCAGTAAATCCCAGCTTCACACAGTGATTCTCTGACTTCCCAATAAAGAGCAGATTTTCTGTGAACTCAAATCCATGCCAACACCTCGGAGCTCCCCATCTTATTGTCTGCAGTGCTTTGTGATAAGAAAAAAATGTTTGTAACTATTAAAGGAACCCCTTTGGGGAGACAGAATTGTACAATCAACACAGCCCTTCCTTATGTTTTCAGAGAAATGCATATGTTTGTCTTTCCAATATACTGCCTGATGGGGCATTTGCTGGTTTCAGATCCCAGATGAACAGAAATCTTCCTCCATCCCCCTTCCCTGGAGTTCAAAATTTCATCAGTTGCAAGTTTTGAAGCACATCTTCATGAGATACTCGGGCAAGCAAAATACAGGGACATCTAGCTATTTAGCTATATTGTGCAAGGAATGAAAGAGACAATGGTGTGCGAGAGGGGGCAGGCATGGAGAAAGTGGTGGATCATGCTCCTGAGAAGAACTTCCAAGTGTGGGGTAGGAAGGAATACTGTTAATTCTGGGAAGGGGCTCATTGTGGCAGAGGGATAGAGGTTCTGGGAATGGCACTCGAGGGAAGAGAAAAGGAAATTCTAAGAAACAGGAGAAGGTAATAGGAGAGCAGTCCACCTATTGTACCTGTTGCTATGGGAAAAGTAGGGTCGGACCTGTTACCAGCGAACCAGTTCAGATGTTAGGAAATGGCTTGGCATGGAGCAGCCTCAATCTTCCCAGGCACAAAGTTGTGTGGAAGAAGCAATCCAAAGCGCATCCAAAGATTCAACCACTGCGGCCAGTGAAAAATGGGCTATAGGAACCTGCCTTATTCAAAGCCAGACTGCTGCTCCACCTAGCTCAGTCTTGTCTCTATTGAGTGGCAATGGCTCTCCAGGTTTTCAGGCAGGAAGTCTTTCTCAACCCCATCTGAAGCTGCCGGGGATCAAAGCTTAGACTTCCCAAATGAAAGCATGCACTGAGCTATCGTCCAATGGGCCAGCTGTTCATTTAATTTCTTCTACCTTGTGTCTGGGGCCCTTGAATAGTTTGCTTGCACCTGATCCAGCCCTGAGCTACTGGCAGGGTTATTTTTTTTACCCTGGGAAATGCATCAGCTTTTGGCTATCTACCTTGTTCACTGAGATGCTGACAAAGATAGCGGGGCAGGAAGGCACTGCTCCTTGAGGGATGCAGAAACAGCGTGCCCAGTTCCCATTAAGAACCCCTTGGCAGCATGACCTGATGAGCAGTGCGAGTCACACACAGACATGCCATGGAGGTATGAATGGACAAATGAAAAGGCCTGCATCTGCACTCCATGGTCCCAAGTGACCTTTCTGGAAATTAGCTAGAAAAAACGTGCATTATACTTGAACAACAGGTGAAAATGGCAGCAACGTGAAAAAACCAAATGGGAGCTAATGGCAGCCAATTCACTCATCCCTCACCTCTTGCTTCCACGCCTGAAATTTCTAGGAAAGAGAGGACTTCCCCCTTTTGAATCCACTGAAGAGATACATTTCTTCAGTTGAGGAAAAATATTCCACTAGCCAGTGGAAAGAAACTCTTTTATCAGCCTGCACAGAAGTGCAGATGCATCCCTGAGTGATATCTTCAGCTCCTCGTGTCATTAAAAAACACTGCAGCGCAGTGAGCCATCTAAGCACCCGGAATTTGGAAGTGGTTTTGCATCCGTCAGCAAATTGCTGAATTAGCTCCCACAAGATCATCAACAGCATACCTACAGAAGTAAGGTCTCCTAACCCGGCTGATGGCCTTTCAGGATGATCTGGAAATGAGCAGTTATACCAGATGGAAGACCCACATTCTTTCTTAAGGTCATATTCTAGCCATCTTTTGCCATTCACATTGCATAACTGCAGTTCCCTTAAAAGAAACATGGATGATATAAACTGTATCACTGTAAGGGGACATCATTATTTTAAAAATTAACATTTCAATAACATTCCTTCTCTCTCATAGGATGCTACCATTTTGCCCAAAATCAGGGTGGTGAACCTCAGGTTCGGAGGCCAAATACGGACCTCCAGGCCTTTCTATATGGCCCTGGGGACATTCCTTAGGACATGCCCTCCTTGAGTGCTTTGTCTGGCTGGAATGTGTTCTTTGAAGTGAGATAATGCCTCTTGCTTGTCTGTATGGAGGGGTGTGCATATGTCTACCTCCTTCTGTCTCTCTATATATTATATACACAATCTCCAACATGTGGCTGGAGTATAAGATAGGAGTCACATCCACTTCCCTCCCCACTTTTGCCTATGGCCCTGTCCACCAGTAACATGTGGCCCTCAGAAGTTTGCCCATGAGGGAATGTGGCCTCAGGCTGATAAATGTCTGCCTACAAAGGGTAGGAGGAAATAAAGAGGGGGGAAGGCTTCCCAAGTCCCACTGACTCACTTTAGTTTGACAACAACATTAGAAACCAGTCCATTTCCCCTGGGATACAGGGTAGGAAGAGGCACCTGCGAGGGACTCATTCATAAGCTCCCCCTGCCCCAACCTTCTGGCCTTTAACTACAAATTGTCTTCCTTGGGACCCATTCCTTTTTCCTCCCAGCTGTTTTAATTAAGAATGCAAAGGTGGCACATCAGTGGCCGCTGGTAGCACCTTGGACAGCTCCTTGAAAGTTCAGACTAAAACCCGGCAGCAGATTCCCCTGCCCCACTGCCATGGAGCCACCAGCCGCCACTGTGGCACATGATGTGGCGCTGCCAAGTGGAAACAAGTAGTTATTTCTGTTGATGCTAAAATTGGTATCTATAAGAATGTAAGAGAAGCTTGCTGGATTAGACCAAAGACCCGAGTCCAGCATTCTGTTTTCACAGTGGTCAGCCAGATGCCTACGGGAGGCTCGCAAGCAGGACCAGAGTGCAACAACACTCTCCCCCACTCATGACCCCCGGCACATCACCTTATCCTCCACAATTTTTTAAGACTGGCAGAACTATACAGGGTAAGGAAATCACAACAATCCTAATCTTGTGCTTTTCTTGTAAGGAAAATATTGAGGTAGGGAGCACTTGCCAGGAAGAATCTCCTGGCAGAGATTCTTTCCCACACTTGTTTCCTGAAAATGTTCTTCCAGACCGTTTTTAATCCCATTTACCTGTTTTTTCCCCACTAGCTGGTTTCAGAGACTGGAAGCAAGCTGAGCTAGGGACAAGCATGTTTGTGTGTGTATGGGAGTTCAGAGGGAGCAATTCCGGGGGAGAACTGGAAGGAAGGAAGGAAGGATTCTCTGTGCACAGTTGTGCCAAGGTAACATGTAGCTCTGCTCTAAGTTCTCTGATTAAACACTACCCCAAGTGAAAGCACTGAATATAAAACAGTAAGAATTTAGCCAGCTTTCAATTCTTTAGGATTGCAAATGATACTGTTTACCAGTTCATACATAACACTAAGCTAAACTATGGTTTGGCATGACCAGGCAAACATTGGGATTCCCAGAGAGAAAAGGTTGCTTTGCCCTTCATCAGTCCTGCTGCTGCCATACTGCTGTGAGGTAAGCCATGGTTTGGGTTAACATTACATCCAAACCTGGGCTCATGGTTTATCTCCCCCAGACAAAGCATGAGTAAGCCATAGAACAAACCATGACTACAGCTCATGGTTTGTTGGAGCAAGATAAACCACAAGCCTGGGTTCAGACATAACACTAAGTCAAACCATGGCACAGCTCACAACAGCAGGACCAGAAGAGGAGCAAAGCAGCCACAATATACTCTCCAGGAACCCACACGTTTGCTCATTGCACTAAACTATGGTTTGACTTAGTGTTACATATGAATTGGGTGACTGAAAGGCTGTTTTTTTTTATTGTGCTAAACAGTAATATGCAAAAACCCTCGGGGACTTTGCTGTAAGGCCCACTTTATCCAGAACACATTCAGTTGCTCTGTTATACATCAGACAGACATTTGGCAATGTACTAGAAGAAGTGAAGGAACCCAAATTTCAGCACACACTAAGAACTGGCCTTAATTGTGTGTCCCGCTTACTTAAATACTAAAATTACAGAATGTAATCGATACTTTGAAAAGGTCTGAAGCCATATTGTGACTATTAGGGGAAACCCAAGTGTATATTTAGAGAAAATGCTATTCACAGCATACTGTACTACACTGTTTACAGCTTAACTATTCTAAAATGCTAGGGTAGCTAACATCACAAAAGTAGTTTCTAAGCATACCATATCCAGATTTCTGCTATTAATTGCTGTTATTTAAAATGATTGCTAGGTCTTTGGCACATTTTGATTTGAAGGTCAAAACTAAATAAACTGTGGTTAGAAGGCAAGATGTTATTCACATAGAGCAGCCAACTGGCAGCTTGCAAAGTTGCATGCAAAACATCACTTCAGTTATTAATATTTGAAAGCTGTGATGCAACCAACTAGTACATTTCTACTCTTGCAGCTTATAAAACAGCCAGCAGAATTTCTAGGGGGGGGGGAGAACCTGTTCCCATTGTAGACACATCCACAAAGACCAAGATCTGCCTGAATTTCTAACAGTCAAGATTTTTTAAAACAGGGAATTGGCACCAACAGTATAAAGACCCAGGCAATAAGAAGCCCTTTCCATATTGAGTTATCTGTGAGTTATCCTGCTCCTCTGCATTGACTAGCATTGTATAACTGATTCTTTCTAAGGCTAGCCATTAAGATCATTTGCAGCTTCATCAGTGAACGCAAACCCGTGCAGAGATTACACATTTTAAATCTGCAAGACAAAGAAAAAACCCTTAATGTTCACTTCTTTAGGAACCCCTAAAATCCTACATTAGAACTGATCTGATGCATATCAAAGCAAATGCTGGAATATTATGTGGCACTCTGTGATTACCGTGAGCCCATTAATCAAGTGACACAGTTTTCAGAAACCTAGCACCCACTATAAATTGCTCGTTGCAGTAAGGAAATATTTAAAAGATGCTGAAAAATGCCCTTATCTTGTGACTTTCCATGCTCCACAAAGAACCGTGTGTGGCTTTTAATGGTAACTGCTCATAAAGGTTGCTGCTGCATCCATAATGTATATGGAATAAAAGAGATAAAGGCACTTACGTGGTTCTTGCTGTGTGGCCTGCACCTTGTTTATTCAATTCAAGGACACTTCCATTTCAGTCACTCAAAGCTCTTAGGCCTAGAGCTTTCACTGAGACAGTAAACCTGTGCCTGGGCTGTTCTACTATGCACATGTAGAAATTATTCCTATACATAAAATACTACCACATCAGCAAGAAGGATAGGCCTGATAACCCTTTGCCCTGATAACTTTTTTTTTAAGTGTAAGTAATTTTTTTTTATAGGAAGAAGCATTCTATACCACCTGCAATCTGGTACAGTCCAGACACAGATATACTGTCTCAGTGAGAAATTGGACTTAAGAGGTGTTAAAGCGACTAGATATGGACTGGGGGAAAATCAAAATTCTATTGTGTGCTTGTAGGGTGTAATGGTTAAATTCAGTGTTGGAAGTGTAATTGTCTGGCTACACTCTGTTCCAGAAGAACTTTGACTAAGCAGAGGTCTTTAAGCAGCTCCTGTGTGTGTGTTTACACTTCTGTAGCACAAAACAAACCCTAATGAAGGACGAGATTCTAAGACACTACTAAAATGAATATGCTAAAGTATTCCAATCTTATTTTGTTTTAACGAGGATGACGAAGGAATGGTGCTCAACAAAGCAGCAACTCTTTTAATGTGGAGAAGGGGGGGAGACTGAGATTCCTTACCTCCCAATCTAAGTAATCACAGACATCTTCAAAATTAGTAAGTAGAGACACTGAGCAGAAAAGCCGTGGCAGCTCATCCCTCGTCATTGGGGGGAATCGGCTATCTTTAAGGGCACTGTGAAAGACAAAACAGAATAAAACCTGATTGTAAATAAACTGAAATGACACAGCTGAACAGACATTTGGCCTTAATAATAAATTCCCAGCAGTCAGTGGAATACCTCTAGACATCAACGTTTTTATCCCCCCCCCCGACATTTATTTACTTGCTTATTACACTTGTACCCTACCTTACTTCCAAAGAATTCAAGGCAGTGGATACAGTTTTCCTTTCTCCCTGCCAATTTTATCCTCAAGAGAACCCTCCAGTTTAAGTTAGGCTGAGAGGCAGTGGCCATATTCACTCAAACCATTAAACCAAGGATGGGAAACTTGTGACCCTCCAGCTGTTGCTGTTCTACATCCCTGGATGTTGGTCATGCTGGTTGTGGATGAAGGGGGTTGGTGTCCAATGGCACCTGGAGGGCGGCCACAAATCCCCTATCCCTGCACTAAACCATGGTGCACAAGCCGGAATGACCCTAGCAAAGCCTTAGACTTACAAGCTCCTCCTTCTCTTCCTCTCCCATGGCAAGGAGGAGGACTGCCTGGTTTGTTATTATGTACAGACCAGGTATTGTTGTTTGAAAAAAACTCTGATCAGTTTCCAGACAAACCAGCCCCAAATCATGGGCTACAAAATCGACTCATCTAACTAACCAGACTCTGCTTTAAAACATGATCTCTGCTTCACTGGCACTCATTCTAGCTTGTGCATGTAGCTCTGAACCACAGTTTAACATTATGTGCAAACCGGGCCACTGACCGACCAATCCAGTGAATTTCATGGCCAGGTGGAGATCTGAGCCTGGGTTTCCCCTACTCAGTCAGTTTATGCAAAAGCAAAACATTCCACAGATCATTGCCCATCCCTCCCACATCTGAAAAATCCAGTTTTATAGGCCAGAACCTTTGTGAATAAACCAGCCAAAAGACAGCAAATGTGCTGTGCAGGACAAGACCATGCTCCACAGGAAGGGGAATACAACAGCTCTCAGTGCTAGCCAAAACCCAAGACTGAAATACTTCACAGACTTTTAGAGGCAAACAATATTATAAGGATAAATACATTGCAAAAATATTAAAAGGTTGATCTCAAAATTTCAGTAAACAGAGAATGAAAGGCATGGCTCACACCTCTGGAATATAAGGCCCTTTGCGGAACAGACAAAAGGCCAGTCAGTGAGAAGGTTGTGAACCTGAAATAATCCTCAACTGTTCCAATTCCTACTACAGAGTATTAAGCATACAGAGGTATCTGACACATCACAGATTTAAATGCAGTAGTAGGAAAAATTGGGAAACAGTGGTTAACATAGACAATACATTTCAAACCATATTTGAAAGAACACTAAAGTACGATATTTGGAGGAAGCAGCCAGCTCAAAACAGGAAAGCAGGGGAAATTTGTATAATGTGCATTCACTTATTCCTAGGGGTGAAAGTTTGCTCCAAATAATTCTTTGAAAATTGTGATGTTGATTTAGTTAGTCTCTAAATATAACTATTTGTTGCTTGCTCACATAATATGCAATATCCATATTTGATACTCAGTTATACTGCATTTAAATATTTGACAGTATGTATTCATTACATTTATATCCTTCCTTTCTTCGGTGATAGAACTGAGGGTAACCTGTATACCCACAGAGCCCCACACGATCTTTCATGCAGTTACTGGCCTTGTAAGCACTATTTAATTTCACCAAGGCTGCTGCATCATGCGACTTCAGACTACACCTATTTGATAGCATGTCCGCTGGCATGCAACAGCATTTTGCATTTGAGCAGCAAACACAAAATGAATGACAGATGGCAGTTAAGTCTAAGGCACTCAAATCTCAAAGTAAAATTTCACATTCAGAATTTGAATTGCAACATTAAACATTTTGATAAACTCTCTCAATTCTATTATTGCTTAGATTTAGTAAAGGACTTATAACATAATAAGCCTTCACAATAGTAAATTTATACACAGCAAGGAAGAGGAAATAGCAAACTGGGCTATTGTTTCTTCTGCTTAGGAGAAAATCGCATGCAATAGAGATGTTGACTGAGGTAGTACTGGCCCATTTTGCACAAAATACTAAGCCAAACCATGATTTAATCTGAATGTGCAAGTGTGTGGAATCCTGGAGAAAAGTTTGCAGCCACTTTGCTATACCTCTGGTCCTGCTGATGCTGTGGGCTAAGTGTGCCATCTGACCCCTGCCGAGTGGCAGAGCCACTGTTTTGAACGTAGAAGGTCCTAGGCCCAATCACTGGTGTCTCTAGACAGGGCTGGGAAAGATTCCCTGACTGAAACCCTAGAGAGCTGCCGCCAGTCAATGCAGAACAAGATGGACCAACAGTTTGATTCAATGTTTGGCAAATTCCCATGTTTCCTCCAGTCAAACCATATGGGTTAAGCCATAGAACAAACCGTGGCTATAGCTCATGGTTTGTCTTGAGTAAGACAAACCATGAACCTGGGTTCAGACAAGGTTAAGCCAAACCATGGTTTACACTGCAGCAGGAGGACTGGAGGAGGAGCACAGTGCTGTAATTTCTTCTCTGGGAACTAGTGTGTTCATGTTAAGCCATAGATTGGCTTAATATTACGTGCTAACTTGGTCATTGTTTCTTTCAATAAACACATTCCTCCTTTCCATACTCACTAGCTTCCAGCTATGACAGAAGTTTAGGGAGGCCAAATCAGTCCAATTCAACTGCAGTGGGAAAGTCTCATCTGTAGATCACACAGCAAATTAAACAGACTGGCAGTTGTTTATCAAACCACTGCATTTGCTCAGGAGGATGATTTTTGTCATGCATTCCACTTCCATTTCTATTCTTCTGCTTTCAGAAGACAATTATAGTCATCAGCTTTTATAAGAGGAAAATTTCTGAGAAGTCTGGCTTAGTAATAAATGGGCTCATCATTATAGCCAAGACTACCCATTAAAGAGTGAGTGTCCTTTTTGGGAACTTATTACATATTACTTGGAAGCAGAGGTACTCAGAACTTCCCCTTGACTTAATTTATCTTGTCCTAGTTGAAGAATGGTCCTAATGTCCTTGTTTTCCACCATTTTTCTGTCTCAAATTTCTAAAACAATTGTGCATGTAGTTTGATCCTTTTATTTTGGTGGCTTTTGTTCCCACTTGGGTAAACCATGTGTATGAATGATTGTGAGCATTAAAAACACCAGACATATTTTTTTCTAGGATGCAATAATATGCACAATCATCTCAACATGGAAATGTCCCAGCAGGTTAGCATGGATCTTAGTGCAGATCCTAATCCAAGTAGTTCAATTCTTTTACAACCAGCAACCTTTTATTTATTATGTATTTACTTGTTACATTTATACCCCACCTTTCACCATGGAACCCAAGGTGGCATACATGTGGTTCTCAGGTGGTCTCCCATCCATGCACTGACCAGACCCAGACCTGCTTAGCTTCAGCAAGGTGGTGGCTTCATGTGCCTTCAGACCATAGCCCGGGACCATTTAGGTAAAGAGCAGCACATATGTACACACTCTTCCACCTAAATAGATTTTTAAAGGCTATTTTCATATAGTTTTTTTGTGGGGCATTTTAATGCACATAATTGCTTGGGTGTATGGCTTACATAAATGGAGGAAGTTCACAGAACAGAAAGTTGCAGCAAGAGTGCAAAGTTATTTGTGAAATCAAATGTATTTCCCATGCAAATCAAATGTGGGCAAAGTGCAGTGAGGTTGCAAATGAATGGGAGGGGGAATGACCATCCCAACTTGAAAGTTAAGCCCCTTTTATTTCAATGGGAGTTTGGGTGCAGCCCAGATTTCCCCTGATTTCTTCATGGCACTTGCAATGCTAGCATGCAGTAGAAATCCCATCTTGCATTGATTGTTCCCCACCACCACTTTAGAAAGCTGTGAAGCAGTCATTTGCAAATAAGATTCCAACTCTGTTTCACCTGTTGTCTCAATGGCTGGCAGTTGGACCAGAGTACAAAATGGTCTGCATGCAAACTATCAACAGAGCTCTCCACAGGGCAATCCTCCTTGGGTGTTAGCCACATGTTAAAACTCCACAGCATTGTAACAGCTGTGGCCAAAAACAAAACAAAATAGCTCCCAAAGCATAGAAATGCTGGTGAAAGCAAAAGCAACAACCCCAGACTGATTCAGGCTAAGCAAAACGCAGTTTGGCTGAGCTTTTCCACTTCTCTTTGGAAAGGAAATCCTTTTCTTTACCTAACTGTGACTTGTACTTTTGCTTTAGATAAATGGCTAGCAGCAAAAGAACAGAAAGGACAGTGCGCTTCTTGGAACAATTAGAGGTTTACATTTCACTGCAGGAATACTTGTTTTGTTTGAATTGAGTTGGTCAGACATTACTACATGAGGACCAAGTGACGTTACTGAATGACACAGGCAGAGAAAAATGAAACAATTTCTTTGTTGAATTTAAATGACAGAGGTCCCAACACACAAAGTTAGAGAGGTGCTAAAACAAGCTTATTTCATGCTATCCCAGGAAGAGCATCGTAGCAATGGGAAGACCAGCCTGGCCCCATCCCCTGTGCAGAGAAGGAGCCGCTGCAGGCAGCTTGCTTCTCTCCTCCTATTGCCAGCTGCTTAGAAATTGCATAGGCGAGGGAAAGCACACCCCAGCCTCTGTTGCCAATCAGAGGAATGCGGGTTGCTGGGTCAACTGCATCCAAGCAAGATCACTAGCAAGGAAAGATCAGCTGGCTGCCAATTGGAAATAAATTCCTGTTTACAAGGTCGCTTCTAGATAACCTGTTTATTGAGCATTCATCTTGATTTTCATCTGCTGTGCCAACTGACCTGTGTGTGTTGTTTAATGCCAGATTGGTACATAACAAGACCACACTCATCCATGATTTGATCGTGGATGAAGGTGCCAACTTGATGTGCATTACCGAGACCTGGGTGAGTGAGCTGGGAGGAGCTGATCTGACCCAGCTTTGCCCACCTGGATACTCAGTGCAACACCAGTACAAGCTGCAGGGATGGGGGGGAGGGAGGAGTTGCTGCGGTCTACAGAACTTCCATCTGTGTCACCAGAAAACCACTCTGTCTTGGAGCTGGGCTGTGAGGGCCTGTGCCTGGTGTTGGGCCAAGGAGACAGGAAAATAGGGTTGCTGCTGGTGTACCATCCACCTGCTGCCCAGCAGCTTCTCTGACTGAGCTGGCAGAGGCTATCTCAGCTGTGGTATTGGAGGAGCCTAGAACGATAGTCTGAGTGATTTCAATGACTATGCTGAGGCTGTCTCTAGTGTTCCTGCTTGGGACTTCATGGCCTCCATGACGACCATGGGGTTGTCTCAAGTCGTCACCGGCCTGACACATAGGGCAGGGCACACCCTTGACTTGGTTTTTTCTCCAGATGGAACAAGGGGTGGCCTGGAGATGGGGTGGTGGTGAATGTCACCCTATTGTCATGGTCAGACCATTTCCTGGTGAAGTTTAGACTGATGGCTCCAATCCTTCCCTGAAGGGGTGGTGGACAGATTAAGATGGTCCACCCCTGGAGACTAATGAAATCCATAGGATTCCTGAATGTCCTGGCATTGTTCCCAGCAGATAGATCAGGTGACCCTGCTGAAGCCCTTGTCATGCTGTGGAACAGTGAGGTGCATCGGGCTGTTGACTTGTTGCCCCCAAGCGCCCTCTCCAGTATTGTGGAGCCCAATTTGCACCTTGGTACACCAGTGAGCTAAGGGCAATGAAACAGGCTGGACGATGGCTCGTGCACAAGTGGCGAAAGATGTGCTGTGAGGCTGATTGGGCATGAGTAAAACATCATAACTGTGCCTACGGTGCGGCAGTGAGCCCAGCGAAGAAGGCCCACGTCTCTGCCACCATTCCATCCTCAAGTAGCCGTCCAGTGGAGCTTTTCTGTATTGTCAGGGGACTGTTGACATCAACTCCGGGAAATGGAGTTTTAGACCCTTCAGGGACCCACACTGAATTGTTTCCAACGCCCTGATGGATGGCCTTTATTGGGAGAAGGACAGGAGGAGTGTAACCCTGTTATTCTTACTTGATCTCTTGGCGGCTTTTGATACCATCAGCCATGGTATCCTTCTGGGCCGACTTGGTGAGATGGATATTGGAGGCACTGTTTTACAGTGGATCGGATCCTATCTTCAGGGTCATTTTCAGATAATAGCATTGGGAGATTGTATTTGGCCCCCTGGCAGTTGTTCTGTGGGGGGCTGCAGGGTATCATCTTGTCCCCAATGCTGTTTAACATCTATATGAAGACCTTGGGAGCAGTCATCAGGAGATTTGGGGTGAGGTGTCAGCAGTACGATACCCAGTTCTATTTCTCTGTAACATCTGAATCCGGAGAGGCCATGTAAGCCCTGGATAGTTGCCTGGACTCAGTGGTGGGTTGGATGAGGGCCAATCAACTGAGTCTGAATCGTAGCAAGAAGGAGACGCTGTGGGTTGGTGGTTCCCGAGTTCAGATGATTGGTCAGTTGCCTGCTTTGGACGGGGTCGTACTCCCTCTGAAAGAGCAGTTCCGTAGTCTGGAGGTGCTCTTGCATCCATCTTTGTTGCTGGAGGCCCAGGTGACCTCAGTGGCTAGGAGAGCCTTTTACCAGCTTCAGCTGTGGCCGCTTCTGAACTGGGATGGCCTGACCACTGTTGTCCATGCACTTGTAACCTCCAGGCTGAATTACTGTAATGCACTCTATGTGGGGCTACCCTTGAGGTTGGTCCAGAAGATGCAGCTGGTGCAAAATGCAGTGGCGTGATTGCTCACTGGAGCAGGGTATCGTCAACATGTCACCTCACTGCTGAAAGAATTGTACTGGCTACCTATTAGCTACTGGGCGAAGTTCAAGGTTCTAGTTTTGGTGTACAAAGCCCTATACAGCTCAGGACCAGGATAGTTGAAAGACCGTCTTATCCCTTATATACCCAGTTGATCACTGTGCTCTGCAGGTGAAGGTCTCCTGCAGATACCATATTATCAGGAGGTCCATTCTGCACAATATAGGAAACAGGCCTTTAGCGTAGTGACACCTACCCTTTGGAATTCCTTCCCTTTAAATATTAGACAGGCGCCATCTCTGTTATCTTTTTGGCACCTACTGAAGACCTTCCTCTTTCAACAAGCCTTTTAAGTAGAGCCCTATGTTTTGTTTTAATATATTTTAAAGTCTGTTATTATGATGTTTTAAAATGTTTTTAGTGCTTTTGTTAGCTGCCCTGGGCTCTTACTAGAAAGGTGTGAAAATGGAAATGGACTGCCTTCAAGTCGATCCCGACTTATGGCGACCCCGTGAATAGGGTTTTCATGGTAGGCGGTATTCAGGGGGGGTTTACCATTGCCTCCCTCTGAGGCTAGTCCTCCCTAGCTGGCTAGGGCCTGCTCAGCTTACCACAACTGCACAAGCCAGCCCCTTCCTTGTCCACAACTGCCAGCTGGGGGGCAACTGGGCTCCTTGGGACTATGCAGCTTGCCCACAGCTGAACAGGTGGCAGGGCACGTAACCCCTGAGCCACTCACTGAGTCCAGACTCTGGACTCCCAGCCAGGCTCTCCTCCTCACTGTGCTATACCAGCTGTGATTTTAAAAAATCTAATAATAATAATGATGAGAATAATAAATTTTCTTCCACAGATTTTATAAGACACCCTCTATTTAGTGACCAGATGCTCTTGGAGGTCGCTGATTCATTGGGTAGCTGTAAGTCGTAGTCAACTTGAAGGCACATAACAACACCACAAATTTAGTGACCATTCATCCTGATTTGTTTGTGCAGTAGTTATCAATTTGCCAATCGATTGCTACCCCACATACTCTGATGCATTTTCCTGTCACTTTCCTTACCACAAAAATACCATTTTATAATAAAAGTGGATGTGTTGCGCCAGAGGGCTTTAATCCACTTTAGTTACACATCTGTCAGTATGCATCAAATCTCTCCACAAAACAGTGACAGTTTAAAGGTGACCCTTGTCATCTCTTCTGGCATACTTAAATAGATCTCCCTCTATCCTCAACTTCTCTTCCCTTATGTGCCTTGCCTTATCAGCTTGTAAGCCTTAGCACTGGGTCTTTCCCATTAAAAAAAATGTGAGTCACTTTGGAAGACAATATTTGTCTGAAAAGTGGGATAAAATAATAAATATAACCAAGGGATAATTTTTAATCAGTAGTCAGCAGCCACACCATTCAGGACTTTACCAATGGTGAACAATGATCCAAAGAGCTAACTTGGGCATATCCATTGGGATCTTTTCACATTTGTTTTTCCTTTGAATATCAGGCTACCATCCTATACTCAAACTAGTTTTTGAAAGCCTCCTTCCTCTGCTTCAAAGGCAGCTTGCCGTGCAGCATGGAGAACCAAATGCTGAGAAACGCAAGCACATGAAGACCCCTTTGGTGTGTGTGCAGCACTTGCTGTGTGGCTCTTTGGATCCTGATGCAGTGATGCTCAGAAGCCACTGCAAACTCTGGCGTGCATTCCCCAGGAATTAGACTGACACATTCTGTCCTGGCTGCACCCTGCAAACAGTTTTCAAAGTCAACCCCAATTAAAATGACAACCAAGACTCATTTTTTAGTTTCTTCATATGTCTCAATTTGGTAAGACCCACTTGCCACAAGGAGGGACATTAGCAGTGCCTGCCCTGGTTTTCCCTTTGTTCCCCAAACAAACTATAAGAAGCAATACAGAGATCCCACAAACACTGTTTATATGTCAACTTGCTAATGTCTATAATGGAAAGGCTATCATGAGGTGTCCCATCGCCACTACAGGGATATCGATCATCACCTTTATCATCATATTGTTTCATGAACTGTCTAAATAATCCTATGAAGTTAACCAAGGTTCTTTCAGGAATTACAAACGTTACCAGAAATGCTCACATGCAGGTACAGTATAAACTTCTTTGCCTCATCATCCCAATTTATGCACTGAATGCCCAATGGAAAATGCTATTGACACAAGCTTGGTTTTTTGTTTTACAGTATTCCTAGGTTACACATCACAGCTCCAATGAGCCAGGCAGAAAATCCATTAGCAGCAACATAAAGCTGGGCAAAGGCACCTAGATAATGCCACCTCACTATTTTAATAGGCTGCTTCTTTGTCAGATACTTTTCTCTCTCTATTGTACTTGCCTGCTGTGCCTTCCTGTAAATTAAAGATGGCCTTGTACAATAAGGCAGAAAATGAAGCCCATTTCACCATGAAAACTGCTTTCATTTGGTGTGATCCCATATTGCAGGGTAAGGGTGTATCATCAAAAGCAATTAAAACAAATTACAATCACAGGAATAGGGAGGGTCCTGAAAACCACATCTCGTGCCAAAGGCCAGGGCAAAGAGGTACATTTTTAGCATTCACGGAAACTGTACAGTGAAAATGTTTCTGTTCTCCAGGGCATTAGCTATCCCTCCCAGTTTTGTATCATCTGCAAATGTGATAAGCATTCCCGGCACCTCCTCATCCAAATCATTAATAAAAATGTTGAAGAGCACTGGGCCCAGGACCAAACCCTGTGGTACCCCACTCATTACCTTCCCCCAGTGTGAGAAGGAACCATTGATAAGCACTCTTTGAATATGATTCTGTAGCCAACTGTAGATCTACCTGATAGTTGTTCCATCCAGCCCACATTGCTAATCAGAATATCATGAGGCACTCTGTCAAAAGCTTTGATGAAGTCAAGATGTATCATGTCCACAGCATTCCCACAGTCTACTAGGGAAATTACCCAATCAAAAAATGAGATAAGATTAGTCTGGCAGGATTTGTTCTTGATAAATCCATGTTGGCTTCTAGTAATCACTGTGTTGTTTTCAACACAGACTCAACGCTTTATAATCTGCTCCAGAATTTTCCCAGGGATTGATGTCAGACTGACTGGTCTGTAATTTTCAGGTTCCTCCTTTTTGCCCTTTTTGAAGATAGGGACATTAGCCCTCCTCCAGTCATCTGGCACTTCATCCATCCTCTATGATTTCACAAAAATAATAAGACAGTGGTTCCAAGAAGTTTTCAGCCAGCTCCTTCAATACCCTAGGATGCAGTTCATCAGGCCCTGGAGATTTGAACTCATTCAAAGTGATTAAGTATTCCTTGACCATTTGTCTATCAATTTGAAGCTACAATCCTGCCCCTTCAACTTCACATTTCCAGGAGGGTCATAGACCCTCTTTTGGGAGAAGACTGAGCTAAAGTAGGAATTGAGCACTTCTGCCTTTTCTTTGTCATCCGTTATCATTTTGCCATCCTCATTGAGTAGCTATACCACCGTTTCTTTTCTCTGTCTTTTACTATGGATGTACCTGAAGAAAGCTTTTTTGTTGCTTTTAACATCTCTTACTAACCTCAGCTCATTCTCAGCTTTAGCCTTCCTGACACCATCCCTGCAATTCCATGCTGCCTGGCCTTCTTTCCACTTCCTGTATATGTCCTTTTTTGTTTTCAGGTCATCTCTAAGCTTTTTGTGAAGCCACATTGGCTTGTTCTACTGTCTTCTCCTTTTTTTCCTTGACATTTGAACTTGAGTAATCAGCTAAAATCCATAGGCATGTCTGAAGAAGAGTATTGAAAACCCACTGTAAAATGAAGCAAAGGACATTCTGCTATACAAGATAGAAACAAATGAAGATATGGATGGTTAACAATATAAGAACACAACAGCCTGTTGGATTAGGCCAAAGGCCCATCTAGTCCAGCATCCTGTTCTCAAACAGATGCCCATTATGGGAAGCCTGCAAGCAGGATCTGAGCACAACAGCACTCTCTCCTCCTGCAGTTTCCTGGAACTGGTATTCAGAAGCATACTGCCTCTGAGGGCTGATGGGAAAAACAAAAATGCCATTCCCCCCCCTTTTTTTAAAAATGACATCTAACACTTATGTGTTGCAATGATGCATCTACAATCTTAACTGGAACACAAAACAATCCCTTGTGAAGCAGAAAAGAAGACAAAGAAAAACAGGATAGCGTTTGTGTGAGCAAAATTGGAGACTGTGCTTTTGATGGCAAAGATTTCAGATTAAGAGTACTATGCGTAGTAGTACACTTTTGGAAGTACACATAAATAACAGCATGATCTCAGCCATGAACATGATATGCAAATGACGCTTCATGCCACTAGTATACATCAGTGACAGTCTGTTCTCAATTCAGGACATACCTCCGTCACAGCATTGCATACCAAACCAGTTTCCCATCATCATTTTGGCATCTTGCCAAATGCAAGTAAAAAGTTTGAGATGGCAGCTCCCTCTCATTTCAGGGCTCAAACACGTATGGCTGCCTGAGCAAGGCCCTAAGAAACATAAAGGTCAGTGGAAAATAGGCTACCCCACAAAATGAACGGCCAATGCACTGGTACACACCCCAGTAAACTAGCCTATGCTCTACAGGAGACAGTGACAGTCACCAACAGGATAGCTTCAAAGAGGAAAAGACAAATTCAGGGAGGACAAGGCTATCAATGGCTACTAGCCATTGCCGCCCTGGGCTCCTTCTAGGAGAAAGGGTGGGATATAAATGTAATAAATAAATAAAAATAAAATGACGGCTATGCTCTGACCCCATGGTTGGAGGCAGCATACTTCTGAGGTGAGAGTGTTCTTGCACTCAGGTCCTGCTTGCGGGCTTCCCCCAGGCACCTGGTTGGCCACTGTGAGAACAGGATGCTGGAGTAGATGGGTTACTGGCCTGATGCAGCAGGCTCTTCTTATGTTCTTATGAATACCAGTTGCTGGAAACTGCAAGAGAGCAGTTGCGCTCAGGTCCTGCTTGCACTATTTAATTAATTACATTTATATCCTGCCTTTCCTCCAAGGAGCTCACAGCGATGAACAAACATGGTTCTCTCCATGTCTCACAACCATCCTGGGAGGCAGGTTAAGCGGAGAGACAAGGTCACCCAGTGAGCTTCATGGCCGAGCAGGGATCTGAACCCTGGTCTCCCAAGTCCCAGTCTGACTCTCTAACTACTACACCATACTGGCTCACACTAGTGAAGCAATATGGATAAAACCAGTGGTCTTTTAGAGCACTTACGGATGCATGTAGAGAGCAGCATGAGAAAAGTTTCACGCCTCAGTGAGTGCAGGCTCTCACCCCTAATGAGAGACATTTCAGTCAAACATTTATCTGCAGGACTGGAGTGAATCATCATCACCATCAACTCTATTTCTGACTGTGAGTGCTATTGCTTATGTAGCCCACATGACACCACACCACCTTGGTACAAGAGGGAGGAGCCATCTGCAGGCTTAGGGGAACCCCAAGGTTTGGAGCAGTCTTCAGGAAAAACTCCAAGGAAAGAGGATGGAGGTGGGGGGAGAGAATGGAATGAAGTGAAGTGTCTAGAATCCTGATCAGGATAACTCCACATTTTGTTGCAAGTCCCACTTGTTTAATTGTAAAACATAATTACGCATCAGCAACAGCATGAGAGAGATATTTGTTAAATGTTCAAAATATGTTCTGAACATTCTAGAACAAAGGCAAACAATGCTAAATATTCAAAGCCTAATTTTAGATGTGCAATAAGTATCTAAAAAACACAAAAACGCCCTCAAAGAGGCTAAAGATGGCATACCAGAAAAGGGATGCATGCAAAGCTTGGCAATAAGACAACTTTTTCAAAAAAATAACTACTTTAGGAAGCAAACTTGAGGTGGGGGTAGGAATATAATACAGAGAACTCTGAACATGGACTTGGATAGGCAATTCTAAAGACTGATGTGGGTTGCAGATGGAAAATTGAAAACAACAGTTGCCATCTTTGACAAGTTTGTGACAGATATATAAGCAGGGCTGATACTTGTGCTTGTGGAGAGTTTGTTTTGCCCCCAACCTTGCTGATGATATGTTTTCACAGATTGGCAGTGTGTTTTCTGTGCATGCTGCAAAAATAGATGTCTCTCCTTGTGCTAACATAAAAACTAGTTTATTAAGTTTGGATGAAAAACCAGCTACCTTCACCTGGGTTTCTTGACCAACATGCAGCTTCTATGAATTAGCCCTGTTTGGTGGGTTACTGAATGAAGGAAGAATGTTAAAGTAGGGCAGCAACATTTAGTTGATTGATTGGGTGGATCAACCCACCTAAATAATGCTGATGGGCTAAAAAGGCACTCTGACTTTAATCAGGAATTCAGATTTTTTTAATAAAAAACAAACAAACCCGTATTAATAAAAACTGTGTGTGGGGGGGGGAGTCATCCCCCTTCCCCAACGAAGAAGAAATGCTTCTTCTATAAGAGTGCCTGTTGCAAGACATATGCACATCAGCCGAAAAACAAAGTTAGCTTTTTTCTTTATAACTATCATTTTTCAAAGAGGAAGGCAATGGTACACCACCCCATCAATCAAAACAAAACTTGTATGATCAACCAACTCAGATTTCTTTTGTTGTAATTCAGACCAAAAGTTAAGTATTTCTAGAGTAGTGGCAAAGCTCAAGAACAAGGACTGAAGAGAGCTTTCTCCTTTTTATTTCTGACAGCCAAAGAGGACAAGTCCAACATTACATTTCTGCAAACTGATGGCAGTGACTCAGTGGCACAGCCAAGAATAGAACTCACGAGTCAGGGCTTCCCCGTCTTGCTTTTTTAGTTGCTATTCCCCACACCCATTCCCTTTTTATAAACAGAAGCTATGCAAAATATTCCCATGCCCAAAGAGTTCAACAGCAAGCAGCTAAAATCTTGTTTCAGATGGAGCCCTTACTGCAAAACTAGTCCCACTCTTAGCCTGAAGAAAAGTGAACTGATATTTACTCTGGGCATAAATTGGTAGAGAATTATGATTAAGAAATTGAGTGGCGAATCAGAAAGTCTTTTAAATATGAATCCTGCCTGTCATGAATTCGCTAGGTTCCCTTAGATAAGGCCAGAGCTTGGAAAAGTTACTTTTTTGAACTACAACTCCCATCAGCCCAATCAGTGGCCATGCTGGCAGAGGCAGATGGGAGTTGTAGTTCAAAAAAACGTAACTTTTCCAAGCTGTGGATAAGGCCCTCTACCTTGGCCAGTAATACAATGTATGTGGCGAACATAAAGAGGTCACTGAGGGCAGATCCAGATCATACATTTAAACCATATCCAACACACATTTAAACCACATTTTCCCCCAAAGAATCCTGGGAACAATGGTTTGCCCTCACAAAGCTACAAATTCCCAGCACCCTTAACAAACTACAGTCCCCATTATTCTTTGGGAGAACTCATGTGCTTTAAATATATGGTGTAAATCAGCCCAGAACTCTAGAAGCTAGAAATCTCCAAAGGGACAGACTCCTCTACAGAGTCGCTAGGGATAGCAGGTCCTCAAGAGAAATTTAGTACTGGGGAACTATTATTGTCCCCCTGACCAAAATGCCCAGAGTGATCTTGAGATAGAGACTGAAATGAAGGAGGCACCCAAAAGGGAAAGTAATACAGGATTGTGTGACTTCAATTACCCTCACATAGAAGGACACATTCATGTTTATCACCACAAAGATGTAAAGTATCTAGCTATCCTAAGAAGTTTGTGCCCTAAAACAGCTGCCCATGGAACTGACCAGAGGGAAGGCAACTTTGTACTTAATCTTAAGTAGCACCTAAGACCTGGCATGAGATATGTTGTTGAACCAATTGGAAACAGTGACCACAGCACTGTCAAATCCAACATATATGTAAGTGGACAATTGCCAAGAACATTCATCCCGAGTTGCATTTGACTTCAAAAGAGGAACTTTCCCAAAATAAAGGAACTGGAAAAACGGCAGGTTGAAAGTCAAAAGGATCACTTCTTTCCAGAACGCTTGGGGTTTGTTTATAACTGCAGTATTAGAAGCTCAGCTACAATGTATACCGCAGATCGGGAAAGGTATTAGAACCAAGAGGATGCCAGTGTGGTTAACAAGCAGAGTCAAGGAAGCTATTAGAGGCAAGAAGGCTTCCTTCAGAAATAGAAGCCTTGTCCAAATGAAGATAACACAGAACACAAACATTAGCAAAATAAATGTAAGCAGACAATAAGGGATGTAAAGAAGAAAAAAGAATCTGAGGAGCACATTGCTAAAAACATAAAGACCAACAACCAAATATTCTTTGTTAGCAGCAGGAGACCATCTAGGAAGGTGGGTGGACCCTTGGATGACAAGGAAATCAAAGGTGCGCTAAAGGAGGAAACAGAGTCTGCAAGGAAGCTGTATGAATTCTTTTTATCTGCTTTCACTACAGAAGATGTGAGCCAGATTCCTGTGCCTAAACTAGCTTTCATGGGAAGGAAGTCTGAGGAACTGAGGAAAACAGTGGTGACAAGAGACCAAGTTCTAGGCCTCATGGAAAAATTAACAACTGACAAATCATCAGGTTTGGATGGCATCCACTTGCAAGGTTTTAAACAACTGAAATGTAAATGTGTTAATCTTCTAGTAAAAATATGTAGCTTGTCCTTAAGATCAGCCTCCATGCTTGAGGATTGGAAAGCGACCAATGTAAAGCTAATTTTTAAAAAAGGATATAGCGGTTATGTGGGAAACTACAGACCATGTCTGTGGCTGTTCTACTTCCACCGTTGTAGGCAGTGTGACTCTGAATACTAGTTGCTGGGTATCACAAGTGGAGAGAGTGCTATGGCACTCAGGTCCTGCTTCCAGGCTTCCCACAGACATCTGCTTGGCCACAGAGGGAACAGAATGCTGGACCAGATGGGCCTCTGGCCTGATCTAGAAGGCCTCTCATGTTCCTAAGCACTCAGAATGCTCAAAATACTATATAAATGCGAAGTATTATGGTGATATATAAAACTTTCTGAGTTTACACAGGCAAGATGTCTGACACCAGTGTAAAAACAATTTACTGAGTGCTTACACAACCACGTACAGCCACAACTACAAATGGATTTTCAACAGACTAAACTACTTTATGAAATAAAACATCTCCTGCCATACTCAATTATTTGGAAATATGAAGATGACACCTGAAAAGGGGTGACAGGAGGGGTCAACTGACAGCTTAGCTGCCCTAACATCAGTTCTAGGATCATCACACACCATCTTCTGGCAGATCCTGCGGTTCCAACAAGGCCCACTGAAGACACCTATCCTGGGTCTACTTTTAAACAAACAGGCTTCCAGGGCACTGGGGGGGGGAATGGGCGCCCTCTGTGAGCTACTAGTGTGGCCAAAGCATGTCCCTCCCATGAATTCTACCAAATGCCTCCCCAACCCCGGATCCAACTCTGGCTACCATCTTAATGCTTCAGAATCCAATCCATGTTTGAAATGTCATTACTGTCAAACAAAAGGCAAAATATCAGCTAATCCCTTTCTCCATGAGAATTTGTATGAGGCTGCTGCTTGCTTTCTCAGCTATGAAATCTCTTCATTAAAACCTGAAATACCATCTAATCTGAGTTCTTGGAGCTAACCCCCCCTGGAAGAAACAGGGATCCATCTTTCAACAAATATTTACTGTTAATTCACCCCAAGCCCTAGGGGAAGAGTAGACTGTAAAGACTGATAAACCTGCTAGAATTCGAAAAGTTACCCAGTCTACCGAAAAAGCTGTCACCCATAAAGATAGACTGAAGGTCCAATTTACACATTCAACAGAGTCAAGGCATAAAGACTTTTCAGGTTTCTGGTGGGGCAAGATTTATGTTTGACATTGGAGGGGAGAGGAGGGATCTTCCTGCACACTGAAAAAAAAAAGGATAGATTGAACCCTTCTTGTTGAAGGGCTAAGGTTTTTATGTGTAGGGAACTCAGCCACCCACGTGTGAGAGCGTTTGAACATGCAAACCCCCGCCTATGGCTCAAGTGATGCCGTCCAGGCATAGCTTCACACTTTGATTTTGTTTAATTTATAAAATACACCAAAGAAGCATTTTAGAGTCTTGGGCTAAGCTATGGGGATTCACAATGTCCTGGCACAGTCCCACTCTTTACAGATGGCACAACAAAATCCCCAAACACAGCTGCTGGCACCGCTAAGCAATCCCCAGCAAAGTTTTGCACAGAATCACTACCATCAGTGCATCCCACGTCCATGTCCTTCAGCATGGGGATAGTACTGGCACCTGCAAATAAGAGAGACCACTGGAAGCAAGGGGAACTTGAGAAGAGCTGTGGTTCACATGGATCTTTGGCTCAGGGCAAAGGAATGTTTGCTGGGGTTGACAGCACCAAGAAGAATTAGGGAGGGAGAGGGGGAGAGAGAGAGAGAGAGAGAGAGAGAGAGAGAGACAGAGACAGAGAGAAACAGAGAGAAACAGAGAGAGAGAGAGAGTTAACGTCTATTGATTTTTACATTGCCTGGTTTTAGCTGTCTGTGGCCACTAATGGGCAGCGAGGGAATTCTTGTTATTCTGGCAATCAATATTTTCCTAGTGAAACCCCAGCAGCAATAAGCATAATATATCTTTATCAAAAGAGTAGCCAAGCCAACAGCTTCTTTCATCTGAAAGTGTGAAGAGAAATGCTGCTCTCAAGGGGACAGGCAAAATGATCTTGTTCCAATTTTTGTAGAAAAGCCTGACAGAGATTATATTCTGAGAGCCCCCTGCCCACATTTGAGAAGAAGACTTGAGATCCAAGACTTAAGGCTATGGTGAGAAATGACCCTGCTGTATATATAATCAAAATCAAAGAAATGAGGGAAAGATTTTTTAAAAACACACACACAGATCAATTGTTTTCATACATCATGCTAAACCATCGTTTAATGCAAGCCGTGTGAGCAGGAATGGGCTAGAGCAAGCCTTGGGTTCATGCATTCCCACCTCCTAGGCAGCTGGGAGAAGTTTGGAAAGCTTTTGCTTTTAGTTAACCACAGTTTTTTTCAAATTGTGGTTAATGCTAACTATGGTCAGTTTCAGACAAGTTAACTTCAAACTATGGTTCCTGAAACTGGTATGCCAAAACCTAACCATAGTTTGAGTTAACAATTCCACATCCAGAAGAGGCAACAAACTGTAGTTACCAGTTCCTTCTTTTGATACAAGCCCAAGGTGTAATGTGTCAACATAGCCAGTGTCTATGTTTGAGGCCAGACAGCAAAACGACCCCTGCCCTATATCCAAACCTGTGAATTTTGTGTACAATCCTGAACACTGGTGCTTGTAGTTGCAAAGCAGAAGAGGAAATTTAAAAAACACTTGAGTTTCCTATGTATTGTTACTGTGAACTGGCAAATGCTTTAAACTCAGACTGGTGCCAGCTAGGACAGAGTTCAGACCAGGAAATCAAAAAGGACACGGAACTGGTATGGTGCAAAGGAGAGCTTGGGTGAGAACGGGGTGGGGAGAAATCCTCCACCCCAGATTTATTTTTATATATATATATATATATATATATATAATGTATGTATGTATGTTGTGGGTGGGTGTTATCTCTCTCAAGTTTGAAAGGCACTTACTAGTTTCCAATATGTTCATTAAAACCCCCAGTATCCCAGACACGTACTTGGGTTCATTTTATGATAACAGCCTGTTATGCTTTTGCTTGAAGGTGAGGGCTCTTATTTTTGCCATAACTCAGAAGTTCCGAAGTTAACTAGTTGAAGGGTCCTGGAGGAATTTGTGATTCTCTCTCTCCCCCAAAGTTGCCTTACCCAGAAGGCTCATCTGCCAGCCACTGCCACAATCACAGCCCCAGAGAGATAGTAACATGGTATGGTCTGAGGAACACACAGGGACGTAAGAAGCCGCCTTCTCAGCTTGTCAGGCCGCTGGTCCACCAAGCTCAGTGCTGTCTACACCGATGGCTCTCCAGGGTTTCAGGGAGGAATCTCTCTTGGTACTCTCTGGAGATGCCAGGGATTGAACCTGCTCTGCCCACAGAGCTACGGCTCTTCCCCGTCACATAATTGCAGTGGCTAAACCAGCTGCCCATGCACCCTTTCAGCATAATGTATCTGGACCTTCTTTCAAGTCTAATATGCAGAGATGGGGAATCATTTTCAGACAGAGGGCTGCACTCTCACCTGGGAAACCTTCCAGGGGCCGCATGCCAGTGGAGGGCAGGGCCAGAGGCAAAAGTGGGCAAAGCAACACACACAGATTTTACCTTCGTAAAACACACACTCACATTCCCCTCTCTATGCTCTGCACAGGCAAACAAGCAATGTCATCAGAGCTCAAGAACAGATTCCAGCGCTGCAAATAGGCACGGAGTGTATAAAACAGGGCTGGTGACCGGGGGTGGCCTGGAGAGGGTGTGTGTGGCTGAGGAGAGAGAGGCGGCAGCGGCGATAGAGAGGCTTGGAGGGCCACATTTGGTCCCCGAACCTGAGGTTCAACACGACTGGTCTGAAGCAACAGCACCTGCCTTGCCTCCCAAGACTCTCTAGAAATCTGAGAACGGCACAATTTGAGGGGCTGCTTCACTTCGCTTTAAGTATTTCAAGCACACCTTTTGTATTGACTGCACACAAAACGGATGTTCAAGCAATAGACAACACAAAAATCGTCAGATAAAGTATCTCTGGATCTAAGCCAAGGCAAAACCTGCCTCTCTTCCGGCATGTAAGGTTATTCAGATGCTGGGGCAGGGGAATTTCAAAAGCAAATGCAGGCAAGTGGCCGTGAGGGAGATGTGGGGAAATCCTCAGTCCATGCTTAAGATTGCCAATGATGCAATGCTTCACATGTCATCTTATGGGAAAAGCAGATTGGCCTTTTTCAGTGGCCAGCAAAGCTCTGGAACACTCTTCTGCGAGCTGTTCATTTGGCTCCCTCTCTCAAGGCATTCTGGAAGCAAGTAAAGAAGACATTATTTCGTTCTACTTTTGGAAGTCAGTCTCTGCTGGGAGATTTCCTTCTGTTGCAGTGGCTGTTTTAATGTGCAATTTTAAGATGTTTTATGGAATTTCTTTTTCAGAGCAGTGGCTGAGCAGTGGCCTAGACATTCCTGTACGTGTATCTGGCAGTCATTTACATAGATTTAATGGACAAGAGATCCAGCCCTTGGCAGTACCCCTTGCAACCCCCCCCCCCCAGACCTTGGGCGCAGTGGTCCCAGGGCACTCGCAGGGTCGTCTGGCCACTGACTAAATCGGAAGACAATCGATTCCGCAGCCTGCAATGTCACTGCCAGGGGAATGCTTAGCCTCAGGAAATCCTTGATGCAGCATGGTTTCACAGCAGCAGGCCTGCTCAGGCTATGGAACAGGCTGCACTTCACCAATCCAATCTGATTAGGAGGGGTGTGTCTCCAGGGCAAATCACAAGCAGAAGGGGAATACCTGGGGTGGGGGCTGAAGCGGACTGGAGGTGGTAGTGGAGGACGGCGTGAGTATGTAGGCTCAGCCATTTGAGCCTGACACAGCCATCTGCTGAATAATAATACCGTGCTTGTAAGGAGGAGGTCTCCAAAGTGTTGGGGATTTTATTAAGGTATTGGTCACCTTCCCCCTCCCAATTTATTTTCTCCTCCACTCACATATTTATTTGTTAAGTGTACAGAGTCTTTCTTTGGCCCCTCAATATAGCCTGTGCAGCTCGATGCACTAGATGCAACTACTAGTTACAATACACGTTTTGAGAGGTGTGGGGAGCCACCAGAGGCTGACACTAGACCTGCTATGGCAGACCTATTTTGAGAAATAGAAGTGCACTTCAGTCAAGGATGAAGTAGGGGAGGAGGCTGATTTTAAGAGCAAAGGGGACATCCCGGCAGATGGTGATGAACCCACAGCTTATCTGCCCACACAATCTGTCCTCTATGCCTTTTCTCAACCTCCAATACTGAAAGTGAGAAAAACACCTGTTGGAGGGTTGGTAAGCAGTAGGCAGACTGACAGTGTTGGCACTCCTCAAACTGCATTACACTTTTTATTTTTAAAACCCCCACAGGGTTTCTACATGATTTGAGTTTACATCAAGTCTAGTCTAGTTTCAGCCTTGCACACCAGAAGCAAGTTTTGCAAGTTTCATGGTGCAATTCACATTGCATTTTGGTGCTTGCTGATCTACAAAGGCATATGTATTATGTACTGTGGCAAGGAAGCACAACAAAGGACAGGTTTCTAAAGTATCTTTCAATATGGGAGAAAAAAGTCCCCTCATCAGTCATTCCGACACTGTGGGCCTGTTCCACTTGTTACATTTCAGGGAGAACTTTCAATCCTGTCTGAGACTATCACACACCTCTCCATAACTGCAAGGAATGAACTGGAATATAAACATATACCCATGTTTATTTGGATGCAGTATCTCTGAGCACATGATCAGCAGCCAGACAGTTTAAACAGAGTGGACAGGGAGAAACTGCACTCAAATGAATGTGGTACAACCCAATCCACTCATTACACTCTCTCAACGGAAAAGGAGTCAGGGCTGCCAACTTACCAGAAAATAACTGGCTTGCTCCCATGCCCTTGACAACAAGTGATGATGTTTATCTTTAAAGCTTTGTTTGTAGTATGGAGCGGAGCATCATCCCTGGCTAATATCTGCAGATCAAGCTGTTAAAATGGACAGGGAGAGGGGTAGTAAAAAACACTGGCACGCCAACATAGGGGTGCATGTGCCAGGGAGCATCCTGCCAGGTTGAGAGTTCTCCCCAGAATCTAACAAGCTGTATGAAATGTCCGTCCCAATCTCCAAGCAAAAATCTGCACATAGGAAAACGAAGTTGGGAAACTGGCTTTCAGACCATGAAGAATTTGCAACAGACTTATACTTAAACCTTGAGGCACAGTTGTGTAGTCTGTTGTTTCAGGTCAGAATCTCAGGAATCGCAGTTAAAATGTCAGGTAGGTTTCTAGGTGCCTTTAGCTGTATAGTTTAGTGAGTAATCTTGATGGCAGTGAACTGGGGGTATATTAGCATAAGTGAGCAAAATAAAAACACCAGTTTAACATCTATTATGATTTCAGCTCTTTTACAAATTGCTTTGTAATCTTAAACAGGATCCTCTCACACACACCACCACCGCTATTTTTGATATTTGGAACAAGCAACACAAGGGCTGGTAGTCAATGCACAGTAGGCTGATAAGCTTGGAAGGGGAGTGCACCCATGATCATTATAATGATGGGCGTCCAAAATTATAATAGCCGACCCCCCTCCCAAATGCAATGGTCATGTTGCCCCCCAGTCAACCCACCCTATGCTGCCAAAATGACATTTGGTACTTAAAACCACTTACAATATTTACTACTGATGTATAGTATTTCTTTAGCTTGTTAATTCTAGATTTCTCTCAGAAGAACAAATCAAACCAAATAAATTGTCCACTAACGTGCAGCATTCTGTATAGTATCACATCCTAAAACAGTTTTAAATCTAGTTTTGCCCTAGTTATCACTGAGCAAAAATAGGCTGGCAATACCACACTGGGTATATTTGATTGTCTTAGCTATTTATTCCTGGCTAACAGTTATCACAGGCCTGTGCAACCTAACCCATCAACCATGTACGGCAAACCACTGCAGGCTCTTTCTCTGGACTGACTGAGAATACAAAAACAGGAGCATTCATCTACGATTATTCACAAACTTTACAATCTTGACCTGTCCAACTGAAACCTTCTAAGGGAAAGAAGGAATGGAGCATCAACCATAGTGCTGCTGTATCACTGTATGCTTAATGAAAATAATCAAGACTAGTCATGAGAACATACAAAGTAGCCTTAACACAGAGTCATGCCACTGGCCAATCTAGTCCAGTATTGCCCATTCAGACTGGCAGGTGCTTTTGGTCACAGTCTTTTCCCATCATCTGCTGCTTGACCTTGGGGACTGAATGGGGGTCACCCCATATGCAAAGCATGCACTCCACCTTTGAGCTATCAGTCCTGCAGAGTGATAATAAGCAACATAGCAGTTTCTCTACTTCTTCCCCTTTGAGACAATTTGTTCAGGTAGTCAATGTGTATGGGATCAAAAGATATGAACAATCCTTGTTTTCGAATGAAGACAGACACAAGGAGCCAAAAAAAAAGCAAAACAAATAGGGACTCGCACACCATATCGTCAGAACAGATCTGCAATAAGTGACTCATGACTGTAACCCCTGCAACTATCTTTTTCTTTTTTAAGTGTGAACTGCGAGATATCATGAATTTGCCGCTCAGGAAATAGAGACCCATTCATAACCTCTCCGCTAAAGTACATAAGAACAAAACACCACAAGTGTTCGACAAATCACTACTTTTGACTCTGCATTTTCTAGACTGCAGAAAAGCAATTTGACTTCTGATCAGTGGAGAATCTCAGTGAAACTGATTAACAACAACAACTAAACAAAAGATTAAAAGGAAGCAAGCAACGACTAATACTTCTTCCTGCTGGTGCTTCTGAGAATGTGGTGCACTTTTGACTATTAGCAGACGCTTGTGAATAGATAGCTTTGCGATTTAACTGCCAGAGGTCTTCTTAGATCAATGGAAGGGCTGCTTTGGTGGATGGACACCAGGTCTGCCCTAAGACATGTTAAGGTATTTTGGAGCCATTCTTGGCAGAAGCCTGGAACATCCAATAAATAATTATCAGAATCCTCTGGATAAACCAGCATTATTCAGTCTGGTTCAAATACAAAATGCCCTCAAAGAAAGTTTCTTGCTCGACCTAACTGCTCTTAAAACATTACTAAAATGAAGTTCCTATTCAGATGTTATCCCTCCTGTGTTGCTGCACGTGGGGAGTGGGGACACACTAAGTAGCCCTGCCTCCAAGTGATCACTCGTAGAGCTGTACATGCAAAGGCTTCCATGTGACCTGGAACCCTGCGCCATCAGTGTTCCGGGTCACATGAAAGCCTTGTGCACACAGCTGTACATGTGAAGGGTCCATCTGTACAGATGGCCTCGATGCTCACACGACAGCTAATGATAGGACCATTTGGTGTGTCCTCACTTCCATGTTCAGTAACATAAGAGCAATGTCACCTGAGCAGGGCTATAGATTCAGGGCATAAGCAAAGGGCTAAGGACTAAAGGGGCCTTTCACTTAGGATGCACCGGCACAGGAAGTAGCTTTGGATTCAATAACGTCTGCATGTGCAGGCTATACTCCATCCTCCATCCCCCCCATCCCCTAGTCAACCTCACAGGGGCTGCATGAACTGATGTTATAAACCACTGTGGAAGCAAGAAAAGTAGCCAGCTTGGAGGCAGGAGGGGGAAATGTTTTTCTGGATCGTTTACATTTAAGTGGAACTAAAAAATGGGAAAGTCTTATTGCAGTATGCTCAAAAGAATCAAATCAGCAGGCCAAAAACAAAACAAAAATACTCAAGTGGATTATTATCTCATAACTCATTATTTCTACATCAATATGATTGCACAGGCCAGATGGTTGATATTTAGGGTTCTAACCGCATAAAAGAACATGTAACGTGTTTTCAAATCTAGCAGAAACAATTTCCTCCAGTGAGATTCTGGAGCATGTAAAGCGATAACAGTTTGCATTTCAGGGAAACACTTTTTTTTGCTTTCTACTATTTAGTATTTGTGAGATAGCGTACTGTTTTTTAAAGCCTTTTGCCATGCCATGCAGGAGTAAGACTAAGGAAACATAGCTACAAATCGGAAGAGAATCCCTCACTGTGAACCAGTACTGAAAAATAGAGTTCATTGGAAGAGCAATGCATCAGAATATCAGTACTATGATACTATCACATACTATCAAGGATATCAGTACTATGATACTATCACATACCCTGAAATCTAAATGGTGCATGTTCATGACAATTATTGTGAAAATTTGAAGATGCCTAGCACTGATTATTTATCTGCATCCTTGAGGATTTACATATATGGACAAAAATCTCTTCCCCCAAAATCTAAATATGCATAACACATTATTTACAATGAGAATCAGAAAATACAAAACCATTAGTAAGGTGCAATGCTCCCAAACCTGGTTGCCTTTCAGATGCTCTGGATCACCACTCCTATCATCTCTTACCATTGGCCATGATGGCAAAAGCTGGGTACACACTGTACATTTAAAGCACATTACTTTCACTAAAGAATCTGTAGTCTGTTAAGGATGCTGGCTCTGTGAGAGGTAAACTACAGTTCCTAGGATTTGTGGAGGGAAGCCATGTACTTTAAATGTATAGTGTGTACATAGCCCTTGACCAATGTGAGTTGCAGCCCAAAACATCTGGAGGGCACCAGGTTGGGGAAGACTGGTGCAGAGGACAATCCAAGCAGAATGGCTAACATCAGGGTGCACATAATATTAGGTGCTGCAAGAAAATATTTTTCAGACATCAGCTACACAGCCAGTATCACAAAAGCCAGAGGGTTCATATGCTGAACAGGAAACAATGCTCTGTATTTTAAATACGCCAGTCTAATGAAACAGGGTCGTTGTGGGTTTTTTTTGGCTAATTAACAGTAAAATGCCAGAAACCTGCTTACTTGACAGCCTTAAAAGCATTATTATGTGTATACATTCCTTTCCTATCTGTTGGAAAATAAATTGTTCTGATACATTTGAATAAAAAATGTTGGGGATTAACTACCGAACAGGAAATTCAGATTACATTTCCTGAGCGTAGCATGACAAACCCTAGAATGCCAAGGAAAGTATGCACGGAGGAAAAAACACTCACCACCCACACATAAATGGAAACCTCACGAGGCTCCAACATGACAACGGCTCATGAATAACAAGGTGGCAAGGGTGACAGGAACTCACCGGAGAATGTAAGCAAGCAGGCATGAAAATTTGCTCATTATTCTTCTAGTATATTAACAACCTGATTAGGCAGGCTGGTAAGGGCTCAAATCTAAATTAGGAAACTGACTTTATATGGAACGGATCATTGAGTCTAGATCAACAGATGCAGCAGAATGAGATGGCTCACCCATGATAAAATGCACTCTATCACTTCAGATCCCCAGTATAGACAGCATTTTTGAAAGCTGTCCCACGTTTCTATTAGCAGTGAGGTCTTTAGTGGGTGGGATCATTCAAAAATGTGATCTGCAGCCCACTTTAGGTTTCTCCCACACCTCATTCTCCTACATGACTAGATCCGGACAGATTTGGGACTTCACGATTTACATTATGAAAGTTGACTGTAAATTTGTACACAAACATCTCAAACATATCAATAAAAATAAGAAGAAACTCATTTCAGCAGAAGGAAAATGCCTACTGGGGTAATTGATCCGTGGTGCGGTATTTGAGGAAAAGGAACTGAAATTGAAAAGTTGTCTTTCAGCTCTATTTTAATACATTTCCTTGAGCCTAGTAGATTTTAGTTTTCTTGCATAGTGAGAAATGCAAAAGACATTTCAGATGAAGACAGGGGAGAGAAAGGAAAACCATCTCCCTTGAACTACAGGAGATCAGCTTTTTGTTTTGTTTAAAAATTCCTATTAACTACATTCTTTGAAATGCCTCACCTATGCACTCAAGATGTCTTCCCAAATCAATTATTCTGTTCATATTCTCCCACAGACTAAGTCAGAATGAGGAACGGTGGGCATGCCTCCCTCTGTGATGAGCCAAACTGATGTTTCTACTGACTACTAGAGAAGGATAGTAGCAAAACCATGGAGAACATATTTAATACAGAGAGCACGTGCCCTGTGCCTGGCCTGACCTAGACTGCAGCCTGGCAATGACTACTACGATTGCTTTGCCCAAGAGCCTCCAATGGTAGGTACCCTCCAAATGCATGAAGCCTGTCGGTATTTGCAAATGCATACACTGCATAGATGTGATTTGTTTTGACTTGTAGTTATTGCATAATGATGGCGTTAATGCATAAAGAAGCACCTGCTTGCAGCTCAAGAGAAATTATGTTAAAATTTTCAAGGATGTCTCTTTGAGAAAAAGCCCCAAGCACTGTGTGATCTTTAGTAAGTGCTGACTCTTTGGAAGAGTGCAGATTTAACCCTGGCTACCTACTAACAACAGTTTGCAAATCAGGAGCATGCATGTTCTTTTCACTTCTTGTTTGCCTTAACCATGGTCTGCCATTACATGGTTTAGTGCTAACTAGGTTCGCTCTTCATGATAGTTTGCAATTCTTCTTCAAACCTGTTTAGCGTCAATCCTGGTTTAGCATTACACCTGCTGAAGACAAAAGGAAAGGAGCAAAGAAAATAGAAAGGGCCCCAACTGGATCAAGGGGCCCCATCCAATCCAGCACCCTGTTTCCCAAAAACCTTGAGGAAGCTAACAAGCCGAGCATGATGGCATCTCATACTTAGTGGCATCCTAAGGCTTCATCATAGCTAAATAGGCTGATAGAGTTGGTTTCCATGAATTTATCTAATTCTCTTATACCACCATCTAAGGCCACATTTATACATTTAAAGCACTATGATATCACTTTAAACAGTCATGGCTTCCCCCCCCGAGAATCCTGGGAACTGTAGTTTGTTAAGGGTACTGAGTGTTGTTAAGTGACTCCTATTCCCACCAGTGAGCCACAAACCTCAGAATTCCCAAGGGAGATTCATTGTTAAACTAGTCTGGGAACTGTAGCTCTCAGCGCCCTTAACAAATCACAATTTCTAGGATTCTTGGGGGAAGCCATGACTGTTTTGCTTTGGAGGAAGTCGTGTCTGTTTAAAGTGGTATCGTACTGCTTGAAATGTATAGTGCAGATGTGGCTTAAGCAAATGCACATCACCATTTTGTGGCAGCAAATTCCAGTTCCATTGAAAAGCGGGAGTGGGAAGCTGTTCCCAATTTGCAAACTGCGGGGTGCAAGGAGCCATTTTTCCTACTACTTCCAAGTGTTGGAATGTTTTCATCCTTCTCAACTTTTGTACTTTTGGAGGCCTCTGACAAGGGCTGCTCTTCTCACTCAGGCCACCGGGCTAACCCTCATGTCACCGCATAATCGCTGGATATGCCCAATGCCGTATGCTAGAGCAATATCTGTTAGTGAAATAGGCAGCCTTCACTGTGAAAAGAGCTTTGAAAAGGAATCTTGCAATGAATAGTGCATGCTTGGTCTGGAATTACTAAAATAAGTCCCACTTATGTTGGCTCCTGTCTTTAAGTTCCCCCCCCCAACAACATCCAGCTCTCTCTGCCACATAACTTCCTGCCCCCAACTCCTCCTCCTGTGTCAAATTTTAGACTGTAAGCTCCTTTGGGCAGGAACATGTCCTTTGGTGCTGTGTAAAATGACATAGAAAGTGCTATATAAATAATTCACTAATAGGCCAAAAAACCTTGCAGTTTAAGAACGTACCCATAGCCAACAGATATTTTTATCAAACTTTAAAACCAGGGGAGCAGGAGACCTGACCTCCTCTCTGAGATATTGTACTGCCCTGCAAATTTGTAAAAATGCAAACACAATTTAGGTTGGTCCTGTGTAGCTTGGAAGAATTTGGTAACAAGAGGAAGGATATGGGTAGGGAGGAAGGTGAAGGGGAGAGGGGATAGGGATGGGAAGAGACTGGATGGGTGGGCACTAGGCAGAGGGAAAGCCCCTTTCCTTTCCAAAAGGAAAACATTGTAAACAGTATCATTATTTTTCAGTGTTTCCCCCACCTTTATATTCTACAGCAGGCCACCCAAATTTAAACCAAAGTTGCCCCTGGCCACACCCATGCCAGAAATTTATTCCATCTTAAACAGTCATGGCTTCCCCCAAAGAATCCTGGGAAGTGTAGTTTGTGAAAGGTCCTGAGAGTTGCTAGGAGACTCCTTTTCTCCTCACAGAACTACATGTCCTAGAATTCTCTGGGAAGAGGGACTGCCTGTTAAGCGAGCGGAGATCTGTCAGGGGAAGTTTCCTAACAACTCTCAGCACCCTTCATAAACTACATTTATTAGTATTCTTGGGGATTCTTGGGGAAAGCCATGACTGTTTAAAGTGGAATAAATTTCTGGCATGGGTGTGGCCCTTTGATTAACCAAGCCTGGCTTTTAGAACACTGATAGTTGGTTCTTACTGAGCATGCCTGAGCTATCGTAGACTCCAATGTTAAATTTCTTTAAATAATTAAAAATCAACCAGGCATTTTTTTTAACTTTTAAACTGCAGAAGATGGTCAGAGTGTGGTGCAAGGTTAGTAATAGGACCACAGGTACTCTGTGAACATGACTGATTTTTAATTCATTTCAACAAATTATGAGACCGCTGACAAAAAAAAGTCCAACAGGGGTCTGGATTTTTTCCCCTCGTTTTACACTTGGATCTCTTGATTCTCTCTGAGTGTTTTGTGTATCGCCATGAAAACTTAGTGTTTCTGAGTTCAGGACTATATGTTTTGTAAGATTTTGTTTTGAAATGAGCTTATGGGAAGCAGCAGAATCGCATGGGGGTATTTTCAATTTAACATGGTGGAATATAAATATCCATGCTGGCTATAGTACACAGTCACTCTTGTGGCTGTATAATAATAATCTGGGGTGCTTAGATGATCTCTTGCAGCTTATAGACTCATTTTGACCAAAGGCACCAAAAACGAACACTAGACAACTTAGAAAGATGACCAGATATTGTATTGCTAATCAAACAATTATACAGGCAAATAGGACATCACATTTCCTTTGTTTTATCTTATATTTCATGGGTGAACCTTCTGTTTTACAGTGAACCCTCCAACAAATATAATTGCTTCTCTTACATTAAAACCACTTTTAGCTATTCTGAATCCTAGGAATAGATTTGGATACATGAAAGTTAAAAGAATATCCTGAACCCGGTTTTTGGCAATAGAATTTTTTTTGTGTTATACTGATTACATTTAAGTGAAAAAAAGTTTCTATTTGTTTTCTTTAAAGGGCCAAAAACAGTATAATAAATGAAAGCACAATTATCTCAAAGTGCATATATCACTACCTTAACAGCATAAATGCATGCACATCATCAGGGTTTGGGGGTACGAATTTTGTTTCTACTTCATTCCCTTGCCATAAGAGTGGGCTGAGTTCTGTAACACAGACAAAGAAGAGTCTTGCTAGACCAGGAATCATGGGCTCTGGATACCTTAAACTCTACCTTTCAGTTAATATACGAATTGTCAGCAACACCAAGGTTAGCTAACTTTGTTAGTAAATTAACACCTGTTTAAAAACTAGGGATGGAAAGTTCTGTCAATTTCGGTTCTCTCAGTTTCTAATTTTCCCAATTTTAAATTCAATTATCCACATTTCTGCAGCAATTTGCAATTTTCTTTGAAAAAAATCCTCATGAAAATTCTCCAGCATTTTAGTGTGAATTTCTCCTAACATTTTTTGTAGACAGTTTTGACTAATGTACACATTTCTGCAAGCAATTTCCCCTAATATAATGCATTTTTGTATGTTATTTTCATTCATATATTCATTTTTATGCACGCTTTCCCTCCAACATATGCATTTTTTCAAACATTGTTTGGCTGGTGAACTGCATCGCAAAATATCAGTAAGTGCGAATTTTGAAGGATGGTTGTGTTTCAGTTCTCAAATTGTTTTGGAAAGTGTGAATTTCATATATTCAACTTGAAATGTGAACTGAATAGAACTGCTCACCCATCCTTATTAAAATGTACTTCCTTGATGGCAACAAATTTAGGAATTGAGAGAGAGACGTCTGGGGTATGAATTTATGTTTCCTGGCCCCATCAAATCCATTCTGAATCAGGCCCAGCTCAGGCTTGATCCTTCCCTCTCTCCCTCTCTGTTGCTGCTTATGTCCCTTTATCTTTTCTCATCCAGGCTTACTAGGTTGCGACAGAAAGGTACAGACCGCAGGAGACTGTGCCAGGAATATCCATTGCACTGGGATCACTGGGAAATAGCGAGGATGTCCCAAAACTAGAATTGCCCAAGGATCCCGATGGTGGACCAGCATTCAAGGGTGTAATGAAACCTCCATTATGAGGATTTTCCTATTCACCCCATCAGATAGGGTTCAAAAGAAAGAAAGAAGGTAGTAGGCAGGCTTTGGCAAGTATTGCACTCAGGTCCAATTGTGCTTTTGAAGACATCACTGGGAAAATCACAGGCATGCACTTCAAAAGAGGGTTGGAAATAAATGATTTGCTGATTGTTTGCATGTGTGGTATTTTAGCCAAGACCATTCTGAACTGTGATGGGAAGGGAGAGGGTTCACCTATCACTACACAAAACAGCCATTTTAAATGAGTTAGAAGGAATAGAAAAAGACTGAAGGGGAGAACCTTAAGAACGACTGCTGAACAATACATGAAAAATAGTTTGTCAACCTGTTCTGAAATGATGTAGTGAACTGCTTCCAAGGTCAGTAAATTCTTGAAGAAGCTGGAAAACACAAGGCAATTTTTTTCATAATCTAGATTGCTGTATTTCATACATTCTGTTGGTTTACTCAAATAATACATTTGGTCTGTAGTACTTTATTTTGATCCAAAACGCAACAAAAGCTTCAGCATACTTTAAAAACATTTTTTCTCTCTCCTACTAGCATATCATCACATTTATAGTCATGAAGTACAGTAAGAACAGCGTAAAAAACCCAAGACAAAACCCCAACATACATCGCACATTAAGAAAAATGAATTTCACATGAAACTTTTGAGTCAGAAATGTTCTTCATTGTGGGTATCCCCATGCCTTTTACACACCCTGAGCAATGTGGCCAGTTAATGGGAACTCAATTCCACATCATTCAGAGGGGGGGAAATGGGTACCAGCTAATATTAGGAGAGCTGATTTTCCATCACACTGCAACCTTTAGCTCCACGGAGGCAGAAAACGTTCCAGATTGGTGCACCTGGCTCACCTCTCTCTTTAAACAACGCCAGCACAGAATACTAGTTCTGGAAATGCCAGTTCCACTCTTTATTCCTTCCTTACAGAGAGTGACATTACCAGGGATAAGTAGAGAAGAGAAAAAAAGAACTAATGACATGCCAATTACTACCTGTTTTTCTGATTACCTTTCCAGAAGAGCATCTTTGCCAACCTGGTGCCTCCAGATCTTTTGGACTACAGTTCCCATTAGCCTCAGCCAGCAAGGGAGCTGTAGTCCAAAAGATCTGGAGGGTCGCAAAGACTGGCCTGGGCTGTTTTTAACTAGTGCCTGAACAATTACTGTAAAGCCAGAAGCTACTGTGACAATCCCTTGGAATCCCATGTTGTCTACAAAGCTATAGTCTTTGAGATTCCAGCAGGTGAACTCCAGGCATTCAAATGCAAAATGTTGAAATTTTTGGAAGTACAAAGTGTAATGTTACAAGAACGCTCCATTATTTGCCTACCAACTGTCACCTTATGACCTATAAGCCAATCTAAACTAATTTCAACAACTGGACATGCTGTAGTGTAGAGGCCTGGAGCTCAAGCTACAAAACAGCAAGTTCCCAGTTTGTATCTCACCTCTGCAGTGAGCTCACTAGGTGGCCCCTTATCTCTTCCAGCCTTACCTCATCTGCATACCGATCTATGTTACAAAGATATCAAGGCAAAGTACATGAAGCACTCTGAACACTTGATAAGTGCTTTAAGTATCAACATCACCATAATCAATACCGGCTCTAATCCTCATCAATTATCTCTTACCCTGTTAAGCTCATGAAGTGGAGGGTTGTGAGGGGCCGAATTTTTCATATCAAGGGTATGTGGGTGAGAGGAGCTGACCCTGTTCCCAACCAATGCTCATATTAACAGAAGTGGAAGTTAATATGACCCTGATTTAATATCCTCTGACTCATCCAAGTTACAGCCAAATACATACCCTGTGTATCTTTTTAAAATGTCAGCTAAAGGGGACTGTCGCAGAAGGTAAAGGGGGGGTCAGCCTCCTTCTGTTCCTCCTGGTAAGTCAAGCAGTGGCCCAGGTTGAACTCCCCACACTTATCACTTGAAGCATTCCTCCTATTCACCAGCCAGGAACGCACCAAGTATCAGAGCCAGCAATCTGGGAAAAAGTTAGGTGTTATGGATTGTAGGTCAGTAAGATAGGGAAAGTGAAACGATCCGCTCCCCTGATTCAAAAGGCACTTGTGTGCAAAAATTAGACCTACCCCCACTTTTTACATGAGTTGACCAGATGTGAATAAATGTGGATGTCCTTGTCGTGTGCAGTTTGGCTCTTGAGTTATAAAGGACCAAGTTATGGTCTCTGAAAGTTAGGCTGCTGCAGCAGCTGCCATTTGGAGAGTTGCTATCAACTGGGGACAGTACAAAGCCAACAGGCCCAAGAACAAGAAAATATATAAGCAGGGCTGCAGAAACAAAATCCTCAAAAGAAAGCCCGTCCCAAAGGAAAGCAGATGACCTTATAACGCATAACAAGAATCTAAATAGTAAAGGTTTGTGAGACTGTCCAAATAAGCCACAAGAAAATGAAAACACTCTAAGAAAATCTAAAGTGCAGCTCTCAAGATTCCTCTCCTTCTGAGTGTGTAAGAAATTCTGTGCAGAGTCAGGGTAAGCCCAAAACAGATTTGTCTCATGCCAGAGGTTAGATTACTTGTTACTGTTTGGTTGAGTCAGATCCCTTTGTGGGAAGTAAAGATCACCCCATAGGAATTCATATATCCCTTTCTGCCTGACTCCTCAGGGACCTTACAGCTGGAATCCAAGGGGTTACTACTAAGCTCCCATCTCCCCAATGCTGAAGCCAACTCTTCCTTAGTGGGTTCATTAGTGAGGCAGCTGGACAGCCACCTGTCGGGTACGCATTAATCTGGATTCCTGCATTGGGTAGGGAGTTGGACTCAAAGGCCTTACAGGCCCCTTCCAACTCTACGACTCTACGATCCTGTGATATATTTTTTTAACAGATGGAACAGGGCAAGAAAAAATATATTTTGGCTACATTGTGAGTTACAAGTGCTAAGAGGTGTTCTTAGAAAGATAAATGTGTCAAGAAGGAGTGCTAAATCCCCTAAGAACAGAAATTACACAGCCAAAGGTATTGTGTAGCCTTGCCAGACTGAGGAAAATGAACAGGAATGTCTCTGATTTGGAGGCAGAGAGAGGTGATGTAAGTTGATCAGTTGAGAAAGTTTACACCAGATGCAATTTCCCTGTGGAAAATCAACCCTCTTACAGAAAGCAATGACTTGGTTTAGACATAGCACTAAGCCTTGGTTTGCTTAGCTTTACTGTGAGTTGTAAGCCTGAACCCATCAGCCAGCTTTGGTCTGTTTGTGGGCAACCAACAAGAATATAAAAACATGGTTTGAAGTTGGCTTGCGTTAACTAGTCTCATTACATCTGACTCTGCTATCTTGGTTTCATCCTGATCTCAAAGCCCCACCCCAGATGTTCACCCAGCCACAGAGACATGAAACAAGAGTTGTTAGAGAAACATTAGGCAAAACACACTGTGGCAAATTTGCTGGTCTTCAAGACTGATCCTGGTTTGTTCAACAAACCATGCGCTTAGTGGTACAAACGAACACAGCTGATGAGTCAAGGTATTGGCATCCAGGCATTGTTTCCACAGCCCATCGTAAAGGATCCTGTTTTTCAGATTCTAAGTAAACTAGATGCAAAGGGTGGGGTGTTCCCTTGCTCCCAGGATTTCTGGAAGTTTCAAAAGGAAACATGGAAAAGGTTAACATCAGATCCAGGAACAGTATAACATCACAAAAGTCTTCATACTATATGGGGAACTAACTGAAGCTTCCTTTCTCTGACTGATCTGTCTACTCCCAAGGGCATCATAAGCCTCCCAAGGGCATCATAAGGGGGTCACAAATAATGGCTCCTTTTGACAGAGTGGGCAGGTGAGTGGACTCATTAGCATGAAGAGAGTATTCTTCTGTGGCTCTTCCTGCTCAATATTGCAAATTACTAGGCAATAATGGCAAGGTAACAATTATTTTTATGAAAAAGCTGTTGGCATCAATTCTGTATTTGCCCGAAGAAAAATGAAAGATTGCACATGTATTCTGCACAAAATTGACTGTGGCTACATAAAATCTGACAACAGTTATCCATCAGACGCCTGATGGAGCCAATTGGATTCCTGAATGCGCTGGGAGATTTGGAGCTGTCTGAAGGCCGCCCGGTCGAAACCTTGGTGACAGAGTGGAATAGGGAGGCCACCGGGGCAATAGACCAGGTGGCTCCGAAACGTCCTCTCCCCCTGAATAGAACTCAGACCGCACCATGGTATACACCACGGATGCAGGGTTTGAGGCAGGAGGTGAGACGGCTAGAACGCCGGTGGCGGAAGTCTCGCTCCGAGGACGATCGGACACTGGTTAGAGCAGCAATAGCAGCCTACCAAGTGGCAACAAAGGTAGCAAAGAAGGGCTTCTTTGCTGCCTCTATTGCATCCGCAGAATGTAGTCTCAGGAGGTTGTTCCAAGTGGTCCGAAGCCTGGTCGGTCCAGCTGCCCAGGAACCCATGGAGCACTCTAAAGCCTCCTGTGACGCATTTGCAAAACATTTTGCTGATAAAATCGATCGCCTGAAGAGCGTAATTCTGCATGCCGTGGACACAGGAAGCGGGCCAGAGGCGATCAGTTGCGATCCGGTCCGGTGGGATCGGTTTCAGCCTCTTCCCTCTGAGGAAGTGGACAAGGTGCTCTCTACTGTGAGACCGACCACTTGTTTGTTTGACCCTTGCCCCACATGGCTCATTGTGGGCTGCAAAGAGAGACTGAGCGAAGGGATCATGGCGGTGGTAAATGCTTCCTTGGAAGAGGGTGCATTGCCATCCGCCCTCAAGGAGGCGGTAATAAAGCCCATCTTGAAAAAACCCTCCTTGGATCCCCAAGATTTAAACAACTTTCGCCCAGTCTCCAATTTACCATTCTTGGGCAAGGTGATCGAACGTGTGGTGGCCAAACAGCTACAGACACACTTGGAGGAAACAGATTACTTAGATCCATTCCAATCGGGCTTCAGGACTGGATATGGAACTGAAACAGCCTTGGTCGCTCTGGTGGATGATTTAAGGAGGGCGTTGGATAGAGGAGAACACTCCTTCCTTGTCCTCCTGGATCTCTCAGCGGCTTTTGATACCGTTGACCACGGTATCCTCCTGGATCGCCTGGAGGGAATGGGAATTGGGGGCACTGTTTTACGGTGGTTCCGTTCCTATCTCTCTGACAGGCACCAGAGGGTGGCATTGGGAGAGGAGGTTTCAGACCCTTGGCCTCTCAATTGTGGTGTTCCACAGGGTTCTATCCTCTCTCCTATGCTATTCAACATCTATGTAAAGCCGCTGGGAGCTATCATCAGGAGATTTGGGTTGCAGTGTCACCAATATGCGGATGACACTCAGCTCTATCTCTCATTTAAGTTCTCACCAGAGTTGGCTGTGGAGACTATTTCCAAGTGCTTGGAGTCTGTAAGTGAATGGATGGGAGGAAACAGGCTGAAACTGAACCCTGACAAGACCGAGGTACTGCTTGTGGGAGATAAGAGAAGGATAGGAGATATTGACCTGACGCTGAACGGGGTTAGATTGCCCCTGAAGGACCAGGTTTGCAGCCTCAGGGTCATTCTTGACTCCCAGCTGTCCATGGAGGCTCAGGTGTCAGCGGTGAGCCGGGCAGCTTGGTATCAATTACGTCTGATACAGAGGCTGCGACCCTACCTTCCGGTCCATCTGCTCCCATGGGTGGTGCATGCCCTGGTCTCCTCTCGCTTAGACTACTGTAATGCGCTCTACATGGGGCTACCCTTGAAGATGGTCCGGAAATTACAACTGGTACAGAATGTGGCGGCACGGTTGATTAAAAACAGCCGCCGCCGCGATCATATCACCCCAGTGCTGGAAGATCTGCACCGGCTACCAGTTGTGTACCGAGCCCAATTCAAGGTGTTGGTGTTAACCTTTAAAGCCCTATACGGTGTCGGTCCAGTTTATCTAAAGGAGCGCCTCCAGCATCACCAAATATGCCGCCTGACGAGATCTGCCTCACAAGACCTTCTCTCGGTCCCACCAGTTAAGACAGCTAGACTGGTGCGGACCAGAGAGAGGGCATTCTCAGTTGTGGCCCCCACCCTCCGGAACTCTCTGCCATACGACCTTCGCCATGCCCCCTCCCTGGTAGGTTTCCGCCAAGGATTGAAAACTTGGTTGTTTCAGCGGGCATACAAGTCTCCTAGATAATTTTAGTTTACAGTGTATAGATGTAGGTTGATGGATTATAATTGTTTTATATGTTAAAACTGTATTATATGTTGTATTTTTAATTATGTACGCCGCCTAGAGTGGCCGTTCATTCGGCCAGATAGGCGGCCTAAAAATAAAAATTTATTATTATTATTATTATTATTATTATTATTATCTTTCCTTTTCTTTGGGAAATGTTCAAAAACAGTGATGTCTGGGGTGGGGAGGATTCAAACAACCCCATCTAACACATTTACCAAAGAAATGCGACCACAAAGAAAGGTACAAAGATTAAGGCTGCAAACACACTAGTCACTGGATCAAAGTGTTTCCATTAGCCACACCCTATGGGGGAACAGGTTTATCTGCCCACTAGCTGTGAACTCTCTTTGAAGCTGAATTTTTAAAAAAGCGCACTCAAGCAGCTCCTATAAGGTTTCACAGTAAAAAGGGGGAGGGTTTGACTAGCGTCAAACTCTTTTCTGAAGAGAGAGGTGGAGACACAGCAGAACTGGCAAAACATTGGGTATGTTTTTACCCTTAATGTGTGCGTGGAATCCCTCACCCTTCCACCAAATTAATGTTTGGCATGTGTGGGGGGAACTCACAGGTGCAACCATGCTACCCTTCCCCCTGTGAGAAAGAACAAAATAATATTTTAAGTAATTCAGTCCCTTAGTGCAGGATTTTTACATGTGCCTGGAATCAGGAAAGAGGATGGTCGCATGACAACATATTCTTCCAAGGTTCCAATTTCCAGCATTTTCTTTTGCATGTCCCATTTCAAATACGAACCTGGTACGCAGTCATTTTGATCAGATCCTATTCAACATACTGGGCTCCCTTCCTATGTCACTTTTTCTAAACTCAAGTTATTAAGATGTCACTGGAAAATATGGTCAAAGACAGATAGTGCATAAAAGCAAATGGAAACCCGAGATGTGTTCAGCAAAATCAGCTTTGGGGTGAACTGCTACTTACATCCAAACAGATGCATTATAGCAGGGATGGATGGAAACCTGGGGCCCTCCAGATGCTGTTAGCCTCTACTCCAATCAGCTCCAGGGAGCATGGCCAGTGGTGAGAGGAGATTGAAGTTGTAGTCCAAGAAGATCTGGCAGGCCACAGGTTCCTCATTCCTGCATTACAAGCTTTGCCCACTGTCAAAGTTGTTTCCCTCCTCGCAAAAGCATGCTAAATAGCGAAAAGCGGTTGAATAGTTTCCTAAAGTCTTTTTCAAAACTTTCACTGACCAGAATGGCCACTGTTACTTCCTTCCTGTCCAGAGACAAATGTGAAGCAAAGCAAACATGCCTGTGAAGTCCAGAACACTTGTGATTTGTTACAAGGGCCACTGCTGGGTCAGAACAAAAACAGAGACACTGCTTAAGATACTTATGAAATACACTGCCACAAGATGTTGCAATGACCACTAGCACAGAGGTTCCCAAACTATAGTCCGTGGACAAGCTTCATACAGGTGCTCCATGGTGTGTGTGTGGATTTGTGGTTGAAGATGAGAGATGGCACATCCATCACATTAAACATATTGATTTTTTATTGTGTTTTTATTTATTCTTTTATTTCCTAAATTGGATTCTATGGAACTCAAACAGTAATACAATAAAATATAATACGTAAAAAATAAAAGAATGAAAATGCCATTAAAAATCATACAGCATCTAGCACGGCACATTATAGCTGCTACTACAGGCAGAAAAATCATTCAGTGGTCCACCAAAGCCCTCTACAATTTTCAGGATGCCAGCCCTTTGAAAAATACTTCAGATTCCAAGGAACCTGAATCAAATTTCCAGGCGCTACACAGCTATGTGCCGGGGGGGGGGGGTTCCCAGCTTTGTCTTTTGCCTTCAGAACTCAAAGGGAAATTACAGGAATAAATTATCTTTGCTGCTTGCTCTAATGTTGTTTCTGTTTAAAAAGTGTTACAGACTGATACAGTAAATTGCCAGGCAGAAGAAACTAGCCAAGGAATGGCCAAATGGTGGCTCATACAGAGAAATTTTATAATCAGGTCTTTTCCTATCCTTGCAGAGCTATGAAGTTATTAATCAATTTATATACCACTTAACTGTCAAGATGGCTCCCAAGTGGTTTAAAAGTATAAAGACATTATACATTTGTATACATTTTTTGTATACAAATACATTGTATACATACTTTTTTTGGATTTGGGGTTAAAAATTATAATCCAAGTTTCACTTTTAAGGAAAAAGAAAGCAAGTTTTCAAATGTGATGCATGTGGGTAGAGAGAGACTTATTCTCTCCTTTACTATTTCAAACACCATGCATGCCCGGGTCTAGAACAGCCTGGTGAAGTAATGGCTTGTGTGAAAAGTATTCCCTCTCACAGGCACTCAACCACCTGAGCTCACTTTCAGGTTTGAAGTAAAACAGGGCTACCCCAAAATAAAGGTGTTGATTTCTACATGCTCAGGGGCTCCCTCGGCATGGAGAAATATAGAAGTATTTTTAAAACAATGACAACAAATGGAAAATGGCCCAGTAAACACCTGTGAGCTTTTAGGGCCCACAGAACGTTGAGGTGTCAGTTGAGAAAGGTGCGGAGGGGAGGAAATTGGGGGCAAGTGAAGAGGAAACTATAGTAAGTATCCTGGAGGGAGGCAGGTCAGGTTTGAGGGATGCATACCATTACGTTAAATATAATAATTCCCCTCCCTGTTCTATACAAGGATGTGTCTGGAAAGACCCTGTTTCTCTCACCCACCCTCCAGAACTAGAGATATGAAGGGCTAAGGGGAGAGGGGGAGGGAACCTGAAAAACTGGTCCAGAATTTTTCTTTTTTTCAGAAAAAATAGGAAAAAATGGGGGAAAATACCTTGGTTTTTCCCCATTTTTCCCCAGGCTTTCACATCTCTATCCAGAATGATCCACCCCAAAACAACACAGCTATAAAATGCTGACATTTGGGACCAGCATCTCCAAGCCTGAATCCCCAAGCACTATACAGATCACAGGAAGAAGTGCCTTATGCAAGGTCAGATAGTTGGTCTAAACAGCCCAGTGCTTTCTATGGTCCTGGGCTCCTTTTTGGAGGAAAGGTGGGATATAATAATAATAATAATAATAATAATAATAATAATAATAATAATAATAATAATAATAATAATAATACTCTCAGACAGTGTGTTCAGTTCACTTGCAACCTGTTTTTTCTAGCACAAGGGTGGGGAATTCTTTTCAGTCCAAAGGCCATATTCCCTCATGGGCAACTTTCCAGGGGCTACATGTTTGAACAGCAGGCAAAAGCCAGAGGTTTCTGCACACACACACAGACCTCTCCATCTTCCATGCAGGCGCTCTTGCTTTAACACAAGAAGGGATGGCCTGAGTACTTTTTCACCTTTTACTCCTCACACTCACAGCACCAGTGAGGCCTGCAAGGGTCCTGTTCCCAGGTGGCTGGAGCCCTGGATAAGAATACCCCCTCCTAGGGGCTGAAGATACACTGCAATGTTTTCTTGCGATCCCCAAATTTAAAACCAATTTTGTACTTATTGCCACTGATGTGGCCATATGACTCATGTGAATGTGGCAAAATACACTTTCAGTCCCTGTGTGGCTGCCTGGAGACTGAAAAGGCACCCAAGAGCAGAGAACTTAGCTATCTCTGATCTAATAGACCCATTCTCCAGAAAACAAAAGAACACCACCTAAAACTCCAGGAGAGATGGAAGAACAGCTTCTAAATTCTATTGCTCTATGTGCGGTGATTGACCCCGTACTCTAACAAGAGAGGAAAAAGTATGATTCAGTCTAGGTGTGACTCACGGGCGACATCAGGTGCCAGGGAAGTGAAGGGTTAATTACTACTTACCTCCCCAGTCCAGCAGCTTCCCACTCAAAAACAAGGAGTAGCTGAAAAACAACATGTCATGGAAATGTGTAGGACTAGTTAATTGCAGCAGATTGGAAGCACCTGCTGGAAAAGAGGTGAGCATACCTACGGTTTCAGAGTGCCAAACGTGTTCATTCAAAATGTACACACACACACACACACACACACATTTTTTCTTCATGTTCTCCCAATGTAATTTTGTTTTTACATCTCAAGTTGTCTGCCTTTTGGAAAAAAGTGCTATAACAGAGGACTGTTGTACACAAGCAACAGACCATTTTAGGCTACATAAACAAAACAAAACAGAGAATCCAGTTACAAGGTCTTTTGGGTGGGGAGGGGGGACATGCCCACAGCATCAGTATTTGAAAAAAATCTTACTGAGCATCAAGAGGTTAGAAATTTTGACTGGACTGGGATAAATGATTACCCACGTAGACAAAATTAAGAGAAGGAAAGAAACAAAATCTTACCTAGTAAGCGTGTACTCCCTGAGTCCTGAATGCAGGTTCATGGCAGAAAAGGTACCTATACATCCCCGCAATCGTTTGTCTCGACCAATCTTCCACGTTACAAAGAGTGGGCTGTTTTGGAGAGAGGGGGAGAGAGAAAAGGAGAGCGTGACGGGAGTTCTGACAGTGAGGAAATTGAGTCATCCACCTCACACTCGCAAAGAAAAGTGTGCCTGTGAAATGCTGTTCACTGTATTACTATAAATATGCCTCAAGGCTGATTGCACATATTGCTGAGAATGCAGATGTCAAGAACACAGTACTTGGGGCCCACAAAGGTTAGGGGAAAGAAATCAAAGGGAAGAATAGAATAGTTAACTTTCAAGCACTTCTGCAACTTCCTGAACACCACTGCTAGGATGCACGACATGTTTCACTGCGTCTGATTACAGTTCAGTCTCCTGCAACCTGGTGCTCTCCAGCCATTCTGGCCGAGGCTGATAAAAACTGTAGTCCAAAACATGTGCGTGCTGTAGACAAGAATATTCCTACATTGGTCCTCCCTGGCGAACAAGTGGTTTAGAATGATTGGGGCCAGTTGCTGTGACCTCTCTCTAAGATTTTTCAGACCAACGCTAGTATCACTATCCCCCCCCTTTTAAGGTTAGGAAACAAGATACCCCAAAGATTTATGGGGCTCAGACATATCAATCAACTCAGTTCAAATATCTTGGCTTACCACAGCAAGCTGAGGCCCCCTACATACACGGCTCTTAAGAGTCAGCTAATGTCTGACAGAGTCACGTTTGCTACTTGTTGGGTCCTGCAATTAGGTGCTCCACTTCCGTGTCAGCTTCTAGATTTTTGATGGACAAAACACTGTAAACAAAGATCCTGGCCACAGGTAGGTTGGCAGCCAAAATGGAAGCACTAGAAAATAACCAGGCCCCAACAACAAACAAAACAGAGAGCACCGTAATCTAATATGTGGTTGTATTAGAAGACATAAGTCAAAGTGAAAGCAAGCCAATGCATTGCCACTCGCTAGTGATGTACTAAAATTGTATGACCCTGTTCAGTCATTAATCTCCTATGGGAGCCTTGATCCGGCTGCCTTGCCTCTAGCAGTTAGGCAGACAATAATCAGAAAGAGGATCTTTTCCTGTGGAGGCACCCTGATCGTGCAACATGCTCCTCAGAGATGGTCACCTACTACCTACTCTGCATTAGACGGAAACCAGGGAGGCTGCTGGAAGTCTTGAACAAGTGTCTGGAGGTAGCTTTCAGACAAATGAGTGCAAACAGCTGAAGCTGAATCCAGAGATGCTACAGGTGGAAAAACCTAGTGGCTCTGTCACTGTGGAAGTCACCCTCACAGAAAGTGGGTTTGGCTCCCATGTTGGCTGTTTTTAAATGGGACTTAAAAGTGTGGTTGTTCCAATCTGCTTAATCTGTCTGATCTTTGAATAGATAGTGATTTTAGTGCCTCTTTTCAGATTCTATTGATTCATTGCTGTATTCTGAGGAATATTAATTTTATCACATCTGTTTTAATAATAATATTCTACTCTGATGATGTTATTAAGTTTCTTTTTTGAAAGCTGCCAGGAATTTTCTTCTTCTTTTTAAAAGGTAGGATAAGAAGTTTTTAAACTAATCTGTGCATCCGATATCACACTTCAAGCCTCTTTCATCGCAATGACTTGCACACTTCTGAATCATGCACACAGACATAAACACACACACACCTAGAAACAATTAACAAGGTGAAGGAAAACAGGAGTATTTCATGCAGAAAGCTGCAGGTCCCAGGGCGGAGTGCAACAGTAAAAAAAATGAGTAAAATCAGTTAAAACAATTTACTATAAGGTGGGTTCTAAACATGTATCTTGGATGTCAAATGAAAAGATAAAGAGGTGTGTCTTCAGCACAGGACGAAAGCTATACAATGAAGGTCCCTGGGGAGTGAATTCCACAGCTCAGGGGCACCTACAGATAATGCCCTCTCCTGGGCCACCACCACCCTGAACTTCCCAAGGTGATGAAACTACTATCCTTGCTGACCTGTGACATCATCTTGACACATAGCTCAGCTGCTGCTATGGGAAATCTGTATGGAGACTCTCGCATTTGGCGAACAGCCTCACCCATGTGGCAGGATGCGCCAATGTCTCTTGCAGAGTAATGTGTTTTAAAGTTTGTTTTTATAATGTTTTAAAGTTTTAGTGCTTTTGTTTGCTGCCCTGGGCTCCTGCTGGGAGGAAGGGCAGGATATAAATCAAATAATAAATAAAATAAATAAATAAGTGGGTAAAACCGGGGAGGAAATCCACCAAAACCTAATGTCATGGGGGAGGGGGGAGATAAGAATTTAGGAGCACCCTGCCGGATCAGGCTAGGGGACTAGCTAATCCAGCATCCTTTCTCCCCATCAGATGCCTACGGGAACCTCACAAGAAGGGCACAAAAGCACTAGCCATTGACCACACCAACTCCCTCATGCACCCTACTTTTTGTTGATTTTAGATGTTACAATACCGGACTTGAAATTGTTCCATTATTATTACTCAGCTAAATTAAACTGGACTAGATTGAAAGTATTCAGAAATACCCAAAGAGATGTTGTACATGAATCCAATAAACACAGCACAGTGTTTGTTGTTGTTGTTGCACCCCCCCCCATTTTGTACGTGTAGTGCTTGCATCTAAATCCCCACCTGATTTTATAGGGCTCCCAAACCACTTGTGTCACTCTGGTGGAGAAAGAACAAGCAATCCACACAGATTGCTCAACTGAGGCTTGGCAACACAGTCAACACCAAGCTCTTTGCTTGGGTGGTAAAGACCTCAAACCTAAATATTTATTTATTTATACATACACACACATAGTTCAAGCCCAGCCTTCACAAAATTGGTTCCAAAAATATCACAATTAAAAACAAATACAGGTTGCATAAAAATTGTAAAAATAAAGCCACAAAAATGATAAAATAGAATACCAGAACAAAACAGAAGTGCAGGAGGAGGGTCAGCCTGCCCACCCCAAAACAGATTAAAGCTAACCATCAACGAATCTAATTAATTAATTGATTGATTGATTAAATTTATGCCCCACCTTTCTTACATCGAGGAACCAAAGGCGGGATATATGTTGTTCCCAGGTGGTCTCTCATGCAGACACTGACCAGACCCAGACCTGCTTAGCTTCAGCAAGGTGGTGGCCTCATGTGCCTTCAGACCATTCCCTGAAGACACCGGAGTCCATATGTTCACTGCGCGCCAGGGATGGAGAATCTGTGGCTCTCTAGAGGCTGTTGGGTTTCAACTCCCACAATCCCTGGCAATAGGCCTGGATGGTTGGGTCTAATGGAACTTGGAGTCCCCACCCCTGCTTTACAAAGATGGGGAACTGGATGGAGGAATCCAGGAATCTCTCTTAACAAAGGGAAGAGACAGCAGAAGTACACAGAGTCCTCTCTGGAAACCTTGAGGCAGACCACAGCAAGTTACTGCATTGAGAAAGTAAGCAATTATCAGTAATTTTACTCTTCTTACGCTGGTAATTCCCAAGCTGCATGCCAAGAGAGAAGTGCTACTGTTCCATAAGAAATAAACTTATTATCATTGTTTATATAGTGCTATCCACGTATATGGCTCTTTGCAGGAAAGAGGACAGGTCCCTGCCTCAATCAGCTTAGAGTGTAGGAACAGACACAACTGCGAAAGTGAACAGGCATGAAGTCAAGGTAAACAGGGGGAGAATATGCAATTACTGCAGTACACGGCTTAGTTGCATGGGAAAGTATTTCTGCAGTGCATCCACAGACACTTTTGAATCACTCAATCACAGCTGTCAAGAAAAGCAGAATTATCAATTCTTAAATGAAATATGCCCACGTCAGTGACTCATGCAGAAACACAGAGGGCAGACTCCTCTGAGGGCAGATAGTTCTTATTTTTCATGCTCTAAAAATAGTGTTGTGGAGTGGAACGTTTTTCCCATGCTTTATTTTTCCATGCAAAAGTTTCTGTTTCATAAGTCCATTAGGAACAATGAATGGACGCCAGCTATAAATACAATATTACACTACAATACAGGCTTGGCAGTTTCAAAGTTTTTTGCTTTATCTACTAAATACTAATAAAATAAATATGTGAAATTAGATCACTCTCAAGGACATTCAAAAGTTTTCTGATGCAAGTTGAAAACCTTCCTAATTTGCATACATTTTCCAGAAGTTTTCCAATTCAAGATTTTCTGAAAAACCCACATCACTGTCTAAAAAGTAACATGTTCTGGGATAAGAGTGAAATGCATCTCCAATTTTGATTCAGAAACAAAACAAAGAGCTGCTCGCTCAGCAGGTATCACGAGTTTGGGGGAAAATCTGGCTTAAGCCTTCTATGAAAAAAAAAAAACTCTCACCACAGCCTATTCCTACGCCTGTATGGAAAATGTTTGGTCTTCAAACTCAAGAGTTGAACAGTGCTATGAATTTTCTGCAAGCGAGGCAGAGAAGAGTTCAGATTTATACTAAACACATGCAAGTCTGCAGAAAAGGAAACACAGCCACTTCTGAGTCAAAGCCACTCTTGGCAAACAGCCTTGTTTCAGAAATAGTAGAGTCAAGACCATTCATAGCGATGCTTGTTCTTCATTGTGAGCACACCAGCCTGCTGTTGAAGGCATTCCGGCTCCGAGATCAACACAAAGCAAAATTCAGTCTTGTAAATTCACTACAGGATGCCAGACACACAAAACCATTTACACAGACCGCACAAGCAGTGCAAGCATTAACAGAAACACACATTTTATTGTGATGGGTACTCTTTAAAATAATTCATCACAATAAAATTTCCGAGGCTGAGGGAGGAGGCAGAACTCTGAAAAATGGCTGAAGCTCTGTAATGCCTTCAACAGCCAACCAGGAATTTTTCATCATGAACTTCAGCATAAGCTCGTTAGGCATTTACAAATGATGGCTGGCCTTGAATGCAAAGACAGGGGGAAGCCCCTGCTATCCTCTCCAGGTCCAAGATGAGGTGTGCATCTCTCAGGGGCTTGCTCCCAGTCGCGGTGAATCTTGGAACACAAGAGGTGTTCCCATTTTATTTATTTATTTATTTTATTCAATTTATATACCGCCCACAGCCCGAAGGCTCTCAGGGCGGTGCACAACATAGGATAAAATACAATAAAATCACAAAACAGTAGAGCGTAAATACCAAACAATAAACAACCTAATATACGTTAAAAGCTTAAAAATAGATTAAAATGCCTGGGAGCATAAAAAGGTTTTCACCTGGCGCCGAAAAGATAAAAGTGTAGGCGCCAGGCGGACCTCATCGGGGAGACTGTTCCATAATTCGGGTGCAGCCACTGAAAAGGCCCTAGATCTTGTTACGACCCTCCAAGCTTCTCTGTGAGTCGGAACTCAGAGGAGGGCCTACGATGTTGAACATAGTGAACGGGTAGTTTCATATCGGGAGAGGCGTTCCACTAGGTATTCCAATCTTTTCTAAAGTAATTGCAAGATCTAGTAAATTCTCCTCTCGTTTTATAGATGCAGACAAGGACAGGCAAACTAACCAAAACAAAAAACGAGGGGTGTCACTACTGGTCATCTGGCAAGTGACTTAATTTATGGCTTCAGACATTTATTTTAAAAGATTATTATTATTATTATTATTATTATTATTATTATTATTATTAATAATAATAATAATAATAATAATAATAATAATAATAATATACAGCCAGTGTGGTGTAGTGGTTAAGGTGTTGGACTACGACCTGGAAGACCAGAATTCGAATCCCCACACCGCCATGAAGCTCACTGGGTGACCTTGGGCCAATCACTGCCTCTCAGCCTCAGAGGAAGGCAATGGTAAAACCCCTCTGAATACCGCTTACCATGAAAACCCTATTCATAGGGTCGCCATAAGTCATAATCGACTTGAAGGCAAACCATCATCATTATTATTATTTATTGCATTTATATACCGCCCTATAGCCAAAGCTCTCTGGGTGGTTTACAACAATTAAAAACATTAAAAACAAATATACAAATTTAAAAAACACATAAAAAAAACAATTTAAAAACACATGCTAAAATACTAACATGCCTGGGAGAAGAGGAAAGTCTTGACCTGGCGCTGAAAAGATAACACTGTTGGTGCCAGGCGTACCTCATCATAGAAACCATTCCATAATTTGGGGGCCATCATTGAGAAGGCCCTCTCTTTTGTTGCCATCCTCTGAGGTTCCCTTGGAGTAGGCACCCGGAGGAGGGCCTTTGATGTTGAGCATAGTGTACAGGTGGGTTCATGTCGGGAGAGGCATTCCATCACGTACTGTGGTCCCAAGCAGTGTAAGTTAAAACCAGCACCTTCAATCGAGCTTGGAAACATACAGGCAGCCAATGCAAGCGGGCCAGAATCGGTTTCATATGTTTGAACTGTCTAGTCCCTGTTACCAATCTGGTTGCTGCATTTTGCACAAGCTGCAGTTTCCGAACCATCTTCAAAGGAAACCCCACGGAAAGTGCATTGCAGCAATCTAACTTGGAGGTTACCAGAGCATGGACAACTGAAGCCAGGTTATCCCTGTCCAGATAGCAGCGTAGCTGGGCCACCAACCGAAGTTGGTAGAAGGCACTCCGTGCCACTGAGGCTACCTGAGCCTCAAGTGACAGAGATGGTTCTAGAAGAACCCCCAAACTACGAACCTGCTCCTTCAGGGGGAGTGAAACTCCATCCAGGACAGGTTGGACATCCACCATCCAGTCAGAAGAACCACCCACTAACAGCATCTTGTCTGGACTGAGCCTCAGTTTATTAGCCCTCATCCTGTCCATTGTCGCAGCCAGGCACCGGTTCAGCACATTGACAGCCTCACCTGAAGAAGATGAAAAGGAGAAATAGAGCTGCATGTCAACAGCATACTGATGGCAACGCACTCCAAAATTCTGGATGACTGCACCCAATGGTTTCATGTAGATGTTGAACAGCATGAGGGACAGAACTGACCCCTGCGGAACCCCATACTGGAGAATCCAGGGTGCCGAGCAATGTTCCCCAAGAACCACCTTCTGGAGCCAACCTGCCAAGTAGGAGTGGAACCACCAACATGCAGTCCCTCCCACTCCCAACTCAGTCAGTCTCCCCAGAAGGATACCATGGTCGATGGAATCGAAAGCTGCTGAGAGATCAAGGAGAATCCACAGAGTCACACTCCCCTTGTCTCTCTCCCGACAGAGGTCATAATACAGGGTGACCAAGGCTGTTTCTGTGCCAAAACCAGGCCTGAAACCTGACTGAAATGGATCCAGATAATCGGTCTCATCCAAGAGTGTCTGGAGCTGGCCTAATTTATGGCTTCAGGCATTTATTTTAAAAGGATGACAGATTCTGGCTTCCAATTCATTCCTGGGCCTAATTCCAAATGCTGGTCTTGACCTGGGAAGCCTTATATGGCTTGGGACCTCAGCTCTTTAAAGGGACACTTCTTTCCATATCTCATATCCTAAGGTGTTGGACTAGGACCTGGGAGACCAGGGTTCAAATCCCCACATAGCCATGAAGCTCACTGGGTGAACTTGGGCCAGTCACTGCTTCTCAGTCTCAGGAAAACCCTATTCATAGGGTCGCCATACGGAATCGACTTGAAGGCAGCACATTTACATTTTTAACATCATCAACTGAGGCCCTTCTATGAGTGCTTCCTCCAAAATATGGAGGAAGAATGAAGATTAAAGTAACACATAACAGTTGTTTTGGGGGGTCCAGAGGCTGGTTATACCAGAAGTGATGCATGGGCTGCTGGACAGCTTGATGGCATGCTGTGAGCTGTCTGCATGGTACTTTGGGGATAAAGTTGCTTAGTTTTGTATTGCCTTCGATGCTGCAGTTATGCTGCAGTCAAGGTGTCCAAGGCAGCACCTTCCCATACCCTTTGGTGAATCAAGCACTGGTAACTTCAAAACTTGATTATTGTAATGCACTTTGTGTGGGGCTACCCTTGGGCCTGCTCTGGAAGCTCCAGCTGGTACAAAGTGCTGTTGGTGGGGACAGGTTACTGCCAATACATAACTCCAGTACTTAAAGCTTGCATTGGCTACCCTATGTGTGACTAGGCAAAGTTCAAGGTTAATTTACAAGGCTCTTAACAACCTGGGCTCAGGATACCTCAAGGATCACCTGTTTCCCTATAACTTTGCCTGAATACTGAGGTTTTCAGGGGAGCCACTGTTAGTGATCCTCCATGGCTCGGGATACATGGCTCATATCCACAGGAACTGTGCATTCAGTATTGTAGGGATATGTTTATATTAGTATGACTATTTGCCCATTAATACAGGATCATAAATTTAGTTGAAAACCAGAAGTTAATGCAAGTTGGTGACAATATACTAACATTTAGAGCCCACAGCTGGCCAATACCTTTATGATGAGGCCCAGTGAAAATGCCACAAAACAGTTTGTGTTCAGTGGCCTCTATCAAATACCAGATTCATGATTTTGTATAAGGTACCATCTCAAATCAAGGCCTCTACCCCATATCCTAATACCAAGTATTACCATCACAGGCCAAAGACAAAGATTATTAAATTCATTTAATATTAGATTCAAAAACTCAACCATGAAGGAGGAGTCCCATGGTTGTGGTGCCAAAACTGAGAAGGCCCTGCTCCTCTCACTCAGATTTTATTCACTGGCAGATGAAATCAGGAGCGGGGCCTTTCCTTGAGATCTTAATAGAGTCCCTTTGTATATAGGTGCACATCACATGGTAGAACATACTGCCTAGGGTGTGCTGAGTCCAGCGTTCACAGCTAATCAGCAGCATTCTGAGTTGACCTGGAAGTAACAGCCACTTAATTGGCTTATACACTCAGTAGTCTGGACAGTGACATGTAAAATGGAGCTTTTGAAGATACTAGAGTCTTCAGTAGGGGCCTAAACCTCATGACACTAGGCACTTGTCTGATTTTGGCTGGTAGTTGATTTCAGAGGGCTGGAGCAGCAACACTAAAAGCCAAGTTTTTAGTCCAGGCCAAGTGCACCTCTGGGGCATGTGGTATTTCAAAACAAACATATTTCTTTCTTTTTTGCCATACAAATATCAGAACAGTATAAAACAATGTATCACAACAAAAGAAAAAAGGCACATTAATCACATTGTTGCATATAAAGAAGTCAACTTTGTGTTAATTGCCCTTTTTTAGTAATTGTCCTCTTTTCCACTCTGAGTTTTCCTATACAGAGTGGTCCCCCCCCCAACACGTTCTCTTTTCCATTAAGTTTTCCTATACAGTCTTTTTAGAGTGGTCTATGTACAACACACACACATATGTACATATACATGCACACACTCACATAACCCCAAAGGCAATAAAACTTAACCAAGGTGCTCAAAATTTCTCTATTGAGTTTCTTGAATTCTTTCTTCCTTTTGCTTTAACTCAACCTTAAGTATACAAATCAAAATCTTCATAGCAATTTAAATGCCTGTTACAATGTGCGGACATATACATGTAAAAATGTTTCAAAATTATAATAATAAAAATAAGAAATCAATAAATAAAAAGAGGTGGAGAAGAGAGTTACCAAGATTAATGGAAGCTTTAAAAAGGATAGCATTTAATACATGGAACGCCACAGAGATCTAGAAATTCACTGTTGGTAGACGGGTTTAGCGCAATAAACTCCATAGACTACCCAAAGACGCCCCTCCATAATGAGGCATGAGCTGATGGCTGATAGAAATTATGCTCACCCACTGCTACCTAGCTTATAAACATAAACCATTTTATATGAAAGTTGTCTTTTTTATTTGGATCCCACCTCGCCAATCTTTGTTGTGTTAATTTTTCCATTAAAGTTATGTTCCATACCTGAGAGTACCATAATTCTATTAAATTATAGTCAATCTTTTTCCAATGATGAGCAATTACAATTGTTGCTGCCACTAATAAGGTTACTATTAGATCCTTAGAGTGCAGTGACAGATGATCTCCTTGGAAAATCGACAAGAGAGCCATAACAGGATAAGACTTTATGTTCTGCCCTGTAATCATCCCAATTTCATGAAATGCGTTTTTCCAAAATGCCTAAACAGCAGTCCACCCAGGGCTGTGGAGTTGGTACGCCAAACCTTCGACTCCTCTATTTTTCTACTGTCCGACTCCGACTCCACCCAAAATTGCTTCTGACTCCACAGCCCTGGAAAGCGCTGTAAATGTCTTTTTAAATTGGAAGCTCTCATAGGAGCATTTTTATCGCTGCCTGAATATGCGCTGATCTTGGCATCACAGCATTTGTCCTCATCTGGGTCCTGTGTCAGGCACTGACACACAAAATGTTTTCCATCTTCAGTTATGGTGAAATGCTCAAATACAGCTGACTTCATGGGAAGCTTCTTTGACACTGTGAATTTATATATTTTTTAAATTGTCAATCAAAATTTATTTTGAAGCCGGAGTTGGAACATTTCTACCGACTCCAACTCCACCCAAAATTGCTTCTGACTCCGACTCCACAGCCCTGTGTCCATCACATATGAAAATAATTTCCAAGCTCTCCGCAGTCCCTCCAACACCTCTGTGTAGCAGTACTATTGATTCTATGCAAAATTAATGGGACAGTGGCCTGATGCAGCTGGCTCTTCTTATGTTCTTATGGCTACAGCAAATGGAAGTTGTAGTCTAAAACATCTGGGGGGGGCACCAGGTTGGAGAAGGCTACCCTGGAACACTCCCAAGCCTCCTTTGTGGCTGCACATTTTAAGGGATGGTTAGAAGTGGTTTAAAACCATCTTTTAGGGAAGCTTACCCCCACTGATGATCTTCTCACTGAGGAACTGCTATTAAGCTTTCACCCATCCTAGGATGGTTGGAAAACAATTTGAAAACCTCTGCATTGGGCAATGATATCTGCTGTAAACAGAACCCCATCTTAATTACAACAAGAGTTTCTACTCTGTGTAAGAAATTTTGGGAATGGATGCATCCTCTTCAACACTTACTTTTCATTTTTCACCCTTTCACGATTGGGATCCCACTAAGACATTATTATGAATCACTGCAATAGAGGTCTGAATAACTGGACCACAAAAAATATTTTTGTTCTTTCAAACTGATATTCTGAGGATTAACGTTTTGGATACTTATGGAATACCTTTCAGAAGGGATCACTATTCTCAAATTGTTGCATAAAGCAGAAGGCAAAAGAAGGAGAACAACTGAGAAATGCAAAATTGTTGAGAAGTTCCAGATGCTCATGTAACGCCCTTCCCCGGCTCTCCCTGTCAGGTTCCTACCTGCTCGTGGTTACTGCCTGTCTCTAGGCACCACCAGGGACTCCACCAGTCCGGACTGTCCTTTTATATGGTTTCTCTCCCCGCTCTAGCACAGATCTCAACAGATCCCCCTGCTAGGCAGCACCACCAGTCACGTCCTATAACCAGTAGTCCCAGAGACTCTGCCTGAGTCTCTCTATCTGGTTACCTCTGTGACTGAGTGCTAAAGCTGTCCCAATCCCTTTGATTTACTCAGACTGCTTATAATTCTGGTTTGCTCTGAATACTTGTGGTGTTATTCTTCCCTTCCCCGCTGCCACCATTTGTCACTCTTCAGCCTTGGTATTTACCTCACCCTCCCTTCTGGTCTGTGAAACCCCAGCCAAGGATCAGGCCTTTGGTAAACCAAATTAAGTATTTATTAACATATTTAGGATTCTCCCAGAGGTTCCACCATCATCTTAGACAGGAAGGCTGGGAGGAAATGCATCTCCAACAGGTACAGGAAAAAGGACTATAAGGGGGAGGCATTTCTTTCTAATGCTTGCCCCCGTCCCCAACCTAAACAAGGAGTTAGGTTTGGAAATGGAGAAGCCACGATGCAGTGTCTCTGTTCCACTCCCCCTCCACCCAGCCTTTTGGTGGAAGTGGGGAGAAGCAACAAGTTACTTATCTGCATTTCCAGGAGGGTTAGTTGAGGCAGGGCAGGATTGCAAAAGCTGCCCTAGCCCCAATCATAGAAATGGCCTGTGTGGTAAACAGAAGGGCAGGAGTGTGTGACAAGTGCCCCCCCAATCTTCTTGTTCTCCCATCCATCACTAAGGCCATTGCCAGAAGCTCAGGAAGAGGTGAAATTAGGCCTGCTTTTCCACAACCAACCCTGCCCTATGCTCACCAAGGCAAAGGAGCTATGGTAGTGAATGGGGAGAGAAGGTGGAAGTGGGAATGCAGAGTAGGAGAGAGAGGCTGAAGCCAGAGCAGCGGGGAGGAGTAAAGGCCACACTAACGTAGCAAGACTTGGAAAGGGAAAGGCTAGCGCTCTCTCATACAAAACACATCAGCCATGTGAGAAATTTCCTGGACCTCTACCAAACTAATAAATGTATGGATTATAAAGTTGCACATTCACAGATTAGCATGTTCTCCAGATGTTTTCTCAGAAGGAAATTTTAACTTGTCACGTTATGAAATTTGCAACAAGCAAATGGATTTTTCAGCACAATTTTCTCTTTTACAATTTGTGCCTTGACAAAAAACCTTAGGCCAGGCATAGCCAAGATGATGGCCTCTTCTTGTTATTGGGTACAGCTCCCATCATCCCTGACCACTGGCCACAGTGGCTGGGATTAAGAGTCCGACAACATCTGGAGGGCACCAGGTTGGCTACCCCGCCCTAAGACTATAAATATGACATGTTAAAATCTCTCACACACTTAAGATAGCACATACAGCACTAAGATATGAATGTGTAATAATCTATACATTTATTAGAAATGTGTCAATAATGTGCCCACTGTACAGTACCAAACAGATTTGTCTAATACAGAATCGCAGGCTAGACAGAGCATTTTCATAGCTCAGAATTACAGCTCTATTTTAGGAAGGTAATCACTAGTTTCATCACATGCTCAGCTTCTTGCGTTTGTAATTCCACAGTCCTTAACTGTTAGCCACGTCTGTGTATCTTGCTGAAGACGCCAAAGAGCTGTAGATCCTTAATACCCATAGAAAAATATGTCACCCATTGAAATAAAGGCTTCACTTACTCAGTGGCCAGTGCAGAAACTGACTAGACCGGCAAAGCCAAGAGCTCTGTTCCCATTTCACCAGAGCAATCAGCTCCTGTCCTGGATGCATAAAAGTCACTTCTGCTGTGGTAAGTACAGAAGCCACAGCAGGGGTAGAGCTGTCCGCTTTGCCGGCCCAATAGCAAAGTGGCTGCTGAAGCAGAGTGCTCTGAGCCTGCTTCTCCAGCCCACAGGTAGGGCTGGTGGAGAGCACTTCCCTGTGATGTAAAAAAGAAGCTCCTTCCTATGACACAACTAGGTGCACTTGAGTGGGGGGAGAGCAGAGTGACCAGAGCAGCAGCAGAGGAGGTGAAAGCAGGGTGGCAGGATAAAGCTGCAGAGGATGACTGTGGCTGTGCTTCTTTGAGCCTGGGGGAAAAATTCTAATCCCTGATATGAGTAAAATGCAGGCTTTTTTTTTTTTTTGCAGGTTAATAACTTCTGGGGGCTTTAGGAAAACGGCTGAATTAGATTTCTGAATGTACAAAGAATAATTTTACAAAACTTTAACACAAAGGTGAGGAACCTGTGGTCCTCCAAATGTTGTTGGACGACTCCTCCCCGAACACTGGCTAGATAGGCTGAGCCTGATGGGAACTGGAGTCCGACAACATGTGGAGGGCTATGCCTCCAAAAACATACTAGATGCAAAGTGACTTTAAACACAGCACAAAATATCTTTGCTTCTTTTGCCCAAATGGTGAAAGTTACTAGCATCGACATTGACGTTTGCTTTATTTTTGTAGCGAAGAAACAGGATGCCTACTAGACAACTTCTCCAGGGAGCACTTTCTTCCAGACGTTGTTGAAAAAGTCCAGAATAGCTAAAGTGAGCAGATTTTGAGAGACTGAAATATTTATAGCACAGGGAGTACTGGGCCTCTTCCAGAAACATAGCCAAGAGAAAACCTTTATTAACCAAGGGGTATGAAAGAGCCAGTGTGGCATAGCGGTTAGAGTGTTGGACTATGACCTGAGAGACCAGGGTTCGAATCCCCACACAGCCATGGAGCTTACTGGATGACCTTGGGCCAGTCACTGCCTCTCAGCCTCAGAGGAAGGCAATGGTAAACCCCTTCTGAATACTGCTTACCATGAAAACCCTATTCATAGAGTTGCCATAAGTCGGAATCGACTTGAAGGCAGTCCATTTCCCATGTCATGAAAAGAAAACCTGAAATGCACACATTTAAAACAGCTGAATCTAGTGTTTAAAAAAGCGCTATTTAAAAGTCTAAGAGAGATTAAAATGTAATCTCCCTTTTGCACAACATGAACGTAAGCAAAACCAACAATCGCTTGAGTCTGCTCACTGCTTTGGCTTCAGTGCTCACAGAGAGAATTAAATTAGGATGCCTTTGATCAATGGTACTACTAGTATGGAGAGCAAGTTATATGGCAAATTATATTCTGTGACACTCAAAGCAGCAGCACACAAACACAATTTTATGGTTCTAATTATTGCAATCCATTTCTTGACCTCCCTTTGCAGAAGCAGAATATAAGCAGGCAAACAAAAATAAAGCGAAACTGAAGGAAATAAATACATAAAAGGCGTTGAGAAAAGCAGGTACTAACTAGGACCGTCTTCAGCCTCCACTTGGAGAGAGAAGTTCTATGCTCAAAGAGCCAGTTCTGTAATACTGGGGCTGCTTCTTCTCAAAATACAACCATCACATGGAAACCTCTTGCTGCCAACTCCAGATTGTACCTACTCCCTTCTTTCCATGTGTTCCAGCTTGCTGAACTCACTGGCCACATCCGGTGTGACATGTCTCCTTGTCGCTGGAAGCTATTGCCAGGAATGTATTTATTTATTTATAAAAGTATTTCTGTAGTGCTACATCATAAAATATTAGGGCACTGCGCAACATTAAAACATAAAAGCCCAATTTAAAAACAATAGAGATCATTAAAGTGACTGGCCAATTAAAAAAAAATAAACAGCTATAAAGGCCAGTCAGAACAAAAAAAGATCTTCAAGAGAAGCCTGAAAGTCAAAAGCAACAGTGTCAGCTGAATCTCTGTTGGATGTGTTCCACAGCCTGGGCCCAATGACACTAAATGGCTGGTTCTAGTTAAGTTCAGTCGGGCTTCTGCATCACAGAGAACAACTAACAGTGTTCCTCCGGATGATCTCAGCTGGAATAAAAGGGCTTATGTGGTCCTTAAGGTATCCTGGACCCAAGTTGTTCAAGGCTTTGTATATTTTTATTTATTTATTTATAGAATTTATTAGTCGCCCATCTGGCTGGCTGTCCAGCCACTCTGGGCGACGTACAACATAGGCATATAATACCTAAACATTGAAAATCTAAAAACAATGAAGATAAAATCGAGCCCACCCCAAAAGAGTCTTGAATGTGGCCTGGTAGCACATGGGCAGCCTGTGCAGATGTTTTAGCAGAGGTGTCACATGCTGTTGGCTGTTTGCCCCGTCAGCAATCTAGCCACTGCATTCTACACCATCTGGAGCTTCTGGACCAGGCCCAACGGCAGCCCCACATAAAATGCTTTGCAGCAATCCAGTCTGCACCAGGTGGAGAAGGCAGAAAGAGGGAGAATCTGTATGACAAACCAACATCCCCTAACAGTAGATCATTGGGTAAAGAAGTATTAAGCAGAATAAATTTCAAGTAGCTGTCACATGAAATGCATGTCATGAGATGCGTCTCATCACCATGTACCTCAGCAGTCTTAAGAAACCATTTTCTACATCCAGTACTTTCCTGTTTTGTATGTGTGTTTCTTATCTTCAGAGGGGCATACACCAAGCAAGTAAAAAGAGTTGTATTCATCATGACTTATGCATGAACACACACTTGTTGGTGAGCAAGACCAAGCCAGTGTACATCAGAGATGAGCCATCCCAAGATGAACCCCAGCTGCTGTCTTCTATCAAACAGCCACGTCAATGGCATTAATTATAACATCATGGAGTGATCAGCTCCAGCTTCTTGGCTGACCTCATATTCCTCCTGTAGAAGGGAGTTTTTAACACAGTAAGAATTCTGCCTTGATTAAAAGGAGAAAAGGTTGAGAGGGAACCTTTCAAGTACTATGACTGACACAGAAAAATAGAAAATAGAGGAAGCTGCCTTTACTGAGTAAGATTACTGGCCCATTTGGCAGTGGCTTTCCAGGGTTTCAGACAGGACATACCCAGCCTTACTTAGAGATGCCAGAGATTGAACCTGGGACCTTCTGGGTGCAAAGCAGATGCTCTAACATTGAGGTATGGCCCTTCCTATTGTGGTATCCAGTTGTTCAGGCCTGCATATCATGCCACACTCATTGTAGCTAGCCACATGGCCGCTCAGGCACTTGACAACCTCCCTGTTTTTGCAATTCCTTGAAAGCAGCAAAACCTGGACATTTATTGAGCCCTTGGCAGACTTGTTCTACATGGTTGAAGAGCCAAGAGTTCTGCTATACCTGAAGTAACACAAACTCCCTTTTGCTTCAAGAATCCCCTATTTTTATTCTACTTGTTTCTTGCATCCGGCTCTCCATCCTTTCCATTCTCACATTCCCCCCACCAACATCTTTTACTTTAAAACTCCATGTATATTTAGCAGCTGGGATCCACTTTGCCTGTAGACTGGGCTCTTTCTCCGCTTTGTTGTTTTAGGCTGGAAAACTGCAGAACCAGAGCCAGCAACTTCAAACAGTTAAATCAAATAAACTAAAGTGTTTAAATCTTGCACCCATCCTCCACACAGTCATTAAGTGAATATTTTATACTTGCCAGTTAACTATGACTACATGTGCTTACAGAAGATTGTTTAATCTATAAAGACTGTTTAAGGGAGGTTTGCCAAGTATACTTACTTCCAAAAAATGTACCAGAAGATAAACTTTGCACCAGTTTATCACTAGCAGCCAAGAACAACTGAAAGTGCCAGCAGATGTTATTACATGCACACACAAACACCAGAGGAAGGGCCATGGCTCTGTGGCAGAGCACATGCATCTTGAAGTAGGACTGGGAGAGACTCCTGCCTGAAACCCTGGAGAGCCACTGCCAGTCAGTGTACACAATACTGAGCTAGATGGACCAATGGTCTGACTTAGTATAAGCAGCTTTCACCCACAGGACACAGAATCAAACAAATGACCTCTAGATTTAAGCTGTCAGTCTGATTTAATTGTCTAAAGGTCCCAACTCTATGGCTATGGCAGGGATTCCTGAAGTGCAAAAAAACTGGCAGAAAATCTAACTCAGTGACACAGCAGGTACTATCAAGCAACATGTCCGGGATTCAATCCTTGACACCACCAATTAAAATGAACAGGTAGAAGATGATGGGAAAGCCTTCCGCTTTAGAACCGGCAGAGCTACTGCCGATGTGTTATGGAAACAGGATATTTACAAGACAGCACCAGCTGCCTATATGCCACCTGGGCCATTTTCAAGGTGCTTGTGATGGTCTATAAAGCCCTAATACAACTTATTCTTATTTCATTTATGAACTGCTTCCCATGAAGCATCCCAAGGTTATACACAATATAAACTTGAGCTCTAATTACTTAATAGAGTGCCTCCTTGTGATGTTCCTATATATTAGTGTATATATGGTATGTGCTGGTTGTTTAGAGTATACATGGTAAGTAGTGAAAGAAGAGGGGGAGTGAATGGGCAATAGAATGCTTGATGATTGGCTGAATGTTTAAAATGGCTGACAGTATAAATGAAAGGATGACAGGTAAATCTGGGTGAATGTGAGGTGGTGAATTGTGGAATCTGGGGGGGAGAAGAGAAAGAGTGGATTGTTTGGTGGGGTTTAGAGAGTTGTTTACCAGGAGGGAGGTGGAGTTCGGATTAGTATTGAGTAAAACCATATGCTTATGTGCCTTAAGAAGAAATCTTGTTAATCTTGTTAGCTTTGTTATCTGTAATAAATACTTAATTTGGTTTACCAATGGCCTGATCCTTGGCTGGGGTTTCACAGACCAGAAGGGAGGGTAAGGTAATGACCAAGGCTGAAGGGGAACTGTAACAAATGGTGGCAGCGGTGAAGAGAATAACAATACCAGTATTCAGAATCTCTGGGAATACTAGTATTGGGACGTTACTGGTGGTTGCCTAGCAGGGGGATCTGTTGAGATCTGTGCTAGAGCGGGGAGAGAAATCATAAGAGAGAGCGGTCCGGACTGGTGGAGACAGGCAGTAACCACGAGCAAGTAGGAACCTGACAGGGAGAGCCAGGGAAGGACGCCTCACACTCCTCTTATCCTGACCTGCCTTGCCCATGAATTAAGATAATCAGGGGAGGCTCTGTGGGTGTGCTGTGATGGAATGGCCTATTATATGGCAACTTGGGAGAGGGCCTTCTCTGTAGCGGTATACCATCTGTGGAATGCCCTCCCCTCAGATTGGTTGGTGTCAGCTCTGTTTTCAATGCCAACTGAAATGACATCTTATTTGGATAGGATCTTTTTGGCCAGTTTGTTGGTATTTGGTTTGTTTTAATTTATTGTTTTTTATTTTGTCCAATTGTTTTATCCAGAGCTTGGAAGTTACTTTTTTAAACTACAACTCCCATCAGCCCCAGCCAGCATGGCCACTGGATTTGGCTGATGGGAGTTGTAGTTCAAAAAAAGTAACTTTTCCAAGCTCTGGTTTTATCTTGTTTTGCCTACCCACTTGATGTTGATGGTACTGTCTTCATGTTTTTACCTTGTCTTAATGTACCCTGCCCTGAGATCATTTGTTAGATGAAGGGCAGGTTAAAATGTATTTCAAATAAATAATACCAAGTTTTGGCCCCAACTCCTAGTTTGACTTTTTCTTTTGTTTGGTGGGGTGCAAGTTGGTCCTTGAGAAACCTCTGTAAATGAAAACTCCTACTACAGCTAACAGCAGTACCTTGTCCTTATTTCCCTGCTTGACAGCAAATATTTACATGGTGAATATACTTTAAACACAAGAGCAGGAGTTTTCTAACAAGGATGGCTGAGCATACCACAAATGAAGCGATAAGGGCAGTCATTTAAAGTTGTATTTCAATATTTATGTCTCTGTGACTCTCCCAAAGACAACACCTTTAAAGTTGTAAAAAGATATATAAGCTGTCCTTAAACCACAGACTAAATAGCAAAAGTTATGGGGCATCTCAAGTAGCTAAAACAAGATCTCATTGCTCACTGATCACAACGAAATCATTATTTAAGTTAACAAGATCTCAATTAAGCTCAGATTTCTACAATGTCATGTGTTACTACAGACCTGGGCTTAAAGTACAGCCAAAAGTAGTCCTCTTAACAAAAAACAAAGGAGAGTTGCAACTTAAGTTGGAAGACTTAAAAAATTGCAACTGATACACAAATTTAAGAACCCATGGTATCCTGAAGTCTGAGGAAGCAGAAAGTACAGCAGGGCCCCACTCGTACATCGGGTTACATTCCGGACCCCCACTGAAAAGCAGAACTCATTGAACAGAATGGCGCACGATGCCCGAAAATCACCGTAAAAGAGGAACAAGCACCGTATGAGTGGGGCTTTAGTCTAATTGCGTCTAACTGAGACTGCCACATTAGCAAAGCGCCGTAAAGCGGGGCCCTACTGTATGATGGTGTTCTTGCCCATCAGTGGTTTTCCAGCTTGTACCCATGTACCTCATAGTTCTCATAGTTTATTTAAATTGCAGGGCCAAAGGCCAACACAAAATTAATTAATATATCATGTACAACAAACTTACCATGTTAAAATTTATAATTGAGTTTAAAATAAATTCTATAAAGGAAAATTTAAAACATCATAAGGCAATGAGAATCTATGCTGATTGTACAGCGTCAAATTTACAGTGTTAAAATTTAAAACTAAGACAGACTTGAACGGCAGCTGTTATTAAGATTCAGAATAAAATTAGCTCGTAGTTTCAAAGCTGCTAACACAAACAGGGATACCTTATGTGTCACGTCCAAATTTGAATCAGACATTAAGGAAATTACTTTCCCCGCTTCTGTAAGAGATTCAGATTCATCTAAAAGCTTCTTGAGGAACTTAGTTCTGGGGTCCTGATAAATTGTGCAATGAAGCAGTATATGAGGAATGTCCTCCTCCTTATTATATCCACAGGGACATTGTCTTTGATCTTTTGGAATTCCGAGGATTCGTCCCTCTCTGTCTGCATTAGGGAGGGAGAAGAAGCTTAGTGCAGTGAACGCGTGCCTGAGGCTTTTGGGGAAAGGATACGTGAGGTATGGGGAGAGATAATGACCGGTCTTAAACTTCCCATACCATGGGGCCACTCTAGAGTTAGTGTTAAGTTATCCAAATACTCAGAGTGGCGGAAAACAATCTCACATAATCTTTGATTAGGTGGTAATGATATAAAAACCTGAGGAGTTATATGATAACTAGATAATAGTTCTTCTAATTTAGGACCCCAAAGATTAGAGGAGAAGGGGTGGTTTAGGCACAAATTCAATAGTTCCTTGCCCGGCGACCTTCCAGCTAGTTTTGAGAACTTCAAAGGGGGAGGTGAATATGCGCTCCCAGGGGAGGAAGGCCAGTCTCAGCACGTAAAATGGCTGCTGATGTTCCTGGAGGGAGGGATAGTAAACGCCTGAGGAAATTTGTTTGAATAGTCTCTAAGGACAAAACAGTTTCCTTGTCCCAACCCCAGATTGATGCGCCGTATAAGACCTGAGGAATTACTTTAGATTGGAAGATTTTTAGAGCCGGAGGAATTAAGGTACCCATGTACCTGTGCCCACAGATGCCTTTAAGTATATCTGTCAGGTGCTGGTACTGGAGCTCCCAACAGCAGCCAGGCCAAGGGACATTAGCAGGAAGTGAGTGAAACAGAGAATAAAGGAAATAATTCACAAGTACCTTATTTATCTATCTCTTCAGCCAAGACGATCAAAAAAAATCAAGACCTGCGAACAGCTACATATGAAGGTGTTCGCTCTGATTTTTCCTACCCATTTGCTCTGAAACAGTAAGACTGTCTTACTATATTTTATGAGAAGCTCACATCTCCTATAGATGGGGCTTCCCCTTTCAAATTAATCATGTCATCACAATTGCCAGCAATGGCTTCTTATCTCCCACCAGGAAGCACAAAACTTCCTAGAGCAACTCAGGTCCCTAATGCAAAATTGGCCCAAGAATTTGAGTCAAGAAATTATATGAGTGGTGCTGGAGGTCTGAAAAGAACAAGGAATTACATATCATCTCTAATAGCACCTCAAAGATTCAATTACACTTGAGTGGAACACTTACATCTGTCTTTTTCTTTTTCTACTTCATATGCTCATGAGCTACTTGCATTTCATTCAAACAAGTACTGTTAAAAGGTCAGTCTATTATATTAACTCATATTTCTTTTTGGTGAGAGACCAACTGCCTTTGGCTCTTCTTCCCCCTCAAATACATTGTCAAATGCTGCTTTTGTTTTTTAATATGACTTTTAAAGTTAAGTATTATAAGTGGTACCTAAGCCATACATTCTGCTGTGGCCTTCTTAATGGAGCAAGAAAATTCTAGGATCCAGGAGATACCATCTTGCATACAACCAGGATCATCCACAGAACCTAATGGGGTGATCTTGTATTTTTGCAATGTGCTCATATATTTTATGTGAAACCTCTGGGAAAGGGTTTAGTAAACTTTTCTACATATTTTTTCAACTGACAAGGTATTAAGCACAGGTAGTAAATTCTTATTGACATTATTTGCTGATGGTGATTGTTGGGAACCACATGAGTTTCATCTCTTTGTCTCCTCTGCACTACCACAGACCAAGCAGGCAGGCATTATAGAGAGACTAAGCACAGTGAAAACTAAACTTGTGAGTCTTCTCACAACCAGTAGGAATTTCACTAAGTCTCATGAGGTCTTATTAGCTCTACCACTAGTAGCCACTACAGTATCCTCTCCAGTCTGTATAGTTAGCACCTGAGCAATCCAGAGCATTCCAATCTGTTGATCCTCCTTCTCAGGCAGGCCCTTCTACTTCCAAACTTCCTTCTGCACCTCTAAATACAGGCTTTACCCGTTAAGAGTGGTAGTTTTTGATCAGAAAGGTTTGTTAGAATGAAATCCTGAAACATGAGATTCACCATCCTTGATTATCTTGGAATATAGGGAGTTGGACGGGGAAGATCAGGGACAGACCGTTTATTAATTACATTAAATCCTTTGACATTGCTTTGTTGCAAGAGACCTGGGCGTGTGAACAGATAATATTCAATGGGTGTATTGCAATTTCTTTGGCTCCCACTCGTTCCTCAGCTAGAGGCAGGCCCAGAGCAGGATTACTCTGTCTGGTCTCTGTGTCTCTCAGTGTGGAAGTAGTTGCACTCCCTAACTGTGGAACTGTTGTTAAATTAATCCTGATTAACAGCAGTAGTCTTCAAGTCCTACAGTTTAATATCTATCTTCCTCTACTTAGATGTCATCCTGAGAAGCCCAGTGGGAACAGCTAGAACAATATATTGATTTGGCATTAGCAGAATCTAAATATCTCCAAGGACTTGACCATACAATAGGACAATCTCCTTACATTAGGCACTCTAAGGATGGCCATAATAAACTTTGTTGGTGGGTGACTAGCTCTTGTAGCATGCCAGCACAATAAAATCATTTTGAATGGAAGCACTCCAGGTGATTTGATGAGTGATTTTATCTTTAGTTCCACATCAGGGAGTAGTGTTGAAGAATGTGTTTTTGTTTCTCAGTCACTCAGGGAGGTGATTCAAGCATTTTGCGTAACCATTACCCATTAAGTCACATTTATCCATTTTTCCTTATAGATTTGTCTGCCTGTTGGACCCCCACTGTTAAGACTTTTCCTTGGTCTCTTGCAGGAGAAGGATAAGATGGACAAATTAAGAATAGAGAGCAAGTTTGCCTCTTTCATAGACTCAATTATATCAGGATATTCTAGTTTCTACTGATGCGGAGAAGCTGCACCATTATGATGCATTTATCTCTGCTATCCAAAGGCCCTTAGGAGTAGATAGCTCCGGATGGTGACAAGTACTTTAAGAGCAAGATACTTTAGGAGCAAAATATTCTATCTATTGTAAGGAAGGAGCTAATGCTTTATTGAAGTTTACCAAAAAACTGAAACGTGAATATAGAGCACTTATTAACCACAAGAAAATAGCTGCAGTGAGAGTGAAATGGGATTTACTCATTGTGCCACCCAAAAGAATAGCAAATTATTCTGGCAGATTGTTACTGGGGCTCTGACAGATCGCCATGAATTTCCTGCCTGTTGCATCTCCACACACAAGTAGGAAAGTTATTTTTCTGCAATCTTTCAGAATCTTAACAATTCTTCGGCATTCAAACATTGTTTAATGCTCCAGAGTGGCAAAGTGTAATGCCTGGTGAAATTCTTGTTCTGACTGCCCATCTTAAACCTAATAAAGCTTCTAGCTTGGATTCTATACCCCAGGATGTCTGAAAATCTAACCCAGCTCATCTACTATCAGTTATTTTTCCTTGTATGAACAAAACTGGAAAGGTCCCTGATATTTGGAGCAAAGCAATTATACTGCCTATTTTCAAAAAAGGTGATATGAGAGATATTAGCTGGATTCTAGATTAGCTGGATTATCAGCCTTCTTTCAGTTATTGGGAAACTTTATGCCAGGTATTTAAAATGCAAGCTCCTATATTGGATGGAAGATAATAGCATAATTGGTGAGGAACAGATTGCGTTCAAAGCCGGCTATTCAACCTTAGACCACTGTTGTGTTTTAGCTCTTTGGCAGAGAAATATACTTCAGTTCCTGGGAGCAGACTTTTGCTGCCTTTATTGATCTTAAATCTGCCTTTGATCTGGTCTCAAGGGAATTGCTATGGTCTAAGTTACAGAAAACGTCTATGGATAAATGTTTATTCTTCTTCATCAGATATCAAACGTCCAGCAAGTTAGATGTGGACAGCATGGACAGACTTCTAATGCAATTCCTGCTACTAGGGGTGTTAGACAAGGCTGCATTTTAGCCCATTTTCTCTGTAATTTATTTCTAAATGACTTGGCTCCTTATCTCCACAATGCTGACCTCTCATGCACCTAAAATTCCTCTCCTCATGCATGCTGCTGGTGCTCTGTTGCTATCGCTGTCCTGAATAGGTTTAAATCACTTTATTATCTGTGCTTGGGACCTACTGTTCTGAGAATAGCCTGACTATTAATTGTAATAAGACTAAGGTTTTGTTGTTTACTAAAGCGCGAAAAGGAATACAAATGGACTCTAAATGCTATAAAACAAGTTTGCCATATAAAATATTTAAACATACAAATGCAGAACACTTTTCTGTCTCAACAACAAAAGCCAGCAATTGACACGGCACATTTTAGTCAGCAGCTCATTACAAGATTCTTCTTTATGCAAAGTGGCCAATAAATTCCTTCTACCATTCAAACTAATAAAGCTAAGACTCTGGCCCAACTTATTTATGGTATCCCCGTTTGGATCTTAGGGTTTAATTCTGAAGTGGAAAGAGTTCAATCTGTGTCCTTAGGAAGTTATTGGGTCTATATGTGTGGATGCAAAGCTTGGATTGATGCCCTCAAATGGTGGATATGCTTACATTGCTTAGCAGTTCCTGACAGTTATCTCTTCTTACTGCTCTCAGACTCTTTTCTTAGGTCATTGGATGAAAGTGATGCAGAAGATTATATTTAGGCTGGGCTTTTCTCTTGAAGTTTTGGGCAATTATGGGTTAAAGACGACCCCATTTCTTGTTGTTCAAAGACTAGTAGACACAGATCTACAGCAACTGACCATTGCTACCAGCAAATCTTGTTCTGCGTTGCTTTATAACCCTGCTGATTATAGAATCTGTACACATTAACTATTCTAAAGTATAGGAGAGCGTTTACTTTTTCTCAGTTTAATGTGCTGCCATCAGTACTGTTGAAAGGACAATTTAATAAGACCCTGGTTAACAGATGTTTCTGTCAGACCATATCTCCCTATACGAGCCTGCCCGGGCCCTGAGATCTTCAGAAGAGGCCCTTCTCTCAGTCCCAACACCCTCGCAAGTTTGATTGGTGGGGACGCGAGATAGGGCCTTCTCAGTGGCTGCTCCTAGGTTCTGGAACTCCCTTCCTAGGGAGGCATGAATGGCCCCCTCCTTGCCATGCTTCCATCGGCAAGTAAAGACTTTTTATTCCGACAGGCTTTTGGGATAGACGGTGTTTAGGACTGGGCTTTACAAGGCTTGTTTTATTGTTTTATATTATTATCTGTATTATTTTAAATTGTTTTTACATTTTTAAGTGCCCTTTACGTTTTTAAGGTTGTGCATAGTTTAATTGTATTTTAATTGTATGTTTTTCTATGTTTTTAACTATATGTAGTTTTATCTCTAAGCCGCCCTGAGTTCCAGTTTGGAAAAAGGGCGGGGTAAAAATAAAGTTTCAATTTCAATTTCTGCGTGCAGTTGCAACAGCAGAATCTCTCAAGCATGTTGTTCTACACTGCAACCTGTATTGTTAATGTAGAGGACTGTTACTTTTCTCTCTATTAACAGTTTTTCCAGTAAATTCAGTACTGTTTTGTCTAAAGGGATGTGCCGTCTCTTGTTACTGAAAGGGTTGCTAGGTTTTCTTCCCATCTTGATGCGTATCAGAAAAAAACCTGTTGGTTTCTTGAGTGAAGGAATTGTATAATTTGTACTTGGTTTTTAATTGTTGTATTTCCTATATTTCTTCTGAATTTTGCTGGTCTGTGACCATAATAAATAACTTGATGTATTTTCATATTTACCACAAACTGATGGGGTGAAGCTTGGATAATCATCTTGCATTGTTGTAGCCACTTATTTGACTACTGGCCTATGTCAGTGATTGCAAGCTGGAAGTGATTTATTTACTCTATTTTTTAAATGCACCAGAGAGGGACTGGCTGAGTGGGTGAAGGGAGTGATCAATGCCTCCTTACAGCAAGGCAGAGTTCCAGTGTGCCTAAAGGAGACAGTTGTAAGGCCTTTGTTGAAAAAGCCCTCCCTGGATCCCTCCATAATGGATAATCATCGGCCAGTGTCCAATATCCCATTTTTGGGCAAGGTAATAGAGCGTGTGGTGGCCTCCCAGCTCCAGGGATTCCTGGATGAAACGGAGTATCTAGATCCATTTCAGTCTGGTTTCAGGCCTGGTTATGGGACGGAGACGGCTTTGGTCGCCTTGGTGGACGACCTACGCAGAGAACTGGACAGGGGGAGTGTGTCCCTGTTGGTTCTGCTGGACCTCTCAGCGGCTTTCGATGCCATCGACCATGGTATCCTTCTGGGCCGCCTTGCTGGGATGGGACTTGGGGGCACTGTTTTACAGTGGCTTCGTTCCTTCCTGGAGGGACGAACCCAGAAAGTGGTGCTGGGGGATTCCTGTTCGACTCCTTGGCCGTTGGTCTGTGGGGTCCCTCAGGGCTCAGTTTTGTCCCCCATGCTATTTAACATCTACATGAAACCACTGGGAGAGGTTGTCCGGGGGTTTGGGGTTCGGTGCCATCAGTATGCTGATGACACCCGACTCTACTTCTCCTTTCCACCTAACTCCAAGGAAGCTGTCTTGGTTTTAAACCGGTGTCTGTCATCAGTGGTGGACTGTATGAGGGCGAACAAATTAAAGCTTAATCCAGACAAGACAGAGGTGCTCCTGGTCAGTCGAAAGGCAAATCAGGGAATAGGGATTCAGCCTGTGCTGGATGGGGTTACACTCCCCCTGAAGACGCAGGTTCGCAGTTTGGATGTGCTCCTGGACTCAGCTTTAAATTTGGAGGCCCAGGTTTCTGTGGTGGCCAGGAGTGCTTTTGCACAATTAAGATTAGTGCGCCAACTGCGCCCATTCCTTGAGCCGTCTGATCTGGCCATGGTGACACATGCCTTAGTTACATCCCATTTAGATTACTGTAATGCGCTCTACGTGGGGCTGCCTCTGAAGACTGTTCGAAACTTCAGTTGATGCAACGTGCTGCAGCCAGAATGTTAACTGGGGCTGGCTACAGGGACCATACGACTCCCCTGTTACAAAAGCTCCACTGGCTGCCACTCTGTTTCCGGACACAATTCAAAGTGCTGGTGATGACCTATAAAGCCCTATATGGCTTAGGTCCAGGCTATCTGTCAGATCGTATCTCCCTATATGAGCCTGCCCAGGCCCTGAGATCCTCAGGAGAGGCCCTTCTCTCAATACCTACGTCCTCACAAACACGACTAGTGGGGACGCGAGATAGGGCCTTTTCAGTGGCTGCCCGAGGCTTTGGAACTCCCTTCCTAGGGAAGCAAGAATTGCCCCCTCCTTGCAGTCCTTCCGTCGGCAAGCAAAGACTTTTTTATTTCAACAAGGCTTTGGAACTGAAAGCTGTTAAGGACAGGTCTTGAAGGGTGCTGCATTGCTGTTGCCTAACTGTATTATTTTAAACTGAGTTTGAATTATTTTAACTGTATGTATGAATGGTTTTAATGCTGTAAATTGTTTAATTTGATTTTAATCTAGACTTTTCTATGTTTTTAATTATATGTGTGCTTTTATCTGGAAGCCGCCTTGAGTTCCAGTTTTGGAAAAAGGGCAGGGTAAAAATGATAATAAATACATAAAATAAATAGCTTGCCTTTCATTAGACAAGTGAACCCAGGGCAAGGTATATCAAATATAAACTCAAACAATACAATTTCAATAAAAACATTTTATTTAACAAAATTTATATACCGATTGTAATAAAACCTCTATGCAGTTTTTGCCGCCCTGGGCTCCTGCTGAGAGGAAGGGCAGGATATCAATCAATAAAAATAAAACATTAAAATTATCAATAAAAGTAAATTAAAAACTGGTTTTTAAAAACTCAAAAGATAATTAAAATCAACAGTAAACTAAAAAGAGTTTAAAACATATGTCAACTTCTACAAGTCTTGTTTAGGTTTGCCTACACAAAAATGTTTCAAGCAGGTGCCGACAAGAGTACAGTTAAGGTATCTCTCTGGTGTCAATAGGCAGGGAGTTCCAGAGCATAGGTGCTCCTGCACTAAAAGGATCAATTTCTTACGCATCAAGTAATATGTGCCACCTGTAACAGTGCCAGTTCCACAGACTGAAGCAGTCAAGAAAGCATATATGGGGTAAAGCGATCCCCCAAGTTTTAAAAACAATATAACATCAACCAGTATTTGCATACCACACTAAACAAAACTGACCTCTGCAATTTATCATCATCATCCTTCTATCCCGCCCTTCCTCCCAGAAGGAGCCCAGGGCGGCACATAACACACTAAAAACACTCTAAAACAGCTTTAAAACAGACTTTAGAATACATTAAAACAAAACATCTTTTAAAAAATCTTTTTAAATTTTTTTAAAGAAACATCTTGAAAAGCCATTCCAACACAGACACAGACTGGGATAAAGTCTCTGCTTAAAAGCCTTGTTGAAAGAGGAAAGTCTTCAGTAGGCGCCAAAAAGTTAACAGAGATGGTGCCTGTCTAATATTTAAGGTAAGGGGATTCCACATGGTAGGTGCCACAATGCTATGTTGTGTGGAACAGACCTCCTGATAAGACAGTATGTGCAGAAGGCCCTCACCTGCAGAGCGTAGTGATTGATTTGGTATATAAGGGGTAAGACGACCTTTCAGGTATCCTGGTATAGGGCTTTGTACACCAAGACTAGAACCTTGAACTTGGCCCAGTAGCTAACGGGCATCCAGTGCAATTCTTTCAGCAGTGGGGTGACATATTGGTGATACCTTGCCCCAGTGAGCACTCGTGCCACTATTTTATATATATATATATATATATATATATATATATATATATATATATATATATATATATATATATATATATAGCCCCAGCTGCAGCTTCTGGACCAACCTTAAGGGCAGCCCCGCATAGAGCACATTACAGTAATCCAGCCTAGAGGTTACCAGTGCATAGACAACAGTGGTTCAGAAATGGCTGCAGCTGTCTTACCAGCCAAAGCTGGTAAAAGGCACTCCTAGCCTATGGACCTGCTCTTTCAGAGGGAATACGAACCCATCCAAAGCAGGCAAATGACCAATTATCTGAACTGGGGAACTATCAACCCACAACGCCTCCATCTTGCTAGGATTCAGAATCAGTTTATTGGCCCTCATCCAGCCCACCACACAGTTCAGGCAGCGGTCTAGGGTTTGCATAGCACCTCCCAATTCAGATGTTACAGAGAAATAGAGTTTAATATTATCAGCGTACTGCTAACACTTCACCCCAAATTTCCTGATGACAACTCCCAAGGGCTTCATACAGATGTTAAACCGCATGGGGGACAAGATGGTATCCCGTGGCACCCCACAGCACAACTGCCAGGGAGCCGAAAGACAATCACCCAAAGCTATTCTTTGGAAATGATCCTCCAGGCAGGATCAGAACTACTGTTAAACAGTGCCTCTGATACCCATCTCACCAAGCTGGCTCAGAAGGGTACCACGGTCAACAATATCAAAAGCCGCTGAGAGATCAAGTAAGAGTAACACGGCTGCACTCCCTGTCCTTCTCCTGATAAAGGTCATCTATCAGGGCGATTAAGGCCAATTCAGTTCCATAACCAGGCCTGCACCCAGACTGGAATGGGTCAAGATAATCTGTTTCATCCAAGAGTACTTGCAATTGCTGCACCATAACTCTTGATCACCTTCCCTAAAAAAGAGGTATTTGTGACTGGATGGTAGTTGTCACAAACAAATGGGTCCAAGGTGGGGTTTTTCAGGAGCGGTCAGATCACCACCTGTTTCAATTTAGTAAAAACAAAACTACTATCTGAAACAAGACAGTTTTTCTGTATTTTGAAAATATGCATGTTTTATGCATCAAAAATACTAAACAAGAAATAGAGATAATTTTTAAAATCATATTGTCATCTCAAACACACACAAGAGGGTAGAGTTCAGCTTGATGGCTGGATAATTGCTTCCAGGTGAGGGGCCTGCTTGGAAATTATTTCCCCCTACAGAAAATTAGGGAGCAAGCCACAGGATTGCTCATTCAAAGGAAGTAATATGCTGTGAAACCAATGGATCTCTAGTAGTTATCTGAAGCCAGAATTTCTCCTGACCCTGAGAGGTTAAACCCTCTTTAGAGGGGAAGTCCAAGTCAGACTCACAGAGAGGCCCTAACCCTGAGCATGCTGAAGTTTTGGAAAGAACTAATAGCTATATAATACATTGCATCAATTTGTCTGGGTTGCACCATGAGCATGACAAATTATGAGATTTAATGGAATATTCAACATACAAAGGATAGTGTTTTGTTATTAAGACAAGTGAAAAACAATTCACCTTTTCTAGGTTCCTAACATCAAGTCTACAGTATTTAAAACAAAGAATTCACAAAACTTGTTCCAAGTATTTCTATATGTCTACTACCTAACGTTATTTTCACACAGACTAATAAAAGCTTTATGAAAGCTCTTTTGTCATAAAGGGCTTAAAATTAAAGCTTTATTGCTAATGGTTTTCAAGTGTCAAGTTTATAATCAAATGCCATATGCTGTAAAAGTAGCTGCTCTAAAGGTTGTTCATGTCTACTTTTGAAAAACTATAATCTTGAAAACGACTGCCTCACAGAGCCATTTTTGTAATAATATAGACGGCACACAGTCTCTCAAATGTCAGTAGGGATATTATCAGTCATGAGTTTTCAGACACAGACACCAGAGACAGTCTCATTACAATGTATATAATTGACCTTCCTCTGGCAGATAAGATAGTCTCCTTTAGCTTTTCTTAGGTGATTTCAGAACATCAGCGTTCAGTGAAGTGCCTGGTGTCTTTTCTTCTGGGATGCTTGGTTAGTGCAAGAATACTTAGTGGCATTCATGGATGCCACATTTTTTAATCTTCCAGCCATATTTCTGAATTTTCCACTAGTACCAAGGATGCTCAGAACATGCATTTGTACAGTTGATTCCAATGGAAAAGCTATGTACAGCCAAGACGTGCGTGTCTGTCTGTCTCTCACACACACAAGGCAAACGCTGAGCCTTCAAACACAAGTCAAGTCAAAGAGAAGCATTTCAGGCGCGAACAGCTGATGAGGCCATGGTAATGGTGGTCACTAGGAGTGTTTTGTGAGTTTCAGTGCGTGCACCAACTGCAGCCCTATTTGGGCTAGCCCTAGTTACATCTGTCCATGCCCTCATCACATCTAGGCTTGTCTACTGTAACGCTCCCTATGTGAGGTTGCCTTTAAAGATGGCTCGGAAACTTCAGCTGGTTGAAAATACGGCTGCCAGAATACCAATGGCAGCTAGGCAGTTGGATTATGCAGCAACATAATAGTATCTGTTGCCCTGGTTGTTGGTGTGCTTCCAAGCTAATTTAAAGTGCTGTTTTTGACCTTTAAAGCCTTACATGGTTTTGCCTTGGGTTATTTGAAGTCTGCATCTGTATCAATCTGCCTGCACCTTAACATCCAACAAGAGAGGCCCTCCTCATTTGCCCAGTGCCTGTATCAGTTTAATTGGTGGGCACGAAGGAGAGGACCTTTTCCATAGTGGCCCAAACAGCTCTGGAATTTGTTCCAGCTGACCACCAAGAAGGTACTACACTGCACTCCTTTGGAGGAGTAGTGGAGTCTTAGTTGTTTCAGGTGGCCTGCACATGACTAATATTTATTTATGTTGCTGCTCTTTGTAATGGACAAACTGGGGAAACTGCATTTATATTTTGGGCTGGGTGGTGCAGTACTACCACTGGCTCATTTTTTTATGGGTGGGGATGGTGGTGGTATTTTGTTGAAATTATACTGTATGTTTTATATTTTGTATTGTTGTTGCTCTTTTTGTTGGACGTGGGGCAAGAGCATCTCCTGTTTTGTTCTTTTGTTTATGTTCCAGAAGGGAGATAGAGTTAGGGTCCTCCAGATGGCTAGGCTTGACTCCCTTTACCTGCGATACTCTGACTGACTTCCTCCGGTCGGTCGCACTATGTCTTAGGGAAGCTTATCCGCCCCTCCTCCTTCCACCCTTTCCTCTCTTCTCTTCTTCGACCGTCCCAGAGAGAAGAGACATCCCTTTGTCTCTGCTCTCTCTCCTGTGCCATAAGGGCAACTCCCAAACCTGGGTGTTGCGCCTCCAACTTAGTTAGTTAGAACTAGGTATGCCTTCCTATCTACTATGTATTTCTATAAATGAAGTAGCTTTTCTTATTTTACTACGTCTTGAGTCTCAGTGATCTCAATGCAGGGTAAAAAGCCTGCTACTTAGGTAAACGCACACACTGGCACACACGCATTTCAGACCGTTGACGTTCTCTGCTAACATTTATACAAATTTACACAACACTTTTACCGTGCAAATCACTTTGAGAGACAGTGTTCATATTTGGAAGAGACAGCTTATACACATTTTAAAATAAATATATATAAGGCCTGCTGGGGACGAGATTATTTGGGCCCTTCTAGGGTCACATCTTAATTAATGGCAGAGGAACACATCACATAGCTAGTTGCTACTGATTTCAAGCACGAGAATGTTTACACTTGATATAGCTAGCTAAAAATAAAGCAGTAGATGCCCTCATCCTTATTACTGCTTTCAGTTTAAGATACACAAAGGATTCATCTGCTACTGAACATCTTCGACATTGCTAGTACAGCCAACAAGAACACCACCATCAAATCCTGGAAGAGACTGCAGTAACAGAAAACTACTTTTATACTGTATTCATGCTAGTTTAAATATATTATTTCAAGTGCTTCATCATGGTATCAGGGACTTGGTCAGACAGTTGTGGACAAGATCCAGATGTGGGTGAAACTCCCAGATCAAATTAGGACAGCCAATTTTGATGCAAACTGTTTATAGTCTTTTAGGTAATCACTATGTCCTATGGATGTTAAACACCTTGGATTATATTATGTTTACATAGCGGGAATAAAAAGCATCCTTCTGCTTAGACTGTAAAGGGAGAAACAGTACATTTGGCCAAATCAGTGTAAGGATTAACTTTATCCTCAATATGAAGGAAGAAAAAAATAAGGGTAAGCCTGGAAGCAGTCATGGAGGAAAGAGGAATGTCGATGGCACAGTAACTGGAATAGTTGACATGGGCTGCGTACACATCATATATTTAAAGTGCATGACTTCCCCCCAAATATCCTGGGAACAGTAGTTTGTTAAGGATGCTGGAAACTGTAGCTTTGTGAGGGATAAACTACAGTTCCCAGGATTCTTGGGGGAAGGAAAACCATGTGCTTTAAATGAATTATAGTTTGCAGCCATGGAAGCCAACAAGAGTGAAAACTAGGAACACAACTTGTGTGCTGCTGAAGTTGCAACTCCTTCTGCCAGTGACAGACTCCAGCTTCCAAGGGCACAGTTTTTTTCCCTGTTCAGGGGTCAAGGAAAAAGTCAGACTCTGCACAGATCTTTATGTTTTCAGTTTGTGACCCTAGCATATCACGCAACAGTTTTTTATAGTCAAGTTTGGCAGCTCAGGCATCTCTCTCTATAAAGCCCATCTCCAACATTCTGTCACATTCTAGCACAACTTTCCCCATCTTGTGCCTGCTAGATGTTGTTGACTCCAAGTCTCATCAGTCCCAGCCTGCATGGACAATGGTCAGTGAAACAATGAAAGGAGTAGTTGCCTTTGTTCTTAATAACTTCCATTCAATTTTGGGACACTACTCAAGGGAGAAAAACCCTCCCTACCCATCCGTGACCCTAGAGATTGGGATCGCCGGGGCAGATTTGGCTCTGACTCCAATGGTGCCCCACTAGTACATGCCTTGACTTTCTCCTACATAAGTGAACAGTGGCATGCATGGCAGAAAATGCTCTACATGGGGCATAGATGTGGGTCAAACTTGTCAACCACCTCGACAATGAATGATCAGTTGCCACTGACAGGAACTGCATGAAGGAAAGCAATGCCCCTCCTAAATGCAATGCATTTTAGATGTTCTCACTCCAAAAATAAGAGACAAGATTGGGTTTCGAAGTAGGAGATGTTCATTCATCCTTGTTGAGACCATGAGGACAGAGTGGGGGCAGTTCAAGTTGTGGGAACCAGACTGGAAAAGTAGACCTGGTGACACCCCCTGCTCTGCCTCAATTATAGAAGGGATGATAAATAGGGAAACTGAAAAAGAACTAGAGCTTTTCTTCACCAGCACCCCCACCAAAGCCTACACCTAGTTCATTTTTTTTTAAAAAAGGTCACTTTTCACATCAGCTTAATTCTTACCTACTGTACTCCACAGCTAACAACATGTGATCAAAGGCCTGACACTTAACCCTGCATGCTTTGTCTTTCATTATGCAAACAAAACAGAATGTCTGTGAATGAGGCAGATGTTAATAGTCCTCTTTATCCAAATCAAATTTATTTTCCTAATCCTTATTTACCTGCCAGAATCCAACATGAACCAAATTTGGAACTGCGGTTTTCTGGAGAGGTCAAGATGTCTTCTTGTTGTTGTTATGTGCCTTCAAGTTGATTACGACTTATGGTGACCCTATGACTCAGTGACCTCCAAGAGCATCTGCCATGAACCACCCTGTTCAGAGCTTGTAAGTTCAGGTCTGTGGCTTCCTTGATGGAATCAATCCATCTCTTGTTTGGCCTTCCTCCTTTTCTACTCCCTTCTGTTTTTCCAAGCATTATGGTCTTTTCTAGTGAATCATGTTTTCTCGTTAAGTGTCCAAAGTATGATAACCTCAGTTTCATCATTTTATCATCTAGTGACAGTTCTGGTTTAATTTGTTCTAACACCCAATTATTTGTCTTTTTCGCAGTCCATGGTATGTATAAAGCTCTCCTCCAACACCACACTTCAAATGAGTTGATTTTTTTCTTATCAGTTTTTCGCTGTCCAACTTTCACATCCATACATAGAGATCGGGAATACCATGGTCTGAATGATCCTGACTTTAGTGTTCAGTGATACATCTTTACATTTGAGGACCTTTTCTAGTTCTCTCATAGCTGCCCTCCCCAGTCCTAGCCGCCTTCTGATTTCTTGACTATTGTCTCCATTTTGGTTAATGACTGTGCCAAGGTATTGATAATCCTTGCCAAGTTCAATGTTCTCGTTGTTAACTTTAAAGTTACATAAATCTTCTGTTGTCATTATTTTAGTCTTCTTGATGTTCAGCTGTAGTCCTGGCTTTTGTACTTTCCTCTTTAACTTTCATCAGCATTCGTTTCAAATTATTACTGGTCTCTGCTAAGAGTATGGTATTATCTGCATATCTTAAATTATTGATATTTCTCCCACCAGTTTTCACACCTCCTTCATCCTGGTCCAATCCCACTTTCCGTATGATATGTTCTGCACATAGATTAAACAAATAGGGTGATAAAATACACCCGTCTCACACCCTTTCCGATGGGGAACCAATCGGTTTCTCCATAATCTGTCCTTGTCCAGAGTATAGGTTGTGCATCAGAACAATCAGACACTGTGGTACCCCCGTTTCTTTTAAGGCATTCCATAGCTTTTCATGATCTACACAATCAAAGGTTTTGCTGTAATCTATAAAGCACTGGGTGATTTTCTTCTGAAATTCCTTGCTCCGTTCCATTATCCAACGTATGCTTGCAATATAATCTCTGGTGCCTCTTCCCTTTCTACATCCAGCTTGGACGTCTGGCATTTCTCGCTCCATATATGGTAAGAGCCTTTACTGTAGAATCTTGAGCATTACTTTACTTGCATGGGATATTAAGGCAATAGTTCTAGGAACTAAATAATTCATTTTTGAACATTTCTACAGGGGATCTTAACTATCCAATCCACTCCCCCACCAAAGGCATTAAGATTGCACCTCCTAAGCTTTCCTGCATGTTAATGAATGAGTTTTAGCACTTAACATTTCAGATCCGCTTTTTCAGAGCTATCAACTGCCTAATTTCCCACAAAGGATAACTTTTAAAAGGATTTTAGATATAGTGTGGAACCACCTTTTTTTTAAAAAGGGAGGGGAAATGCAAAGAGAAAAGGAAACAGGTAATTATGATCACAGTGGAAAGAATCAGCACAGTTCAACCTACATCATCCTAGAAAGGGTATGTCAGAAACAGACACAGATACAAGGCAGTTATCTCAGAGTCGTATGTCTCTGCCACAAAACTATCTTCTCTCATCCAAGGCTTGCCCAACCCTTAGGCTTTAAATCTTCAGTAGAGATTGCTCTGGGAAAGTCTCACAAAAGAGGATTACGGGGGCTAAAAGTGACTAGTTTTAATTGAAGTTTAGAAATATATGACCAGTATAATACAAAAGATCTTAATCACAGACTTCAGTCTCCTGTGGAGGCCCTGAAGAAAGATTAATATTACTTGCAACACCTGTTTGGGTGTAACACAACCAGCCTTCATGGAGGTAATTAAACTGCAGCAATGACATACATGGGGTGGGGGCCTGATGCGCAAGGGAGCAGCACAGAACTGACTTGAAGAAGAAATGGCATTTTTTAAAATTGACAGATATAAAAATAATTAGTTATAACCTACCTTTCCATCCATTTTTTTCTCCAGAAATCTGCTCAAGGTTCCTTAAAATGGCATTCAAACCATTACAAAACTAACATCTACATCCAGCACCAATAATAAAGTTCTGGACTAAGAGAGCGTTCATAGCAGATAAAAATATAAACATCACAGGATCAGTAAAAAGCTGTTCAACTCAGCAAGCTAAAAGCCTGCCCAAAAGGGAATATCTTAACCGGATGCCGGAAGACCACCCTAGGGGGAACAAGATGAGCCTCCCTAGCTAAGGAGTTCTATAATCTAGGTATGGCCAGAAATAAGGCTCTCTCCCATCTCAACAACTAAGGGGACATGAAGAGCATTGCCTACAGATCCTAAGGATATGACAAGATCATTTGGAATGAAATGGGGCATTTAGATATCCTGGCATTAAACTGTTTAAATGTCCAGTATTTAGCATTGCACCTGGAAACAAACCAGAAGCTAGTGTCACTGTTGTACCAAGGATATTGCTTTTAAGAGCGAACTCCCTTAACTGCTACATTCTTGATCACTTGAACTTTCCAGATACTTCTCAAGGGGAGTCCAAGGGAAAGAGCACTCTAGTAATCCAGTAACTAAGGAATGTCACCACAGCTAGATTTGACCTCTCTCTATGAATGCGCACAAGTGGCACATCAACCATAATCTGGCCAACAGCATTTTGGCTATCACCTGAGCATCCAGGAGCAAAGTCAGCTCAAACAGCGCTCAAGACCACAAACAATTTCCCCATCCAAGACAGGCTGATTCCCTATTTCCAGGTCAGCAGTTCTGCCAACTAAGAGCATCACTGTTTGTCTGGATTAAGCCTCAGTGTTTTAGCTCCAGCCACTCCATTACCCCCCCCCGGCATCAATTCAGTATCTCAACAGCCTCCCTGGAACCAAAAGGAAAGGAGAAACAGAGTTGGGTGTCATCAACGTATAGGTGACACCACTCTGGAAAACCCTTGATGACCCTTCCCATCCACGTTAACTACCATAGAGGACAAGATATATCCTATATGACACCACACTGTAAAGGCCAATGTGCTAAACAATAGCTCCTTAGCACCCCCTTCTCGAACTGCCCCTCTCTATGAACTGGAATCACTGCAAAACAGCACCCCCAGATCCCATCCCATTCAGGCAACTTGGAAAGATACCATGGCATCAAAAGCAGCTGATATACTTAGTACTCCCTGTCTAATTTCTGGCATAGATAATTCATTAGGGCAACCAATGCAATCACTGACATAACCATACCTACAGCTGAACTGAAATGGATCCAGGTAACCCAGGAAACCATGATGGCAATTCTACTCCAGGTTTCTGGATGAAGTGGATTATCTGGATCCATTCCAATCTGGCTTCACATATACTTACAGGTCAGAGATCATGTTGGTTGCCCAATGGATGATCTACCAGGAACTGAAAAGCACAAGGTTCCCAGCACCACTTGAAATAATCATACTACTTGCAAGTATATTACATATGCTTCAGGTAGAAGAAAACAGAGAAGGGCTTGGGGTTCTTTGCTAATGGCATCATAGCACTAGCCTTCGCACAACCCTAACCGTACATGCCATGGGCATGACTGTGGGCAGTGCTATGTCAAGGCCATCCTCTTTCATGCAAAAGCCCATTGCAATGTTGACACCGAGCAGTGCAGCTGTGGACAGAGACAAGCCCAAACACATTTGATATTACTGCTGCCCATTTTCTGCTGCAAGACACACCAATGCCAGAGCATAGGTTGCCCACTGAACTATATACCATTACATGGGGGGGGGGTCAAGCTTCATAAATCAAGGTGGCTGAAATCCTCCCTCATTCCATGGGTGCCTTTGCTCTCTTTCTTGCCAATGGAAAAAAAGCTGGGGGCCAGTATGCCAAATGGGTTGAAAGGAGCAGGCAAGCTGGTTCTGAAGAAAGACAAAATAATCCTGCAAGGCTAAACGAGCATTGGGTTGCTTTAGACTGCAGGATTATGTTATAAACTAATAGCCTGCATAAAACAGCAAGGAGAACACCCTCCAAGGCTGAACATCCATTAAGTTAGAACCATTCCTTACTGACATGGCTGCCACTGAGCTATGGATACTCCTACACGTTGCTCTTGGTTAAAGTATATAAATGCTGTTTCAATCCATGTGGCTACAACTATACAATCCAGTCTTGCCACATGGGCTGTAATTTTGTACATTGCCAGGATTAGCACAGAAGTAGACATGGGGTAGCAGATTCCATATGCAGCAGGCCTTAAGAGTTTTACTAATTCCTTCACCCCATATTAAACACCTTCAACTTTTATTATATTCATACAAAGTTCTACTGGGTACGAAACATCAAAAAGAGGCTAGAAGAAAGAATTGAAGGTACTATTTATTTATTTATTTATTTATTAAATTTATATACCGCCCGACTAGCGATAGCTCTCTGGGCGGTGAACATAAAATAGTATAAAAATACAATGAATAACAAAATAATATTAAAATACAATCAACAATACAATAAACATTATTAAAATTAGATCAATGTAACTTAAAATGCTTCAGAGAATAGGAAGGTTTTGACCTGGCGCCGGAAGGAAAGCAGAGTCGGCGCCAGGCGTACTTCCTCAGGGAGACTGTTCCATAGTTCGGGGGCCACCACTGAGGAGGCCCTAGATCTTGTCATCACCCTCCGGGCCTCCCTGTGAGTTGGAACCCGGAGGAGGGCCTTCATAGCAGAACGTAGTGCACGGGCCGGTTCATATCGGAAGAGGCGTTCCGCAAGGTATCGTGGTCCCGCACCGTATAAGGCTTTATAGGTTAATACCAACACTTTGAATCTAGTCCGGAAACATATTGGCAACCAGTGCAAGCTGGCCAGAACAGGTGTTATATGCTCGGACCGCTTGGTCCTTGTCAGCAATCTGGCCGCCGCATTTTGCACTAGTTGTAGCTTCCGAACTGTCTTCAAAGGTAGCCCTACGTAAAGCGCATTACAGTAATCCAAACGTGAGGTTACCAGAGCATGTACCACTGATGTAAGGTCCTCTTTACTCAAATAGGGACGTAGCTGGGCTACCAACCGAAGTTGGTAAAACGCATTCCTAACCACCGAGGCTACTTGAGCCTCAAGTGAGAGGGAAGAGTCTAAAAAGACTCCCAGACTACGAACCCGGTCCTTTAGGGGGAGTGTAACCCCGTCCAGGACAGGGTATATATCCACCATCCGATCAGAGAACCCGTCCACCAACAGCATCTCAGTCTTGTCTGGATTGAGCTTCAGTTTGTTAACTCTCATCCAGTCCATTGTCGAGGCCAGGCAACGGTTCATTCTCAGGTACTGAGAATGTTCTCTCTTATTCCTTTGATTATCTAAGATTGTCTAAAAGACTAACAACGGAGAAGAAATGTTAAGACGGAAAGGGTCTTCCTTTTAAAAAAAAAGAAGGGAAGTGACTCCCGTTTTAGGAAAAATAGAAAGGAATAGTCAGTCTTTCCTAACCTGCTCAAGGAATTGATCTTATCCAATCAAAAGTCCATTACAAATTTTGGACTAGCAGATGGAAGAATGGAATCTGAAGGCATTTCAATCCTGCTTTAACAAGGTAGTGCTTGATGCCTAACTTCAGAAGTTAACTTTTATTTTTCTCAAGAAGATATCTGGTGTGTGCGCACGCATGCGCAGTGCATATATTCAGATGCAAGACTGTTTAAAATTAAAACACTTCTCAGCTCAGGTCTCCTGGCCTTACCAACCCTGTGGCCATCTATTAATGCCCTATTGTTCTATATTCACAACACACATACACACAAGGAAATTGTCATATCAAGTTATTGATATTGGTTAAATCTAGCTCAATATTGTCCACATTGGTAGGCAGCAGGTCTCCAGATGTTCAGGCAGGGGCCTTTCCCAATCCTACCTGGAGATGTCGGGGACTGAACCTGGGAACTTCTGCAGGGAAAGCAGATGCTCTCCTATAAACCTTCTCCACTCTATTTCAGAGTGGTAACATATACCGTATATTCCGGCGTATAAGACGACTTTTTAACCCAGGAAAATCTTCTCCAAAGTCGGGGGTCGTCTTATACGCCAGGTGTCGTCTTATAGGGCGGGTGCTGAAAATCTGCGGTCGCCGCAGCCTCCGACAGCAGGGCGGGGTGCCGTAGGGAGCGCACCTCTGTCTCCTCGGGGGGGGGGGAGTCGTTCGCTGTCCTCCCCAGGTCCGGCAAGCTTGTAGAGAAGGGCTCGCTCAGTTTTTCTTATTAAATTGATTGTTCTGTGTTGGATTGGTTTTTGAATATATTTATCTGCCGTTCGAATTATTCTAAGTTTCATAGATTGGTTTACCTTCCTTTATTGCATTAGCCTTTTCATTGCGTTGTTGCGTTCTCCGCCGATCAGCTGGGCGGCGGGCGTTTGTCCCGCCCCCGGGCGGCTTTTACTCAGGCAAGGCAAGCGCGCACGCTCCCGCATCTATCGCCTCCCTATTTTGACAAGGACACATTAGCCTTTTCATTGTGTTGTTGCGTCGATCAGCTGGGCGGCGGGCGTTTGTCCCGCCCCCGGGCGGCTTTTACTCAGGCAAGGCAAGTGCGCACGCTCCCGCGTCTATCGCCTCCCTATTTTGACAAGGACGAGCCCAGCGCAAGCATGCACCCGCCTGCCTGAGGCAAGGAGGCGGGAGGAGAGGGATGAGTGCGGAGAAGGCCCTCTCCCTCCGAGACAGCACGGGCGCTGTGCCCTCCTTAAGCTGGCAGATTTCTTCCACTCCGTCTGACAAGGCGCGTTCCCTCTCAGACCATCACAACACGCGCGCGCGCACACGCTTCCTTTAAATCAGGTTGTGATCCAGTAGTGTATTGTAGTTATTTCGCAAGAGTGGGCATTGCTGGACGATTGCTGGCGTGCCTTTCCGCAAACAAACATGCAGGCTAGGGCTGGTGTGTATACACACACAGACACCCGGCGGGGAGGGCAGGGGGCGGGGGTCAGTAGCGTCAAGCTCCCATGGCATCACTATTGACGTCTCGCATTCCAGCCGCTGTATGAAAAGGCCTCTACGGCTCCTCTCGCATAAATGATGCGCGGCGTGGAGGGAGAGGAAGAGCAAGCGCGCACTCAGGAGCCTCCTTCAGTTACAACCGACAGGGACGGGGACATGAATGAGGTGCTGCTGCAACAGGGGATGGAGGTGGCGGGGAGACACTTGGGCAAAGTTTGGGTCACTTTTGGTCATGGCAAATCCGGGCAAGGAACAAAACGCTCCATCTTCGCGGTAGTAAAGAGGAAAGCGGCCGATCAGAATAGAACTCGCCACTTGAAGCGCCAGCCTTGGGGATGTGGGCTCTTCTGTGCAGCCTGCTCTCTCGATCTCGGCCAGTGGCGCTTTCTTTCCTCTGCTTGTAGTTGTCATGGGGATGATGCTCGTGGGCTTGCCCTCCCGGGTTTGATGAATGGCGGCAATTTGTCCTCGTCCGGGACAGCCGCAGCGGAGCTTTCTCTCGGGGGGAAAAGACGTGCTCTTGGACCTTCCCTGTTGGTTTTTGCTGCGTGAGCGTGGCTTGGGCAGAGGTTGGATTGGGGATGGGAGAAGAGGGGAAAACAAAAGCCGGCGGGATAGCTTAGAGGAGAAAGCGGGGCGGGGAGCTCGTTAAAGGACCTGGCGGCGGAGATGATCTGATCTGGTGCGTGGAAGGGCCCAGACAAAAGTTGAGGGGATTGCGCCTCGTTGACGCTTTTCAGCTACGACAAGCCCGCACGTGGAACAGGGCGAAGAGAGGCAAAGGGGTGGCTTTTATGTTTACATGTTTGATGACAAACAGCCTTAGGTTTATAAGTGACAGTTTTCCTGCTAAGTACCTGCATGTCATAAGCAGGGGTACTACGGCGAGTATATCCCAAACTCTATATTTTAACTGGAAAAGTTGGGGGTCGTCTTATACGCCCAGTCGTCTTATACGCCGGAATATACGGTAATATCTGTACTAACTTGGAAACAGATTGCTTAAGTTTGTGCTATCGGTAAAATACAACACAGAGCAATGAATTAAATAGCTAACCTTAGGGCAGCCAATTTGTTTGACACCAACAGCCTTACAGGATGGAGGGCAGCAATTAATTTGCCTATTACCACAATCGGCTTAATTAATGTAATTGGTATAAGTGTGGTGGGCTCTAGGCCATAGCTCATGCTCTTTTTCCACAGTGCCACTAGTGCAATAATTAAAATGGCCACATTTCAAATATTTTGGTACTGCTAATCAGTTAGCCAAGACTCTAGTTAGGCCTATTAAGATTCCATAGTGAATAGTTACAAATTAGAGGAGAGGCTGCCAACAGATGTAATTTCTCATTTGCTCTTGAGAAATTTAGCTAATTCAAGAAAAGTTTCATTGCACATTCATTCTGCAAGTTTGGCTTCTTAATACTCCTCCTCCTTGGTTTTTAAAGCCAAGGTACATTCACCAATCTTTCTTTTTAAAGTGCAGAAACCGCCTGCTGAGCCGCACAATGGCCTCTCTTAAGTGCACAGCATTTATGAAACATTTGGAGAAGGTGCCACTCTTTAAAGCCTAACCAATTAATGTGCACATGGTAAGAACAATACACAAAAGCAGAACAGTTCTGTAAAGCCTTTTAACTTTTTCAGAGAAAACTTTTATAATAAATAAAATCAGAATAGAGAACAATAAATAAGAAAATATATAAGGATAAATAATGAAGACTAGGGGTGCTCGCTATAAGAATAATAGGGCACCCCAACAGGGGGTTTTCATAAGAAAAGGGCCACTACTTTCCTTGAGCACTTGAAGAACAGGAACATTTCTCTTCTTGCAGAGACCAGGAGGGCCAATCACAGTTCCATACTCAGAACAATTACTGTCTGCACACCATTTGACTGCTGTAATTGTTTTGATTTTGCTGCTGTACCTTGTGTGTTTTAATACTAAAGTATCTTGTGAGCCACTTTCAAAGCCCTTACAGGAAAGAAAGACAGAATATTAGTTAAAGTAGAATAATACATATTGTCAATTCTGCATCGATTCCATGGGAATACTGTGAAAAGTGAACCAGATTAATGGTGGCTGAATGGCCTGGTCAGATATCTAGGTATTCTTTAACGCAATGTTGACACACTTGGGCTCAATTTCAACAATCCACCAAAACAGGGCCTAGTGGACTGTGAATGAACCAAGATGCCCTGTGTTCCCTCCTCCTCTCTCATTTTTATTTATTTAATAAATTATTATTGCTTAATCAACAAAAACCTCTGTTGTTTACATAAGACACGTCTTCCACTGCCAATTCCTGTTTAATGCTCACCATGATTTATTATGTTAAACTATGCTTAGAGGTTGCCTCCCAAATCAGTATCAGGAACTGCTGGTTGAAGTGGGTTATCAGTTTTGGTTTATAGGGAAAAAACTCACTATAGTTTGCAGATTTCGACGCCAAGGCAAAACTACGGTTAGTGCTAAATAGGAAGCGGAAGAAGATATCTCATTTCTGATACCCCAACCCATGGTTTTGGATGCCATCTGAAATTAGTCAAAGAAAAGTGTCACATTTGCACAAATTCCTTAGCTGTTTGAAAATACTTGAGGGAAAAGAAATATAAACACACAAAACATGGTGATACACTCTGGACAGTCAAGGGCAGCTTATTTTATCAGAATCGCATTCGACATCAGCTTCCAAAGAACACAGAACAAAGTGGCAAAGGAAGTTTGTCAACACAGGCAACTTCAGTTCCTAGAAACAATCTGCAGCTGAGACAAAAAACCAGACAGAGGAAAAGAAATACGCAATGAACAGTCAAGTAAAGGTGGTAGCATTATAAATGAGCCACATCCTTTCGTACTGGAAATGAACTCATAATGCAGATATGTAGAATACAAACGTAAAATTATTAGTTTAAAGTAATCTTACATCAGTATACTTAAGATTACTATAAAAGTAGTCTTGAAGTGTTAGAAACCAGTCTAGACAGTGCAAGAGATTGGGGTGCATTTACAGTGTGGGCTCACACTACTTAGGGAATTATCTATCCATTTGTTTAAACAGATGACAAAGAAAATCTAAAGTAATGTGCTGCAAAGCAAAGGGAGAATAGAACTGCCAATATAAAGCATTACAACCATACCTCAAGCTCAGTTTATACCTGTGCCAACCAAATTCCAGTTCTTATAACTGAAAACCCCCAACTCATAATTATTTTGCTAGCATTATTCGTCTGTCCCAACATCAAAAGTTGAAATTTGTGGTGCCACCTTGACATTTTGTGGATGTTTTAAAGCGCTGGGAATTCCTTCTTTAATCATCAACTTGCCATCTCTGCCATGTACTTAGATACACCTCAGCATTACCATCTAAATGCCGTTCTGTAAAAGCTTTAAAACAAATCTCAGAAGAATGTACTGGTTTGCTGTGAAGCTTTTTAGCAATGTTTCTGGTTTGTATTTTTCTTAAGAGCATTTATCTACTGCTTTTCCAAAAGCTTTTGTCAAGTTGGTGTACCAAAGAATAAATCTCAAAAACAAAAAACCAGTATCACCATAGCCCCACCATGGTATCAGCACACCTTTCCTTTCCTATTTTTTGCCAAATGCCTAAAAAAACCTCTCCAACTGTTTCCAAATGCCTAAACACAACCACACACACCCCTGTTTCCACCTACTTAAGTGTGGGACCACAAAAGTTTCAAAACAGTGAGCTCACCTCCTACATGCCCTCATAGATACTGTATCCCAGCAGAAAGAGAACTGCAATGAGGCCTTGCCATTGCAGCCAGACAGAAGAAGTGCATTCCTTCAGATGCAACGGCCCTAGGTTGTTAAAAGCATTATCCAGGCAATAACCAGCATCTTGAAGCAAGCTTGTAAGCTAATAACCCCCCCCCTACAATAGAACATTTGTAAAATGGTCCCTGTAGCCTACTCCTGGTCACAACCCAGTCGGCTACATTTTACACCAGCTGAAGCTTTCAAAGTGTCTTCAAAAGGCAGTCCCATGTAGAGTGCATTACAGGAATCAACCCACACCTTTACAGTAGGGCCCCGCTTATACGGCGGGTACCGTTCCAGACCCCCACCGTAAAGCAGAAAACGCTGTAAAGCAGAACCCCATTGACTTTAATGGGCCGCATCGCAAATGACACAAAAACGGCGCAAAACGTCGCAAAAGGGAAAAAAACCTTTAAAATGGAAAATGAAAGCCGCCGCATCAGCGGAACGCCTTAAAGCGGAATGCCGTAAAGCGGGGCCCTACTGTACATGATTAGTGGTTGGTAAGCTCCTATTCACTAGGTGGGGCACTGCTTGCTTATCAATGGCAGCTGAAACAACACAACAACATGGCCACAACTGCCACCCAGGAGCAAAGAAGAGCAGCCCTGAAAAACATCCTCAGGCTTAAGAGCCTGTCTCTTTAAAGGGAATGTGTGATCTCTTAAAGCAGTGGCACCACACTTTCTTCAAAGATCCTCTGATCATCCAGCCACCATTATTCCCATCCTGTTTATATTAAGTATCAGTATATTAACACTCATCCAAGACAGCCTACAGGCATTGATTGAGGGAAGAGACGATTGCTTCTGGATCCAAATTAGAGTCAGATGTCATCCTCTTTCCAAACATCCAGATAAACCCAGACAAAGTAGATATTGAACAATATAAACAAACAACAGAGGGCTCCTACTGAGAGGAAGGGCAGGATATAAATTTAATAAATAAATACATAAAATAAATAAATAAAATAGATCTAATAAATTAAATAAATTAAATAATTTGTGTTTAAGAAATTTCATAAATTTGGATTACAAGTCACACCAAGTGCCTCTAAATTCTTCCCAGTCCTACAGGAGATGTAGCTGCATGCATGGCATGCATTTATTTACTTACTTATTTACTTACTTACTTATTTACTTACTCACTTACTTGCTTTCAAGACAGTTACCATGAAGACCAAGAGGGTCTCCTCACAGCCTTGGATGCTGGTCAGAAGAAAGTTAGATGTTGGCCAATAATTTCCAAAATCTTCCAGGTCAAGTGGTGGTTTTTCAGTGAAGTCTGTGCCACTGCCTATTTTAAGGTGGTCAGCATACTACCTTTGGATAGTGAAGAATTTACCACGGCCATTACTGAAAGGGCTAACTTTTGCACACACCAGCCACAAAAATCCAGGATCCAAAAAGAAAGTGGTTGTGCAGACCTCTCCAGCAACCTTGTTGAAATCTTCAGGAAACAACAACTGAAACCTATCCAACCAAATGTGAGTAAGCAAAGCATTAAATACTGCAGATTTAGACTCTCTGTGCTAGCAGCAGCCACGTCAGACCAAATGCAAGCAATTGTATCCTCAAAATGCCTGGCAAAAATGTCATAGCAAGCTGATGAGGCATCTGTCAATGAAGCAGCAGCAGGAGACTATAAAGGTTCTCTCATTGCCTGAAACAGCTCCATTAGAGAGGCCTGAGCTGACACTGTTCATCACTGTTTCATAACCAGAACATAGCCCTTTAAATAGACTCCAGGCTGCAGGTTTAATTAGATTCAGCCTAACTTTGCCACAATCTTTTATGGCATTGAAAATATGTTTGAGCTATTCTGAACCTTAAGTAACCTCAAATTTGTTCCCATGAAGCTGAAGGGAAGTTACTCAAGAACAAATATTAATATGCAACAAAAATTATGTATTTTTCATCAAAGCATTTAGCACTGAAAACTACTAACAGGGATATTCCAGGGAGTAATCCCTGAACAGCTTACTGAAGGGAGTTCCACAGGTGATATATTCCTAGATTAGTCTCAAACTAACTTGTGGATGGAATTAATTTCTGACAAATTAAATGCAGAGCTGAAACTAAATACCCTTTTGTTTATGCATCGAAAAGCATGCTTTGGCCCACAAAGGTTTATGCTACAATAAATCTGTTAGTCTTGAAGGTGCCACAAGACAGTGTTGTTTTTCATGCAACAGACAAATTTTCATGCTGACGCTTTATGTAGTCACAGATGAGTAAAAGATTTTCCTTAGGTATATGAATGTATGTGCACACAGTTTATTAACTCTGGGAGAGAACCTAGGAAATGACACCCACACAGGAAACTATTGGGAAGATAATCCTTATTCAAATCAAATTACAACAGGGGGAGGGAATCCACATTATCATGAAATAGGATGTGATAATCCTTCTAATTTCTATGTAATTTTTAATTCACAAAAATGGATGGATGAAAAGCCTTATACACAGAATTTCAAGTGCACATGCAGTATCAGAGATAAGCAGTGGGAATTTCAAGAAACTTAAGAGGCTCTATAAACACTACAAAGGCTAAGAGGCACAGATAGGTCTATTTAGATTTAGTACTGCATGCAGTTTTATACAACGTGTGAGGGTGCTTGTCAGCAGATTGCAAGGCAGCAGGAGAAAGAATCTAACACTCATTCTCTCCCCACCCCCCCAGAGCAGCTATTTCCCTTGGAAGGTCACTCCAGAACCCTTCTCTCCTAGACCATGAGCAGGGAGAGCTTTCACGGGATGCCGCTGGAAGGTGGGAGATGAAAAGCTGCCATGTTTCAGCTGTGCATGGTATACAGCACTTTGGATCCCAAATAGCGTATGTTAAGATTATGTTTGAAAGCCAAACCCGAGAGAGAGAGAGCGCGAGAGAGCGCAAGAGGGAGGGAGAGAGGGGGGGAGGGGGGAGAGACAGAGAGGGGGGGAGGGGAGAGAGAGAGAGAGAGCGCTCCATAGCAGAGAACACACTTTGAATTATGGGCCAATGATCTAAGAAAAAGTCTCAAGTATCCTGTACTCATCACTCTATTGATAACAGCCAAGTTTGCGTAGTGAACGTTGAACAGACATCACTCCCATTTTGTTCCTCCCCCTAGTGTGAGCAAGAACAAACCATGCTCCTTGACTTAGGAAACTGTGGTTTGTTCTTGATTAAGTCAAGAACAAACCATGAGTTCACATTACGTTTGTCTGGAGTGAAGCAAGCCACGATTCCTGGTCTGCATGTTAACACGAAGTGGAAGCCATCTGCATGCTCACTATAAAGCATTAACTAAGATTTACCATGACATGTGCACAATTGTCACTGAATAAGAATAAGAAACTGCCTTTGAGTAAGAGCGTGAAGGCACCAACAATGAGAACTGGGTAGGATGTTCTTACACTAGCAAAGACTTCTGTTTCTGAACCCTGCCAAGAGTTGTATTCAGTATAAATCAAAGGGTTTCCAGGCAACAAAGAAAGATGGAGAATGTTGTGCCCCAGTTGGAGGGAGAGTTAGATAAGGGAGGGGAGACAGATGAGGACGAGGCTCCCTGGGAAGCTGGAGGAAGAGAGACAAGTGGGGAGGGTTCTGGCATCCCTCAAACTCCCATGCCTGGCACTTCCACCAAGGCAGCTCCTGCCCCACCTGCGAGTCAAACGCCCGAGCAGTTGAGAAGCGATTTTCCAATCGCGCCATCTACTCTCATGCAGGAATCCCCACCAGACACTTCAAACACTTCCCAGCCAATCAGCATCCTGCTTCCAGAGGCCACGCTGTCATGTAGTGAAGCCCCACTGTCGGATGGGTCATCTGAGACTTGCCCCCCCCCTCACCCCACATGAGGAGGTGCGAGAAGAGAGACTTTCAGAGGTTAGAACTCAGGCAGAGCAGCCGCTTACATGCAAAATCTTTCCCTACTTAAGCCGATGTCTTCCAAGGCACAAGTGCTGACTCAACTCTCCCCAAACGGTGCAGAGACTGCTTAGTTAAGATAATTAGGGAAAGTAGTGAGTCAGAACAGACAGGTATATGATGTGCACCGCTTTGGATGTAACCATAACTTTAATAAAAAGAGAAAAGGACATCACCTCGCCCCAGTCTGAATCCTTTGTCTCTGGGCAGCATATGAACTACTCACCACTGCTATTAACCATAGGCATGGGACCAGCCTTGAAGATAAGGTAAGTGGATGGTTCAGAATTCTGTTACTACAAAGCCTGAAAATTCTACTGATCAAACAATCAGGACAATTTGTGTTGCAATTTGTGTTGCAAGTATGAGAGTCAGCATGGAAAATCTACCTGGTGAGGGGTTCAACTGAACAAATTTTAGAACATCTGATGAAAAATGACTAAGTTCTCGCAGTTTAAAAATCTGCTTTGAACCACAACATTTATTCTGTTTGTAACTATTCTTGTGTCCCTTCAAAACATAGTTTAAATTAACCCTTTTGGTAGTTTAGATTATTTTAATAATTCCACAAATATTGCAAAGGTGTGCTTTTTGCTGATTTTGGGGAAAATCCATTCGGTATTCCTGTAAGTTATGTGGTTTCAAAGTGTCTATTTTAATAAGCCATGTAACTAAGGCCAAGTATGACAATACAGTTCTGTTTGGCAGACTGAAGCTTCCCTGATGGAGCTTGCTTCCTACGGGTCAACAATTTTATTCAGCATGGCAAGGGCTCACAGAGCTTCTAGCCAGCGTGAAGAGGTGTAGGCTTCTTCCCAAATCTGGAGCTGTGTGTGCGGGGGAGGGGGAATTCCAACTCCCTCCCCAGCCACAAAGATCAGAGGAAGCCTGGGATTTGTTTCGGCTCTGTGCCTACTGGGAGCTTGGGCTAGGAAGTACAAAGCCAAAGTCTGCCTCTGCCTCCCTCCTTCCCGCTCCAAGGTGAAAGGAGAAGGCAGAGTTGGGTCAGCTTGTACCTACACTCATTGGGTGCTCCAAGCAACCAGCAAAACCACAGATGCAAAGCAAGCCTCATCACTCCACTCTAGTGCAAACAGAATTGGGGGTGGGTGGACAGACTATGTGTGTGTGTTGTTTCACACTAAGCGGAATTCCCTGTCGCCAAAACTGAAGCTGGAGAGGAGACGATAGAATTGAACCCACCAATTGCATTGTCTTTCAGAGACAGAGGGCAAGGGCAAGACTCCAACAGATATTAGTAGTTGTACAATAAATAAGTTAATGTGGTGTCACTGGTGAAATCAAAATCAGCAACTGATGTGGATGAGAAAGAGGAGAGAGCACTGTACATACTCTAGTACAATGGGGAATTACAACCATAGCAACTATGCACTGCAGAATGGTAGAGGATTCCTTAGTGACATATAGGAATTAAAAAAAAAAAAAAGCACAGTGAGTGAAGGATACTCCGAGCAACTATGGAACTGGTTTATGGAGGGCAAGGAAAGGTACTAAACAAAAATTGTTAAGAAAACAGATTGAGCAGGAGAAACACTAGTTATAGAGAAAAGATGGGGAAATAGAAAAGGCGGGTTTGTTAGGAACACAAACTATGGCAGAATAAAGGACTTTACAGAACATTGCAAAAGGAAAATCTCACTCCTGTTGATAATTCATTTTATTTTAAGCACTTCCATCCCGTCCTTCAAACATGTTCACAGGCTGGCTAAAATTGTATTTCTTACATTTATATCCCATCTTTCCACCAAGGCGCTTGAGGTGGTGTACATGGATCTTGCCCCCCCCATTTCAGTTTTATTGTCACAACCTTGTGGGGGGGGGGAGAGAGAGAGAGAACACCATTATCACCCGCTGAGTTTACAGCTGAGTGAAGATTTGAATTTGGGCCTTCCCAGTCTAGTCTGACACTAATTGCTACCCAGGAATGCCTATGAAACAGATCTAACAAATATAGTAATCCTTAGCAAGGAGGTCAAAATGGTGGACTTCAATGAACATAGGAAGAGGACCTTTAGAGTTGCAGCACCTACCCTTTGGAATTCCCTCCCCTTAAATATTAGACAGGTGCCATCTCTGCTACCTTTTCGGCACCTTTTGAAGACTTTCCTCTTTCAACAAGCCTTTTAAGTAGAGACCCTACCCCAGTCTGCGTCTGTGTTGGAACTGCTTTTAAAGATGTTTTTAAAGCTTTTTTTTAAAAAAAATGTTTTTAAAGATGTTTTGTTTTAATATATTTTAAAGTGTGTTTTTATGATATTTTACAGTGTTTTTAGTGTTTTCATTTGCCACCCTGGGAGGAAGGGTGGGGAATGAATGATCCACGATCTATCTGGAGTGGTTCAGATAATGTTCTCAAGATGAACAAATGTTTTCTATAGGAATGACTGAAGGCTAGGGGTGGAGAAATCACTGGAGGAAGCCAGAAGCCTGAGATAAGAGGCTTTCTGGCTAGCCAACCCATCACCACATGGAATAAGGAGGTTGGGCATGTACTCTAAAGAATCAGCACAATAAATATGCCATCAGAACTTTGATCCATTTAGGTCCTAAACCTAAATCTATGTACATCGGTGGCCCTTCAGGGTTTCAAAACCTAACAGCCCTGCTGGAGCTAGACAGACCAAAGGCCTATCTTGTCCAGAACCATGTTTCCCACAGTAGCCAATCAGACACTTCTGGAGACGTAAAACGCAGGACATGAGCACAATAGCATCTTCCCACTGTTATTCTCTAGCAGCTGGCATTCAGAGGCACCTGGATAAAACTTGTACTCATCAGGAGCAGGATTACTGATATTGCCTCATGCCTTTTAAAACTGCCTAAGTTGACAGCCATCACCACCTCTTGTGGTGGTGAATTCCATAGTTTAACTATGTACATGTCCGATTTCATTTTTGTAAGCCGCCCTGAGTGCCCTATTATAGGGTAGAAAGGCGGGATATAAATATTTTAAATAAATAAATGTAGTGTATGAATATAACTACTTTCTTTTCTGCATCCTGAATTTCCCACACTTCAGCTTCACTGGATGACAATGGGCTTCTGTGTTATTTTATTTATTTATTATTTGATTTATATCCCACCCTTCCTCCCAGTAGGAGCCCAGGGCGGCAAACAAAAGCACTAAAAGCACTTTAAAACATCATAAAAACAGATTTTAAAATATATTACAACAAAACATCTTTAAAAACATTTTTAAAAACATTTAAAAAAAGGTTTAAGAACATTTTTTAAAAAAAGGTTTAAAAATGTATTAAAAATCAATTCCCACACAGATGTAGACAGGTCTCTACTTAAAAGGCTTGTTGGAAAAGGAAGGTTATGAGAGGGCAATAACATTCTCCCTATCCACTTTCTCCACCCACTAATTTTGTACGCCTCTATCGTGACCCCTGTTACTCACCTTTTTTCCTGAACTAAAAAGCCGCAATCTTGTAGGGGAGTTAAGTCCAGCCCCTGATCATTTTGCTACCCAGGACTGAACCTGGGGCCTTTCATACATAAAACATACAGCTGGCCAACAAGCTACAGATCTTCTCTAACAAGTATTTGCTGAAGAATGAAGTTTTTTACTGTTGCAGACAGAGCATGAGCACAAGAGTGCAGCAACACACACCTGCAGTAACCCCGGTAGAATCCATGCCATACATTCATGCCATGCATACAGGCATGTCATACAGCTCATATATATGGCGTTTTGGCCATTCCTAGTCCAGAAGGACACAAGATGGAAAAGGGGCTGTTGAGAAGAGAAGGACCTGGGGATTCAGGAAACTGAAAAAGTAGGAAGACCACCAAAAGGCACAACTGAAGAAGCAGGAAGATCACCAAAAGCATTATTGGCAGGGATGCGTTGCTCTCTTTCACTCTCTTCACTCTTCTCTCCCTAGAAAGGTTATCCATCCACTTCCTCAGCTTCTGAGTTTTCATTGCCGACTTATCGCAAAGCCTTTGCAGCCATAAGGGGCTAGAAACTTTTTATTATCATTCAGTGTTGGGATTTTCATGAAGCCAAATTCTGTACTCAGCGCCACATGCTATATTCTCATGGAACTGCAGCATAGGTGCGAAGGAGATTCGATGTACAGGAAGTGTTTTGGTGAAAGTGAAGCCAAGACAACTTTGTAAAGACTGCAGTCATGTAAGCCAACCGCTACAGCTATTTTAAAGTTTAGAGAAATGTAGGGCACAGTTATGCTTGGCTTCCCATCTGGCCAGAGTCTAGAGAATGACCAGGGGTCTCTGGAGTTACAGCTGCCATGAGGACTATTTTATACTGGAAGCCACAGGGTAAGTGATTATCCGTTTCAACCCACAGTAGTAGCAGAGATAACCAGAGATCACATCTTCGCCAGTGCCCACTTATGAAGCAATGCATCTATAGGACCTGGAAACTGAAGAGCAACTAAATGATGACAAGAAGGGAAGAATTCCCAACTCAGGGAGCACAGGCATACCACACGGCAGTATTTCTCACGGCATAGCAAGAGGTTCAAATTTAAGTGAGGGCTGAAAGCAATAAAGAACAGCATTATAAGGGAGAAGTGGGAGCTGCAACAAAATGTTGCTGTGCATTCTCACTCCCACACAGTGTTTCTGTTCAGGTTTCCTGCTGTGCCCTCCTCCAAGATACTCAACTCCATCCCACCCCTCATTTTTTCTCCTCCATGTGACTCAACATTCCATAGCTACTGAGTGCGTTCATTCTTCACTGGACTCTTGGGCTTCTGTTTTTTTTATCCAGTTAGGTTTTCATGGTGGTGGTTTTCTGTGTGTTGTAAAAGAACTTCAGCAAAAAAACCCTTAGGGTTTTACCAAACATGCTGATACCTCTCTTGTTCCTCTGTTTAGGTTACATCATAATCAGCACTCACCATCTGCTATTAGAGGGAGAAATTCTAATGCGGATGGCTTGGGAATACATCGGAACAGAGTTGGATGCCATGGTTAGAGCAAGTCCAACAGCAACATCCAGAGCACTGTCTAATCCATATTGACTGGATTAGTTTTGAATACAGTGCCCTGAGGGTGAGGGCAAGCTGCTTGAAAAAGTGTGGCCGACCACTTGCCCCATCAACCCCTGCTCACCTTGGCTCCTCAGAGCTAGCCACAGGGGGTTGACTGGGTGGATCAATGCTTCACTAGAAGAGAGAGAGAGAGAGGCACCTGGTTGGCCACTGTGAGAACAGGATGCTGGACTAGATGGGCCACTGGCCTGATCCAGCAGGCTCTTCTTATGTTCTTATGAGAGAAGTAACATCTGCAATGAAGGATGTGGTGGTGCATCCCCTCCATAAGATGACTTCCCTGGATCCAGAAGGGTTAAACAACTATCACCCAGTGGCAAATAACCCCTTTTTGGGCAAGGTGCTTGAGAGGGTGGTGACGGTCCAACTTCAGGAATGCTTGGAGGAAACTGATTACTTGGATCCATTCCGGTCTGGCTTCAGGCATGGTCATGGCAGTGAAACTGCCTTGGTTGCTCTGGTTGATGACATTTGTCGGAAGAGAGTTGGGGGGAGTGCGACCCTGGTCGTTCTTCTTGACCTCTCCGCAGTTTTTGATGCTATTGACCATGGCATCCTTCTGCAGCATCTGAGGGAGGTGGAGCTTTGGGGGCACTGTACTTCAGTGGTTCCATTCCTACCTCCAGGGCCATTTCCAGAAAGTAGCTATGAGAGGCTACTGCTCAGCACCAAAGGAACTGTCCTGAGATGTTCTGAAGGGTTCCACCTTGTCCCCCGTGCTTTTTAACATCTATATGAAGTTGTCAGGAGCTGTCATCAGAAGATCTGGAGTGAGGATGCAGATGACACCCAGCTTTATCTCACTGTTCCGTCTGAATCAGGAGAAGCCATTGAAATGTTAGACTGATGCCTGAAGGTGGTGATGGGCTCAATGTGAGCCAAAAAATTGAAGCTGAATCCCAGAAAGAAAGAAAGAAACTCAGAGCTCCTGAGTTTTCAAGTCCAGCAGGTGGCCTGTTCTGGATTGGGCTCACTCCCCTGGAAGGAGCAGGTCCATAGCTTGGGGGTGCTCCTAGATCCAACCTTGACACTGAAGGCTTAGGTGACCTCAGTGACTAGTAGTGCCTTTTACCAGCTCTGGCTGGTTTGTTAGCTATGGACCCTTTTGGACAGAGATAACTTGGCCACAGTACTCAAAGCTTTGTTAATCCAGGTTGGATTACTGCAATGCACTCTACATGGGGCTGCCCTTGAAGATGGCTTGGAAACTTCTACTGCTCCAAAATGTAGCAGCCAGATTACTGACTGGGGTTCCATTTAGAACTTGTATAACTTGTTTTAAAGCAGCTGCATTGGTTGCCAGTTCATTTCCAGGCCCAATTTAAGGTGCTCAAACTTGTTTAAAAGCCTTAGATGGCTTTGGCTCCAAATACCTGAAAAAATGCCTCCGTCCCCGTAGACCCCCCTCAGGTGTTAGGATCAGCAGAGGGGACCCTCAGAAGCTCAGGGGGTGGCTGTCATTCTCTGTGACAGCCCCTAAGTTGAGCAATTCTCTCACTACAGAGGGAACCTTCACTGCACAATTTTTGTTATATGCTGAAGATGCACCTCTTTACCCTGACCTTTGACAGTTAAAGTATATATATTTTAGAACCCACTCTAGCTATGGATGTAATTTGTTTTAAACTGTTTTTTAATGTTGTATTTTACATTGCTGTGACCCACCCTGGGACCTTCTGATGAAGGGTAGGTAGTAAGTTTAAAACAACAATAGGGATAAGATAAACTAGCTAGGACGAGGAAAGCAATTTATAGGAAAGAAAATAGGGCTCTCTTCTGGGGGCACTGTTAAAAAGAAAATGCTGAGCGAGACATGCTGTATGTAGGGGTAACATGGCACTTGCACAGCGTTTCTATGCTACACAAAGGTCACAACCTTGTGTGCTGTGTTAATTAATCCAGAGCATTTGTCACTTCCTCCCAAACGCCCTAATTTTGTTCAGTATCCTGGATTAGAATTCTCACCTCGCCCATGACTACACACTGAAAAACTAGAAAACACACTTATTGTTTTAACTCTCCTATTTATTATAAGATGGTCATACAAAATGGAAATGGATTGCCTTCAAGTCGATTCTGACTTATGGTGACCCTATGAATAAGGTTTTCATGGTAAGCGGTATTCAGAGGTGGTTTACCATTGTTTTCCTCTGAGGCTGAGATGCAGTGACTGGCCCAAGGTCACCCAGTGAGCTTCATGGCTGTGTGGGGATTCGAACCCTGGTCTCCCAGGTCGTAGTCCAGCACCTTAACCACTACACCACACTGGCTCTCTATGGTCAAGGGATATCTAATGTGTTTATGTTATGGCAAAGTTAAGTCTGTAACCGAAGAGGTTATGAGAAACGACTGAATTATATGAGCGGGGGGGAGGGGCTTAACTCTGACATAGCCATGATAAAGTTAATTTGAAGGTCTAACAATGCACTGAATGGAGAACAGAGTCAGACATGAGATATTTGAGTTTAGCTTTGTGTTTAGCTATAAAGTTATCTGGCTTCAGAGACAAAAATCCATTTGTAACATGCCACAAAACGTGCTGATATAGATACTAAGTTCACAATATGTTTGTGTGTTGAAGAGTTCAGCAGATGTTATGCACAACAGCAAAGAGTGGTTATTACTATATAAATCATTTCCTTTGTAGCATGCTTCTTTGAATAAATTATCAGTATGTAAAGTTATGGATATCAACCAGATTCAACTCTTTACTTAGCCCTCAAGATCTGCTTGAGTGCTCTGGGTCACTCTAGGCCCAACCATCTACAGCCACTTCTCACAAAACCCTTCACACTCACATACCTTTACACAAACCCACATACACACAAACCTACAAGCACTAAACATAAATCACTTCAGGCTCAGCCCTTCAGTCACTTTACGCAATTCCAACCCAATATACACATCATGCAAAGCACTACGCACAACCACTACATACAGGACACTGTTTCCCCCCCTTCCCCCGCCATTTCTCAGGCCTACTGGCTTTTGCAAGCCTCCTGAGGCTGCAGGTCCATATCTGACAGTAAGCCCCAATGAACTCAATGGGCCTTAATTCTGAGTAGGCATGTATAAGACTGTGCTGTTAGTCTAGCAGCAGCCATTTTTTTTTTAGAAGAAGCTCCACCCGGCACAGCCTATCCCTGAATGTGTTTTGCAATATGACTTGTCCTTACTTAACTGGATTGAAATGGACATTTTAAAACCTCACATTTTTATGGATATGTAACAGATTTTCACCAAACCAGGAATGAGAAGACCTCTGCAATTTCCTTGAATGTTTGAGGGTATCTAAACCAGCAAAAGGAAAAATAGAAGGTATATTATAGGTGTGCACATAATTGACGCGAAGTGGATAAATTTGCACTTTAAGGGGAAATCTTTAGAACAACTGCGGTATCTCGGCCGTAAAATATAAAATAAAAACTATTTTAAAATGCAATATTTTCTTTTTAATATGGCCAATTTATAGTCTGCTTACCATGTAGATTTCTGTGTTAAGATTTAGGAAGCTTGGACAAACTGTCTTGATTTTATCAATAGAACAATGGTCAGGTTTTAAAATAGTAAAATGCTATTTGATCTATCCACCTTACATTATACAGGCATACCATGCAGCCTTTCCCAATCTTTGGGTCCCCAGATGAAGCTGGACTACAGTTCCCATCATTCCTGACCATTGGCCATGCTGGCTGGGGCTGATGGGAGTTGTAGTGCATCAACATCTGGAGATCCAAAGGTCAGGAAAGGCTGAGAGTTAGGAAGATCCCTACTGGCAAAGATGCAAACACATTTGATTATTTTAGAAGGTGAAGGAGAACCTATTCTCTTGATATTGTTTTGAAAGGATCTATTCTGACGATGCAGGTTGCCACAAAGGTTCAGAGCGTAGGTGGGTTCATCTGCTGAAGGAGATGGGGTTTAACCAGTTCTGCATGGAGCTGCACTCTACTTAAGGAGTCTTAAGAATACTTTTAGATCCAGCTAAAACATGGGCCCAAATGACCTTGGTGGCATGGAATGTCTTTCATCAGCTGTGACCTCTCTTGGACATGTATAGGCTGACCACTGCTATGCATGCTCTGGTAATCCTCCAGAACAGACTAATGTAATACATTATAAATCGGTCTGCTTTTGACAACTGCCCAGAAACTGCAATTGGGTTAAAATAGTCTATTATAGACTATAACATGCATTGCCAGTGCTTGAAGTTCCACTGGTTTCTGGCCATTTCCAAGCACAATTTAAAGTTCTGGTGTTGAATTCAGTACCTGAATCCCCACACTAACTTGCCCATACAGTGGGCTAATCTTCAATGGGTTCTCTTCTCAGCACCCCTGCTATCTGAGTAGCAACCTGAGGCAGGGCCTTCTCAGGCACCCCATCAGTAGAATTCCCTTTCCAGGGAGACTTGCCTGGAGCCTACACTGTTGTTTTTGTCAAAACTCCACACACACACTTTTTACAGGCTTTTTATGTTTAACTGCTTTAACCTGCTTGCCTTGAGTTAGTCACTATATCTTGGCCTAACTCAGGGATAGTGAATGTAGTGCCTTCCAAATGTTTTGGACTGCAATTCCCAGCAGGCTCAAGTAGGGTAGTCACTGGCCAGGGAAGACAGGAGCTGTAGTCAAAAGAAGCTGGAGGCCACCACATGTTAGGTCAGGGATAGCCAATCTCAAAGGATCCCTGTGAGGATAAGAGATGGAGAAGAACTTGTACAGCACCTTGAACTCCTTGGAGAAAAGGTGGGCTATAAATATAGTTTACCACAATTATATTGTTATGTAAACCAACCTGAAAACATGGTAAAAGAGAAGTACACAGTGCAGCAAAAATACTTTGAAAGAGGGTATCCGCTATGTATTTTATGCTTGCTGTGCTGGGTGGTAAGAGGGAGATGGAGGCATTACAGGGTGCAGGGTACTAAAGGGACATTAGGGAAGGTGGAACTGGCAAAAATGGGCCAGCTTCAGGAAATCCCCACAGTGTAAATGACCTAAGAACAGAGCTGAGAGAGCTATGGAACTGCTCACTGGAGAGGGTAAGGGTCATATTTCAGCTAAGAGAAAGCTATAAGGGAAGGATCAAGGAAGCAGGAGATTATTCACTAAAGGTTGCCAGTGAAGCAGCTGCTCCGAAGGCAAAACTATTGCATTACCTAGTCAAATTCTGCTCCCAAACTCATGTTTACCAAGGTAACAGATTGCAGGGGTTAGGTAGGGGAAATCCATGGTGGTGGCAGTGGGGGGGGGGGGCTCAGCTGGTGGGAGGTAAGATGCTTAACCCTTCTCATGCCAATACAACTCTCCACCACAAGAACCCTGGCCCACTTTTTCCTCCTTTGCTGTGCTTGCTTCTGGTCTCAAATCATGACCAGGTGGGGGGCAAAGTTTAAAAATTATCCGGGGAAAGGTGGGATGCATTTAAAGAAAAAAAATGCCAGGTGGATCAAAGGGCTAAGTATTCCTTTTCTGCCTACGATCTTCCCTGCAAATGTCTCCCCACCCTCACCAGCTCTCACAGGAACATTAGGAGACAAACTCAGGATACTCACGAGGGCTGTTTGTAGGTTTTGCGAAGGATCAAAAAGGGGGAGCTTGAGCAGTCTTAAGGTTTAGGATGTCTAAGGCTGATTGGTGAAGCTGCTAGTTCACATGGGGCTACACAGAGCAGGCAGCCAGAGAGTAAAGCATGTAATTCATTAGAGCAATTTCTTTGAGAGGCAGTGGGATACTTCCTATTGGTTTTGACAGAAGAGTAAGTAGGATAACTGGAGGGAGGAATCCCTGGTACACTAGGACTGAGGGTCCTTTGGGGGTCCAGCCAAGTTGTTGACAGGCTGAAAAATATATTTGGGTGGGTAGCACACCAGGTCAATAAAATGGAAAGGAGTACTATCAGAGAGAAAATATTGTGCTCTCTTACCGGGAAAGTAAAGCTTTCTATGGGGGGAAGGGATCTGAGAATATGTGTGTGTTAAAAGTTGCTTTTAGAGCTGAAAAAACATGGGGGATTCCAGCAAAGGTTGTTGGGAGGAGCACACTGGAGCAACAGGAAAAACACGGGAGCTACCTCCTAGGCAGCCAATATAACTTCCGGCGGGGGTGGGGGGCGCTCTTGCAAAAGAGAGCAATAGGTTTGGGGTTAGCTTATACAAAAGCAGCTGATGGGCATTCCGAAGTGAATTACGGTTGCAGAATACTTGTTGATATAACACACACAGAGTGTAAGTTTCCCTTCAGGATTCTTTGCATTAACACGCTTGCATTCCCCTATCAATACTAAAAACACCACCACTTTGCATTACTGGACGCATGCACTCTGCAGGCAGCCGAACGCTCCTGACAGGCCAACCCCCGCGCAGGCTTTTACTCCGAAGCAAGTCCCACTATGTGGAATGGAGCTTATTCCGAGATTCAATAAGTGCACAGAAGGATCGCAGCCACAGTAAGTAGAATTCATTATCCCCAGATATTGGAGAGAGGGAGAGAGAGAGAGAGAATAGGGGGGTGCGCTCCCCCGACTCTTAAGTTTGGGGGGGGGAGAGATAAAACTATGAACCAAACCACCCCCACCCCAGACAAACACACAGACAGACATGGAGGTCGGGGAGGGGTCTTTCCAAGAGGCAGCTTGCGGGGTTGTTGTTGTCCCCCCCGTGGGCGGGAGGAAGGTGTTTGATTACTTACTAAGGGTCGTTGGTGAAGCGGGGGCTCCGCGGGGGCTGGTAGCCGTACAGGTGACAGTAGAGCACGTCGAAGCAGAAGCAGCACATCTCGGCCGACACCACCATCTTCCTGCAGCCGCCGGCCCCGGCCCCGGGCGAGGCCAGGAGCGAGGCGGCGGCGGCCGGCGAGGAGAGGCCGCCGAGCCCCCCGCCGCAGCTGGACAGCAGCGGTGGGGAGAGGGCGCAGCCGGGGGAGCCCCCCGCCAGCCCCCCGAGGCCGTTGAGGCGGGGGGCGCCCCCCGGCGGCGCAGGGAGAGACCCCGGCTCGCCGCACGCTCCCCCGACCGCCGCCGCCCCGCCGCAGTGGGAACTGGAGCCGCCGCCGCCGCTGTTGCCCGGGCCGGCCGAGCCCGACGGAGGCGAGCTGGAGAGTTTCTGCTTCTTCACCCCGCAGCAACCCGCCGCCATCTTGGAGCCGTCTCCCCCCACGCAGCGCTTCCGACCCATGGCGGGGGGGCCGCTCGGCCGGCCGGGGGACGTGCGCCCGCCCGCTCCGCCTCCTCCTCCGCCTCCTGCCGGCCCCGCTCCGCCTGCAGCCGGGATGGGAGGGGGGAGAGAGGGAGGGACGGAGGGAAGCGAGGCGGCAGTGCGTCGTCGTTAGGGGAAATAAGGAATGAGGGGAGAAAGGAAAGAAGGGGATGTGGAAAGGCAGAAAGAGAAATGAGGGAGAAGGGAAACAATGTGGGGTAGAGGTGAGAAGGGAGGACAGAGAGAAAGAGGAGGGAGAAAGGAAAAGGGGAATGTGGGAAGGGCAAAAGAAAGAGAGATGAGGGAGAACGGAAAGAATGTGGGAAAGGAGAGAGGGATGAGGGTGAAAGGAAAGGGGGATGTGGGAAAGGAGGGGAGAGAGAGAGACGAGGGAGAAGGGGGGACGGGAGAAGGGAGGAAAGAGAGGTTGGGTGCCAGAGAAATGGCAGGGGAGAAGAAAAAGGGAATGTGGGAAGGGAGGATGGGTGGGAAAGGGAAAGATAGAGGAGAGAATGAATGGGGAAGATGCAGCCGAGAAGGAAGCATGGAGAGAAAGGAGGTGGGTGGTGAGGATTGAATGGGGAGAAGAATGGCCGAGCAAGGATGAGAGAGGGAAGGGGCAAAGTTGAGGAAGAGAAGGAAGAAATATTGGGAAATAATGTTAAAAGGAATGTGGAGAAGGGAAAAGAGAAAGGGGGGGGAAGCTACATTAGAAGCCCCCCCATGGAGCATGGAGTCCCCTTTTGACAATCCTCTCTTGGCCATATCCTCTGCTCACCACCATCCTTTTCCCCGCTAAGCATTTTCCCACCGTCGGGAGCACTTATGACCGTGCTGTGTGCGTGTGTGTTTCAAAAAGGAACCCAGGTGTACCGCAAGGCCAAGTGAAGCCTTCTTCCCAATCCCCCCCCCCGAAAAATGCCCTACTAAATAATTCACATGACCTGAGTTGGCTAGGAGCAGGGAAGCGAAATAAATAAGTCTGGGTCTGAGTCAGCAAGGCAAAGCCTGGGAGGTTCCTGTTTTAAAAAACAAAACCCCACCGCCACCTCCCAAAACGCAGCCGTTGTGAGCTGCCTAATGACTGATCTGTTGGGCGAAGGCTTTGGCTGCCAAAAACACCACTGGTAGGGTTGCCAGGTCCATGGCCTGAGACTGATCCTGTATCTTTAGGAGAAGAGAAAGTCAGCCAAGTCCAGGTGTTCTTGCAACCCTGTAATGAGAAAAACCACAAGGTGGAATTCTCCCTTTCCCCTGCACTACTTTTAAAGATACAGGAGACCTCTTGGAGACTGGGCCTGGCAACCAGGAGGTCTTCTGTATCTTTAAAAGTTGTGCAGGGGGAAGGAGAATTCCATCTTGTGGTTTTTCCCATTACAGGGTTGCAAGAACACCAACACTTGGCTGACTTTCTTTTCTCCTAAAGATACAGGATCAGTCTCAGGGATTAAACCTGGCAACCCTAACCACTGGAGAGCAAGGGATCTTATAAAGGCAAGATGAATGATGACAGCCATTTCTTCTTGCAGCCCAGTCCTATGCAGATTTAGGGGGAAAGTAATAGCTGACTTGGAGGTCGACATGGGAGAGAAATTGTGTTCAGTTTCCATTTAAAGCCAAATTATCAAATTTGCACTTTCTGAAACAATATGAGAACCGAAACATGGCCATCCCTTGGAAATGTGCACTTCTCCAAATTTTGCAGTGTAGCTCTCCAACCAAACAGCATCTACAAAAACATATATTAGTGTGCATAAACATGAATATATTAGTGAAAATATCCAAAATTGCATTATATCGGGAGGAACTGCTTGCAAAAATGTGTATGTTAGTTGAAACTTCATGCAAAAATATGTTTATTAGGAAAAATCCACACTAAAATGATGAACTTTCCTGATGATTTTTTAAAAAAATTGTAAATTGCTGCAGAACTGTAGAGAACTGAATTTAAGATGGGAAAAATGAGGAGAACCAAAATTGGCAGATGCTGTCCCTACATAGGCTTATCCCATTGCCAAGTGTGCCATGGACAATGTTCTCTGTGGTGAAATCCTGTAGTTTCCCAACAACAGCCATAGAAAGCTCTATGGCTTGACTGTTTTAAAACTGATTGGGTGACATAAGTGGAAGATGCAAGATATATTTCTATATATCTGAGCCTGTTTGTTTGATTGTTTAACCTAGTGTGGCAAGATGTCATTAGTTTTAGCAAATGGCCTTTAAGACAACATTCCACCTCCATGCAGCTTCATCATGCATCGCTAGAGCCTAATATTTTAACCTCCCCTCAGCCCTCCCCCATTAATTAATATTATAGTACCCTGCTCAAATCAAATCCAAAGCACTGTTTTTAGTAGTAGTTTTTTTAAAAAAAAACATTGTATGTTCTAGTTTAAATAGCCCATCATTATGATAGGCTGAGGAAGCGTGCACACACATATAAGAAGAGCTCTGCTAGATGAGACCATGGCCCTGCATCTTGGCACACAGGCTGCATACACATTATACATTTAAAGCACATGACTTCTGCCAAAGAATCCAGGGAATTGTAATTTGTTAAGGGTGCTGGGAACTGAGTTCTGTGGGAGGTAAACTACAGATCCCAGGATTCTTTGGGGGAAGCCATGTGCTTTAAATGCTGAGAAAGCTCACAAGTTGAGCATGGAGGTGGCAGCAATCCTGTCTGTCTGTCTGTCTGTCTGTCTGTCTGTCTGTCTGTCTGTCTGTCTGTCTGTCTGTCTGTCTGTCTGTCTGTCTGTCTGTCTGTCTGTCAATCAGCAGGGATAAATGCAAAGGTCTGTACCTAGGAAAAAGAAACCAAATGCACAGATATAGGATGGGGGATACTTGGCTCAGCAATATGACATCTGAGAAGGATCTTGGAATTGTTGATCACAAGGTGAATATGAGCCAACAGTGTGATGTGGCTACAAAAAAGGCAAATGCTATATTAGGCTGCATTAACAGAAGTATAGTATCCAAATCGCGTGAAGTATTAGTTCCCCTCTATTCAGCACTTGAATACTGCATCCAGTTCTGGTCTCGGCACTTCAAGAAGGATGCAGACAAACTGGAACAGGTTCAGAGAAGGGCATCAAGGATGATCAGGGGACTGGAAACAAAGCCCTATGAGGAGAGACTGAAGAGAGATAATGGACTCTTACTGGAGGCCTTCTATCTATCTATCTTTGTTCTTCAAACAAGCAATTAATATTCACTTGTGTACTGCTTTGCTCCTGTACTTGAGCCAGGGGGGTGGGGGAGGATTTTTGTGCTTCTAGCGACAAGGTTCTTCCTCCACTGTGTGACTCTGAATCCCAGTCGCACCTTAGAGGCTCTCTCTTTGTTCCTTCTTGGTGACCCCAGTCTCTGGAACGAAGACCTGAGTTTTGTTCCCACATTCACCCATATCCCAGTTTGCAGCCTGCTTCTACTGTCCCATAGAATTCAGGGGGATTGAAACCATAACCCCCACCTGCTCTACATAGCATTCAGTGTTTTGATCAGAGTGTGTCTCTGCTTCCTGAAATCAAAACTGTTAGGGTTCTCCTGCACTATCTGTAAAAGGGAACAGAGGAAAAGACAACTCATTAAGAGGTGAGTTAGGGATGTGGTGACCTGAAAGAAACAGTGACCAAGGCTGCAGAATACTTCAAACATTTATGAATGAACCACCCCAATTGAACAAGATTAATAATTTCAGGGTCATTACAAATTCTTCTGGCTGCAGAAGAAAATAACAACATTAGAGGCAATAGTGACAAAAACAGAACAGCAATTGGTGTACAAAACAGTACATCTCTAGGATATCAATGGTTTTACAGCTTAGTATTCCTCCTCTTCGGATGTACACCTTAACGTGGTGAGGGGGTTTGAGTGTGCTGAAGAAGCTGAGAGCAAAGCCGTCAGGAGTCTAGACCAAAAGGCTAGACTCCTAGCAGGGGCACCCAAGGTGGAATGGTCAAAGCTGAAACACCAGACTAAGATGCAGCCAAACTCAGAGGAAGGCAATGGTAAACCACCTCTGAATATCTCTTACCACGAAAACCCTATGAACAGAGTATCCAAAATGCAACACAAGATAGTGCTGGAAGATGAGACCCCCAGGTTAGAAGGCACTCACTGAGCTACTGGGGAAGAACAAAGGACAAATACGAGTAGCGCTGTGACTAATGATGCAGCTGGGTCAAAGCCGAAAGGAAGCCCAGAGGCTGATGTCCGGAGTTGTACGATGCACACAATAGGAACATGGAATGTGAGAAGCATGAACCAAGGAAAGTTAGAAATTGTCAAGCATGAAATGGAATGCATCAACATTACAATACTTGGCGTGAGCGGACTAAAATGGACGGGAATGGGACATTTTCAATCAGGCAACTACAAAATATTTTATGCAGGAAATGAGAAATTAAGAAGAAATGGGGTTGCTTTAATAGTGAGAAGTGATGTAGCAAGAGCAATTAGGAGCTACAACACAAGGTCTGAGCGAATTATATCAATGAGATTAAATGGGAAACCTATCAACATAACCATCATCCAAGTCTATGCTCCGACGGCAAATGCAGAAGAAGAGGAATTGGAGAGATTTTACGCAGAAGTACAGGAAGAAATTGATCACACACCAAAACAAGATGTGCTGATAATCATGGGGGACTGGAATGCAAAAGTAGGGAACAGAGAAGAAATAGGAATTGTGGGGAAATGGGGCCTAGGAGACAGAAACGAAGCAGGAGAAAGACTTATTGAATTCTGTGAAGCCAATAATTTGTTTCTTGTGAACACATATTTTTAACAACCAAAAAGACAACTGTACATGTGGACATCACCAAATGGCCAATATAGGAATCAAATTGATTATATAATTGGTAGCAGAAGATGGAGAAGTTGCATACTTTCTGCAAAAAAAAGACCAGGAGCAGACTGTGGTACAGATCATGAACTGGTCGTATCGAAAATCAGAGTAAAGCTAAAGAAGACCAACAAAGCAATCATAATGCCAAAATACAATTTAAATAACATCCCAGAAGCATGTAAAGATCAAATAAGGAACAGGTTTGAGGCTTTAAACTTAGTTGACAGAGAACCAGAAGAACTATGGAATGAAGTCAGAGACGTTATCAGAGAAGAATGCAAAACGACAATACCTCTAGCTAAAAAGAGAGAAAGACCTCAATGGATGATTGAAGAAACTCTTCAAATGGTTAAAGAGAGAAGGAAAGCAAAAGCAAAAGGCAATAGAAACACAGTCAGAACCCTAAACACAACAATACAGTGACTAGTATGTAGGGACAAAGAGAACTATTACAATAGTTACTGTATAGAAATAGAAGAGGACAACAAAAAGGGTAGAACAAGAGCCCTGTTCCAAAAGATTAGAGAAATGAAAGGGAAATTTAAACCAAGAGTAGGGATGTTGAATAATCCACAGGGGAACACACTGACTGACCGAGATGAAATAAAAGGAAAATTGAATCAATACACTGAAGAACTCTATAAAACAGATGCCAGGATGGCAGATTCATTCACAGAGGAACCATATGATGAAGAACCAGACATTTTAGAATGCGAGGTGAAAGCTGCTCTTAAAATACTTGGAAGAAACAAATCACCAGGAATAGATGGCATACCAATAGAGTTGCTACAAGCTACTGAGACTGAATCAGTCCAAATTTTGACTAAAATCTGTCAAGAGATATGGAAAACTAAACAATGGCCCACAGACTGGAAGCGTTCCGTATACATCCCAATTCTAAAGAAAGGGGATCCCAGGGAATGCAGTAATTATCGAACTATTGCCTTAATATCCCATGCAACTAAAGTAATGCGCAAGATTCTACAACAAAGCCTCTTGCCATATATGGAGCGAGAAATGCCAGACGTCCAAGCTGGATTTAGAAAGGGAAGAGGTACCAGAAATCATATCACAAACATACGTTGGATAATGGAACGGACCAAGGAATTTCAGAAGAAAATCACCCTGTGCTTTACAGGTTACAGCAAAGCCTTTGACTGTGTAGATCATGAAAAACTATGGAATGCTTTAAAACAAACGGGGGTGCCACAGCATCTGATTGTCCTGATGCGCAACCTATACTCTGGACAGGAGGCTACTGTAAGGACAGAATATGGAGAAACCAACTGGTTTCCAATCGGAAAGGGTGTGAGACAGGGGTGTATTTTATCACCCTGTTTATTTAATCTGTACGCAGAACATATCATACGGAAAGCAGGATTGGACCAAGATGAAGGAGGTGTGAAAATTGGAGGGAGAAATATCAATAATTTAAGATATGCAGACGATACCATACTACTAGCAGAAACTAGTAATGATTTGAAACGAATGCTGATGAAAGTTAAAGAAGAAAGCACAAAAGCAGGACTACAGCTGAACGTCAAAAAGACTAAAGTAATGACAACAGAAGATTTATGCAACTTTACAGTTGACAATGAGGACACTGAACTTGTCAAGGATTATATCAATACCTTGGCACAATCATTAACCAAAATGGAGACAATAGTCAAGAAATCAGAAGGCAGCTAGGACTGGGGAGGGCAGCTGTGAGAGAACTAGAAAAGGTCCTCAAATGTAAAGATGTATCACTGAACACTAAAGTCAGGATCATTCAGGCCATGGTATTTCTGTTCTCTATGTATGGATGTGAAAGTTGGACAGTGAAAAAAGCTGATAAGAGAAAAATCAACTCGTTTGAAATGTGGCGCTGGAGGAGAGCTTTGCGCATACCATGGACTGAGAAAAAGACAAATAATTGGGTGTTACAACAAATTAAACCAAAACTGTCACTAGAAGCTAAAATGATGAAACTGAGGTTATCATACTTTGGACACATAATGAGAAGACATGATTCATTAGAAAAGATAATAATGCTTGGAAATACAGAAGGAAGTAGAAAAAGAGGAAGGCCAAACAAGAGATGGATTGATTCCATCAAGGAAGCCACAGACCTGAACTTACAAGATCTGAACAGGGTGGTTCATGACAGATGCTCTTGGAGGTCACTGATTCATAGGGTCGCCATAAGTCGTAGTTGAATTAGAGGCACATAACAACAACAACAACACAGCTTCATATTTAAAAAATCTGCTAACCTAATTACCCCTTAATAAATCCCAACTCTCTCCTAAAGTTTCTCTCATCTGAGGAGAAAAGCTTAGAGGGGGATAAACAGCAGATGAGGGAAGGTTCTGCACATAGCCCTTATGCTTTTAAAAACACACCCATGCACTCCTCTTTCTATATGATCAGGGAAGATCCATGTGTAGACATCCAGATCTTCTGCCATAACATCTGGTTTATTCCTAAGAGATCTCTCAGAATTTGAAAAACTAAGGTTTGAGAGTGTCAATAAGCATGAGGATGGGGTGGTTCAGTAGATACTGTGCACTTGGACCTTCAAAAAGGTTTTGATTATGACTGTCAATAAAGATTAGGCTTTTGAGTGTGCTTCACGGTCATGGGACAGGAGAACAGGTTTAACTGGTTAAACCACAGGAAGTAGAGAGTAGGAATAAATGAACAGTTCTAGTAGTGGAGGGATATAAGACTGGAGTCCCCAAGGACTGGTACAGGGATCTGTGCTTTTTAACTTGTTTATACATGATCTGGAGTTAGGAGTGAGAAGTAAGGTGGCCTAGTTTGCTGATGACATCAAATTATTCAGGATGGTAAGAACAAAAAGGGATCGCAAGGAACTCCAGAAGGATCTCTCCAGACTCGATAAATGGGTGTTAAAATGGCAAGTGCCATTCAATTTATGCAAGTGTAAAGTGATCCACATTGGGGCCAAAAATCCTAACTTTGCATGTACGCTTATGGGGTCTGAACTGGCAGTGACTGAGCAGGAATGAGATCCTTGGGTTTTGGTGGATAGCTTGATGCAAATGTCAATTCAGTGCAGAGCAGTTATGAAAAAGGTGAATTCCAAGTTAGGGATTGAAAATAAAACTCAATATTATAATCTGGTGTGACCACACTTGGAATACTGTGTACAGTTCTGGTTAATGCACCTCAAAAAGCATATTGCAGAGCTGGAAAAGGTTCAGGAACAAGCAATCACAATTACCCTGGAGCTGGATGGAAAAATAAGATTTGGGGCTTTTTTAAGTTTAGAAAAAAAGGGAAGGAATGCATACAGTTATGCATGGTGTGGAGAAAGTGGATACATGTTTTTCTCCCTTATAATACTAGAACCCAGGGTCATCCATTGAAGCTGAATGCTGGAAGATTCAGGATGGAGAAAAGGAGGTCCTTCTTCACAAAGCACATAGTTAAACTCTGGAGTTCCCTACCACAGGGCGTAGTAACATTGTAGTAACAACCACCAAGTTGGAGGCTTTACAAAGGGGTTAGACAAATTCATGGAGAAGAAAGATATCAGTGACTGCTGGTCATGATGGCTGTGTACCACTTCCATAGAATCATAGCATAGTAGAGTTGGAAGGGGCCTATAAAGCCATCAAGTCCAACCCCCCTTCTCAATGCAGGAATCCAAATCAAAGCATTCCCGACAGATGGCTGTCCAGCTGCCTCTTGAATGCCTCCAGTGTTGGAGAGCCCACTACCTCTCTAGGTCATTGGTTCCATTGTCATATGGCTCTAACAGTTAGGAAGTTTTTCCTGATGTCCAGTTGAAATCTGGCTTCCTGCAACTTGAGCCCATTATTCCATGTCCTGCACTCTGGGACGATCGAGAAGATATCCCGGCCCTCCTCTATGTGGCAACCTTTCATGTACTTGAAGAGTGCTATCATATGAAGAGTGCTATCATAAGAGGCAGTAAGTATCAGAGGCAGTAAGCCACGGAATACCAGTTGGTGAAGAGTGTAAGTACAGTGAGTGCTGTTGTGCTCATGTCCTGCTTTGCAAGCTTTCATAGGCATCGGGATGCTGGACTAGGCATGCCTTTGTTTGATCCAGCTGGCCTCTTGTTATGTTCTTAAGGTGTGTGGGGGAGTTGCCCCTCCCTTAGTGAGTGGTTTCATAGCTATGCTGATGAGCTTGGCTATTGTATTTGCATTTGTGAAGGCAGGACAATTGGCAATGTATAGAATTATAGTGTTATTTGACATGTTTCGGAGCAAAAGGATGATGGCAATCCATATGCACCGCTCCATGGCTTAGAGGGAGAAAATGATGTTTTATCTATATACTGGATGTATAATTACTAATTTGACAACTTTTTTATATAAATTAAAAGAAATCTGAATTTTGATACATTTACAGTTTAATGCAACTTGATTTCTGGAATAGTATGAAAAAGTAGACAATTGTGCACCTGTACCCCAAAACAGGAGATTTGAAGTGCACCTCAGTATAGTTATGTTATTTCCACATAAAATAGGGACCAGAACTTCTTGTCTGATGTAATCTAAGATACCCTGATTTATAGACAAATTTGCATATGTGCCATTTTAATTACTGATGGTTAAAACACAAATGTAAATTTTTCCTCATGACACAGGTGAGCAGTCCACAACAGAGAAGACTGAGCCCCGCATGGACAGAACATCTGGGGGTTTAATGGTGTGATTTACACACTGAAATCAGCTTTTGGATGAGGAGAGTTACAGTAGCAACCAGGAGGAGTTGCTAGGACTCACAAGTAGGGAGAGTGCTGTTGTCCTTAGGTCATGCTTGCAGGCTTCCCATAGACATCTGATTGGACACTGTGGAGGCCTGTGTGGCCTGATCCAGTAGAGTGATTCACTTCAAATAATGCTTTTGAGCTAAGTTTGGACCTCAGCATACCTCTTCATAGCAATAACATCTTGCAAGTAATAATGATATAATTTTTAGGAAGCCTGACAAAAAGTTTCTCTTGAACACCCACAAGTAAATATTTTGTTAGCACTGTCACTTTTGTTACTTGGAAAATTATCATCAATAGTTATTACATTTCTATCCTGCCCTTCCTCCCAAAGGAGCCGAGGACAGCAAACATGTAAAGTAGTAAAACCATACAATTAAATAATCTAGAATAGAGTGAAACTGTACATAATGGATCATATCCAAAGTTAGTCAGAGTAGACCCACTAAGATCCATGGTTTTAGGTCCATTGATCTCAGTGGGTCTACTCTGAGTATCAGTGGTGTAGTGGCAAATTCAGAAGTGCAGGGTCCCCTCATGATAGTCATGCCATGCCTCTTCCTTCCCCTCCTTTTTTTTTTTTTGCTGCTGGGTTGAGAATGAGATACCTGTTAATGCCTTCTCCCACAATAATAGACATCTCTAGTAGCCAATAAGCATGAAAGGGGAGAGTGTTAGCTACTGAGAAGAGTCTTCTTAGTGGCTGACACCTCCTTTTACTATGATTGTCATCAGTCAGCAGGAAAGGACAAGGAAGTATGTTGGAAGACTCTTCTCAGTGGCTATCACACTCCGCTTTCATGCTAACTGGCTCGTAGGATGCTGGAAACAGGGATCCAGCTGGGACCCTGCTCCTAAAAAAGTAAGGGTCTAAGACCCACCAAGATCCCAGATGATTACACGCTGCTGAGTATGACTTAGTTATATATCACCCAAAATTCCTCTCACAAAGGTTGTTCCTGATTAAAATGTCCACTTTACCACCTGAGACTGGTAAACTAATTGACTGATCCTGCTCCATTTTCTGTGAGTGGCCCACTTCCATCCTAAAGGACTCCAAAGTGCTAATATCTATCAATTTAACAAATTGTGAATAATTTCTTCCTGAAACACCCTTGTGGGAGCGAAATTGGGCGTCGGTTTAAACAGAACAGATGAGTGCTACAGAATGATTGAAGAGATTGAGGAGATGCATCGTTTCACTGCACAAGCAACAGGGGTGGGTGCAGAGGCACAACGTAACTATCCAAATTAGAATATTGCCTAAAAGAATCTCAGAGGAACTGTGATGGTCATGGTGAGCCTGAACGACACTCTAACCGTGTATTTCAAGGTACACCTCTGGCACAACAGCACCCTAATATGAACCTGAGCAGCTGTGCCATCAGGGCAGGACTTTGGGGGCCCTCCTAGCAGAGCTGGCTGGCTTTCCACATTCTAAAGTAACACACATTGCCATCTAAAGAGTGCCCCCTGCAGTAAGACCATTCAGTCCAGAGTCTAAAATTGCCCTGAGACTGAGTGTTGAAGGAAAATCTCACCCACTAAATATGAATCTCACTTCTGGATGGGGTTGCCACCCATTCCTGTGCTGAGCTAACATAACTTAGTTAGGGGTTCGGAAACTGCAGCTTGTGCAAAATGCAGCAGCTAGATTGATAACAGGGACCAGACTGTCTGAACATATAAAACCGTTTCTGGCCCGCTTGCATTGGCTGCCTGTATGTTTCCGAGCTCGATTCAAGGTGCTGGTTTTAACCTATACAGCCTTACACTGCTTGGGACCACAATACCTGATGGAATGCCTCTCCCGATACGAACCCACCCGTACACTACGCTCAACATCTAAAGTCCTCCTCCGGGTGCCTACTCGGAGGGAAGCTGGGAGTCTGGCAACAAGGGAGAGGGCCTTCTCAGTGGTGGCCCCCAAATTATGGAATGATTTTCTTGACGAGGTGTGCCTGGCACCAACACTGTTATCTTTTCGGTGACAGGTCAAGACTTTTCTCATCTCCCAGGCATTTTAGCATGTGTTTTTAAATTGTTTTAAATTTTTAAATTGTGTTTTAAATTGTGTTTTAAATTGTTTTTAAAAGATGTGTTTTAAATTTGCATATTTGTTTTTAGTTACTGTAAACTGCCCAGAGAGCTTCGGTTATGGGGCGGTATATAAATACAATAAACAAACAAACAAACAAACTCAGTTATGCTTATGTGACCAAATACAGCCTCTTTTCTGAAGTCAAGAAACTGAGGTCATGGGTGGCAGAACAGCAGAAATTCCACAACCCTGTATGTGGATCAGACTAAATGTACAGAGTATGAGCCAGCTCAGCACTTTTAATCCCTATATATTTTAATGTGTAACTTTCCCATTGAAATCATTGGCAATGTTAAAATGTTTAAGTCTGGCTAGATCGTTTCCAAAATTGTTAAATATTTACCATGATTATTTATATCAGTTTCTATCCTTCCCCAGGCTGAAGGACAAGGAATATACTGTAATAATAAGGAAAAAAAAGGTAAAGGTGTCCCTGCACTTGTAGTGCAAGTTGTTTCCGACTCTTAGGGTGACGTCTTGCGACGTTTACTAGGCAGACCGTATATATGGGGTGGGATTGCCAGTTCCGTCCCCGGCCTTTCTTTACCCCCCAGCATATGCCGGGTACTCATTTTACGGACCACGGATGGGTGGAAGGCTGAGTGGACCTCGACCCCTTTTACTGGAGATTCGACTTCCTCCTTTCATTCGAATCGAACTCTGGCCGTGAGCAGAGCTTCGGCTGCGTTACCACCGCTTACCACTCTGCACTACGGAGGATCTTACTGTAATAAGAACATGGTGTCAAATTAACAGTGCAATCTTATCCAGGTCTCCTGAAGAGATAATCCCAATTAAATTCAACGGGACCTATTTCCATATAAGGGTGTATGGGACTGCAGCCTGTATGGACACATAAAGTAGAATCAAATTACTTCACCTCTGCTTAATCCCAGTCATTACAAGCCAGTTGAAAGATGTTTTGGGATTGCTAGACTTATTATGTATACCCTGAGGTCATGATACAACCAAAGGTAAACACTTAGAAGTTCCATTGATTTCGGTGTCAAAGTCAAGCTTGTTCTTAAATTCAATGGAATTTCAAAATGCTTAACTTTCCCTGGATCATGCCTTTCAGATTTTTTTTTTATGTGTACCCAAACACACAACACATAAATGTGACAGACATGATTGCAAATATATGTATCTTACAGTTGCACTTATCATAGACCAGCAGTCCCCAACCTTTTTTTCCGCATGGACCATGTGAAAATTGGTGAGGGCCTTGTCGGACCACTTAATGATTTTTCTGCCTGTTGTAGCCATTGTAATGTGCTGTTCTAGATGCTGTAAGATTTTTTATTGTATTTTTATTGCTTCTCTAATTTTTTCATATATTGTTTTTTATTGTATTACAACTTGAATTTCATAGAATATAAATTAAGAAATAAAAGCAATAAAAATACAATAAAATCAATATAAATATTTAATGCGATGGATGTGGCATCTCCCGTCTTCAACCACAAATCCACAAACACACCATGGACCGCCTGAATTAAGCTTGGGGACCACTGGTGGTCCACACACAACCGGTTGGGAACCCCTGCATTAATGGGACACTTTCTCTCTCTGATCACCACCCACCCACCTTCCCTCAGATGGCAGAGAGACCAGGAGGAGGTCCAAAGATGATCTCAACACACGGACAGGTTGATATGGGAGCAGGCATACCTGGATCCTATGCCATATAGGACTTTATCAAGATTTTGTTTACAGCACAATTAATTGTTTCATTTGGCCCCTTTCATCCACCAAACCATTTGATTGCCTTATTGTGGACCTCTCCAGCAGAGAGGACATTTAGGAAAAACTGCTGTAAGCCAATGGGATGAGTGGGGTATAAATCAAATACATGCAGTGTTTTTAAAAGATGTCTTTGGCATGTGAACTTGGTGTGTTGTTTGGTAAATGTTATATTGGAGCATAAGGAGAAGTTTATGCAGTATGTAAGCCCCAAGCTGATAAGGGCTTTATAAAAACCATCACCTTTAATTGTGCCTAGAAAAGAACGGAAACCAACGCAAACTCAAGGCTTCCAAATATCAGTGGTATCCAGTGCAACTTAAAGCTGGAAAGCAACTGCTCACTCAATAACCTTCCTCTAGATTTTGTTTTGCAAAGTGGCTTTCAACTCCTTAGTCACTGGGTGGAGACAACCCAGGTTCACATAGCTGTTTATCGCAGACAATAACCCAATGACAGGCAGCAGGTGCAATGACAGCTGACAAGATTTTTTGCTTTCCTGGTGTCACAGTGATCTATGCTACAACCAGTTTCAGCACAAGTCATACACCACCTTTGCTTCAGGTGTCTTCATCTGCCTCAGGCCCTCTAGAAATCAGGTAGACCTGTGCTGAAGAAGCAGGAGCAAATGTCTTGGAAGGACAGTCAAGTTAGTATTCCCAAGCCGAGAAGGCAAATGAACAGAGCAGCTATTGTGGTCAGTGGGTAGGTTCCCTGGAGAGTCCTAGAAATCAAATTTGGTCTGTTAAGGATTGTATTCAACTAAGTCCTATTCAGAATAGTCCCTCTGAAATTAATGAACCTAAGTTACTCATGCCTATTAACTTCAATGGCTTTAAGTTTGACCAGCATTTAATATCAACGTAAGTGTCCAGGAATGAAGCAACCTAATTGGCCTACAGCTTGTGAAGGAAGCATAGGAAGGCATAGATCTGTGTAATCAAAAGATAAAGGTCTCATTGTGAGAATGGTATCACTCTCATAGCACCAACGAATGGATCATTACATTCAAGGCCAGTACAAAACATGCAGTTCAGAATATGCCTGCAATCTATACATCTTGCGTGAAAAATTAGGAAAAGGGACATTTAGTCTTAAAGTTCTCATAAAAAATGTGGCCTTATGCTCAAAATTCATTTGCTTAGCTTCATCCAGCAGTGACACCTTCTGTTGCTTTCGGGAAAATACTTCTGTACCATTGAATTGTGTCTCAAGGTGGTTTTTGGTTTTGCTTCCTCCTTAAATAGAAAATATTATTTTCCCTGTCTTTCTCCAAGTGGTTTCTCTGGACAGCGATGGCGGCACATGGGGGTCTCCAGGGAAATCTGAATTATGAAGATAGAAGGCAGTTATAGGGAAGCTAAGTGTAGGAGAGTAGTATCTAAATCCCAAAGCAGCACCAGTATGGAGCCCAGAGTCAAAAAGCTCTGAAAAAAAGAGGATACATTTTTCGAGCCTCATCAGTTTTCAGCCCTGCACTGTACAGTGTCAGAGGGTCAGGGAGGTGTAGTGGTTACAGTGTTGGACTATGACCTGGGAAACCGGGGTTCAAATCCCCACTTGACCATGAAGCTCACTGGGTGACCCTGGGCCAGTCCAGAGCTTGGAAGTAATTCGTTACAAGTAATAAATACAAGTACTCATTATTCTTTTGAGGAATGAGTGGGTAATTCCTTTATATTTTGATTGTAATAGGAGTAATTTTATTGCTTTCGTGGAGTAATTGTAATGTTCCCAGCTTTATCTTTGGGCATTACTTGGGGAGGGGGGGAAGCAGGGGAAGTCTTCTGCTCCTCTGACTTGTGGATGAAATTCATGTGCCTCAAACTGGGCTTCTGTGCAGCGTCACTCTTCCCTCATGCTCTGTGGGTGGGTAGAAGGTGATGAGGGAGGAGGTGGAAAGTGAGACGGGGTGGAGTGGAGAAAACAATTGTTTTAAAAAATGGATGGTGGTGGAGAAGAATGGAGTGGAGTAGTAGTAGTAGTAATTTATTAACGACCCAAAGATCCATAACAATGGAGTGGAGGGAAAAAGGAGCCAGAGGGCAAGAACATGGATAAAGGGGGAGAAGGAGGCAGCAGCAGAATGGAGATAAAGGACTGTGGAGGTGAAAGATGACGACGTGTGTGTGTGTGTGTGTGTGTGTGTGTGTGTGTGTGTGTGTGAGAGAGAGAGAGAGAGAGAGAGAGAGAGAGAGAGAATATTGTGTTTGCACTTGGCACACAAAGTGGCCTCCACCACCCTCTCTGGCTACTGTGCTGCATTTGCAGTATTTTAACATTTTTGCATCTCAGGGGAAAATGTTTGCTTGGGTGAGTGTCCCTTAGTTGGTGGCAGGGCAGGGTCCGGGAGATGGTTCAGTGAGAGAGATTATGCTGGCTGGCTGAGTGAGGGTGGGGGTTGCACTTGGTTTGACGTGCAAAGATCTGAGTAGTGGCCTCTGCCTTCCTCCCCACCTCCCTTATCAGCGGAGAGACCACCATTGCTATCTTATGGATAAAAAGAATTATTCTTCTACCTCTGTATGTGTGTGTTTATTTTTAATGTTGTTTTAGTATACTTAGATGTGCAGCAGCCAAGGCACCTTGTAGGCTTTTTTTTAAAAAAGCAACTGAAATGTAATTGTAGTTATTACTTTTGAGAAAAAGTAAAGTAATCAGTTACTTTCAGAGCAATTGTAATTGTAACTGCAATTACTCCTTTTTTGGGCCATGTAATTGTAACTCTAATTTATTACTTCTTTAAAGTAATCTTCCAAGCTCTGGGTCAGTCACTGTCTCTCAGCCTGATCTACCTCACAGGGTTGTTTTGAGGATAAAATCAGGAGGGGGAGAAATATGCTTGTATGCCACCTTGAGCTCCCTGGAGAAAAGGTGGGATATACATTTATAACAAAATAAATAAAAATACACTTGAACATGCCTTTCAGGAAAGCCTGAATGCGTTCCACTAGGCTGGTGAGTCAAACACATAAAGGAATACTTTGCCCAGTGGAAACAGCCCATTTAATCCACCTGAATTGCTCCTGTTAACCATTGGTTTCCACTGTCAAGCAGAAAAAAGGCAGCTGCCCCCTGTGTGATGCAAGATAAATACAGTCTGGACATTCTAGCATGGGTTTCACATACATGAGGGCAAATGTAAGACGAGTAATCTTGTATCTGCATAACCCTTGAAAAATGGAAATGGACTGCCTTCAAGTCCATCCCGACTTATGGCGACCCTTTGAATAGGGATTTAAGTGGTATGCAGAGGGGGTTTCCCATTGCCTCCCTCTGAGGCTAGTCCTCCCCAGCTGGCTAGGGCCTGCTCAGCTTGCCACAGCTGCACAAGCCAGCCCCTTCCTTGTCTGCAACTGCCAGCTGGGGGGCAACTGGGCTCCTTGGGACTATGCAGTTTGCCCACGGCTGCACAGGTGGCAGGGCACATAATCCCTGAGCCACTCACTGTGGGGTGATCTTTAGCTGGCCCTTGACACCCAGGAGACACGAGCAGGGATTTGAACTCACAGACTCTGGACACCCAGCCAGGCTCCCCTCCCCACTGTGCTGTACCAGCCCCTGCATAATCATTAGGTGTGCTCCTTCTTGCAAAAGTAGCAGCATCTGAAATCTATAGAATAAATCCAGTCTTTGGTGAGATATTTAGAATGCAATTCCATATGTGTCTGCTCTGCTCTGAAATAAGCCTCATTTAGTTCAATGGTGCTTACTCCCAGGTAAGTGGGTAAAGGATTGCAACCTATGGAAGTTAATGCAATCATAGAGACATTAATGTTTAGCCACCCTTCTCACCCCATTTTTCCCTCAGGCCCCCATCTCCTTTGGCCGTTCCTGGCCCTTCAATTTTCTATTCTCTAGAAGCCTTCCCAGTGAGCTTTTGGGTCTTTACCAACATGTGAGATTATTTCCTTCATTTAAACTCAGCTTCCCCCTGCAAGCTTGTGTGAAAATATTCCATTGCTGTCCTTTTTAACCCCACAGCAGAATGACTGTGTGCATTCCATGACCTTGCATGCGTTTAGCCAATTGCTGCCAGAGTCTTTTACCACTGCTAGCACCACAACAAAATCCCCTAGTGCAGGGATGGAAAAACCTGTTGCCTTTCAAGTGTTGTTGGATTTCAGTGCCCACCAGCACCCAGCTAGATAATAACCTAATGGTAGGGCTGACCCTGATGGTGCTTACTAGGTGCTCCAATAGCACATTAGACTAGAGTGGGGCTGGGGAACCTGTGGTCCTCCAGATGTTGCTGGACTACAACTCCCACCATTCCTGACCATTGACCATGCTGGCCAGAGCTGATGGGAGTTGGTGTGCAACAACATCTGGAGGGCCACCAGTTCCCCATCCCCACACTAGAGCATCCATTTGGAGAGGAAATGGCCTAATCAGAATTAGGGTGTTACCTTTAGGTTATGTACACACCACACATTTAAAGCACATCCCTCCCCCCGAATACTGGGAACTGTAGTTTGTTAAGGGTGCTGGGAACTGAAACTCTATGGGGGTTGTTCCAAGATTTTTTTGGGGAAAACAGTGGTTTTAAATGTATGGCTAATTTCTATTGAAGCCTGTGCATGGATTCTCAGGCTTCACTATTGGCTGAAGCTGATTTTCTTCTCCTCTGGGCTTGGCCCCACTGACATTAATTGACACATACCAGTCAAGATGGAAAAGCTTGCTGTTTCAGAAACTGCAATATCTGGGATTTACTCCCTGTACTCTTCTTGCTCTTGGATAAAAGCAAAAACTACCATCCAACAGAATTACAAAAACTGCTATCCAACAGTATTGTATAGAATTACAAAGTCATTTCAGTCTTGCTGTCAGGCACCCTGAGTTCAGGGACAGCGGGAAAGCGTTGGTACCCATGCATCACTGGACAAATCTGAATGTCCCTAAATACAGAAGAGCTTTCACAGCAGCTAGGTCCAATGTTCTGCCATCTGCTCTCCTGGATGCAAGGGACAGACGGGCACCCCACCATGAACGGGTCTGCCCATGTGGAATGGGAGAAGTGGACACTGTGGGTCATGTTTCATTGTACTGTACTTTTTAAAGGGATCTGTGTTATTCTTTTATCACTCCAATCTTACAATGCATTCCGGATAAATCCGATGAGTTTTACCTAATGCATTTATTGGCAGACATGAATCCACAGGTTACAGCAAGATTGGCTAGTTCCTGTCCTGCTGCCATTGTATGCCAGAAATCAATGATGAATGGTTTTATGTAGAAAGCCTGTACTGATTGTAAACTTTTATTCTACCCTGATTTTATGTATTTTATATGGTTTTGATTTATTTGTGATGTCTGTGTACTGGTCTATGACCGAATTTTTTTTTACTTACTATCTTTATAATTTATGTGAATCCAGAGACCTTATCAGATCCACATCATACATTTAAAGCACATCCAACACATATTTAAAGCACATGACTTCCCCCAAATAATCCTGGGAACTGTGGTTTTCCCACCACAGGGCTACAAATTCCCAGCACCCTTAACAAACTACAGTTCCCAGGATTCTTTCAAAAATGTGCTTTAAATGTGCGTTGGATGTGCTTTAAATGTGGTTATTAGTCTCTCTAGCCTCAGATCTCTAGCCTCAGAGGATATACTCTTACGTATTTTGTTGCCTGGACTTTTCTTATTAAACAACCCCATGACTCCTTTGGTTCCTTCATCCATACAATGCCCTTCTATTTTGCTTGCCTCGGTATATTTTTTCTCTCCCACCCACACCCACACCCACACCCAAAATCCTAATCACCCCTCCTAGTTAGCTGGCAACTTTGCTTGGGCATTGAAAGATTCATGTGGTGCATGAAGTTAGCATGAACATCAAAGCACATCTCTTTAAAGGGATGAACAAAAGGCTGACACTGCACTGGAGGATAAATGAACTTAATTTATATCCAATTTGCCCAGTCAGAAGTAGCAAATGCCACAGTTCTTCTTGCTGTACTGTCGCTTAGCAGCTCTGCTGTTCACCTCAGATTCACCCTGAGACCCATTTTGTGCCATAAAATGGCAAAGTGTCCTCAGCTGACACTTGGCTATTTAATAAAATAAAATAGGGAAATTGCCTAAGGATTGAAATTAGGTGTCTCTCAAGAGGCAGTTCTGTCAAGGTTGTAACTTTGGGGAGAAATGAGAGTTCAGACAATGGCCACATTTGCATCATACACTGAAAGCACTCTTATATAGATTTTAACCGTCATGGCCTCCCCCAAAGAATCCTGGGAATTGTAGTTTGTTAAGGGTGCTAAGAGTTGTTAGGAGACAGAGTTCCCTGGGAATTGGGATTTACTGGTACACCACTCTGAGAAGTGTAGTTCCTGAGACTGAGAGGTAGGTTTGGGTCTACGTTTGGATAGGATTGGACACAGTCTGGAATCAAGAAGGCGGGTGGAACCTTTCAAAATTGCAGTGATTTGGATGCCTCTTAAGATGTTACCAAATTTGGCAGGATGGTTCCTGAGGTAGAGAAGCAGATTTTGGTCTATGTTTGCTCACAACTGGATGCAGCCAGTTTGAATCAAGGTGGCAGACCGAACGTTTGAAAGCTGCATTGATTTGAACATCTCTCATAAGATATTGTAACTGTCGTCAATCATGTCCCTGCTGGAGGAATCCTCTTCAAGGAGGACCTGGCCCTCCCCAAAGCAAATGTTGCAGAGGAGCAGGCAGTATCAGTGGATAGTGAGACAGAGCAGAGGGATCTTGGGTCTTCAGGGGTCACAGCACCCCAACCTCTTCCTCAACACACAGAGGGCCCCTGCACAGAATCAGAGGTGGAGGATGAGCCAATGCCATGTTGAGGTGAGCAGTAGGAAGGCCCAGGAATAAGGTAATTTGATGAATATTACGTAGCTAGCTAGTGTCTTATACCATTTGTCCATAGAGCTCAGTGCTGTCTGCTCTGACTGGCAGCAGTTCGGGTCTCAGACACAATTCTTCCCCAATTACAATGTAGCATTTCTGGGGGGTTTTTCCCACCAGGGTGGGGCAGAGATCTGCATTTTTTCAGCTGTGCAATTTTTACTTCAAATTTATTTGATGTCTAGATGGGCAATGTGTTTGCTTTGTTTGGTTTCCCTAGTGTGACACCCTCCTTTCAAAAGTGGAAAATCTGAAGGCCAGACAGTTTATGGTTACTTTGACCTGTTCTACATGTGCAGCAGAAAGAGGCAGTACAGGACTGATGAGAAAAGGGGGCTGCGCCACTTCAGACTACACATGACTGAATGCTCTTTAAAAAAAACCCTCCTGCAAACCAGGCTGGTGCGCAGAGAGGTGGGCTTAACCTTTCTTTCTGATGAGCAAATTTTCTATTTGCAGGGAGGTGTTTGGGTTCTGTTTTCTATCATGGGGATTTTAAAAACTGTTCTACACCTCAACATTTTATTGTTTCATCTCTGTTGCATTCTGCTTCTCATGTAGCCACAGCCTTTCCTTGATTCCACTAGAGAACGCTGGCAGACCTCTCTGTGAATGCTTAGTTTTAATGAGGGCCTGTCCAAGCACCCTTATGTGGGTGCTTAGGAACGGGAAAGCAGCATGTGAAGGGGACGTTATATGGTACATCCTCCCCCCCTTGCATACTCCACTGGTCTTGCTGTGGAGATATCGTCCCCGAAACATCCCCACATGGATTTCAGTTCATCCTCCCCAAATACCATATCATCAGTTTCTGCTAATATATGTCAGCCCTCTTTGGACACTAGCCTGAACATGTGAGGGTTAAAAGTGTAGAGGGGTGGAAAAGTCTCACTCCTGATATGGCCAGACTTGTGGGCTCATCTCAGACTTCTGCAGATTGAAATGCAAAAGTCTGAATGAATTTGACTGAACGCATTTAGAAGCCTCTGGGAGTTGTGTTATGACATGTGGTTACAACACTAAACTTACTTTCTAACTAGAAGCCTCTGTGATCAAGAATCCTGAAAGGATCATGCAGAGGCTTGTGAGCGTTTTCAGCTGAACATGTAAACTGCTTAAGAGGATTTTTAAAATTAAATGATATGTATATCTTGTTAAATAAATGAACACATGTAGAAGCCCTCTTTAGAACTTCATGATCAACATGCTGTTTTGTTTTAATGTATTTTAAGATTTGTTTTTATGATGTTTAAAGTTTTTTTAGTGCTTTGTTTGCCGCCCTGGGCTCCTGCTGGGAGGAAGGGTGGGATACAAATTAATTAATTAATTAATTAAATAATAATAACAACAACAACAACATGGAAAGACCTGCGAGGAGCCCTCCTCCCACATGGGGATATTGGGATGGGGCTCGTGAGCACACCCCTGCCCCTCTACATATTTTTAACACTTGCATGGTCAGGGGAATGTCTGAAGAAGGCCTTTCTAAAATGTGGTGGTGCCTCATTGTGAATTCATTTGAAATATATTTTGTTTTCCCTTTTGCAGCAGAAATTTTCAGGAAGACCAGACTGAACAGTTGTTGGGGGTCATTTAGCTTTTCTGCCTCAGGCACTAAAAGGATGCAAGCAAGCCCTCCTTCAACCCCTTACCAAACAGCCAGAGCTTTTAATTAAATTCTGCTAACATCAAAAGGAACCTTGAAGCCATCTACTCTTTGATTTGTTTCCTTAAATTTCTGTTTCCTTCCCAGGCTGAAATGTTGAGTAATTTTAATGAACAAAGTATCATGAAAGGAAGGAGGACAAGCAGGAAATGCCAGTTTTACTTATTGTTCCACACGTGTTCTTTTGGAAACTTGATTTACTGGCTTGTTTGATGGTCTAAATTACTTTACTGCACTCACTAGTTTATTGACGTAAAGGAGATCTCCCCACAGTTTCTTGTATCTCCTCGGCTGATTGTCAACACTGTCTTGTTCAAGTATTACTTCAGCTGTCAAGCCATTCCCCCTCCTCCTCCTCCTCCTCAAAGGGACAATTTGCCAATGACTGGAAGAAGGGAGGGGTGCAGCTATCCCCCCACCCCAATTACCTTCTTCTGCCCTTAATCAAGGTTGTAGAGATTTAATACATTCTATTAATTAAAAAACCTTTTTCCAAACGTTCTGGTAGCCAAGACACACTCTCTCTCTTTTTAAAAATAGAGACTGTCATGACCTTGGGGGTCCAACTTCCCCCTTGGGGGGGATGATGTCATGGACTCAGAGAAAAAGTACTGAAGAAAAACAAAATGGAAAAGTGACAAGGTGGGAATAAGATGGAGCGCTTAGGATCGTGAACACCCCAGCACCCCAAACTGCAGCATTTTGTTGCCAAGAGGGATGGGGGAGAAATTAGATTCAGTTCACATTGAAAGGCAAAGTGACCTCATTTGCACTTTCCAAAACAATATGTGAATCGAAACACAACCATCCTTCCAAATGTGCCCTTTTCCCCAAATTTTGCAATGCAGTTCTCCAGCCAAGTAATGTGTACTAAAATGCATATCAGAGTAAAGTGTAAATGCATATATTAGTAAAACTAACATACAAAAATGCATTCTATTAGGAAAATTACTTTGCAAAAAATTGTGTATTAGGCAAAATTGCTTATAAAATTGTGTATAGTAGGAGAAATTCACACAAAAATGGGGACAAACCTTTTTTTTAGAAAAAAATCACAAACTGATGTGGATATGTGGGGATATTAATTTAAGACTGAAAAACTGAAAAAACCCAAAACTGAAAAATTCTCTCACCCTTAGTTGCAAGTTCCACATGTACTGGCACTGATCTCATTTGCTTCCCCATTTTAAAAACTGGCTTCATAAAGATACCAGTTACATCATTTTGATGAATGGTGTATACTGATTTCATGGCATAAGTATATGAAAGGGAACAGCTTGTTCTCAGTCCATGAGTTTTGTGGACTGAGGGTTTTGTTACATGGGTGAACTTCCCTTGCCATCCTCTTGAAACTTTTCATAAGTTCTAATTTCATCCATTTGAAATGAACAAGAGATATAAATGCCAGAATGATTAAATGTAGGCTCTCTGCTTTCTTTGCGGCAAGATATTTGGAAAACTGTGGGACCTTGCAGTAATTATTGCCACTGTGGGTAATAGTGGATGTTATGTGCACAGTTTCCGAAAATACATTCATTTCCCAGCTCTCACCCACCCACCTGCCTTCTCCTGTCAGCTGCTAACTCAAACCAGGAGCTGGAGTGGGATGTGGGTTGTGTGCTAATAAACAAACATATTTGTCAGTGCAATCTTACAGACATCTACTCAGAAGTAAAATAAGTCCAGCGGAGTTCTACTGATGGAGAAGAAATTAAGTTCAGTCTGCACTGAAAGCCAAATCTATCAAATTTCGGTTCTCTCAGTTTCTTATTTTTCCAATCTTAAATTCAGTTCTCCACATTTCTGCAGCAATTAGCAATTTTTTCTAAAAGAAAAACCCTCATTAAAATTCTACAGCTTATTATTTACTATCTGGAGATCTCAAAGCAGTGCAGTAAGCACAATAAAAACAATGTCAAGTAAACAACAAATACATAAACGGTATCAATATCCATAAACACAATTATCAATAATGTCAGAGAGCATGACAAGCTGACATAAAACACCCTGTTCATACAATCACTGGCAACTACACTCACCTAATCTCACTCTCACTACCCATTCCACCCAACCACTGCAGTCATTCACTAGCTTGTACATTATCTGTCATCCAACCACTCACTCAACAATATTGCAACACATATAACAATGGATTGCTGCCAAGCATACACACATAAGAGAGTCTCCCCATCTCTGAAGCACTAATGGGCTCATGCCCCACGTCCAGTGGGACCTTCTAATACTCCTGTCCCACCTCTTTTAGTGTGAATTTCTCCTGATAAAACATTTTTGTATGCAGCTTTGGCTAATGTAATATACACATTTCTCTAAGCAATTTCTCCTAATATACTGCATTTTTGAATGTTATTTTCACTAATATAATGCATTTTTATGCACACTTCCCCCTAATACAGGGTTACTTAACCTGTGCTCAATGGACTCCTAAGGGGTTCATGGACAGGCTTCAGTGGATCTGTGAAATGGGTGCAAAACCCCCCACCAAACCAGTTTCCAATGCAATAAAAGTAATTATATTTATTAATTTACTTATGGGGGTACATAGCTTTCATCAGATTGTCAAAGGGATTTGTGACCCAAAAAAGGTTAAGAACCGTTACTCTAATATACATATTTTTGTAGACATTGTTTGTTTGAAGAACTACCTTGCAAAAGTTGGATAAATTGTAAAGGATTGCAGTGTTTAAGTTCTTGTATTGTTTCAAAAAGTGTGAAGTTGATAGATTCAGCTTTAACCACAAACTGAATTGAATTTCTCCCCCATCCTTATGGCCAGGAAACATCATCTATGTCACACTGAGTTCCTGATGGAAGAAAGGTAGGATATAAATGTACCAAGCAAACAAGTAAATAAATAAACTAGAGTGTCTCTATTTTCATCTGAAAAATGTTGGAGAGTGTGTATGTACATTCATGTATGTGTATGAGATAGATTATAGATAGATAAAAATTTGCTAAGGATCACATTTCACACATCCTATGAAATGGGCTTTAATCCATGAAACCTTATGCTGTCATAAAAGCCTTTTAAAGTGCCACAAGATTCGGCTGCAACTTTTTTTGTTGCTGTTGCAGTGGGCCATCAGGGCTACCCATTTGAAACCTGACTTTTCCATAACATCTGCTGCCTTTAAGAATGAGAAATGGCTAAGGAATATATTAAGTTTTCATTCTGATGAACAGTTACCAAGTGATAGGTCTTCAGAATGGCATTTGATTTTGAGTCCGCTAGTAACTAATGGAGAAATAGCAGAAAATGAATTCCTGTGGGAACCCATTTGACATTCACATGAATAACAGATGAGTGCATTACCATCCTTGCTGATGAAATGAATGGGAAATGAATTCATAATGATTAGACATTTAAAATAACACATTATCTAAAAATATGTGCGGTCTGGCATTAAATAACAAGGCAGCAATTCAGTTGCAGAGCTCTGAAGAAAGTGAAATGAAATGGCAGGAAAACCAAATAATGGACTTTGGTCATTTATCACAGCTTCTTTAATAGCTTGCTAATCATACCAGCAAAAAATGGATAGGCAAGTCCCTGAAATGTACAGATCAATCTTTTCTTTCTTTTTGCTTCAACAAAGGAGATGCTGGGTGGAGAGAATGAAGGCTTATATGGAACATAAAGGCATTACTGTTTAGATTACTACAATGCACTCTATGTGGGGCTTCCCTTGCATTTGATCTGGAAGCTGCAGATAGTACAGAATGCTGCAGCCAGAATAATACCTCTGCTCAGAGATCTGCACTGGTTGCTGATTTATTACTGGCCCAAGTTCAAGGTGTAATTATTAGTAAATAAAGCCTTTAACAGGATGGAACCAGTCTACTTGCGGGATAGCCTAACCCAATATGTGTCCACTCAACTGCTTTGATCTGTGGTACTGGGACTGTGCCACATAATACTCGTTCTACACTCATAAGAAGTCAATCTTTTAATGTCACTCCCTGCCTATTGACATTAGGCAGGTGCCTTCGCTGTACTCTTTGTGGTGCCTTGTTTAAAACATTTTTGCGTTTAAAGCTGAAGCCATCAAATTAGCACTTTCTGAAACAAGATGAGAACCAAAACACAGCTATCCTTTGAGATTTGCACTTATCTAAATTTACAGAATTCATACGTTAAGGGAAAATATACCAAAAACAAATATATTAGTAAAATATATTAGCTGTGTTTCGGTTCTCATATTGTTTCAGAAAGTGCAGATTTGATAAATTCGGCTTGAAATGAGAACTGAATAGAATTTCTCACCCATCCATAGCTAGTAGTCATTGAAAGTTTTAACCTCCATTAATTTGTCTATTATGCTGAACATGCATTGAGATGGGGATTAGATCTGGAGAGGTTGGCAATGACATTTCCTCTGGAAGTTAGCAGCGAAAATGGCTTCTTTGAATTAACATTGCCTCACTCTCTTGCTACGTGCTACATAAATGCATATGTAGCATTGTAGATGTACGCTAAATAAAATGCAATTGACTTTCTGCATTCCCATGTTGAGTCAAGCAAGACCCATGATGGATTTCCTGAAGGTACCAAAGGGGAGTCCTTTGGCCATTTTCATTAGTGAATAGCTTTTCTCTGTGGGGAAATGGCCGAAATGGCCCGAGGTACTGGGATTCCTGTGGATTTTGTGTCAGTGGTGGGATATGGAAATAGTGGTTAATGATGACACCGTTTGGCTCCATGCAGGTTCCTTGTGTATGACAGTGCTGGTCTTCTGGAAAATATGTTTTTCATTTGCTTCAGAGAGTGACATATAATTGCTTCTATTTAAAAACTTTGCCTTTGCAGCTTTTCTGTGGAGGAAACATCAACTGATTGCAATGCAAATGTTGGCCAAAAATAATAGAATGAAATCCGATGAACATAAATTGTAAAATGTAATTTGGAAAAGGCCAAATGTATAAAATGCCCAGTGGGAGATAATGGGCTGGGCTGGAGCCTTGTTGAGAAGTATTTGGGGGAAAGTATTTGGCTAATAATGATCAGACTCCAAAGAGTAATAGGTTACTGTTGGAGAAACAGACAAAGACTGGTTTGTGTCAAATGCTGCCACGTGTTGGAGATATGCACACAGCACTCTTTAACATTAGCTAGGCATGTATATGGTCCAGTGTTCTCATCACATTTTCAACAGAGTATGAAAGAAACAAAGCTGAAAGAGAGCCAATGTGCTATTAAATCTTATTCTTGCCTGTGATAGAATGGTCAGTACCTAAACCAGCCGTGGGGAACCTGTGGCATCCCAGATGTTGTTGGACTTCAGCTTCCATCAGCTGTGCTGGCTGGGGCTGATGCAAGGTGGAGTCCAGCAACAACATCTGGAGGACCACAGGTTCCCCATCCCCGACCTAAACTATCCCAGGCAGAGATGCTCCACTACAGAGCATGCCTTCTGCATATATAACACAGTTCCTGTGTTTCTAAATCTTTCATTGAGGACCTTTGCAAAAAGTGATTCCAGAGCCACCTGAGGCAGACTGTTCTGCTGCTGTGCTGTTTGAAGAACTGGGAAACTTTTATTATTTATTTGTTTATTTTATTGAATGTATATCCTACCCTTTTACTTCTTGTTATGAAATTTCCATAAACAGATAGGTAAGTATGCATATTTGTAACCATTAAAAAAGTTAAAAGTTAAATTAAAAACTTAAGTTTGTCAGTACATGAGGGGTTGTTTTCAGTTAGGTCTTACTCAGAGTAGTCCCTTTTAAATGAACGAACCTAAATTAGTCGTATCTGTTAACTTGGGTGGATGTACGCTAAACAGGGCTAGCACTGACTACCACCTGAGGTTCCCATCATCACATTCCTTCAAGATTCCATACATCACCTGGAATTCCTTCATGAGGGAGAGAAAGGGAACAAATGCTGTTGGGGGCCTTATATATCTATATATATTTCAGCTGAGCACGTGGCATGTAGGGTTGCCAGGTTCAGGGCCTGAGAGACTGATCCTGTATCTTTAGGAGAAGAGAAAGTCAGCCAAGTGCAGGTGTTCTTGCAACACTGTAATAGGAAAAATCACAAGGTGGAATTCTCCCTTCTCCTGCACAACTTTTAAAGATACAGAAGACCTCCTGGTTGCCAGGCCCAGTCTCCAAGAGGTCTTCTGTATCTTTAATGCGATTCTCATTTTGAGTTATAGTAATCAGCAGTACCTTATTGCCAGAAGTTTTGCTTATTGGGAAGGGCCAGAGCTCACTGGTAGAATGCCTCCTTTGCACTCAGTGACAGAGCATTTGCTTTTCATGCAGAACGTCCTAGGATCAATCCTTGGCATCTCCAGGTAGGGTTGAGAATAGGATGGGCAAATATGGCAAGTTTGGTTTCTCTCAGTTTCTGATTTTTCAGTTCTCCACATTTCCGTATCAGCTTACAGGTTTGTTTGTTTTTAAGTCCTCATGAAAATTCATTGCAATTTTAGATGGAATTTCTCCTTCTCTGCACATGTTTGTAGGCCAGTTTTCCTTATATATATAATTTTTGCAAAGTGGTTTAACTTCATTTCATGAATATATGCATTTTGGTGCACACTTTACCCCAGTTTCTGCATTTTTATCCTTGTTACTCGGCTGAAGAACTGCATTGTAACATTTGGATACACACAAATTTTGTAGGATGGCGGAGTTTCAATTTGTGTATAGTTTCCAAAATTAGGTAAGTTTGCCTTTAAATGCAAGCTGAATAAAATTTCTCCCCCATCCCTAACTGGGAGAGACCCCTGCCTGAAATCCTGGAGAATCACTGCCAGTCTGTGCAGATAATACTAAGCTAGACGGACCACTGCTCTGACTCAGTATAAGGCAGTTTCTTACATTTCTAATGAGAACCAATGAAAAGAGACAGGAACCATTTCAGTCTACCTGCCCCCCTCTATCTCTGACTTTTGGGTTGCAAAGCAGACTTGCACTGAGAGACCTACAGATTGAAACTGGAGTCACATCCACACACCATACATTTGAAGCATAATTAAAGCACACTGCTTCTCCCCCAAAGAATCCTGGGCTACAACCCAGGACTAGGGAACATTTGGCCCTCCACATGTTGCTGAACAACAACTTCTATCAGCCCCAGCAAGCATGAACAATGGCCATGGATTATGGGAGTTTCAGTTCAGCAACTTCTGGAGGGTCAAAGCTTCTCCCCTCAAAACACAAACCTGACGTATGGGGCCAAGTTGAAGGTTCTAGTTTTGGTGTCCAAAGCCCTACACAACTTGGGACCAGAATACCTGAAAGATCATCTTACCCCTTATATACCCAGTCGATGACAGCATTCTGCAGGTGAGGGCCTCCTGCAGATACCATCTTATCAGGAGGTCTGCTCCACATAACATAGGAAGCAGACCTTTAGGGTAGTGGCACCTTCCCTTTGGAATTCCCTCCCCTTAAATATTAGACAGAAGCCATCTCTGTTATCTTTTCAGTGCCTACTGAAGACCTTCCTCTTTCAACAAGCCTTTTAAATGGAGACCTTATCCCAGTCTGCATCTGGGCTGGAACAGTTTTTAAAGATTTTTTTAAAGTTTTAAAAAAATGTTTTTAAGATGTTTTGTTTTAATGTTTTAAAGTCTTTTGTTTTTAAATATGTTTTTAAAGTTTTTTTAGTGTTTTTGTTTGCTGTCTTGGGCTCCTTCTGGGAGAGGAAAAGAGGAAGAGGAAGACAAACAAGAAATGGATTGATTCCATAAAAGAAGCCACAGACCTGAACTTACAAGATCTGAACAGGGTGGTTTGTAACACATGCTGTTGGCGGTCGCTGATTCATAGGGTCGCCATAAGTCATATTCGACTTGAAGGCACATAACAATAACAAAATAAATTCAGTAGATAAATAAATAAATGTAGGCATTCAGGGAAGGAGCTGCAGTCATCAGAGACGGTAAAACAGAATGAAGAAAGTACTTTAAGTGAGCAGGAGCAGTAAGCAAAGAAAGGTTGCAGCATTTGGGACTTTTTAGTTTAGGGACATGAAGGGTAAGAGGGGACATGACAGAAGTGCACAAAATGATGCATGGCATGGAGAGAGTGGATACAGAAACGTTTCTCTCTTATAACACTAGAACTCATGGACATCCAATGAAGCTGAATGTTGAAAGATTCAGGACAGACAAAAGAAAGGACTTCTTTACTCAGTGTATTGCTAAACTATGGAACTTACTCCTACAGGAAGCAGTGATGGTCACCAAATGGGATGGCTTTAAAAGAGGGTTAGACAAATTCATGGAGGATAAGGCTGCTAGCCACAATGGCTATACTCTGCCATGGTCAAAGGCAGTATGCTTCTGAATACCAGTTAATAGAAACCATAGGATGGGAGAATGCTGTTGCGCTCAGCAGGGCCGGCTCCAGGCATGCCGGGGCCCTTGGGCATCAGGTTGCCCTGGGCCCTGATGTGTGATGGGAGCGCGAGCGGGTCACGTGTGCCCCCCATGCCCCCACCTACCTTTCTCCTGTCTTTTACCATTGCCCTTAATGAAGATGGTGGCCGCGGTTTCCCTAAGGGGATGAAGCCTCTGCCGCCATCTTTGTTGATGGCACGTGTGCATGCTACACGAGCACATCTCTGCCATCAACTAAGATGGCGGCCGCGGCTTCAGTACCTTAGGGCAGCCTTTCCCAACCAGTGTGCCTCCAGATGTTGTTGGGCCACAACTCCCATCTTTCCTGGCCATTGGCAGTGCTGGCTGAGGCTGACGGGAGTTGTGGTCCAACAACATCTGGAGCAGAGCTTGGAAAAGTTACTTTTTTGAACTACAGCTCCCATCAGCCCCAGCTAGCATGGCCACTGGATTGGGCTGATGGGAGTTGTAGTTCAAAAAAGTAACTTTTCCAAGCTCTGATCTGGAGGCACACTGGTTGGGAAAGGCTGTCTTAGGGAAACTGCGCCTGCCATCTTCATTAAGGGCAATGGTAAAAGACAGGAGACAGGTAGGTGAGGCAAGGGAATGGCGGGCAGGCGGATGGTACCGTGGATTGCAGATTGTGGATTACGGAAGGGGAGCAGAGGGCCCCTTGGGCCCCTCAGGGGCTCCTGTAGTTCCAGGGCCCTTGGGTCAGTGCCCCACCTGGCCGCCCTTTAGAACTGGCCCTGGTGCTCAGATACTGCTTGCAGGCTTCCCACAGGCTTCTGACTGGCCAGTAGGAGAACCAGAATCTGGACTAGATGGGCCACTGGCCTGATCCTGCAGGCTCTTCTGATGTTCTTATGTAATGGAAAAGCAGAACAAATAGCAGATAAGAAATCAGAGCAGAGAGAGGCAACATGGTGTACTCCAGATGTTGTTAGGCTTCAGCTACCATCAAGCCCAGCCAACATAGCCAATGGTGATGCGAGTTGTAGGCCACATCCATACCAGGCATTTATTCCACTTTAAACAGTTCATGGCTTCCCCCAAAGAATCCTGGAAAGTGTAGTTTGAGAAGAGTGCCTACTGGGAGGAAGGGTGGGATATAAATCTAATAAATAAATAAAATGAAATAAAATAAAGGGTGCTGAGAGACATTATTAGACTCCTGTTCCCCTGACAGAGCTCCAACAGCCAGAGTGGTTTAACACTCAGCCCCTCTTCTGAGAATTCTGGGGATTGTAGCTCTGTGAGGGGATTAAAGTCTCTTAACAACTCTCAGCACCCTTCACAAACTACACTTCCCAGGATTCTTTGGGGAAGCCATGACTGTTTAAAGTGGAATAAACGCCTGGTATGGATGTAGCTGTAGTCCAGCAACACCTGGAGGACCACCCCTGGCTTTGGGGATACTACTGTATGTGGATTAATCATGGCAATCTGGGTCCTGATACGTAACTGTATCTCCTGGATGCCTTGTCACAAGAATTAGGCCACATCATCTACCTTTTCAGTGCAGTTAGCAAAATTCATTGCATGTGTCAGGCCTGACTTGTTAGAAATGAGATGTGCCACTTTCTTTACATTTGGGAGTACGCTTAATTGAATTCAGTGGGATTTACTCTTGAGTAAACATTCTAGGGATGGGGGAGAAATTCAGTTCCATTTGGATTGAACACCAAATCTACCAAATTCCAAAAACAATAGAAGTGAAACAGAGCCATCCTTCGAAATTTGCACTTACCTGAATTTTGCAACCCAGTTCTCCAACCAATGTTTGCAAAAAATACATATAGAAGGGAAATGTGGGCCCAACAGTGAACATATTAGAGAAAATAACATACAAAAATGCATTATATTAGGAGAAACTGCTTGCATAAAGGTGTGGATTAGTCAAAACGGCATACAAAATGTGTTGATTAGGAGAAATTAGCACTAAAACTCTGAAGAATTTTCATGAGGATTAAACAGAACTCACAAACTCCCGCAGAAATGCAAAGAACTGAATTTAAAATTAGAAAAAAATAGAAACTGTACAAACTGAAACTGACAGATCCTCCCACCCCTAAAATATGTATAGGATTACACTATTAATGCCCTACAGAGATTCACCCTCCTCCTCCTCTCCCTCCCTTTCTCCCGCCCTCCCTCTCTCACACACACTGATTGGATGTGCTATTTATGCCCTCAAACACTGTTTGTCTAATTCTAATGCACTAGGTACCGCAAAGTTTATAAAAGAACTTTAAATTGGCTAACTGACCACCCTGGACTGAAGCTAGCCCAGGGGTTCTTAACTTGTGGTCCACGGGTGCAAAAACAAAACACCAATTCCCAATGCAATAAAATAAATTCTATGCAAAATTTTGTGTGTATGTGTTTATATGCATTTTTCTGGGGAGGGGGGTCCATAGTTTTCATCAGATTCTCAAAGGGATCCAAAAAACATTAAGAACCACTGCACTAGCCTAAAAAGTATCAGAGCCTGCCTCATCATCATTGTGCGATCTTTGTGACTATTTATAGTAATCAAGACATCATTTGTCAGGATAAAATTTGACTTTGTCTCATGGGATATTAACAGGATAGATGAGGCTATGTGCAGAAGTCTGAAAAGGCACCCGCTTAGGTATGCTTTGATTCCCTCTAGTGGTGTGAAACAGGAAGGCTACTCCAGCTTAGCTGACAGGAAACGTGTCACAGCTACAGCAGCCAACTTGGTGCACGCTCATTGATTTCTGTGCACATTAATCATTGGGATGGCTTTCATTTTAAGCTGCTTATCACGGTGGCATGGCAGCAATTTCTGATTTTTGCAATTAATTGCACCAACATAAATGAGTGACTAATTTAACCAGACTAAATCAAATAATGATCCCTTTGGTTTCAGGGGATGGGTAGTCACTAATCTTGCCCAGGGAGCCTGGCTATTTTAACAGCATGGTAAGGGAGGTGGAGAGGGAGACAGAGGCCACAGCTCAGATCTTTGCACGTCAAACCAAGTGCAACCCCCCTCCCCCACTCAGCCAGCAAGCATAATCTCTCTCACTTAACCACCTCCTGGACTCTGCCCTGCCACCAACTAAGGGACACTCACCCAAGCAAACATTTCCTCCTGAGATGCAAAAATTCCCTAGGTAATTGGTCCCATTGTCGTACTGCTCTAACAGCTTCAACACTGCAGACATTCAAGCGGCAGCTGGACAGCCATCTGTCGGGAAAGCATTGATTTGGATTCCTGCATTGAGCAGGGGGGTTGGACTTGATGGCCTTATAGGCCCCTTCCAACTCTACTATTCCATGATTTTATGATCTATGATTTTAGGAGACTCATTGGCATGGTTTGAACAACAGGAGAACAGAATCAAATGGCTGGTAGAGGTCTGGAGATGGGTAGAGATGTGACAAGGGAAGGAGACAATTGCAGTAGTCAAGATAGGTCATGACCAGGCACAGAATGAGCCAGAATTTTAGTAATGGGGACAATGAATGAAGGGCTGATTTCCCCAGTGTTGTACAAGGAGTAGCCTAGTCAAAAGAAATTATTTTTATATCCTACAATTCATCTATGGTACTCTAGGCAGCCTGCACAGGGTTCTGAGGCTGACCCAAAGCAGCTTAGCTTCATCACAGTTGCTTTATCACGTATCTGCAGATGATGCCCTAGGATGGAAAATAATATTGGAGAGAGTGGCTTGGTGGGCAAGTGTCTTAGACACAGCTGAGTTTGAGTTGCCAATCAGGTATCTCAGGACAAACACTGGGAAAACAGTTGGGACCGTAGTGCCTGACAGTAGGAGATTGGTTTGAGGTAGAGCTGGGTTATCTTCAGCATAGAAATGACAATGGAAAGCCATTGGATTTGATAAGATCATCTTAGTGCAGCATGCAGAGAGAGAACAATGCTGCGTGATGTTTGTGCTTAAACGTGTCCTTGATGCAAAAAGGGGGAGGCAGCATAGGCTTTGGCAAAGGGGCATCATTGCATGGCTTGAGGTCCAGTTTTACCTATCTACACATCCTATATTTCCACAGGGGAATGCTCTATCTCTGTTTTGCTCTGCTGAGGCTTTGCAGGCTTTGCTCCAAGCCTTCTGCTATTCTTTATCTGTGCCTTGACCCTGGGTGGTCTAATCAAATCTCTTGCCTTTCAGTAGCACCTAAAAGTGGCTCACGGTGTGGGGCAGAGCTGCTATGGTAGCTTCCCAGGAGGTGGGCTGCTGTGCGCACACCACTTTGTACTCCTTGGAGGAAAGGGGGGATATAATAATAATAATAATATGTCATCATCATTATTACAAACTCTGCCACCAAATACATTCACCTTTGTTTATTCCATTGGTTAATTACTCATCTGTATATAAATCTTGGGGAGGTTTGCAGAAACACTAAAAATATACAAATACAAATTCAAAACTTTACACAAGAAAATACCAGAACCAGCTGTAAAAACCACAACAGCAAACATTCACTTAAGACCAGCATAAACACAACAAGCTAAAATAAAAATATGCCCAACCAATCACTGTGCTCTGCAGGAGAGAGCCTCCTAAAAATGTTGTCTCTCCAGGAGGTCTGCTCCATACAATGTCTGAAGCAGGCTTTTAGTGTGGTGGCATGTACACCTTGGAACTTCATTTTGTAACGTATCAGACCAGCACCATCTCTATTGTGTTTTTGGCACCTATCGAAGACCTTCCTTTTCAGCAAGCTTTTCAAGTAGAGATTTTTATCCCACTCTGTGTCTGCACTGGACTTGAAATTGTTTTTACAGTCGATGTTTTTATTGTTGGGAAATAATAACCTATTTCAAAACCAATATGAAACTAGCAAAGATAAAATTTGGTGCAAAGATCTAATCGACCAGATATATATACCTCTAATAATTAAAAGGACTAGGAGAACAAAAAGGTTTCCACCTGGCACCTAAAAGATCATCACATAGGCACCAAGTGAGCCTTTCTGGGAAAGGCATTCCATAAACGATGCCCCACCATTGAAAACGCCCTGTCCCTGGTAACCACCCACCTTATTTTCTTAGGCAGGAGAACTGGAGATGAATGTTTGTTTCTGCTGCTCCCCACTCTGCCTCCAACTCCTACACTCATTAGTGCTGTGTCAAACTCCATCTGCCAATTTCTCAAAAGGCTTCTTCCCCTGCAAGAGGGTTCTTTTCTTCTTCCTCGTTCTCAGGGTGCTTTAGAATTTCTGCATAATTCTGTCGGGTGCAGAGTTGAGCTTACCTCATCTGAGGCATCTGAGGGTGATGAGGTGTGTTTTGCTTTCCATTTAACATCTTTCCAGCACTTTGCAGCCTCCCCAGACCCCTGCACTTTTTGATCTAAAAAAGGCCCATGGAAAGGCTTACATCATAAGGTCTTCCTCTGGGCTTTAATCAAAATGTGGGAAGCTAGGGCTACCAGGAATCTGAGACTGGTGAACTCGCTGGTCTTGTTTTTAAGAGAAGTCCTTCCTTTTGTCCTTTTTAAAAAAAACAGTAATTCTGCACTGCTTCTTTTTTTTTAATATAAAGGCCTCACTTACAAAATAAGAGTGAACAGCTGTCATGGCAGGCAACCTTCCTGCCTTCTCTTGCTTACAAGAAAACCCAGCTGAAGACACCTCGGGGTTTTCAGAAAGTGGAAGCAATTGGGAAAGCTACAGAACACAGAACATTGGAGAGATGATTTGTTGAAAGCCTGAGAAGAAAACCTCTACTCAACCCATGAGAGTATTTTCCTGCTGATGCATCCCTGACTGTAAGCATTGTTTCCTCCACCTCACTATCCTCAGGCATATTAAACGTTTCCTGGTGTGTAGCGTCAGAAGGATCTGTCAGTTTCAGTTCTTTCAGATTCTCGTTTTTCCAATCTCAAATTCAGTTCTCCACATTTCTGCAGCAAGTTGGTTTTTTGAATCCTCATGAAAGTTCTTCATTATTCTAGTACAAATTTCTCCTGCTGAACATATTTTTATATGCAGTTTTGACTAATGTACACATTTTTTGCAAGCAATTTATTCTAATATAATCCATTTTTGTCTGTTATTTTCACTAATATATTCATTTTTTATGCACACTTTCCCCTCACATATGCATTTTTATAAACATTGCTTGTTTGGAGAAATATGTTGCAACATTCCGATAAGTGTGAATTTGAAAGGATGCCTGTGTTTCAGTTCACATATTGTTTTGGAACATGCAAATTTGATAAATTCAGCTTTAAATGCAAACTGAATAGAATTCCTCCCCCAAACCTTATGGTATATAAAACAGCATTGCACTTTCTCCCTTGCTGTTCCTGTGATGTTCCCTGAATTCTCTCCTAGAATACTTATATCACACGTCTCCCTTCAAACTTTTCCTTAAAAAACCTTCTTTGTCTATGAAGCCTTTAATATAACCCCTAAATCCACATCCTCTTTTGTATATGCAACTGAACTGGACATATACTCTCCTACTTTCTGTTTACTCTTCCAACATGCCACTGAATGAACACTGGTATCTGGCAGTGGAGACCTGTGGCTCCAATGTCAGTGGGGCAGTGAAACCGCTCCACGTTTTAGGTGTAGACAGCTCCTTGAAAATTTGGAGTAAAACCCTGAGCGGATCCACTGCCCCACTGACACCAGAGCTACCAGTCTCCACTGGGTGCTTGTGTGTGTGTGAATTTGCCTCCCCTTGCCTAGTGTTTCTCCTGAATCTAATTTTAGATTGTAAGGACCTTGGGCCAGGGACACGTCTTTTGCTGTTACCCTGTGAAGCAACATCTGCATCAATAGTGCTATATCAAATCAGTCCATCAAGCAATAAAGAGAATGGTTTAATCAATTCAAAGCAAGATAATAAACCAATGGGCATGCAAATTGTTTGGCAGTTTTAATAACCCATGGTGGGGTTCTGAATAGGGAGTTTGAAAGCAATCACATAACCAGAAGTGTGGATGAATGATTACTTCTAGTTACATAACCTTTCCCTTGGGCAGAGAGGCAACTAAACACTAAGCAAGTCAGCTAGTACCACAATTGATCAACATCTTCCTCATCCTAGATTGCTGGGGCTGCTTTTGGAAAGGGTTCAAGAACTTGCATTGGTGAAAAACATGGCCGCCTGGATCTTGGTTGAGGCTAGGCAGTTGGAACATAAGACACCAATCCTAATCCAATTGTACTGGTTACTGGTGCAAACCAGCACATTTTTCTGCCCAAGACAAAGTGCTGGTTTTGAGCTTTAAAGCCCTAAAGTTTTAGATCAGGTAACCTGAAGGAACACTTACATCGACACAGGGATGGAAGAACCCACCTATTTCGGTTTCTCCTAGGTTCTCAGCCCCCCTAGTCTTAAATTCAGTTCACTCCATTTCTGTATCAGAATGCATTTTTATGCATATTTCTCCAAATACACACATTTTTGCCTAATATATGCATTTCTGCAAATCATTTTCCTTTAATATAATGCATTTTTGAATGAATTGTTTTGGTTGGTGAACCGCACCCCAAAATTCAGAGAAGTGCGAATTTTGAAGGATGTCTGTGTTTCAGTTTGTATGTTGTTTTGAAAAGTGTGAATTAGCTGGGCTTGCACTAAAAGACAAGCCAAAACAAATTTCTCCCCCATCCCCACATCCTTATGAATCTGGAGATGAAGATCTACTTCAGAGACCCTGCTTGTAGGCTCATCCGGAAGGTCAATTCAACTGGTGAACATGAAAGATGGGACCTTTTCCATGGTGGCCCCCAGGTTATGGAACTCCGTCCCCACTGAGGTGTGCATGTCTCTGATGTTACAAGGTTTTAAACATGTTGCAAAAACTTATTTATTTCAGACTATCTTTTGTTAAATGAAGCCACTGGATGCTGCTGGTTTAAATGACTGACCTATTAAAAAGTTTGTTTCATTCCGTTTATGAATCTCTTCCCACAAAACAGACTTGGGGAACCTTTGGCCCTCAAGATGTTACTGAATTACAATTCCCATAATCCCTGACTATTAGCTATGCTTGCTGGGGCTGATGGGAGTTGCAGTTCAGCAACATTTGGAGGCCCAAAGGTTCCCCACACTTGCCATAAAATATCTCAAAGTGATTACATGGAATGGATTTAATAGAATCTATGTTGCTGTTTTATTAACATTTGAATTAACTGGCCTATGCTTAACAAATATTTTAATGCTGCTGTCTTGAAATGTCTGGGTTTTCATGTTTCTAATATGTATTTTATGTTTACATGATCATGTAAGCTGCCTTGTAACTTGGGCTATGCCCCAAGACACCTATAAATAAATAAATAATATACAAACCATTCTAATTTTGTTTTGATGCTATCTTTGTGCTATCTATTTCTCCTCCTGCCCTTTCTGAGAAAGAATTCAAAAGCTTCCCCATGAGAAAGAATTCAAAAGCTTGTCTCTAGATTTTTAAACATGACCAAAAGCATCATTTGACTTTCTTGGAATTCTCCCACGGACCATTTAATATAATCTTCTGCTGCGGGACCAGCCATCAGCATCTCCTTCACAGATCAATCTACGGCAGTGGTTCCTAGACTTTTCCCTCCATGGACCACTTGAAAATTGCTGGTAGTCTTGGCAGACTACTGGATGATTTTTCTACCTTTTGCAGCCACTGTAATGCGCAGTGCTAGACGCTGTATGATTTTTAATTGTCTTTTTGCTGCTTCTTTTTATTTCCTATGAGGTATTTTCTGGAATTACAATTTGAATTATATGGAATGCAAACTGTAATACAACAGAATACAATATTAGAAATAAAAGAAGCAATGAAAAGACAATTAAAAATCAATATTTAATGCAGACATGACGTAGACCTCCTGACTGAAGCTCATGGACCACTGGTGGTCCATGGACCACAGTTTGGAAACTCCTGATCTATGGGCTGAAAGGCTACATTCCTTATCCAGCAGATGCTGGTGGGGTGCAGGGGAGTTACACACAGAAGACTATGGAGAGTGCCCTTGAATTGAGGGCGGTGGCCAGGGGAGTGGGAGAGAAGGATAGGGTGGCCATGTGTCCTACCTTATAGAGGACCACTTTGTTGGAAGGGCTGTCCCATCCAAATCCAGTTCAAAAATAAAGAACCGTAGGAAGGGAGAGCCTTGAAGTTGCCCATCAACACTCAGCAGGCTGAGCAGCTACATGGGGTAGTGACAGGATCTGAAGGAGAACATCAAATGATGAGCAGGCAGACCCTTGTGGTAGCAGGCCGCCATTCAGGGACACAGAAAGCTGCTTTGCCCCAAGTCAGGCCACTGGTCTATCTATCAGAGCACTGTCTGCGCTGACTGGCAGTGGCTCTCCGAGGTTTCTGACAGGGATCTTTCCAAGCCCTACCTGGAGAGACCAAGCACTGAACCTGGAACCTTTTTGCATGCAAAGCAGCCACTCAGGACCACTGAGCTCCAGCACACGTAGTAGAGGAATGATGGAGGAAACCTTTTGCATCTATCGTAGAAGGGCCTCTTCACATATTTCATTTTGAAGGCATAAACCTTAAGATGACTCAGATGTACACCTAAGAAATGCAATGTGCGAATGTGACAATTACATCTTTGCAAACTTGGGTCTTACACAGGCACTCTCAGGGAGGAACCAGGACTGGCTGCAGTGTCTGCCCGTGTGTACGCTCTTGTGCAAACCTGGGTTTGCTGCTGAGTAATGTGTGAAATGGCCTTAAAAAGGTATTGTTGTGTTTGCATTTTAGAGTTTAGTCTAAATCCAGCAAGGAGGCATCCAGAAAGACCGGAGCAAAGATTTCGAACCGTGTTGGTGACAATATGTCACCCCACTGCAAATCTGAAAGAGGCGTATGCTGTTCCTGTTACACTTCTTTCAATGTATTCGAGCACAAGAAGAGAAAACTCGCCTTCTTTGTATCAAAAGCAACTAAGGCAGGCAAATCACACCACGATTCTGTAAGGGTTTATAGAATGACGGTGATGGCAACAACAGAACCTGACATGCTTTTTCAGGAAAAGCTGGACCTGAACAGCTTTGGCGACGTGTGTCGTCAGTTTCCAGAATGGATAAAGGAACAGCGAGTCTAAATGTGTTACTCAGAGCTGGGAGATTTCAGGGTATGAAAATGGAGACTGGGAGCCGGAGACTGCCTGCCATGCCGACAGATCTGATCTGGAAGTGATGGATGCAAAAGGGATAAAAGAAAGAAAAAGACATTCAGCAAGCTCAATCAAACTGCCATGCAAGGCTAGCCAAAAGTGTCCATGTCCTTACCGTGTTGTGGCTGGCAGGCAATCCGTGTCTGGGAGCCTTCGGTCCCGTTAACTAGGCTCTGGGGATTTTGTTTGCAAGAGAAATTGTCCTTTATGGGATCGGAGCAGGAAAATGGAGAAATAAAGAGAAATGAACACAATGTGCAAGGCAAATAGCTGCAGTTCTTTAGCATGCTGCCTGCGTTTTTGTTGAGCTGCATCCGCAGTCGAGAGACTAGGTCCCCAAAATAGCACAGGCTGTCAAGGGCTTGCTGAAACCTGAGAAAGAACTGCCGAATGGTAAAGATCTGGATTGCTCGAGTGTACGGTTAGAACAAGAAATTGCCGGCAGGAGGAAAGCAGGATGGACTCATGTGCTCAAAAGGAGTGAAATTGCGAGTTCGCCAGTGACAGGACATGAGCTGGCCTGTGCTTCTCCCAATCCTCCCCTCTCCGCTTAACCCTTAAGAGTCCAGCCTAAAAGGAGGAGGCTAAACACACTCAAGGAACTACTCTGCTTGCCTCCGTCTCTCACATCGTTGGTTGGGTGACACATTGAATCACGGCAGCATCCTACTTCTGAGGATTCAAAGTGCTCCAGTGTGCTGACATTATGCAGAGGTCTGCACATTTTTAACCCATCAATAGCATGGCTTCCTTTTGTTCTGGCTGATTCTCTCATGGTCTCTCAGCAGCTTGACAATGAAAGGCACCCTGATGCTGAGGTTGTCAACGTTCTCTGTGTGTGTGGGGAAATGAAGTTTCTTTCTGAAGCAGCTGCTGCCTCAGGTTGCTTATCATTAGACCGGCAGCAATGCAGAAAGAATATAGATATGAAGGGGTGGGGGGAAATGCCCCAGAAGGAGAGCACCAGAGAGTTGCACATGGGGAAGGGACTAGTTGTTATATTATTTATTTATGATTAATTTCATTTATGAATTGCTTCCCATGAGGCATGCCGAAGTGATTTACAATACAATAAAACATGCACAGAACAATTGTGTATATAAAAACAATTAAAGCATGCACATGCATAAAAACAATTAAAAATATTTTGGAAAGTTGTTTGAAATGCACTTGGATACCACTTAAAACAACAGAACCACATTTTGCATGATGGCAATGGTGGCTGGTGCCCATTGGGACAGGTGGGGCAAAGGCAGGAAGGCCAGCAGTAAGTGGAGCCAGAGCCCATGACAGAGCGGTGATGAGATGTTGGAAGAAAGAGTTCTTGAACTACAGCTCCCATCATCCCTGACCGCTCATGAACATTGGCCTTGCTGGATGGAGATCATGGAGGTTGTAGTCCAACAGCATCTGGGGACCCAAGCATGGGTGTCTGCAGGAGTTTTCCCAGGGGTGGTAGTGGCCAAGGCAAATACTATGAATTGCCTGGGAGACGGCAAGTGTTTCACAAAACAAATGAGGAGGATAGTGCCTGCACATTTTGCCTCGTATCTCAGGTTTTACAAATGCTAGAGGGAAAAAAAGAATGAAGCTGGGAATTGGGGGACTGTGGTTCATCTGGAGGGGGATTCCCCCTCTTGCCCCCCTTTCCTCCCTCCCGTGTGTGGCCATGACAACAAGCAGCTGTGTAGTCCTGCCGGGTTGCTCTGGGACATCGTCCCAGACATTGTTTTGGAGCCAGCCCCCTCCTGCCATAAGTCATGATCGACTTGAAGGCACGTAACAACAAGAAGTTATGAGCAGTTATGTGGTTTCTGGGCCTTTTGTTCTAACCACTGTGGGGTTTTCAAACAAGTTGCAGATGCAGTAAATGCAATAGAATGGCTCGAAACTAGAAACATTAATTGACTTTTTAAAGGGCCTTTCTTCTGTTTCTCTCCTGCATTAAAAAGTTTTATGATAGACGCAAAGATTTCCTGATGTTGCAAACTTGCCTGGCTTAATCACAAAAGATTATCAGGGCTTCTTAATTACTGTGGGTGGGCTCCTAAATTTATTTATGTAGTATATTTACATCTCACCTTTCTTCCACCATGGAGCTCAGACCCGGGCCTAACATTAGGCATAGGGAGGATACTGCCTGAAGCGGCATATGCTGGAAGATAGTAGAATCATAGAATCATAGAACAGTAGAGTTGGAAGGGGCCTACAAGGCCATCGAGTCCAACCCCCTGGTCAATGCAGGAATCCAAATCAAAGCATTCCCGACAGATGGCTGTCCAGCTGTCTCTTGAATGCCTCCAGTGTCGGAGAGCCCACTACCTCTCTAGGTAAGTGGTTCCATTGTCGTATGGCTCTAACAGTTAGGGAGTTTTTCCTGATGAAGGACCAAGCTCGCTGACCATTCTCCTTTATTGTATCCCCTCAAGTAGCCTACTGCCCTCAGGTACAGTGGAGGGTCCTGTTGACCTAAGTGAGAGTCAACTATTATTCATTCGGCTTTTGAACATGGAGTAAAAGGAAGGCACCAACTTGTCCTTTCCCTCAGGCAACAAAATCTCTTGGGCCAGACCCAATAGAATAAAAGGCAGCATACACAGATCCATGGTAGTCTCCCATCCAGACACAGGCCTGCTGAGCTTCAGTAAGGTGGCTGCACCATGTGCCCTCAGGGCCCATCAGTACAGATATTTGTTGCTGTATTCTGCTACGTCATTTACACAATAACATGTTTACCTGGAACAGAAATTTATTAAGTACTTAAAATACACTAAGCACACAACAGCTTCCAATCCAGGGCTGGCATCAGCAACTTGCATCTTTGGGCAGTAGCTGGGAACCAGTCCCCTGGCAGAGCCAGTACTGACACCAACTGAGTAAACCTGCTAGAGGCCCCTAGAAAGCATATTGCCCAGGACCCTCAAACCTGGAACCAGCCCTGTCAGTTCTGGTCCTTGTGATGTCCCTGTATATAGATATTACTGTAAATATGGTAAGTGCAGGTTTTGTAGGGTAAATGTGGTAAGAGGGGGGAGTCCATGGGCTAGAATGCTGGAGAATGCTGTATGATGATTGGCTGAGCGTTTGAGTGGCTGAGGTATAAATGAGAGGATGACAATTGAGAAAGTGTTCTGTTGGTGGAGTTTGGGAGTCCTGTCGGTTGTTGTTGTGGGTTGGAGTTGGTTGTGGCTTGGATTGTATTAGGCTGGTATTGAGGCAGATTATATATGACTAGAAACATAAAGAGTAACACAATATATGAAACCATACGCTTGTTAAATATACCTTAAGTAATCTTGTTATTTCCTGGTGTTTATAAATAAATATTTTCTTGGTTTACCAAAGGCCTGATCCTTGGCTGGGGCTTTCACAGACAAGAGGGGTAGGCAGGGTATTTACCAAGGTGGAGAAACAGTATCAAATGGTGGCAGCGGTGAAGACAGTGTATCATCAAGTATCCAGGGCAACCCAGGGCTGTATGCTTTATTGGCACAAAGATACACGGGGGTTGTGGCCTGCAAGTGCACCCAGACACAAAGTAACAATAAGCCAGAAGGAGACTAAGGCAAAGTCTCAAAGCAATATTGTGAAACAGTGAGTGGCTGGTGGTGCTGCCTAGCAGTGGGATCTTGCGAGATCTGTGCTAGAGCTGGTGAGAGAACAAATAAAAACCAGGATCCTGACTGGAGGGACCTGTCAGGAGGGGGCAGCAGGAGGGATCCTGACAGTCCTATTGTTAACATCAGCATTGGATTATTTTGCCTCAATCCACACATCCTTGCACAGACAACAGACAAGACATGCATACTTCCTACCCTTTGGGAGGCTTCTGTGTGCTTGCTTGCTGGAGTTATAGCTGCTAATGGGTAGAGTGTTAGGATCTATGGATTATAATGGTATTTTGCGGAATTATGCGTGTGCAGTAAGCACTAAGCAGCAGCTACACTTTAGCTTGATAGAAATTACACTGAGACTCTGGTATAGGAAAAAATACCAAACTTACGTTTATTGTAGGAAATGCATCTAGATAGAAAAGACCCATATCTGACTAACTAGACAGGAGATGCCTGAGAAGAGATGTCTGTTGCATCTGTGCTCCTCCTCAGGGAGCCATGCTGGCAAGAAGGACAAAGGAAGACTGAGATCAGAGAAGGAGCAGGAAGGGAGATTAGTTTCCTCTGAGGATATCAGTTCACACTTGGAAGGAAAGGTGAGCTTAGGTGAGAGTGGACAGAACAGTCTAGGAATCTAGGGGGACTTCTGTCTACCTCTCTACTTCCCATGTAGTATGCAGTCCCCTCCCATGCTTCAAGCTGAGTTGCACTGTCAGAGTTCCAACACAGAGGAAGGGGTTCAGCTTCCATGTTCAAAAAGTCTGAGAAATACCCTTTTAAAATCATGTTGCTTCTTAGAGGTGGCACATTCAGTTTTGGGAAGCTATGTTCTCCAGCATCCCACTCTGTCCCAACTTTCTTTCTGTGCCTCTTTCAAATGTGCGTTGCGCCTGCACCCACTATAAATTGCATTGCTTGATGGTTTTAGGATAAACCCCAATTTTAGTGCAATCTTTACCTCTCTGGCTCTGCCCTGATAGACCTTTAAGCAAAGGTGTAGTTGTCCAGGGTCTGTGGGGAGGGTGTTATTGATTCCTTAGTTTCTGGAGACCAGGGTCCCAGCAGGGCCCCTATGTCTCTAGGATCCTGCGAGCCAATCAGCATGAAAGGGGAGTGTGTTAGCCACTGAGAATAGACTTCTAACATGCTTCCCTTTCCTTTTCTGCTGATTTGAGCCAATCAGAGTGAAAGGAGGTGAGTCAGCCATTGAGATTACTCTTTTCAGTAGCTAGCACTCTCCCCTTTCATGCTTAATGGCTCCTAGGGACACCTGTTGTTGTGGAAGAAAGAATTAACAAGGATCTCGTTTTCAACCCAAGAGTGAAAAAAAAGGAGAGAGAGAATGGCTGTGACTATCATGAAGGGACCCTGCACTTGTGAATTTGCCACCTCACTACTGTCTTTAAACATATCAGGAATATCCTTAGGCTTAACCATTTCTGGGGATGAGTTAGTAACAGTACTGTTTTTACTGAAGGAGATCTACCAGCAATGCCCCATAGATCCACTTGTTCTTTGTTCTTACCTGCTGTTTTTGAGTTGAATGAATGAATCTTTATTTTTACCCCGCCCTTTTTCCAAAGCTGGAACTTAGGGCGGCTTACAGATAAAAACTACATATGGTTAAAAGCATACAAAAATATACAATTAAAATACAATTAAACTATTCACGACATTAAAACCATGAAGCATACACCTAAAATACAAAAAAATAATTTAAAATAATACAGGTAAAACCATGGGACAATACAACCGACCTTATAGAGTCCTATCTTAAATACCTTCTATACTTAAATACCTTGCTGATCTTTTTTTTTTTTCCAGCTATGGAATTTTGTGGGCTGCAGGTCCGTGGCTTATTTTTACTGGCTTTTAATTCTTTTATCATTGCACTGTGTTGTATTTTAATTGTATGCAGCCTTGGGAGGGTTTTCCCCCTTAAACTCAACATAAAAATATTGTGTAAATGATATATAAACATAGAATGTCTGGAGAGAAGGAGTTCTTTGGAGTAAGTTTGTATTTACTACTGAAGATACACATTTGAATATTTAAAAATTATATGTATGATGGAAGATTTAGAACCTTCAGTTTAGTTCAAAAGATTCAGGGTATCATCCTTGTATAAAGCAAGTGTGTCAATCTATTCATGGGTGAAGAATAGCAGAAAGGGGGATCTTTACCATAGTGGAAGGTGGCATATTTTTAAGGGGGTTGCATTCTCCCCTGAATTGTACAGTCCAGGGCAAAAGTAAGGGAACAACCTCCCTTTGAACCTAGAGCTCACAAAAGTGTAGAGGTGAACCATGGTAGAGGCATCACAGAAAGATACTAGCCCCCCATCATAGTCCAGATAAACCCCAATTCTCGTGGGAAAAGAGGTGGGGCACAGTCTTTGAGGGGGGGTGTCCTTGGCCATTAGTTCCATCCCATTCCGCAGCCGGATTACCCAGTATCCGTTTCCAGGGGAGGCAGCGATTTTCCCTTTGCGGTTGATGGAAATGCTAACCAGGCCTAAGGTCCAAGATGGCTTGTTGCCAACTTCCACCTCCCAGTAATGTTTCCCTGAGGAGAAACCCTGGCAGCCCAACACCGCTACACAGTAGTTGAACCGCATAGGAGTGTCCAGGACATCCCGGCGGAGATGACCATCATGGACACAAGTATAGTCATCTGAAAGGACAAGACACGGATGAGCTGTTTCGGGGTCCAAGGTTATCCAGGGGAAGTCTGCAGAATGGAGAAAGAAAAAAGCAAATTTTAAAACCACAGTGTTGTGTTTTATAACAGCCTTTTGCTGATTCCACATCCCTACCATCAAAATCAGGGATAGGGAACCTGTGGTCATACTGATGTTGTTGGATTCCATCAGCCCCAGCCAGCATGACCAATGGTCATTGTGAAGTAGATCTACTGTGAAGTAAGAGTTGTTCTGGGGTTCTGAGGATCCTCTAGTACTACAGTGCAATGTAGAAAAAAGGACGGTAAAAACCTAATGGTCAGAGATGATGAGGGTCATAATCCAACAACACCTGGTGAGCTACAAATACCCCATCCCTGATTCAAATACTAGAGCAGCACATCACATATACTTTGTGAGCCAGCAGTACTGACACAAAGGACATGCTAAAAAAACACTAAATTTAGGTAAGCACAACATGCATTCATCATCTTTACTGAGAGATGAGCCACACTTTTAGCAAAATTATGTGACAAAGTCCATTTTAGACTGTACTGCTTCAGGCTGCAGTGAAGGAGAAATCACATTTTTAATACTCCCTGCATTGTAGAAAACTAGCATTTATTATTTATTAATATCCCATCTTTCCAACAGAGTATTGTCCAAGGTGGTTAACAATGAAACAGAAAAAATAATAATAATCAAACCACAAACTAAGCTACTCCATGGCTGAGTGAGGATTTGAACTCAGTTCTGCTCAAGTCCAGCCATCTACCCTTTACACCACACTGTGCCTCAGCTCTTACTCATAATCTAAAACTTGACTGACCCTTTCTCTGCCATTCTGTTAGGTCATCCCTGACCCTGATTAGCTCCCAGCCTAATATTTTAATCAGCTTGATATACATAACTCATTCTAGGGCAGGTCATCCCCTAATTATGAAGATCCTGTTGAATGTGGGGTTCCGTCATGATCTGTTATTTGGCAACAATAAGCTGGATGCCCTTTGACCACTTCCTGACTTGCTGTGGACTGTTCTTTATGATTTCATCTCACCTTCTGCATGACTCCAGAGAATCCCCAATCAGAGTCCATAACCAAGCCCAGTGATGACCAGCTGCCATAGATGGTCTGATCAGTACAAAATGGGAATGGGTAATCAGGATCTCTTTAACTGTTAAGCAAAACTAATCTGTGTCAAGTGATCCTGAATACTTCACTCTTAGAAACCAAGATCTGTGCCTTGCAAGACCAAAAGACCCATCTAGTCCAGTAACCTTAATAAGAATCCTTTGGGAAAGGGGCATAACAGTGGTAGGACATATACTCTGCATGTAAAAGGTACAAGGTTCAATTCCTGGCATCCCCAGGTAAGGTGGGAAAGATCCCTGTCTGAAACCCTCAATAGAAGCTGCCAGTCTAGAGCAGGAATGAGGAACCCGCAGCTCTCCAGAGATTGCTGAACTACAATTCCCGTTAGCCCCAGGCAGCATGGCAAGTAGTCAGGAATTATGGGAGTTGTAGTTCAGCAATATCTGGAGGGCGATAGGTTCCCCACACCTGGTGTAGCTGTTACACAATACAGAGCTAGATGGGCTAATAGTCTGACTCATGGATAGGGTTGCCATATTCCAGTCCCACAAATCTGGGCAGGTTAATTTGCATATTATGCAAATTATTTGCATATTATTTGCATATTATGCAAATATTTGCATATTAATATTTGGATTGTCCAGTTGTTTTGTTTTTGTGCCTAGGAATTACCACCAAAAACTGGGGAAAGATGTGAGAAATCTTTTTTTTAAAGCAACATTTAAATAAATATAAATAAATAAATTTTATTTCTAGGCCGCCTATCTGGCCGCACAAGCGGCCACTCTAGGCAGCGTACAAGATCAAATAAAATACAACATACAACTACATAAAAACCCAAGAACTACAATATAAAACGAAACCGAACCCACCCATAGCTAAAACCAATAAAATTAGGCTACCCCAGGGATCTTGTAGGCCTGCCTGAATAGCCAGGTTTTCAAGGCTTGGCGAAAACTTGGCAAGGAGGGGGCATGGCGAAGATCATAAGGGAGAGAGTTCCAGAGGGTGGGGGCCACGATTGAAAAAGCCCTCTCTCTGGTCCGCACCAGTCTAGCTGTTTTGACTGGTGGGACCGAGAGAAGGTCTTGAGTGGCTGATCTAGTCAGGCGGCATATTTGTTGATCCTTAAATGCCTAGACTCTAGTTTTCAGCCTTAAATGCCTAGACTCTAGTTTCCAACACTATGGAGTATTTATTGATTGATTAAGATAATTTATATCCTGCCCTTTTGCTGTTAAAAACAGAGCTCAGCACAGCTTACAAATATAATAAAAACAATAAAAATACACAATCAATATAAAAACATAATAAAAACACAAAATAGCAACAAACATAAAGTAAGTCAGGGCAGCAGCTCAGTTAACCATAACATATACAATATATTTCAGAGATGTGGTGGGTGGAGAAAAACAAGCCAAAATGTTAGGAAAAGGAGTCTTTCACGCCACATGCTCAGTTCTAAATACTGTTGCAGCAAGTTTTACAAGTTCCTCCAGTATTCCACTGGTGCAGGCACTCAGACATTCAAAGTATCTGTATGTTTCTTAGGTTTTATAAAAGCAGAGCTTTGCTTAACTCAAAATTTCTCAACCACATCTACACAGGTTCCACCTCCATACTCAAAATGAAACTGGGCCTGGAAGTGTGCAACAACCCCACACATACCTTGCTAATTAGATTACCAATGCCAGGATGTCTGTCTTATCGACTACTCTCCTGCTCCCTGGGCATCATGAAAGACCCAGTCCTGGGCTCAGAAAGAAAATAAATATCTGGTCCTCTTCAAAGTATTGATAAGCCTCTTGTTTTAATTGAAATAATAATTATAAATTCTTGTTCTTATCACTAATGGGAGTTAATTATCTTGCATATGCTGCTGTTGCTTCTATGGCTGTAACGGAGTGAGGTTAAAGATAAGTGAAATGCAAATAGGAAAAAAAAAACACAGAAGGCAGTAACACTTTCCTAAATGTAATACCATACCAACCACAACAAGATTCCTATGAGTAAGGCAAAAAACTAAGCATCTCACAACCAGTCAGGATTCCTAACCAAAAACCAAAAATATGATAAATGAAGAAATATTTATATAAGCATGACTATCAAATATATTTATTATTTACACAAACTGTAAAGATATTTATAGTGCAATCCTAAGTTTATTTATTCAGAAGCAAGTCCCAGCGTATTCAGTGGGGGTTACTCAAACAGGGACAGAACTGCAACCTCAAGTGATAAGCATCTTCATTCACACAACCCAAAATTCCGAATCATGCCACTTCACGCTGTTTTGCAACTGTTTATACTTGTTTTATGGTCATTGGATTTTAAATGGCTTTATTTCTTTTTTTTTTTTTTTTTTTTCAATAATTTTTATTCAGATTTTCATAAAACATACAAGACAAAATCATAAAACATTCAAAGACAAAAAACAAAATCAAAAATAGTTAAACAAAAAGAAAAAAAGAAAAAAAAAACAAAAATAAAAAGTAAAGAGTAAAATATTGACTTCCCATTTGTCAAAGATCAAATCAGTTATAAGTCTATAATATATAACAATCCTGTCTCTTAAGTCATATTATAAAATCACTTTCCTCCAGTAGTTATCTTACTTAATCATCAAATCTCATAAACATTACTTTATTCTTTCCACAAAAAGTCAAAGAGAGGTTTCAATTCTTTAAGAAATATATCTATCAATTTTTTTTTCCAGATAAGCATATCGATTAATCCATCTCATTACTAATTATGATAATCTTATTGTCATAACCATAGTCAAAATAAACATTTCAATTAATCCATCACATCAGAATCTGTTAGGTTCAGTAATTTCAGTAGCCATTGTTCTATTATCCCTATTAGTTCCATTTTCCATCTTCCATCTTCAGTAGTCTTGTTAAGTCCAGTAATTTCAGTATCCAATCTTCCATTATCAGTATTCCATAATAATCTTGCTGTCAAAGCCATAGTCATATAGTAAGAGTCTAATGGGAATTACCTCTATCCCAAATATTTTCTTGCCATCCATTCTGAATAGGTTGCTGAAATACAGCTGTAAAATCATATCTCTGTTCTTTTTTTCAAAATACACTGGGTCATCTCTTGAAAGTTTTTCCATTGTCACATGGCTGCAGTTAATTCCATAGATTTTCTCTATATTGGGCTCCATCACATCATTCCAGTCCAGAAGATTATCCATGCCATTAATAACTTTATCTCTAGAATCTTCATTAATTTCTTCAGAGATAACATTGAGTTCCAAACAATAGATTTTATTTCTAAAGTCCATAGACTCCAAATCTTGTTCCTGTTCCACGTTTGTTCCAATCTCCGGGATCTCCTCTCTCACAGGGACCCCTGTTCCAGTCTCCAGGGTCTCCTCTCTCACAGGGACCCCTGTTCCAGTCTCCAGGGTCTCCTCTCTCACAAGGACCCCTATGTCTTTAATCTCCTGTGTCTCCAAACAATAAATTTTGTTTCTAAAGTCCATAGACTCCAAATCTTTTTCCTGTTCCACGTTTGTTCCAATCTCCGGGGTCTCCTCTCTCACAGGGACCCCTTCCAGGGTCACCTCTCTCACAGGGACCCCTATATCTTTAATCTCCTGCTTCATTTTACTCAATTCAACTTTCAGCTCCTTACAACCCTGTCGCAGGTTTTGTTTCGTTATCTCAATCTCATCCATTATTTTCTGAAACATAGTTATTTCCAGCTTCTCAGCCACTTTCTTAATTGCCATTTTAAAAGAAAAATATAGGAAAACCACTTCTTATTTCAGCAACAATTGGGTTAATACTCCAAACTTGGTGACATCACAGTATAAACAGAGCAGACAGCCTTATCTCTCCATAGTTAAGTAAACAAAATGCAGTTCCCAGGATCGAAACAATTAATGGCAGTCGTCAAGAAACAGATTCGTCAAAATAAAATAGACCAAAAAGAGAGTAGTCTCAGACAGTATAATATTCTTCAAAATAAAAATCTGGAATAGAAATCCCTCTTCTGTGTATATCTTTAGAATGCAAATCCAGGACAGCTTTTTGCAACAAAAACAGAGATAAGCTATTAATTAGTGCGTAGCAGAGAGAAGTTATGGCTCCCCAGTGAGATGTCAAAAACCGATCAATCTGGCAAATCTCTTTTAAACAGCAACAATTTAAGTCAAGTAAAAGAAAAATATAGAAAGAAGGGTGCTTGCCTGTTAGTGCGTTCTCTCTTAGAAGATAAGATGAACGTTCGCTTTAACAGATAGAGCTTGCTGTTGAAAATCCGTCCCACCTTCGTCGGCTGGACCTCGTCCCATAAATTAATGAGATCTGGTCGTCCCAACAAAAATAGGCTTTGAGGTTAATCTCTTCGTTTCTCCCTACCCGGGAGAAGTTTAATCAGTCAAAAAAAAAAGAAAAAACTGACTGATATATCTGAATAAGCTTCTTTTGAGGCAGGAGCCCGTCTCAAAAGCAGGCACAGGCTAAGTCACCCTTCCCGGAAGTCCTTAAATGGCTTTATTTCTTGTTGTGAGCTGCATTGGTTTCCAACCCTACCTCACAGGGGTGTTGGAAAGACTCCATACACGCACACGCACACACAGCAGATGTATAAATACATACAGCCCATATAATAGTTTATTGTCAAACCAGTTGGTCATTGCAGAAAAAGCAGTATTAGTTTTTTAAAAATCAGTATTACTTTCCTACAGAATAAAAACTGTGATACCTAAGTAAGCCCTGCCTACTTGCTTTAAAATTGGACTGGAGACAGAAAGAGTTAGAACACAAACATAATTCTTTTTTACATTCACTCCAAAGTCCCATTGATTTTCAGCACATTCATAACATGTCTACTCAAAGTAAGTCCTATTGAATTCAATATTCAAATTGGACTGGAGACAGAAAGAGTTAGAACACAAACATAATTCTTTTTTACATTCACTCCAAAGTCCCATTGATTTTCAGCACATTCATAACATGTCTACTCAAAGTAAGTCCTATTGAATTCAATGGGATTTACTTTGGGCATATGGGATTAGCATTGCTTTTACAAAAAGCAAGTATTGGGAAGGTTTTCAAAACACTGCCCAAGCTCTGACTCCTGCACACAAGAGGAAAAAAAACTGAAATGTATATACTTACCCAATTTATGAGATTTTTAGATAAACGGGGGGGGGGGGGAGGGTGAAACCACCATTTTGTTTTCTAGACGCTGCCTCAGGTCAATGAAACTGAAACACAATCCCTGATTGGCTGCAACGCTGAACGGGCGGGGTTAAAGCTACAAAGTGCTATAGTACAGTACTGTTTAAAGAAAGATTTAACAGTCGAGGGGGGTTGCTGACGTTTTTATGTATATCTCAAGAACCGGACCACCTAGAAACTTAATTTTTTTTTTAAATTAAAGCTGAGAATCCGGGCCACGTAAGAGGTAGCTGGGCACTGGGTGGCATGCATAGAATCCGGGTAAAACCCGGCTATCCGGGCAATATGGCAACCCTACTCATGGACCATACTAGGAATTGGCCAGGGACTATTGGGACAGCCTGCCTACCTCCGGAGTATATCAGAAGGTCCCCAAAATCTTGGCCCCGGAGCCGCAGCCTGGCAAAAATGCCCGTCAGCAGCGCCCCAGTCCCAGCAGCGTCCATGAACACCGCAAAGGCCAAGGCCAGCCGGCAGCGGCCCAGTCCCGAGGAGCCCATCATGGGATCAGAGGGGCCCGTCGAGGGGATCACTCGGCTTCCTGGTCCTTCTTTGAACAGAGGTAGAGGGAAGAGGAGGGAGAAACGCCGAGAGCTTCAGGATAGGTGCACACTGCACAAAAGGTTTTGGATGGCCTAAAAAAACAGGTCAGAGGCGACTACCAAGAAGGGGCAATTCGAGGAGACTAGTATGATGACCTTAAAGGCAAAACCCAGTCCAGGGGCATTAAGAGAAAAGAAGGAAGGCAGGAAAAGGACAGCAGGAAAGGTAAATGGCCTACCCAGGTCCAGAGAGGAAAGAAGGAGTGGCCCAGGTGAGAGACCCACGAAAGCGGTCCAACCAGTTTCAGAAGGGGAGGGACCGACACTCAGGTATCAGATGAATTAACTCTGCTCTACCCTCAGGATCTGGGACTCCAGGCTCCCTAAGACCCAATTTGCCCTGAGTTAGCCTATACTACACTATCTCGGGGAACCCAGGAGTCTGAGCCCTCCCCCCTAATTTGGGAGTCCAGGATGCTCGGTTTCCTTCCTCTCTTTTCTCTCCCTATTTAGAATAATGCTCCCTACCCCCAGGTAATCCTGGGTCCTTGTATCTCCTTTTCTAGTTGACTGGAAGGCCCGCATTTCCCTTTGCGGAGAACCCAGGAGCCCTGCCTCGTCCTTCCGTTTCCCCCTCTCCTTTCGCAATAAACAGAGTGAATCATAAAGAGAACCTCATCCTTTAAGAGGTTTTCCTCATGCATACTCACACACATACCTCAAGCGTGGTGTGCTCCGTTCAGTTATTTTGGCATAGTAAAAACTTCCTCCTCACTTTTTTTTTTTATAATAATTTTTTTATTATTCAAATTTTATAAAACAAATACAAATACAACAAAAACAATACAACAGGAAAAAAAAGAAAAAGAAAAAGAAAAACTTGACTTCCGATTTGTTACAGATCAGTTTTGTGTGGTCAGCCAACCAAAGCCCAGGAAAAAGTTGGAGGGGGTGTGACGGAGATATTCCTGTTAACAGTCCTTGATGTTCAACTAGAATGCACTGAGATTTTTTGAGCCTGCTTTTATAAATAACTCCATCAAGGCTGCAATCCTAAGCACACTTACCAAGGGCTGAACTTAATGGGACTTACTTCTGAGTAAACATGCTTAGGATCACTGATCCTGTGTTTTATGCAATGCCAGTGCCTGCTAACAACCTGGAGAAGTCTTCATTTCCCTTATAATGTTACTGATGGTAGGAGTAATTCCTACCCCCACCCTTGAAATTATATACCATTGCCAAGATGTTAACACAAATTCATTATTAGCAGCCTGATCCTAAGCATGTTTACTCAGAGGTGAGCCCAAGTGCAATAGGAGTTACTGTACTAGTAAGTAACAGCACCAACAATTATTGCCCTAGGACCACTGCAGACCTTGTTTTGTGGGTGTATTCTGCAGCATGTAACTGGTGCAATAATAGTGCATTAGCGGCAGATTTATACTGGACTGTCAGCACATCATCCCACTTTATTAGTTGTTCTGCAAGGCTTCCCCAATGTTATTGCATTATTGCTTTTGGGAGGGGTACTCTTGCACTATATAGTGCAACCATAGTGGGGGGAAATAAACCTGGAACATTTGTGTTATGAAAAGTTACAGGATTTCTGCAGAAAGTTATGGGACATACACTGAGGTGTTATGTACATCCTGTCACTTTTGCAAGTACAAATAGTACTGAAAGTAGGACTGTGTATAACTGTCCCAATAACATGAGCACAAATAATCATGAATGCACAATGAAAAGGTTGTCTGAAGGGGATAGAATACTCCATAACCATCCTATTGTATTGAAATCAGGGAGATGAAAGTGAGCATGAAAATAGGACACAAGGGAACCTCCATTTCTGACAAAGCTGAAGTTGATGACCTGTCACCAGTTCCAAATTTGCATGAAACTTTGAAACATAGTTGAATCAGAAAATGTTTAAAAAGAACTTAAGTTTATCTGTCTCTGACCTGAACCCCAAAATAATATTTGATCTACCCCATATCATTTATCTGAATGACCAAGGGTGCTGTCTCTTTTGAGATCCACAATAATTTTCTCCAGGCAAAATTATTGTCTTTGCACAGTGTTCATAAGTGTGTGATGATGACCCCAGATGACAAAAACAAATAAGGAACTCAGGGAGTACACATCACAATAAGCTTTGTGCTACCCCAAATGATAACATTTGCATCTCCAGGAGACTGTCCTCTATTAAAAGGCATCAAGCGATGTTTTGAACTGCCATGCAAATAACCAGTAACCATTAGTAACCAGCTTCACCATTGTCTATTTCTGCCGTATGGCTAACCCAAGAGATGTAGGCCTATGGAGCCAGAAGCTACACAGTGCCCTTTAAATGTTTTTCATATATTGCCTGTAAATAGTGGCCAAATATACCCTCTGACCATGAGGGGGTGAAACCTACCTCCTCTGCAATTATGCAGAAATTCAAAGAAGGGGAAAAGCTACAAAAAGCTTGATTCATGTTACCCATTTAGCAGGAAAGTTGCTTTCTGGGCTCATACCATTCTGGTAGTGTTTGAACAACAAGATCATGAGAGACCCTTAGATCGTGTGCAACTCATCCACATTGACACTGCAGGTCCTCAGAGAGATGCAGCTCTGATGTGGGAACTCTTCTCATGATCTGTCTCATGGGATTCTTTCATTCCTACATTACCAGAGCTCCATAGGGAAGCAGCCACAATACTATTCTGTTAATATGTGAATCAGACCCTTTGTAACATCAGATGACACAGTTAAGTGCCCCCTACCATCTACATATGGCTGAGATTTCTCCTTTTCCATGGAACGCAATGGATTTTCACTGTTTCAAGATGCTGCAGTGTCTTTTTTGAAAATATAAAAAGGGGGGGATTTTAAAGACATACACTTTGATCTTGACACCTATTTGGAAAAGCTTTGTGGTGGGGCCTCTGAAAGAAGTAAAATTAGTTGCATTTTTAACAAATTTTATTCTCTACTTCTCCTTCCAATTAAAATTAGTTCCTTTTCTATTGTGCCTGTTGAAAGTATGGTGTGTAACCTAAAAGTTTGCAAACTTCTCCCAGGGAAACATTTTTAAAAAATCAAAGGCCCGTTCTTTCAAAGAAAACTGTACTGGAGTGTCTTATGCAATGGTATGGGTAATTTGGGGGTGAGATTCAAGTCCCACTTCTGCCAGAGACTTATAATCTTGGCCTCAGTATCCCCATCTTTAAAATGGAAATGCTAATATCAGATGGTTTATAGCAACACTATTTATCCCAAACAAGAAAGAACGAAAACAAAATGTTGCAATGCATCTTCACTTTTTAGCAAGAGTGGTCCTGTTCAGGGTTCCAGGAAGCTAGCCATGTTCTCCACTAGAATACTCAGACCACTCCCTCCCGCACCCCACAATTCCATTTTTCTTTTCTAAGTGACATTCAACATGCTATGTCTACTAAGCGCGATTGGTCCTTCCACTGGACTTTTGTTTGTTTTGGTGGAGGTGGTTTCTAGTTTTAATTGTTTTAATTGTATTACTGCAAAACTTGGGATTTCCCTAGCAATGCTGATACCTCCCTCTCCTTTCTGAAGATTTATGGTTTATAATTTGTTGTGTAACAAGTTCATAGTCTAATAATAGAGGGCAAGACATCCATAACCTAGTTTGTAAACAAGAAGCCTATTAGATTTTTACCTTGAATACAGTAAGTCCTAATGGACTCAATGATAAATTTGATTTGTCATTTTACAATTAGTGGCATGTTTCCAGTTCCGATTGCATACACTAAGCATTTGCAGCTTAGATCAGCATTTGCAGATCAGTTAGGGGCTGTTTTTATTCATTCCTGGGACAGATAACAAAGGAGGTAAAGAGCTGTTCTGATAGCCAGGTTTGGCTAAAAATCAAATTGGTGCTTGTATAGAGTCACATATAGTAACATATGTACTGCCTTGAAATCGATTCCGACTTGTGGTGACCCTATGAATAGGATTTTTATGAGGATGAGAGGCAGTGACTGGCCCAAGGTCACCCAGTGAGCTTCATGGCTATGTGGGGATTCGAACCCTCGTCTCCCAGGTCATAGTCCAACACCTTAACCACTATACCACACTGACTCTCATAGTAACATATAGTAAAGTATAATATATGTTTTCAGAGGTCTCCTTCACACAGGAAGAATTCTGTTATCTCCATACAAGTGGGAGGATTATAACTTGGCAGAATCCCTCATTGGAGTGCAACATGAAAAGAACTTTTCCTAAGGAATTAAGGCTTTCTCATATAAACTTGATAAAGACTTTTTGGTCGAAATGAACTATTGCCAGTATTCTGTTGTAATTTGTTGTTTATTGCTTGTATGGTACACTGCAACCATGAGAACTTACTATAATTTTTAATAAGTTCTAGGCTTGTTGTTGTATTATTGTGTATGGGGACCCTCATTGTATAATTTTGTATCCTTGAATGAAACAAACTACAGTCCCCAGTTTGGATGTAACACTAAAGTAGAGATTGTGGTTTATTACTCTTATTTGTTCTATTGGGGGAGGTTATCATACTTTGGACACATAATGAGAGACATTCACTAGAAAAGACAATAATGCTGGGAAAAACAGAAGGGAGTAGAAAAAGAGGAAGACCAAACAAGAGATGGATTGATTCCATAAAGGAAGCCACACACCTGAACTTACAAGATCTGAACAGGGTGGTTCATGAAAGATGCTCTTGGAGGTCACTGATTCATAGGGTCGCCATAAGTCACAATTGACTTGAAGGCACATAACACACAAACCAGCACCATCTGGAAGGCCACAGGCTAGCCCTTCCTGCTCTACTCCAATGCTTCGAGGGGGGTTTACACTGGCAGAACAGCAGCCGTATCTTACACATGCTCAGCTTGGGAGGGGGAAACACCACAGAAAATCCTAAATGGCACAAAAAGAACACACACACACCAAACTTCCATGGACAATCCACCAAGGCCCACCAATCATGCAGTGCCAGTGATGATGCCCATGTGCCAACCACACATGAAAGGAGCCATTGACTCTGGTCACTGAGGATGTGTCCCAAGGCACAAAAAGCCACAGTGCCCCCACTCCAGGAGCTCTAGTAGCGTAGGCAGCAATAACCTTGTTACTGCCAGTTTCCAGGCACTGGCTTGAATTGCCTTATGATGTCATAATGTGCAGGCATACAAGCAGCTGGGGGAGGGATGCCTGTCAGCTGATGGGGGCCACTTGCAGAGAAGAGAGGCCTCAGTGGGCACAGAGCCCCAGAGGCACAAAGGACATGGGGGGGGCTTCTCCATCTGGAATCATGAGCCAGTATTTTGTGACCCAAGGGATGCCTTGTGCCATGTTAATCAGCAAGGCCCTATAACTCCTGAGTCTCCACTCAGTCCCACAGCCATGAACACGTACCCTGCAGGTAGGACCTAGGGTGCCCAGGTTCTTGAGAGGGGAGGGGGACCCTGTCCATTGGGAATGGAACATCAGGAGGAAGATAATTGTGACTTCCGGGAAGGGTGACTTAGCCTGTGCCTGCTTTTGAGACGGGCTCCTGCCTCAAAAGAAGCTTATTCAGATATATCAGTCAGTTTTTTCTTTTTTTTTTGACTGATTAAACTTCTCCCGGGTAGGGAGAAACGAAGAGATTAACCTCAAAGCCTATTTTTGTTGGGACGACCAGATCTCATTAATTTATGGGACGAGGTCCAGCCGACGAAGGTGGGACGGATTTTCAACAGCAAGCTCTATCTGTTAAAGCGAACGTTCATCTTATCTTCTAAGAGAGAACGCACTAACAGGCAAGCACCCTTCTTTCTATATTTTTCTTTTACTTGACTTAAATTGTTGCTGTTTAAAAGAGATTTGCCAGATTGATCAGTTTTTGACATCTCACTGGGGAGCCATAACTTCTCTCTGCTACGCACTAATTAATAGCTTATCTCTGTTTTTGTTGCAAAAAGCTGTCCTGGATTTGCATTCTAAAGATATACACAGAAGAGGGATTTCTATTCCAGATTTTTATTTTGAAAAATATTATACTGTTTTGAGACTACTCTCTTTTTGGTCTATTTTATTTTGACGAATCTGTTTCTTGACGATTGCCATTAATTGTTTCGATCCTGGGAACTGCATTTTGTTTACTTAACTATTGGAGAGATAAGGCTGTCTGCTCTGTTTATACTGTGATGTCACCAAGTTTGGAGTATTAACCCAATTGTTGCTGAAATAAGAAGTGGTTTTCCTATATTTTTCTTTTAAAATGGCAATTAAGAAAGTGGCTGAAAATCTGGAAATAACTATGTTTCAGAAAATAATGGATGAGATTGAGATAATGAAAATTGAATTGAGTAAAATGAAGCAGGAGATTAAAGATATAAGGGTCCCTGTGAGAGAGGTGACCCTGGAAGGGGTCCCTGTGAGAGAGGAGACCCCGGAGATTGGAACAGGGGTCCCTGTGAGAGAGGTGACCCTGGAGACTGGAATAGGGGTCCCTGTGAGAGAGGAGATCCCGGAGATTGGAACCAACGTGGAACAGGAACAAGATTTGGAGTCTATGGACTTTAGAAATAAAATCTATTGTTTGGAACTCAATGTTATCTCTGAAGAAATGAATGAAGATTCTAGAGATAAAGTTATCAATGGCATGGATAATCTTCTGGACTGGAATGATGTGATGGAGCCCAATATAGAGAAAATCTATGGAATTAACTGCAGCCATGTGACAATGGAAAAACTTTTAAGAGATGACCCAGTGTATTTTGAAAAAAAGAACAGAGATATGATTTTACAGCAGTATTTCAGCAACCTATTCAGAATGGATGGCAAGAAAATATTTGGGATAGAGGTAATCCCCATCAGACTCTTACTATATGACTATGGCTTTGACAGCAAGATTATTATGGAATACTGATAATGGAAGATTGGATATTGAAATTACTGGACTTAACAAGACTACTGAAGATGGAAGATGGAAAATGGAACTAATAGAGATAATAGAACAATGGCTACTGAAATTATTGAACCTAACAGATTCTGATGTGATGGATTAATTGAAATGTTTATTTTGACTATGGTTATGACAATAAGATTATCATAATTAGTAATGAGATGGATTAATCGATATGCTTATCTGGAAAAAAAAATTGATAGATATATTTCTTAAAGAATTGAAACCTCTCTTTGACTTTTTGTGGAAAGAATAAAGTAATGTTTATGAGATTTGATGATTAAGTAAGATAACTACTGGAGGAAAGTGATTTTATAATATGACTTAAGAGACAGGATTGTTATATATTATAGACTTATAACTGATTTGATCTTTGACAAATGGGAAGTCAATATTTTACTCTTTATTTTTTATTTTTGTTTTTTTTTTCTTTTTTTCTTTTTGTTTAACTATTTTTGATTTTGTTTTTTGTCTTTGAATGTTTTATGATTTTGTCTTGTATGTTTTATGAAAATCTGAATAAAAATTATTGAAAAAAAAAAAAAAAGGAGGAAGATAATTGAGTTCCACAGAATTCTGCCTTGATTTCAAGGGAAAGGCTTGTGAGATGGATGGTTTTGCTCATGTTCAAGAGCTAACAGATGGCCGTGTTTGAGGACAGGAAGGAATTTCCCCTCAGATCATGTTGGCTCATTTATCTGAGAGGAGCAAGCAGGCATAGTGTTGCCTGTCACCTACACACATGGCTTGGCTCACTTGCTCGACTTGTCCAGAGCCATTGCTCGCTTGGCAGGCAGCCAAATGCTTTTATGTTGCTGTACACCACCCAATATGTTTTGCAAGAGGGTGGTGTATAAATAAATAATGTAAATCTATTGGGAAGAACTGGCGGCCAGTTGATTTTGAGGTTGAATTATACAGCCTTTGGGTCCCTGTCATCTCTCAACTCTATGATTTTAAGTTAGAGGCCTTTAGTGAACTTTAACATATGTGGGAGGGGGTATAATGAGGCTTTATTTTTGCACCATCACTGTGTGTGATGCTTTACTGTGGGTGTGGGGACCCTTTGGCCCTCCAAATGTTGCTGAACTACAGCTCCCATCATCCCTGGACATTGGCCACGCTTGATGGCATTGATGGGAGCTATAGTTCAGCAACATCAGGAGGGCCCAAAGTTCCCCACACCGGCTTTATGAAGAAGTTCCTGCCCCAAGAGGCTTACAACCTATAATTTGCAATGGAGGCTGATAGGTCCATGTCAGTGGTGTGGTGGAATCTGTTCTGGGGTTCACTCTGAACTTTCAAGGAGCTGTCCAGGGTGCTGAATCTAAATTTGGGGTCAGGCTTCAGCACTTTGGACAGCGCTCAAAAGTTCAGACGAAAACCCAGAGCAGATTCCACTGACATGGAACCACAAGCCGCTGCCGATAATTTGACACAGGGAGTGAACTGCAAAAGGGAAGGGTCCCTGAGTCCTGCTGCAAGACAAAAGCCAGGTCCTGCAGACTGAAGGTTTTGACCCTGGACTTCCCCTGTCATTTCTCATATGAATCCTCTTTGTTAATTTTTATTTTCTGGTCTCCCAGGGACTAAGCAGAAGGGCTTGCAGAATCTCACCAAAGGTATCCGTGAGCAGCCTTTCCCTGGCTGGGCCCCAGCAACTGGCAGTCTGCAGGAGGTGCTGCGGCAGCCTGAATACTATCCATATGGAGATGCACCAATGTTCGAGGGCACCTTTGTGCAGGTGAACTGAATGCTGCCCTTGGTTGGGCAGTGTGGCTTACAGCACAGAGATTTCTGCAGCAGTGTTCCCTGTTGGAGCCTGCCCTCCCCCCATGAACGTACAAGGATGTGCACCATATTGGCCAGCGTAGATTAAAGGCAGATCCACACCACACCAATACCATACATTTAAAGCACATTCAACACACATTATTATTGCTGTTGTTGTTGGTGGTGTTGTTAATTAGATTTATATCTCGCCCATCCGCCCAGCAGAAGCCCATTGAAACCATGTGACTTCTTCCCTCAAAGAATCCTGGGAACTGTGGTTTCTCCCGACCAAGCTACAAATTCCCAGAAAACTTTACAAACTGCAGTTTCCATTATGCTTTGCGGCGGCAGGCAAACCATTTCGCAATTACTGCTAAGAGCCATCCTGTTCCCAAGTGCCTGCTGGCTCAGTCTGCCCGCATGCCAGTTTGGGCCATTGTGTTTCCTTGTGTTTCTTTGCATGGAAGTGCTCATAAAGAGGCATGGGAGGGGGCAGATGGTTGCATCGACAACCGACTGCAGCAAATTGCCCCAGAAGGCCCTGCTTCCGACTTCTAGTTGAAAGGCTCAGGTAGTGGGTGATGGGAAAGGCTTCTATCCAACGGTGGCTGGAGCCCATTGGGACTGTTGGGGCAGAAAGGCAGGGAGCCCCAATGGGAGGTGGAACCAGAGCCAAAGACAGTCAGAGCCAACTCATTCTAGTTGTCTCTATCCTCCTCTTCCCGGCTGAGTTCAATGAGGGGCAACACTCAGGAGACTAAGGGGGAGGAAGCTCAAAGGCAGTGCCACCCCCTGGATTGCTTGCAAGTAAGAAGGCAGGGCAAGTGAGGGCTGACTGAAGGTAGACTAAGAGTCATTGATCATAGGGAGCTGCCTTAGTCTGAGTCTAAGTAAGTTGGCATATATTGCCACAAATAGCCTGATGCAAAAATAGTCTCAAAAGGCTGTTGGTTGAAAGGGTAAAGAAATGTAAGGTTTATTACCACTGGGGAATAAAATCATTCTGACAACAGACATACATGTGGCCATTGCAGAGCCAGGAGGAAGCAAAGCCTGAGGAAAAACAAACAAGGACTCAGTAAGGGGAAAATAGGTGGCCTTTCTGTCTATCGCCCCCTACTGGCTCAGGTTACTTGTTGTTGCAAGGGTTGGTGCTTTACTGCCAACAATACTGAGGAGGTTCAGTATTGCCTACTCTGACATGCAGCAGCTTTCCAGGGTTTTAGGCAGGGGCCTCTCCCAGCCCTGTCTGGAGATGCTGGGGATTGAACCTGGGCCAGTCTGCGTGCAAACCAAATGCTCTGCCACTGAGCTATGGCCATGCTGCTGTTGGTTGGGCAGTGGCCTATATGCCTTAAAGGAGCCACTTCTGTTGCTTCCACCAAAGCCCATATAGACAGCTGTTGCCAGGCAGAACAGACAGTGTTGGACTAAACCGACCTGTGGCCTATCCTGATATTAAGGCAGCTTCATGTGATTATATATGAGAGGGGGAAGAAACAAAGGCTTTGATGGTAGGCTGAAGAGACTCTAGGCCTGAAGAGGCGTAGGAGCCACAGTGCAAGGAACAGCTGGGAAGGTCTACTGTCAGCCAGACCCTGCATTTCCCAAATGATTTCAGATGCTGTAGCTTGTTTGGGGCTCCTGTTGCCACAGCTTTTGTTCCATTCTTAGCAGACTCCCCTCCCCTCTCCTCTCCTCTCACGCAGGTAACCGAGAGGGGTGAATACGTTGGCATCCACGACCACCCCAATCTAATCATCATGGGTGTTTTAGCCAGCAGCCCATCTCTACTACTTCCTGACCTGATGATCATGGCCCAAGTAAAGAAAGGTGTCAAAACCACAAAGGCAACGGTGAAAGACCTGGAGATCACTCGGTGAGATTGGTGCAGTCCCCCATTCTGCCATCCCTCACTTTTCCGGGAAAACCCCACCACCTGGGAGGTTCCTAGGCTGAGTCCTTCCTTCCCTCACAGGTTGATCCCTCTACACCTGGTGGAGATTTTTGTGCATAACGTGAATGAGCGACAGCTGAAAGTAAAGTTGGCAACAGGGCGAAAATATTATCTGCAACTCTGTGCCCCCAAAGGGGATGAGAACCTCCTCTTTGAGCGCTGGATACGCCTTGCTTACCTGTTGCACATGGCCAGCGGCAGGATCAGTGCTCCAGTCAGCTTCACCTCTAAGGAATCGGGGCTTCACATGATATGGAAGAGTGCTAGCTTGCGTGCTACATCTGAGAAGGTGAGTCTCATGAAGCAAAGCTACCCAAAAGCCTTCCTTCTTTGTCCTTTACCATATCCGCCTGCCATCATCACACTGCTCAGTCTTACCCTAGCCCCTCCCCCACCTCTGGCATCCCAGCTTGTCAACAAGCCTGCCCCAGACAAAGTGTGGAAGGATCTTCCATTTCACTTCTCCCAATTTCTCATTTTCCCAATTTTTGCCGTTTAAAAAATTCTCATGAAAATTCATCAGCAGTTTGGTGTGATTTCCCCCCTAATTTCCCCCCTCCTTCTCTTTGTATGCAGTTTTGACTTATGAACACATTTTTGCAAGCAATTTCTCCTAATATAATGCATTTTTGTATGTTATGTTCACTAATATATTCATTGTTATGCACACTTTCCCGTCAGATGCATTTTGATAAACATTGTCTGGTTGGACAACTGCATTGCCAAATTGGAATGAGTGCAAATGGCAATGGAGGGCTGTCTTTCAGTTTTTGTACTGTTTCAGAAATTGCCAATTTGATTGATTTGCCTTTCAGTGTGAACAGAATCAAACTTCTCCCCCATCCCTACCCCAGACACATCCCCCACCCTCTTGTCCCTCCCGGCCATCCTTACTAGACCATCCTTACACATCTGCATGACGTGCTGTGTTTCTCCAGCAGCCTTGGCTCCCAGGCACCATGGGTGCACAGTCCGCGGAAAAGCTGAAGAAGCAGCTACGTCAGGCCAGCTTGGCCAGGAGCATGTCAAGATCCACGTACGTACATGCTGTGCTTTGGGTTGAACAATCCTAAGTGTTGTCTTGTTTAAAAATAACGCAAAATAATTAATTTACTGTTGTTGGTTTTGGCAAAACATCATACAGATATGAAGAGAAACAGAAAAGAGCAGGGTAACCCCTGAGAGATTAGTCTATTGAGGTAGTACTAGCCGGGGTCTACCCTGTTATGTAGCAACAACGCATCTCTTTTCCCTTCACCTTGCATCTCAGTGCAGCTGCACTGGAATGCAGAAGCAGCTGAATTTTCATTCATTCTCTTTGCACTGGCTAGCTATATTGGCTGTTTAGGGGGAGGGGGAGGAAGAGCTTGGGGGTTGCCTAGCAACCGCTCAGGTTCCCCCCCCATGGTTGGCCCAAAGCCAAGTGCTTTCCCCATATAGCCCAACAGTCCCTATTTACCAGGGATTGTCCTTTTTTCTTGGTTTCCTGGTCCTTGGTAAATCATTGTGCCTATTGGGGGGGCATTTTTAGTGCAAATGGCTAATCATTCTTCAGGGTTCAGCTCCTTCCTTGGGGTTAAATGTCTAGGTGTATATATGTTTACGTACTGTGTCTTTGGTACACGTGAATATCTGGGCTCCTGCTGGGAGGAAGGGCAGGATATAAATCAAATAATAAAGAAATAAAATAAGCCATGGCCTCCCCCAAGACACCATGCAGGGCTCAGTCTCCCATTTCATACACTGCAGCCGCTGTATTTGGAGCTGTTGGTAATGCATTGTTAGACTACTAAGTTTGGCTCTGTAACTAAAAGAACAAACACCATTTGGCTTTCAAGTTGGTGGAGATTGGGATGGGGGGGGGAATTCGATCCATTTTGCATTTCAAGGTGAAGCTATCAAATTTGCACTTTCCGAAACAATATGAGAACCCAAATACAGCCCTCCTTCGAACTTTACACTTATCCAAATTTTGCCATGGAGTTCTCCAACCAAATAGTGTTTACATAAATTAGGGGGAACTACATGTAGGCAGCCAGGCTACTCCAGCATAAATTAATTCACACATACAGAGGTGGAGACTGAATCTTGAACAATGTGTAATTGGAAGGGGAGGCCTTGTCAGCGACCTTTGCGATGGAACTAGGGGTGTTACAAATATATCCATGTTTCCACCTGTGAAATGAGAAATTGATTCCGCTCTGGCCAAACTGTGGTAGTTGTGTGGTCAAATTCTCATCCACACCTTTCCATTTCAGGGAAAGTGACCTTGCTTCACAACACAGCATCCTCAAATCAGGTAAGGATGGAGGCACTGAAGGCAAGGCCATGCTCAGGTTAAACTTCAGCCCTGCTCCCTGATATGTCTGAGGTGGGCACAAGAACAGCCCTCCAGCCAAACATCTCAGCACGGTGCCCCCAGTCTTGAGATGCCAGGATGACGCATCTTGGAGCCTTTTATACAGCAGAGTGTCTGAAGTAGCTGAGTGGGACAGCAGGGGTGCATCCCCCCTAGAACCAGGTGCCTGTCTCTACAGACCACTGACAGGACCCTTTGTGGCCTCCACAGCTTTCACTCCCTTCCTCCTTTCCTCTTTATTTCAAAAGGTTTTGCTTCTCAAGGATCAGTTGGAATCTCACCCAAAAAGGTAAGGAGACTGATCTTTTCCTTCTCCAGCTCTGTAGATCTTGTTATCTCCCAGAGAACCCAGTGGCTGGACTTGGGATACCTTATGACACACAGGGCATTTTCCCAAGGTGCTAGTCCCTGTCAGCAATTTTCTTGACTTGCAATTTGGTTGACCTGTGTGGTCGGAAATGTGAGAAAGGGGGAGGGAAGGGATGCAGATTGAAGGCAGAATCGCAAGGGGGTGGGTGGAACTAGTAAAATTCTTTGATTCCCTGTCCCCATTGTCTAGTGGAGTCTCCCACCAAAGCAGTGGGCAGAGCTCTGGGACCACCAGTCATCAGAATCCTAGCCCTTCTGTGTTCCTGTATGAGTTCAGAGCTCTAGTTCATTGAGAAGTGGGTGGGCCAAGCTTTCTTTGGAAGCAATGCTATGGTAATTGCATTTATCTTTCATTGATTTCTGGGAATCCATTCCCCATATATGCCAGGATATTTTAACCTTCTTCCTTTATAGGAATACACTTCCAGAGAACAGTCTCAGTCTTCTGCTCCCAAGTTGATGAGCAAGAGTGCAACTAAGCAGTCACCAGGATCCCAGGTTGGCCTTTCCGGATTCCGCAGACCTTCCAAATCACAGAAGCAATCCATGCTTAAGCAGGTTTCTCCTCACTCCTTCCCACGATCTCGAGCTTCAGTGGGAGCAGGACCTTCTCAGCCATTTGCCGTGTCTGAGGCAGCACGTCCCTCCACTCCTAGAACATCATTAGAATGTGAACCTGAACCTGTGAAACTACAAAGGAGCAAAAAATCCAGATCTTTGGTACAAACCCTAGCCACTACACTCTCACAACAGGACAGCTCCGAGACTCACAAGGAGAAGGAGTCTCCTGCCAAATCTCTGGACAGAAGTCCTGGCCCATCAAAGCCAGTCAAGCCTTCATCAAGACAAGGAAGAAAAGGCCCAGCTTCCCAGAGCCCTTCCACAAAGCAGAGTCGGCCTGCATCCGGAGGTGTTTCAACAAAAGCACCAGCAGCCAGTCCGGCCCCCAAATCCCGTGCCTTAGAGGCAGCGGGTCCGTCAGATGCATATGATGTTTCAGAGGCTGCTGGACCTTCTGAAGTGCGTGCCAAGTCAATGGCAGCTGGCCCATCCAGACCAACCAGTCAGCCAGCTCAAATGACTTCTGAGAAACCTGCAGCCGCAGTTGCTCCTTCTGAGCCAGGGAGTCGGGGCCAGGAAAGTGCCGCACATTCACAGACAACAAATGTGAAATCCCAGGAGCCTAGCAAGGCACAGAGTAGCAGGCCACAGACATCTTCAAGCCGCTCCCCAAAGAAGGGGCGCTCCACTTCTTGGAGCCCATCACGGAAGGAAAAGAAGTCTGGGCTACAAGTCCACAGGACAACAGCATCAGTAGCAGTGGGGCCTTCTCAACAAGGCTGGAAGACTGTGGGTGTGGGGCCCTCCATGGTGGTTGGCCTGATTACAAGCAGGCCCCAGAGCGGAGCACTGGGAACAGATAAAGAAAGTAAAGATCTAGCCAAGCAGATCCAGCCAAGCAGTGCTGCAGGGAAACAGGAACCCCCCAGGTATGCTGGCTGGGAGAACCAAGTGGCAGATGTTCAGGGTGAGAAGTACAGTCTCAGCAATCTGGGTTGGGCAAGATAAGAGAACCAGCTGCCTGGTGCGCTTCCTTTGAAGCCCAGCTGAACAAAGGCAAGCAGATCTGTTAGCATCTCTGGGATAAAATGCTCAAACGAGTGAAGAAGACAAGAATGTCATATTCTGTGGGGTGTGAAGTGATCGACTGTAACCTTGTCAACCAATAGCTCCAAATGAGATGGTGGGAGCCTAATTTATACATTACCACAGTTTTGTGTAAATTGTTTATCTACAGTCCAGCTCCACACCACTTTGCTTGGATAGAATGAGTGTGAGGAACCTTTGGCCCTCCAGATGTTGCTGAACTACCATGGGCATTGGCCATGCTAGGTTGAGCTGATGGGAGTTGTAGCTCAGCAACATCTGGAGGGCCAAAGATTCCCCACATCTGGGATAGAAGAACTCATGCGGGGAAATGAAGCAATTCCTTCCTATGCCAGCACCACCCTTTCAAGGAAGCTTGTATGGAAATGAACCACATAATTTCCCCAATCCATGTCGTTCCTCCATCTGGACAGAAGGGCTGTGTGGGAGAAGCAGCTCTCATGTTGTTGGGCTGGAGAGTTAGCAGTTCCTGGGCTGAGGAACACCAACTAAAATTCTCTCACTTGGCTACTGGCTCAGGAGGAATAGGGCTCCTCCCATGGCTGTGATTTTGGACCTGTGCAACTCAGGTCCATCCCTAGGTATTATGGGAAATATACAGTTTTGCAAGTTTTAGCTGCAAAGTATGCATATTGCTCTCCTGAACTGCCTAGATATCAAACTAGAGTTAGTGGGCATGTTGTGCTTAGTCCTCCTGCATGTTCTTATTTTTTAAGAATGTTGCTCCCAAAGCACTAACCCGAGAGTCAGGTTAAGAAATCTTGAGTATGAAATCTCAAAAGGTGGAAAATGTAATGCATTTGGGCTTTTTAACTGTTCACCTGAGCCCTTTTCAAATGTTATTTTGTTGTTATATGCCTTCAAGTCGATTACGACTTATGGTGACCCTATGAATCAGTGACCTCCAGTGGCATCTGCTATAAACCACCCTGTTCAGATCAAACGTTATACAATGCTAAATTAACGACAGGGGTGCGGGAGACGAGCTTTGTAACCTATGCATGTTCATTAGAATCTGTGAGAGAACCTCACATATGCAGCTGTCCATGTAAGAGGCCCTCTCTTCCTATGATCACAAATCCTGCGCATGCGAGGGTTCTCTAACAAAGACACATTGTGGCAGCCTACTGCCATAATGTCCCCCATGTTCATGCATTCCTGTTATGTATAACTGCTGACTCCATTAGTTAAGCATGCCATCATATTTTTTTCTAACTGCTGCATCCATGAGACTTAGAAACATACTTCTTCCATTTAAAACATTTGATTCCTGGGATTCCAGGCAGGGCCAGGAAGTGGTCTCGGGTACTATTATGAACCTTGGAATAACAATAAAAATCATTAGCTGTGTTTTTATTCTGAACTCCTTTAACAAATTAGACTAACTGAACTTGTATCTAAACAGGAGCCAGATGTCCAAGAACAAACTGAAAAAGGCTCTGAGTTCAGGTAGGAAGAAATGCCAATTAGATGGCCTATATGAATGCTTGATGCCCATATCCCCCACCACCATGCCCCTGGCTGGAAGCCATCTCGCTGGCTAATTGCTCCATTTGCTTTGCAGCTCGACAAAGAAGCAGCCTTACTTTTGTAACCATGTATAGTGTCCTGTCCTCATCTATGGAGAAACTGAAACTGTCAAAAAGCAGGGAAGACTCTAAGGTACTGGGGCAGAGCAAGGGTGCGGTTTGAATGAAACATTTTGTGAGTCAGAGATGCTCTTCTGGTGCATCTGATTGTCATATGCTTCCCTGTTCCTAAAATAAGATGGCAGGTGTGAGGTCAATAGGGTGATCTTCTCTACTCACTATTCACAACTACAGCTGGTTCATAATTGTATGTACAACATTATTTATTTATTTATTTATTCAATTTATTAGTCGCCCATCTGGCTAGTTGTCCAGCCACTCTGGGCAACGTACAAGATAAAAAACAATACATTAAAACGTTAAAATTTAAAACCATAACAGTAAAAACCTAACCCACCCCAAAAGCCTGCCTGAAGAGCCAGGTCTTCAAGGCCCAGCGGAAGCTCATCATAGAAGGGGCATGGCGGAGATCATTTGGGAGACAGTTCCACAGGTTGGGGGCCACTATTGAAAAAGCCCTCTCTCTAGTCCTCACCAGTCTAGCTGTTTTCACCGGTGGGATCGAGAGAAGGTCTTCTGAGGCTGATCTTGTTGAGCGGCATTCCTGACGATGCTGGAGGCGCTCCTTCAGATAGACTGGGCTAAAACCGTGTAGGGTTTTAAAGGTCAAAACCAACACCTTGAATTGGGCCCGGTAAACAACCGGTAGCCAGTGCAACTCCTTCAGCACTGGAGTGATGTGATCTTGTCGGCGGCTGCCTTTAATCAGACGAGCCACCGCATTCTGTACCAGTTGCAGCTTCCGGACCGTTTTCAAGGGTAACCCCACGTAGAGCGCATTACAGTAATCTAGGCGAGAGGTGACCAGGGCATGTACTACCGGTGGGAGCAGATGGTTGGGAAGGTAGGGGCGCAGCCTCCGTATCAGATGGAGTTGATACAGCGCCGCCCGGTTCACAGCCGAGACTTGAGCCTCCATGGACAGCTGGGAGTCAAGAATGACCCCCAGGCTGCGGACCTGGTCTTTCAGGGGCAATCGTACCCCATTGAGCACCAGGTCCACATCCCCCAGCCTTCCTTTGTCTCCCACAAACAGTACCTCGGTTTTGTCAGGGTTCAGCTTCAGCTTATTCCTTCCCATCCAGCCACTCACCGACTCCAGGCACTTGGACAGGGTTTCTACAGCCAACCTCGGTGAAGATTTAAATGAGAGATAGAGCTGCATGTCATCCGTATACTGATGACATTGCAGCCCAAATCTCCTGATAATAATAATAATAATAAATAATAAATTTAATTTCTTCGTTGCCTATCTGGCCAATGGCCACTCTAGGCGACTTACAAAATAGTTAAAATACAATTGATAAAATACAATAATACAATATAAAAACAACACATCTACAGCAACAATATTAAAACTGGGCAGGAGGCATTTCAGTTATAACAATTAACCCTCCCCGGATACCCCGAAGGCCTGCTGAAAGAGCCAGGTCTTTAAGGCTTTCCGAAACACATTTAGGGAAGAGGCGTGCCGGAGATCTTGTGGGAGGGAGTTCCAAAGAGTGGGGGCCGCCACTGAGAATGCCCTCTCTCTTGTACCCGCCAATCTGGCTGTTTTTGTTGGTGGGATTGAGAGAAGGCCCTGTGTGGCCGATCTTGTCGGGCGGCATAATTGGTGGCGTTGAAGGCGCTCCGTAAGATAAACTGGGCCGGAACCGTGTAGGGATTTAAAGGTCAATACCAACACCTTGAATTGGGCTCGGAAAACAACTGGTAGCCAGTGTAGGTCAAACAACACTGGTGTGATGTGATCTCGGCGGCGACTATTTGTAAGTAGTCGAGCCGCCGCATTTTGTATCAGTTGTAATTTCCGGACCATTTTCAAGGGTAACCCCACGTAGAGCGCATTACAGTAGTCCAAACGAGAGGTGACCTGGGTGTGTACCACTAGTGGGAGCTGGTGAACAGGAAGGTAGGGTTGCGGCCTTCGTATGAGGTGTAGTTGGTAGCAGGCTGCCCGGCTCACTGCCGAAATCTGAGCCTCCATGGACAGCCTGGAATCAAGCACAACCCCAAGGCTGCGGACCTGGTCCTTTAGGGGTAAACTCACTCCGTTGAACTTCAGGTCAATGTCGCCCAACCTTCTCTTGTCCCCCACAAGTAGTACCTCGGTCTTATCAGGGTTCAACTTCAGCTTGTTCCTTCCCATCCATCCACTCACGGATTCCAGGCACTTGGACAAGGTCTCCACAGCCAACTCTGGTGAAGATTTAAACGAGAGATAGAGCTGAGTGTCATCTGCGTATTGATGACACTGCAGCCCAAATCTCCTGATGATTGCCCCCAGCAGCTTCATATAGATGTTAAATAGCATGGGAGAGAGGATAGAACCCTGTGGCACACCACAATTGAGAGGCCAAGGGTCTGATACCTCCTCTCCCAACGCTACCTGTTGGTACCTATCGGAGAGAAAGGAATGGAACCACTGTAATACAGTGCCTCCAATTCCCAATCCCTCCAGGCGAAGCAGAAGGATACTGTGGTGGACAGTATCAAAAGCCGCTGAGAGATCGAGGAGGACAAGAAAGGTGGATTCTCCCCTATCTAATGCCCTCCTCAAATGCCCCCAGCGGTTTTCTATAGATGTTGAACAGCATCGGGGAGAGGATGGAACCCTGTGGCAACCCACAAGTGAGAGGCCAAGGATCCGAGACCTCATCCTCCAATACCACTCTTTGGTACCTACCAGAGAGGAAGGAATGGAACCACTACAATACAGTGCCCCCCATGCCTAACCTCTCCAGGCGGTCCAAGAGGATAACGTGGTCAACGGTATCGAAAGCTGCTGAGAGATCAAGGAGGACAAGGAAGGTGCATTCGCCCCTATCCCACGCCCTCCTCATATCATCTACCAAGGCGACCAAGGCTGTTTCAGTCCCATGTCCAGGCCTGAAGCCCGATTGAAATGGATCCAGATAATCCGCTTCCTCCAAGTGCGCTTGCAACTGCTTTGCCACCACCCGCTCAACCGCCTTGCCTAAGAATGGCAAATTTGAGACTGGGCGAAAGTTGTTCAGATCTTGGGGATCCAAGGAGGGCTTCTTTAAGATTGGTTTTATTACTGCCTCCTTGAGCGCTGATGGCATTACTCCCTCTTCGAGAGATGTATTTACCACCATCTTGATCCCCTCACCCAGTCTGTCTTTGCAGCTCATAATGAGCCACGATGGGCAAGGATCGAATAAGCAAGTGGTTGGCTTTAAGGTTGAAAGCACCTTGTCCACTTCATCAGATGGAAGAAGCTGGAACCGATCCCACACCACCAGAGCACCACTGGTCACCTCTGGCTCGCTCACTGTGTCCACAGCGCACGGAATAGCACTCTTAATACGATCGATTTTCTCCGCAAAGTGTTTAGCAAACTCATCACAGGAGGCCTTAGCATGTTCCATTGGTTCCGGAGCAACTGGACCGACCAGGCTCCAGACCACTTGGAACAGTCTCCTGGGACAGCACTCTGCAGATGCAATAGAGGCACCATAAAAATCTTTTTTTGCTGCCCTTATTGCCACATGATAGGCTGCCGCAGCCACTCTAACATGTGTCCGATCATCGTCAGAGCGAGATTTCCGCCACCGGCGCTCTAGCCGTCTCACCTCCCGCCTCAGAATTCGCAACCGTGGGGTGAACCACGGTGCCATCTGAGCTCTATTCAGGGGGAGAGGGCGTTTCGGAGCCACCCAGTCTAATGCCCCGGCGATTGCGGCATTCCACCCCTCCACCAGGGTCTCAGCCGAGTGGCTGCGTGCATGTTCCAGAGAGTCCCCAAGCGCATTCAGGAATCCATCAGGATCCATCAGACGCCTGGGGCAGACCATCTTAATAGGTCCTCCACCCCCACGGAGGGTTTGTGGCACCGAAAAGTCCATCCTCACCAAGTAGTGGTCTGACCATGACAAGGGGGTGATGGATGTACCCCCAATTTTCAGATCACTCCCCTCCTCTCCCGAAACAAACACAAGGTCGAGTGCATGACCGGCTACATGGGTGGGCCCCATTGTAATAAGGTGCAGCTCCCAGGAAGCCATGGTTTCCATGAAGTCCCGAGGCGCCCCAGTAAGGATGGCCTCTGAATGTACATTGAAGTCCCCCAATACCAGCAGGTTTGGGGACTGTACACGCACAGCCAAGACCACCTCCAGCACCTCGGCCAGGGAGTCTGTCGTGCAGCGGGGTGGACGGTACACGAGCAGAATCCCTAGACTGCCCTAATAATTACTTGATTATTAGATCTTGAAATGTCTTGGCTTCCATCAAAGAACCCACATTTTAGCATGTGTTTTTAAATTGCTTTTTTTAAAAAATGTGTTTTTAAATTTGTATTTGTTTTTAATGTTTTTAATTGTTGTAAACCGCCCAGAGAGCTTCGGCTATGGGGCAATATACAAATGAAATAAATAAATGGGAACAGTAGTTTAAGGGAACTGACCTCACAGACCTACAATTCCCATTACCCTTAAATAATTATCTATATCTATAATTGCCATCACCCGTAACAAACTACAGTCCCAAGGATTCTCCATTAAAGTGTTATAAGAGTGCTTTAAATGTATTATGTTGATGTGACATCAGTGCTTGATGGATGACATCGGAATGTGTGTTTGAGATGACAGTGGGCAATGTAAACATTCTGTCATTGGTGTTCGATCTATGATAGCCCCTACACATGTGCAATCCTTTACTTGATGGTTCATATATGAACCAGCTCATAGTGCAGAATTCTTCCATGCCTCAAGGATGCCTTCTTTCTTCTAGAAGTTTCTTTCTGCATTTCTGCACCATGGTAGCTCCAATGGAGACTTGCCCTAAGGTGATGCTTTTCAGGCCCCCTCCCAAAACCACATTCCAATTCCTTACTCAGTCTATTACTCCGTTTATAGACACATATCTGTTCATGCAAATGTACACCTATTCTTACACCTAACAACATGCAAATACACAAACCCCAGCAAGGTTTGAGAAAGAATTCAGTTCCAAGCCTCAGCTAGGGTATATGTGAAGAAATAAGATAAGAGAGCCTCTGAGCATATGTGGAATCCTTTTTGCCACTAACCTCACCAGTTTGGGATTCATTAGCCAGCATGATTTGTGGGTCAAAGGGCAGGTTTGAGTCCTAGGATTTCTTTACCCTTTCTTTCCAAATTTAAACCCTGCCCAGTGGTGTCAAGGATTGTCACTGCATAATACAAATTAAGACCTTGTGCTTGAATTTTGGACAGCCCTATCAGAAGGGAGAGGCAGTCTCATAGGAGTGCTCAAAAGGGAGGGAAGGACTAATTTATGTTGTGAAGATTGCCCAATCCATTCTGACCAATGCTCTTTCTCAAGGGCAAAGGGTCTTTCTGTGTCTTATTCTCGTACACACTTGAACACAACACCCTCAAGAATATACTTTCAAACATTTAGCAAGTGTACTAGAATAAGACACATTAAAACCCTTTGCTCCTGAAGAAGAACTTTGGTCAAAAAGGATTGGGCAGTCATCACCACAAAACAAATTCTACTTTTAAAGCACCAAGTTGAGGCTTACCTCATCTTATGCTCTAGTGCAGTATTTCTCAAATAGTGGGCCTCGACCCACCAGTGGGCCTAGGGCCACTTTCAGGTGGGCTTCAGTGCCACAGCCTGACTAGTGCCTCTTCACTTGCCTGCCCTGCACCCTAGACATGCCACATAGCCTTTTGGTTGGACCAATGCCAGAAATGTAAAGGTAGCTGGGAGACAGAGAAGTTGTGGGGAACAGAAGGGAAGGAAGGCCTCTCTCCGCAGAAGGAAAAAGACATGAGTGGAACATGAACAGGCAGGAGGGATGAAAGAAACTGGCAGTTGGGTGTGTGTGGATAAGGTACATGTTAAGTGGAAGAAGAAATTACAGGAGATGGGTAAAAATACTTTGAGAGGCATGGGGGGATGGGATGGCATGGAGAAAATATTAAAAATATAAAAGAAAAAGCCCTTTAAAGCCACTGAACTGCAAATTCTGAGTGAAACAGGGAGGCTGTCACAGTAGCTCGAGCAAATACCTGTACTTTGGAAAGGAGAGCTATGGAACTCCCTGCCACAAGGAAAACACTGTGGCAAAGAATTTAGCAATTTTTCAAGATGGTTTAGAGATCAATAGAAAATGATATCAGTAATTGCCAGCTGATTATACCAAACTTCATCTGCCACAAGTCTCTGACTGGTTCTGCCCCTGCACCACCATTTTGTGACTGGTGGGCTTCAGTAATTTTCAGTCACCTCAAGTGGGCCCTGGGGGTGGAATGTTTGAGAACCTCTGCTCCATTTTTTTAATGCTGTCCCCCCCCCACCAAGTTTTCTCCTGCCTCTCCTATAGCCGCCCATCTCTTTTTCCCCACTCTCTTCTCTCTCTTTGCTCTTCCACAGCAGGTGGCTGTCAAGCCTTCCAAACGTGTAACAATCTCAGGCGTGATTGATCCATCAGGGAAAAGTGTCCCGGAGGAGAAGAAGGAGGAAGAAGAGGCAGGGAATCCTGAGCTCCACACAGTTAACAATCTGAGGATGGATGCAGGCTCCAGTGCAGCAGCTATGATGGGGACAGATACAGACCGCCCACCCCCACAGTCCCACGCTTCAATGGGAGAAGGAGCCCCTGAGGCAAAGAGTCCTGCAGTTGGGGGTGGCAACTCAGAAGCAGCTGAATTCTCAAGGCCAGGCAGCCAGATCATTGCCAGGGAGCCTGGTGTGGCAAACGTGACTTCCCAGAAGTCTGACCAGATCAAGGATGTGGGACAGCCCAGCACTCCCCGCCTGGAGGATCAGGGTTGCCAGGTCTCCGGTTTCCTGCCGGAGTCTCAGGGAAAAAGGGGCCGTCTCCGGCCTCCGGCTATACTTCATTTAAAAAGGTGGATCTCCGGCTTTTCAGCGGCCCCCTCAGCCACGCATGCGTGATTGACACACGCATACGTTGGGCTGTGGCTGGCCGCCTTCCCACCCTTTCTCAGTCAGCCGCGGACTGCAGACACAGGAGGACGAAGCGGCTGCCAGCAGGTGCCTCAAGAAGACTCAAGCTGCCGCTGTCATTGCATGGAAGCTGCCTTGGCACTGGGTCGACAAGCCGAAAGGAGTTCAACGAGGCTAAGTGCGGGAGAAGGAGAAGGGCACACACATATACACAAGAGCCTTCCCCATCCCGAAAGCAGCCAGGGGCTCCCGGCCACTTCCCTCCTGGAAAACGGCTGACAGGCCCAAGGCGGTCCTTCTCCTCCTCCTCTCACCTGCGACCGGCTTCAAGCGCCGGCTGCCTTTCGCGCAGAGTTCCGGGTCGCCGAGCGCCAACCTCGGCCTCGCCAGCCCACGTGGCAGAAGGCATATGCCCACCCGCCCTGCCTTCTTTGGGCCGAGGAGAAGGCGGAGGCCCGGCGCGCCCGGGAGGGGAAGAGCAGGCGGCGGGGTGGAGGCTTAGGTTTGGGAGAGGCGCCTCAGCCGTCGCCAGCCTTGGGGGGGGAGGACGGAGCCTGCCCCTCACCGTTTCCTGAAGGGACCCCCCCCAGCAGCAGCCCCTGCCCGCTGCCGAGCGGCCTGCCAGCTCCGGAAAGGACGGCCAGCCGCTTCACCCCTCATGCTGTGGGGAACCGGCTCTGGGGCTAAGAAGGAGCTGGCTGGCCAGCCTCCACTCCTCCTGAGTGGAGAAGGCAGGGCGGGCGGGCGTGTGCCTTCTGCCACGTGGGCTGGCGAGGCCGAGGTTGGCGCTCGGCGACCCGGAACTCTGCGCGAAAGGCAGCCGGCGCTTGAAGCCGGTCGCAGGTGAGAGGAGGAGGAGAAGGACCGCCTTGGGCCTGTCAGCCGTTTTCCGGGAGGGAAGTGGCCGGGAGCCCCTGGCTGCTTTCGGGATGGGGAAGGCTCTTGTGTATATGTGCGTGCCCTTCTCCTTCTCCCGCACTTAGCCTCGTTGAACTCCTTTCGGTTTGTCGACCCAGTGCCAAGGCAGCTTCCATGCAACTCCCGGGGCCGTTTTCACACGAGAGGTTTCAAACGCCCCTTTTGCATTTCCTGCGTCTGCAGAGCCTGCTTAAAACTATTCCTCGTTCTGGCCCGCAGAAACACTTGTTCCCGCTCCAGGCTAGCATAGTATCCTTTTTCGTGAAAAGCCTTTTCATGGGTAATGGATGGTTTCCGGGGCACTTTTGAGTTGCCCTGTCCCGTTACTTTTGCCTAGTGTATCACATTCCCAAGATCACACATCTCTTTTTTTGTTTGTGTTAATGACTTTGTAGCTGCCGTCACTATGACAGTCTCTTGTCGTTGCCCATATATACTTGTGCTTGAAATGGAGAGTGTTTACTTTCAGCGACCCACCACATCAAGAAAACCAGACTCTTGTGCCCCCCCAATAAGCAGTATCAGGTTGGTTGAAATGAACTGCACTTTCAATTTTTCATTATCTGAGTCTGATGACTCTGGTTGCAGGGTTAGCATGTCTTAACTAATTTGAGTATTGCTTCCTCAAATTGCACTGTCATTTATTTACTGGTTTTTATTTCTTCTTCTCTGCCTAATATGGAGTAGAAAATATTCTACAGCAGCCAACCTTAATCTGGTGATCGCCAGATGTTTTGGACTACAGCGCAGTTATTTATGTTCTCAGGCATGGGATTTAAGGTTTCATAATGATTAGATCATAAATAGGTGAAAGGCTTTGCATTAGTTCAGACAGCCTGTTATATAGCCTTGTTAATAAAAGAGATTTCCAGAAATAGGCTTTTGAGTAAGTGGTGTATCTTAACAGTCGTGCAAACTGAAATTAGTAATTTAGGCAAACTAAAGTTAGTAATTTATTACAGATTTATCGCAATGTGTTGGGTACTGTGCAGAAAGAGAAGTGATACATTATTAAAACCATTGCCCAGTTTTCTTGATCTAAGTCTCTTGAGCATACACTATGGGTCAGCTTACCTTCTACACCAAAGGACTTCTGTGGGATTTAAAATTAATTTAAGCAAAATTCCCTGGACTATCAGCAGTAGTTTGAAACTAATCACAGAAGCCTGATTTCTACATCTAAAAGACATTGATTTCAAATAGCTTCTCGTACATCATTTTACTTTATTGCTTAACATATTTTAGATTAGGGAGTCTCAAGATTTGAGCCTCCGTAAATCAAATTAATGACTGTTCAAGTCTTTCAGAATGTAAGGTTAGAAAAAAATTCCGTTGGAGCAATAAAATGATAATGTAATTGGGTCTCTGAAATAAGCTTCCTTCCCTAGCAGCTCCCTCCTTAAGGAGGCCCAAATTAACTTTTAAGGATTAGACAAACTTCTCTTACTCTGCTTGCTTGAACATTTAGCAGTGTGTCTGGTTTCTGACTGTTTCCTCTGGGTGTCATGACAAGACAGGTAAACGTATAGTACAGGGAGTGACTGTGTGTGTGTGTGTTTTTCCCTGTTGGCTACTGTACAGCAAGTGGAGCAGCATATTAAATAGTATGGTTTGCTTGCTTTAGAAAGCCTAATGGACACTTGGTTTTTCTCAGATTAATGGGGTCACGTTCAAAATACATTTAAGGGCAAAGAGCGTAGAACCACTTAATTCTAATAAGGCTGGCAAAAGCTATGTTAGGGACTCATCACATTGTCTTTTAAGGCGAAGAACTACTGGGTGACCTTGGGCCAGTCACTGCCTCTCAGGCTCAGAGGAAGGCAATAGTATACCACCTCTGTCTGAATACTGCTTACCATGAAGACCCTATCTGGGATCAACTTGAAGGCAGTCCATTTCCATTTTGCATCACCCTAAGCTTGTGAGAAAGAATGACCTTGTCACTTCAGATGGACCTAGGAACACCCTGTTAGGTAAGATTTCTATTTTAATCTCCAGAGAATTTTTTTTTGAATGGTATGCTCCAAGCAACTGGTTGATACAATGTATCATGTTTAATGATGTCACTAGGGCCCGCCCCATGACGTCACTAGGGCCCGCCCCCATTTTCTCAGGTTTTTGGATGGTTCCGACCTGGCAACCCTACTCCCGAGTCCCTCTTTCTTGAGCGAGCGATTCTTTGCAAAGGGGAAGCTGGCAGGCACCTGAAGCCTTCATGCCATGGAGAGACCCAAGGGGCCACTGCTTGGGTGCCAGAGACCACAAAGTGGGGGCTTTTGTCTTTTGTTTTTAAGATGTTTTAAAGTGCTTTTAGTGTTTTTGTTTGCTGTCCTGGGATCCTGTGGGAGGGTGGGATATAAATTTAATAGATATATAAATAATAAACTCTCACTCTCTGTCTGTCTCTCTCTCTCTCTCTCTCTCTCTCTGTGTGTGTGTGTGTGTGTGTGTGTGTGTGAGAGAGAGAGAGAGAGAGAGAGAGAGAGAATCAATATTGTGTGATTGCCAAAAACAGGACTACCAGGACATAGCACTGACTTCCCAGGTTAAGCATGAGGTGGTGATGGGGAAGCAGCAATGACCCTTCTCTCTCTAATTTTGTGTTACACCATGCTCCCACGGCAGACATTGTGCGCTATGCCACACACCTCACAACGGGAATTTTATAAGTGGTCTTAATTTTTAATTCTCTATAACTCTAACTGTTAAATATTTTGCTTTTTATTGTGTATTTTTAATTTTTAGAATCAACTTTTTATTATCATTACAAATTAAGTAGAGAAGGGGGAGGGGTGGGTGCAAGAGGGGCGTGGCTGCAAGGCAGTGTGGCCTGACTCATGACTGGACCCTGCGCTTCTACATTTGCCACTCCACTATGTGACCCAAGGTTTGGGAAGGCTGGTCTCCACCCAGAGGTGGCTGCTGCCCATTGGGACTCTTGGGGTGGAAGGCAAGGAGCCAATAGGAGGTGGGGCCAGGGTCAATGACAGACAAAGCCACCTCTTCCTCCTTGCTGAGTTCTACAGACTAAGGAGGCCAAAGCCATCCCCTGGACTGGTTGTAAGGGAGGCAGGTGGGGGTTGGTTGAGTTGGTGGGGCACTGCCCTCTTTGCCCCAATGGACTAGCCTCCACTGGTCTAGACCAGTACGGTCTCCTGTCTCTTCTGCTCGTAGTGGCTCTCCAAAGCCCCAGGTAAGGATCCTTCCAGGTTCTGCTCTCTGCTGTCCTTTTTAACCAGAGATGCTGAGGACTGAATCTGGGGCTTTTTGCATGCAAAGCATGTGCTCTGTCTTTGAACTATGCGCCCTTCCATATCATTGTGGGAAATAAGAGTATGAGAGTTTCTGTGTTATCAGAGAACAGTGTCTGTGCTGAGGCGATAGGTTACACAGAAATGGGAATGAATCCGAGCTGATTAAGGCCACCTCTTAATGTCTGTCTCCTTTGCTGGAAAAAAGGGTGAGCTTGCAGCAATGCTAAGCAATTTCTGACCGCGAGGAAGGGCTGGACAGTCTTTTAACCCCCTGCACTGATGTAGAAATGGTGCTTTGAACAATACTCTTGGAGAGACTTGAGTGTCAATGAAATAAAAATAATACATTTCTTGGGTACAGAGTCTGAAAAACCCAGTGCTCAAATTACAGGGAGGGCTGAGGTGTGTGTGGAGGGGAGGGAAGCCCTCTTATCTTGGGATGTCAACCCCCTCCTTAATTATGTTTTTGGATTAAACTGGGGGGGAGTTGGGGGGAAGCTTTTGGATCTCATTAAGCCCCCCCCACCTGCATCTGAGGGAGAGGGGAGGCAATGAGGACCACTCCATCAGCCTACTTGGGATCAGTGGCCATTTGGGGTCCTCTCTCACAGCAGCAGAAGTTGGTGGCATCCAATGAAACCAAATATTGGAAAATTCCAAACAGACAAAAAGAAGTGCATCTCCACACAGCTCCCACAAGAGACAGTGATGGCCACCTCCTTGGATGGCATTAAATATGATTAGACAAATTCATGGAGGAAAAAGGCTAGCGATGGCTACTCACCATTGTGATGTGATTTTTTTGTGACGTGATTTTAGGTTGTTTTTAACTGATTTTAAAACTGTTGTGACACCCTGGAACTAGCAGCAGTATCAGCATCAATATCCTGATAACCAGAGCTTGGAAAAGTTACTTTTTTGAACTACAACTCCCATCAGCCCCAGCCAGCATGGCCACTGGGTTGGGCTGATGGGAGTTTTAGTTCAAAAAAGTAACTTTTCCAAGCTCTGCTGATAACTATGTTCTACCTCTACTACTGGAAGCAGTAGGATTCTGAATCAGTTGCCAGGAGGGGAGAGTGTTATTGTACTCATGTTTTGCTTGCAGACTTTCTGTGGGCAACTGGTTGGCCACTGTGAGAAACAGGATGCTGGACTAGATGGGTTCTCCTTGCCCTACCTGGAACAGGTGTTTGAACCCAGGACCTTCTGCGAGCAAAGTAGATGCTCTGCCACTGAGCTATGTTTGTCTGTGTGGTTTTCCTTTTTTTCCTGCATAAAGTTTGTTTGTTTGTTTATGTATTTATTTATTTGATTTATATCCTGCCCTTCCTCCCAGTAGGAGCCCAGAGCGGCAAGTAAAAACACTAAAAACACGCTAAAACATCTTAAAAGCAGACTTTTAAGATATATTAAAACAAAACATCTTTCAAAACATCTTTTTTTTAAAAAGCATTTAAAAATCTTAAAAAGCAATTCCAACACAGACGCAGACTCAGATAAGGTCTCTGCTTAAAAGGCTTGTTGAAAGAGGAAGGTCTTCAGTAGGCGCTGAAAAGATAACAGAGATGGCGCCTGTCTAATATTTAAAGGGTGCGAATTCCAAAGGGTGGATGTCACTACACTAAAGGTCCATTTCCTATGTTGTGTGGAACGAACCTCTTGATAAGATGGTATCTGCAGGAGGCTCTCACCTGCAGAGCACAGTGATCGACTGGGTATATATGGGGTAAGACGATCTTTCAGTTATCAACAAATATTGTTGTTTCGGGGGGGGGGTCAAGCAAAAGTTGCCCAAGGTCTTCTAAGAGAGAAAGAGCTACAGGGACACACATGCCCCCATGGTTCAGGCCAACTTTATGAATAAAACACATATTTCATCCTGGCCTCTGTTGGAATATGTGCATATTTATGTCCTGTATTCTGAACAATGTTACAGGTCTGGCTTTGTGCCCCCTCCCCAATTGTTGGAGGTATGGTGGATGGGACACAGGGCTAGGGATGGGGGAGAAATGTGATTCATCTGATTCACCACACCAGTGGTGGCTGGTGCCTATTATGATTGGTAGGGCAGAAGGCAGAGAGCCCAACAGTGGGAGGAGCCAGAGTCAATGACAGGCGGAGTCAACTGGTTCTGTTTGTTCCCCCATCCTCCTCCCTGCTATTTTCTACAAGGGCAAAGACTACCGAAGAGGAAGCTGATGCACAGTTATACCATCTGGACTGGTTATAAGTAGGAAGGCAGGCAGGTGGGCTTGAAGGAATCAAGACAGGTTGGTGGGGCAGTGCCCCATTTGCCATGAAGAGAGCAGCCTTCATTAGTTCACACTTAAAGGTGAATGCACCTAATTCACACTTTCCAAAATCATACACGAACTGAACACAGCCATGCTTTGAAATTCTCAGTTCTCCAAATTTTGCAAGGCACTTTCCCAGCCTGATTTCCCAGGCTGATTTTATTATGATATTTTGTATTTTAATCTTTTTGTACACCGCCCAGAGAGCTATTCGCTATGGGTGGTTTAAAAATGAAACAACAACAACAAAATATTAATGAAAATAACATCCAAAAAATGAATTATATGGGGAAAACCTACATTCAAAAAACCTTTATATTACGAGATATCCAGACTAAAATGCTGATGAATTTTCATAAGGACATAAAAAAATCACAAGCTGGTGTTAAAACATGGAAAACTAAGACTGAGAAAATGAGAGAAGAAACTGAGAGAAATCAAAATAGACAGGTCCATCCATCCCTGCACTGTGCTATAAAAGATTGTGGTGACCAGACTCTGAAGAGCTCTCCCGAGAGTTGCCACCTCATACTTCATACTTTTTGCTTATTTGTATAAACTTGTCCTTTTCTCCAGGAGCTGTTGTGACTCTTCCGCTACTATCATTTTAGTGGTTATTCTGATTATGCCTTTTCTCCTTTACCATAATATTTGGCTGTTGTTTTCTTGTTTTGACGGATATGTGTTATAAAGTTCTGCTGTTACCCGCTTTGGGTTTCATGGTTGGAGTAAAACTGGGACACAATTTTTAATAAACAAGTAAAATAAAACATGGAATGTGCTACTGTAACTCTCTCATTGCAGCCATATTATGGCTTTCTGTGGCTTTGAAAACACAGAGATATGCTATAAATGGCTGTAAGTTAGTAGTAGTAATTATTAATCGATCAATCAATTAATTGGTCACCTATAGGAATGGGGACGGGGCATCAAATTCAGTTTGCATTTAAAGCCAAATAAATCACATTTGCAGTTTCATAGAATCATAGAATAGTAGAGTTGGAAGGGGCCTATAAGGCCATCAAGTCCAACCCCCCTGCTCAATGCAGGAATCCAAATCAAAGCATTCCCGACAGATGGCTGTCCAGCTGCCTCTTGAATGCCTCCAGTGTCGGAGAGCCCACTACCTCTCTAGGTCATTGGTTCCATTGTCGTATGGCTCTAACAGTTAGGAAGTTTTTCCTGATGTCCAATCAAAATCTGGCTTCCTGCAACTTGAACCCATTATTCCGTGTCCTGCACTCTGGGACGATCAAGAAGATATCCCTGCCCTCCTCTATGTGACAACCTTTTATGTACTTGAAGACTGCTATCCTATCTCCCCTCAGTCTTCTCTTCTCCAGGCTAAACATGCCCAGTTCTTTCAGTCTCTCCTCATAGGGCTTTGTTTCCAGTCCCCTGATCATCCTTTTTGCCCTCCTCTGAACCTGTTCCAGTTTGTCTGCATCCTTCTTGAAGTGTAAAGACCAGAACTGGATGCAGTACTCAAGATGAGGCCTAACCAGTGCTGAATAGATGGGAACTAATACTTCACACGATTTGGAAACTATACTTCTGTTAATGCAGCCTAATATAGCATTTGCCTTTTTGTAGCCACATCACACTGTTGGCTCATATTCAGCTTGTGATCAACGACAATTCCAAGATCCTTCTCACATGTCGTATTGCTGAGCCAACCCCATCTTATAACTGTGCATTTGGTTTCTTTTTCCTAGGTGTAGATCTTTGCATTTATCCCTGTTGAATTTCATTCTGTTGTTTTCAGCCCAATGCTCCAGCCTATCAAGGGCCCTTTGAATTTTCTTTCTGTCTTCCATGGTATTAGCTGTGCTCTGCAATTTTGTATCATCTGCAAATTTGATAAGCATGCTCTGTACCTCCTCATCCAAGTCGTTAATAAAAATGTTGAAAAGCACTGGGCTCAGGACTAAGCCCTGTGGTACCCCACTTGTTACTTCCGCCCAGTTTGAGTAGGAACCATTGATAAGTACCCTTTGAGTACGATTCTAGAGCCAACTGTGAATCCACCTGATAGTTGTTCCATCCAGCCCACATTTAGCTAACTTGCTAATCAGAATATCATGGAGGACTTTGTCAAAAGCTTTGCTGAAGTTGAGATATATTACATCCACAGCATTCCCACAGTCTACAAGGGAGGTTACCCAATCAAAAAATGAGATAAGATTAGTTTGGCAGGATTTGTTGTTCATAAATCCATATTGGCTCCTAGTAATCACTGCATTGTTTTCAAGGTGCTTACAGATCAACTGCTTTATAATCTGCTTTATAATCTTCTGAAACAACTATTATGTTCAGTAGGGCTTACTCTCAGCTAAGTGTGCACAAGATGGCAGCCTTAAATACAAAAGTGGAGAGAGAGAAAAGAAACCACAGAAATGAGTAAAAACTGCATTTGTTTTTAGATGAACTTTCAAGCACTGTTCTGGAAGCCAGTTGCTAGATGGCAGTATTGTATAAACAATGACAAGAACAAGCTGGTCGCTAACCTGCTTTCATTGAGCAGCTCCCAATTTCAGGTGAAATTAAGGGTGCCAGTGGGGCTGGCCCGAATATTTTGCTTCTGAGGGAAAAGACAAGGCACCCCCATTAGCCCTGAGTAGTTAGAATGGGGCTGTTGAGAGCACCCTTGATTATTTTACCTGAGGTAAACTTGCCTTTTTAAAAGAAAAATAGTTATTATCTGTACAGGGTTCTAGTTCCTAAGCATGTGAGATATTATTATTATTATTATTTATTGCACTTTTAGACTGCCCTATAGCAACAGGATCTCAGGGCGGTGTACAACAGGATAAAAACACATTTAAAACCAGCGAATGTGAATACAACATATAAATATAAAACACATTAAAAACAGATTAAGACAAAATTAATAAAAATTACAATTAATTAACTATAACATTAAAATTAAAACAAGACTAAAATGCCTGGGCAAAGAGGTAGGTCTTTACCTGGCGCCGAAAAGATATCAAAGAAGGCGCCAGGCGTATCTCGTCAGGGAGGGCATTCCATAATTCGGGGGCCACCACCGAGAAGGCCCTAGATCTCATTGTTGCTCTCCGGGCCTCCTTGTGAGTTGGAACCCGGAGAAGGGCCTTCGACGTTGAGCGCAGCAAACGGGTAAATACAGGGTTGGCAAAATCACTCTAGCATAGGAAGGCTCCTAAACCCTTGCTCCCCCCAAGCGTGTGAAAATTGCCGAAGGTCTTGGCAGACCACTTAATGATTTGTCTGCCTGCTGTAGCAATTTTTTTCTTTTTTAAAAAATAAACTTTTAACTTGAAATATAGAAAATTACAAACATAGAACAACAATGGCATAGACAGATAACAGGGGACTCAAGCCGAATACCGTTGTAGCAATTGCAATGTGCTGTGCTTGATGCTCTATGACTTTTAAGTGTATTTTTATTCCTTCTTTTTTGTATTACCATTTGAATCCCATAGAATACAGATTGCAATACGATAAAATGCAATATAGGATATAAAAGAAGCAACAAAAATGCAATTAAAAATCAATATGTTTAATGTGATGGATGTGCCACCCTCAACCACAAATCCACAGGCATGCCATGGTCCACCTGAATGAAGTCTGTGGACCACTGGCAGTCCGTGGACCACAGATTGAGAACTCCTGATCTACGACATTTTATTGTACTGTTGTGTCTTCATTTAAAATGCTCTTCAACCATTTGGGGGCTTTTTAGCTGAAAAGCAAAATACAAATAAATTGCCAGAATTATTACACATCCAGAAACCAGCCAGACTGATAGCTAATTTTTTTTTCTACACTGGTGACAAGATAGCATCCTTCGCTGCACCTGAAGACAGCAGGCTACTTTATGGGGTGCAAGATAATGATCAGGGGACTGGAAACAAAGCCCTATGAAGAGAGACACGTTTAGCTTTGAGAAGAGAAGACTGAGGGGAGATATCATAGTACTCTTCAAGTACTTAAAAGGTTGCCACACAGAGGAGGGCCAGGATCTCTTCTCGATCATCCCAGACACAGAATAATGGGCTCAAGTTGCAGGAAGCCAGATTTTAGCTGAACATCAGGAAAAACTTCCTAACTGTTACAGCGGTACGACAATGGAACCAATTACCTAGGGATGTGATGGGCTCTGCAATCCTGGAGACCTTCAAGAGGCAGCTGGCCACATGTTGGGTATACTTCAACTCAGATTCCTGCATTGAGCGGGGGGGGGGGGCTGGACTCAAAAGCCTTGTAGGCCCCTTCCAGTTCTATGATTCTAAGGCAGATCATGTGGAGCACACACAGCTCTGTCTCCCAACACCCCCCTGCTGCTCTCCAATTCCCTGGCATTTGCTGCCTGAGGTGGATGCCTCATCTACTGTTTTTCAGTCTTATGTCTCCAGATGGTCTTGGACTACAACTCCTACAATCTTCAGTCAGCTTAGCCACTGGTCAAGGGATCATGGGGGTTGTAGCCCAACAACATCTGGGGAGCCAAAGTTGACACTGGTTTAATAGCAGGGGCGTCCCTGGGTACCAGAAAGCATGGGTTATTAAGAATATTTCCCTATTCCAAGGGTTGCCAACCTTTTTTTGGCCAGTGGGCACATTTGGAATTTTGAGAAAGTGCTGTGGGCGGCAGTCACAATATGGCTGCCATGGGATGGGGGGAGAATCATATTACAAGATGGCTGCCACATGGGTGTGGCATATCATGGCTGTCATGGGGTCCTGGTATAACACAAAATGGCTGCTGTGAGGTCATGGCAGAATGGTTGCCACATCTAAAAGAGCAAGAAGTCACCCCGGCCCTCCTAGTCTGATACTCTAACTCGCCATATTTCAGTTGCTTCTAAGAACATAGAAAGCTGCCTTAAGCTGCTTTCACACTGCACTTTATTCTGTTATTCTGACAATTTCTTACCTGATAATTTGCACATTATATTTGGTCTTTCACATGATGTACAAGCTAGCTCCAAAATTTTAATGGAATGTAGTGCAAGTTTAGCACAAATTTCCTTGAGAAATGATACCAGAAAAAATCTGTTAGAAAGGCTGGGAACCCTGAAAATCATGGGAGTTTTTCGCTAGCTGTAGCCACTCTCGTCATAGGCATCCCAGCATGCAGTGCATTCCTGCCCTTTAGTCACACGGGGTTTATTTGCCTGACAAAAATTGTACCGGTATTCTGGCATTGGCTCAGGTAGTGGCACCATTTCCCCCACACACTCGTGTCTATACAACTAAATGAATTTCAAAATTCGGATGCTAAAGGGAGAGGGCTTGCATGGCGATGGGACGAGATCTTAGACCTCCTACACAGTGAGGAACAGTGCGCATGTGTCTAATGGGTGAGGGACGAAAACAAGATGTTCATTCCACCGTGTGAAAGACAGTTGCGCCAAATGCAGGTACATTGGCTGAAAAAGCTGCTGTTCCTTAACACAACTGGTACTGCAGTGTGAAAGGGATTTTAGAAATCGGGACAGAAGCACTACCTTTTTAATCCATTTAAAGTAACACAATAAGCGCCCTGTCTGAAAGCAGCCTTATACTGCATTAGACCAGAGGTCCACCTTGCTCAGCGTTGTCTATACTCACTGCCAGCAGCTCTCCAGAAATTCAGCCCTACCTGGAGATGACAGGGATTGAACCTGGAACTTTCTGCATGCATAGCAACTGCTTGACCCCGAGCTATGGCCCTTCCCCTTCTAAAGAGAAGAATGGGTTTTGCCTTAGCTGTAGCACTTTCCAGAGGAATAGGATTTAATTCCCACCCTCTAAAGAATAAATGGAAGGTATTCACTTTTAAGGGAGAAAGCAAAGGTTTGCACTCCATCACAGCTACACCACTGGGACAGGAGTTAAACCTGCTTGCTGCCCTTGGTGACTCCAGCCATTGAGAAGCAAGCCTACCTCTGCCTGCCCCAACCCATCCTGTGTTTCTTGGTCTCGGTCCCAAGACTGTTGAGAGAGTGAGATTGCCTTGAAAGTGCAGCTCTGGTTGCATGTGCAGGGCTCCTGATTGGCTATGGCCCATACATTCTCCAGCAGAGGAGACCATGGCCACATTCATACCGTATATTTATTTATTCCACTATTTATTCCACTTTAAACAGTCATTCTTTCCCCCAAAGAATCCTGGGAAGGGTAGTTTGTGAAGGGGGCTGGGAGTTGTTAGGAGACCTAGATTCCCCTCACAGAACTACAGTTGCCAGAGTTCTCTGGGAAGAGGGAGTGATTGTTAAACCACTTTAGAAAGTGTAGCTCTGTTAGGGGTAATGGAAGTCTCTCAGCTCTCAACACTCTTTACAAATTACACTTCCCAGGATCCTTTGGGGGAAGCTATGGCTGTTTGAAGTGGAATAACAGTGGAATGGAATAGTAAAATATGGTGAGAATGTGGCCTGTATCTGTGCATGACTGGGTTGCATCCAATTCTAGTTTTACTCAGAGCAGACCCTTTAGACGAATGAACTTAAGTTCATCATGTGTATGACAATACTGAGCTAGAAGGAGCAATGGGGTTGTATTCAACTAAGTTCTACTCAGAGGAGACTCATTAAAATGAATGAAGTTACTCATGTTTATTAACTTCAGTGGGTTTACTCTGAGTAGGCCTAGCACTGAATAGCACCCATTGAGATGAATGGGCACAACAAACATATGTTAGTCCAGAATCTTTCATGTGATGCAATGGTGTTGTATTCAACTGAATCCTACTCAGAGGAGGCCCAGTGAAATGAATGGGCACAACTAACAAGTCCATTCATTTCAATGGGCCGCCTCTGAGTAGAACTCAGTAGAATGCAACCCCACTGCTCTGCCCATTGCATCACACGAAAGATTCCGGATTATCATTGTAACTACCCACAATGCCCCAAGGGAATCACTCTGGGACACTGTGGACAATTTAAAATTGTCAGGTGCTGGGGATATTAGTTTGGTTCTCTGAGGGTTAGGATACAACCTTTTGGGGAAATTGGTAAGCTGGGACCTCCTGGTCAGTCTGTTCACTGGAGGAGGGAGAGCAGGCAGTTCCACTGGAGACAGGGATGGGGCCCGAATTCGTTTGGTCCATTTTCTGCTGCAGACTGACCCATTATGGTGTTCCTGAACTTGCTGAACTGGAACACAACTCCTGATCAGATTATGCACATCTCTGGATTTTTCAATGCTGTTTCGATACTCAAAAAGGGTGCACACAAAAATACATATTTTATGGTGAAAATGTGTAGAAAGTGCATTGAATTCCCAGTTTATTCCTCATGAGCCAATTCAGACTATTTGCATACCAGACAATTAAAACAACCTCCCTAGAAAATACATTAATCCATACTAAAATATGATTAAAACTATATTATTGCAATAACTCATTGACATGTATGAGCACATAATATCATCTAAAATTGCAAGTGACTTCCACATCCCTAAATCCAGTTTAACAAATTTATATATGTCACATAACAATCTGTTCCATTTTAGACGATAGTATATGCTAATACAGGTCAGTGAGTTATAGGGATGGGATCCATTGGCTAGTACTGGTTCAAAAGCATTCTGTTGACCTAACAGGCCAGTATTGATTTGAGTTTGCTCTTTGTCCACTAGCCACTGGTTTTACTGATCCGTTTTTTCCTCTCACAAAAAATATTGATATTAATAATTGATATTTTTAAGGAATTATCGTTCTTAATATCGATATTTTAGAGATGAAAATAACAGTGGAAAATCACCGCATAAAATCTGATTTGCAACAATAGAGAATAAGCAAATTAATGGAAAATTCCATACCAAATCTGAATTGGGCAGAATTCTACCACATCCCTAGTGAGTTATTGCAATGGTATAATTTTTAGTTATGTATTTTTCAATGCACTGAAAATACATGTAGGGGAGATGAGTGCAAAAATACATACAATTTATACGCAAGTTGGTCGTACATTCTTTCTAAAAGCCTGCAAAAAATGGGATGGCACAGTCACGATTAAATGCCAGAGAAAATGACAGGGGACAGGGTAGGCTGATCTGTCTATTTCTAACTGAGGATAAACAGAACGATCTTTTCCACAGCCAACTTTCCAGCGGTTTCATCCACTAATGTTAGTATTTTAAACTGTTGTCTTTTTTTTTTTGCAGACTCTCAGCATGTAATTTCTTCTGTCTGTTTTCATAGTTATAACTTCAGAACAAATGAAAACAATTAAAAGAAGAAAAAAAACCCACATCCAGACCTTTCCCCTTTTTTTGGCCATCTGATTTTGACATTCCACCAACAAGCATAAATGCAAGCTAAAGATACACAATGCTGAATGAGTCCAATTATGCTTCATTTTTGTGGCAGAAAGCAACTGAATATCAATATGGAAGAGCCAAATTAAATATGTGCTGTTGTTTAGTGTAAGAGGAGCTCTGATGTCCTGGAATGTACAAGGGTGTTTTGGAAAGGAACAGCAATTTTCAACACACAGCTCTGCTGGCCAAAAACTTTGGCTGTTCCTGTCTGAAATGCCCTTGTAAAGACAGGCTTTTGTATCTGGAGTTTCTTTTCCTTCTTTGCTTATTTATTAGCCAGCAATTTGTGAAGCAAAGCAAGGTGCAAAAAGAGTGATGTAAGATTTGTGACTACGGATGGGGGGGGGGGAATTGGTTCCGTTTGCATTTAAAGCAATATCTATCAAATCCACATTTTTCAAAACAATATGAAAAGTGAAACACAGCCTTCCTTCAAAATGTATAATTATCCTATTTTTGCAATGCGGCTCTCCAAACAGTGTCTAGAAAAATGCCTGTATTAGGAGAAAATGTGCATACAAATGAACATATTAGTGAAAATAACATTCAAAAATGCATTCTGTTAAGAGAAGTTGCATGCAAAAATGTGCGCATTTGTCAGAACTGCAGGCAAATGCATTTATTAGGAGAAATTCGCATTCAAATGCTGAAGAATTTTCATGACGATTGATATTTTTGTTTTGCAAATTACTGCAGAAAGGTGGACAACTGGATTTAAGTTGGGAAAAATGAGAAACAGCAAGAAGGAAAATGGACAGATCCTTCGGTTCCTCGTTGTGACATAAAGATGCTCCAATTTGTAGGGAATGAATGAATGGGCGATAAGCAACTAAACAGATCTGATAGAACAATAATAAATAATAATAATAAAATTTTATTTGTTAGTCGCCCATCTGTCTGACTTAACAGACACTCTGGGCGACTTACACAATATAAAACACAATTTAAAACATATTCATAAACAGTAAACCACCTGTTAGTAATAGCCTAACCCACCCCAGAAATCCCATAGGCCTGCCTGAATAACAAGGTTTTTAAGGCTCGACGAAAAGCCATCAGGGAGGACGCATGTTGAAGGTCAAAAGGAAGCAAGTTCCAGAGGGTGGGGGCCACGACCGAGAAGGCCCTCTCTCTGGTCCGCACCAGCCTAGCTGTTTTCACCGGTGGGACCGAGAGAAGGTCTTGTGAGGCCGATCTTGTTTGGCGGCATATTTGGTGATACTGGAGGCGTTCCTTCAGATAAACTGGGCCGAAACCGTTTAGGGATTTAAAGGTTAATACCAACACCTTGAATTGGGCCCGGTATACAACTGGCAACCAGTGTAGCTCCATCAACACTGGGGTGACATGATCCCGGCGACGGCTTTGCTTTATTAAGCGTGCCGCCGCATTCTGTACCAGCTGCAATTTCCGGACTGTCTTCAAGGGTAACCCCACGTAGAGCGCATTACAGTAGTCTAATCGAGAGGAGACCAGGGCATGTATCACTCGTGGAAGCAGATGTATAGGAAGGTAGGGTCGCAGCCTCTGTACCAGATGAAGTTGGTACCAGGCTGCCCGACTTACTGCAGCTACCTGGGGCTCCATGGACAGTTGAGAGTCCAAAATGACCCCAGGCTGCGGACCTGGTCCTTTAGGGGCAATCTCACCCCATTAAGCACCAGGTCAAAGTTTCCCAACCTTCCCTTATCCCCCACCAGTAACACCTCGGTCTTGTCGGGGTTCAGCTTCAGCCTGTTCTCTCCCATCCATCCACTTACGGACTCCAGGCAATTGGACAAGGTTTCCACAGCCAACTCTGGTGAGGATTTAAACGAGAGATAGAGCTGCGTGTCATCCGCATACTGGTGACACTGCAGCCCAAAACTCCTGATGATAGCTCCCAGCGGTTTCATATAAATGTTGAATAGCATGGGGGCGAGGATAGAGCCCTGTGGCACACCACAATTAAGGGGCCAAGGGTCTGAAACCTCATCCCCCAACGCTACTCGTTGATATCTGTTGGAGAGATAGGAACGGAACCACCGTAAAACAGTGCCTCCCATTCCCAATCCCTCCAAGCGATTTAACAAGATACCGTGGTCAACGGTATCGAAAGCCGCTGAGAGATCCAGGAGGACGAGGAAAGTATGTTCTCCCCTATCCAACGCCCTCCTCATATCATCCACCAGAGCGACCAAGGCTGTTTCAGTTCCGTGTCCGGTCCTGAAGCCCGATTGGAAAGGATCTAAATAATCTGCTTCCTCCAAGTGTGTCTGTAACTGTTTAGCCACCACACGGTCAATCACCTTGCCCAAGAATGGTAAATTGGAGACTGGGCGAAAGTTGTTTAAATCTTGGGGGTCCAAGGAGGGCTTTTTCAAAATAGGTCTTATCACTGCCTCCTTGAGGGCTAATGGCATTGCACCCTCCTCCAAGGATGCATTTACCATTGCCCTGATCCCTTTGCCCAGTCTCTCTTTACAGCTTACAATGAGCCATGAAGGGCAAGGATCAAGCAAGCAAGTGGTTCGTTTCACCGTAGAGAGCACCTTGTCCACGTCATCAGAGAGAAGAAGCTGAAACCGATCCCAGCAGACTGGATTGCAACTGGCCGCCTCTGGACCACTACTTGTAACCACGACGTACGGAATCTTGCCCTTTAGGCGCTCGACTTTATCGGCAAAGTGTTTTACAAATGTGTCACAGGAGGCTTTTGAATGTTCCATAGGTTCCTGCGCAACTGGACCGACCAGGCTTCGGACCACTTGGAACAACCTCCTGGGACAGCACTCTGCCGACGCAATAGAGGCAGCAAAAAAATGCCTCTTCGCTGCCTTTGTTGCCCGCTGGTAGGCCACTATTGCCGCTCTAACCAGTGTTCGATCGCCTTCAGCGCGCGACTTCCACCATCGGCGTTCTAGTCGTCTCACCTCCTGTCTCAGACTGCGTAACCGTGGTGTATACCAGGGTGCAGTCTGAGTTCTGTTCAGGGGGAGAGGACGTTTCGGTGCCACCCGGTCTATTGCCCTGGTGATCTCCTCATTCCACTCCATCACCAGGGTTTCAACCGGGTGTCCTTCAGTAAGCTCCAAATCACCCAGCGCATTCAGGAATCCTTTGGGCTCCATCAGGCGTCTGGGGCGGACCATCCTAGTAGGTCCTTGTCCCCTGCGGAGGGTATGCGGCAGTGAGAGATCCATATTCACCAGGTAGTGATCTGACCATGACACAGGGCTAGAAAAAACATTCCCCATTTTCAGATCACTTCCCTTCTCTCCCGAGACAAACACAAGGTCAATAGTGTGGCCGGCTACGTGGGTGGGACCTATATTACTTAGGTGCAGTTCCCATGAAGTCATGGTTTCAATGAAATCCCGAGGGGCTCCAATGAGAGTGGCCTCGGCATGCACGTTGAAATCCCCCAAAACCAATAGATTTGGGGTAAACAACCGCACAGCCGAGACCACCTCAAGCACCTCGGTCAGGGAGTCTGCTGTGCAGCGGGGTGGGCGGTACACAAGCAGAATTCCTAAACTGCCCTTTGGTCCCAACCTCCAGTACATACAATCAACAAACTTGGTCTCGTGGAGAGGAGGTCTGGTGAGAACCAAGGACTCCCAATAAATAACTGCCACTCCCCCTCCCCGCCTACCAATCCTTGGCTGCTGTGCATATTGGAAACCCGCTGGACACATGGCCTCAAGTATGGGAGCTGAGGCCTCATCCAGCCAGGTCTCCGTAATGCACACCAGGTCCGCGTTCTCATCCAGGATAACATCGTGGATGAGCGATGTTTTCTGAACGACAGACCTGGCGTTACATAACAGCAGTCAAAGGTTGGATGGAGTCTTACATCCCCCAGTTATCTTCTGGTTTTGGGCAGGCCCGGAACAAGGGATGGGTATAATACATCTATCCCTTGTTCCCCTAACTTGGCGTGGCCTGCCACCTGCGCCCTTCCAGGATCTGCTGCCAAGCCTCATATGGCCACAGCTCCCCACCACTCCCACAATATTCCCTTCCGACCTGCACATGACCTCCTCCCCGTCTGCCAATCAGGCAGGCCCCCCACCCCTAAAATTAAAAAAAAAGGATTTCCCCTCCCTCTTCTCTCCCCGTGTGCCGCGTGGCCTCTCCAAACGTGCTGCAGCGGGTTGGGGGAACATCCAGAATGAAGGGGGCATGGGGGACGCCCAGGAGGAGGAGAGGGATGGGAAGTTCCTTTGCAATGCTAAAAGCCACTGGGGTAGCGGATCTATTTAGGTGAATACCGCTCAGTATTTTTTGACGTCAGCATAACTTTCTTTGTGCTATGAAGTGCCACTCAGGTTCTCAAAGGGACACCAACAGTCCATTGTCTATGTGCCAAGGAAGACCTGAGTCTGGGAGTCCACTGAAAATTTTAAAAAGGCAGTGAAACGGCACATTTTGCAACAGGTGGCACCAATCTTTCTGGGCCGGTGCGTGCATTTGGAATGTTTGAGAAGGTTCCACGGGTGGTAGTCACAAAATGGCTGTCCTGAGCATGGCATATCATGAAGTGGCTTTTGTGGGAGCAACACAAAATGGCTGCCACAAGGTGTTTAACAAGATGGCCGCCACATCAAAAAAGAGCAGAAAAACAGACAGGACTAAAAAGTGGTGCAGGCATTCCCCTTCATCAATAGGAAAAGGGCACCCATGTCAGCCACTGCCATATTCACTCACCGAGAGAAGCTCTTTGCACCTCTTCTCAGTTTAGAATGGATGGAAGGGTGGGGGTCCACTCCTGGCATCCCGTGAAATGTGATCATCCTTAATGTGGGCATGATCAATGTAGCATGAAATGTGAGGAAGTTTAATGGGGACATATTCAGGGTAGGAGACTGAGTCAGTGCAAACAGGAAGTGAGCAGGAAGAACAAACAGTCTCTTCTGCACTGTGGATTTCTGAGGGGATGCTTATTGAGGACTTTCATGGTGCCATGAATGGGTGAATTAGTGGCAGGCATAGCGATGCCCGTAGTTGCTGAATTGACTACCCCTGATTTGGAGAGAAGAGGTACTGAGTGGAGGTGCTTAATCTTTCACCTGCTGCTTTCCCCTTGCACTCCCCTCGTTCAGCTGTTTTATTTATTTATTTATTTATTATTTGATTTATATCCTGCCCTTCCTCCCAGTAGGAGCTCAGGGCGGCAAACGAAAGCACTAAAAACACTTTAAAAATCAGACTGTAAAATATATTAAAACAAAACATCTTTAAAAACATTTTTTTAAAAAGCTTTCAAGACATCTTTTAAAAAAAGATTTAACAACTTATTAAAAAGCAATTCCAATGCAGACACAGACTGGGATAAGGTCTCAACTTAAAAAGCTTGTTGAAAGAGGAAATTATTCAGTACGTGCTGAAAAAATAACAGAGATCGCGCCTGTCTAACATTTAAGGGGAAGGAATTCCACAGGGTAGGTGCCGCCACACTAAAGGTCCGTTTCCTATGTTGTGCAGAACGGACCTCCTAATAAGACGGTATCTGCAGGGGGGCTTCACCTGCAGAGCACAGTGATCGACTGGGTATATAAGGGATAAGATGGTCTTTCAAGTATCCTGGTCCCAAGCTGTATAGGGCTTGGTACACCAAAACTAGAACCTTGAACTTCGCCCATAGCTAATAGGTAGCCAATGCAATTTTTTCAGCAGTGGGGACATATTGGCAATACCCTGCCCCAGTGAGCAGTCCCGCTGCCGCATTTTGCACCAGCTGCAGCTTCTGGACCAACCTCAAGGGTAGCCACACATAGAGCACATTATAGTAATCCAATCTGGAGATTACCAGTACATGGACAACAGTGGTCAGGCTATCCCGGTCCAGAAACAGCCTCAGCTGTCTTACCAGCCAAAGCTGGTAAAAGGCACTCCTAGCCACTGAGGTCACCTAGGCCTCTGGTGATAAAGCTGGATCCAGGATCGCCCCCAGACTATGGACCTGCTCTTTCAGAAGGAGTACGACCCCATCCAAAGCAGGCAACTGACTAATTATCTGAACTCAGGAACCACCAACCCACAGTGCCTCTGTCTTGCTAGGATTCAGACTCAGTTTATTGGCCCTCATCCAGCCCACCACTGAGTCCAGGCTGCAGTCCAGGGCTTGCACAGCCTCTCCTGATTCAGATGTTACAGAGAAATAGAACTAGGTATCATCAGCATACTGCTGACGCTTCACCCCAAATCTCCTGATGACTGCTCCCAAGGGCTTCATATAGATGTTAAACAGCATTTGGGACAAGGTGCTACCTGCAGCACCCCACAGCACAACTGCCAGGGGGCCAAAAGGCAATCACACAATGCTATTCTCTGAAAACAACCTTGGAAATAGGATTGGAACCATTGTAAAACTGTCTCCAATACCCATCTCACCAAGTCAACCCAGAAGGATACGCTGGTCAATGGTATCAAAAGCCACAGAGAGATCAAGTAAGAGTAACAGGGTCGCACTTCCCCTGTCCTTCTCCCAATAAAGGTAATCCATCAGGCGACCAAGGCCAATTCAGTCCCATAACCAGGCCTGAACCCAGATTGGAATGGGTTAAAATAATCTGTTTCATCCAAGAGTATTTGCAATTGCTGTGCCGCAACCCTCTCAATCACCGTCCCTAAGAAGGGGGTATTTGCGACTGGTCGGTAGTTATCATGAACCAATGGGTTCAGGGGGCTTTTTCAAGAGTGGTCAGATCACCGCCTCTTTTGGGGCAGCTGGAACCACTCCCTCCCACAACGATGCATTGATCACACCCTGGATCCACTTCTTCGCCGCCCTCACCACCACACAGTAGGCATGGTTATGATGTTTTACATGTGCCCGATCAGCCTCACAGCATGTCTTTCACTACTTGTGCTCTAGCCGTCCTCCAGCCTGTTTCATTGCCCTTAGTTCACTGGTGTACCAAGGTGCAAACCAGGCTCCACAATGCCAGAGTGGGTGCTCAGGGGCAACTGTGTCAAGAGCCTGACGTGCCTCGCTGTTCCACAATGTGACACAGGCTTCAACAGGGTCACTTCCTCTATCTACTGGGAACTCCCCCAGGGCATTCAGGAATCCAGTGGATTCCATTAGGCTCTGGGGGCGGACCATCTTAAACTGTCCACCACCCCTGCAGGGGATGATCAGAGCCATAAGTCTAAACTTCACCAGGAAGTGATCTGACCATGACGATGGGGTGACATCCACCTCCCCATCTCCAGACCACCCCTTCCTCCATCTGGAGCAAAAACCAAGCCCAGGGTGTGCCCTGCCCTTTGCGTTGGGCCGGTGACAACTTGAGACAGCCCCATGGTCATCATGGAGGCCATGAAGTCCCGAGCAGGAACACTAGAGGCAGCTTCAGCATGGTCATTAAAATCACCCAGGCTATCGTTCTGGGCCCCTCCAATACCACAGGTGAGATGGCCTCTGCCAGCTCGGTCAGAGAAGCTGCCGGGCAGCAGGGTGGATGGTATACCAGCAGCAACCCTACTTTACTGTCTCCTTGGCCTGACACCAGGTGCAGGCCCTCATAGCCAACTCCAAGACAGAGTGGTTTCCTGATGACAGGAATGGAAGTTCTGTAGACCACAGCAACTCCTCCCCCCCCCCAATCCCTGCAGCCTGTGCTGGTGTTGCACTGAGTATCCAGGTGGGCAAAGGTGGGTCAGATCAGCTCCTCCCAGCTCACCCACCCAGGTTTCAGTAATGCACACTAAATCTGAACCTTCATCCACGATCAAATCATGGATGAGTGTGGTCTCATTGTGTACCAATCTGGCATTGAACAAGAACACACACAGGCCAGTGGGCACAGCAGTTGAGCAACAAGAACCCATCCATGAGAGGAGTGGCAGCGAGGAACAAGGCATAGATAGCCTTGCCCTCATCGTCTATGGTAGTTCATGTTCTTCCTTACTAAGACTCCTCCTAAACACCTGCCATGGACCCAACAAGAGCCCACCAACAAAATCTACTGGAACCAGTTATCCCAGTAGGCCTCTGAGAGAATTGGGAACAGGGCACATCTACTCCACCCCCTATCTCACACCTAAGGAGGGCCAGCCTTCTGCCAGTTACAGACTCTCACTCTGAAGGCATCTGGCAACTTTCTCCTATCATTCAGTTCACTGCATAGGCTCTCATCCTGCTCCAGAACTACACATGCGCCATACACCCTCCCCATGACCAAACTCTTCTAGACTGGTTAAAAAAAATTAGCAGGGGTAGCGCCCTCACCCTTGGGACTCCCCAAGGGGTGACCCCGCTGGCGGCAGACCCACCGCCCAAGGGCAGCCGGGCTTTTATGCCCCCTGACCAAGCCAGGAGCTGATGCAAGAGGCTGCAAGATTGACTGCAGCCTCTCTCTGGAGTTAGGGTCAGGCAGGGTTCCTTGCCGCACTTACCAGGGACTTCAGCTGTCTCAAGAGACAGCAACCCAGAGGAGCAAGCAAGCAAGCACCCAAGATGCTCAGATACTCACTCCCAAGGCAGGTCTTCTCCAGTCCCCCTGTGTTGCAGCTGTTCACCCAGAACAGCTTTTCCAGAAAACGTGTCTGCTATGACTGGACAAAAACAGCTGTTGGGGTGGGGGGAGATAACACGGGGGAGAAGCAAAGTGTGCGGGAAGAATGAGGCAGCCCTCCAGTGCTCAACAATTCTCCAAATCATATTCTCCTCCTGCCACTTATTAGCTGTCTGTCAAAGATCAAGATTCCCAAGCTACAGTCCCCACTGGATATCTAGTTCTGTCTTCAGTGTGGCATTTTTTTGCTTCATAACAACCCTGTGAGGTAGGTTAGGCTGGAAAAATAGTGACTTACCCAAGGACACTTCAAAAGTTTCATGGCTGAGCCCTGGTCCCAGACCGGAGTCTACACCAAATTTCTAGTCTGACAAAAACAAAGAACAGGCAAGTTGCCATAGGCTTCAAGGGATGGCGCCACTGGCCAAACATTTTGTGGTGTGTTCTAGAATATTCTGTCAGGTTTCAAAGAACCCAACAACTGTGCTCAAGGGGGGATTTCAACTTATGAACCTGCCCAGGACTAATTTCACAGCACACAGCAAACTGCTTTGGAAACTGAGGGGAATTTCAACACAGTTTTGCAATATGCTAGCCTGTAGATGTTGTTTGGCCTACAACTCCCATCAGGCAGGATGGCTGTGCTAGCTGGGACTAATGAGAGCTGTAGTCCAACAACATTAACATCTGGAGGGCACCAGGTTGGCAATGGCTGATGCGCTCTGTCGACAAGCAGGCAGATGTGTGTGGGATCCCAGCCATTACCTGTGGCTTCGGCAACCAGACCCTGTCCTGCTGTGACACTGCCCTATCCCAAATTTATTCTGTACCAATTTTTAGCATGCTAAAATAAAATGCCCTGTGTTAAAATATTATTAAATATTATTAATATTATTAAAAAGACATATAGCCTGCCCTTTATCAGGACAGACACCAGGGCAGAATAAAGCATAAAATAAAACAAACAGCTGACATACAGATTTTTTATCTCTCTCTCTCTCACACACACACACGCACACAAACAAGCTCATCAAAACAAGCTATGCTTCCAAAACAGTAGCACCAAACATATTTTGGTGCCTGAGGCAGAAAATCCAGATTTATGTCCCCTGCCACGGTGGTTAAAAATGTGAGCATAGATTAAATAACTCACAGTTTGTTGCCCTTTAACTCTACTTCAGCATCTGTCACCTGAGCTGGAGTTGCCACACTCTGCCCAATAGTAGAAACAACCCTGGTGCTGAAACAGGAAGTGGAACAGGAAAGTAAGGTCACATCCACAGCATACTTTTAAAGCACTATGATTCTACTGTAAATGGTCATGGTTTCCCGCAAGTTTCCTGGGAACTGTCATTTGTTAAGGGTGCTGAGAGTTGTCAGGAGGCCCCTGTTCCCTCCACAGTGCTACAATTCTCTGAGTTTCCTGGGAAGAGGGATTGACTGTTAAACCACTCTGGAACTCTCAGCACCCTTAACAAACAACAGTTCCCAGGATTCTTTGGGGGAAGCCAAGACTGTTTGAAGTGGTATAATAGTGTTTTAAATGTAAAATACAGAATGGGTCCTTCCTGAAGAAAGGAAGGAGCGTAGAGATGTGAGGCCACTCTCTTAGATTTATTGCAATGATGACTGGGCCTACCCAAACTGATTGTGCTAGTACACTTAAAAAGGCAACACTCATTATGCCGTTTGGCTAGGGTTGCCAGGTTCATGGCCTGAGACTGATCCTGTATCTCTAGGAGAAGAGAAAGTCAGCCAAGTGCAGGTGTTCTTGCAACACTGTAATGGGAAAAACCACAAGGTGGAATTCTCCCTTCCAGCTGCACAACTTTTAAAGATACAGAAGACCTCTTGGAGGCTGGGCCTGGGAATGAAGAGGTCTTCTGTATCTTTAAAAGTTGTGGAGGGAGAAGGGAGAATTCCACCTTGTGGTTTTTCCCATTACAGTGTTGCAAGAACACCTGCACTTGGCTGACTTTCTCTTCTCCTAAAGATACAGGATCAGGCCATGAACCTGGCAACCCTATTTGGCACAGTCAAATGATCAAGTGTGCTGATTCACCGTGCATGATCCTTACAATTCCCTCTGCCTGGAAATGTCTTTTCTGATAGCCGTGGTTGTTTGGGCAAATATTTCCAAGATATTTTGAGTGGGTGGGTGGGAGAACAGTGGCTATAGCACATGCCTTGCATGCATAAGAACCCAGGTTCACTACCTCTGGACATCTCCAGTTAAAAGGAGGGGACAGTCAATGGGAAAGACCGTGGAGACCTGCTGCCGGTCAGTGTAGTCAACAGTGGACAGACAAATGGTCTGGCATGTATAAGGCAGCTTCCTATGCTCCATTCTAGCCCTTCCTTGTTTGTCTTTAGCAGAGATTTCAGTTATGAAAACATATGTTTAAAGGGGTTGTGTGCACACCTGCTCATTCGCCAATCTGCCCATTTTCCAAGGGTTCCCCTTTCTCCTTTTACCCAGTTTTGCAAACCTCAGCAAGGTTAGCACTATATAAAGGGATGCCTCTGCCAGTGTGCAGTTAGATAGACACATAAAACCATGTCCAAAAAGTGCAAAGGCCACACCACTTAGACACAGGAGGTGGAAGCTCTGTGTTTTGCAAAGCATGTTGCATGTCAACAAGAAGAAATATGCTAGAAAATAAGATGTTAACGGCTTGAACAGTGCATTTGAACAATGTGTTCTGTACAAAATAACTTTTCTGTCCTGGAGCAAGCACTGAAGAAACAGTTCTGTAAATTTCCAGTGTGTTCCAGTTTGAACTAGAGGGGGGAAATTTCTGTGGATAATGCCTACTGGCTAGCACCTGCGACATCAAGAAAACACCAACTCCCAATCCCTGGAGACGTTTTGCAGCTGATGTGAACGTGTTTACTATTTTTTGAAAAAGCTATGCCTAAATGTACAGATGCCTCTTATTTATTATTTTTGAGAGCTGACAGCCTGCCTGCCTGAAGCAAGGTGAAAGGTACAAGATGGCAAAACCAAACTAGACCTGCTGGTATATATATATGTGGATTAGGCAAGTTGTGAAGCTGGAACAGAACTGCAGATGAAGGATTTACTCTACCCGCTTTTAAAATGTTATGTCTACCTTCCCGGATAAAAATGAGATACCCACCACTGGATGTGTGAAGTTTTCCATTGCATAAAAATGAGCACGGCATGAAAGGAATGTAGATGTTTATCTAAACATTGCTGCCACTGGAGGATCTCACAGTTCTCCCAATTTTGTGTTTAGACAAAACAAATCTGATCTTCCCATCCCTCCCTCTGTGAAACTAGGGGAATATCACAGCAAATGCTGCACTGACACGTACAGAAATGCATGAGTAGGGGAAAAGGGAGCCCCAGAGAGAGAGGGAGTACAGATGACACTTTGCGGGTGCAGTCCATGGAGCTCTGCCTCTTTACAAACACCATTAAACAAATGTGGGGCAAGGCAGAGGAAAGAAGGGCTTTCATTTTAGTGCTTCCATTTCCCACTCTCTTTTGCGGGTCTCTTTTCTAGCTGTCAAAGCTAGCTTAAGTTGCTGGGTGTTCCACACCCGTACGCATTTGGGAAGGGCCATAGCTCAGTAGTTAGAGCATCTGCTTAGCATGCAGAAGGCTCCAGGCTCAATCCCTGGCATCTCCAGGTAGGGCTGGGAGAGACTCCTGCCAAATGTTTGATTTGTTCCATCAAATTCAGTTTGCATTTAAAGCCAAATAAATCACATTTGCAGTTTCATAGAATCATAGAATAGTAGAGTTGGAAGGGGCCTATAAGGCCATCAAGTCCAACCCCCTGCTCAATGCAGGAATCCAAATCAAAGCATTCCCGACAGATGGCTGTCCAGCTGCCTCTTGAATGCCTCCAGTGTCGGAGAGCCCACTACCTCTCTAGGTCATTGGTTCCATTGTCGTATGGCTCTAACAGTTAGGAAGTTTTTCCTGATGTCCAATCAAAATCTGGCTTCCTGCAACTTGAACCCATTATTCCGTGTCCTGCACTCTGGGACAATCAAGAAGAGATCTTGGCACTCCTCTCTGTGGCAACCTTTCAAGTACTTGAAGAGTCCTATCCTATCTCCCATCAGTCATCTCTTCTCAAGGCTAAACATGCCCAGTTCTTTCAGTCTCTCTTCATAGAGAGCCACCCGTACACTACACTCCACATCAAAAGTCCCCCTCAGGGTGCCTACTCCAAGGGATGCTCAGAGGATGGCAACAAGGGAAAGGGCCTTTTCAGTGGTGGCCCCCAAATTATGGAATGATCTCCCTGATGAAGTTTGCCTGGCGCCAACATTGTTATCTTTTCGGCACCAGATCAAGACTTTCCTTTTCTCCCAGTCATCCTAACAGCATGTGCTGAGCTCTGATCCCAGGTCTTTTACCTGGTTTATCTGTGCTTAATGGTTTTAAACTTTGTATGGGTTTTTAAATTGTTTTTTTTTAATGTTCAATGTTTTTAATTTTTGTAAACCGCCCAGAGAGCTTTGGCTATGGGGCGGTATATAAGTGTAACAAAATAAATAAACAAATAAATAAGGCTTTGTTTCCAGTCCTCTGATCATCCTTGTTGCCCTCCTCTGAATCCAGTTTGTCTGCATCTTTCTTAAAGTGTAGTGTCCAGAACTGGACACAGTACTCAAGATGAGGCCTAGCCAGTGCTGAATACAGAGGAACTAGTACATCATGCAATTTGGAAATAATACTTCTGTTAATGCAGCCTGAAATAGCATTTGCCCTTTTTTGCGCCATATCACACTGTTGGCTCATATTCAGCATGTGATCAACCCCAAGATCCTTCTTGCATGTAGTATTGCTGAGTCAACTATCCCACATCTTATAATTGTGCATTTGGTTTCTTTTTCCTAGTTGTAAAGCTTTGCATTTATCTGTCTTAAATTTCATTCTGTTGTTTTCAGCTCAATGCTCCAGCCTATCAAGATCACTTTGAACTTTGTTTCTGTCTTCCAGGGCGTTAGCTACCTCTCCCTATTTTGTATCCTTTTGCAAATCTGATAAGCGTTCCCTGCACCTCCTCATCCAAATCATTACTAAAAATGTTGAAGAGCATTGGACCCAGGATGAAGTCCTGTGGTATCCCACTTGTTACCTCCCCCCACTTTGAGAAGGAACCATTGATAAGCACTCGTTGAGTACAATTCGGTAGCTAACTGTGGATCCACCTGATAGTTGTTCCATCCAGCCCACATTTAGCTACCCTGCTAATCTGAATTTCATGGGGCACTTTGTCAAAAGCTTTCCTGAAGTCGAGATATATTATGCCCACAGCATTCCCACAGTCTTACCAGGGAGGTTACCTGATCAAAAAATGAGATAAGATTAGTTTGGCAGGATTTGTTCTTGACAATCCATTTTGGCTTCCAGTAATCATTGCCTTGTTTTCAAGGTGCTTACTGACTGTTATAATCTATAATCTTATAAACTATAGAATGATAAATTTTATAATCTATAATCCAGACTTTTCTCAGGCATTGATGTCAGGCTGACTGATCTGTATTTCTTAGATTCCTCCTTTTTGCCCCTTTTGAAGATAGAGATAACATTGGCCCTCCTCCAGTCATCTGGCACTTCACCCATCCTCCATGATTTCACAAAGATAATAGACAGTGGTTCCAAGAGTTCTTCAACCAGTTCCTTCACTACTCTAGGATGCAGTTCACTGGGCCCTGGAGATTTGAACTTGTTCAAAATGATTAGATATTCCTTGACCATCAGTCAAGACTATCAGTCTCAAGCTGCAGTCCTGCCCCTTCAACTTACATTTGCCAGGAGAATGAAAGACCCTATTTTGGAAGAAGACTGAGCTACAGTAGGAATGGAGCACTTCTGCCTTTTCTTTGTCATCTGTTATCATTTTGCCATCCTCACTGAGCAGCTGAGCCACCATTTCTTTTCTCTGTCTTTCACTATGGATGTACCCGAAGAAAGCTTATGATGAGCAATACTGAACTCTACTCTCCGCAAAAACTATTGCTGGTCTTCTCCAACACATACTGCAAAAGGGTATGGAAAGTTTGACTCTTCTGTTTTGGTACAGAGCAACTTGATCTGCACAGGCTTGGCTATTTTTGTTCTCCTTTGTTTACATTCTCCATGCCTTTTTCCTAATCTTTGTTAAAGACACACATGCACTTATCCTCACATTCACGCTGAACAGAATGAAGACATCACAGCCAAGTGCATCCAAAGGTACATACATGGCAAGAGTCAGTTCTGTATTATTCAAGCTGACATCCTTCATGCAGGTCCCCATCAGAGGCACCCAGGACTTTGTGAACACATTTTGCTGGGCTGGGTGGTTGTACTGCATAACTAGAGGGCTGCAACATAAGGGGAACAGTTTATGAAGAGCCCTAGTCCAATCTAGAAGACCAATCTAGTCAAGCATTCCGCTCTCACAATGACCAATCCAAAGGCTATCAAATATGCAGAGAAATGAGATCACTCGAAACAAAACAGCACAACGTTACGATACGCACATTTTTGACAATGGTTTCGTTATTCTTTTTTATGGCAGTGGAGCTTTACTTTGTACAATGTTTTGAAATTATGAGATTGTGTTGCATTTGCTTTTGCTTTTTTGTACTTTGCTTTGAGATTCTTTGAATATAAAGCAATTGAGAAAATTTCAAAATAAATAAAACAAAATATCTGGCATTCTGCATGACAACAGCACTAATAAACTACAGCACATTACAAAAGACGTGAAATGCTACCGTATATAATGTAATCCATCAGGTGTGGGGAACCTGTGGCCCTCCAGATGTTGCTGAAAAGAACTCCTGTCATCCCTGGACATTGGCCACGTTTGCTGGGGCTGATGGGAGTTGTAACTTAGGAACATCTGGAGGGCCAAAGGTTCTCTACACCCTCAAGTACTTTAACACAAAGTTACAAACCTCCTATTATCCAGCTTTCTTTATCCACGTTCGTTGTCCTGAATCATGCTGGCAGTCAACCAGATGGGACTCGTGCCATTCCTTTTTAATACAGAGAACCACACCAAGGAATCTAGCCAGATCAAATGTGATCTGATGGATCTGGTTTGTCAGCAAAAAGGACCAGTATGCCCACTCCGTTTTGTCCCCCACCACTTTGCTATGAATTTCTGTCTACACTATGCAGTGTTTTTTGGTAAAAAAAAATGAGGTGCTGGTACTCATAACTTGTTAAACCTGCTGTGGGTGCCAGCACAACATGGCTGCCATGGGCAGCAAAAAAAAAAGAGGTGCCAGTACTCTGTAGTGGCGAGTGCTGTCACAAAACCCCCCACACTGACACTTGTGTATTCCAGGGTTTCCACAGCTAGCTGTCCCCGCTGACAGCGGCACTCCTCCAGGGGAATCCCTCTGACCAATCCTAATGTTTAGCTTTGATGTTTTGATGTTCTGTTGCTCTTGTTGTTTTTGATGCTCTGATGTTTTATATGTTTTTGCCTTGTACGTCGCTCAGAGTGGCTGAGTATTCCAGCCAGATGGGCGACTAATAAATCGAATAAATAATAATAAATAAGAAATAATGTAGCTGCAGAAGGGATGGTCACTTACGCATCATCAAAAAGGACGAAATTAATCACGAAAGAGGACACAGATTTGTATACATTGATATCTACATAGAGCTGCAAGTTTGACAGAACATGCCCTCCTGTCTCGCAGGGCAGATGAGAGAAAGATCTGGGCCAGTGAGCCAACAGGCTTCTCCACCCCTGGTTGTCGGTAGTCTAGAATGTTTTTCCTCTCCCTTGTTATTTGTGGGAGTCTTTGCAGGGGAGCTCCCCTGGCAACTGCTTCTTGAGAAGCTGTAGGGACATGCAAAGCTTCCTTACCCTCGTTTCATCCAGCTCAGCCTTGTCTACAGCCTCAGGGCTGGGGGCCAAATACAGCCCTCCAGGCCTCTCCCAGGGTACAGCCCGTCCACAACCATATGCTCTCTCCCATCTCCCCAGGCCACACCCCTTCATCAGCCACACCCCCTACTTTGCACCCTCCTTAAGTGTTTTTGCATGGCTGGAATGTTGTCCTCGAACTTTGCGCATACCTCTTGCTTGTCTGGATGGAGGACAGAGTATGTGTACGAGAGAGAGAGTGAGTGAGTGAGCAGGTGTAGAAACAAGCTTACTGTTCAAAGGGAAAATGTATTCTCCTCCTCCTCCTCCTAAAGGCAGCCTAGTGCAGTGGCGTGTCCTTATTACCATCCAGTGCTTTTGGATTTGCCCCATATTCCAAGAGGATCTCCACACAGGTTTCATCCTTTCCTACTGCATAGTGAAGTGCTGTTCGGTTGTACCCATCAAGAGTGTTGACCTCAGCTCCTTTTTCCAAGAGCAGTTCAATGGAGTCAGCATCAGCAACCATGCAAGCACAGGGCAACGGCTTCAGGGTACCATGCATACAGTTAACATCCTGATAAGGTCTTCAACACTGTCATGCGGGAAGGATCGGATGGCTGCAATAGTCCAGATCAAGCGCTCCGACAAAGAATATTTACTCTGAATGCTCTGCATAATATACCACATACTGGATCTCAATTTTCCTTGGGGTACTACACATGCTCAAAGTTGCTGACCCCGCGCCCACCCAAAATTCCTGAACTTGGCCATCTTGACCAGACCCCATATGATTGTTAATGGCAATTAAGCGAATGAAGTTGTTTTTATAATCTAGTATGCTGTATGTTGCAGTTTGTGTTATTATGTAGTCTTTTATTTCATAACATCTAATATTATGTTCTGTATTTATGGTCAGCTGACTGTAAATAAAGATTTGATTTGATACTACGACTACTTCTATTTAGAGTTGTTAGTCGCTTGTTATCTGAAGGTCTCCAAGTGACTTGCAACGTTGCTAAAAACACAAATAAATATATAATGCAATGAAAACAAAGCAATAAAACAACCACCACCCCTGTGCAACCACAGGAACCCTCCCTTACAGCTCCTTTTGTTGCTCCATGCATTTTGAATCTGGCCCCACCCCACTGGCATGTGGCCCCTGGAAGGTTGCCCCAAAGGGAATGCGGTCTGAAAAAGGTTGCCTACTCCTGGTCTACGCTGACTGGTAGCTGCTCCCTGGAGGTTCAGATGGAAACATTTCCCAGCCGTAACTGGATGTGACAGAGACTGAAATGTGGGAGTGCTGAATGCTCTACAACTGATCAAAGGCCCCTTCCTAGACTGGAAGAGTTGGTATCCCAGAACGACTCCTCCAGCAAGAAGGTTTCCAAGTCTGGGTCCTGTGCTGTGAGCAGATGGAAAATTTTCCAAACTGGATTTTTCTTTTTCTTCCCTGGGAAATTTTCCATGACTCTATTTTTCCACGGAAATGTTTCCACTTTTGGAAAGGCCTTGTTTCATAAAATTAATTGATAACATAATGCATTAACATAACAGAAGTCAAACTGGGTGCCAGCTGAGAAATAAAAATAGTTATTACCAATTATGCCAGTTTCCCACATCTGCATTGCCTGGGCCAGATGCTTAAATAGTTCATATTACAGGGAGACATGAGGCAGCAGAATTGCCTTATATCAGCGGCGGGGAACCTTTTTCAGGATGAGGGTTGCATTCCTTTCTGGGCAAACTTCCATGGGCCACATGCCACTGGTGATCAGAGCCAGAGGCAAAAGTGGTTCCTCGCTCCTGCTATACCCGCCTAACCTGGAGTAAGACCCATTGAACTCAATGGGACTCACTTCTGAGTGTCCATGTATAGGATTGCATTGAAATAGTCGCTTGTTAATTGACTGGTTGTTAGCCACTACGACGGTAATGAATTTCTGATCGATAACATTTCATTTTCTGGGGGGGGGGGGAGTTTGCATTGGAAACACACAGGGAGAGTCCTGCATGCATGCAGACGCTTTTCTGAAAGGATTCCAGATAATTTCCTGTCACGGTGCTGAAGCATTAGAAGGGCAGATTGTTGGCTCTTGGGGACAGTTTTGCAACAGCATCCTTCCACAGCTGCTAGATGTAATGGCTTAACACCACAGAAGGGTAACATTTCCTTAAACAATTTGTGTAAATGGACAGCATGCGGCTAAAAGTGACGCAGAATTTTAAAAAAGGGAGAGGAAGGGAGAAAGCTTGCAAAAAATAGCTATGTTATCAGAGAGGTGGTATGATGCCTCAGAACCAGAGGTGGTGTTAGGGGTGGACCTATGGGGCATAGGCATTGCTATTGGAGGTCGCTGATTCATAGGGTCGCCATAAGTCGTAATCAACTTGAAGGCACTTAACAACAAAAAAGGGGCAATATCTTGCCCCTCCTGTGTGAGTGTCCATGGGACTGTAGTATACGTGGAATCACTGTAGTGAGACTGTAAAACTGTCACTTTTAGGCTGACTTGTATCTTTTTTTGTTTTAACCCTCTCTCTCCCGCAAATGATGGCACAATTTTAGCACTCTCTCTCTTGCAATCAAAATGAAAGGTGCCATTTCCTCGAGTGAGCAAAGAAAGTTTTGCCAGGATTTCTAATGATGCTTTCCCGCTGACTTTCTATTATGTTAATGTTTTATATTTTAACACTTTCTTTTTTTGGAGTCAGGAGTGGGGGAGGAGAGGGGATGAGAAAAGACATTGTGTGCTTTGTCTGGTTTTAATATTATACCTGTCACTCCCCCGGCCCCTGCAACCCCTCATTAAACACTGTCATGATCTCCATACATGGTGTTAATGCTGGTGGTGCTTTGAAAGAGAGACATGAGTAGACAGTGGGCCTATATGATCCTTTCTAGGCTGCCGTTAAAGGTCTATAAAAATGTAATAAAGGAAAGGGGCTCATTAGCTGGAGGTAGGGGGGCTGATCGTATTGCTGGCCACACTCATCTTACAGCTGCCTTGGAAACGAATGACCACCCGCATGGTAAGCTGTGGGCTTAATTGATTTAAGAGGCATGCCATTTTTCCTTACCTAGTACATCTATTTCCATTTTATCTACTACATTTCTAAGGCTGCAGTCCTAACCCTGCTCATCAGGGAGTAGGCTCCATTGCATTCAGAGGAGTTTACTTCTGAGTAGGGATGGAAGGCTCTGTCAATTTTGGTTCTCTCAGCTTTCCATTTTTTCAGGCTTAAATTCAGTTTTCCACATTTTTGTAGCAATCTGCGATTTAAAAAAAAATCATGAAAATTCTTCAAAGACATTTTTGTTTTAACTAAGGTACATATTTTTGCAAGCCATTTCTCCTAATATAATGCATTTTTTGTATGTAATTTTCACTCATATTCATTTTTATGCACACTTGCCCCTAACATATGCTTTTTTTGTAAACACTGGTTGGCAAACTGCATTGCAAAATTTGAATAAGTGCAAATGTCAAAGGATAGCTGTGGTTCAGTTCTCATATTGTTTCAGAAAGTGCAAATTTGACAGATTTGACTTTAAATGTGAACTGAATTCCTCCTCCATCCCCTTCTTCTGAGTAGACATGGCGAGGCTTGTAGCCAAGTAAGTCTGGCATGGCCTCTCATGTTACTTTATGTCACTACTGTGTTTGAAAGCATATGTATTTTGGATGCGTCAGAATGCCATTTCAGTCTACGAGGAAGAGAAGGCAATTCTCAGGGTAGAAACACTCTCACTGTTTTGCTGGTTCCAGCGTGCCTCCACCTCTCTCTTCTTAAAACAGGGGCACACGATGCTAGTCAAACCCCACCCCTTGTTAATGTAAAACCTGGTGGGATCAGCTTGAGTGGTGTTGTTGTTTTAATTCAGCTTCAAAAGGATTTCGCAACTGATTGGCAGATCAATCCATTCCCCCTACAGGTGTGGCCAATGGAAACACTTTGCTCTGGTGACTAGTGTGCTCACAGCCTCAGAAAGGCTTCAAAGAACATAGGAAGTGGCCTTATAACTGAGTCAGACCCCGAGCTTAGTATTTTGTACACTGACTAGCAGCAGCTCTCCAGGGTTTTAGGCAGAAGTCTCTCCCAGCTTTACCTGAAGATCACTGATGAAAGCATGTTCTTAAGTTATGTTTCAGAATATTTGTAACTGTGTTTCAGAACGTATTTAAAAGGTAGTTGTGTTCTGGAATGTTTTAAACTTTGTTTTTAGTATGTTTTTCTTATCTTGTTAAATGGTTTTGTTTGTATTTGCCACCCTGGGCTCCTTCTGGAGGAAGGGAGGGATATAAATTTAATAATAATAGTAGTATGTTGTTGTTGTTGGACTGCCTTTAAGTCGATCCCGACTTATGGCGACCCTACGGTTAGGGTTTTCATGGTAAGCGGTTTCCAGAGGTGGTTTACCATTGCCTTCCTCTGAGGCTGAGAGGCAGTGACTGGTCCAAGGTGAGCTTCATGGCTGTGTGGGGATTTGAACCCTGGTCTCCCAGGTCCTAGTCCAACACCTTAACCACTACACCACACGGTGTAGTATTACTAATATTAGTAATAGTAATATTATTCATGATTGAATTGCAAACTCAAAGATGCCCCCTTCTCACAGTTCAAAAGCAGACACACCCCCACACTGCATTTTAAGAGCATTTGTTGTAGTAGCTTTGTATACCTCAGCTCTGCTATATATTTTGTGTTTTTTTTTCATTCATTTTTATTCAAATTTTTAAAGACAAAAAACAAAACAAAACAAAAATAATTAAACAATAAAATAAAATGTTGACTTCCGATTTATCGCAGATCAGTTATAAGTCTACAATATATAACAATCCTGTCTCCTAAATTATATTATAAAATCACTTTCCTCCAGTAGTTATCTTAATTAATCATCAAATCTCATAAACATTACTTTATTCTTCCCACAAAAAGTCAAAGAGAGGTTTCAGTTCCTTGAGAGATATATCTTTCAGTTTTTCTCCAAATAAACATGTCGATTAATCCATCTCATTCAAATCTATTAGGTCCAATAATTTCAATAGCCATTTTTCCATTATCAATATTAATTCCATCTTCCATTATCAATAATCCTATTAAGTCCAATAATTTCGGTAGTCATTCTTCCATTATCAGTATCCCATAATAATCTTGTTATCATAGCTATAGTCCAAATAAACATATAGATTAATCCATCTCGTCAAACCAGTTTGATCCAATAATTTCAATAGCCATTCTTCCAATATCAATATTGATTCCATCTTCCATCTTCAATAGTCCTGTTCAGTCCAGTATTTTCAGTATCCATTCTTCCATTATCAGTATCCCATATTAATCTTGCTGTCATAGCCATAGTCATATAATAAGAGTCTGATGGTAATTTCCTTTATCACAAATCTTTTCTTGCCATCAATTCTGAATATGTTGCTGAAATATTGTTGTAAAGTCATATCTCTATTCTTCTTTTTTACAAAATGCACTGGCTCATCTCTTAAGAATTTTTTCATTGTCACATATCTGTAGTCAATTCCATAGATTTTTTCTATATCAAGCTCCATCACATCATTCCAGTCCAAAAAATTATCCAAGACATTGATAACTTTATCTCTATTATCTTCATTAATTTCTTCAGAGACAACGTTAAGTTCCAAACAGTAAGCTTTATTTCTAGTATCCATAAACTCCAGATCTTTTTCCAATTCTACATTTGTTCCAATCTCCAGAGCTTGTATCTTCCCTTTAATTTTTCTTTTCTCATCTCTAATCTCAACAATCTCCTCTCTCACAGAATCCACTATTTCTTTAAACTCCTGCGTCATTTTGCTAAATTCATTTTTCATCTCCTGTCTACCCTGTCTCAGGGTTTGTTTCGTTATCTCAATCTCATTCATTATTTTCTGAAACATAATTTCTTCCATGGTCTCAGCCACTTTCCTGATTGCCATTTTAAAACCACAAAAACAAAAATTATTTCAGTCACAATTGGGTTAATATTCCAGGCTCGATGAAGTCACAGTGTAGACAGTACAGCCTGCCTAATCTCTTATGTTCAGGAATACAAAACAAATTTAGTTCCCAGCTTCAAAAGAGTTAGTGGCGTCGTGAACAAGTAGATTCGTCAAAATGAAATAGACCAAAAAGAGAATAGTCCCAGACATATAATGCTCCAAAGTTCATAAATCAAATTTATTTATTTTTTTCCCTGCTCGAAATAGAAATCCCTCTTCCGTTTGTATCTTTAGAATGCACTTCCAGGCCAGCTTTTTGCAATAAAAACTAAGATAGGTTTTTTCAATTTCTTTCCTCCTTAGTTTCGTGAATAAAGGAGAAGAGTTTTAACTCACCCAGAAGATCTTTATAGCTGATTCATTGACAAATCTCTTTTTGCAGCAACGATTTAAACCAAATGAAAGATAGAAAGAAGGATGCTTGCTTGTTTAAGTCCGTTCCTCTTTAAAGAAAAGATAAACGTGTCGCTTAATCAGTTAGAGCTTGATGGACGTCCTCCGGCATTGCTGGCTGAACTTTCTCTCATAAATTAATGAGATCCAGTCCTCCCAAACAAAAACAGGCTTTTATGGTTAATCTCTACGTTTCTCCCTGCCCGGGAGAGAATCTTCACCAGTCAAAAAGAACGTTCTGACTGATTTAATCTGAAAAAGCTCCTTCTGAGACGAGAGCTCGTCTCAAAAAGCAGGCACAAGCGAAGTCACCCTTCCCGGAAGTCCAGCTCTGCTATATATTTTGGAAAGTTGTTTGTTTCCTCTGCATTTGGACATCTCTTAAGATATTATAACCCAGTTTTGCGTAATGGTTCCTGAGATCAAAGAACAGACTTTTGTCTATGTTTGGATATAATTGGATGCCATTTTGAATCAAGATGGTGAACTGCACCTTTCAAAACTGCACTGCTTGTTTTGTTTCTTAGAATTCCCGAGCACTGGCACTTGTAGAGGCTAGGATGGGGGAGAATTTGGATTTGGTTTGCAAGTAAAGCTGAATCTATCAAATTTACACTCTCTCAAACAACAGGAGAGCCAAAACACAACTTCCTTTGAGATTCACACTTATCTGAATTTTGCAATGAAGTTCTCCAACCTAACAGTACTTACAGAAATGCGTATGTTAGGGGAAAGTGTGCATACAATAAATATATTGGAGAACATAAATTACAAAAGTGCACCCTTGCCAAAATGTGTGCATTAGTCAAAATTGCCTACAAAAATGTGTTTATTAACAGAAATTCAGACTAAAATGCTGAAGAATTTTCATGAGGATTTTTTAAAAGAAAAATTTGTAAATTGCTGCAGAAATGCGGAGAATCTAATTTAAGATTGGCAAAATGAGAAACTCCGAGAACTGAAATTAACAGATCTTTCCACCCACACAACACAGTGATTTTTTAAAAGGTGGTTGGACCAGCAAAATACTAGCTGGGTTAACAGCCCTAGCAGCTGATATATAATTTCCAAGACCTCGCAAACAGTAAGAAAGCTGATCAGAGCAGGGGATTAAATTCATGCACAAACTAACACAGCCAGCATTGGCTGTTGTAGTACAAACTGTAGGCCCTGCCACTTTTTTTTTTAATGCTGAGTCTTGATTATATTTAGAGTTACTTCCAAAGTGTAATAAATCTTCATCATAAACCAGTCTGGAAAAGAGCCTCTGTCCAAGATGCTGTTTGTCTGCTTTGAGTGGCTTGACAAGTTCACTCTTTTATGTTGTAAAATAAGTCTTCTTAACATAGGCCGGGCCTGGTACATAAACCTCTTGCCTCAAGGGAAGCCTTACGTTTGACTACTTAAGTGGCAGTCTTTTGAATTTCCACCCCAGAGCAAACAGACTTATGATCATCCCAAAATGCACTGCACTGCACTCATGCTGATGCCACGGAACTATTCAGGACTAGGTAAATGAGGGAATTAAGACTGCTCTGCAAATGCCTATGGCAACAGAATGGGAGAGTTAAATATTATTGCTGATGTTGACAAATAAAGCTTGAATATCAGGGCTTTGCGGGCTTTTGTGGTTTGTAAATAAATCAAAACCCTTAGACTTGGTAAGTTGTACTTCCACTTAAACTGGGTTATGGGTGATTTCAGTCAGGCAAGCACAGAATGTGGCACGGCTCTTTCACTGATGTATCACTTCAGTCACAGATGGGAGAGCCTTCACCTGCTTCATTGTAAAGTACTCTTTTCATATGGAAAGCTAGGTCGTCAAGAAGGACTGCAACATATTTTATATATACATACTTATATGGATGGGATCTGTTGGCTGGTGCTGGTTCAAAAGCATTTTGTTGACCAAACAGGCCGGTATTGATTTGAGTTCATTCTTTGCCTGCTAGCCAAGAACAAAGTCAATAAATGAAAGGAAATATTAATACATGAAAGGAATATCAATAGAATTCTTATTCTTAATATTGATATAAAATCCATTTTGAAAATAGCTATAGAAAACCACTACATAAAAATCTGATGCACAATCATAGAGAATAAGTGAATTAATGGAAAATTTGGTACCAAATTTGGATGGAATTTGGAATTCTAGCACATCCCTCCACAGTTGAGGCAGATGGCTCCAATGTCTTAGTCCAAACTTTCAAGGAGCTGTCCAAGGTGCTGAGTTCAGACTAAAACTAAAGTGGATTGACTGCCCCACTGACAGCGAAACCCCCAGCCTCTACTGTCCCTGTTATAGCCCACCCTTCATCAAATGCTCCCAGGGTAGGTTACAAAAATATCACATTGATAATAAGTGCAAAGTACAATTAAAATAATAAAATAAACCACAACCTCCATCAGCATCAGGATAACACAAGAACAAGACAGTACTGCAACACACAGCAATGCAGGAGGAGGGAAGACATCCTCTCAACAAAAGGCCTGGGTAAAGTCTTTACCAATCATCAAAAAAGCATACGGTGATGGCCCAAGATACACCTCAGAGAAGGAAGGTCATTCCACAAGTTGGGAGCCACCACCCCTTGAACCACAGAAGATGTTAGCACCGCCAATGTGGTCAATGTGGGAGGAGGCATTCTTTCTGATAAACCTTTTTTACTATAATCCTGCCCTTTCGTGTAAAGGAGGGTGTTGTGTGGTGGTTATTTGTACTAAGGAGGAGCCCTACAACCATGTAATGCTTTGCCTGTAGTTTGAAGCATAGCTGTTAATGGAGGCCTGTATGTACCATGTTTTATTCCTTCCCATTTGACTCAATTTTTAGTCCTGCTGCTAACTTGGGTTCAAGCAAGTACACTAAGTGATATGTGCATTGCTGCAAAAGGGTTGTATAGCTACTTATTTATTTTTCACTCATCCTCCAAGGAGCTCAGAGAAGCAGTGTTGCTGTAGGGCAGCCCTGTAAGGAAGGCTAGACAAACCGGAACTCTTTTCAGTCATTCAGTGAAGACATGGGCTGGAGAACTGGGACTTCATGCCCAAATTGCAGGCACAGAAGCTCTCACTACACCATCATGAACTGTGCAAAAGGCAGCCCCCCCTGCACATGTGCAGAGGCTACAGTTACTATATCTTCAGCTGAACACAAGATGTCAGAGGTGAAGCTAGCAGGTGCAATCCCATTTCTCCCATCCATGCATTCAGGGAACATGGATTACATTGTGCAAATTTGGCTTAATGACTTGAGCAAGACCACTCAGTGAGTATAGCAGAGTAACAATGCAATACAATACATGTTTACTCAGAAGCATGGCTCACTGTGTTGGTGTTTATTTACATTTATCAGTTGCTTTTTACAAAGAAAAACTCTCAGAGATAAAATACCCTTTTCAGGGGAGTGCAACCCCATCCAAAGCAGGCAGTTGACCAGTTTAAAACCAGGAAAAAAAATGAAAGCAGTGAACAATGCAAAGTACATAAAATGCTCATCAGGCAACATGTTAATAAGGACAAGTCCTTATCGTTCAGTGAGACTTTCTCGTTCATAAGTGTGCACAGGCTAATAGAGATTTAAGCCTCTTCTAAGGACAACATGGTGGATAATATAGGACACTGGCTTTCTGAAAATGTTATGAATTCAGACCTCTTTGCCTTATCATATTTAGGTTGTGGGATACATATTTGAGAGGCTGCATTTGCCTCCACCTCCATTAGCTGTAATGACTAACAAGCATTTTAAAGTTATCTAAGCCTTTGTCCATCACCTCTTGTGGCAGTGAATTCCATGGGTAAATTGTGCACTGTATAATGATGGACAAATCTGTTAATTTTAGTTCTTTTTCCCAACCTTAAGTTCACCATGGTTTCCAGAAAAACAAATCTGCCTGAAAATTCATCAGCATTTTAGGATGCAGTTCACCTACTATACATTTTCAACACAATTCTGCGTAATATACACATTTTGGCAAGCAATTTCCCCCAGCAAAATGCATTTTTGTATGTGTGTATGTGTAGTTTTATATCCTTCTTTTGGTTGTAGAACTGCACTGCAGAATTCAGAGAGGTGCAAATATGGGCGGGTAGCTGTGTTTTGATCTGCATATTGTTTCAGGAAGTGCAATTCAGAAAGTTTTGCATTAAAATGTGATCCAAACTGAATTTCTCACCCACCACAGTGCTATGTGAAGAAGCACTTTCTTTTATCTGTCCTGAATTTCCTGCTAATCAAACAATGTGTCATTTGCTGGGGCTTGTCTACAATTCTAGCACACACACACACACACACACACACACACACACTTCTGTGTGTCCCCTTGCATCAGCAGACCTCTGTGAAAAAAAGCGGAATGATTCTTGGTGAACACAGAAGGCGAACATCCTAGCGAACATCACACAAGTTGATGTGGACAGCTCTCTTCAAAAGAGCAGTCCACATCTGTTACACCTGACTGAAGCTTCCCACTAAAGTAGAACAAACACAAAGGTGCAGTTGTGATCTGAAGGAAACAGTTTGAAATAGCTCTTATAGGCCGTAGCTCCTTAATCCACAGATCTTTCGTAGAACATTCAAGGAAATCCAGCTAGTGGGGGGGAAATCTTCAACAAAGCCATATTGTCTTACCATGCGCAAGCATGGTTTGGTTTCCTCTTTGCTATAGATATTGTTGCGTGCCACCCCTATCTCCGAGCAGTGTGAGACTTCTAGGGGTTCCCATGCTTACCCACAGTTTGGTTTCCTTGGAAAGAAGCTCAGTGGAGACTATGGTGTCTTATAGGATATATGGCTTTTATTTACACACATTCCAACCTGGGCTTAAGATGGAGGGGTTGACAGCATTAACAGTCCATCACATCTTGCTCCATAGCTTTGGGGGTACAGAGAGCAAACAAGCCTATCTGTCTGTCTCCAGTTCCCAGCCTTCCCCCCCCCGGATTAAAAACACAAGCCTCTCCTTGGCTCTAGCATGGGGAGGAGGAGGGCACCTCTCCTGAAAAGAGTTCCAATAGCCACAGGATCTCTCTTGGCTATATCCCTTTGGATAAGCAGATTTACCGTTCAATAAGTCCATTAACTCACAGGCTAACTTAACAAAGTAGAGCAGGTTTCTTGCTTGCATATCCCAACTTCAGATGCACCCAGGCTGACCATTCAGTCTTCAGCAAAGGCCCATCCTTGCTCTTCACCTCCAATTAACTTTTGTTTGTTACATTGCTTTTATTTTGGACAAAGGACTTTGGACAAAGGACCTCAGACAAGATGGAGGCCAGGCACACCTCCAAGTTGAGCCATGGTAAATTTTGATAGATAGTCTGGCTCTGGTTCAGTCACATTCTGGATTTGGTTTTCTCAGGGCAGGGTGAGGGTGATCTGAAGATGTGGGCATTAAAATAGTCCCTGTGTCATGGTCAGATCACCTCCTGGTGAGTTTTAGATTTACAGCGGCCTTTCTCCTTTACAGGAGTGCGAGGAACCTTTGGCTCTCCAGATGTTGCTGAACTATAACTCCTATCATCCTGGACCATTTGCCATACTTGCTGGTGCTGATGGGAGTTGTAGTTCAGCAACATCTGGAGGTCCAAAGATTTCGTACACCTGCTATAACAGAAGTAATGCAACCAGCTTGGTCTCAGAGTCTTTTTCTGGTGAAAATAAACTAATAAAATGTGTGGAATTCTCAGCTGGGAAATTCATAAGCAGAGAGACAGTGACTGCTTGCACTTTGTAACTTCCTGGCATATGGCCTTCTAAATTCAAGGGTGCTTTCAAGGGAAATCCTTACAGAGGGCCCTAAATTGGCCATTGTGGCACACAGGCTGCTGGGCAGGATAAGCCTTTGGTCTGATTCTCCAGAGCTCTACCTATATTCCTAAGCAAGAGTAGACAACTCTCCAGATGTCATTGGACTACAGCTCCTGTCAGCCCTTGACCATTGGCCATGTTGGCTGGAGTTGGTGGGAGTGGAGCCCAACAACTTCTGGAGGGTGCCAGATTGGCGAACCCTGTTTGTAAGCATCTTACAAATAAAACAGGAACACTTTCACAGGATGTAGTCATAACCACCAATTTGGATAGAGAAATGCAAGGATAAGCCTATCCATGACTATGTGTTACTTCCATTGTTGGAGGAGGGCTGGAAGCCATAAGTGGAAAGAGTGTTGTTGTACTCATGTCCTGCTTATGGGCTTCCCAGAGGCATTGGGTTGGCCACTGTAAGAGCCAGGGTTAATTCTAATGTGCAGCTAGACACATTTTGTGCCATGATAAAAAAACCCTGCAGTGTGAAATAAGCTTTTGTGCAAGTGAGCATATGGGATTTAATAAGGAGCTAGGTAATTTCTGCCTATGACCAGGCGGCCCTGAACACACCCAATCTCGTCTGATCTCAGAAGCTAAGCAGGGACAGGCCTGGTTAGTACTTGGATGGGAGACTGCCTGGGAATACCGGTGCTGTAGGCTTAGAGGAAGGCAGTGGTAAACCACCTCTGAATACTTCTTACCATGACAACCCTATGAATGTATCCAGAAAAAGATTCATAGGGTTGCCATAAGTTGTAGCCAACTTGAAGGCATATAACAACAACAGGCAATTTCTAAAAAAGAAACAGATGAGAAACACTAAAAAGAAATAGAAAATTAAGATAAATAATGTTCCTTTCAAATCTTTATAACCTTTATATTATGGGACTAATTACTGAACTAGTTTGAGGGTGGGCAGCAGGGGGGAAAATGCTTAGAAGAAACCCTGGTAAGAACAGGATGCTGCACTCAGGTCTGATGCCAGGCATGACTGGGCCCTTGGGCACCAGCCTGCCCTGGGCCTGCAGTGTCTTAGCCCAACACCCACTCCTGATACAGGTGGCATTGGGCTAATAAGCCCACCCACACATCCCACCCACCTCTTGTGTTGTCTGAAAGATATGTGCACATAGCTTGCATGCCTACCATCAACCAAGATAGTGGTGGAGATGTCAGACCCTTAGGGAAGCCCCTGCCACCATCTTGGGTGATGGCAGGCATGAACACAAATGTTCACACTGACAGGAGAGGTAGGTGGGGCACGTGTGTGGGTGTCAGGCCCCTTCCTGTGGTCACCGCCTTGTCACGGTCCCACCTCGGGGTCCTGCTCTCAAAACATTTCTCTCCCCGGCTCTCGCAAAGATCTCACAAGATCCCACTGCTAGGCAGCACCACCAGACACTCCCTGTAAACAATATTGCCTTGAGACTGTGTGTTAGTCTCCTCCTGGCTTATTGATACGTTGTGTCTGGGTGCACTTGCAGGCCACAACCCCCCTGTATCTTTGTGCCTATAAAGAATACAGCCCTGGGTTGCTCTGGATACCTGATGATGTTACACTATCTCTTCACCCCTGCCACCATTGATACTGTTTCCCAACCTTGGTATATGCCCTGCCCACCCTTCTGGTCTGTGAAACCCAGCAAAGGATCAGGAGTTCTGGTAAACCAAGAAATATTTATTTATATACACAGGGAATAAAGAGATTACTTAAAGGTATAGTCAACAAGCATGTGGTTTCATAAGATGCGTTACTCTTTATGTTTCTAGTCGTCAATAACCTGCCTCACTACCCGCCTAATCCAATCCACCCCTCCAAAACCCAGAACCAACCAACAAACTCCGCCCCAACTGTCATCCTCTCATTTATACCTTCAGACACTCAAGCGCTCAGCCAATCATAATACAACACTCATCAACATTCCAACCCATGTACACCCCCTCTCACTCAGTCCACTTACCTCATTTACTCTAATAAACCCGCACTTACCATATTTACAGTATTATATATATACAGGGACATCAAAGTGGGCATCTTGAAGCCTAAGCTGTCTGGATAAGGGGGTGCCTGGGAGTTTCCTCTCTGTGATCAGCAGCAGCATTAGGTTGCAGGACCCAACACTGCTGCGGATCACGGAACAGGAGCACTATCCTTTTACTCTAAGGAGGGGCCCTTCAGGGGTCCCTCTGGGCCACAGGGACCCTAGGCCAGGCCCAACCTGGCCACCCTCTGGCACCGGGCCTGGCTGCACTAAATGGGCCTTTGGCCTGATGCAGCAGGGCCATTCATTCGTTCTTAAGCAAATATGAATATACTAAATAATTTCTCCAATGAAACAGGAAGACAATGAAACACAAATTAGGCCCATCCCATGAAAGTGAAAAAAGTGGAAAAGAGAAAAATCAACTAATTTGAAATGTGGTATTGGAGAGCTTTGTGCATACCATGGTCCTCAAAAAAGACAAGGGATTGGGTCTTAGAACAAATTAAACCAGGACTATAACTAGAAACCAAAATGATGAAACTGAGGTTATCATACTTTGGACACATCTTGAGAAGACATGATTCACTAGAAAAAACAATAATGCTTGGAAAAACAGAAGGGAGTAGAAAAAGAGGAAGGCCAAACAAGAGATGTATTGATTCCATAAAGGCAGCCACAGACCTGAACTTACAAGATCTGAACAGTGTGGTTCATGACAGATGCTATTGGAGGTCGCTGATTCATAGGGTCGCCATAAGTCATAATCGACTTGAAGGCACATAACAACAATAACATGAAGGAAACCTTCCTGTTTGGAACAATGTCAAGTTTATTACCTTATAAAACTGATAGAACAAATACATAAATAATGGTTACAAGTATGTGTTGTGGGAAGGGGACAGAGAAAAACCCAGCCTAAACCTGGACTACAGTGTATATTTGTTAATCTTAAGCAAACTCACTATATTGCAGCTTGCTTATCCTTAAAAAGTCATTATCAGACAAATAAATACACAGTCTGTGTCCTACCTTTCTCATCACAAATACAAAAGATAGCTCACCTTTTTTGGAATAATAACAATAATACAAGTACTGTACACTTTCCAAAAAAAACCCCTTCCACTCACAGTGGTATAGTCCAGAAAGAGGTATACCACTTTATCTGCTAAGAACTAGGCCTAAGCGCTCATTAAAGTCACATCTGCGCCATACTATTAGAGCGCCTTTGCTCCACTTTGACAGGTATAGCCTCCCCTAGAGCATCCTGGGAACTGTAGTTTATTAAGGGTGCTGAGGGTTGTTAGGAGACACCCCTATTCCCCTCATACAGCTACAATTCTCAGAGTTCCCTGGGAAGAGGCACTGATTGTTACACTGCTCTGGAAATTGTAGCTCCATGAAGGGAATAGGGGCATCTCCTCCCAGTTCTCAGCACCCTTCACAAACTGCAGTTCCCAGGATGCTTTGGGGGAAGCCATAGCGGTTAAAGTGATATCATAGTGCTTTAAATGTATAGTGTGGATATGGCCTAAATTACTATTGGGGGAGGTGTTTGACGCTTCCAACTCTTCTGCCTGAAAATAATCACTTTGTAGACCACTTTGGCTGTGTTGAATTATCAACAAGGGGTTGCTTCCAATGCTGCTGTTCTGACAAAGCAGAACATTGCCTATGAAAGCACACATAGCGGGCTTCAAATGCGCATCAGCCACGGCTGTCATCTTGTCATGACATCGGAAGCTGTCTTGAATGGTCATTTAGCTCAGTATTGCCTACACCAGCAGTAGCCAATGTGGTGCCCTCCAGAAGTTGTAGGAGCTGTCCGAAGTTGTAGGACTACAGCTCCCATCATCCCTGCCCATAGGCCGTGCTTGTTGGAGCTATAGTCCAACAACAGGAGTGCATCACACTGGCTGTCCCTGGTCTCCAGTACTGACTGGCAATAGCTTTCCAGAGGTTCAGACCAGATTCTTTTTCAGCCCTACCTGGAGATCCCAGGGATGGAAGCTGAGACCTTCTGCCTTCAAGGTGTGTGCTCTACCACAAAGCTCGTTAGCGTGCGGTGTGTCACTTTTGTCCTTCGTGTGGGAGATGTCTCCCTTATTGGTATGCTGCAAATGAATCGAGCCAAAATGGCCACCATTCACATGGGATCAAACTATGGACAGAAGTTGACAGCAGGGAGATTGCTCAGAAAGATATGTACAAATGGTATCACAGTGAACACGTCAATACAGCTGAATTCATGAAGCTGGATATGGCATAGTTAAAATGATAGGTGGCAATGTAGTCTGGCTTCCTGCAGCAAATGACGTTTTCTTCAGGACAAACTAGGGGCCCTTCTAGACATATTGTTGATAGTGCAATAGCTGCTGTTCTGATTATTAATTTTTTTTAAAAAAAGAATTGTAGTGCACTGTCCACACCTCTTGTTGCATGTCACTGTTTTTTGAAGGATAATTGCACTTTCTTCCATCTGCACTGATGACAGGCTGGTTTCACACTGAGAAAGGTTCTGTGCCTGTCATCACACTTCCATTCTCTCCTGACCAACCAGTAAATATCAGAATTATGAGCATGAACACAAGTTACCAATAGCCCTTTCAGGTTTTTTTGGGGGGGGTATTCTGGAATTTTGATCCTATGGAAGATTAGGAATATAGACAGCAGGAACTCCTTGAGTTCTCTGTGTCAGTGTGAACAATCTACCCATTTAAAAGACCACAATGATAGGCCTCCTGTTGAAAAAGATGGGGGAAAGGTGCAGAACAGAAGTTGCTACACATACAAGCAGGGAATGGTGCAAAACACCTTCTACACAATACAAATATCGCAGAACCGTACCGGATCGTTCACAAATGTCAGATTTTTTTATGATAGAAAAAAAGCAGATGGATGACTGAAACAGTCCCAAACAGTAGTGGAATGATACCATCATGTGGAAGCATGCAGAAAACCCCGGGGGGGGGGGGAAACGGAACAGTTATAAGTGGCATGTCTGGAAGGGTCTTTAATGTTACTACTTAGCAATTGCACAGATGGCTTTTATAGACTAAATAGCAGGGATGCGTATGTGGGGGACCCTATTGGGAACCTTGTGGGGGCATAAGGGGAGCTTCAACTTATCTGTGCATCTGGTGCACAGATTGAGCTACATTGGGCCCATTCAGGTGTTTGGGGGCCTTGGCCATGTCAGGACGGGACAGCCTCGAATTGTTATGCTGATGAGCAGAGGCAGCAATCCTGCAGGGTGTGGATGCCAGTTTGCCAGCAGCTTTCCTGAAGGAAAGTCATTTGCAACGCAGCAGTGCACAGGGTCAGTGTCTCTGCTCAACAGCGGATGAGTGGAGGCTGTGAACCTTTGGAAAAGCAGCTTGCAAAGCGGCACCATGCAAAACTGATCCTTGCTCTTGATTGGGAGGGGGGGGGAAGGAGACACAATGTCTGCCCCCCTCCCAGCCATATGCTTAATTAGGTTTTTTTCTCTCACCCTAATTAAAATTTACCTCCACCCCTGAACTTATTCAGAACTGGTTATGAGGCAGGGGGAGTGGCCCCTGGGTCAACCCTCCCCAGACTGGAGCCATGGGGAAGAAAGGGGACACTGCGCACAGCCTCGCTTTAACTCTTTGCTTCCCATTGCAGTCCCAACCTGAATTCGGCCCCCACACCCAATCTATGAATAGGGAGGAAAGCTTCCATTGGAATAAATGGGAGTTGTATGCAAATTGTGGGCATAGAGCCCCCAATCTAGAGTGGGGCTGCAGCAGGTATAAAGTGTTAAAGCTCCCCCTCCTGCTAGGTTCCTGATGTGGATCAGGCCCCTGCACCTGTTATTGAGGCTGCATACTCACTTATTCATTTGTAGCACAAAAGTGTCATTTTTCTCAATATGGAATTGTTCATGCTCCTCCTCAACATGCTGCTGTCAATCCAGATTGATTGTAGATCCTGCTGTCCAAACGGGTGAGTATGGTTACTTGATATGTGTTTGAAAACCCTCCCCTTGCAGTCTTGGCATACACCCACCCACAATGTCATTGGGCAGGTGTGGACAGCCCCCCCCCTCCAATTGTTGGGACCGCTTACATGTTTTCAAATGGACCCCTTGTGGGGTAAGGCAGAATCAATCTGCCATGAGCTTTTATCTTTTGGAATGAAACCAGCTTGGAAATTAAACTGTTCATGAGCCTCTGCAGGAATGGGTAAGAGCAAAAGCGGATGGTGTATTGCGTGAAATAATTTTTTAAAGTAAGGCTGCACACAGACAGCATTGTGTTCTAGAATCAATGGAGAACCAGTTTTTCTACCTGGTCCACATACAATCTAGACCTACTGCATCTTTCTTGCCCCTGAAAAGCGCTTGTTTCCTTTTGTTTGTGACTTTACAGAGGCTGCCTAGTAGCCCAGATGCGTGCTGTAAGGGACCACAGGAATGCAGCTTCGCTCTAGCTTTAGCTGGCTTTTCACATTTTATTCCTGGGACGTGCTGGAGGCGCAGAGAAGTGAAAGCCATTTAAAAATGAATCTTTCCCTCAATTTAGAAAAATAGAGTAATCTGTGCTATTTCGACAGTTAATGGGCAACCTGCAAAGGCATGTAACAATAACCCTGTGCCAGTTAAGAGTGGAGACAAGGAGGAAGGGAGAGGGCATGCTTAAGCCATGGGCAGGAAACCTCAGGGTTGGAGACCAAATACGGCCCTCCAAGCCTCGCTATCTGGCCCTTGGGACCTCTCCAGGGAGCGTCTCCTAAGGCCACACCCCCTCCCGGAGAAGCAGAGGGAGGGAGAGGGAGTGCTTATCCCACAGTTGGAGAACCTCAGGCCTGGAGGCCAAATACGGCCCTCCAAGCATCTCTATCTGGCCCTCAGGACTCTCCCTAGGAAATATCTCCCTAGACCACACCTTCTCACTGACCCTGCTCTATATTCTCCTACAGTTCTTTTGGCTGGCTGGAATGGGTCCTCGAAGTGTAAAACTGCCTCTTGCTCACCTGGATGAAGAATTGCAGATGTGGAAACTAGTGGGGTTGGACAGCAGCCTTCTCTACAAAAATTAAGAGTCACATCCCTTACCCTATCCATCACTGGCATATAGCCTCTGGAAGTTTGTCCATGAGGGAATGCGACCCTCCAGATGAAAAAAAGGCTTCCTTGCCCTGGCTTAACTCTTCCATCTCCAGCTCTTTCTACTCAATGTCACCTCCTCTCTCCCAGGGGCTCCATATGTGTGTTTATGAGGCTTAAGCTCCCTGCCTGCTCTTCTCCTGCTCCCCCACCCTGAAGCTCCTTTGCTCATAAGAAAAAAAAAACCAAAACCAAACAACCTGCATCAAGGCAATATCATACATTTGAACATGTGCCCTGGGGGCTTTGCTTTAAAAGTCGAAGGTGCTTTGCACTTTGAAATTTAGTTTTATGTTTCAGATTCTCCAATATAATTGTCCTTGTGTGTTTTTTTCAAGCTAGGAGGAAAAAATGATGACAGCTGAATCATTTCAAGATTTGCATCTAGAACACTGTCTTTGCCTTCTCCTGATCATTAAGCTTGCCAAATTTAACCTCCCCCTAAACCAGTCAAGCCGTAACTCCTTTGGATGAAGTGAAACCCTCCTTTTGTCTCCTGCCAGTAACACAGAGCCACTTTCGGAGAGATTTTGAAAGGCCTGAGGCAGATGTATACACAAAGCAGCAAGTTACATCGGGCATGAGATGAATATTGACTTGCATTACAAATTTGGCTTTTAGGGCTTTTAGAACAAGCTGAATAAGCCCGCAGTCCAGCTGCAGAACCACGCCTTCGTTGGTTTTCTTGCATTTTGCTCCTAACAGTGGTCCTTTTCATTCTTCTCGAGATACAAAACCTTTACCAGATCTTCCAGCTCAGTCCTGCACACTCGGCGTTCACACATTTGGCTTATCTGAGCTTCTCCCTCACTGAATATTTTCCACTGGCCTAAAACAAAACAAAACAAAACAATATTCCACACCACTTCAAAGCAGAGATACCAGTTAAAAGCACAGGGGCACTAGGAATCATTGGCAAGCACATCTGGATTCCAAGAATGATGACAAGAGTCCATACATTCATGTCTTCCCCAAGAGAATTGTCATTCCAAAAACATTTGGGCCTTGCTGGTTTACACAGGCGCAGCAGTGATGACCTGCATGTGTGAAGGGGCCATCAATCTTTCTACTAGCAAACTCACATGGCAAGTGCTGATAGAAATGAAGCCAAAATAGGGCCACTGAGAACCAAAGGGTAGGTAGTGGCATGCTCAGGGGAACGACAAGGTTTATAGAAGTACAATAAAATCTTTCAAATGAGCTAAAATCCATGAGTGGCTTAACAGTCAATCCCACTTCCCAGGGAACTCTGGGAGTTGTAGTTCTATAAGAATCTATGGGAACAGAGGTCTACTAACAACTCTCAGCACCTTTAACATGTCTGGTTTAAAGACAGAAAACACTCAGAAGGGAGAGCAAGCTGGGCCTTGAAGTTGCTGGCACCAGAAGAACAGACTGAGGAGGCACACAGGTCACCAGGTCACAGTTTTCCCAATCCCCACTATGGTGAGATGTATTTTATTTCTGTTTAAATTGTAGTTATTATTATTTTATTATTTCTAAATTTGCATTGGTACATGTAAATTAAGCATATGTACATTTTATGTAAATCCACACCCTCTGTTTTTGATGATACATTTCCTCTTGCAACAAGGACAAGGAAGGGGCTGGCTTGTGCAGCTGTGGCAAGCTGAGCAGGCCCTAGCCAGCTGGGGAGGACTAGCCTCAGAGGGAGGCAATGGTAAACCCCCTCTGAATACTGCTTCCCATGAAATCCCTACTCATGGGGTCGCCATAAGCCGGGATCCACTTGAAGGCAGTCCATTTCCATTTTTTATGTGTATCTGACCCCACCCCTGCTTTAAATGAACTGGGAAGACATGGGGCGCAGTCCATTAGGGCCTTCTTTTATCTGCAGCCACATCAGTGGGGCTGTTGGAGGAGAACTTCCTCATGGGTTATATGAGCCTTGTGAGTGGGACCTGCAAGACAATGCTGCAATGTGGAGAGCTTTCTGTTCAGAATTCCAGCCACTCCCTTCCCTTCCACATTCTCCACTGGTTCACCATCGTCACCCCTGACCAATACTTGGTCAGCGTTCCATGTCTCTAAGCTAGCCTTTCCCAACCAGTGTGCCTCCAGCTGTTGTTGGACCACAATTCCCATCTTTCCTGACCATTGGCAATGCTGGCTGAGGCTGATGGGAGTTGTGGTCCAACAACATCTGGAGGCACACTGGTTGGGAAAGGGTGCTCTAAGCAGACGCCCTCAGTGATCCAGAGACACCTGGGCCACTTTCAGCTTTTCAGGCCCCAGGTGATAGCAACATTTTTTTAAAAAGCAACACACACTTGATCCAGCACCAGCTCCTAGTTGTGGTGGTTTTTTATCACTTCTTCATCACAGTTTGTCATGGTCTAATCTCGTGCCATCAGAACCGACACATTTATTAATGTTTATGAACATTTTAAACTCTTGAATATGAGGAATCTATTTATTTATTTATTAAATTTATATCTCCCCCCCCCTCAAAGGAGCCCCAGGCAGCAAACAACGAGCAATAAAAATCTATATCAGTTAACAAAACAAAAAGTCTCTTATTTGCTTAAATGTGCATCTCTGAGTGGAGAGAGTGTGCCACATTTTGGGCCGATGCACATAAAAGCAAACTGCAAAACTGATCAAATGCCAAAAAAATTATAAGTGTGCAAATCTGAGGACTCGTTTGAGCTTGAGGCCTCAGGCCAAATGGCTCACCTGGTCCCTCCTCTGATTGGCCCTATTTCCTTGTTGTGCAAGTGTGGCACAGTTTTGGCAACAGGTGCAAGGACACTCATAGCCTGAACACCAGAAAAAGAGGGAATGATGACAGTTTGCTGTTTATTTCTTCCTAAAAAGCTTCCTAACTGTGGAAACATATGAAGCAATGCACAGACAGTGAGGTGCCTATCTTGTGGCTCCTTTGGGTGCATTTGCACCTCGGTGACCTCACTGTCACCTTGCCCTTCCCCCTCTCCATCTTGCTATGCTGCAGCAACGCAACCAGAGGGAGGCCAGGTGAGCGGTGCAGCTTCACCACGCTGTCTGCTCCTGGACAGAGGCAAATGGTTTCCTTTTTATATCATGATCATTTAGTGGAATCTGTTCAGATACCTCTAAAGTTTTCTTTACACCGTAAAAAATCCAGAGACTGCAATTTGAGAGCAAAGGTGTCTGGCAGCACAGACAAGGAATTCTTGGGTGTTTTAATCCTTGCTGACTATTTCTGGTCAGATTACCATTTGGCTCTAGGGAAAAGTGTATTCCACCCACTTTCTACATATCAGAAATTCCAGGAATTAAAAAGAGATGGGTTAAGATCATTTTAATCATTTTGCCAGTGGTTCTTGACTCGCAGTAGACTTCATCAGATTTTGACTCACTCAGTGCACATGTAAACAAATCAGAGGCTGAAAAGAATCAAGGGATTGTTTGTCTAGGATAACTGATCATGTAAACAACCCCTTGATTCACACTAATGAAATGAAGATCAGAATATGCTGCAAAGTTGCAGCTCTGGAATTTTCTTGGTATGGTCAGACTGTGGAACCCTCCAAACAATCTTTGTTTTGATCATTCATGCTGATTTCCTTGCACAGGTTTTATATGGAAGTTAGATTAAAATCTCATCTTTATTGGGCATTTGTTCTCATTTGTTTTTGGGCTAGTTATATGACAATGAGCATTTGTTCTGCATTCATCCTGATTTGCTTGCAGGGTGTTCATACATCTTCCCATTAGTCATCCTACACTTTTCAAAGCATTGTCTCCACTGCTTTCCAAACCACAAAAAGTCTGATTATTTTGAAAATTGGATTTGTTGCACTAGGGTGACAGAGCCCTTAACTGCACAAACCTAAACTTCTGGTATATGCTTGAATTCCTCCCACAAGATAGCGACGGTATAGAGGCACCCTGTATCATGACTAGGGTTGGGGAGAAATTTGATTTGGTTCGCATTTAGAGCCGAATTTATCAAATTCGCACTTTCTGAAACAATCTGAGAACCAAACCACAGCCATCCTTTGAAATCCACGCTTATCCAAACTTTGCCATGAAGTTCTCCAACCAAACAATGTTTATGAAAATGAATAATATTAGGGGATACTGTGCATAAAGTGAATATAATAGGGAAAATATCATGCAAAAATGTATTATGTTAGGAGGATTTGCTTGCAAAACTGTGTACATTAGTCAAAACTGCCTACAAAAACGGAGTAGGAGAAATTTGCACTGACATGCTGGAGAATTTTCATGAGGATTTTTTTAAAGCAAAAATTCACAAATTGCTACAGAAATGTTGAGAACAGAATTTCAGATTGGAAAAATGAGAAACTGAGGGAACCAAAATTGACATATCCTTCCATCCCTAATAATCACATTGGTAAGATAAGCTGATTTGTTTAATGTGCTTGATTTTGACAATTTTGTTTTATACAGTTATCAAATCCAAACGTCTCGGGGATAATGGCACATTTAATCCAGCAAGTAGACTGAGTATGCAACTTTATGCATGCTTAACTGAGAGTAAATCCCACTAACATCAGGGAAGGCTTACATCGGACTGAAGACGCATAGGACTGGACTCTGTATGTGGTATATATATGTGTGTGTGTGTATGCATGAGAGTTTTTGTGAAAAATCAAAGTAAGTTTGTCTTACTCAGGGTGGTCTTTGTGATCTGCTTGAAATGGCGAAGTTCTCTGAATTCAGTCTTGGATACTGTTTCTGTATCAAAGCGAGTCAGGATACCTGCAGGAAAACAGACAGAAGAGCACATTCAAGGACCCATCTCCTGCCTATTGGCACCAGGCCTTCTTGATTGCACAGCTTGAATCACTAGTTAACCTAGCCATGTTGTGCAGCATTGTGTACCAGTAATTGTCTGGATTTCAACATGCCTTAATTGTTTCCATTTGTTTCAGTGTCAGAGTTCTCTCATACAGGCAGATCTGATAACAAGCTTTCCCTGGTTTACCCACAAAGCTTCAGCTCAACCCGGTATAAGTAAAAGCAAATCCCTTATCAGCTGGGGGAGCAGGCATGCATATTTTCTATGCTGAAATGTTTTAAAAGATAAGACAAAGTCGAAACCTGCAGTTGTTCGGCACAATCCTGTGTGCTTTCTAAAACAAGAAGTATATCCCACGACGTTGAACACTGCCCACCATTGTTTACTCCATGAAAAGTTCTGTCACAAATCGGTTCGCCTTTGAAGGTACCAAAAGACTCTAATGGTGCGTGTTTCCTTTCTAGTGCCTTTAGGATGCAGAATTTTTTTTTAATACCACATTTGGAGGTGGGGGGAGGCATTAACCTAGGTCAGGGGTTCCCAAACTGTGGTCTGTGAGCTTCATTCAGGTGCTCCGTAGCATGTTTGCATTAAATGTTCATATTGATTTTTAATTGTATTTGTTTTGCTTCTTTAATTTCTTATATTGTATTTTCTTGAATTACAATTTGAATTCTATAGAATGCAATCTGCCATACGATACAACACAAGAAATTTTAAAAGCAACAAAATACAATGAAACAGCATACTGTGTCTAGCACAGTGCATTACAGTTGCTACAACAGGCAGAAAAAAAAATCATTAAGTGGTCTGCCAAGACAATCAGCAATTTTCAAGTGGTCTGTGGGGGAAAAGGTTTGGGAACCACTGACTTAGACTAGGGTTGGGCAACCTTTTTGGACCAATCACAGAATCACGGCTGTGAGGGAGTCGCATATCACAACTGGATGCTGTGTGGGTTTAGCATAACAGCTGCTCCATCTGCAAGGGCAGAAGAAGAGAGGAGAGGAGTCTACAAAATAATGCAGACATGCCTCCCATTAGTCACCCCATTAATGGGGAAACGGTACCTACATCAGCCACTGTGAGAATTGCTCCCAGCGAGAAGCCCTTGCACCTCTTCTCTACTCATCCAATCCTAATATCCAATGAAACCTGGGCATGTTTAAAGGGGGGGTTCAATGTGGGAGAAGCTAAACTAGTGCAAAGAGGGACTGAGCAGGAAGAGCAAACGGCCTCTTGTGTACTGGGGATTTTTGAAGGGATATTTACTAAGACCTTTTGTGGGTGGCATAGGAGGTGCTGGTGGGCACATTGATGCCTGTGGGCACCATGTTGGCAAACTGTGACCTAGATACTTGATGGAGTGCCTCTCTCATTGTGGTTCTGCCTGGGCATTGAGATCTTTCAGGGAAGCCCTTCTTAGCATCTCACTTTTGGGAGCTATCCATTAGTGACGGCCACCAACTTGGATGGCTTCACAAGAGGATTAGCCCGATTCGTGGAAGATAAAGCTATCAATGGCTACTAGCCATGATGGCTATGTTTTACCTCCATTGCTAGAGGAGGTATGCCTCCAAATGCCAGCTGCTGGGAATCACAAGTGGAGAGAGTTGCTGTTGCGCTCAAGTCCTGCTTTCAGGCTTCTGGCTGGCCACTGTGAGACCGGGATGCTGGACTAGATGGGCCACTGGCCTGATCCAGCAGGTCTCTTCTTATGTTCTTATTAGGTGATGCAGGAGAGGGCTTCCTTTGTAGCATGCCCCAACTCTGAATTCCCCTCCCCTCTGAGTTCTATCTGGCATCACCTTTAGCTCAGTTTCAGTGTCAGGTTAAGATCTGGCTATTTTCTCAGGCATTTATGAACTGCCAAATGTGCTCTGTAATCATACGACTTGGCTGGTCTGTGTTTTCAGGTTGTTGTTTATTGTTCTGTCTGCTTTTGTTTTGTGAATGGATCAATTGTTTTAAATGTATTCATGCGTCTTGTCCTGAGATGAATTTGGTACAGGGTGGGTTATAATTATTTTTTAAAAATAAGAATAAATAACAAATAGCCACAGGATTGAGAATGTTGAGGAGAAGATTGCTTTCCGATGGCTGTCTTCACAGATGGATATAAGGGCTATGTGGTGGTTTACTGTATGTTTGGTGCTATTCACATCTCCTTTAAATCTGCATGGTTCACATGACTTTACCGGCAAACAGAAGCTATCGTGCAGTTTCCCCCCTGTATATCAGAACTAACCCAATCCACTGATAACATGAAAAGGGAAGGGGGAAAAGTCTTCACTCGCTTTCTCTAGTGCTTTGCAGATGCTTTGCTCTGATGCTTTTAGGTATATGTATCAATTATTCCACTCTCCACACCCACTCGTTCCTCCTCCCTTCGTGCATTTCATTTCCTGTAGGCTGGCAAGCTACTGCCAGCTACTCTCCTCCATTCTGCTGGCCTTTTTTATGTTGCTGCAAAAGTGCCTTTATTTTCTTTCCCCCCTAACTTGTGTGCAAAAGCATAACATTGCTCTAGCAAATATTTGTATTTCAGCTGTATCATACCAGTGAAAACACAAATAATTGCACTTCCAGGCTGTTTTTTTTTAAAAAAATGGAACCTAGTATAGCTGGTAGACCAAACTGAGCATGCTCGGTTGACAAGCAACCATAATAATTAGAGGGCGGGACCACAAGGAAACAGAGAGACTAATCCTCCCCAGAGGAATGCCTGCTTGTATGAATGGGAAAAAGTGATTGACAGATAACATTGAGCAGGAACTGTGGACGATGCAAATGAAAAGTGAAGGTAGAAGAAGTATATTTCCTAAGAAGAAATGCTCCTATGTAGATGAGCCCTAAGTCACAAATGGAGAACCTTTCTTCTGATAAGCGTCACATTACATCAGGAGTAATGTGTCTGGGTCCACATGCTAACCATCTCTCTCTGTCTCTCTGTCTCTCTGTCTCTCTGTCTCTCTCTCTCACTCACTCACTCACACACACACACGCACATGCACACCTCTCTTGCTGTCACCCCTTTCTCTGTCTCTCTTACTTTCTGCCACCCCCATTCTCTCTCTCTCTCACGTCTTTCTCTCTTTCCCCCTCCTTGTCACCTACCCAAAATTTGACTGAGAACCACAGGTTGCCACCTCCTGCTTGAAGTTCTGAAAAGCACATGACTCCACTGCATTTGCTCTAAAATGGCAATCCTAACTCCTGCTTATTTGGGAATTGAATTGAATAAGACTTCCTTCTGAGTAAACATGGTTAGGACTGATCTGTAACATAACTGTCTCTCTCCCCACCCCCTGATCATCATGGAAAGAGATTGTGCTCTGCTCACCTTTCGTAATGGTCCACACGTGGATTTCTATCTGGGGTGGCTGATCTGTCTCCAAGGCTATTTTCCGTATTGTTTCTCCCTCCTCTGTGAGAACAGCTTCATAGACTGGAAGTGTCTCTTCACCACAGAAATATTCTTTGCTGTCAGGATTCTGACTTCCAGTTTCTTCTGTAAGGAAACAGGTTTCATGCATTCATATATTATTCATTGATTGCGTTTTAATCTCACCTTTCCGCCAAGGGTTCCATGACACAGTGTATGCCCTCCCCCCCACCTCTGTTGTCCTCACAACAATCCTGTGAGGTAGGTTACACTGAGGGCCAAGCTTTACCTATGTAGTTGTAGCTTTTATAGCTTTGCTCCCAGACACAAATTGCCAAGGTGGGATCCCTAACCTGGACAGTGACCTAAGTGCAGAGAGTAAGGGGAATTTAACCTCCTCCCCCTGCAGTCCCAGTCCAGGTCAGCCCCATCCCACAGCTGCAAACTGTATCCCACTGAAATGAAAGAAAACTTTTTTTGGCAATGCAAATTGCAGGCATGGATTGGGCAAATCCCAACGCAACATTGGACAAAAAGCTAAGTCCTCTCCACCCCCCCTCCTGATATGGATTAGGGGGGTTTCACTGGCAGGTTTTTTAATTTAAAAAAACCCACCCTGCACTGAAGGAAGAACGACACAGCTGAGATCATGTTTAGCTTGACCCTAAGAGTGTGCGGCTCGCTTAAAATACTCAGTGAACAAATCCCTGAAAGGGGATTTGAACTCGAGACTCCCTGTCACAGCCCGACACTCTAACTAGGGGGTCTCAGAATCTGAATCTTTATAAGCTGAAATGAATATTGTTTGAATCTCTCTGTTCAGTTGCACCACGAGCAAAAGGAGAGATGGTTGTCAGCATCCATCAAGCACACGCTTAAGCCCATTGTACTTCCTGTTAGTTTCCTTGTATTTCTAAACAGTGATGGAAGGGTTATTTATGAATTAATAGCCCTATGCATGTATTATAAGGCATAATTGGGGATATAAGCCTGTACTTTTAGTATGGCTGGGCTCTGGCCACAAGATGCGATTTGTATCTGTAGCTACAGCTTTGGGATGCAGCCGGATCTGTTTTGGAGTCGCTTCTCTATCCTTCCAATATGACTCTTTATTCGGAACCAAATTAGGTTTATTAAAAATGAAGCTTTATTCTCTTCCCATTCACTATAATGGGAAACCTAAAAATGGCTACTACTTTTTTTCCTTTTACAGAAGTGGATGGAATTTGCAGGCAGAGCAGCCTCTCCAGAGTAGATTAAGCCTGCCAATTTGTAGGCAGATAACATTTGGGGGGGAGGTTCATGTAGGGCACCTTTAAAGTTTTTGTAAAAAAGAAAAGTCTATAACGTTTTCATTTTCTGCCAGAATGAATGCAATTTGTCAACATGGTCAATCTTTCTGAGGGGATGAAGCCTCCCAAATTTCAGACTGATAGGTGTAATGGTTGTCCTCTAGCATTATCATTGTGGGGTGAGTGCAATAGGAATCATAGGGGATGGGGTGGGGTGAGGGGAAAGAGCCTGGATTCCCAGGGAAATGTCACCCTCCAACAAGGACCCTGTTACCCCATAGGTCATTGGTGGGGACTGGCTTCTTCCCCCCGCCCCCCAGATTTTTTTTTTATGTAGCCTCTTCTCCCTGGGAGAGAAAGATCTCTCCATTGACTTGGATTAGTGGAGATGGGGTGGAAAAATAATATATGTTCCTAGGAAATATTGGAGCGAGAGAAATGTCACCCCCTAGCAAGGATCCTGTTATCCCAAGTGTCATTGGTGCAAGGTAGGCTTCTGCACCATCCATAGATTTTTGGGTATACTGCTTTGCAGAAAAAAAGTTCCCTGCCGCTAACTTAAATAATTTTATAACACCTGCCATGCAGGGGCTGTTTATCTGTTCACCATTCTGAAGTTGCTAAAAGACCAAGGGGCTGGGATTTGGGCTTGGGGCGCCCTTTTAAATCCAAAGCAACAATTGTCATCCATACCTGGGCAGACTTTACAGCACTTCCCTTCAACTTTCCTTGGATGCTTGCAGGGATATTGATTGGGGCAATTAATTTTTTTACATTCTTGCTTTGTGACATTGCAAGTACATAACACACACTCCACAATTCCATAGGACCGGAGGTTAGGATGCCAGGATTCTCCGTGGGAGTAGGTTTTTCCATTTGAAACGCAGACTGTGATGAACAGTGAAAAGATGAAAAAAGAGAAAAGGAAAGTTTAGATATTCGCAGCAGGGATACACTGGTGGCCACTCAGTTGCTCATGCATGGCCTCTGGTTGCAAATCCCTGACTGCACACAGGACATCCCCTGATTCTGTTTATTGGCCCCCATGGCTCAAATGTGCAACCAGTATCTACCAGGATCCAAGCATTTAGTATTGTGTGCTGACTCTGTGATACTCCCTCCCGGGTGAGATCAGGCAGGCCCCTTCCTGCTTGAACTTCAGGCACTTGACAAAAACCTTTCTGTTCCAGTGTTTGAGGAATTTGTTTTTGCTTATGGTTTTTGTTTGTTTCAAAGACCATATTATCTGACTGATGCATTGATTATTCTGAAAACCGCTTGGTGACCCTCTGAGGTGAAAAGTGGCCTATAAATATTAGAAATAAATAAAATAGAAGTCTTCAATAATGATGCTTATGATGTTGCTGCGGAATGTACTTGTTCAGAATACTACATTCCATTCTCTTACCACCTGGTGTCCCCCCACCCCAAGTTGGGATTTCAGATAGTCCTGACGAAAATGGAGCAAAAATTGCTGCCATTTGTGGTTTGTCTGTGGTCAGGAATGAAAACCAGTCAAACTGATACAATTATTATTCATTAACATTATTGCTGTGTTTTGTTTAGGTCCATAAGCGATGCATAATTAATGACTTTTTGATATTTTTTTATGTTTCCTTTATATTGAAATGAATGAAAATTATGTAAATTATTGAGTACATTAAATAATGTATGTTAAAGAGCTGACAGTGAGATGGGTAACAGTATTTGTCAGAAACCGAACTGCAGAGCAATGGAAACAGTGCTGATTGTGATTAATACAGCTCAGAATGGAAGTTACTGCCTCCAAGTAAGTCAGCATTCTCTGGCTGCTAAGGGCACTCAGTATTAGGGATGGGGGAGAAATTCAATTCAGTTTGCATTTAAATTTGTGCATTTTTATGCACACTTTGGCCCAGTATACACATTTTTGTACACATTACGTAACTGAAGCATAAGGCTGTGCGCACACCATACATTTAAAGCACATTGCTTCCTCCTAAGAATGCCGGGAACTGTAGTTTACAGCTCACAAATTCCCAGCACCACTAAAAAACTACATTTCCCAGGATTCTTTGTGTGTGTGAAGGAACATATTTTAAATGTATGGTGTGTACGCAGCTCAAGACCCACTGGATACTCCCAAGTAAGGCTGCAATCCTAACTATGTGTATTCAAAAGTAAGTCCTAGTGAATTCAGTGGGGCTTACTCCCAGGAAACCAGGGTTGGAATTGCAGGCCAGGAGGATATAGGATTGCAGCCTAATGTGTGTGTGTGTGTGTACATGAGTGTAAAATTAAAAAAATGACTTCTGCACAGGGACTCTCACAATAATTGAAACAGCCATGCACATCTAGCTGTGAAAAGCCTGCAAACCCAATCTGAGTAATAAACTGGGCTGGCTGTCATCCAAATGTGCCTTTCGGACGTTTCTAAACATCTGCAATGAACTTCATGGCTGTTGATTTGGAATGTCAGGAATCTGGAGTTGTGTCATTTGGCACCAAATGTGACAAGAAGACCGTGAAGAAGACTCACAGCAAGTCCCAATCGACTGCCTGGTGCAAGTGTCCCCTTACCTATCATTACAACTGCCTCCAGACTCTGCCAGCTAGAAAGGACCAATGTAAAAAAAAACTGCCCCCAAAGGCTACAATTCCCAGAGGTCCCTGGAAGAGGGACTGATTAGTCAACCACTCTTGGAACTGTAGCTCTGTGAGAGGAATAGGGGCATCTCCTAACAACTCTCAGCACCCTTAATAAACTACAGGTCCCAGGATTCTTTTAGGGGGAAACCATGATACTGTTATAAAATGCTTTAAATATACGGTGCAGATGAGGTCCGGTCTCTGTGCCTTTCTCACAGAGGAAAAACAGACAAAACATGGATGAAGAGGGAGAAAGCACAACAAAATGTGTGACTCAGAAAAGGTTGCATGGTGGTGGTAGGGGGAAGTCAGGGGGGAGAGCAAGCGACCAAGCAGGTGGGACAGCAAGCGAGCAGCGGTTGTGGTGGCCAGGGCGAGCCATGGAGCTTGCTCCTGGGACATCTTGGCATCACAACAGTAAGTCCTCCCTTTCCTCCAAGCCATGTGATTGGGGGGTGCCCTTTTGAGGGGCCCATGCAGCCCCCTCCCCACCACCACCAGTAGAGAAGCTTCCCTGGCTCATCTCAGCAGCTGAGGAGGGAGGAGGTGGCAGGGATCTGCTCAAGCAAGCCACAGAGGAATGACAGGATGGTCTAAAGGGGGGGAAAGGGGGGCTCAGCCAGGTCTAAAGGGGGGAAAGTGAAGGGGCTCAGCCAGGTCTAAAGAGGGGAAGGGAGGGGGCTCAGCCAGGTTTAAAGAGGGAAAGGCAGGGGGCTTAGCCAGGTCTAAAGGGCTCAGCCAGGTCTACAGAGACTGGACTACTGTAATGCGCTCTACGTAGGGCTGCCCTTGAAGACCGTTCGGAAACTTCAGCTAGTGCAAAATGCGGCAGCCAGGTGGTTAACGAGGACCCGCTGGTCTGCGCATATAGCACCTGTCCTGGCCCGCCTGCACTGGCTGCCTATTTGTTTCCGAGCCAGATTCAAGGTGCTGGTTTTGACCTATAAAGCCTTACACGGTGTGGGACCACAATACCTTGTGGAACGCCTCTCCCGCTATGAACCTACCCGTTCACTTCGTTCAATATCCAAGGCCCTCCTCCGGGTACCAACTCATCAGGTTGCCCGGAGGATTGTTATTAGATCTAGGGCCTTTTCTGTGGTGGCCCCCGAACTGTGGAACAGCCTACCTGTGGAGATACGCCTGGCGCCTTCGGTACTTTCTTTTAGGCGCCAGGTTAAGACCTGGCTATACTCCCAGGCATTTTAATGTTCAATGTGTTTCATTTAATTTTTTTTCCGTTTAACTTGTTGCTGATTTTATTGTAATTTTATTGTAATATTGTATTTTAATCTTGTTTTGTTCACCGCCCAGAGAGCTATTTGCTATGGGCGGTTTAAAAATGAAATAAATAAATAAATAAAATAAAATAAATACAGAGGGGAAAGTGAAGGGGCTCAGCCAGGTCTAAAGGGGGAAAGGGAGGTGCTCAGCCAGGCCCAAAGGGGGGAAAAGGGAGGTGGCTTAGCCAGATCTAAGGGGGTGAAAGGGAGGAGCTCAGCCAGGTCTAAAGGGAGGGAGGGGGCTCAGCCAGGTCTAAAGGGGAGAAGGGAGGGGGCTCAGCTAGGTCTAAAGGGGGGAAGGGAGGGGAGCTTAGCCATGTCTAACTCACACTAATGCATTAAGACCAGCAGCGGGGAACCATTTTTTATTCCCACTCTGGGCTAACTTTGATAGGTGGGTGGGCAACTGGGGGGTATTGTGAGGGGGTTTGGCAAGGGGAATGGAGTGCCTGGGGTTGGTGGGCTGAGCAACCCTAGTGAAATCATTAAAAAAATACAGGTTCTGACACTAGGGACTGAAGAAGACAACATTTTCCATTTCACTCTGTATTCATTGCATGCAGCACTGTTTCTGTCCTGCAGTTCATCTTCCACCAAAAACCACGTTACTTGTCTCGCTGTCCACTGTGGTGAAATAATGCAATGTATGTAATTTACATACAACTACATAAATTACTTTATTCCACCCCATTCATTTCAGTGCAATCGAAACATAGTCAATTATGTATCGTTTGCAGACTGAAAGCAACAACAGCGAATACCAGTAATGGACTGATTCCTGATCCAGACATGGGATGATAAGCGAACATCGCCAATTTCTACTCTTGTTCTGTTTTTGCTGGAATTCTCTGACATTCCTAGGTACCACTGAGCTTTCTACTGTTCCTTGACACGTTCCTACATTAGGGGGCGTGGCTTCCAATCTCACTTTGGACCCCTCGTCCCTCTTTTTTGTCATGAAACTCTCTAGTCAAATCTGACAATCTAACCACTTCTCCTGTTGCTTTTAGCATTCCCCCCTCTCCAAATAACCTAGCACGGTTGGCTGCATTCTTAATTTTTTAAGATTTGGGATAACTCGCAAAGATCATGTCTGGAATTGAGGAGGGAGGAAGATCTTGCTGTTGGCATGCTCTTCTCCACCTAGAAACCCTGGGTGCCTGGAGAAAGTTTGCATGTACAATGGACCATAAGAACTTCGAATCCTATGGCATTCATGCCCATGACCTTTTGGAGTTGCCTCTCTGGTTAGTTACTAGCACTCACACTAATTGCACAGAACAAAAGGAAAAGACCTTGTCAGCATTCTTGTTTCCATTATGAAATATATATATATATATATTAGATTGTCTGAGAAGCAGCACACAAGCTCCTGTTGATGTGGCGCCATGAGTGGGAAATGTGCTATTCATTTGGAGGCTTTTAATGTACCGAAGCAAATCAGTTAGAAATTGCTTTGATGATATCTTCGTGTGTGAACTGGGGGTCGGAAACATTGCAGCGGGCGGGGATTTCTTGCTTTGAGATCCAACATGAAACATCGGCCTGAACTGAATGTTATTCCATGATTGTTCAGGTGGATAATAAAGCCTCTATAGCCAACATTCCTTCAGTTAGTTAATACCTTGAAAGATGAGCTGGCCATAAATCAAAGGCTTTTAACATGTTGTGGGCCACTTTTGAGAGCCCATGGACTGTTGCTTTTGTGCAGAATGGCTTTTTCTACTTCAAAATATTTTTAGTACCTTTTTGGGGTTTGACTCTGCAAACCTTCAGGGGTGGTTCACACAATAACCAGTGGGAAATCCTATGCATATGTTGAGGCAATGGGCCTGGAGGGCCTTGCTCTCTCTCTCTCTCTCTCTCTCCCTCTGTGTGTGTGTGTGTGTGTGAGATATATATATATATATATATATTAAAACTTTGGCACAGTCCCTTAGACTTACTGCAGGGGTAGCCAACATGGTGCCCTCCAGATGTTTTATTGGACTGCAACTCCCATCTGCCCCAGCCAGCATGGCCAATGGTCAGGGCAGATGGAAGGTGTAATGCCACATTGGCTACCCCACCCTAATGTAACTAGGGGTGCTTGAGGAATTCCATCTTTGTGAATTCTGATCTGCACCTCCCGAAATAATGTGCAGATTGGAATGTAGGTATTCTTTGAACTGCATTCTGTGATGCAGTACCAAAGTGCATGTAAAATGCATGTTTTGGCATAAAGTATGCTTAGAAGTTCATATTTTGTGTGAAGGTTTTTCAAAAACACATTTAAATAAACATTTTCATGCAGTTTTAAAAAAAATATATAGCAGATTCAGGAAGAAATTGAATGCAACTGACTTGTGAAGGAATGCATGCGAAAGTGATGCAGACCAGAAATAGAATGTTCCTTCCTCCCTAGTTGTAACTAACCTTAAGTACATGTAACTGGGGGGGAAATTGGATTGCTACTGGGGCTGGGCATGCTCCCCCAATCTGGAGGCCCAATCCCTATGAGGAATGCACTGGGAAATCAGAACTTTGCAGCCAGCAGGGTTGAACCCTCCACTCACCAGTTGGTGAGGATTGAATTCTGCACACTTTGGCTGCATGCACCTTTCTGTTGGGAACAGGCGTGTGCAGCCAAAGTGCAGCCTGGGGCTATTTAAGCTCTCTTACAAACAGCCCCAAGCCACTGACTGCCTCACCTTCCTTGTTTCCCTGCTGCCCCTGCCTCTTGGCAGTGCTAGATTATTCTGGGTGGGCCAACCTGACCCAGGGTGATCCGGGACTGGCTCTCAACCTGATTCGGCCAAAGACCAGATTGCTTCAATTCAGTCTGGGATTTGACCAAATTCAGTGCCCAGCACTAATTTATACCCCTGTCTCCCCTTGCTTTGATCTTGATCCCCAACCTTTCCTTTTGTTATTTTTCCATGTTGAATTTTAGATTGTTAAGCAAGAGGCAGGGACTCTTCTTGTTCTTTGGAAAGTGCCATACAGTAATACTTCAGTTAACAAAGTAGATGTACTTCTGAACATTACTTCTTTAACAGAAACTTTGGTACCAGAGATAGGAATAACATGGAAAGGGATAGGTTCCTACACCTGCTCATAGATGGTGGGGGCAGCTTCAACAGGGGCTTTAAAGGGTTCCTACCTGGCACCAACCCATTCCTCCTCCTTCCCTCCTCCTCCTCCTCCTCTGAATCATATTGGATCCTTCCTTCCCCAGCCCTGGGATAAAGCAAGTGATCTCTTTAATGCAGAGCAAACATGCAAGCTTGTCAGTTTTGCCCTAGCAAAACAAAGGCACAGGCTTATCAGTTTATTGATAGCAAAGCAAAGAAACAAGCTAGTCAGTTTCACCTTAAAGCAAAGGCACAGGCTTGAAAGTTTATCCATAGCAAAGCAAAGACAGGCTAATCAGTTTCACCTTAAAGCAAAGGTATAGGCTTGTCAGTTTATTGATAGCAAAGCAAAGACACAGGGTGGTTAGTTTTACTTTAAAGCAAAGGCACAGGCTTGAGGTAGGAAAGCAAAGCTAGTCAGTTTCACCTTTAAAAAAGTTTTCCTTAAAAGGAGCTTCATTCCTGGAGGATTCGGTAACTGAGGTATTACTGTATACAGTGATGCCACTATACAGCAATAATAATGTATGTATGGTGTAACAACATGAGACAGGAAGCACATGGGCTTAGATTTGTATTATATCCACTTCCTCCAATTCTTCCCTCTTGAAAAAGGGTGAACTACTGCAGAAATCAAGCACTTGAATCTACAGAAGTGGGCTTGTTCTGCACCAGACGCACAGGACCCTTCAAGTGGTGATGGTGCAAACTGGTCCTCAAGTCATTTCACGTGTATTCCTCAGGGTAGGCTCTGAAGTCTACCACTTTGCTGAGTTTCATGATGAAAGAAAGGCAGAATATAAATGTTATACATATATACATATACATATACACTAGGGATGGAAAGATCTGTCAATTTTGGTTCTCTCAGTTCTGATTTTTCCAATCTTAAATTCAGTCCTTCACATTTCTGCAGCAATTTGCATTTTTTTTAAAAAGCCCTCATGAAAATTCTCAAGCATTTCAGTGTGAATTTCTCCAAATAAGCACATTTTTGTACGCAGTTTTGACTAATGTACACATTTTTCCAAGCCATTTCTCATCATATAATGCATTTTGTATGTTATTTTCACTCATATATTCATTTTTATGCGCACTTTCTCTTAATCAGAGTTTGGAAAAGTTACTTTTTTGAACCACCATCAGCCCAATCCAGTGGCCATGCTGGCTGGGGCTGATGGAAGTTGTAGTTCAAAAAAGTAACTTTCCCAAGCTCTGCTCTTAAGATATGCATTTTTAAAAACATTGGTTGGTTGACAAACTGCACTGCAAAATTCAAGTAAGTGCAATATTCAAAGGATGTGGAAGTGGTGTTAGATTCCATCCCCCAAATTCTCTAAGAAGAAGAAGAGGATGGTAATTAAAAAGACATATCCCTACCTCGCCCGTGCTTCTGTTTGCTGTTGAGGACAATCTGTACAATAGTCCCAGAGGCCTGCTGCATGTCCGGTAGGGCTCCTCTGTTACTTCTGCTGCCAGTGAATCGTGGCATGTTGGCTGCCTGCCGGGAATTGCTGGGTGATGGGTCATAATGGGAGCGATGAGGAGAGTGCCTCTGTAGGAAACAGGGAGGGAGAGAGATTGAGAGCCGGAATGGGAGGATTAGACAAAATCATGGGTGGTAAGGCTATCAATGGCTACTAGGCCGTGATGGCTACATCCAGTGTTGGAGGCACCATGGTTCTGAATACCAGTTGCTGGAAACTGCAGCAGGTCCTGCTTTGTGGGATCTGCTTGGCCACGGTGAGAGCAGGATGCTGGGCTAGATGGGCCCTTGGCTTGAACCAGCAGCTAGGCTCTTATTATGTTCTCATGTTCTGCCTTCTTCTTCTTGCTGTGGGCTGACACATCTAAATCTCAGCGTGTACTGACTCTGCCCGTAGTTGCCACGGAATGAGATGCTTATGAGGATAGATCCTTCATGGATACTTTCCCCTCAAGATCTGTGTCTCACAGGGTTGGCTCCAGGATTACAGGGGCTCTGCATAAAGTGCCATGTGGTGACCCCCCCAACTAATGAGAGACCAGTGGGGGACACCCCTCCCCAAATGGTAGCTCCCATGTTTTTCAGATGATGGTAATTTCTTTCTCAGTGATGCCCTAGAAATTGACCCAACTTCCTTTGTTGAGAGAGAGAGAGAGAGATGGTAAGAACATTTAAAAAAAGAAAAGTCCAGAGCAGGAATCATTCATTGGCTGTGCTGGGGTGCAGGGGATCGGACACCAGCAGTCACCCAGGATGCTAATGCCATCCTTGTCGTCACATCTGGGATCAGGGAAGAAACTTTCGCTCTCACACATGTCAGATTAGGTAGTGACTTGCATCTCCTTTCCGTTTCTTGCACAGTTAAATGCACTTCAGCCCATTGATGGCAATGGACTTACGTTTGCCCAAGTCTGTTTTGGATTACAGCCATTATTGTGAGCAGCGGAAACACACACACACACACACATACACAGGGATTTGTTTGCTTTTGTTAGGTTTTGCTCCTAGCATTTCAAAAAGCCGAGCCTTCACTCCAAATTACTCTGTTGTAACAATCAGTTATGCTGGACTGAAACTCTGATGGTTTGGTTTCATAACGCAGACACCAAAATCATTGGAGACAGGTTTAGTTCCTCAGACCGAACTGTATAGCCATCCCTCCTCCCAGCAAGACCTTCATTCCAAATGCATTTTTGCCCTGTGACTGTGACAAGGCAGGCATTTTCTAATCATCACTGGACAGAGGAGGGCTGTTGGGTAGTCCTGTTACTACCATCTCAGCAAGAATGCCAGGACAGGAAGGGGAAGGACTGTAGCTTGGTGGTAGAGCATCTGCTTTGCATGCAGAATGTCCCAGGTTTAATCCCCAGTGGCATCTCCAGGTAGGGCTAGGAACGTCCCCAGCCTGAAACCCTGGAGAGGCACTGCCAGCCGAGGTAGACAGTACTGAGCTAGATGGACAAATGGTCTGGCTTGGTATAAAGTGGCTTCCTATATTACTAAGTCATAGAGTCAGAAGGGACTTCAAAAGTCACCTAGTCTATCCCCCACTCTGCCAATTCAGGGGATCTGCTGCTACTGCATCCCTTCTTGTAAAAGTTAGTGCAGGCACAGGGATCTGCCCTATATCTTCCACTGTGAAGACATAGGCAAAGAATTCATTCAGCTTCTCTGTAATCTCCTTATCCTGTTTTAGCACACCTTTGACTCCCTTGTCATCCAAGGGTCCAACCACCTCCCTAGATAATTTCCTGCTACTAATGTATTTAAAGATTTTTGTTGTTGTTGCCAAGGTTGGTGTTCCTTTTTGTTCTCCTCATTTGGACAAGACTTCTTTTTTTTTCTTTGAAGGAAGCCTCTAATAGCATCTTTGACTCTGTTTGTTAACCACGCTGGCATCCTCTTGGCCCTGGTGGTCCCTTTCCTGATCTGCAGTATACACTCCAGTTGAGCTTCTAATATTGTGTTTTTAAATCTCAAACATTTTGGAGTGAGCTAATCCTCTTGACTTTGGCTTGCAACTTTTTTTTTAACCAATCCCCTCATTTTGGAGAAATTTCCTTTTTTGAAGTCAATTTTTGGATTTTCTTGGTAATTAGCCATTCACATGTATATTTAATTTAATTCACTAGCACTATACTTACTGTTCCCAATTGGTTCAACAACACTTAGATCTTAGCCCTGGGTACCACTTAAGATTAAGTCCAGGATTGCTGCTCTTCTGGTCGATTCTATGAACACAGTCTTTTAGGGTCTCTAGAAGTTGTACTTCTTTGTCATGACTGGAACACATATGTAGCCAGTCTATGGCCACATCCACATCATACATTTATTCCACTGTTATTCCACTTTAAGCAGTCAGCTTCCCCCAAAGAATCCTGAGAAGTGTAGTCTGTGAAGGGTGCTGAGAGTTGTTAGACTCCTGTTCTCCTCACAGACCTACAATTCTCCAAATAGCTAAATAGTCAATCCTTCTTCCCAGGGAACTCTGGGAATTGCAAGTCTATGAGGAGAATAGGGGTCTCCTAGCAACGCTCGGAACCTTCCACAAACTATACTTCCCAGGATTCTTTGGGGGAAGCCATGGCTGTTTAAAGTGTAATAAGTGTATGGTGTGAATGTGGTCTATGTGAGGATTGTTGAAGTCACCCATTACTACAACATTCCCTCTTGAGGATGCTTCCTTGATTTCATTCTTCATCTCAAGATCTCCCTGAGCATTGTGAGCAGGGGCATGATAGCACATCCTCAGTACTAAATTACTCTTGGGATCCAGTATCACCACCCACAATGATTCCGTCCCTTCTGGACTTCTCACTTGATGGACTCAATGCTCCCTTTGATCTACAGAGCAACACCACTTCCAGGGTGTCCCTCCCTCTCCTTCCAGTAGAGTCCTACTGATAAGTGGCCACCCAGTCTCTGCTTAAAAACCTCTGACAAAGGAGGGTCCACCACCTTCTGAGGCAATCTGCGCTCCACCCAAAGAGACTCCCCAAATGTTTGCTGATTCAGTGGCCACAGAAATGGATATAGACGCTGTTTTGATTGGCAATTCTGTGTACTCCAGCCACAGAAAATAAGCAGTCGTCTACATTTCCTTCACCACTAATTTTTTTCTTAAACAAAGGATGTTTAAGATCCTTCTCTCCTCCCCAGACACATGAGATATACTCATGCCCTTGATTGCATGTCAACCGTTCATGGGCTAAAAGGCTTTCATGAAATGAAGGCAGGGAGGGAAGGAGAGACCAAGGAAAGCTATCAACGAGGAAAGCCAGGGCAGGCCTCTTCCAGTTCCAAGCCAGAGAAATGAACAGCTGTAGTTTCCTATATATTTAGTTGACTCTTCAACCATCAGAGGATATCTCAGTGACAAAGATAGGTCTTGCTCCTCTGAAAACATCTGCCAGAAATTCTCATGTTGAAACAGGACGAGTGGAGCAAAAAAGCACACAATAGACATTTCTCTCTCTTTTTTTCAGCTCAGTGGGAATGTTCCTTTTTTTTCCCAATGAGATCATGGGCTTCACTTACAGCTTCTCTGTTGGCTGGCTGCCGAAAAGTGTCACCATCCAAACTGTCCCACGAAGACTCCTTATCTCCTATATGGAAGAGACATCAGTGTCAAGAATTACTTTGGGGGCATTTGTGACTAGGGATGGGAGAATATATATCAATTTCAGTCCCACTCTTAGTTTTTCATTTTTCCAATCTTGAGTTCAGTACTCCACATTTCTCTACCTGTGTGCATTTTTTTTTTAAAAAAAAGTCTTCATGAAAATTAATTAGCACTTTAGTTTGTCCCCATGGACCATTTGAAAATTGTGGAGGGTCATGGCAGGCCATTTAATGATTTTCCTGTCTGTTGAAACGATTGTAATATGTTAGATGCCATATGATTTTTAACTGTATTTTTATAGTCTTTTATTAAATATTATTGTAATTTATATTGTATTCTGTGGGGCTCAAGTTGTAATGCAATCAAACACAATCTAAGAAAGAAAAGAAGCCATAAAAATAGAATTAAGGAACAATGTGAACGTTTAATGTGCTGCGCCTGCCATTCTTCACAAACACAACGTGGAACATCTGAATGAAGCTCACGGACCCCTGAAGGCTCAGGGCCACCGTTTGGGAACCCCTGCAGTTAAAATGGCAGTTATATCACAAATATATATATATATGCATCCTAGAACTAAGTTCCTGGACATATTAATAAATCGCTCAGGTCCCGGTAATGATGAGCAGCTTATTACTTTTCTCTTAGCAGATAATGACTATCGGATTTCATACTATGTGGCACATTATGCCATCGCAACACAAAAACTGAGGGCTAAATATTTAAATACACAGCCATTCTAGAATTTTAAGCATTTTAATTATGGCCTGTCTATGACCTTTTGATAGGCTTTTATTCTAAAATTTTATTGTTATATCTCTGTAACAAATACAAATTTTATATCTGTGAACCATAATAGATGTTCTTCTTTTTCTTAATATTTTAATTCTCGATTTTGTATATATGTATGCTGCGATGGCCTAAGGCCGGCAATAAATGATGATGATGATGAGCAAATCAGAATATAATCTCTGTTCCACAACTCGCTCTTCTTAATACATGGGAGGGAGGGAATGAAGACTTAACATACAAGTATTTGATTTCTTTCATGCTTTTGGCCGCAAGGATGGAGATAGCCAGAGGATGGGAATTTGTGGATAGTCTAAGACACGAGGCATGGACAAAACGGCTATGGAGCATCTCCATGTCAGAAAAACTGCCTTTCGTATTACAGCGAGGGAAAGGAAAGGTTAAGCCACTGGATTCTTTTGCAGCTGGGTGTCCATTTATGGGCTTTGTCACATTACACAGACAATCCTTGGAAATGTCAGCATCTTTTCTTCATCTATGGGATAAACTTTAATTCTTTGTCTGCAGGTGGAGATGTCAGTTTTACTCTTTCAACTTTGAATATTTGGATGTAAGAGACTGCATAGATTTCACATAAATTAATTGATAGTGAACCCTGGGAGGGGGGTTGATGAGGGTGGACAGCTATTTATCTTATTTAACTTATCTGTACTTGTAGGGGTTTGATATTCAGCTATGGGAGGTATTCTTTTTGATTTGCTTATTTTTATGACAATTCCAAAATAAAACCATATTATAAAAAAGGACAGCTGAATATATATAAAAATACAGAGCCTAAATGTACCTGTCCCCTTCCAAAGTCTTTGACAGATAAAAATGCCATCAAATTCCACCTGAACATGGCCAAGAAAGAGAACATCCTAACCTCCACCAGCAGGGAGTTTCAGAGATGTGGTATACACTAATCGATCTCTCTCTGCATACGGCAACTAGGGAAAATGGGACTTTTGCCACATTCAAGCCATCCATTTATTCCTCTATTATTCCACTTTAAACAGTCATGGTTTCTCCCAAAGAATCCTGGGAAGTGTAGTTGGTGAAGGGTGCTGAGAGTTGCTAGGAGACTCCTATTCTCCTCACAGAGCTATAATTTCCAGTCAGCCCCTCTTCCCAGAGAACAATGAGAACTGTAGCTCTATGAGAGGAATAAAGGTCTCCTAACAACTCTCAGCAGCCTTCACACACTGCACTTCCCAGGATTCTTTGGGGAAGCCCTGATGGTGGAATAATAGTGGAATAAAAGGATGGTGTGATTGTGGCAGTAGTTGCAAGTGCCAGCCATTTGTGAAATCTACATTTTAACTAAATGAGAAATGGGAATGTTTTAAATCCTGAAACTGCTTCACCCTTACTTATGTCTCTAATAAGTGACACTTGCCATATTGTCAGGGTCTTGGACTCCAGGGACACAATTCAGAATATTGTTATCGTTCACTTTTTTGCCCTTCTCTGAATGTTTTGCCACTGTTCTGTGCTCAAAAAATGTACCAAAATCCATAGAAAAATAGGTACAGAAATATGAATTTTCATGAGATTAAAAACATCACAGACTGATGCAGAAATGAGACAAAACAGACTTATGAATGAACGTATTCATCCACCCTGCCTGGATTGGACTAGCTCTTTCCCCTTCATGTCCCAGACCACATTCACACCATATATTTATTCCACTATTGTTTCAAATTAAATCATTATGGCTTCCCCCAAAGAATCCTGGGAAGGGTAGTTTGTAAAGGGCTCGGATAGTTGTTAGGAGACCCCTACTCCCCTCACACAGCTTTGATTTCCAGAGTTCTCTGGGAAGAACTGATAAACCACTGTGGGAATTGTACCTCTGTGAGGGGAGTTAGGGGTCTCCTCTCAGCATCATTCACAAACTACCCTTCCCAGGATTCTTTGAGGGAAGTCATGACTGTTTAAAGTGGAGTAACAGTGGAATAAATGTATGGTGTAAATGTGCCCCAAGTCATGACTACTGTCTGAGGCTCAGGTATGACAAAAACTAATAACTACTACAACAACGACAACAATAATTTTCAGCAGCCCAATCCATAAAGCAATGAAGCCATTAACTCTCATTTCTCTCACTTGAAGATGCTAGGATTAAACTGGTTTAAACCCAAGCACTAAACAAAAATGTTTGCACATTTGTAGAAAATTCTGTCTTGACTTCCAAGGACTACAAATCAGATTTTAGAACTGTGCTGACATCTTCATGCAAACAAACTGCTCTACAGTAGGCCCCCATTTTACAGTGCTTTGCTTTACAGCGTCCTGCTAATACAGCGGTTGTCAGTTGCAGAAAGGCCCCGCTCCTACGGTGCTTGTTCCACTTTTACGGTGGTTTTTGCTCATCGCACGCCATTTTCACGCGACGTGCACCATTATCTTCAATGCATTCCGCTTTACAGCGGGGGTCCAGAACGTAACCGGCTGTATGAGTGGGGCCCTACTGTATTTGAGCCTGCACGGAGAAGATCAATCTGCATATGGTACTAATATTTTTCTAAACTACAAGTTTGAGTACTTGAAACTGAATACACTGCAGAAACAATTTTCAAACCACTTTTGAACTCGGTCTTCGGAATGAATTCAGAATTTATCTGACCTTAGGTGATATTGGATAGCTGCCTAGAATTGCACCTTGCCCTTCCAGTGTCACTTAGGGCATGGTTTTCTGCTACTAGCTGGGCATAAAGGAGGGCTGGAGGAGGTAAGAAAGGGCCAGTTTCATGACCAGCATTCTCGAGTAATGCATCTATGGCTGGACTGTACTATTTCAGTTGAAGCAGGGTGTTAAAATTAGAACACTTTCCCAAATTGAAAACAAAATATCTTCTCTCCACATTCAAAACTAGCATGCCAGGGGAAAGGACGGGTTAGGGCCCTTCCCCTAATTTTGCATGCAGAAGAAAGGATTATTTAAAAATAAAGAAACAAGAAACAAAAAACAGAGTGATGTGCAAACATTTGATTCTGCACCTTCAGGCTATAGTGGCAAAATCGAGCAACTGCACTAAATGCTCTTGTATCTTGCAGGTATCCAATCAGAAGGGGAAGCAGTGGAGGCTGTACCACTAGGGCGAATGGGGCACTGCCCCAACCTCAGCCTTCCCTCAATTGTCTTCCACCTGCCTGCGCCTCCCTTCTTACAACCAATCCTGGGGGTAGAACTGCCTGTGGCAGTTTCCTCCTCCTTAGTCTCAGTCCTGCACTTGTAGAACTCAGCAGAGGGGAGGAGAATGGTGAGTCAAAAGTAGAACTCCTTGGCTCAGCCTGTCACTGGCTCCAGCTCCATCTATTGCTGGTCCCCTGACATCTGCCCTACCAGTCCTGAGGGTATCATCCACCACGGGAGCCGGGGCAGGGGGAGCTGAGGAAAGCAGCAGGCCTGGGGGAAATCACAGACTGACGGATTTGGGCACATGAACGAAAAAGTGGAGAATGTCACGGGAGATCAGAAGGTTCAAATCTAAGAATTTGGTGGGGAGAGAGCAAGGAAGGAAGGCCCTGACTAGCCACAGAGCCAGGCTGGTGAGATTATTCTGTCAGGTCCTTCAGGCTTGGATGCAGGCTAGGTGGGTGGAGAGCCATCTTAATATTTTGCCCAAATGCTTAAAACCAGCCCTGATATGATTGCACTATGTAATGGAATATTGCAAAATGAATGTCCTACTTTTCTCTAACATGTTCCTTCCATCTTAAAAATGTAAATGTATTGCCTTCAAGTCGATTCTGACTTATGGCGACCCTATGAATAGGGTTTTCATGAGGCTGAAAGGCAGTGACTGGCCCAAGGTCACCCAGTGAGCTTCATGGCTATGTGGGGATTCAAACCCTGGTCTCCCAGGTCGCAGTCCAACACCTTAACCACTACACCCCATCTTAGGTGACTTGAATGCTTTACCTGGCGTGGGGCATAGATGATGTGCACAGAGTTGGATTTTGTAATTCCGAGGAAAGGCCATAGCTCAGTGGTAGAGCACCTGCTTTGCAGGCATGAGGTCTTAGGTTCAGTCCCCAGTTGAGTTGTTGTTGTTGTTGTTATTATTGTTGTTGTTATTATCTGTTAGCTGCCTCTTACCCAACTGTCTCTAGGTGACTTACAAATGGAATAAATACGCAGCTGTCTCTAGGATTTTGAATGTCTCCTCCCTGAAACCCTGGAGAGTTGTTGCCACTCAGGGTAGGTTGGGGTAGCCAACGTGGTGCTCTCCAGAGGTTGTTAGACTATAGCTCCCATCCTCCCCAGCCAGCCTATCCAATGATCAAGGATGATGAGACTTGGAGTCCAGAAACATCTGGAGGGCAACATGTTTGCTATCCCCTCATGTAAACAGTATTGAGCTAAATTGACTGACTGAACTTCTCCTACATCCTTAGTTGCAGCCCAATAGGAGAGCAACTCTTTTGCATGCAGAAGGTCCCAGCCTCAGTCCCCAGCATCTCCAGGTAGGGCTGGAAAACCCTGGAAGTTGCTGCCAGTTAGTGCCTACAATCCTGAGCTCATGGACCAATGGTCTGACTCTCTGTTAGGGATGGATGAGAAATTTGATTCAGTTCACATCTAAAGCCAAATTTATCAAATCTGCATTTTCTAAAACAACAGGAGAACTGAAACAAAGCCATTCTTTGAAATTGACACATTTAAATTTTGCGATGCAGTTCACCAACCAAACAATGTTTACAATGTTGGGAGAAAATGTAAATAAAAATGAATATATGGACTGGATGAGGGCTAATAAACTGAGGCTCAATCCAGACAAGACTGAGTTGCTGCTAGTGGGTGGTTCTTCTGACCAGATGGTGGATGTCCGACCTGTCCTGGATGGGGTTGAACTCCCCCTGAAAGAGCAGGATCATAGCTTGGGGGTTCTCCTAGAACCATCTCTGTCACTTGAGGCTCAGGTAGCCTCGGTGGCACGGAGTGCCTTCTACCAACTTTGGTTGGTGGCCCAGCTACATCCCTATCTGGACAGGGATAACCTGGCTTCAGTTGTCCATGCTCTGGTAACCTCCAAATTAGATTACTGCAATGCACTCTACGTGGGGCCACCTTTGAAGACGGTTCAGAAACTGCAGCTTGTGCAAAATGCAGATTGGTAACAGGGACCAGACGGTCTGAACATATAAAACCATTTCTGGCCCGCTTGCATTGGCTGCCTGTATGTTTCTGAGCTCAATTCAAGGTGCTGGTTTTGACTTATAAAGCCTTACACGGCTTGGGACCACAATACCTGATGGAACGCCTCTCCTGATACGAACCTACCCGTACACTACATTCAAGATCAAAGGCCCTCCTCCGGGTGCCTACTCCAAGGGAGTGTGGCAACAAGGGAGACGGCCTTCTCAGTGGTGGCACCCAAATTATGGAATGATGTTTCTGACGAGGTGAGCCTGGCACCAACACTGTTATCTTTTTGGCGCCAGGTCAGGACTTTCCTCTTCTCCCAGGCATTTTAGCATATGTTTTAAATTGTTTTTATATTGTTTTAAATTTTAAAATTGTGTTTTAAATTGTTTTAAAAATATATGTTTTAAATTGTATATTTGTTTTAATGTTTTTGATTGCTGTAAACCGCTCAGGGAGCTTCGGCTATGGGGGAGTATACAAGTGCAATAAATAAATAAATAAATATATGAGTGAAAAAGACATACAAAAATGCATTATATTAGGATAGATTGCTTGCAAAAATGTGGACATTAGTCAAAGCTGCATACAAAAAATTCTTAGGACAATTTCTCATGAATTCCATGAGGATTTTTTTTTTAATTGCAAATTGCTGTAGAAATGCGGAGAACTTAATTTAAGATTAGAAACTCAAGAGACCTGAAACTGAGATAATCCCATTCCTAACTATGTTCCTGAGTTTCCTTCTACCTTACAGGAAGTTGCCTGCAAGGGTGCTCCTGCTCTAGAATTTCACTGCTGAATTCAGTGTCTGAGCCTGAAAGAAAACAATGACATTCAAGCTGCCGGGACACTGTGCTGAATTGCTGAGCTCTCTCAATACATTGACCAGTTGCGCTTTGCATGCAAGAAACTGTACACGTAGATATTTTACCTCTGCAAACTGGGCAGCACGATTCAGGCACGGAGACCGGAGAGGAGCAAGTTAATTTGGGACACGTCTTCAAGCCACAGTACACATTTCCTTCCTGCCATTAAAACCCACACACACACAATGACAAAAGTGAGACCACTGAGCGCATTATATAGGTGCCTTGATTCAAATGGCAGATGGTTGCCATAACAACAAACCAAACCAAAGCACATTCTTTACCTTTTATGGAGCACTCTTTAATTGCAATGAAGCTTAAAATGATGAGCTGCTGTCTGCGTATATCAAAGTTCTGGAATCCTCATAACTCTCTTGTGTCATTGGCCTCTCAAATAACCAGAGGCAGAGGAGGAAGTGGATCTCAGTAGGGAATCCTACCCAATCCTTACAGCCTAAGTGACAGGTTGAAATTGCCCCAAATGTCCCACTCTCTGGTGGCTTTCAAATGGTATTTGGAGAACTCTGAGGTTCCCTGGAAGGCTGTCAATTCATTAAAGCAGGGCTAGGGAACCTGTGGCCCTCCAGGTGTTGTTGGATGATCGACTCCCATCAGTCCCAGCCAGGATGGCCAATGATCAGGAATGATGGGAACTGTATTCCAGCAATATCTGGAGGGCCACAGGTCCCCCATCCCTGCCTTCAAGAGTTCAGGAATGGCAGATAAGCCTTTCTGAAACATGCTACATTTGGGAGAATTTATCTTTTTTTAAAAAGTCCTAGTCAGAGTAGGACCCATGGAAATTAATGAATGTAAGTTAGCCATGTTTGTTAACTTCAGTGGGTCTACTCTGAGTTGGACTAGCATTGAATACCACCACTGAGTGGAGAAAAAAATCTCCTTTTTGTCAAAACCAGAGCTGGAAAGATTTATTAAGGCTATTTCTTGTTATCCTCCCCCCCCTCCCAGTTTGTCATTTATTGACCTTCATAAACTGCCCATATGTTATGTCCTTAGTAAGTGCAGCAAACAGTTGCTCAATAGTCCTCAACATCACAGTCTTGATATAAGACCAGGATTTTGATTGGGATGGTTATAGAATTGAAGTTAAGATTGACACCTGCTGGTGGAGTGATTAAGATGCTTGAAGCTGGCATTCTTGCCATTTGGAAACAGCCACTGGAAAGTGTCTCCTGTTTAGGGATGGTTGAATCTGTTAGTTTTGGTTTCTCATTTTTTCCAGTCTAAAGTTCAGTCCTGCACATTTCCATACCAGTTTACAATTTTTTTTGTATTCATCAGCATTTTAGCATGCACGTCTCCTGATGTCCTTATTCCTGCATGCAATTTTTGCCTAATACACACGTGTTTGCCGAGCCATTTCCCTGAATGTAATGCATTTCTCTACGTTATTTTCACGAATAATGTTTAAGGACACCACGCCAGCATATGCATTTTTGCACATGTTCCACAGCTGGACAACTGTACGGCAAACATTCAGAGAAGTGCAAATTTTGAATGATGGCTGTGTTTCGGTTCTCATAATTGTTTTGGAAAGTGCAAATTAGATAAGTTTGCCTTTTAATGTGAGCTGAATCAAATTCCTCCTCCATCCCTACTCCTAGCAGATGGAAATCGGTCCTTTTTGAATGTACTGCAGGCTTGCCTTGCCAGTGCACATTAGTTTAGTGTGGGGATGGGCAGCCTGGATGGAGGACAGAGAGGGGTGCGTGAGCCTACTGTGCAAAAGTAGAATCCACATTCATTGCTCCACCCACATTGTCTCTGGCCCTGCTTACATCCCCCTTGGAAAGTGGCCCAAAAGGGAATGCTGCTCTCAGGCTGGCTTAGCTCAATCATGCGACTTACAGAGCAGCTGCACTGGGCGCATTGGTTGGCTTGTCTGTTCTGGAAGAGTCCCTCTGCCACAAACATCTCACCGTGGTGGTAGGTCGTGCCATTGTACTCACAGGATTTCCCAGCAATCTTGCCGCCAGTGGAAAAAAGTGAATCATCTGGAAACGGGCAAAAGGAAGAAGTAATCAACCAAACAAAACTGTATCCAGGGTCCCCACTCTGGTAGATGGAAGGGCTCCCCATCCCAACTAACTAACTAACTTAGTTAGTTAGTTAATTGTTTAGTTAGTCAGTCTCCTGCCCTTCCTCCTGGAAGAAGCCGAGGGTGGCAAACAAAGAACTAAGGACGAAAGACATCTCAAAGCATCTCAAAAACAAAACATCTTAAAAACATTTTAAAAATAAAGGCATATTTTAAAAATTCTTTAAAGACATCTTAAGAAGCCATTCCAAAACAGACGCAGACTGTGATAAGTTACAGCGAACCCATCCCCTGATGGCAGGCTTCCTTGCCTCTCAGATCTGTTGTCTCACTTTTCAAAAGGACATAAGGAAATCCCTGCTGGATCAGGCCAAATGCCTATCTAGTCCGGCATTCTGTTCGCAGAGTGGCCAACTCCAGGGGACACACTAGGGTGCCCTTGGGCAATCAGGAAGGACAACACTGGCTGTGTTGCCTCCCCCAACTGGGGTCTCCCCAAGTAGGAATGGGCGAACCTGATAATTTCAGTTTATCTGTTTCCTCATTTTTCCACTCTTAAATTCACATCAGTTTGCATTTTATTAAAAATGAAAATTCATCAGCATTTTAGTGTGAACTTTGCACAATATGCACATTTTATATGCAGTTTTGCCTATTATACACATATTTGCAAAGCAATTTCCCCTAATATATAGGATGTTTGTATATTATTTTTACTATATATGCATCTATGGGCACACTTAACTACAGTATATACATTTTTGCACATATGACTTGGCTGCAGAACTGCACAGCAAAATTTGGAGAAGGGCAGATTTCAAACGATGGTTGTGTTTCAGTCCATGTATTGTTTCGGAAAGTGTGAATTAGGTAAATTCGCCTTTAAATGTTCATGCCACGGAATTGTCAAGGGGCCAAGAATGGCACAGCCCCCGAGATCAAACAGTGCCCGATATACAGACTTCTGAGTTCAGCTCAGTCTGACACAGAGCACTGCATCCACAGGTTCACTAGGGGCAGTTCTTTATTACAGAGTATAAAAACTTGATGAACATTCACCATAGATGGCAGTGACGTGTGGCTTTATCATGTTGCTGTGCATCCTGTATCTCTCTCCGTGTCAGTCTCTATATGGCTCAGGGCTGCCGTATCTCAAGGGCTGCTTCTCCCCATAGGAGCTGGGCCAGACCCTGCAGCCCCCAGCTGAGACCCTTTTCTATGTGCCCTGCCTGAGGAAGGTACACAAGAATAGGCCTATGCAGAGGTAGCCTCCCATCTGTGGAGTGCTCTCTTCCCACTTCCTGGTCCCACTTCGGCAATCTTTAAGTGCCAGACCTTTCTCTTCACTCAGGCTTTGGGTTAATGTTGCCTCCTACATTGGTACATTGGGGTGGGAAGGACCTGGTCCTAATTAAAATATCACTGGAGGACCATTTTATGGATTTTATGTTGTCGTTTTTTAATTTGTTATGATTTTAGTTGTTTTATATACTGTATTTTATTTGTTTTGTCAAGTCGCTTTAGACTTTTTTTGTATAAAGTGACGGATAAATGACAATGACAATAATAGTAGTGTACCATACATCCCCTGTTAGCCCAGTGCTAGCACTCAGAAAGTGGGGGTGTAGGGTGGCCATTTGCCCCTGCTTCATAAAGGATAGTCCTATTTTGGAAAGCTGTCAGTCTCTGTTTCAGGGATGGGGAACCCATTACCCTCCAGCAGCTGTTGGACTCCAGCTTCCATCAGCCCTAGCCAACATGGCTAAAGGCCAGGGGCTAATGGGAGCTGGAGTTGAGCAACACCTCAAGTGATCCCCTGTCCTGTGTACCTGTGAAAATGAAAAGATGGATGTGTGAGGTATCTCCATCAGGTAGTTACTCAAGCATCACCACAAAAGAGGACAAAGATGTGCAAAATAAATAAATAAATGCATATGCTGATTTTTTATATGCATAGATGCACATTTAGAAATAATGACAATGATTCAAATAGAAATACAATGCATCTCACTGTAGTGGGAAAGACTATGGTCAGGTGATCTGCTGTGTGCCTGCTCCTTCTGCCGTCCAAGAGCAAACTACTGATGGGCCCTCTTTTTCCTGATGGCTCATGATCTTTAAGCTAGACATGGATCTGACAGCCCTTCAAATAAAGCAGCAAAGGGGAACCTGTGGCCCTCGAGTTGTGGCTCAACTCCAATTCCCATCATCCCTGACCTTTGGCCCTGCTGGCTGAAGTTGATGGGAGTTGTAGCCCTACAGCATCTGTAACGCTTCCTTTGACTTAAACGATCTTAGCTAACAGGACTAGCAGAACACCCCCAGACCCTTGTTCAAGGGTAGCCAATGCAGTGCCTTCCAGGGCCACATTCACACTGTACATTTATTCCACTATTATTCCATTTTAAACAGCCATGGTTTCCCCCAAAGAATTCTGGGAAGTGTAGTTTGTGAAGGATACTGACAGTTGTTAGGAAAGCCACAGTCCCCTTACAGGCTGGCAATTCCCAGAGTTCTCTGGGAAAAAGAACTGATGTTAAACTACTTGGGGAATTGTAGCTGTGTGAGGAGAATAGGGGTCTCCTAGCAACTCTCAGCACCCTTCACAAACTACACTTCCCAGGATTCTTTGGGGGAAACCATGACTGTTTAAAGTGGAATAATAGTGGAATAAATGTACACTGTGAATGTGGCCCAGATGTTGATGTACTACAACTCCCTTCATCTCTGGCCATTGGCCATGCCCACTGGAGCTGGTAAGAACTGCAGTCCAATGACAATCTAGAGGACTACCCCTGGAACACCTGTGAGCCGCAATAAGCTATACAAGGCTGGACAGACCAATGGTCTGACAATTCCACCTGTCCATTGTGTCTCTGAGGAAATAACACCATAGAATTCTGCTTTAGATAAGCAGCCACTGACTCCTCAATGTGAGTCAAATTTCTATGTAATGTGCTACTAGGGCTTAGGAAGGAGCAGTCTTGTGTACACACTGGGAATATTATACGTTTGCTTTCATGCACAGCCATTTGAAATAAAAAAAGCTTAATGTGGCACTAAGAACAAAGTGTTTGTTTGTCAGAACCCAAATAATTTTGGCATGCAAGGAATTCACTGGGTTTGGAAGCTCAGTGCAAAAGAAATGGTCTTCTTTGACCTCCAGAATTCCCGGGTGGCCGCAACCCTTTCACATCTGTGCCATAAAATCATGTAAAAAGAAACTCTCCAGAATTATTGTGCTACTGAGGAATGTAGGAACTTTTTTTTTTCATTTGTTAAACTGGGCACTCAACCAAAGGAGCAAGAGGTTTCAGATTATAGGCATATGAGCTAAATGGTGACATTTTGAGGGCTCTGTAAACCATTTATTTTGGCAAGCTGGCACCTCAAAGCCTTTCAAACTGTCTTCTGGAGTAACAGGAAACGTAAATGCCAGGACCTTTGTGTTGTGCCATATGCACAAAATCCAAGCAAGGTGCAGTCTTGTAGGAATGTATGGTTCCCTACAGTCTGGAATGCACCTTTTATGACTTCTGTGTCCCTGGTGCATTTCCATGGTTATACATCTCAGTTCCCTCCCTATATTAAAATATTCAGCATTTTAAGATCCAGTCCTGAAGCTGGAGATAACTTTCTCCTACAGAAAGTGGAGGAAGCAACCAGAGGATCAGCTATCCTGGACTTGATTCTAACCAATAGAGATGATTGGTGGATGAAGTGGCAGTTACGGGAACTCTGGGGGAAAGTGACCACACCATACTTGAATTCTTGGTTTTAACAGAAGCAAAAGCTGAGAGTAGCCATACACGCACCCTGGACTTCAGGAAAGCTGATTTTAATAAACTCAGAACAATTGTAAGTACGGTTCCATGGCAAGCAACCCTAATGAGAAAAGGAGTCCAAGGTAGGTGGGAGTTTCTAAAAAAGGAAATTCTAAAAGTGCAATGGCAAGCAATTCCAACAACGAAAAAAGGGGGGAAACAACAGAAGAAGCCAATGTGGCTTCACAAAAAGCTTAGAGAGGACCTGAAAACAAAAAGGACACATACAGGAAGTGGAAAGAAGGCCAGGCCACAAAGGAAGAGTACAGGCAGGTAGCATGGAATTGCAGGGATGGTATCAGGAAGGCTAAAGCTGAGAATGAGCCGAGGTTAGCAAGGGATGCTAAAAGCAAAAAAAAAAAAAAGCTTTCTTCAGGTACATCCATAGTAAAAGACAGAGAAAAGAAATGGTGGCACAGCTACTCAGTGAGGATGGCAAAATGATACCAGATGACAAAGAAAAGGCAGAAGTCCTCAATTCCTACTTTGGCTCAGTCTTCTCCCAAAAAAGGATCTGTGACCCTTCTGGGAAACATGAAGTAGAAGGGGCAGGATTGGAGCTTGAGATTGATAGACAAATGGTCAAGGAATACCTAATCACTTTCAACGAGTTCAAATCGGCAGGGCCCGATCAACTGCATCCTAGAGTATTGAAGGAACTGGCTGAAGAACTCTCAGAACCGCTGTCTATTATCTTTGCAAAATCATGGAGGACCAGTGAAGTGCCGGATGACTGGAGGAGAGCTAAGGTTGTCCCTATCTTCAAAAAAGGGCAAAAAGGAGGAACTGGGGAACTACAGACCAGTCAGCCTAACATCAATCCCTGGAAAAACTATGGAGCAGATTATAAAGCAGTCAATCTGTGAGCACCCTGAAAACAATGCTGTGATTACTAGGAGCCAACATGGATTTATGAAGAACAAATCCTGCCAAACCTGTCTTATCTCATTTTTTGACTGGGTAACCACCCTTGTAGACTGTGGGAATACTGTGGACATAATATACCTCGACTTCAGCAAAGCTTTTGACAAAGTGCCCCATGATATTCTGATTAGCAAGCTAGCTAAATGTGGGCTGGATGGAACAAGTATCAGGTGGATCCACAGTTGGCTCCAGAATCGTACTCAAAGATTACTTATCAATGGTTCCTTCTCAAACTGGGCAGAAGTAATGTCTTGGGTACCACAGGGCTCGGTCCTGGGCCCAGTGGTCTTCAACATTTTTATTAACGACTTGGATGAGAAGGTACAGAGCATGCTTATCAAATTTGCAGATGATACAAAATTGCGGGGCATAGCTAATACCATAGAAGACAGAAACAAAATTCAAAGGGCCCTTGATAGGCTGGAGCATTGGGCTGAAAACAAGAGAATGAAATTCAACAGGGATAAGTGCAAAGTTCTATACTTAGGAAAAAGAAACCAAATGCACAGTTATAAGATGGGGGATACTTGGCTCAGCAATATGACATGTGAGAAGGATCTTGGAATTGTCGTTGATCACAAGCTGAATATGAGCCCACAGTGTGATGTGGCTGCAAAAAAGGCAAATGTTATATTAGGCTGCATTAACAGAAGTATAGTTTCCAAATCGCATGAAGTATTAGTTCCCCTCTATTCAGCACTGGTTAGGCCTCATCTTGAATACTGGTCTCTGCACTTCAAGGAGGATGCAGACAAACTGGAACAGGTTCAGAGGAGGGCAACAAGGATGATCAGGGGACTGGAAACAAAGCCCTATGAGGAGAGACTGAAAGAACTGGGCATGTTTAGCCTGGAGAAGAGAAGACTGAGGGGAGATAGGATAGCAGTCTTCAAGTACATGAAAGGTTGTCACATAGAGGAGGGCCGGGATCTCTTCTTGATCGTCCCAGAGTGCAGGACACGGAATAATGGGCTCAAGTTGCAGGAAGCCAGATTTCGACTGGACATCAGGAAAAACTTCCTAACTGTTAGAGCCATACGACAATGGAACCATCTGGACAGCCATCTGTCGAGAATGCTTTGATTTGGGTTCCTGCATTGAGCAGGGGGTTGGACTTGATGGCCTTATAGGCCCCTTCCAACTCTACTATTCTATGATTCTATGATACTCAGTATAGGTACAAGTGGCCTGGAAAGCTACAATATTAAATACAAAGCCAGATGACTGTGTGTGGATGGATCTAAGAGCACCACTAAACTATACAACCCCATCCAGAACTGGTGAATTCCCTAACCCACAGAGTTCTATCTTACCAGGATTCAGTCTCAGTTTGTTGGCCCTAATCCAGTCCGCTGCTGCATCCAAGCACTGGTTTAAAAGAGTCACAGCCTCATCCAATCAGATGTAACTGAGAAAGAGAGCAGGGTGTCATCAGCATACTGATGACACCATACCCCAAATCTCCTCATGACAGCTCCCAGTGACTTCATATGCATTCTAGCTGTGACCGGTCACTTCACCTTGAGTCTTATGCACTCTAGCCATCACCCATCCTGTCACTGCACAACACATCATTGATGCCATCATAGTGGTGGATTTATACTGGACCATCCATGCATCATTCTACTTTATCTGTTGTTATGCGATGCTTCTGACATCAGGAGGGGAAGTAGGACAAATAAAATAAAAACATTTGTGGTATAAAAAGTTACAAGATTTAAGCAGGAAGCTAAGGGACATGCACTGATTAGAAACAAAGCAGTATGAAATTGTTGCAGGTGCGAGCAGTTTGAAAGCGGGATTATGTATAACCACCCTATTATCATCATGAGCACAAATAATCATGAATGCACATTCAAAAAGACATTTGGACGTGCCCTTAATATTTTATGTGGGGATGGGGTCTCGATGACCCCAGGCAGTGATTTTTCTCTCTGCTTCACCCTTTTCTTTCTCCCATTTTCCAGCTCAAAGTTGCCCTCTCCAAATATGCTTTTCTACCTAAAGGAGAAAACATGCAGGGGCCTAATTTCATTAGGTTATCATTTTGTGCCCTTCTTCCAGGGGGCTAAGGGGCAGTGAGCCGACATTCCTCTCCTTGCCAATAATTTATTCTCAGGACAACCCTATGAGATAGGTTAGAGCAGGGATGGGAAATCAGACACCATTGGACTCCACATCCCATAGGAACATAGGAATCTGCCTTCTACTGGGTCAGATCATTGGTCCATCCAGCTTGGTATTGCCAACACTGACTGGCAGTGGCTCTCCAGGGTTTCAGGCAGGAGATGCTGGGGATTGAACCTGGGACCTTCTGCATGCAAGGCAGATGCTTTACCACTGAGCTGTGGCCCCATCAGCTGCAGCCTTCACTGTCAATCTTCAGAGGTGATGGGCATTGTAATCCAGCAACATCTCGAGGACTACAAATTCTCATCCCTGTGTCATAACTGAAAGATGAGCACTCAGAAAGGCCGCAGAGTGCAGAGCACTAGTGAGATAATTTGCAGAATGAAACAAAATATATTCAAAACACCCTTCACTTTCCGCAAAATTAAGGAAAATATGGCAAAACCTCTACATTGCACCCTTGAGAATTTCACCGAGATTTTCTCTCCCCTTTTTGAGTGCAATTTTTGAGTGCAATTTTTGCATTAATTGATGATAAAAAATGTGGGAGAAATTTTCAGCACAGCCCTAGCTAAGAGGTATATCTGATTATGACTAGCAGGAGTAATTTAACCCAGGGGAGTGAAAAAGTATGTAAGACCCTGGATCTCAGATTTTTATTCTGCAATCTGCTGCTTGTTTTAAACTGCTGTGTTTTGTTTTGTTTTTAGATTGGGGGAGGTGTTTTTTTCTTTCTGGTTGCGTTTTTATCTTGGTTTGTATTGTTATTGATTTTGTGCAAGCATCTTGTATACTTTTGCCGAAAAGGGGGGATGCATTCATAAGATCATAAGAAGGGCCTGCTGGATCAAACCAATGGCCCATCTAGTCTAGCATCTGGTTCTCACAGTGGCCAACCAGATGCTTCTGGGAAGCCCCAAAGTAGGATGTGAGTGCAACAGCCTGCTCTACCCACCTGAGTTACCAACCACTGGTAATTCAAGGCATACAGCCTCTGACAGTGGAGGTAGAACATAGCTACGGTGGCTAGTAGCCATCAATAGCTTTATCCACCATGAATGTTGTTAATCCTCTTTTAAAGCCATCCAAGTTGGTGGCTGTCACTACTTCTTATGGGAGTGAATGCCATAGTTTGACTATGAGCTATGTGAAGGAGTACTTTCTTTTTTCTGTCTTGAATCTTCCAACATTCAGCTTCATTAGATGTCCATGAGTTCTAGTGTAATGAGAGAGAGAGAAAAAAACTTTTCTTTGTCCATTTCCTCCAGACCAGGCATAATTTTATCCTCTTCTATCATATCTCCCGCTTACTAACATTATTCAATGGCAATGCTTAGAATCGCCCAGTGTCATTTGCTGACATTTATTTATTTGTATTTATAAGAATATGTATTAACCTACAACTCATAAAAATATCAAGGCAGCGTATAGAATATAATCATTCAAAGATCATAAAATTATAAGATCATAACTTTATATGATTATAAAATGCAGAGCAAATGACCAACATCGAACAAATTTAACACCAAGTGAACACATAAGCACACTGCTAGACTGATCTTAATCGCCAGACTTTATAATGGAACAGCTTGCTTTGCTTTTAATAATAATAGCCACACAATCCATCACTGAAATGTGGAAAACTGGCTATATTTAGATATGCTTGGTGAAGAGTGTCAATGAATTCCGGAGGGGGGGAAAGGGGATACTGTAAACTGAATGCCAATGTGGTGCGGTCTCTAGAGCAGGCTTCGCCAACCTGGTGCCCTCCAGATGTTTAGGACCATGACTCCCATCATCCCTTACTATTGGCTGTGCAGTGATATGGGAGTCATAGTCCAGAACATCTGGATGGTCCTGGGTTGGTAAAGTTGGTATCGAGTGTTGGACTAAAAGCAGGGAGACCTGGGTTTGAGTCTCAACTCAGCACAGAAGTGTATTGGGGAACTTTATGTCAGACACACACTATTCATCAGCCTAGCCTACCTCAGAGCACTGTCGTAAGAATAAAATGCTGTATGGAATACTGCATGCGGGGATCAGTCTCAAGTAAGGTTGGGATCCACATGCTGGTCCCAGTCCACTAGCATTCCATCAAACTGGAATGCAGCTCCAGCCTGTCTTTGTTTCGTTCCCACTTACGTCGGCTTCATCCGGTTCAAATCGATACAGTAAATGAAGCCAAAGTAGGAAGTGGGAGCAAGGTGGGAGGACATGTGAAAGATTTATACTCATAAAGGGTAATAGGGAAGCCTAGAGGGTCTCTCTGGATTTTCCTTTTAATCTCTATGATTAAATCCTTTAAATGCTGCACTCTCAACCCTTCACCATTAAAAGCAGGAGGGGAGGTGGGAGAGGAGGTGCCCCCCTCTTATCTGGAAGGAAAGAGGAAGAGGAGGTGTCTGCACTCAGTAAAGGGGAAGGGAGGCATGCCCAGCAGCGTGGAGGGTGGCAGCTGCAGACAGAGCATCCGGTGCTGCAGAAAAGTCACTGCATTTGCAGCAAGCATGCTTACTCCACACACAGAGCGAGCATGAGAACTATCTAAAAATCCATCTAAAAATCCATCTAAAACTCAGAGGGAGGCCATGGGAAACCCCCTCTGAATACCGCTTACCATGAAAACCCAATTCATAGGGTAGCCATAAGTCGGGATCGACTTGGAGGCAGGCCATTTCCATTTTCAAAAGTCCAAAGTGGGCTCGCTCATCCCTAGTCTCAAGCCAGACAAGGAGAAAGCCATTCTGCAAGGGAACCAAATGCACGCAGGACAGGTTGGAGAACATTGCTCTTTTTGGTGACACAAGAGTGCATTGTATACACAGTTCAGCATAAGCAAAAGGGAAATGCTGAGTCACTCATGTGGGCCACACTGAATCAAGCCTTGTTCCAGTCTGGCGGGGTCGGGGGAGCGAGTACAAACTGGAGATGATCCCACACATGTGCAGTGCAGACTTCTGGGCAACCTTGCTTAAATTCAGTGGAGCCTGGTGGCTCTGATGTCAGTGGAGCAGTGACTCTGCTCCAGGTTTTAAGGAGCTGTCCAAGGTGCTTTAGTTTGGACTGAAACTCAACAATCCCACAATTTTTTGGCATTGTAATGAAAGACTGCTCCCAGATCCACCAGGCTTGGAATGCATCTTTCTTCAAAGCACCTGGACTTACTTCTCATCCCAGTGTGAGCTGAGAGAAACGTAGGCTTGGTAACAGTTCAGATGACATCCCCCAGTGGTTTCATGTAGATGTTGAAGAGCCTGGGAGATGAGAATCCCTCCAGTGTTATCTTCTGTGACTGCGACTGACCCTTCAAAAAGCGTGTATAAAAACTGCGGATGGCAACCATTGTCTCTCATAAGAGGCATTCTCCTGTCTCTCACACAGGAGGAGATGCCTCTTCTCAGATGATGCTTACACAACATATGTCAGATGAAAACAAAGAAAGCTTCTTTTGCTCCAGACCTATTTGTTTTTGCTCACATGCAAATTTAATTGATCAGTCAACTATAACTGAGACAATTTAATCAACTGCGTTCTCTTCAGTTGGGAGATAGTCTTTAAATGGTAACACCACCAACATCCATGAAAGTTTTTCTCCCTCTCTCATAATACTAGAACTCGTGGACATTCAAAGAAGCTGAATGTTGGAAGATTCAGGACAGACAAAAGGAAGTACTTCTTTACTCAGCGCATAGTCAAACTATGGAATTTGCTCCCACAAGATGCAGTAATAGTCACCAGCTTGGATGGCTTTAAAAGAAGATTAGACAAATTCATGGAGGACAGGGCTATCAATGGCTACTAGCCGTGATGGCTGTGCTCTGCCACCCTAGTCAGAGGCAGCATGCTTCTGAAAACCAGTTGCCGGAAGCCTCAGGAGGGGAGAGTGTTCTTGCACTCGGGTCCTGCTTGCGGGCTTCCCCCAGGTACCTGGTTGGCCACTGTGAGAACAGGATGCTGGACTAGATGGGCCACTGGCCTGATCCAGCAGGCTCTTCTTATGTTCTTATGATCGATAAACAGAATGGATACAGAAGAGAGTTAGAAGAAATCCAAAGCTGAAAAAATTATATTAGCCTCAATGACAATAAAATTAAAATAGCAAAAGGTTTCAACAATGGATGAAGAAATGATATTGGAACCATAAACTGCCTGGAAGAAAAAAAATATCTCTAATTTTTTTTACAGGGGAGTTTTTACTAATTAACATCAGAACAACTGGTTGATGTTATTTTCAGAGTTGATGGGGGAACTTTCCAAGGACTTAAATGTGCTTTGAAGAAAATTGAGAATCCATCTGCTGATAAATCGAACCCCAGAAGCTCTAGCCCCCAATTAAGCACACTGTAATTTAATATTTAAATAAAATACAAAGAGATTTCGACGAGGGCTCAGTGATTAGTTTTGTAAAGTCAGCTCAGTGGGTTGCTTTTGAGCAGTGGCTGAAAGCAGTGAGACAGGATTGGGAAGCAATCCAGCATCAAACAACTGCAAATGTGGACGCTAACTGCCTCCATATGTACAGCCTTAAGATACAGGTGTCAAACACATTATACTACCCAGTGCTTTTTGAAAACAACTTCAAGGGCTCTGTTAAGCTTGCAAAAGCCAATCCAACAGCTTGTCCTTTAACACAGCCCTCCGGTAGCACATGCAAGATCACCCACCACTTGGAGTGATTAAACCAGCAGTGCGGCACGTGGGCCAACTCGGGTTTTCCAACTGTATCAAGTTAACAGTGAAGTTTCAATTCTGATGCTCAGGTTTCTTCAGCATCCCTAATGAAATCGAGTCTCTCTGCAGCGCTTTCATATTTGTGGATGTGCACACGGCTTAATTTCCTGTGTTTTTCTTTTTATGGCAGCCTAAAGAAATTGCTCAAAGAAACCAATGCTTGAGCCACAAAGACAGCAAGCATCACATCTCCATTGTAGTTTGCACTTTGAGGGCTGAAGGTTGCACAGGGATTTGATCCGGTCTTAACTAAGGAAGGAGGAGAGATTTGATTTGGTTCCGAGGTACCCAAGCAACACATTGAGTTTGTTATAGTCAGACAGTTGCAGCACAAGTCTCTACTCAGAAGTAAGTCATGCTGAGTTCAGAGGGACTTACTAGGGATGGAGGAGAAATTTTATATGGCTCGCATGTAAAGGCAAACCAATCTCACTTGCACTTTCTGAGGCAATGCACAAACTGAAACAAACCTGTCCTTCAAAACTTGCACTTCTCTGAATTTTGCAATGCATTTCTCCAGCCAAGTAATGTGTACAAAAATGCATATATTGGGGTAAAGCGTCTTTCAAAATGCATATACTGCTGAAGCTAATATACAAAAAATGCATTATTTGAGGGGAAATTGCTTCGCAAAAACGTGTATATTAGGCAAAATTGCATGCACACATGTATACAGAAGGAGAAATTCACACTAAAATGCTGGTGAGTTTTCATGAGGACACACTAATGTGAAATGTGGAGAACTGAAGTTAAGATTGCAAGAATGAAGAACGGAGAGAATCCAGAATGGATGGATTCCCCCATCCCTACCCTTAACAAACCATAACACAAGCATGGCTGTGTGGAAATGACTGGAAATGAGTTGCTATATGAAGACACACATGATCTGACCTGCCCGAGCTCACGCAGGGATTGGGGCACAACTCCCATCAGCTCCAGCTAGTATGGTCAAAGGTTAGGGAGGACACAGTTTCAGATGATTCACATACCCCAGCACCCCCTTCTATGCATCCTGGCCTGAGGACATGATTCTCCTGTTCCATGGCCACACAGGAGCATGTGATTTCAGAGTCAACTATGGATTGCAGACTGTTCTCCCAGGAGGTGGAGCCACTGGAAGGGAAGGCCTTGCTAGCCTTCTTAAGCTTTCACATGACTCTGGTTGTTTGCTCAGACGGCATCTTCCAAAGTTCAGCTGGTAAGGCCCACTGGGAACTGTCCAGGGTCCTGAATGGCCTGCCCTGCCCAGACTGTGGTAACTGCTACCACTTCTCCAGTTATCACCAAGCCCCAGCAGAACAGGATAACAGAACAGGGTGAATGTGCAAGGTGAAAATAGGATTCTGCGTGTAGTAACTAAGCCACCCACAGACTGAACATTTTCCTTGAGGTCTGCTGCATGCACTTGCAAAAAACTTAGGAAACATACTGATTTGGAAATGCTTTTTCCTTTATATCCAGAAAGCTCATGTTCAGATTTAGATGCCAATACATCTGTGCATTTGGCTGGCCACACCCCCTCCCCAAATAATACTCTGTGTGTGTGTGTGTGCTAGAATTTTAGCATTGCTGACTACCACTTGCTGGAAGCTACAAGAAGGGAGAGTGCTGTTGCACTCAGGTCCTTCTTGCCGGCTTCCGGCAGGCATCTGTTTGGCCACTGTGAGAGCAGGATGGGCCATTGGCCTGATCCAGCAGGGTTCTCCTTATGAAATACACTTCCTGAGACAAAAGAACACTGTGCTAGCAAAATAGCAAAAAGTCAGATTTTAGTACAGGGTAAATAAAAATGGAGAGCTCTGCATATACAGAGGAGAAGCACTATTAACTAGATTCATTTGGAGGGAATTTTATCTTGCCAGCTTGCTCTGATAAAACACTCAGTGGCCACACATAGAACAGGGCGCTGAAGGGGGTGTGTGTTCCTCAGCCACTCGTCTCCTGAGAATACGGCCCTCTCTTGTCATAAATGGAGTGTGTAACAGGGTTTGCTGCATGAAAGCATTCCATTGTTATTTTTAGGTGGGGAATTTGTCTGTTTTCTCTGGCCTGGCGTCCTGAGCTGAGCACATAGACGGAGATTTGTTGTACTGGAAAATAAGATATTACCTGGGCAGCGTGGACAGCAGAGCTGAGGCACATGCACCGGGGCGGAACAGTGTACGTTAGGGCACCTTATTCTGTTGCATAGCACATTCCCATTCTGGGGGAAGAAGTTGAGGAGAAGAAGGGTTATTTCTTACAGCACTGTTAGCAGGAAAGGTGCTTTACTGTCTTCCCCTCGTTTGACCTTATGATAACTTTCCCATTTTGTGGATGGAGCAGAGAGGCCCCATCTGCACTATACATTTAAAGCAGTATCATACTACTTTAAACAGTCATGACTTCCCCCAAAGCATCCCGAGAATTGTATTTTGTTAAGGGTGCTGAAAGTTGCTAGGAAACCCCTATTCCCCTCCCCAGAGTTCCTGGGAAAAGGGATTGATTGTTAAACCACTCTGTGAATTATAGCTCTATGAAGGGAATAGGGGCCTCCTAACACCTCTCAGTACATCTGGTGAACTACAGTCCCCAGGATTCTTTGGGGGAGGTCATGACTGTTTAAAGTGGTATGATACTGCCTGAAAAGTCTAATGCAGATGAGGCCTGAAGCTGCACGTTCTCTCACGACAACTTCCCCATTTTATGGATGGAGAACTGAGTCTGCAAAATGCTTCATGATAGTCTTTTCCATTTTGTGGATGGAGAAGATAGTCTGCACATTGCCTCACAGTAACCTTCCCATTTTACAGAACTGAGTTGCAAATAGCCTCACAATAACTTTTCCATTTTACAGATGGAGAACTGAATCTCCAAATTTGTCACGATTCCGTAGCTGAGCACCAAGCAAGATTTTGAAACTGTATTTCTGAGGCTTAAATTATAAGATTTCACAGGGACACTCATATGCTATAAGTAATGGGGCTTTACCCTGGTATATAGTTGGGAGCATGGATGGTTGGTTCAGGATATTTCTGATCCATCTCAGTTTGGGACGTGCTCATTCATAAGTCCATGCCATTCCATATTCATCTGTGATTTTTTTTAAAAAAAGTATGTATTTTTGAATGCATTTTTGCATAAAATACACATTTCTAAATGCGTAGTCATAGGACACATTTTAATACGCATTTTTGAGCTAAGATTAAGCCAAGACATGCAAAACTCAAAGAATAACTGTGTTCCACTTTACACATTAGTCAGGCAGGTGCAAAACAGGTGTGAAACTTCAAAATATGAACTGAATGGGATCTTTTAATTGGATCACCAAAGGTAGGGAGGGAAGATGGGAGGCAGGTTGATAGCAATCCCTGTGATACAGAAGACCTCTATTTACACTTAGACTACCCATCAGAACAATGGGAATTCCTCTGCTTATGCGCAATGGTCACCATTTGACTGTCAATGCTAATAAACAATAGAATTAGCTACAAGGAACATACCTCTGAGCAGAGACAGTTAACACAATAGACAAACCCATAGGGTTCTAGGTATGGGTGCCACCTTTCACCAACACGATACTTCTTATCTTGGAACACACAGTATGTCTCTGAATCTGTAAGGGAGAAGAGACAAAGCTGTGAACATGTGATCAAGGAGTCTGTGAAACAGCAGTGTGAGTGGCCACCACTTTAGGAAAGCTCCAGCATACTGAGCCAGAGTGCTGGTCCATTTAAGTCAGCATTGTCTACCGCAGGTGTGGGGAACCTTTGGCCCTTCAGATGTTGCTGAACTGCAACTCCCATAATCATTGGCCATGCTTGCTAGGTCTGATGGGAGTTGTAGTTCAGCAACAATTGGAGGGCCAAAGCTTTCTCACTCCTGGTCTACAAAGGCTGGAAATGGCTTTCTAGGGTTTCAGATAGAAGGCACTCCCCGTCCAATCTGGAGATGCCAGGGACTGAATTTGGGACCTTCTGCATACAGATCAAATGCTCTACCACTAAGCTATGGTCTTTGGGATATCTTGGTGTAGAGCTAAGCCTCCATATGTTTGCTTATTTATCTAACAAGATATGCCGCTTAATCAACAACAACCTTTAAGCAGTTTTCATAACACAATATACATGTAAGAAAATATCAATAAAATCAAACTTGAAAAGCAAGTGGACAAAAAAAAAGAAAGAAAAGCAACAGTTGTAAAACAGTTGCTGCGTACTCATTTGGAAATTGCTTGTCTGGGTCATATTATAAGATCTTAATTTCACATAGTAGAGATTCTAGCTGAAAACTAACAGGAGGTTTTCCGGAAAACCCACATCCTTTTGTGTGTGTGTGAAGAATCTCTTACAGAGGAGACCATTTAGAGTGGAGTGGCAGCAATGAAGTGCTTATTCCTTTCCCCAGCCGCCTTTCCCCCCCTTGCTCCAAATGCTGTGCCCTGGCAGCATATTGACGTTAGAAGCGTTCTGTCCAGTACCGTATCCCGTTTCTCACTGTGGCCAGCCAGATGCTTCTGGGAAGCTTTCAAACAAAGCATGAAATGCTGGAGGCTGGCTCATTTGCCCCATCAACCCTCAAGCCTGACCTCTAGCAGCCCTCACCTTCCTGCCTTCTTACTTACAACCAGTGTTTATTCGGTGAAATTTGCACTAAAATGCTGGAGAATTTTCATGAGGGTTTTTTTTTTTGGGGGGGGGATCGTAAATTACTGCAGAAGTGTGGAGAACTGGATTTACGATTGCAAAAATGAGAAACCGAGAGAACCAGAACTGACAGATCTTTCCATCCCTAGTTCCAGGGCAGAGTAGATATTTAAAATGGCAGAACAAACACCCAGTGAAGGAGTACAGCTGCAATAAAATCCAGGAGAAGGGCAAAATTAAGTTAAGTACAGCTATATCAGCCTTCTCCAACCTGGTGCCCTCCAGATGTTTTAGACTTCAGCTCTCATCAGCCCCAGGCAGCATGGGTGGAATGCCTGGGCAAGTGGTCTTTGGCCCTAGAAAGACATCAGAGTCGATGCCTGGCAAGCTTCTCTTGGATAGGCACTCCCTATAGTCATAGTGCCGCAAATGAGAAGGCCCTCTTTCTGTTCCCCGCTTACCTCTCCTCAGATAGGGGGATGATCATTCAGGCAAGAGCCTCTGAATATGCACACTGTTCAGTATAAGAACTGGCTTCCCTTCGGACAGAAAGCCAGTTTGCCTGAGAACCTTGACACCTTATATATATAAAAACCCCACAAAGTTGTGCTATGGGATAAACATGCCCAGCTGCTAGCACCAAGTGTAGGATCTATCAATCCACCCACATGCAGGGAAGCCATGTTCCCTACTTTATAGAGAACAGTCCTCTATCTCATGTGTTGGGTACCTTTGGCCTTCCAGATGTTGCTGAACTACAACTGACATCAGCCCCAGCAAGTATGGCCCATGGCCAAAGATTAGGGGAGTTGTAGTTCAGCAACATCTGGAGGGCCAGAGGTTCCCCATGCCTGCTCTTTCTGAAGTGCTGTCAGAGGACAGGCCTCCACATGAAAGCATCTTCTAATTCAAGGACTGCCTGGTCCAAGTCCAATTAAGACTAAAGGACCCTAAGAAGGGAGAGCACCAGAGGGCTTAAAGCTGCCCATCAACAAGCTGCCCACCTGGATAGCAAACTGAGCAGGCATACAAGTCACCTGGTCACATATTATCCTATTTGATAAGATATCTTTCTATTAAAACCTGCACTACACATATACATTAACATATGCAAATGTCATGCAGATCTGCTTCCTCATTTGGAGCAATGCACAAGTGGCCACCCTGCCCATCTTGAACCTCATTACCATCCTGAAGCATCTCTTCCACAGGAGAAAACAACCACCACACCAGTGGCTCTCCAACGTATTTTTCCTGTGGTCCCTTTGATAATTGCTTGGGGTCTTGGTGAACCACTGAATAACCTTTCCGTTTGCTCTACAAACCAAAACACACGCACAACTCATATTTTAGTAGCTTTAGTCTTCCCTTTCTAGTGCAATGGATGTGCCTGTTTTGGAGAGCAAAACTCTGTGATGTTGGCAGGATGTCTGTCAACTTAAAACCTCAGAGTAGGTTCAGCATACATCCTGCTTCTATATTAGGACTTGAGGATGGCAAAGGATGAAAAGCCCATCCTGTACAGGAAGGTAGCCTGGTCAAAGTGGTCTCAGTCTCCACTGTCAGTAAAAAATAAACCCAATCAAATGCAGGGCCAAGTTATATTCTTAACTGCAGTGGTGGCTAGTGCCCATTGGGGCTGGTGGGGTGGAAGTCAGGGAGCCTAACATGGAGTATCATGGAGCCAGAGCCAATGATAGGTGGATCCAAGAAATGCTAATTTTGTCTCCCTCCTTCTCCCTCCTGAGTTTTACAAAGGCAACACAGAAACTAAGGAGAGGGAAGTGGTAGGCAGTGCCCCCCCCCGGATGAGATGTAAGTAGGAAGGAAGGAAGGTGGCCTTGCAGGAATCAAGGCTGAGACTGGTGGGGCAGTGCCCTGTTTCCCCTAATAGACCACTCTCCAGCTCTTATCTTTTCTGCAAACCACTTGATGGAGCTTGCAGACTATTAGTGGTCCACAGGCCTCAGACTGAGAACATCTGTGCTAGAGAAAAGCTGCTGAGAGGACAGGCACTGAAACCTGGCCACTATCGCCTCCTTTCATCCCTTCCTTCTGCTCAAAAGCAGAGCATGGGATGGATGGAGCACTGTGGTGGCTTGTGTGAAAAGATCTGCTTCCACTTCAGTCAGCTGAGGGATGAATGAGGCTTTCATGTCTGAGAGGCAGTGAACTGGAGAGGCCACCAACAGTCCCTCAGTGATGCTCCTGCTTTGGACAAAGCTGTTTGCACAGTTCATTCTTGTGAATAAGCTCAGTTGAGCAGACAGAATGCCTCCCTTGGACCATGTCCATCTCCTTCCTGGGATATTCACCTACTTGACAGGGAAGTTGGGTTAGAGTTCAACTGTTATGGTCAACTGTTGTCACGAGATGTTGAGCATGGCAAGAAATAAGCCAAAGTGACATCTACAGGTAAGAGTGCTAATTCTATGGTTTCCAAGTAGTTTAAAAGGAAACTTCAGTTTCTAAGGCGGGCCATGCCGTGAGACAGGCAGTAACCTCAAGCAGCAAATGCTGAAGGGTAGGGAATAGACAGAGCTGTCTACATGGCCTGTCCTGTGCCCCCTAAACTAATATGCTATGCTCAGGTGCAGTGGAAGAAGTGTCAAAGAAAGATCCAACTGTAAGGTTGGGTTTTGTCCATGAAATGGGAGGAGGTGCCATCTTATCCTCCATCTCAGGAAGCAGCCTGACTTGGTTTGGCCTTGTCAATTTCCAGTGATCATCAAGTATGTCACCACATATGCTCCCCACCATTCATGACCCTTGACAAGCAATGACATCTTCCATAGATAGCTGAATTCATAAAACCATGCACTGATATTTTGGTTTCCAAAGACCTCATGAAGATTTCCCCCCCAAGTCATGTCTGGGCAATTCGTTTCCTAAAATGGTATTTCATCTTTCATTCAGTTCATCCTAGGTCAATGATTGTGTAAAATGATACAGCTATATGATTTGAAAACTTCAACACAGGATTGTAAGTCCTGAGATGGAATGCAGGTAACCTCTGTAACTTGTATGGCAGTGCTTAGAATGGAATAAAGCAATCTCTGCATTTGTGACATCTGAGGTAAAACAGATCCTCCAGCTATTGCATTAAGTTCTTGACAAGGTAATGAAAAATATACTCTTGGGGAAAACATAGAGTTCATTCCAGATAAAATTTAACTGATCAGCCAGCCAAACAGAGAGAAAGTTAAACATGCTCAGTGAAAAGGCAGATGTAACATTTGAACACAGGTCACAGGTGGCCCTTCAACCGCATTGTCACAGAGAAGGGGTTGGACCATCTGTCCATTAGCTTGATGTGGCATGCCCTGGATGACAAAGGTTCTTCAGGGTCACCTGCTATGTGTTCCTTTTAACTGGGCATATCAGGGATGGAACCCTCTGTATGTAAAGCATGTGCTCTACCACTGATCCATGGTGCCTTTCATTTGACCTATGGTCCCTCCCCTGGCTTCACAAATTGTCTTGCACGGTGATTTAGCTGCCAATGTTATCCCTCACCTTGTGCTTTAGAGAGTCTGTCCACACAAGGTTTCTGTTTCTTAATTGTACCTTTAAAGTACATTTTTCTCCCAAAGAATCCTGGGAACTGACGTTCAAGAGTGTTGGGAACGGTAGCACTGTGACGGTTTCCAGAATTCAAAGATGGGATGTACTTTAAATGGTGTGTGCACAGCCCTCCCTCTTTTGTAGTAGTGGGCACATATACTCTTATGTGCATATGCCATCATCCTTCTCTAGAGATAGATAAATCTGTCAATTTTGGTTTCTCATTTTTCATTGAGCAGGCGGTTGGACTTGATGGCCTTAGAGGCCCCTTCCAACTCTACTATTCTATGAAATCCTGAATTTCTGCAGCAGTTTGCATTATTTTAAATCCTCATAACATTGGTCAGCATTTAAGTGCCAATTTATCCTAATAAAAACATTTTTGAATGCAGTTTTTCACTTATATATACTTTTTTTACAAGCAGTTTCCCATAATATTTTTATGAGTTTGGGGATTGAGACAGATGATTTCTGTGAGTCCCCTTCCAGCCCCTGATTTGGAACCCTGCACTTGGAGGTGGGCTCTGCAGCTGACAAACCTGCTCCCCTGGCCAGATGAGTCTCCTTTGTTAGTCTAATAGAGTGGCCAGGTGGGCTAATGGGTCTATCAAGTGCCCATTACCTAGTAAATGGGCCAGGGAGATCCTATTGTTATTGAAACTCTTCAGGACAGCCCCCCCTCCTGGGGCCAAAGATAGGCTTGTGTTTTTAGCTTGTCTGATGAAAGGCTGGGAACTGGAAACATGCAGAGAGGCTTCAGGATACCTCCTATAAGCCTGATGGAAAAGCAAGATCTATTGGACTGCTGATGCTTTCAACCCCTCCATCTTATACTCAGGTTGTGAATGTGTGGAAAGGCACCATAGACTCGGCTGATCATCTTTCCATGGAAACCAAACCCTGAGCAATAGCAGGGATCCCTGGATATCGCTCACCACTTGGAGATTGCAACAATACAATGCAGTTTTGTATGTTATTTTCTCTAATACACTCATTTGTGTACACAGTGGTTGGTTGAACAGATGGATTGCAATGTTTGGAGAAGAGCAAATTTCAAAGGGTAGCTGTTCTCAGATTGTGCAATGGTTTGAGCAGTATGAATTAGGTAATTTCTCCTTAAAACAAAAACAAAATCAAATTTATTCCCTATTCATTGCTATGTATATCACAGCAAAAAATTAAAGTACAACTGCAAAAATGCAACAGGGATTGGGCAGAGGGATATATTGGTACTGTCATTTGTACTAGCCAATAGGCACCTTCTTTATTTTGGTTTTTCACCTGGTTCAAACTAAACAATTTCCTCAAACTGGCTGAAGCCATTTTTCAAGGCTAACCCCAATTCAGAACATGGCTTGAATGGGGAATTTTTTGGTGTTGTTTTTTTTAGCCTGAGAGCCATGTCCCACATGGGTAAAATTCCAGGGGCCCCCTGCAGGTGGTGAGCAGGGTCCAAAGCAAGAGTGGGTGGGACAATGGATGTGACTTTTACTTTTGCACAGTAGGCTTTATTCCAGCCACACAGAAGTCAAAGGTTTCTACGTACTGCCCCTTTCCCACCAACAATCTCTCCATCCTTCATCCAAGTAAGTAATTATCAAAGTTCAAGAGTGCATTTGAGCCATGGAAAAGCACAAGTAGAACACGGACTACGGCAAGTGAGAGGTGTGGCCTGGGGAGTGGGTGTGCCCTAGACAGAGTCTGACGATCAGACAGAGACACCCTGATGGGTGAATCTGTCAATTTCGGTTCCTCATTTTCCCAAATTTAAGTTCAGTTCTCCACATTTCCATGTGAGTTGGCCATTTTTTTTTAAAAAAAAGAAAGTGCTCATGAAAATTTATTAGCATTTTAGTGTGAATTTCTCGTGCATAGCTTTTGGATGCAAGTTTGCGTAATCTACCCATTTTTGCAAACAGAATGCATTTTGCATGCTACTTTCACTTCTATATGCATTTTGATGCATATTTTATCCTGATGCATGCATTTTTGGACACACCTCTTGGTTGGAGAACTGGAATGCAAACTTTAGAGAAGTGCAAATCTTGAAGGATGGCTGTGTTTTGTATTGTTTTGGTAAGACAAATGAGGTAGGGTCACCTTTAACTGTGAGTCAAATTGAATTTCTCCCCCATCCCTGCTAAGTCCCTCTGAACTTTGGTGGGACTATATATAAGTTGGATGGGGAGGAAGATGGCGGAGTAGGAGGACACTACACCAGGAGCAAAGGCACAGGCTGGTTAGTTTCACCTTAAAGCAAAAGCAAAGGCATAGGCTTGAAAGTTCATTCACAGCAAAGCAAAGCTAGTCAGTTTCACCTTAAAAAAAAAACCTTCCTTAAAAGGAGCTTTTTCCTGGAGGATTCCTTAACTGAGGTATTACTGTATGTGCTTCCTAGGACAGTCACCTGAAATAAGTGAATTCCAACTTTGATTTTAGATTGGGCTAGTATTGCACCCATTTCCAGCTGCTCAGTTTGGCTTCCATCATATTCATTATGTAACTAATTAATTTTATGATTAATGCCTTTCTTAAAAATGGAAAGTTTGTTTTCCATGGAAAAATATACCAGTGGAAAAAGTTGCAGAACATCCCCCCCCCATTCCATTTCAGAACGTTTTCCTCTGAACAATAGTCCAATCCCACATCACTGGTGCTGGATGGGAATCAATAAGGATAACGGTGGTGGTGGTCACTGCAGCTGCCGCGACTACTTTTGTTAATGACCCTGGGTACTTCAAACCAGAACTTGTGCTCTTGTTTCCACTGCCGGCATGCCAGCTGTTCAGATTGGACATTGGGAAATAGAGCTTCCTTTTTAAAAATAATAATAATCCTAAATTCATTATCTACAGAAGGGCAATTTCCTTACTGTCCACCAGCCCATCATTCCATCAATACCATTTGCTGGGAATCACAAGTAGGAAGACTGGGCTGTTGCACTCAGGGCCTGCTTGTGGGCTCCCCAGAGGCATCTGATTGGCCACTGTGAACACAGGAAATTGGACTGGAAGGGCCACTGGCCTGATCCAGTAGGGCTGTTCTTAGCTTTGTAGCTTTTCTACTTAGGGTTGCCAGGTTCAGGGCCTGAGACTGATCCTGTATCTTTAGGAGAACAGAAAGTCAGCCAAGTGCAGGTGTTCTTGCAACCCTGTAATGGGAAAAACCACAAGGTGGAATTCTTCCTTCCCCCTGCACAACTTTTAAAGATACAGAAGACCTCTTGGAGGCCGGGCCTGATGATGATGAGGGGCCCTTGAGGGGCCCCTGTGGGCTGTGAGGCCCTTTGCCAGGGCCCCACCTGGCTGCCCTTTAGAGCCGGCCCTGCATATAATCATCTCAAGGAACACAAGAGCATATGAATAAGGGGAAAACAAACAAATTCAACAAACAATCAATTCAGTTCAATACAAACTCATAATCATTCAAAAATAGAATCATAGAATAGTAGAGCTGGAAGGGGCCTATAAGGCAATCAAGTCCAACCCCCTGCACAATGCAGGAATCCAAATGAAAGCATTCCTGACAGATGTTTGTCGGGAATAATATTTGACATACTCTCTCTGGAAAGGGACTTCGCCACCCAGGGCAGTGGCACAATCCCAGGCAACAATACCTTTCGTAGTTTTGGTCACAAGGGAGGTGGGGCAGGTTTCAATCAGTCTTGGATAGAACAAACACTCCCTTGAAAACAGCAGCACAATCCTAGGCGTATTTATCATGAGAATGAATATGTGTAGCCTTGTAAGTGGACATCCAAATGCACATTTTTCTAGGGTATGGATCAGGTATACTGGAGCTAGTGATGGAAGGGATTTGTCAATTTCAGTTCCCTTAGTTTCTCTTTCTTCCAATCTTAAATTTAGTTTTCCACATTTCTGCAGAAATTTGCATTTTTTAAAATAAAAAAACCCTTTTGAAAATTCTTCAGCATTTTAGTGCAAATTTCTCCAAATACACAGAATTTATATCAATTTTGAGTAATGTACACATTTTTGCAAGCATGTTCTAATATAATGCATTTTTGTACATTACTTTCACTAAAATATTCATATTTATTCACACTACCCCCTCATATATGCATTTTTAAAAACATGAGCAGCTTCACAAAATTCATGTGAGTGCCAATTTCAAAGGACAGCTGTGTTTTGGTTCTCAAATTGTTTCCAAAAGTGAGAATTTGATAAGATTTGAGAAAAAGTTATTTCTGATAATACAGCAAATTGTTATGGGGACCCTCTGATCTAATATTCCCATCATCAATTGTTTTAGCTCTGTTACTGATTCTTAACTTTTGAAGCAGTTAAATTTTAATATATTTTAAATAATGTGGTGTAATCTTAAGGTCAGTTTTATCAGTTTATTAGTCCTTTTGCTTTTGTACAGCATACATGCCTTAAGTAATTTTATGGTGAAAATCTTATTCTTTAATTGTGCTCTGTATTTGCAGTAGCCCATGGCTCAAGCAATCAAGTTGACTGACACTAACAGATTTAGTTTTAAATGCAAAACTGAATCAAATTTGTTCTCCATGTGTATTCAGATGTGTACACAGTGGCCCTTGAACACAGTGAGGTTGAGATGGGTCCTTGTCCTCAATCTTCCTCTCTATGTGTGCATTTCTACACAGATGAATGCATGGACCAAGCTTTTGATACCAAGGACACCAGGACTCTCGCTAGCCTACAGCGGAAGGTTTACTCACATTTTCCTTGCTCTGTTGTACTTCCCTCAATGAAAAGGAGGCAGAGCATGCAGGCCAAAAGGAATCGAACATTTTCCAGTCTCCACTTTTTTCTCATCTTTGCCGTAAAGAAAAGGAGAGCAAAAAACCTTTGCTGTCGAGAAAGCTGGAGCTGCAGGAGAAGAAAAAGCTGGAGTTATTTCCGATGGACCCAAGGCTATCTACAATGAAGCCCTCCAAGACTATCAGACTCAGACTACAAATTAGCTCAGCTGCCAGAACGGGACAGAAATCTGTCGATTCCTTTCGCTAGTGCGAAGTGGAAGGAAGGGTGGGATATAAATTTAATGAAATGAAATTAAATGAAATAAATAGTGCAGCATTTTTCATACTTCCTATCCTCCAGGAACTCTTGATGCATTGATTTGTCTGCTGCAGAAACTCTTATGGGTTACAAAAGATTCTGGGGTTGTTGGTCACATGTTCATCTTAGGCAGGGCACAAGCATAGCCTGACTCAGATATAATGCTAAATGGTAGTTTAATGGGCAGCCTGTGGCCCTAGCCTCAGGCTAACTTTATGTGGCCCTTGGCTTACTTTTCAAAAGCCTTCTCATGTGATCAATTCAGACCTCTAGCAAGAGTGATTTGTCCCTTCCCAGCAGCCTGGTAGGTGAGGAGGTGGTGCGGGGGGGAGGGGAGAGAGAACGTAAGGGTAGCAAAAGGAGACAGAGAAAAAGGATGAAAGTGAAAGAAAGCCTGAAAGGATAGCCCCACCCACTTTTTGCTCTGCCCCCCCCAGTCAGCATGCGCCCCCGACACTTTACATCCAAGCAAATGCAGCCCTCAACAGAAAAAAGGTTGCTTTAAGTTGGATTCCCGTATTGAGCAGGGGATTGGACTCAATGGCCTTATAGGCCCCTTCCAACTCTACTATTCCATGATTCTATAATTCTACACCTGGTTTAGCATCATGTGAATGAGAGTATGAGAGCCTTGTGCTTGCATGCTACTCTCCCTGCTTCTTCTCTAGCACAGCCGTGAGGAGGAGATTGGACACTTTAGCTTCCGTTTTCAGCTAACCACAGTTTAGTTTTACATCTGAATCCTAAGCCATGTTTAAGCTTAACTATGGTTTGTTGAAACACCCCAGCTTCATAAACCAAGCACTGAAGTTGGCTTATTTCAGTAAACCATAGTTTAGACTAATCATACTTTGTCAAAGTTCACATGACAAGACAAACGCTGGTTGGTCTAAAATGGAAGCAAAAGCTGCCATCTCCTCTTCTTAGCCATTTCAGAGGAGGGGTGGTTGGGTACATGAGCCTATGACTCAAACTGTCTCAGTCACATAATATGATAAACCATAATGTATCATTATGCCTGAATAAGGCCAAGGACAGCAACCTACAAGGTACCCAATACTCTCCATATGTCAGCTTTACAGGGGAAGGTCAGTAATGGTGGACATCAGTCAATCTCTCCACCAGTACTGGCACTAGGCGTTGGGCAGCCCATAGGCAATATATCCTCAGTGGAACCCCCCCCCCGAAGACATTTTCTATATTCCTATCAATGATTGGTGTTAATCGATCAAGGTTGAACCCAGTGTCTTTGCTTGCTGGTGTCCCATCTTAGCATATATCCAAGTACAGCCAATGCAAGGATATATGGACTTTAAAAAGAGAAAACAATTGAAATGCTAATTATTTCAGCAAAAAAAAATCTGTTTTTTTTGAAAGAGTTATATTGAGTCTCTGCTTTGTTTTGGAATTTCTGATGCACCCTTTAATCCCATTCATCTTTTCCTAAAGTTGCTTAAGGATAGGAATGCTGTAAAAACCAGAATTTCCGGAATACAAGGCTGTGCATGTGCATAACTCTTTGTTATTTCTTTCTTTTTTTTTTTTAATTGAAGTTTCCAGTCTTAAAAATAAATATGCTCGATAATAACTTTAATAAGAATCATTTTTAAAAAGTATTTTGGGCAGTGGGTTTTTAAATTCCTGTGTAAATTTGTGGGCATCCATTTTTGTCCCCTCCACTTTAATCATAATCATCAGACTACCCACACTCTTTTGCAACAGCTAAAATCTGAAGTTGGGGGAAGCATTTACAAATTGGGTTGGCCCATTAGAGCACAAGGGAATCCAATACAATGTATGACAGCTTTCACCAACCTGGTGTCCTCTAGATGGTTTGGATTACAACTCCCATCAGTCCCAGCCAGCCTGGGGCTGATGGAAGCTGCAGTCCAAAATATCTGGAGGACATCAGGTTGGGGAAGGAAGGTGTATGGCAAAATCACAGTTTGTTCCTCCAAGCTTTGAGGGAAGGTCCTTGGGGAAGCCACCCTCTCTGAGTAGGTCCTCTTCTTCACCGCTGGCACTGTTGCCCATTCACATGCCTTCTCCATCTGGACCCAATCCTCACAATCACCAAAGGGAGAGGGCAAGGCAAGGGGAGGGTGGGGCTCCATCTCCTCACACTTTGGAGGAGGAGTGGCAGGGGACAGGAACTCTGAGGGTACCAATGGACCACATGCTGATGGAAGGCCACAGGTCAGAGGTGGTCCACATGCTTTGCATGCAGAAGGCCCCAGGTTCAGTTCCTGCATCTCCCATTAAAAGGATGAGGTAGCAAATAATTGCATTCCTGTACTAACCATTTAAAACTTGCTGGTGGCTTTTGATGGAGTGCTGTCATGGGTGACCTCCCCCCCCCCAACTAGATACCAACTAAATATTACAAAGAAATTGCAAATATGCATCCACTCAGATCAATTTGAGCCCAAGATTCCTATCACCCAGGCTAACTTCCAAGACTGACATCTGTGCCAGAACCAGCCCCATAGCTGTTTCCAGTGGACTTGGGAGGGTTTATAGGCTGCTTTTCCTCATCACTGAGTTTCTGCCACCAGCCGCACCAATTCTGAGTTTCCCTAACAGAAAGGCATGGGTTAATCAAAGCCAAGATGCAGCCAGGGGCATTGTTATTTAATGCCAATGCTTATTTCAGTGGCAGAGCATCTAATCTGCTTGCAGAAGGGCCCAGATCCAATCCTTGGCATCTCTAGGCAGGACTGGGAGCATCCCGTCTGAAGCCTGGAGGGCGTCTGCCGGTCAGCCCAGACAATACTGAATTAGATGGAGCACCTGTCTGACTCAACATAAGGCAGCTTCCTTTGTCATCTCTGGAACATGCAAAGCAATACGAAGTGCCTCAGATGATCAGATCACATGCAGGATGTTTTTCTTTACCACTGCAACTGGCCTCTGTGCATCCGGTAAGGCTCGTGATTTCTTAAACAGACGGATTACACCTTTCTGCTTGGCAGGGGTAAGTCAAAGACAGGTTAAAAAAAAAAACACGGACAGGAAAGCCACAAGGCAAGGAACATTATGCAGCCTATCCATCTTTACTCAGATGTCAGCACCAAGTAAATGTGCATAGGATCACAGCCTGGAGGTGTACCAAATGCATGGGACAGAGTAGGAAAGAGAGATTTATTACCAATTTTATTACATACATGTATTTAGTCATGTTATAAATGGAAAAATCCAAGAGGGGAGACCCCCTTAGTGCATTGCTGCAGTTACAGCGAGCAAGCAAACAGAAATACATATACCCCCCCATACATTTAAAGCACATGGCTTCTCCCAAAGAATCTTGGGACCTGTAGTTTGTTACTGAGAGTTGTAGCTCTGTCAAACCACCATTCCCATGATGCTTGGGGAGAAGCCATGTGCTTTAAATGTATGGTATGTACACAGCCACTGCCTCTTGGCACTTAAAAGACCCATAAGTTCATTTCAGTAGAAACTTGGTGTTCGAGTGTGTGTGCGTGTCTAATCCACAAAAACCTTTTGCCACAATTAATCTGTTTGCCCCTAAGGTGCCACAAGTCTCTCTCCCCCCCCCCGTCTCATTTACTGGGGAAAAAAAACAACTTTATTCCAAGCAATGTACAATAGAAATGTTGAAAATATAACAGTTCCCCAGCAACTAGCAATAGCCAGACAGCATCCATCTCAAAGGAAGCTCTGCTAAGTTCCCAGAGCCTTCACACTGGAGGGGAAGTGCACCTCTAAACAGAACACAAGAAGAGCCCTGCTAGATCAGACCAAAGGCCCATCTAGTCCAGCATCCTGTTCTCACAGTAGTGGCCAACCAGATGCTTCTGGGAAGCCTGCAAGCAGCTGGTATACAGAGGCACACCCTTGCTAAACCGCCCGTAGGGAAAGCACCTGCCTAGAACTACTCTGAAGTCCCATTGAGTGTATTCCTTTGCAGATAAGCATGCAAAGGGTGCAGCCTATGCAGATTTTCTTAGAAAACAAGCCCCATTGAACTCAATGGGACTTACTTTCAGGGTCGACTGGTACAGGGTTAGGGTTGTGCTATAAAACTGCACTCCTAAGCACAATCCCCCAAGAGCGCTGGGTACACACCATACATTTAAAGCACATGGCTTCCCCCAAAGCATCCTGGGAATTGTAGGTTGTTAAGGGTGCTGGGAGTTGTAGCTCTGTGAAAGGTGAACTACCATTCCCTTGATTCTTTGGGGGAAGCCATGTTCTCTAAATGTGCTTTGAATGCATGGTGCAAAGGGGGCTTACTTCTGAGTAGGCAAACACAGACTTGTGCTGTAAGGCTGCAAGCCTAAACGCCCACTGACATCAGCGGGGCTTGCTTTTGAGGAGACATGCCTAGGATTACAACACTCTTTACAGCGCAGTCCTAACCTTGTCTACTCGGAAGTAAGCCCTACTGGATTCAACGGGGCTTCCTTTCAGGTAGGTGGGGTAGGGATTGTCCCCTGAAGTAGATCAATTGCATGTATTCTAAGCTGTCGAGGATCAAAGATCCCACTTCATCAGACGCAGGTCCTCCCCCCTTTCTGTGGGGGCAAGACATATCCAGGTTGGCTGTGGACTTGATCCTGGTCAATCAAGACGGAACGCAGACTAACCTGTCTGGTCAGATTCAAGAGTGCCTGGTCAGTTTCAAGCGTGCTTCTTGCGCGCAGTCTGAAGCGGCCGCCTCCGCGGCTTTTCCCCTCAGTCAGGTCTAAAGAGAGAACTGGTCCACAGCGCGGGTTCAGGGGCGCTCGCGGAGAGGCGCGGCTTTTTCCTAAACCCCCAGAGACGGGGCTGTTGCTTCCCCACAGCCAAGGACGAATCGCACCAGACTCCTCACGCTGTGGCTATCACCGCTCACGAAGTGTGTGCGCGCGCGCGTGTGGACGCGAAGGACTCTCGGGGAGGAAGGAGGCGCGGCTGCCGTCCCAAGAATAAGCCCGACGGAAAGGAGAGCAGAGCGGCGTCGGATCTTGCCAAAGCGAGAGGTTCCAACAGCTCTGCTTTTCTGGAAGAGAGGCGGAGAAAGAGGGACACCTGCTAGGCTGGCCCGCCGCCTTCTTCCTCCCCCTCTGGAATGCTCTGGCCGTCGGGTGGGTGATGCGACGCCTCGCCGCACGGATCCGCCTGTCCGAGGGGCTGCCGGAGCGGGACTGCCAGCCGCCGCGCCCGGCTGAGATGCGCCTCCCACCAGCCGCGCTTTCTTTCTTTCTGTCTTTCTTTCTTTCTACTCCTGCCGCCGCCCCCTCCCCCCTTCTGCCTGGCATACAAATGGCGATTGACAAAGGTACGACTGCCGGGGTGGGGGGGAGTTGCTTTCCGTTATTCCCAGCGGAGGTGGGGAGGCGGTGGCGGACTCTCTCCTTCTCTTTGTGTGTGTACCTCTGTGGAGTTCAGGACCATCAACAGGAGAACACTGGTGGCCCACCCTGTCGAAGTGTGTGGGAAGAATGGAAGGGAAGGGGGCACCAAACCATCTTTGGTCTGGCATGTGAAGCAGGAGAACCATGCCATCCAGACATTTATTTATTTGCTTAGGTGCTTCAGAAGGGCTTATGATTGATTAAATCTCATCATTATATTGATAATATTCTGTTTCCCAGGGACAGCTTATTATGGATGAAGTCTCATCATGATTATACATCATTTATGACAAATTCATTGTTCACACAACCGGGGAGTTAAAAGTACAATAAAGCAAGATTCCATTCAAATATTTCATTTTTTTTTTAAAGGGTATGTATTCATAAAAACGTCCAAATACCCAAACCCTGCATACAAAAGGAAATCCCTTTGTTAGGAACCAAACACTGACATTCCTCACTCCCGATTTGCACCTAGAACAAGCTCACGGGCCCCTTTCGGCCACAAATGGCATGGCCATCCTCCCTCCTGCACTTCTTCATAGGACCAACATTCCCACCTATTACTACATAGCTTTATTTATTTAAACATGCTGGCTCCATGATTGGTTCATTAATATTTAAGGAAAGGCGCTCTGAGCATGTGAAAAGGGCTTTTCCTTTCAGGTTGCTACAGAGGTCCCCAGCAATGGATGGTAACAAGGTACTTGTCTGCGGATGTGCTGGCCCTTCCCACTCTCTCTCTCTCTCTAGTCATATCCATGCCATAACACACATTTAAAGCACATGACATTCCCCAAAGAATCCTGGGAACCATAGTTTATCCCTCTTCCCAGAACCTTTAACAAACTACAGTTCCCAGGATTGTTTGGGGGAATTCCCTTATGAGGAAAGGTTGCAGCATTTGAAGCTGTTTTAGAAAAGGCACAGAAGAGGTGACAAGACAGAAGTGTATCAGATTATTTTATTTATTATTTATTTATTAAATTTATATCCTGCCCTTCCTCCTAGGAGCATGGAGAAAGTGGATAGAGAAATGTTTTTCTCCCTCTCTCATAACACTGGAACTCATGGACATGCAGTGAAGCTGAACTTTGGAAGGTTTAGGGTAGACAAAAAACCTTCCAAAGTTAGACAAAGAGAGCCATTGTGGCGTAGCGGTTAGAGTGTTGGACTACGACCTGGGAGACCACGGTTCGAATCCCCACACAGCCATGAAGCTGACTGGGTGACCTTGAGCCAGTCATTGCCTTTCAGCCTCAGAGGGAGGCAATGGTAAACCCCCTCTGAATACCGCTTACCATGAAAACCCTATTCAAAGGGTCACCATAAGTCGGGATCGACTTGAAGGCAGTCCATTTCCATTTTTCAGGGTAGACAAAAGAAAATACTTCACACAGCACAGGATTAAACTCTGGAATTCGCTCCCACAAGAGGCAGTGATGGCCACCAACTTTAAAAGAGGATGAGACAAATCCATGGTTGTAAGTGGCTACCAGCCACAATGGCTACGTTTTACTGCCATTGGCTATGCTCTACCTTCACTGTCAGAGGCAGTATGCTTCTCAGCACCACTTGCTGCAAACTGCAGCAGGGGCTAGTGCTCTTGCACTTGTGGGTTTCCCAGAGGCATCGGGTTGGCCACTGTGAGAACAGGATGCTGGACTAGATAGGCCATGGGCAGGATCCAGCAGGCTCTTCTTATGTAAACTACAGTCCCCAGGATTCTTTGGGGGAAGCCATGTGCTTTAAATGTGCATTAAATGTATGGAGTGTGGATCAGCCTTCTCTCTCTGGCACTGTCTGCGATGTGCTGGTGGTGGCCATCATTTTCGTGCACTGTGAACTGCAAGCGTACTCCACTGTTGCCAGGAAAATTAGGCTAAGGAAACCTAAGGGCTGCAAAGAAAAAGAAGGGAAGGAGATAGATAGACCCTTCCCCAATTAAAAGATACTTCAACCTCATTCTCTCCACACCCCGGTCTGGCTGCTGTGGTCTCTCCAGCTGCAATCTGAATGAGCGGAAGTCTTGTGCCAGGCTCTGTACAGGATCCAGGAGTCACATTTTTTCAGTGGGGATGTGGATCACAATCTACATTAGATGGGAAATAATGGAAAAGCTCAGTGGTGGGGCTGTCATCTTCTCCTCCTCTCTTTTGGAAGGGGTCCTGTGTTTTGAAAAGTCTGGCAGCAGAGAGGTGTGTATTATTGTTACATTTACATCCCACCTTTCCTCCCAGGAGCTCAAGGTGGCTTACAAACACAGTTCTCCTCCCCCCCCCCAATTTATCCTCACAACAGACATCACTAGGGCCCGCCCCTGAAATCTCAGGATTTGGGATGCTTCTGACCTGGCAACCCTACACAGAAGAATGGGCTCAATTACAGGAAGCCAGATTTCGACTGATCAGGCACAATGTTAGAGCGGTACGACAATAGAACCAATGGCCCAGGGAAGTGGTGGGCTCTCCAGCACTGGAGGCATTCAAGAGACAGTTGGACAGCCACCTGTCAAGCATGCTTTAAGTTGGATTCCTGCACTGAGCAGGGGGTTGAACCCGATGGCATTATAGGCCCCTTCTAATTCTACTATGCTATGCTATGAACCCTGTGAGGTAGGTTAGGCTGAGACACATGACTGGCCCAAAGTCACCCAGTGAACTTCATGGCTGAGGGGGGATTTGAACCCTGGTCTCCCAGGTCACTGTCCAATGCTCTAACTGCAATGCTCCACTGGCTCTCTGATGTTTAGCATCAGTGGTGCTGTCAGGGCAGGAATCTGAGGCCAGCATTCAGGGGCCTGGTCAGTGGAACAAACTGGAGGGTTCCAAACTGTAGCAGGGCTCGCTTACCACATTTAAGAACGTAAGAACTCTGCTGCAGCAGGCCAGTGGCCCATCTAGTTCAGTATCCTATTTCTCAAAGTGACCAACCAGATGGCCAAGGCAGGCCTGGAAGCAGGACTTGAGTGCATCACACCATCCTCACTTGTGCTCCCTTGCAACTGGTACTCAGGGATATAATGCCTCTGACAGTGGAGGAAGATCATAGCTATTGCATAGCCATTTGATAGCCTTATCTTCCATGAATTTGGCGAATCTTCTTTTGAAGGCATTCAAGTTGGGGCCATCACTGCATCTTGTGGGAGTGAATTCCACAGTTCAACTATGCACTGTGTGAAGTGCTTTCTTTCTGTCCTGAGTGTTCCAACCTCCAGCTTCGTTGGATGACCCCTGAGTTTGAGTCCTCCCTCTTTCGCAAGACCATTAAATCCAGAGTCTAAAATAGCCTAACTGCAACACCGTTCAGCAGATGAAGTTCTGCATGTCCCGGCATCCCTATGCAAGAAAGGAGCTGCCCAGGTTGGGATTGCCACTTGCCATGCTGCTTTTAAAGGCTCAGAAGGCTTATACAAAGAAAAAAATTACCAACAAAAATGGAGGAAAAGGACACTTGTTGTGAACCATCTACAGTGACTCTGAAATTGTTTACATTCATTAAATGTTAGGAGAGTAGGAAGCTCCTCTGCTGAGTATAATAATACAAATTTCAGGCTGCAATCCTAAATCCACTTTCTTGGAATTAAGCCTGATTGAACGCAATGGAACTTACTTCTGAGTACACATGCACAGGGCTGAGCTGTTAGGAATAGTTTGGGGAAGACTTTATTATTTAGGTTTTTGAAGCTTCATTTCAGAAGTAAACTAGTTTTTGCTGAAGTTGTGTCATTTGTTCATAGGTGGCAGTACAGTTTAGCTTTTTAGGCCACAAATATGCTATCCCTAAATTCTTATTTTGTGCTCTGAGTTATAAATGAGATGTTAATTCAACAGCCAGACGTAAAAGGAAAATAAGCATTTTGGTCATATTTTGTACATTATTTTTATAACAATGCTTGTTTTATAGCCTGAAATATAATGTAAGACATCTTGGGGAAGTACCACAGCTCAATTATAAAGCATCTGGTCTGCACGCAGAAGGATCCGAGTTCAATCCCAGCATCTCCAGACAGGGCTGGGAATGTACCCTGTCTGAAACCATTGGTCCATCTAGCTCAGTATTGTTTACACAGAGTTCACACTGCCTGGCAGCAGTTCTCCAGGGCTTCAGAGGCAGGATATCTCCATCCCTACCTGGAGATGCGGGGGATTGAACTGGGGCCTTCTGCATGCAAGGCTGATGCTCCTCCACTGAGATACAGACCTTCCCCCAATGTATTATCGACATCCAATGTTGTTAACAAAACTGAACTTACTATATTTATCGGAAAACAGTATAATGCATTATACATTTATTGTAAATGTGCCATTGATTTATTTGTTCAGCTTGTTATATTGATAGTATTATATTATTATAGTGCAAAAGTTGAAAAATCTCCCTGTTCTCATATTTGGATATGTGCCTGCCAGTAGCCTTTACTCTTCTGAACTCTATAAGCCTCCAAGGGCAGCTCCTTGAAAGTTTAGACTAAAACCTGGAGTGGATTATTGCCCCACTGGCATTGGAGCTGCCAGCCTCTGCCAGATAAACAATGTAATAAATAAATAACAAATAAAATTAAAATCTCCCAGTCAGTTATGAGTGTGTTATGTGGCTTCAAGTTGATTTCGACTTCTGGTGACCCTATCAATCAGCAACCTCCAATAGCATTTGTTGTAAACCACGCTGTTCAGATAAGTTCAGGTCTGCGGCTTCCTTTAGGGAACCAATCCATCTCTTGTTTGGCCTTCCTCTTTTTCTGCTCCCTTCTGTTTTTCCCAGCATTATGGTCTTTTCTAGCGAATCATGTCTTCTCATTATGTGTCCAAAGTGTGATAACCTCAGTTTCATCCTTTTAGCTTCTAGTGATAGTTCTGGTTTAATTTGTCTTTTTCACAGTCCATGGTATGCGCAAAGGTCTCCTCCAACACCATATTTCAAATGAGCTGATGTTTCTCTTATCCGCTTTTTTCACTGTCCAACTTTCACATCCTTACATAGAGACCGGGAATACCATGGTCTGAATGATCCTGACTTTGGTGTTCAGTGAACATCTTTGCATTTAAGGACCTTTTCTAGTTCTCTCACAGATGCCCTCCCCAGTCCTAGCCTTCTTCTGATTTCTTGACTATTGTCTCCATTTTGGTTAAGGACTGTGCCAAGGTATTGATAATCCTTGCCAAGTTCAATGTCCTCCTTGTCAACTTTAAAGTTACATAAATCTTCTGTTGTCATTACTTTAGTCTTCTTGCAGCCCATGGTATGCGCAAAGCTCTCCTCCAACACCACATTTCAAATGAGGTGATTTCTCTCTTATCTGCTTTTTTTAAATAATTGCAGCTTTTTCTGGGTTCCTTGTTGCTTCTTCCCATTCTCTTCATCCATTCTGCTGACTGGGTTAGATGGAGCAAGGCTGGGGAGCCTGTGGCCCTCTGGGTGTTATTGAAGTCCAACTCCCATCATGCCTCACCGCACTGGCCATGCACGCTGGCTGGGGCTGAATGGGAACCCAGCAACATCAGGAGGGCCGCAGGTTCCCCATCCATGGGCTAAGGAGGTGTCAAAGTCACCCTGACATTCTCTCAAGATGGCTTGAAGCTCCTGACTCAAGACACATCATATGCGTGGTCAGATGCTTCCTGTCTCTGGGCTTGTTGTGGCCCATGGAACGAATAGGGATGAAGGGAAGAACGCTTGAGCAATGATCTGAGAAAAAGGGTGAGAAGATATTTTTAAAAAGAGCATCATTGTCTGGAGGGAAACAAGTGAGAGCTTTTCCCCCCCAACCCCTTGCTTTTGCAGGAGGGCAGGGGAGGGCTTAATGCTGCCAGCAGGTCAGGAATCCCCTTTTTGAGCCCAAGGCAAGGCAATCAAACTGAACAGTGTATACCGCTTGTATCCTAGGAAGTGAGAGTCTTAACAAGCACAAGAAAGATACTGTCCAGGGTCAGTTGCAATTTGCAGGAGGATAACTGGGTGACCTAACAGGTGCTTCTCCACTTCCACAGCAACAGCCCCTCTCATCGTAACAAAAGGGTCCTCTGGGTAGGTTTTTCAAAACATTTTAATACTGTTTCATGATGTTTTATATTCTATTTCCATACGCCACTCGAGTATTCTTTGAATAAAGAGCAACGTCCAATGGAGCTCCAGCGCAGGGAAAGCCAGCAGAGGAGGAGCTGGTGGGAAGCTCCGCGGCATCCATTTGCCATTTGGGAGTCCCCAAGCTGGCGGAACTTTGGCTCAGCTGGGAGCAGCGTGCATGAATGCAAAAGAAAAAGGTGGCTCTCACAAATACCACTACTGGTGGATAAGCGCTCTCCATAGACTTCCATTATAATTATTTTCTAGACTTAGACCAACCTTTTTCTCGGTGTAACTTTGGCCCAGATCAGGACCCGCAGGAGATCTCCGAATGGGAGTTGGATATAGCATATCTCCTCCCCCAGCACCTCCTCTGATAGGTCCCTGGAGCACCCCTTTTTTGGGCCTTATGCCAGCTTATGCCAGCACCCTTTCCACCGGGCTGTGCTTCCCTGGCAGACCCCTGGCTAAACCGGCAGGCTCCTGACCCTGGGCAAGGGGTTTCTGCCAGTGGAGCCGGGACCCTGCTTGCTAAGCCAGGGGTCCGCTACATCCAACTCCCCTCAGCCGGATGTAAATTCGAGCTGGATTCTGCCCTAAATCCTGAAATTAATAAAATAAAATAAGATAACCATACCTTAGACGTGGCAGCATACTGGCAGCCAGGAGAGATCTTTACGCAAAGGTAAAGGGAATCCAGCTTGATTCTACATGAAAGCTTAAGTAGGTGCTGAATAAATCTTAAGACGTACTAGATAGCACACAAAATCCTATTTCATAAAAAATAAATAAAAATATTAAAAGCCATAATGGAAAGAACAGTTAATGCCAGGGTTGGTAGATCTCTCTCTCTCTCTCTCTCTCTCTCTCTCTCTCTCTCTCTCTCTCTCTCTCTCTCTGTATGTGTGTTTCAATATTAAGGGGCCTGTCATATAACAACCGTTTCTTTGATTCATTCCGTTAACCTCCCAGTGTTTAGCATGAACACAGAAGGCTGTGAAATTATCAGGCCTGAAGCCAGTATAAACCAATTTATTGGGGTCCAGCAATTAACTAAAACCTAGAGAGCTTGATTAATTACAGCACAGCTCTGCAAGGGAACATTGATACATGGAGGGAGGGGAAAAGGAGATCAGGGGTCTTGTACAGTTTCTATTCATTTCATGTGGGGCATGCAGAGGAGAATTTTTGGGGGGATGGTGCCCCAAACAACTATTTTGTGCTGCCAAGAAGCAGTTGGTGAATTCCCAGAGTCATAGGATGGCCAGTTACATATAATACCCTGAAGCTTCCTAGTATCACATGCTCATGTTTGAATCCATTGCTAAGAGATAAAAATGGAGTAATGTTCCTACCAAGGCTTTTAGTGGAGGGGTCCCAACACTTATTTATTTATATAAATTTATCCTGCCCTTCCTCCCAGTAGAAGCCCAGGGCAGCAAACAAAAATGCTAAAAATACTCTAAAACATCATAAAAACAGTATTTAATATATATTGAAACAAAACATATTTACAAACATGTTAAAACAAAACACCTTTTTTAAAAAAGACTTGGAACACTGTTCTTATGGTCATCATAGAGGGACCTCCTAAGACCCTCCGTGGCGCAGAGTGGTAAGCGGCGGAACGCAGCCGAAGCTCTGCTCACGGCCGGAGTTTGATTCCAACGGAAGGAGGAAGTCAAATCTCCGGTAAAAGGGGTCGAGGTCCACTCAGCCTTCCATCCATCCGTGGTCGGTAAAATGAGTACCCAGGGGTAAAGAAAGGCCGGGGAAGGAACTGGCAATCCCACCCCATATATACGGTTTGCCTTGTAAACGTCGCAAGACGTCACCCTAAGAGTCGGAAACGACTTGCATTACAAGTGCGGGGACACCTTTACCTTTAAAGGGACCTCCAGTTCTGGTATTTTGTCTATGGAAAACATTTTTATTTTGCTAAGCATTTTTAGAGAATTAATTTGATTTAGCATTGTTTGTTCTGTGTTTTATGATGTTTTAATGATTTCATTGTACATCGCCATGGTATTTTTATTTTTGCATTTATTTATTGTTTATTTTACAAATGTATAAACTGCTTCACAGCCTGAGGTCATCCAAGAGGAGTACCCAAAGATAAAGATAAGATAAAATAAAAAATAAATTCTAAAAACAATCTCCAAAATGAGAAACTCTAAAAAAACCCAAAACCATTCCTACAAATTATAAAACTAATGAAATAATTCCTACAGTTGGCACTTTAGAAATATTCTTATGAAACAAACAGACAAGATAAACTGGCTAGAGTTCATATGGAAGACTTCTTGGAAATGTAGAATGCTGCCTCGTACCTTGTCAGGCCATCAGTCTGTCTAGTACAGTATTCCTTACACCGATTAACATAAGAACATAAGAAGAGCCTGCTGGATCAGGCCAGTGGCCCATCTAGTCCAGCATTCTGTTCTCACAGTGGCCAGCCAGGTGCCTGGGGGAAGCCTGCAAGCAGGACCTGAGTGCAAGAACACTCTCCCCTCCTGAGGCTTCCGGCAACTGGTTTTCAGCACAATATATATATATATATATATTTCTCATTACAGTGTAGCAAAAACGCCTGCACTTGGCTGACTTTCTCTTCTCCTAAAGATACAGGATCAGTCTCAGGCCATGAACCTGGCAACCCTACCCAACATCCACATCCTCTTTCCCTAGGCCACCCTCACTACCAAGGCCACACCTTGCTTCACACCCTCCTCAAGCTGGAGGTATCAATCACTTGATAGATTAGGACACTTGAACTTAAGATCTGGTGCTTGTGTTTGCTTCTTTTCCTCTTCCCTCCCCATATATTTTGCCTCTTGTGTCATGTCTATTAGATTGTAAACCTTCAGGCAGGGACTCTGTTGTTTTAAATCTGTACAGTAGTAAATTGTAGGCACTTTATAAATGAGAAATGATGATGATAATGGTGATAATAATGTTCACATTTTTATGAATAAGTAAGTTAGTTAATTATGGGACATAAAGGATCGCAGGACTCAGGACTGATAAGAGCATTCTTCTGAACCACTGGCAGCCAGTGTGGTGTAGTGGTTAGAGTGTTGGACTACGACCTGGGAGACCAGGGTTCGAATCCCCACACAGCCATGAAGCTCACTGGGTGACCTTGGGCCAGTCACTGCCTCTCAGCCTCAGAGCAAGGCAATGGGAAACCTTCTCTGAATATACCGCTTACCATGAAAACTCTATTCATAGGGTTGCCATAAGTCGGGATCAACTTGAAAGCAGTTTCCTTTCCATTCTGAACCACATTTGCACAGATGATGTTTGGGGCAGAGCTTGGAAAAGTTACTTTTTTTGAACTACAACTCCCATCAGCCCAATCCAGTGGCCATGCTGGCTGGGGCTGACGGGAGTTGTAGTTCAAAAAAAGTAACTTTTCCAAGCTCTGATAGCCAGCAAGATAGGAAAAGTTGTCTCCTCCAATTTGACCAAGGCGTTAGAGATTTGAAGTGTGTGTTTTTTCCTCTTCCCTCTCTCCCAAAGATACTGGCAGTGCAAATGAGGATTGCGGAAGGTCATCTAATTCAATCTCCAGTTCTGGCAGCCCTTCACAAGGGCTGCCAGAGACGGCCATAGTTTGCTAATGTTTAACTGTGAATACGCAACAGGGGTCCTCCACAGGGCTCAACAGAGTCAATTGTGATGTTTTTCTAAGTATGAGTGACTCAGCTGTCTCTGCTTGTGAAGAGCTGCCAGGGTCACAGATACAATCAGACAATCCCCCTGTCTTCCCTTGCAACCAGTGGGTGGAAGGGAGGGGAGTTGTGGTGAGCTGGCCATTAACCAGATTTGGCTGGATCCCAACAGGCCACTGCTGTGGACTGGCTGATTCCATTCCCGGAGGAAAAAGTCCTGCAAGATCGTAGGATGGATGGACTGACTGAATTGTGTACTTTTCTTGCTCATGATTACGGATGAGGGAGAAATTCAATTAAGTTTGCATTTAAAGGCGAACCTACCCAATTTGCCCTTTTCAAAACAACATGCAAATCAAAACACAGCCAATCCTTTGAAATGAGCACTTCTCCAAATTTTGAAGTGCAAAATTTTCCAGCCAGGTAATGTGTACAATAATGCACATATTAGGGCAAACTGTGCAAAACAAAATGCATGTGTGAAAATAACATAAAATGTATTATATTGGGCAGAAATGCCTGCAAAAAATGTGTGCCTTAGTCAAAACTGCATACAAAAATGTATTTTATTAGGAGAAATTCAGTCTAAAATGCTGACGGAATTTCAGGATTAAAAAACCACGGAAATGGTTGCGGAAATGTGAATTTAAGATAGGGAAAATGAGAAGGAAACAGTCAGATTTATCTGTCCCTGTTCATGATAAAGTTGAAGGCAAATGAAAAACTTGAACGCATTATTTCAACAATACACTTTTTCATAATTCTGGATAGTATTCAGTTGTGACAACTTAGGCCCATTAATTTAAATGGGTCTATTCTGAGCAGGACTTAGTTGAATCTAACTCCCCCTCATCAGTTTGCCCAACTCCCTGAAAGTTTCATGCCAACAAATGTCCTTTCATATTGAAATGTTATTTCCTACAAGGATTGTTTGCGGGTAATCAGTTTCCCACTGGTATAATTCTACCCCAATCTGCAAGCTGGATTCCTGACCCTAAGCAGTGTTTTGTCCTGGAATAACGGCTTCATTTTACAGTTTGATTGTATGTTGTAGCTGTCATTTCCCAATCCTTTGAGACACAGATAGCCTAGATCTTAATTAAATCATTCATCATTTTATGAAGGGGGAACGCCTTCATAAAGGAAGGGAGAAGGCATTGCTCTGATGTGGTTAGCCATCTAAAATGGTAAGATTCATAGGAACACAGGAAGATGCCTTATCCTGAGTCAGATCACTGGCCCATCTAGGGCAGGTGGGCCTCTACTTCATGCTGACTGGTGGATGCTCTCCAGGTTTTCAAAGAGAAGTTTTTCCCAGTCCTCCCTAGAGGTGCCAGGAATCGAACCTAGGACTGTTTGAATGTAAAGATGTGCTCTGTCCTTATATTCTGCTGTTATGCTAGCTAAAAGAGCTACATTGGTTCTCAGTGTGCTTCCGAGTTCAACTCAAGGTGCTGTTTTTCACCTTTAACGCCCTAAATGGTTTGGGACTGAGGTAGCTGTCTGCACCCTCATTAGTCATGCCCATTGCACGAGAGCCAGGGAAGAGGGCCTGTTGCGACTGCCTACTATATCTGAAGCCCGATTGGTGAATACTTACAACAGAGCCTTCTCTGTTATGGCCCCTAGACTATGGAATGCCCTCCCCTGTGAGGTAAGATCAGCCCCCTCTCTTCCTGTGTTTAGATGGCTGCTGAAGGCTTATCTTTTGATGCAAGCATTTGGTTAAATTACTACCCTCTATGCCATTGTACTGCTTTTTTAAGGATTTTAAGGATTTGTTTCTGTATGGTTTTTGTCTGTGTTTTTGTGTTTTTAAATCTCTGTATGGCTTTATGCATGCTTTGTATTTTTAAACCTATGTAAGCTGCCTTGAGACCTGCATTCCGAGAGACAGAAAACAAACAAACGAACAATATTATTATTATTAACCTGCCCAACAATTGATTGATTACATTTTCCTCCAAGGAGCTGAAGGTGACATACATGGTTCTCACCTCTCCATTTTGTTCTTACAACAGGTAGGTTAGGCTAAGAAGCAGTGACAGGCCCAAGGTCACCCAGTGAGCTTCATGGCTGAGTGGAGATTCGAGTCCTGGTCTACCAGGTCCTAGTCAGTCCAGAGCTTGGAAAAGTTACTTTTTTGAACTACAACTCCCATCAGCCCCAGGCAGCATGGCCATTGGATTGGACTGATGGGAGTTGTAGTTCAAAGAAGTAACTTTTCCAAGCTCTGAGTTAGACACTCTAACCACTACACCATATTGGCTATTCAATATGTGCATGTTTATTTGAAATCTGCCACATTGTAAGTTTGGAAGCACAAGCTCAGATTTTTCAATCATTGAAATTGAGGAAAGGACAGAGAGAAGCTGATGTCACAGTGCCCATGAACTCTGAATTGAGAACCTTGTCCTTAACCACTGTTCCTAGGAGCATAGGTCTTTTGGGGAGCTGTCTACAAAAGTGAAATTCTGCTCCCCCCCTGTCCATTACATCTCAGCAAGGAATAGGGAGAAATTTGATTCAGTTTGCATTTATAGCCAAATTCATCAAATCCACACTTTCTGAATCAACATGGGAAACTAAACACTGCCATCCTTCAAAATTCACCCTTACCAAATTTTGTGATGCAATTTTCTGACCAAACAATGTTGACACAAAATGCATCCATTAGGGGAAAGTGTGTATAAAATGACTATAAGTGAGAATAACCGTACAAAAATACACTATATTAAGAGAAATTGCTCGCAAAATACGTGCATTTGTCAAAACTGTGGACAAAAATGTGGTTATTCGGAGCAGTTTGCATTGAAACGTTGAATAATTTTCATTAGGATTTTTTTCTTAAATAAAAAAAAAAGCAAATTGCTGCAGAAATGTGGAGAACTGAATTTAAGATTTGGAAAAAGGAGAAACTGAGAGGACGGAAACTGACAGATCCTGCCATTCCTGCTCTCAGTTTAGCTCTCCTGAAGATGCTAGTGAAGCAGTAATTTGGAAGCAAAGAATGACTGACCTACCCAGGCTCCTGCTTTCCCAGACATAGGAATTCCATAAAGATTCTTATCTTGTTCTTCTTCTTTATTAATATATATACCGTTTAATGCCCAAATAAGCTATTCACAAGTATGGAAACGAATTACACAAGCATTAAAATATAAAGTTCCATAATTAAAATACATAATACAAAATATCCATGATTGTCCCCTCTCAAAGCAGAAAATTGAGCTACAATTCCCAGAGGTCCCTGGGAAGAGGGAATGATTGTTAAACCACTCTGAAAATTAAAGCTCTGTGAGGGGAACAGAAGTTTCCTAACACTCTCAGCACCCTAAACAGACTACAGTCCCCAGGGTTCTTTGGGGGAAGCCATGGCTGTTTAGACTGACATGATGCTGTTTTAAATGGATCATGCAGATAGGGCCTATGTTGCAGAATACACCTGCAAAAAAAAGCAATCTGGAGGGCCCTTGTAATACTAAAATGAGCATGCAGAGAGTACCCTCCCTGGTGATTTAAGACTCTACCCCCCACCCCCAATATCAGAGGTGAATTTGGGGGTGAATTTCACTCCCATCCCCCTGCACTCTTTTTAGTATCAAAAGGTAACCCCACTCCTACTTAACAGCCAAACTAGTAGAGGGCTCATGCTGAACAAACACACACATCTGGCCTGACCCTTGGAGTTTTAAACTCTTTTATAAGCTGAAACCTTTTTTTCTTTAAGCAGCTTACCCAGACCTGATTTTATAATGTTTAGTAAACAGCTGCTTTTATCTGTATTTTGATAATTTTATTATGTCTACGAGTTTTTCACGTCTGCTGATTTTATCGGTATTCTCTCATTACAAAATAGGGAGAAAATAGGGACAGTGATTTACTAGGGTCTGAAACTTGAAAATTGAGATTGACCCTGATAAGTATGTAGGGAGAGCTGCAGCACATTCAGCTTTGCTTCCACAGAATCAGGGGGCTTCCAGCCTGTTGCTGTTTTGGGGAGGCATTCAATAAGCGGTGGCTGGGGACTCCTTGTCAGTGGGGCAGTGGAATCTGCTCCAGGTTTTAGCCTGACGTTTCAAGGTGCTGTCCAAGGTGCTTCACCTTGAAAGTTTGGACTAAAACCAAACACCTTGGATAGCTCCTTGAAAGTTCAGACTAAAACCCAGAGCGGATTCCACTGCCTGACTGACATGGAGCCACTAGCCACCACTGGATTCAATCACATAACAGCAAATTCAGGTTGCGTAATTATAGCTGAGTATGAGATCTCGAGTAACAAACCCACTTCTCCCAAAGATGAGACTTTTTGTAATAAATAAAGTGACAGGAAAATGCAATGGAAAAGTGTGGGATAACACTTGCTGTGACCCGACATTGTCTAACCTGCCCACAAACAAATCAGAATAAAGGGCCACTAAATAGCCAACATCATCATATCTCCCTGCAAACAAATCAGGATAAATGCTCAATAAACAGGTTGTCTGGAAGTGTCCTCTGTCTGTAAAGAAAGAAGCTCTAGATTTCCTCTTCTTTCTCTTATACCTTCTGTAACTGAAGGGAGCATTTGCAGCAGCTGACTTTTGCTGCTCTTTGTGGTCATTTGTATGATCCCTATGGTCATGTTATAATTTTACACTTAATTGGAAAGGTAGAATATGCAGCCTTAAGTATCACACTGCCTTAAATTATCATTAATATTATGGCTTTATTGTATATTTTATGTTGTGCAGCACCCTAGAATCTATTGGATGAAGGGTGATATATAGAAATGACATACACCAGTGTGGTGTAGTGGTTAGAGCATCGGACTAGGACCTAGGAGACCAGGGTTCAAATTCCCGGTTGGCCATGAAGCTCAGGGTGGCCTGTTATACACTGCTAAAAAAGAGAATTTGCATCGCCATAAAAAGAGGACAAAAGAAGACACAAGTTTGCTTAATATTTGCATATGGTGATTTATATGCTTAGATTCAAATTTAGAGGTAATTATTACAATTGAACTAGAAATACAATACATCTCGCCATAGTGGGGAAGACTGGGCAGGTGACTTTGGTGCCTGTTCAATCTGCTGACCAGGTGCTGCTAACAGCAGAGCTGCAACTTCAAGGCTCCTGCTCTTTGTTTTGATGGGTCCTAATCATTAAGGCTGACTTACACTGGGGAATCCTCAAATAAAGGGTTTCTTCAAATAGAGGGCTGTAGGGGGCCTGATCTGGATCATGGCTGAGATTCAGGGAAAAGGCGTCTAAGCCTTTCCCTCTGTGCCATACCCCTGACTCAGATTACTGAATCACCTCTTGCTCGCCTTGTCTCTAAACTAAAAAGCCCCAAATGCTGCAACGTTTCCTCATAGGGGAGTCAGTCCATCCCATTGATCATTCTGCTTGCCCTTTTTTAAAAACTTTTCCAACTCTACAATATCGACAATACTCCATAGTAATATCTACAATACTCCATAGATTTGTATAACAGCATTAGGATATCAGCAGGTTTTTTTTCAGTTCCTTTCCTAATCATCCCTAGCATGGAATTTGCCTTTTTACACAGCTTGCTGCACACTGGGTTGACATCTTCATGGAACCATCTGCCTGGAGCCCAAGGTCTTGTTCCTGGTTAGTCACCACCAGTTCAGACCCCCATGCTCTTATGTTCCTGCAGCAACAGATTTTGGAAATGTTGATTTCTAGCTGGAGCTGTGGTTGTGGAAAACTCTTCAGTCTATTGGGATTTTTAAAAATGCAGCATATAAATGTATCACTTGCCAAGGCGCACTCTGCTGGGCAGTTTATAATAAATGTTTAAAAGGAAAGGATTCTCTTGGAGCAAGATGCCTCATTTAATTGATAGTTAATCTAGCTGTGACGGCAAATTCACAATAAGCAGCACTGCAGCCCATTGTAGCTGTTTAAATATATAAAAAGTAGTAGCTGTTTAAATATACAAAGCATTACAGAGTACAAAGACTTGCAGGCAATAAAAAGATACTGTCCATCATTAGTTGCATTTGTACTTGGGCACTTAATAGCATCCTTCTGAGTTCTTCAGGAGAGGGAATACTGACACTTAGTGGAAAAATCCTGGTATTGCAACTAAGCAATTGTTTTTATTAAAGACAAACCAACCAACCAGGTAGCCTCCTTGACCCATTAGATCAACATTTGGGCCACATGTTACATTACAGATGTTTTTGTATTAAATGAGGCTGGGTTTTAAAATAAAAAAATGGTAGCCAGCACACGATGGGGAGAGATCAGGACTGAGACTACAGCGTGCAAGAAGGAGGGGGGATTTAACCCTTCCCTCCTGTTGCAGTCTTAACAAACATTGCCTTCTCCCTATAGTAATTATTTGTAAGTTTGCATCTATGCATATAAATTAACATGTGCACATTTTATACAAACCTGTGTTCTGTTCTGGCCTCTCCCCCCCCCCCCCCCGGTGATGTACAAGCCACCGCACTACTTTATTTATTGGTCCACACAGAGCTCCAGCTCAGTGATCCCCAATTCCCCCCCCCCCACGACCACTTGAAAATTGCCGAGGGTCTTGGGGGACCACTTAATGATGGTTCTGCCTGTTGTGGCAATTGTCATGCGCTGTGCTAGATGCTGTATGACTTTCCAATTGTATCTTTATTGTTTTTTTCAATTTCTTACATGGTATTTTATTGTATTGCAATTTGCATTCCATAGAATTCAAATAGTAATACAATAACATACAATCTGTTGTTGATGTTATGTGCCTCTAAGTCGACTATGACTTAAGGCGACCCTATGAATCAGCGACCTCCAAGAGCATCTCTCCTGAACCACCCTGTTCAGTTCTTGTAAGTTCAGGTCTGTGGCTTCCTTTATGGAATCAATCCATCTCTTGTTTGGCCTTCCTCTTTTTCTACTCCCTTCTGTTTTCCCCAGCATTATTGTCTTTTCTAGTGAATCATGTCTTCTCATGATGTGTCCAAAGTATGATAACCTCAGTTTCATCATTTTAGCTTCTAGTGACAGTTCTGCTTTAATTTGTTCTAACACCCAATTATTTGTCTTTTTTGCAGTCCATGGTATGTGCAAAGCTCTCCTCCAACACCACATTTCAAAGGACATACAATCTAGGAAATAAAAAAAGCAATTAACAATCAATATGAATATTTAGTGCAGACAGACATGCCATGGACTACCTGAATGAAGCATGCAGACCACTGGTTGCCTACAGACCACAGTTTGGGAACCCCGGTAAAGCCTCAACAAACCTCTTTTGAGAGGCCATCTTATCCTGTATATACCCTTCAGGTCACTGTGTTCTCCAAGAGATTTATTCTGGAAGTCCCTAAGATATCAGAAGCCCACTCCACAGTAACTCAGATTTGGGCTTTCAGGGTGGCTGCCCTGGCTTTGTGGAACAACAACCCTTTCAAGATACAACAGGCACCCACTATTTGTACTCTCTGGAAACAATTGAAGGCATTTCTGTTTTGAAAAGTTTTCCCATCTGGATGAAAAGCTGCAAGTGATCTCATGCATGTGCAGCATTTATGAACTTTTATTGCTTTGTTATATTGTATGTACAGATTAAAATAGAGAGAAAAGTGCACGGAAAGAGAGGTACTGGTTATTATTTTATTCTTTGTTACATTTTTATATATATCACCTTACCTCCAAGGAGCTCAAAGCGGCATACTTGGCTCTCCCCCTCTCCATTTTATCCTCACAACAACCCTGTGAGGTAGGATAGACTGAGAGACCGTGACTGGCCCAAGGTCACCCAGTGAGCTTCATGGCTGATTGGCAAGCAGTGGGCATGAGGGAACGAGCCTTCATTTTGTTGGAATTGCGGGTTGCCTGTCAGGGCAATGCCACTGCGTATAACAGGAGTGAATAGAGACAGAACGCTAGAAGTGGTTACTGATTCAATAACTTACAGATACACAGATACACAGATACACGAGCTCTCTCCTTCACATACATCAAAATGCACCCCCCCACACACCCTGAGCTGTTTCTATGGAGGTTTTATAGCCTTGGCAGCTTTCCTGCCCAGCCACCTGCAGCCTTCGGTCTGCTCTCTGTCCTTGAGCCCCAGAGTGTGCTTATTTTAACCCTGTCTTGACTCTGTCCATGTCTTTTGGAATACATCATGTCTCAGCATTCTAACAAGCCCCCACCTTCCAAACAGACATGGCTTTCATACATTTTACAGATTTTTCATCTTACACATACCACTATTACAATTACAGTTCAGTTATTTACAGTTGTACAGTTTCTTATTTTTTTTTCTGTTGCTTGATATTGTTTTATTGTTACATTGCAATCTTTGTTACTCTTTTACTATACACATGCCCATTTTGTTTATTAGCTTCAGTTAGCACATCAGTCAGCTTCTGGTTTGAAACATGTTAGATACAAGGTTTCCTCATTTGTTTTGCGTTCTGGCACTTCTGTAAAACCTGTATACCCATGCATTTCATCATGTTTTCGTATAATATCTATCTGAAATCTATCAGGCGGTTTCCCCAGATTAGATCTGTCTGATCTCCTTAAAACTACTTCTTGTTTGGGGCTGATTTGTGTTTCTGTCTCATCAGGTTCACGTTCCTCTTCCTCTTCTTTCACTGTTTGCTCCCCTTGGTCTGAGCCACTGTGTGTGTGTGTTAGATCAACTGACACTGACTTATCCCAGTCTTCCTCCTGAGCTTTCACACTCCGGCTAAATATCACCCTTCTCTCCTGTGGTAGCCATACGCGGTAAAAAACAGTTTGAAACCCCAAAATAATTCCTTTCTGGGCCCTGGGTGCTAGTTTTCCCCTACGTTTCCCCTTGGGGACATGAACCCAGCATTTTGCGCCGAATTTTAGGATGTGCTGGAGAGTAGGTTTACGTCCATACAGCTTTTCGTAGGGTGCCATGTTTATAGCACTGTGGAACAGCCTGTTCTGAATATAAGCCGCATATAAAATACATTCACCCCAGTAGGCATTACTCAGATTGGCATCTCTAATCATTGCCCTCGTGGCGTCTTGCAAGGATCTGTTTTTTCTCTCCGCCAGACCGTTCTGATGGGGGCTAAAAGGAGCGGTGAGTGCATGTTTAATGCCTTTCTTTTCCAGATACTGTGCCAAGGACTGACTGGTAAATTCCCCTCCTTGATCTGATCTCAGTTGCTGTATGCTCATTCCATGCTGTACTTTCACCTTTTGTATGAACATCTTTAGTTTCCCTTCCGCTTCATTCTTGGAACATAACAGATATACTGTACTATATCTTGAAAATTCATCTAGTATTACCAAGAAATAGCGGGCTCCACCTTGTGACCCCTGAAAAGGTCCTGCCACGTCTACATGTATTGTTTGGTATGGTTTATTCGTGTGACTTTCAGCTTCCTTGTGTTTGGGAGCTGTGGTTGCTTTTGTCTGCTTACATATTTCACAATCTATATAGGCATCACATGGCTTTAATGTAACATCTTTACTCAAAGCAGGCATTTTCTTAATCATTTCATGATTTGCGTGCCCTAATCTTTTATGCCAGGAGTGTATGCAGTTATCATGTGGCCTTTGGTTAGAAAACATCATTACGTTTTCTTTGTCATTAGGGTTCAGCTTCACATAATACATGGAATCCTTGAGAAACCCTCTCATGCATACTTTTTCTCCTGCTTTCACCTCACACGTTCTGTTTCTAAATGTAACTGTAAATCCCATCGCACATAGTTTAGATACAGATAAAATGTTACATTGAATGTCTGGCACATACAAAACGTCAGTAATAATCGTATTTAAAGCACTTAAAGTCACAGTACCCATAGCTTGTACCTGTTTTTGTGTCCCATCAGCCAGTACCACGTGTGAAGTCGCTGGAACCATAGTTCTGAACATAGATTTGTCATTTATTAAATTGTGCGTAGCCCCAGAATCAATAGTCCAGGTTCCTTTAATTTTATAGTCTCTTTCTCTGTCTTTATCTTCAGCTTTCACTAGCTGCACTCGCGACGAATTTCTTCTCTGTTTTCTCTGCCGCAACTCACAGTCTCTTTGAAGATGAGTTAATGACCCACAACGATAGCATGCCTTTGTTCCAAATGACCTGCCAAACGACCTGCCATTAATCTCAGTCTTTTCACTTTTTCCTTCTGACTTTCTTGCCTTCTCCTGTTCAGAAGCCTCCTGACGTCTCTCCCACTGCTGTATCAACTTGCCTGTTACGTAAGGGAGCGATAAATCCTCTTCAGGGAGCGCTTCGAGTGAACTAATAAGATTGTCCCATGATGAATTTAATGTTGCCAGGATTATATATATTTTTTGTGTGTCCGGATATATTACATTTCTTTCTTGTAACTCAGCAAACAGCTTTGAAATTTTAAACAAATGTCCAGCCATTGTGACGTTATCTGTGTACTTGAGCTGGTACAATTTTCTTGTCAAACTTATTTTATTGCTTGTTGCTTTTCGAACATGGATCTCATTCAGAGCTTGCCAAGCTAATTTCGCTGTTTCTTTATCCTGCATGTATAGCAATTGAGAGTCACTTACTGCCAGGATAATATACGATCTTGCACGTTCATCCAACCGTCTCCACGGTGCCGGTGGGGGATCAGACGGGGGATCCTCTGTTACAACAGTCCATAAGTCTTCCTTTGTTAGAAACGCCTGCATTCTCAGTCTCCAATTCAAGTAATTAGTTTCGTTCAGACGCTCCAGCGGCATTCCTTGCGAAAGTGAAACTGCCATTTTTCACAGTTTCCTTGCGTCACTTCGGAGAAACGAAACTTCTCTTTTGACAGCTTCACCGTATCTGATTTCTTTACACTCCAGGCCTCTTTTATGTCCTGCACAGGCTTCCACTGGCTCCTGTCACCGTTCGTGCTGCCGTCGACAGTCAGTTCAGCTCTGCTGCCTTTCTTTCTTCACAGCACTCTGCTTATGCTCTATTCCTTTCCTGTCTCTGGGCCCATAACCCTTTGTTGGAATTGCGGCTTGCCTGTCAGGGCAATGCCACTGCGTATAACAGGAGTGAATAGAGACAGAACGCTAGAAGTGGTTACTGATTCAATAACTTACAGATACACAGATACACAGATACATGAGCTCTCTCCTTCACATACATCAAAATGCACCCCCCCACACTCTGAGCTGTTTCTATGGAGGTTTTATAGCCTTGGCAGCTTTCCTGCCCAGCCACCTGCAGCCTTCGGTCTGCTCTCTGTCCTTGAGCCCCAGAGTGTGCTTATTTTAACCCTGTCTTGACTCTGTCCATGTCTTTTGGAATACATCATGTCTCAGCATTCTAACACATTTATGTGCCCCTGTCAATGTGATTGGAACAGTTCCAGATTTAAACTCACAGAACAGCCACCTGGCTTGGAGAAGGCAACTCAGTCTGCATTTCCATGTCACTGCCCCCTCCAACTTTAACTGTTGCATCATACAGGGTTGACAGGTTCAAATACTGTCAATTGACCACAGTCAGCTATTCTGTGATGTCACTACTCTGTTCATGGCTGGTGAACTGGACCACTGTCACTTACAACTGCCTTGAAAAACAGCTTTTTTCCCCGTTGTTGCTTTTATTTTTGCGTGGGACCGCAATATCTTGTGGAACGCCTCTCCCGCTATGAACCTACCCGGTCACTTCGCTCAGCATCTAAGGCCCTCCTCCGGGTACCAACCCATCGAGAAGCCCGGAGGACAGTTACTCGATCTAGGGCCTTTTCTGTAGTGGCCCCCGAACTGTGGAACAGCCTCCCCGAAGAAGTACGCCTGGCGCCTACGCTTCTATCTTTTCGGCGCCAGGTTAAGACCTGGCTATGCTCCCAGGCATTTTAAGCGTTTATGTTATAATTTAATTTTTTTATTTTTTATTTTTTTCTTTAGTTGCTGCTTGTGTTTATTGTTTGTTGTCTGATTTTATTGTTGATATTTTGTATTTTAACCTTTTTGTACACCGCCCAGAGAGCCACTCGCTATGGACGGTCTATAAATGAAACAAACAAATAAAAATTTTTGCTTTATTTCTGTTTTAATATCTTACTCTTTTCAAAACGGTTAACTGTAGGCTGGCCCTGCTGTTCAATAATAAAAGCCAAAGAGAACTGTTCAGCAAATTGGTCACATTGCCAGAAACTTACGTACCTTACCTAACAGTGTTAAATGTTAAAGTAATCCACTGCAATTCTTTTTGAAAAGTTAATTCAATTGTTCCACACAAAAAATGGTTTATAATTTGCATGAAGTATCAGCCCAATTAAGGAAGCAATCCTTACACACATACCTGGGAGTAAGACCCATGGATCTCACTGGGACTTACTTCTGAGTAGACATGTCCAGGATTGCACTACACCACATATGGGGAACTTTTGGCCCTCCAGATGTTCCTGAACCACAATGCCCAGCAACCCTCACCATTTGCCATGCTTGCAGGGGCTGATGGGAGCTGCAGTTCAGGAACATCTGAAGGGCCAATGGTTCCCCCACACCTGCAGAACACAATGGTGCAATTGAGCAAATTTAGATTCTGAACTTAATGGGCTGTATAAAACTAAGTCCTACTCAGAGTGGACCTATTGAAATGAATGAAACTAAATTAGTTGTGTCCATTCACTTCAATGGGTGTATTCTAAACAGGACCAGCGTTGCATATCACCCAATGGTCTTATGCCTCCCGGCTCTTTTGATGGCATCTTTCTTCATTTAGTTCAACATTTGTTTATTTATTTACAAAATTGATATAGTTCTCCTTTGAAACCAAGCACTTCTCCTGACTGCAAGGGTCTCGGTCTGCCTCTTGAGATGCCATCACTCCTGGGGGCTTGGGGGTTCTTCTACCTCCGTTCCAGAGGCCAAGAGGAGGAATCCCTGCCAGTCTCCACTGAGGGTCCTGGATCCTCCTCGACCACTGTGCCAGGCTTTTCCTGAGTGTTCTAGTTTCTGGGGGTTCCTGATCCTCCTCAGTCAGATCCTCCTTGGAAGAGGAGTCATTTAGCTTGGGCGTGACCAAGGGGCACTTCCGCCCACCTGCATATCAGGAGTGGGGAGCTCTATGCTGGCAGAGTAATACATTACTGTGGTTGCTGGTGGAGGCTAGCAAGGCTGGGCGCAGGGTAGGGATGCTCTAGAAGTCTGCCCAATTCAGATTTGGTACTGAATTTTCCATGAATTCTCTTACTTGCTATTGTTGCAGATTGGATTTTTATGCAGCTATTTTCCATGGCTATTTTTGGAAATGGAAATCTGCATCTAAATATCTAAAATATCTAAGATATTGATATTTTTTTGGGGGGGGGGACCGGATCAGTAAAAGCAGCGGCTTGTGGACAACGAATGAACACGAATCGATACCAGCCTGTTAGGCCAACAGAATGCTTTCAAACCAGCACCAGCCAATAGATCAAGGACTAGTGCAGGGACACCTCCGCCCAATCCATCACTACCCCTCTCCAGTCTGGTGCAAAGGGTCTTGGATTGCACCCTCTGCTGCTGTTCTAATAAAGTTAATATTTGATATTAAAGTTAATATTTCAAAATATTTGACCATTTTTGACTGTTTGATTGACCAACTTCTTCTACTGGCTGAATGTGCCTGTTACAGTCTCCTTTCCCTTCAAGAGGATTGGGCAGCCTTCAATAGATCAGGTTCCTTTAGAGTCCCAAGTCTGCCTCAGGGTTTTTGAGGAGACCTCTTGAGGCTGAAATCCCTACAGGGAGTGAGTTCCAGCCTCATCACAAGGAACTTAAGTTTCAAATAATATTGTTTAGCCACTTTATTTAATCAATTATGCACAGGGGTGTAGTGGTCCAGGGTCTCGGGAGGTCTTAGACCCCTTACCTTTGTTGGGAGCAGGGTCCAATGTCTCCAGCTTCCTAAAAGCCAATCAGCATGAAAGGGGAGTGTGTTGGCCACTGAGAAGAACCTTCTAACATGCTCCCTTGCCCTCTCCTGCTGATTGAAGCCAATCAGAGTGGAAGCTGGTGAGTGAGACACTGAGAAGGCTCTTCTCAGTAGCTAACACACTCCCCTTTTATGCTGATTGACTCCTAGGGATGTCGGTTGTTGTGGGAGAAGGCACATGAGGGAAGGACTGAGGAGTGTGGAGATGATAGCAGAGAGCAAGCAAACAAGTGAGCGGGCATCTCACGACTATCATGAAGGGATCCTGCACTTCTGGATGTGCCACTACTCTACTGCTTATGCACGCCTAAGGTTTACTTTCGCTCTTATTCTCCTCCTCCACAGAGCTGTGGAATTCTGTCACTCACAGTCCCTGCCTTCCTGAGTCCAGACCACTGATCTCTTTTGTTCAGCTTTCCTTCCTCCCCACATGCCCGCATAGTAGCAAAGGCCTTCACCTCCATAGGCTGTGGAGTTTCCCAATTATATACCCGCTGCTTCCCCACTCACTGTTTGCCTGGGCCTTTGATTCTCAATAAGGGAGGGGCCCGATGCGCCCATCTCTGTCCCATCATTCTGCCAGCCAATTTCCAGTTCATATTTGGCAATGAGGAGGCTCGGGAGGTCTGAAGCCCAGAGCCCCCTGCTGACAGCTCCTTACACAACCCAACACCATGGAAGTACAACTGAAGGTGTCGGACTTGCAAGTATAGAAGGAGAGAGAGAGAACCAACCCACAGCTTTGTTGGGGGTAGCCTGAGATGTTTCTGCCCCTCCAGGCGCCTGCACCACACTGTATTTTCATTGGAAGTTTTGTAATTGCTGCTTTTTAATAATGTTATTTGTTATTTAATTTTGTAAATTGCATTGTTTTATGGATGTATTCCTGTATTTGTGTTTTTCTTGTAAGCCGCCTTAAGGGCCTTTTGGCCATAAGGCAGGGTATAAATAAATAAATAAATAATAATAATAATAACCCAACATTAGCCTTGTGCTAGCTTTCATGAGCACTTCATATTTGTGCATACATACAGATGTTTGGAATGGTACAAATAGCCTGATGACGTCAAATGGCCTCATCAGGAAGTGTAGGTTGTCTTGTTCTCTCTTTCTGGCACCCAACCAAGATGAGAGGTGAGGAATTCTGCCCAGACTTGTTGCTTTTATGATATTAACTTTTACTTTTTTCACTGATAGTTCAGGTGCCCACATTCCAACTGAAGAAGAGCCATCTGCCTTTTCCCCAGAGCTTGGAAGTAACTAGTTACAAGTAACGAATTACTTGTAATTCATTACGTTTTTGAGGAATGAGTGGGTAATTCCTTTACATTCTGATTGTAATAGAACTAGGAGTAATTTTACTACTTTTGTGGAGTAATTGTAACATTTCCAGAATTACTTTTGGGCATTACTTGGGGGGGGGGAGCAGGGAAAGTCTTCTGCTCCTCTGATTTGCGGATGAAAATCATGTGCCTCAAACTGGGCTTCTGTGCAGTGTTGCTCTTTCCTCATACTCTGTGGATGGGTAGGAGGTGACGAGGGAGGAGGCGGAGAGTGAGACGGGGTGGAGTGGAGAAAACAATTATTTAAAAAAATGGATAGTAGTGGTGAAGAATGGAGTGGAGGGAAAAAGGATCCGGAGGTCAAGAACATGGATAAAGGAGGAGAAGGAGGCAGCAGCAGAATGGAGATAAAGAACTGTGGAGGTGAAAGATGACAGTGTGTGTGTGAATACGGTGTTTGCACTTGGCACACAAAGTGGCCTCCACCACCCTCTCTGGCTACTCTGCTGCATTTGCAGTATTTTAACTTTTTTGCATCTCAGGGGAAAATGTTTGCTTGAGTGAGTGTCCCTTAATTGGTGGCAGGGCAGGGTCTGGGAGGTGGGTAAGTGAGAAAGATTATGCTGGCTGGCTGAGTGGGGGGGTTGCACTTGGTTTGACGTGCAAAGATCTGAGTAGTGGCCTCTGCTTCCCTCCCCACCACCCTTACCAGCGGAGAGACCACCATTGCTATCTTATGAATAAAAATAATTATTCTCCTACCTCTGTATGTGTGTGTTTATTTTTAATGTTGTTTTAGGCTACTTAGATGCAGCGCTTGGACGATTACTTTTAAAAAGTAAGAGATTACAGTTACATGGCCCAAAAAAGTAGCAATTACCGTTACAATTACAATTGTTCTGAAAGTAACTGATTACTTTACTTTTCCTCCAAAGCAATCGCTACAATTACATTTCAGTTACTTAAAAAAACACCTACAAGATGCTGGCCTTGGTTGACCACAGGGGGAGGGGCAGAGGAGGTGGAAGAAGGGCAGAGGGGAGGAGAGGAATGGGAGCAGGCAGGAGGGGGAGTTAGTGAATTCTTCTTAGCAATGCCGGTGTGCATACAGAAATGCATTCTGAATAAACCGCTGGTGCAGTGGGCAAGGCAGCACCACAGGAGGTCACTAAGGAGCTACCACAAGGGAGTGAGTTATGTTCAATATGCAATGCAAGCTTACAGGAATAGTACAGCAATTAAACACCCACTTTTAACCCCAATGGTTCTCTTGACAAGAAAATCTCTGTGTATCTATTCATCTCTCAGTCAAACTAAAAGACGTCACCCATATATGACTTAATTCATTCTTTGCAAAATAAACATGCAGCTCTGCCCTTGGATTTTTGACAAGAGCAGCCCCTCATGATAAGGTGTAGTGTGAACACATATTGGTGCCATTGTTGTATGTATGCATACACAGACACAGACACACTTAAAGCTCATTCATTGCTGACTGAGAAAATTCCCAAAACACACTCAGGGCAAAACATGCACTGTTTTACACAGTATATATAGGGTTAGAAGACTTCAGTCTGAGCAGTGTGCTGTTTTCTTTTAACAGAGACTAATTTTATCAAATAATATTGTATTTAATAGAGTTCAAAACTGCCTTTCGTGCTAAACTATCCTCCCAAGACAGTTTCCAATCAGTCAATTAAACAATATATTAAGAAGACAAATTATTAAAACAATAAATGGCAAAACAACATTAAAATAACACCAACAACTAACACAATCAGATAAAAATATCAGCCACGGATAAAATGACAACATTAAAAATGGCAGCAGTAGATAAAACAGTTATTGAAACACAGCACCATAAATCATCCAGATGCCAACTGCAATAAAATTAAAACATCTTTAGGTGGCCAAACAAAGAGGAGGCTTTGCATTTTTTTGGGGGGGGGCTGAATCCCAGAGATGCCCTGGTCAAGCCCAGATGCCCAACTCTGTAGGAAGATCGTATAAAATAGTAGCCATATTTACCTGTAGATGTGGCAGGGCCGGCTCTGTCATTAGACACTGTGAGGCAGCCACCTCGGCTAGCAGATGCTGGGAAGGCAGTGGCAACAGTTGCAGGACAGAGGCGTGTGTGCAAACAGCCTGCCCTGTGGCCCATAGGTTAGCCCATTGCCTTCAGGTAGGATTGCAGATGGGCAAATCTGCCAGTTTTGGTTTCTCTCAGTTTCTCATTTTTCTAGTATTAAGATCAGTTCTCCACATTTCCACACCAGTTTGGGATCTTTATTTTAAGTCCTTATGAAAATTCAGCAGTATTTCAGTGTACATTTCTCCCAATATGGACATGATTGTATGCACTTTCCCCTAAATAATAAACTTTTGCAAAGCAATTTTCGCTAATATAATAAATCTATATATGTTATTTTCACTAATGTATGTATTTCTATACACACTTTACCCTCTAGCATATGCATGCTAGGTACACCTTACTTTTAAATTGTATTATTATTATTATTATTATTATTATTATTATTATTGATGTGTTTGCAGCCCTGGGCGCCTTTGGAATTAAAATTTGTAGGCCTCAAACTTTGGTTAAGACTGTGTAAGTATGAAAAAGTGATACGAAGAATAACGTTGTTAAGAAATGTTACAGAGGATATGTTACAGGATGTTCCGAGAAAATGTTGAGGCGTGACTTTCTAATCACAAAACAGATAAACATGTATGCGTAGTGCTAATTACTCAACCCCTAGTAGCTGTTTGTGTGATGAAAAGCAGCTTTCTTTGTGCTTCTGAAAAAATGCTATAAATGTGTGCTGAAAGCTGCTTGGAATAGAGAACTTTGGCCTTGCATGTAGCCTCCATGCCTGTCTAAATTTCTCTCCAAGCAGCTGCTTGCCGTATTTTAATAAAGTCACTCTGGCAAGATTTGATTTAAACACAACACAAAGCTCCATTTTCTTCTACAGGAGGAAGGGCAGGATATAAATTGGATTTAAAACATAGCAAAATTCAGAAAAGTGCAAATTCTGGAGGACAGCTGTGCTTCAGTTCACTTATTGTTTCGGAAAGTTCAAATTAGGCAGGTTCCCCTTTAAATGTTGAAGCTGCTTCCAGGGGAAAACCTTATTGTTTGGGCTCTGGTTTGTGGATGGGAGCATACATGCAACTGACGAATGGAGAACGTGTGATTTCTGGTGTCCCTTAGTTTTTCTTACCTTATATTTTAATTGACGTCTTTATCGATATTTTATAATTTTTTTGATTGATTGTATTGTCCTTTTGAATTTGTATTTGCTGTTATTTTATTTTCTGTACTGGTTTGTTCACTGCTTTGGGGGCCTTGACCAAATAAATACAAATAAACTGATGTTGAAGAGGATGACAACAAACTGAAACAACTTTCTCACCCATCCCTAAGTATGGTGGACGAGACTGTCCCCTTGCCAGTGGTGAAGTAAGATTCAGCCGTCAGTCTGGTTGGCTTCTGTGCAGGATGCCAACTTATTCTTCACCTCAGGCAGCAAAATGTCTTGAGCCAGCTCTGGATGGTTTTGGGCAGAGCTTGGAAAAGTTACTTTTTTGAACTACAACTCCCATCAGCCCCAGCCAGGTGCTGGCTGGGGCTGATGGGAGTTGTAGTTCAAAAAAGTAACTTTTCCAAGCTCTGCTTTTTGGGGGGGGGAGGGAAAGGGGGAGAACTAGTTTACTGTCAAATTCAGAAGTGGAGTCCCGTCATGATAGTCCCAGTCACAGCTACACACCCTCCTCTTTCTTTTTCCTCCTGGGTTGAGAACAAGATCCTTGTTAAGTTAATGCCTTCTCCCACAACAACAGATGTCCCTAGGATACAATAAGCATGAAAGGGGAGAGTGTTAGTTACTGAAAAGAGTCTTTTCAGTGGCTGGCTCACCTCCTTTCACTCCCATTGGCTCCAATCTGCATGAAAGTACAAGGAAACATGTTAGAAGACTCTTCTCAGTGGCAAATGCACTTTCATGCTGATCGGCCCGTAGGATGCTGGGGGCAGAGGGACCCTGCTCCCAAAAAAGTAAGGGGTCTAAGACTTCCCAAGACCCTGGACAACTACACCCTTGAGAACTACTGTTGTTGAGACTAGTCCAAACAGTAGATGGGGAAAACATGCCATTCAGCAACTAATACCCAGTTTGGCTTATATTGATTCTATATCATGTGCACTACCAACAATTAATCTCCAGGTTTTCTTATATATGCACTATCCTATGTGTCTTTTCTCTGCTTTACAAGGGACCACTGCATACTCCAATTAGTGCTGGGGCAGATTTATATAATCACTTACTTTTTTATATTGCATTTTATATTTCATATGTTTGCATTCTATTTTTTTTGTAGCCGATTTTCACTTGTAGTTTTTTATTCTGAAGCTTTAGAGGATATTTCGTTTAGTTGTTAATTAGCTGCATTTCTTGTTGTTTATTTTAATGAGTAATGTTTTATTTTGATGTTTAAGAGGATGTCTTCTTTAGCTATTAATTATGGTGTTTTAGAATGATGCATTTTCACTGCATGTTTTGTATTTGATCTTTGTTTATGATGTTCTAAGATATGCTGTAAACCACTTACATATTCCCCCCAAATATAAGTGGTATATCAACAAATATGTTCAGAGAGACAGCTGTGATTGCTCCTTTCATGCCAGTATGCCTTGCTGCATCCTAAGAACTTTTAGCACACCAGGTATGGTGTAAGTAATCCAATAAAGGATGCAGTGTTACAGCATAAGCCTAAAAAGAGAAAAAAATAGGAAACAACAGGCAAGAATAAAAATGTAATCCAGGAGACCTCGTTAACAACTGGAACGTCAAAAAGATCAAAATAATAACAACAGAAGAATTATGAAACTTTAAAGTCGACAATGAGGACATTGAACATGTCAAGGATTAGCAGTACCTTGGAGCAGTCATTAACAAAAATGGAGACAATAGTCAAGAAATCATAAGAAAGGTGGGAGGTACCTTTGAGAAAACTAGAAAAGGTCCTCAAATGAAAAGATGTATCACTGAACACCAAAGTTAGGATCATTCAGACGATAGTATTCCCGATCTCTATGTATGAAAGTTGGACAGCGAAAAAAGCAGATAAGAGAAAAATCAATGCATTTTAAATGTGGTATTGGAGGAGAGCTTTGCAGATACCACGGACCGTGAAAAAGACAATTGGGTGTTAGAACAAATTAAACCAGATGTTAAGATGATGAAACTGAGGTTATCATACTTTGGACACATCATGAGAAGACATGAGTCGCTAGAAAAGACAATAATGCTGGGGAAAACAGAAGGGAGTAGAAAATGAGGAAGACCAAACAAGAGATGGATTGATTCCATAAAGGCAGCCACAGACCTGAACTTCTTTTACCCTTTTTGTTTTGTGCGTGTGTGTGTGCCTTTGTTTGTTGTTTTGGGTTGATTTTATCCACGTTATGCTGTTTGTAATTTTTATGTGTATATCGCCTAGAAACTTAATGATTAAGTGGTACATAAAGAGCTGAAATGACATCATTTGTTGGGGTTTTGTTTTGCTTAACATCTGGACTGAAGAAGAGGTCAGTAGGGCTCAAAAGCTTGCACACTGCAATCAGATATTTGTAATTTTTTAATGAATACTTAGCAGCTTACAGATTGGACAGTTTATAAATAGCAGAAATAATAATAACCACAACACTAATATCAGTTTGTTTTGTTATGGCTGAAGAAAGAGTTCTGTGCAACTCAAAAGCTTGCATACTGCTATGAGATTTTTGTATTTTTTTGATCACTCAGAAACTTACTGATTGGGCAGTATATAAACAGCTGAAATAACAACGGCAACGGCAACCGTATCACTCTTTTGTTTTGTTTGTGCTTAATATGTGGTCTGAAGAAGAGCTCTGTGGGACTCAGCAGCTGGCTGAGAGCGCCGGGCGTGCGGCCAGCAAAAGGCGAAGCGTCTGCCTCGTGGCGAACTGATGAATGAGGGAATGACCCCCTTTCCTCCACCCGGCTGAGCTCCCATTGAGTGGAGGAAGAGGAAGGGTTTCACTTCCGCCTGGCTGCAGGGATCACCAGGAACTCCCCTTCCCAATATATTAGAATAATCCCAATAGATCATTTCCACACACGCACCGCCAAAAGGGGGAAACACGCCCCTCCTCAGCTCTTGCTGTGCGCAATGGGAACCAGATGAGGCCCGAGAGATTCCCGCCGCCCTCAGGCAAGCTGAGGCAGCCCTCGAGCATCCTCCTCCGTCCCTCCTCTCCAGGAGGCGTCTGCGCGGGGCTCTCCTCTGGCTTCTCTCCAGCAGGGTCCAGGAGAAGGCGAGCGGCGTTGCCCTCCCGAGCCGAAGAGGCGCGCGAGAAGGTCGGTAACCTTGGAAAAAAGGGGGCTGCATGAGGATGGTGTGTTCGGTTGCTGGTGAGGGTGCCTCAGTTTCCCGAGCCGGCTCGCTCGCCCTGGGCAAGGGCTGCTGCCTCTGCGCGTGCCCGGGCCTCCCCGGATAACAACACTTGGTTGGAAACAAAGCTAAACAAACCAACCACACCGGTGTCTAGCAAGCAAGCAGCCAGCCAGCTCTGCGTCTCTGCCCTGCAACAAAACAGGGCTAGAGAGCTCGCGCTGCAGTCCACGAGGGACTGGTCAATTCCATCCCCTTTCATCAGTTTCAGAACATTTCTCCTCCTCCAGGTGTCATTGCTGGCAGGAGGGGTGGGGCAGCTCAGCAGGCTCTTGCAGCCCGGTCCTGTGCACCTTTACTCATGAGTAAGCTCCACTGAGTTCAGTGGGGCGTGCCTTCAACAAATAGCGCCTAGGACTGCGTCCTTGCAGTAGGATCCTAAACAGGGTTACTCAGGTATAAGTCTCACTGAGTTCAATAACTTCCCAGGAAACTCGCTTCTGGGTTGTGGACCTCAGTCCCTTCTGCAGACTCGTCCAGTGCATGTCTGCTTGGAAACAAGTTCCCCCGGTGGGAGTTACCTCCAAGCAGAAGTGCATAGGACTGCAGACTTAGGATAGAACAGTAGAGTTGGAAGGGTCGTATGAGGCCATGAGGCCAACCCCTTGCTCGATGCAGGGATCCAACTCAAAGCATTCCCAACAGGTGGCTGTTCAACTGTCTCTTGAAGGCCTCCAGTGTTGAAGAGCGCACCACCTCCTTAGGTAATTGGTTGCATTGTCATACAGCTCTAACAGTTAGGACGCTTTTCCTGATGTTCAGCCAAAATCTGGCATCCTGTAACATGAGCCCATTATTCCTTGTCCTGCACTCTGGAACGATGGAGAAGAGATCCTGGCCCTCCTCTGTGTGACAACCTTTCAAGTACTTGAACAGTGCTAGTATATCTCCCCTCAGTCTTCTCTTCTCAAGGCTAAACATGCTCAGCTCTTTCAGTCTCTCCTCATAGGGCTTTGTTTTCAGTCCCCTGATAATCCTCATTGAGCTCTTCTGAATCCGTTCCAGTTTGCCTGTATCCTTCTTAAAATGTGGTGTCCAGAACTGGACGCAGTACTCAAGATGAGGCCTAACCAGTGCCAAACAGAGGAGGACCAATACTTCACGCGATTTGGAAACTATACTTCTGTTAATGCAGCCTAAAATAGCATTTGCCTTTTTTGCAGCCACATCACACTGTTGGCTGATATTCAGCTTGTGATCAACAACAATCCCAAGATCCTTCTCGCATGTAGTATTGCTGACCCAAGTATCCCCCATCTTATAACTGTGTGCCTCTGTGAGAACAAGGTGCTGGACTAGGTGGGCCATTGGCCTGATCCAGCAGGCTCATCTCATGTAAAAGCTTTTTATTGGGATAGATATAAGTGGTAAGGAAACTTACAATGTGTTTAATTTCTGTATGTTTGGCTGCTTTTAAAGGCACAACTGCAGGGGGGCAAGGGGGATCATAACTCACTGGTAGAGCATCTGCTTTGCCTATTGAGGGTCCGAGGTCTGAAATCCTGAGGAGCTGCTGCCAGTCCGTGTAGACAATACTGAACTAGATAGACCAATGCTCTGACTCGGTATAAGTCAGCTTCCTGTGTTCCTTTGGGAGCAAGCCTTCCTTGCTGAATATACCATACCTCTCCATCATATGTACATGCACAACAGGAGTTAATCACCCCCAGTGTTATGGGGACCCCTAAAAATGGTTTCGGATTACATACTGCTTGAATCTGTGTGTCAATGCCAGCTGAGCCTTCCAGTTTGTCTGATGGTGTGGACTCTAGTTTACGCTATGCTCAAATTTTAAAGTGGCACAAGGCTCTTCGCTGTTTTTCCTGGAACAGACTGACATGGCTACCCTGGAAATCTCTTCATGAAGTAAGCTAGCAGGTCAGGGGTGTAGTTGTCCAGGGTCTCAGGGGGTCTTAGAGCCTTTACTTTTTTGGGAGCAGGGTTGCAGCAGGGTCCCTACTTCTCCAGCATCCTATGCGCCAATCAGCATGAAAGGGGAGAGTGTTAGCACTGAGAAGAGTCTCCTAACATGCTTTCTTGTCCTTTCCTGCTGATTGGAGCCAATCAGAGTGAAAGGAGGTGAGTCAGCCATTGAGAAGACTCTTCTCAGTAGCTAACATGTTCCCCTTTCATGCTTATTGGCTCCTAGGGACGTCTGTTGTTGTGGGCGAAGGTGTTGACAAGGATCTCATTCTCAACCCAGCAGCAAGAAAAGGGGGGAGTGTAGCTGTGACTGTCATGAAGGGACCCGGCACTTATGTATTTGCCACTACCCTACTGCTAGCAAGTCAGGGGGGAAAACTAGCAATACTTCTACTCCATATATACTCTCTCTCTACAGTCCGGGGTCGTTTTTTTGCTTTGCTTTGTTGTTTATGTAGGAGAATATTATGTTATCTGCTTGCCTCATATTCAACATGAGTCTTTAGGTGTGCTTGGTTGAAGATTATTTTTTTTCTTTTTTTTTTAAATAAGGGTATATTCTTTTTAATCAGGATTGAACAGCATGTGGGAAATTCTGAAGTTTGTGTTCCAAATTGCCACTGATTTCTGACATGCTGCACAACAGGTATGCGCCTGGCACCCGTTGTTCCCAACACTTTGGGGTTCACATGTATATATATTTGGACCGATCCATGCATCAAACGGTTCTAGGTGTGTTCCGTGCCTGTGGTGAGATCAGAGTTGCTGAAGGAACCGGAACAAATTCTCCCTTCTTTTTTTCATGGCCTTCACATCTCTAGTTAATACATGTCAACTTTACATGTTTGGGTAGACTTGCCTAAACTAAAAAGGTTTTTAGCAGGTGTCAAAAAGAATACAGTGAAGAAGCCTGGCTAATGTCAATGGGCAGGTAGTTCCAGAGTGTAGGTGCTGCCACACTGGAGGGTCGATTCCTTGCAAGTGTGGAACAACTGTCCTGTGGCATTTGTAAAAGTGCCAGTTCTGCAGAGCAAAGTGGTCGAGTCAGTTGGCATATATGGGGTAAAGCAATCCTTCAAAGTAAACTGGTAAGATGCTGTGCCAATTTAGGGATGAGCTGCTTTCCTGTGGCATGAGCCTGCTTTGGCAAATTGTATGATGCTAGATCATGGTATGCAGACTTCAGGTATGTAGAATCTATTCTGCTTGTGCTTTTCACCAGAATTGAACCAGATGCCAAACAGCGCTCTGTGTGGGTGCGTGTGTCAAATGTGCACTTATTAGAATGAAGGAACAGGGTGCATCTGAACATATGCTGAACCCAGAAATTTGTTTTCAGTACTTGAATGGAGCACACAGCCCTTTCACATACAAAGCCACACTCCTGGTTTTCTTCTAAGCTTTCAAAATTCAGTAGCCCAGCTTAGGAAAGGAAAGCTTTTAGTTGTTGCTATAGTTAAACAACTGGAAGTCAGAAACCCTTACTGATCTGTTGTAAATTACCCAGGGATCTGCTGGTAGAACTTGATCCCATGTTGGCTGGCCTGGGGCTGATAGGAGCTGGAGTCCAACATCTGGAAGCCTACATATTCTAGAACATCTTGTTCTATATGTTTACACTAGATAGTAAGTGTAAACATGTGGCTGCAGGTGAAAACATCAGCAACTTGATTAGGTCCCCTCCATGACATCTTGTTAGAACTTTTCTGTTCTGACATCTTGGTGTTCTGTGACACCAGGAGATGGCCTGCTCAGTGGCCATGCAGTTGATGCTGCCTTGGATATTAAGATGCCTTGAGCAAAGGATTGGGATAATGTATCTCCTGGCTTGCTCAGCCATGCACATCTTTATTTTATTTATTCCAACGTTTATATCTCATCATTCTGTAGCAAGACATGTACCAGGAAAAATAGGACTAACTGGAGAGACTCGGGACCTAGAAATGGCTGTCAGTGGCTCTTGGCCATGATGGCAATGCTCTGCCTTCATGGTCATAGGCAGCATGAGATGGGCCACTGGCCTGATCCAGCAGGCTCTTCTTATGTTCTTAAAGGAAATGGAAAGTGTTGGGACAGGAAGTCATTGAGAAAGCTCTGCTTTTCCTCTCCCTGTAGCTTGTTGAGGGCAGATTGGTGTGAGAACCTATTCAGAACTTAATAAAGACCTCTAATCTAAAGTCTACAAGTGCTGTACCTTAATAGACTGGGGTATACTCAAGACAGCATGCAAACATACATCCAGTGCGATTCAATCTGAAAATAACAATAGCAACAAACAGTTATTGCATTGCAACTGTAATACATGCCATCACCACCTCCAGCAGCACTAAATTACATCATCTGGAGACTCTAATTAAAAAAAGACCCTACTGCAATAAAACAATTTTCCATGTGCAGTTAAAAGAGGGCATAGCAGGGGCCAGGTGGCTAGTCCATTATTTCTTCCACAATATTGGTACCACATCCAAAATAGATGCTCCCTCTCACCCCCTTTAATCAAGCTGTGCAGTGCGAGCTGGAAATGATGATTTCATTTTATGCAGTGACTTTTATGTTTTCTCTTGTTAAAATTATTTTACTAAAAGTTACGCATTTGATTGGATATTAAGGATTGCATCCACAGCTCATGCCATAATTCTTGGTTTCAGATTTAGTTTTTAAATTTGTATCTGACCTGCTGCTGTTATGCCGTTATATGCCTTCAAGTCGATTATGACTTATGGTGACGGTATGAATCTTTTGGATATATTCATAGGGTTTTCATGGTAAGAGGTATTCAGAGGTGGTTTACCATTGTCTTCCTCTAAGCCTACAGCACCCGGTATTCCCAGGAGGTCTCCCATCCAAGTATTAACCAGGCCTGACCCTGCTTAGCTTCTGAGATCAGACGAGATCAAGCATGAGCTGAGTTCATTTGGCCAGTTTCTGGCACAGTTTGGCCAGAGAGATTTACGCTGCCCCAGGCAAAGGGTTTTCAAAGGTTAGTTTTACAGTGTCCACTCATTTTGGGCAGGCTTTAGTCATCTGGGGTATCTGATTTTGATAATAAATCTTAGAGACTGGAGGCAGATCCCCAAGGTAAGATGTGCTCCTACCCCCAAATTAAAAGCCACAGGTGGGTAATATACCTTTATTAGGACCAGCCACAATGTGCTGCTTTTCATGTAACTCCAAGCCATGCTTAACATTAACTATGGTTTGGTTAGTAAGTTGGTTGAAGCTGAAGTTGCCTTACAAAGTCACAAGCAAGCTTTTGAGATCTCCAGAACAATCTTCAGGCTTGATTTTAAATAAACACTGAGGGGAAGGGCATGATGTATATTTAATTAATGTTATTATCCACCCTTCACCAGGGTTACAACAATAAAAAAGACAATAATAAAACAAAGGCAATAGTTATATCTATAAAACACGTGTAAAAACAATTGAAAACAGCTTCATATATAAAACAATTTTAAACAATTCCATATATAAAAACAATACAAACATTTCAAAACAATTCCCCCTATAAAAGCAGTTAAAAAATAGTTCCAGTGCGGATGCAGACTGGAATAAAGATTTCTGCTTAAAAGGCTTGTTGAAAGAGGAAGCCCTTCAGTACGCACCAAAAAGACAACAGAGATGATACCTGTCCAATATCTAATGAGAGTGAATTCCAAAGCGTAGGAGCCACCATTCTAAAAGCCTGATTCCTGATATGATGGCATATATTAAAGCCCCAAATGATTTAAAAGTCTGGCCTTTTAACACAATCATGCTCTACTTTTTCTCTCTCTCTTCCCCATCCTTTTTTACAATTACCCTGCCTCATGAGGGTGCGATATTTTTGATGGCCCTGATAAAGATCTTGTTCTCTTGTAGCTTTTTCTATTTTTATTTTAACGGACTAATGGGGCTAATCATAGATTTGTGCAATAGCATTACGATATTGGCAGTTTTATTTTTGATTCTTTCCTAATGAACTCTAACATGGAACTGATTTTTTCCCCTCATTTCTGCTGCATGCTGGATTGACATTTTCTTTTTTTTGCAGTATAATTTTTATTTATTATTTTTAAAAATAAAATACAAATAAAATACAAAAGAAAGATAAAGAGAAAAAAATGCAAAAACAGGTGACTTCCGATTTATCTTCGATCAGCTATAACAGATACATATAAAGATACCTTGTTCACTCATTAATTACATCATCTCCTTTTTTCTCAATTAAATAATCTAGTTAATCATCAAATCCCAATATCACCAATTCATTTTCTGTGTCTCGCAAAAAACTCAGAAAGGGATCCCAATCCTTGAGAAATGTGACTGTTGTTTTTTCTCTCAATAGACACATCAGCTTATCCATTTCTGCCAAGTCCATTAGTTTTAGTAGCCATTCTTCAATTGTTGGTAATGTTGTATCCTTCCATCTTTGTGCATATAGTAATCTCGCTGCAGTAACCATATATTGAATCACTCTTCCATGATTCCTTTCCAAATGTACTTCCATCAAGCCCAACAAAAAGAGTTCTGGTTTAAATTGAATATTAATCTTTAAAATTCTCTGCATTAATTTATGTATTTGACTCCAAAACGTTTTTGCATGTTTACATGTCCACCACATATGATAAAAAGTCCCTTCCTGTTGCTTACATTTCCAACACTCATTATGAACAGTATTGTATATTCTTGACAGTTTCTCTGGTGTCATATACCAACGATACATCATTTTATAAAAGTTTTCTTTAAGATTTTGGCACAATGTAAATTTCAGCTGGATTGACATTTTCATTGAGCTATCTGCAACTAGATTGTTGGGGAGGAGTGAGCCCCAAGTCTTTTGTGCCAGGCCTTAGATTTCCTAACCCTTTCCCTCCCCTTCTTCTTCTTCTTCTTTTTAAAAAAAAGCCTAATGCTTTTCAGAGCAATCCTAACTATAGGAAGTTGACGTAAATTAGGCTGGTGTAAGATTTGCATGTATCTGAATTTTGTGATGGAGTCCTCCAACTAAATGATATTTGTAAAAATGCACATATTAGGGGAAAGTGTGCATAAAAATAAATATATGAGTGAAAACAACATACCCAAATGCATTATGTTAGGAGAAATTGCTTGCAAAGTGGTGTGCCTTAGTTAAAACTGTCTACAAAAATGTGTTTATTAGGAGAAATTTGCACTAAAATGCAGAAGAAATTTCATTAGGATTTTAAAAAACCACACAAATTGCTGCAGCAATGTGGAGGAGCTAAATTTAAGATTAGGAAAATGAGAGAACCAAAACTGGTAGGCCCTTCCATCCCTAGTTCAGACAACAGACTAAGCCAACCCATGGTTTAGTCCCAGCTAGCGTGGACGCAGCAGGAGCTGGGGAGGAGCGCAGCACCACCAGTGGTGCTGGTGGCTCCATGGCCCGAGCGCTCTCCTCTCCTGCAGTCCCCAGTAACTGGGATTCAGACTAGGCATCCTGCCTCTGACTGTGCAGTAGAGAATTTCCTGTAATGCCCTAGATAGCGATGGTATCTTCCGCATGTGCAGTGCAGGGGGCCCAGGTTAGCACCATTGAGTCCTGACAGGGCTCTGGGGCCTCTGCCCTTCCTGTGGCTGCTGGTCACTGTGTCTCCCTGCGGTTGGAGTTGCTCCATGGTGAGTTTATACTTTGTCATGAGGGTTTCTGGTGGGTGGAAAGGTGCATTCACTGGAATGTGTGAATTCATCTTAATCTGCTCTGTAAAGCAGGTGAAGGAGATCTCTCTGTCTTCTATAGAGCTACTGGGTTTCTTTGTGACTGCTTTAATCCAGCCTCATTTTCAACCAGCTGCAGTTTCTTTTCAATTAATGGTGCGATTACGGGGCAATCCATATTTTGCTAATGAAACCTTTTCTGATAGGCCAGCGAACCTTGACCTGTGTATGACAACGAATTACAAATCAGCTAAATGCTGATTGGATCTTTAGCAATGTTTTGTGACCGAGTGGCCTGCGGCTCGTTTGGTGCAGAGGGTGGCCGACGTCGATAAAGAACGGGCATGCGTCTTCCATAACAAGACGGGTGCTCTGATGGATGAGTAAAGGAAAGAGGATTAACCCCCTCACTTATGGGCACTGTGCAGATTTTCTGACTCAGTCATCCCCAAAGTGTGTGGCAGGGGAGAAGCACTAGCATGCCATGAAAAAATTAGTAATTATGGATTGAAGTTGGTGGATGCAGTTAGGTAATTTTACATCGTGAACTTAATGATCTTGGGGAGATGCTCTTTACATCTGGGCTGAGGAACCTCAGGTCTGGGAGTCAAATGTGGCCCTCCAAACCTTTTAGTCTGGCCCTTGGAACTCTCCTCAGGCCTCACCCCTTCCCAGGCCTTGCCCCTCACTGACCCTGCAACACACCCTTGTTGAGGGCTTTTGCCAGACTGGGACATGTCCTTCCATGCCTGGATAGAGAGGTCTGTGTACGTGTATAGAATGCTGAAACTTTCGTGCAGTTGAAATGTAGCCTGCTATTCAAATTTATGAGTCACATCCCTCTGACCCCATCCACCACTGGAATGTGGCCCCCAGAAGGTTGTTAATGGGGGAATGTGGCCCTCAGGCTGAAGAATGCTCCCCACTCCTGCTGTAGATGGTAAATTATTTTTTTATTTTTCCATGTTTTTATTGTATATATGCATAATTGCTTTTTTGATTTTTTTAATGAAAATATTTTTATAAATAAATAAATGTGTATTACTTCACGTGCTTAGTTTGCTATCAAAGTTTGGCCCTCATGGTACCACTGGTTCCTGAATGCAAGGGGGCTGCTCGCTATGACTCTGTGTGATTTGATGCTCTGGCCTTGCCTCTTTCCAACCAGCTTCCTCTGGGGATGGGGCATTTTGCTCCACTGGCATACCACTGAGCAGTGTGCCCCTCTACATATAACAACTGTGGGTTTGTGAAGCCTGGATCACATTATTAGAGTTTGCAAAGGCATCAGCAACCGAGACATCTTTTTCGTTCAACATCAGAAGCTGCCTTGCACCAGGTCTGTCCTGCACAGGGATGGAGAACTTGTGGTCCTCCAGATGGTGTTGCTGGATTCCATCTCCCATCAGCCACAGCAGGCATGGCCAATGGTTAGGAATGATGGGAGTTGTAGATCATTCCCATATGGAAGGCCACAGGTTACCCATTCTTAGACTAGTGTCGCTGTTGTAGCATTCTATGTTTTTTGCTGGGAGCAGGATCATAGAATCATAGAATAGTAGAGTTGGAAGGGGCCTGTAAGGCCATCAAGTCCAACCCTGTGCTCAATGCAGGAATCCAAATCAAAGCATTCCCAACAGATGGCTGTCCAGCTGCCTCTTGAATGCCTCCAGTGTCGGAGAGCCCACTACCTCTCTAGGTAATTGGGTCCATTGTAGTATGGCTCTAACAGTTAGGGAGTTTTCCCTGATGTCCAGTCAAAATCTGGCTTCCTGCAACTTGAGCCTGTTATTCCGTGTCCTGCACTCTGGGACGATCGAGAAGAGATCCTGGCCCTCCTCTATGTGACAACCTTTCATGTACTTGAAGAGTGCTATCATATCTCCCCTCAGTCTTCTCTTCTCCAGGCTAAAGATGCCCAGTTCTTTCAGTTGGGAGTTGGGAGACACAGTGAGCAGCTGCAGGGGAGGAGGGAGGAGAGGTGCTTGCATCAAAGGCAAACATGGGACTTTGGGAGGGGTTTCCCCCCACCCCCAGGTTCATTGTGTTCTCCCTTTCCTGTGAGGAAGGTTAGGCTGAGAAACAATGACTGGCCCAAGATCTACCAGTGAGCCTGGAGGCTGGTCCATGGTGTCAAATGGGCCACTGCCCCACCAATCTTAGTCTGTCCTCTGCCAGTTCCCACCTGCCTGCCTTCTTATGTACAACAATCTGTCCAGGGGTGGCACAGGCTCTCAGCTTCCTCTTCCTTAGTCTTCACATAATCCCTCATAGAATTCAGCAGGTGGGAGGAGGAGGAGGGTGGGGACAAAACTAGAATTAGTTGGCTCTGCCTGTCATTGGCTCTGGCTCCGCCTACTGCTGGGCTCCCGGCCCAATCAGTTGGCACCAGACACCGCTGGCTGCAAGGAGCTGTGGTGGCCATGCAGGCCGACATTTTCCATCCCACAGTGCCGCTCAGAAAGAGTGGTATTGTGTGTTTGTTAACCCTTCTGTGATCTGACCACATTGCCATTTTGTGACTGTACCTTGTACCGGCTTCAGCCAGCGTCAGCCATTTCCGGCCCTCTCAAGAGGGCAGAAAGTTTGAGAACCTCTGGTCTAGCCTGATATTGTCTCCTCTGACCTGCAGTGGCTCTCTAAGACACTGGGTCTTTCCCTTTCCCAGCCCTGCTAAGTGGAGATGTTGCGGCCCCTGGCTATCCAGAGCATGTGCTTTGCCCATGAAAGATGCACTTGAGAAGGCAATGCTGCGCCATGTCTCCATATCCAGCCCTTGTCCCAACCATTTGACCTTGGTCCCCTGCTGTTGGTTTTTCCATCCTCTCCAGAAGACTACAGGACATGGCCCTGGAAGAAGCAGGCAAGGTGGTCACTTGTGCATTGCTACAAAGAAGAAAAACATCACTAAAAAAAACCGAAGACACCAGTTTGCATAAAAGTTGCATATGCTAAGTTATGTGTGTAGATGCAAATATAGAAATAAGCACAATGATTTAAATAGAAATGCTGACCATTTCACCTTAGTAGGGAAGCCTGTGACCGAGCGACGTGACTGCCTGCTCAGTTGGCTATCCAGGTGCTCACTGTGGATAGGCAGATTCAAGGCCGTTTGGGCTTTCGGTCACATCTGCACCATACATTTAAGGCACTCTTATACCACTTTAACCATCATGGCTTCCCCCAAAGAATTCTGGGAACTGAAGTTTGTTAGGGGTCCCGTAATAGCTCTTACCTCCATGGCGCAGAGTGATAAGCGGCGGTAACGCAGCCGAAGCTCTGCTCACGGCTGGAGTTCGATTCCAACGGAAGGAGGAAGTCGAAACTCTGGTAAAAGGGGTCGAGGTCCACTCAGCCTTCCATCCATCCGTGGTCAGTAAAATGAGTACCCGGAATATGCTGGGGGGTAAAGAAAGACCCGGGAGGGAACTGGCAAAACCACCCCATATATACGGTCTGCCTAGCAAACATCGCAAGACGTCACCCTAAGAGTCGGAAACAACTCGCACTATAAGTGCAGGGACACCTTTACCTTTTCTTTTTGGCATTAAGTAGTATATAAATTAACACTCCCATAGTTAACTAATTTTCCTATGGAATCTTCTTCCTAGAGTTTTTTTTAAAAAGATCTATTGGGATACATGGCACAGAGTGGTAAGCGGCAGTAATGCAGCTGAAGCTCTGCTCACAGCCGGAGTTCGATTCCAACGGAAGGAGGAAGTCGAATCTCCGGTAAAAGGGGTCGAGGTCCACTCAGCCTTCCATCCATCTGTGGTCAGTAAAATGAGTACCTGGCATACTCTGGGGGGTAAAGAAAGGCTGGGGAAGGAACTGGCAAACCCACCCCATATATACGGTCTGCCTTGTAAACGTCACAAGACGTCACCCTAAGAGTCGGAAATGACTAGCACTACAAGTGCGGGGACACCTTTACCTTTACCTTACCACCCTTAATAAACTGCAGTCCCTAGTATTCTTTGGAGAACTGTTTAAACGGTGCAAGAGTGCTTTGTGGTCTCTATCTAAACTGGACTGTCTTCTGGAGAGCAGCACATAGAGCCACTCTAGCTGCAAAGGGATATGCAAAAATCACCTCCCCCTTCCATCAGTGGGATCCTTCTATTGACTCAAAAGCCTTCTGTGGATGGAATGAGCTTTTCTGTGATCCAACCCACTATTCTGGTGCTGTCGTGTATTTTGGCCATCCTGCCTGCCCATGCCCCTAGCCATAGGTGCATCTGTCAGCAATAACTGGAATTAAGAAGCTGGTGCCAATTTTAAATATTCCACAGTGCCCCAGCGCATCTGGCGTAGGGCCACTCTGGGACATTGTGAGAAATTACAATGGCAGGTAGATTGCTAGATCCAGCCTCTGCTGCCATATAATGGGTTCTCTTTTGTTTCAGGTCCAGTAACAATTAGGGTGCCTACCTATGCATTGTCAAAAAAGGATGAAGATTTGCATAAAGTATGCACATGCTATTTTATATGTATAAATTATATGTAGATTTATATATAAATTTAGAAACAGTTACTATACTTTAAACAGAGATACAGTGCATCCTATCATAGTGGGAGGAGGAGGACTGTGACCGGGTGACCTGTGTGACTGCTCTGTCTGCAGTCCAGGTACTAAGTGTTGATGGGCAATGTTGAGACCCATGCCTACTCTTCTTTCTTAGGGCTCTTTATCTTAAAACTGGACTTGGACCGGATAATCCCTCAAACAGAGCATGTCTTCAAAAGAAGTCTGGCTTGTGTACAGTAGAACAGGTGGCAACCCTAAGAAGTGCTTCCTTAGCCCATCCCAAGTCTCCCACCAGTCAACTGCATCAAATGATCCTGGGTTCTAATGTTATAAAAGGTAAAAGTGAAGGTGTCCCTGCACTTATAGTGTGAGTCGTTTCCGACTCTTAGGGTGACATCTTGCGACGTTTACTAGGCAGACCATATATATGGGGTGGGATTGCCATTTCCTTCCCCGGCCTTTCTTTACCCCCCAGCGTATGCCGGGTACTCATTTTACCGACCACGGATGGATGGAAGGCTGAGTGGACCTCGACTCCTTTTACCGGAGATTCGACTTCCTCCTTCTGTTGGAATCGAACTCCAGCCGTGAGCAGAGCTTCGGCTGCTTTACCGCTGCTTACCACTCTGCGCCACGGAGGGTCTTTTCTAATATTATAAAGGAGGGAGAAAAACGTTTCTGTATCCACTCTCAAAACACATCATGCATAGGGTTCTTTATTTTTGACCCAGATGTGGACCAGACAGTCCTTCAAATTGGTGAGTTCCAATTTGGAAAAATGGCAGGGTATAAATAAAGTTAATAAAATAATAAATAAAATAACAGAGCAGGGATGGAGAATATGTGGCCTTTCCAATGTTGTTGGACTCCCATCATCCCTGACCACTGCTCATACTGGCAGGATCTGCTCATGCTGGCAGAGAGTAAAGGGTAACTTAAACTAGATATTTTTTCAGATCACTTTTAGTTATCTCTTTATTTCACTGATTAGCAATAAGCACCCAGTTCTGCTGCACTCACTGTAATAACTTCAGAATAAACAAACTCTTGCTTCTTACTGCAGGGAAACAAACATGCTTCTTTATTGCTGGCTGGGTAGAGAACACAACTCAAGCTGAAACTGAAAAGCAGAGCAAAGGGAAGTCCAAGGGGTGGAGTCTAACTTTAGCCCATAATACTAATATTAAACTCTTCAAGGGTCATATTACTATACAGGCTGGGTTTTTTTTCAGGATCACCTAAGAAATTACAGATTGATTGTGATCCTGAAAAATCCACCGCCAACCAGGGATAGTATTGACTGAGCAGACTTTTGGGGGTTCTTCTGTGCCTTTTTTACTGAATTTTTCAGAGGGTCCTAATTTTAAATTGCTCATGACCAACTGCCATTCTTTGAATGGAGGCTGTCATTGTGTGTCATGTTACAAATTTAAAAGATAATTGTCCTGGCTCCAGACCAGAGAAGCAGACTCAGAACTCGAAGATTGAGTTTGGTATGAAGCTTTATTTCAGCAGTCAGTACAGGAACACTGGATTAAAACATACAAGGCATTTCAGGATACAGAACAGATGCAAACTATGCATGGAAGTAGCATTGGAGAGTTATTGCAACAATCTTATCACAGCCAGACACTCTAAATAAAAGAGAGGTGGGTGGGCACTTTACTTGCCCCAGCTAAATCTAGTCCTTTTTAGCCTTTGTGGCAAGGCAGATGCTCCTTCTAGGAAGACATGCTGATTCCTTTAGCTGAAGCCTCCTTTTCTCCAGTCTGCATGACCATGGAGAAATAGTTATCTCCGGCTCTGAAAAACTACTCTTATTCTTATCTCTCGGGAAGAGTTCAGTCAGTTCATTAGAGTCTGTCTGTTCAATGGCTAAGTGGGATGGGTGTCAGCAAGGATTCCTCTGTCTCTGTCATAGATGAAGGGGAGTTACTGACATCAACAGACTCACTAGACGTGTAGCTGCCAGAGGGTTCTGGAAGCATTTCTCTCGTGTTTCCACAGCCCCCTTCACAACATCTGTAACCCACTCTCCATTCTCCTAATCTTTCCAAAAGTTCTCCCTGGGGTGCTTGACAAATTCCCCCCCCAAAAAAAATTCTAGGGGGCAAAGCACAGCCCCGGGGGGGGGACTAGTGCAGCCATTTGCCCCATCTGGGCTTTGCCCTCCCTAGTGAGGTTCATCCACATTGCTCATTATTAACTTTTAAGAGAAGTTTAAAAACATTCCTGTTTACCCAGGCATTTGATCTCCCTGGATGGAAATAAATATTCATTTACTCTGCAAAATGTTGTTTTGACTAGGGGCTTTGCCCCTGCGTGCTTTGCCCACTCCACCCCCCAGCACTCCAAAACCATCTCTCCACCAATGGCTTTTTAAACCACCCCTCCCAGCACTGGTACTTTCCGACCATCCTTTCAGGCAGCTCACTCTGCTTGCCAACCCTCCCTTGTAATACCCCCCAGTGCCTGCAGGTGTTGGCATGGGCCCACTCGCTCTCCTCGCCTGTTTGCCTCACATGTTCCTATGCCACTGCAGTTCCCCACCACTACCCCTTGCTGCCGTCCCCAACAAATGCTGCCATCAACCAATTTAGGCTGCTTACGAGCCTCCTGCTCACCTTGCTACCCAGGCTGATGCTGCCGCTAATGCCTCACTTAGGTCAGGCTTCGCAGTAGTGATGCAGAGACCTCCAGTGATGCAGATCCTTGGGTCGCTGAGGCCCAGTGTATGTCAGAGCTTGGAAAAGTTACTTTTCTGAACTACAACTCCCATCAGCCCAATCCAGTGGCCATGCTGGCTGGGGCTGATGGGAGTTGTAGTTCAAAAAAGTAACTTTTCCAAGCTCTGGTCATGCTGTCTGCTCAGTTTTGGCCACCTTCTTTCCTCCTCCTCTCCTGCTTTGACCTGAGTGTGGCTTAGTCATGCTATGCTGTTTGCAGCACCACTGGTCTATGATGCTGCAAACTGCGCAGTGTGACAGCGTGATGCTTACGTTTTCATTATATGTACTAGGGGCTCTGCCCCTGTTTGCTTTGCTCACCAACCCCCCTACTGTTGCCAAACTTGCCCCCTTCCCCCTCACCAGCTCACTCAGCGGTCTTTGCTGCCACACCCCATCCCTGCCGTCATGCTGTGATGTCGTGATGGCTTATATAAACAAAAGAGGCTTTGTTCTGTGGAGTGAAGATTACCAAGAAAAAATACAATTGTCCCGCAGTCTGTTATCAGCTTGTCAAAATCGGCCTTGCTGGCATGTGAAATGGCTGATGGACTATTGCAAAGGTTCCCAAAGTCTGGTGCCTAGTGGCCCATGAGCTTCATTCAACTGCTGTGTGGCGTATCCACATTAAATAATCATATTGATTTCTTATTTATTTATTTATTAATCAATAAAGATTTCTAAATGTATTTTTATTGCCCCTTTTATCTATCCTTATTCAAGCCGGATGAGGGGGCATGTCTAGTTGCTGCAACAACCTCTTAGCGCCATAAAATCGTGTCTCGTCTCCCCAAGTAGTGATGCTGAATCCTGTGTAACCTGTAAGCTGATTCATGCAGCGCTCTGAACAGAAGCCTTCTATTAAAACTACTAAAAGAAAAGCACAGTTCCTTGTTCATGTCTGCCTCTCGGGAGCTGCCACCTCCGCTAACACTACCTCCTCTTTCTTGGTGGTGCAGATAATGATAATGTTATTAATTTAATTTAATGTTTGTAAATTGTATTGTTTTTATTGTATTTTTATTGTATTCTTATACCTGTGTTTATTTTTCTTTGTAAGCTGCCTTGAGGGCCTTTGGCCGAAAGGTGGGGTATAAATAAAATTAACAATAACAACAACAACAACAACAACAATAATAATTAATTTTATTCTACGGAATTCAAATTGCAATACTATAAAACACAGTGTAAGAAATAAAGGAAGCAAGAAAAATACTATTAAAAATCACACATAATCTAGTACAGTGCATTACAATTTCTACAACAGGCAGAAAAATGATTAAGTGGTCTGCCAAGACCTATAGCAGTTTTCAAGTGGTCTGTGGGGGGGAAAGTTTGGGAACCACAGGTCACCTTGAATGTTCATGTGACTGCACTCACTTGGATGTGCATTACAAGCAAGAGATAGGGGGAATCCAACCCTGCTTGTTCTCATTGATCTCTCAGTGGCTTTTGATACTGTTGACTACGGTATCCTTTTGGTGCATCTCAGGGAGGTGGGGATTGGGGACACTGTGCTTCAGTGGTTCCACTCATACCTCCAGGGCCTCTTCAAAAAAGTAGTTTTGGGAGGCTATTTTTCAGCACCATGGCACTGTCTGGTTCTTCAGCTGTGGCCCTTTTTGGACAGCGATGACTTGACCACAGTACTCCATGCTCTGATTACTTCCAGAATGGATTCTTGCAATGCAATCTACATGTGGCTGCCTTTGAAACTTCAATTGGACCAAAATGCAGCAGCCAGATTGCTAGCTGAGATTCTCTTTAGAACTCATATAACTGCTGTTTTAAAACAGCTGAATTGATTGCCAGTTTGTTTCTGGGCCCAATTAAAGGTGCCCATGTTAGTGTTTAAAGCTCTCAATGACTTTGGTCCCAAATATCTGAAAGACTGCTTCTTTCCCTACAGACCCTCTTGGGTGTTGAGATCAGCAGAAGGATCCCTTTTGGTAGTTCCACCACCCTCAGGAGCTTGGGAGGATGATGGCCAGGGAGAGGGTATTATCTGTGGCAGCCCTTAATTTGTGGAACTCCCTCCCCATGGAGGTGTGTCTGGCAACTTCACTGTACAGTTTTTAGCAAATGCTGAATACACACCTCTTTACCCTGGTCTTTGACACCTGAGATGTATATTTTTAGGACCCACCCTATTTTGTGTGTGTGTGTGATGTGAAGTCACCAGACGTGATTAACTTTTTAATGATATATTTTAAAACTGCTGTGACCCCCCCTGGGACCTTTGGGTGAAGAGCAAGCAACATAATAATAGTAATAATATAGTGAATTATTATTATCTGACTCAGACTTAGGGCAGAGAGTTCAGTACTGCTCTCAAAGGGGCACATAGAGACAAAACAGTGCAGATTTAACATGGAGGAATACAAGAAAATAGGCTGTCCTTGGTATACTATAGAGCAGTGTTTCTCAACCAGTGTGCCTCCAGATGTTGTTGGACCACAATTCCCATCTTTCCTGACCATTGGCAATGCTGGCTGAGGCTGATAGGAGTTGTGGTCCAACAACATCTGGAGGCACACCTATTGAGAAACACTGCTATAGAGCAAGGATGACTGATCTATGGCCCTCCAGATGTTGATGGGCTCCAACTCCCTTCAGCCTCAGACAGCATGAACAACAGACAAGGATGGTGGTAGTTGTCCAGCAACTTCTGGAGGGCCACCGGTTAGCCACTCCTGCTATACAAGGACAATTGAAACATGTGTAAAACCTTAATGGAAAAAAAAGGTACAACTTCACACAGTGCAGAGTTAAACAATGGAATTTGCTCCCACGGGAGACAGTGATGGCCACCAACTTGGACGGGTTTAAAAGAGGATTAGACAAATCCATGGAAGATAAGGCTATCAGTGTCTGCTATCCACAACAGCCACGTTCTACCTCCACTGTTGGAGGCAGAATGCTTCTGAATACCAGTTGCTGATAGCCGCAAGAGGGGAGAGAGCTCTTGCACTCAGGTCCTGCTTGTGGGCTTCTCAGGAGCATCTGGTTGGCCACTGTGAGAACAGGATGCTGGACTAGATGGGCCAGTGGCCTGATCCAGCAGGCCCTTCTTATGTCCTTATGGTAAGTATTAGCAAAAAGAAAGAAAGATGGGATAGTCCAAAAGTTCTGTCCACCCTCTTTAATTTTAGCCCTGGTTTTTAGCTGAAGTGTAAAGGGGGGGGCACAGAAAAGAATTTCCATTTTTAATCACTCCATCTGGCAGGAAGCTTGGACAAAGCTGTCGAATTGTGTCCACTGTCTGAAACTCCAGTCGTTTCCCAAGTGGTTGAATATATTTAGTATATTCCAGCTGATGACTCCTTTTTTAAAAAAAGACAAAAAACAGAATCGCGTGCTGTACTTAATTATGTCAATAATAGGAAAGCTGTGTTCTTCTTCTGTGATGAAGAGAAATAAATGGGTTCAATGGCACCTTGAGATTTTTAAAAAGTAGCTTTTAAAAATATAAAATGGCATCTGCTTATTTGAGCTCATATACAATTATCTGTCTGTCTGCTTGAGTGGATGGGAATAGGGAAGGCTTTTCGGAAAGTTCAGGAAAAAAAAGCTGGCCAAAAGATTCTTTATGTCTGCAAGGAAATGACCTTCAGAAGAAGCAAATTCATTTGGGGGTGGGGGATGGAAGAGAAGTGGGAAGACAAAGTGACAAGAAGGTCCTTTGATGGGTTTTTCTCAAACAAATCAAGGCTTGCAAGATGGCTTCTTTGTCTATGGCGGACGGTCAATTGGGAGCTATCACCTTATTCTGGCACGTGACTGAATGCGACAATTCTCTGACAATTAGAAACTCCTATTACCATGGAAAACAACCAACGTGTCACTAATGTTCTGGATGGCCTAGCATTAATTAAGCCAACTGATTCTCTGTGCCCAAGGCTGAGACCTCAAGAGGAGCAGATGGTGCTCAGGAGTCCTTCCACGCATTAGCATGACAAAAGGGACGCAGGCCACAAATTGCCTTGAGGCAAGGCTTTCTGCTGTCTATCTATGCAGTCTCCCCTATTTGACTAAACAGGGCAAGAGCATTTAGGGTTGGGTCCCCCCCCCCGCCGCTCTAATTTAGGTAACCAGCATGTAGTTACACAGAGCGAGAGAAATTGGTTTCTTAATGAACTCTGGCAAAAAAGAAAAGAAAAAGTGACTTCCTTTGTAACTCTTGGAAGTTACCCTTTGTAGGGAGCAAGTGGAAAGAAATGAACCCCAGGTTGATGGAAAATAAGCATTTATGAGCCAGATGGCTCTGGTTTTTGGATTCACAGGTATGATGTTTGCTTCTGAGTTGCTGTTGTTGTTGTTATTATTTTTTATTATTCCTGCTCTTCCTCCCAATAGGAGTCCGGGGTGGCAAGTTGCTGCGCAATTGATTGCATATGTAATAGCTTACCAAAACAGGATATGTTTAAGTTGAGGTATTTTACAGGGTTAACTTTAGCTGCAAATTCTGCAGCAGCAAGCATAGGAGTCTGATCCATGAGGGCAAGTGGGGGGAACTGCCCCACTAACCTCCTTCTTGATCCCTCCTGCCTTCTTACTTTAAACCGCTCCAAAGGGTACCACTGGCTCTCTGCCTTCTCCTCCTTAATCTCAGTGTTGCCCTTGCAGAACGCAGCAGGAGGAGGATAGGGACAAAGCTAGACTTGTCATTGGCTCTGGCTTTGCCTCCCAGCCTTCTGCCCTGCCAGTCACAAAGGGCACCAGCCACCGCTGGCAGCAAGAATGCTTCTTCAGCACAGGACAGTAACAGCGACTGGGAGGGGGCTGGGCTGATGTACAGACACCTGTCCAGTGGAGCACCAAGGGAGAGGCCCCAGTTCTTCTGCAATCAGCAGCAAGTAGAAAGCCACCTGTTTTGGGGGCAGGGTGGTGGTTATGCACTGGTGGCTTTGGATCTGCTGGATCTAAAGCTGTCTGGGTCTTCTGACGAACTTGATCCAGTCTGGAGCTGGCATAGGGAAAGGGAAGAGAGAAGTCCCCCCCTCCCGCCTCTTTCTGCCTGGCTGGCATGAGCCAACAGACCTGGGATTTGATGGTGGATTTCCCACTTTGCCCCTCCTGGGCCCCATTTTATTTTTTAAAAAATGATTTTTTAAATTGCAATTTCATTAAGAAAAAAAGTAAGAAAAAACAGGCAAAAAAACCCTGTGAAATCACATTAATTGAACACTTAAATATCTATACATCCATTTTAGTTTCAACATACAGATCAATATATGATGTCTAAATGTTCAGACGTATCCAGATGAAGTTTTTTTTTAATGGCGAATTGTTGCAGAGATGTATAGAACTGAATTTGAGACTGGAAATGTGACAAACGGAGAGGACCGAATCTGACAGATCCTTCCATCCCTAGTTTAGACCATGAAGGACGTTTGCTCAGAGGAGTGAGAACCAGAGAACAGAAGCTTTGGGAGCTCCAGGAGCGGGTTCCGTCCTTTGCGTGTCATCATCTTCACCTCTGCTCTGAACAAATGAGCCTTGGAAGTCAGCCTTGTCAGAAGAATGAAAATGTGTCTCTGTCGTCTTGAGGAGATTGGCACTGGCATGGTGTTCCCGGTACATTAAGCTCATATTTTTGCTAAAGCAAGCACGGAGCCTTGAAAAGCCAAACTTTATATTTTTTTTCGTAGTTTAAGCATTTTGTATCTGCATGTGAACAAATAATTTTTTTGCCATTAGTGGACAATATGGGGGGAGGGGGAGGCAGTGAGGTCTGCGCAATGGAAGCACACTGGCAGGAGCGCTGGATTGCCTCTGCTGCCATGTTTGCACCAAGCCAACCTCCCCGCCACCCCCTCCCCCTCTCTGTCCCAGTATGAAGCAGAGACTCAGCTGGAGGGAGGATAGGTGAGCAGCGCAGCCCCACACCCATGTGATCCACTACTGATATACGTGAATGTTCTTCAGGGCCAGCTTTGCCATAAAGAGCCAGCCCTACCATTAGGAAGAGAGAGGCAACCGCCTCAGCTGGCTGGTGCGCAGCTGTGGCAACCTTCTAAGCCCCCTGGCTGTACCCTTCTCTTGGAGGACTAAGGGGTGTATGTGGCCCCCTCCATTATTTATTTATTTGATTTATTAGTTGCTTGTTACCTGAAGGTCTCCAAGCTCCTTACATTATTAACAGCCAAAACAATTATATCATACATAAAACAATATAATAAAGCAACAAGCACACACACCCCATCGAGCCATATAGAAAGATTTGGCAGGACACTAATATAACAACATGATCTCAGTTTATCAAATGCCTGGGGAAAAAGATAAGGCTTTCCCTGGTGCTGAAAAGATGTCAATGAAGGCACCAGGTGGACCTCACTGAGGAGCGTATTCCACAGATGGGGAACCATAACTGAAACGGCCCTCTTCTTTGTCACCACCCTGTGAGCCTCCCCCAGAGAGGTGATCTGAAGAAGGGCCTCAGAAGAGCCTGCTCTTCTCAAGTGTGGTGGAGGACCATCCCAATTCCCAGATCTGAAATAAAATGTCTTTGCCAGTCCAGTACATGGCATGGTGAGGGGCACTATTTTGTCCTTCGCTTCAGGCAGCAAAATCTTCCTTGTTGCCAGCCTGCTTCAGGTGGCCCCATGAAGGAGTGGGGGGGGGGAGGGATAGATGAAGGCAGGTCTTGGGCCCCATCTGCACTCTTATATCATTTTAAACAGTCTTGGCTTCCACCAAAGAATCCTGGGAACTCTAGTTTGTGAAGGATGCTGAGAGTTGTTAGGAGACCTTTATTCCCCTCACAGAGCTCCCATCAGCTGCAGCTGTTACAGCCATGCTGGATGGGGCTGATTGGAGTTGCAGCCCAAAACATCTGAAGGGCACCACGTTGGGGAAGGCTGACCTCAGCAGACAAGGCTATTCCCTCATCCAAAGGCGCTTGTAACCTTGCCATTGAGGGAGAACAGAAGGAGAAGAGCGGAGGGGTAAAGGCAATAAGGGATGAGCAAAACTCCACTCCCCGCTCCCATTTCACTGTGTTCCAGTTGAGTGTGCTCTAGTGATTGCCCAGCCAGACTACTGAAATGCACTCTATGTGGGGCTGTCCTTGAAGATGGTCTGGAAACTGCAGCTAGGTCAGAATGTGGCTGCAAGGTTGGTGAGTGGGGCAACCTGAATGGATCATGTGCCACCAGTCATGAATGTGCTGTGTTGGTTGCCAATCTGAGGAGCTAGCACTAACATACAAAGTCTGACACAGGTTGGGACCTAAGTACCTAAAAGGGTCCCTCCCACAACGTGAACCATCTCAGGCTCTACAAGTCTTAATGTTTTAAATTGTCTTAGTATCTTAAGTGTATGTTTCATGGTTTTAATGTTACAAATAGTTTAATTCTATTTTAATTGTATATTTTTGTATGTTTTTTACCTATGTGTAGTTTTTATTTGTAAGCCTCCCTGAGTTCCAGTTTTGGAAAAAGGGCGGGGTAAAAATAAAGATTCATTCATACAATTGGCAGGGGATGCCTTGTTCATGGTGCTGCCCAGTTGGTGTGGCCAGAAGCCTATGACAGGGGCTTCTCGGAGGTGGTTCCCCATTGTGGAATGTCCTCCCTGATGAGGAGTGTCTGTCTCCTTCATTATTAACATTCAGGCAGAATTTAAAAACATCCTTGTTCACCCAGGCATGTGATAGCATGTATGCTGATGGCAGCAACCTTGAAAATTATTAGCTATGAGGCTATATGACTATTTGCATGTTTTTAGATGTTCTTAATGTTTTTAAATGTTTTAATTTTAAAATTGTATTGTGCTGCGTTGCTGTTTTCTGCCTGGCCTTCTCTTGGAGAAAGAGCAGAATAGAAATTTAATACTGATATTAATAATCCCATTTGCAGGAAGTGAAATTGGAAGGGTATTTTGGCAGTTTTTCAGGGGTGGTATGCAAAAGCCAGTCAAACATGACAACAGCAGCATTTCCCTTGGTGGCTGGTGACGCACATTTCTTCCATCAGTCATGATATAGCCGGGCTCCTAAGGATTTTCTTTTTTTAAAGTCAGATATTTCATGGAAAATATATTGCATGCAGTGGCTCTACAACGTGCATCTTGTGGGTCAGTAGTTTCTGTGACAGGTATCTGTCATTGCGTTGTGGTTCATCAAGAGTGTAACAAACAGGAACTTAACAACTTTTCCAACCTGCCCCTGTAGGGGAAGGATTATAGTTCAGCGCTGGAACACCTGCTTTCCCTGCAGAAGGTCCCAGGATCAATCCCCAGCATCCCCACGTAGGGCTGGGAGAAACTCCCTGCCTGAAATCCTGGAGAACCGCTGCCAGTCAGTGTAGACAATGCTAAGCTAGATGGACCAAAGCTCTGACACAGTGTAAGGCAGTTTCCTGTGTTCCTGTGATACTGGAGGACCAGAGCGGTGCTGTGATTTAGAAATCATTGACATTCAGCAAGGCAGGTCGCCTAGAGCAGCACCGATGGAAACAAATGGGATTTTTGCAGTGGCGGGTACTACCTGTAGGGACTGGCAGGGCAAAAGGCAGGGAGGCCAACAGTAGGCGGAGCCTAATAGCCTGAGCCAGAGCCAATGACAGGTGGAACCAAGTAGTTCTAGTTGCCCTCCCCATCCGCCTCCCTGCTGAGTTCTATAAGGGCAACACTGAGAGGAAGCTGACAGCCGGGGCCATCCCCTGGACTGCATGTAAATAAGAAGGCAGACCAAGGTTGGGTGGGCAGAACCTGTTTGCCTAATGGACCTGCCTCCGCTGGAGTTTGTGCTTCAGTAGGGCTTTGTGGGTATTGCTCAAACAGTGGTTGGTTCTAGATCGATCAAATCAGAGCCGGCAGACTAAGTGTGGCAGTTTTGCTTTTTTTAAGACCAAACAGTCACAGATGGTTGTAGTCATGTTAATAGCGAGAAAGGAAAGTAACGCTCTAGGCACATGGCAATGCATGAGCTGATGCAATTCTCTTTCGATTCCTAGGAGGCCAGCCCCAGTTTCACTGAAAATATTTTCCCCAAGTTAAAATCACCACCTAATCTTTAAAAGTCTTCCTTTATCATGAAAGAGTTCACGCCTGGAGGTTTCTCTTATCCCAGTTCAGATTAGTTTTTCATACGATAGAGATAATGTTGAAACTAGCACATTATAACCGTGCTCTTTTTTTAAAAAAATGCAATTGTTACTGAGTTTGAAATGTTTTATTTTTTGCTGTAAGCTGCCCCAAGACCTCTATCATAGGGTGGCCTATAAACACTATAACACACAGACCAATAAAAAAGCTATTCCAGAAATAGAAGCACTTAAAATAGGAGTAACAAAGACAAATAATCTTTATCTCTCACTTAAAAATAATAGACACTTGGGGCTTCCATTCCAGTTTAAATGGACCAGAGAGCACTTCCCGGGAAAAACCTCTGTCTGAGACCCTTGAGAGCTGCTGCCAGTCAGTGTAGACAACATTTAGCTAGATAGACAAAGGGCACCTCCAGACTGATTTGTGTGTGTGTGTGTGTGTGTATGTATTGTGCAACATGCTATTGACACAATAATAGTACATTAGTGGTGGATTTATGCTGCACTGTCCATACATCATTCCACTTTATTTGTTGTTCTGTGACGTTTCCCCATTGTCAGTAGTGTAGTGGCAAATTCAGAAGTGCAGGGTCCCTTCATGACAGTCACAGCTACACTCCCCCCTTTTCTTGCTGCAGGACTGAGCACGAGATCCTTGTCAATGCCTTCTCCCACAATAACAGACATCCCTAGGAGCCAATAAGCATGAAAGGGGAGAGTGTTAGTTACTGAGAAGAGTCTTCTCAGTGGCTGACTCACATCTTTTCACGCTGATTGGCTCCAAACAGCAGGAAAGGACAAGGAAGCATGTTAGAAGACTCTTCTCAGTGGCTAACATATTCCCCTTTCATGCTGATAGGCTCATACAACGCTGGAGACATAGGGACCCTGCTCCCAAAAAAGTAACGGGTGTAAGACCCCCCCAAGACCCTGGATGACTACACCCTTGCTATCACATTACTAGAAGGGCACAAAAGCAGGACAAAACAATAGCCACCCCAGAACATTTGTGGTATTGAAAATTGCAGAATTTCAGCAGGAATTTATGGAACATGCACTGACAGGAAAAGAAGTAGTATGACTGACCCAAAACCTTTGCAGGTGCAAACTGAAAGCAGGATCACCTATTACCCTCCCCCCAATGCCATCATGAGCTCAAATTATTATTCAAGCACAGTAAGCAGGATGTGTTTAGGGGCACAAGTCTGAACTGGTGTAAGGCAGCTTCATAAGTTCCTAAGCTTTTGCACAAGCCTAGTGTCATTCATTTCTCATTTTCTCCTCTCTCATCATCAGTGTTCAGTGGCAGAGTGTGCTTCGCTCTGTTAGGCTGTGTGCAGAAAGCCAGTCAGAAGCTGAAATTGTCCATCTGCATTGAGATCTTGACGACTGGTTTATTGTATGAATATGGTGTTCACTGCTTTGGAAGGCCTGTGGACCCTCAACTAGATGATGATGAAAATGGAAAATGGACTGCCTTCAAGTCGATCCCGACTTATGGCGACCCTATGAATAGGGCTTTCATGGTTAGCGGTATTCAGAGGGGGTTTACCATCGCCTTCCTCTGAGGCTGAGAGGCAGTGACTGGCCCAAGGTCATCCAATGACCTTCATGGCTGTGTGGGGATTCGAACCCTGGTCTCCCAGGTCGTAGTCCAGCACTGTAACCACTACACACACTGGCAGAATCCCTTCAGTTTTCAGCATCATTTTATTACACTATTTGTATACCACTCATCAAAGCTTTCCTAATCTTTGGGTCTCCTGATGTTGCTGAACTGCACTTCCCATCAACCCCAGCCAGCACGGCCAATGGTCAGGAATGATGGGAACTGTAGTCCAGCAACATCTGGGGACTCAAAGGCTGGGAAGGGCTGCTGAGTCTAGGTAATTTTTTTTAAAAGAAACAACAGCATGGAAACAATTAAGCCACAACCAGAAGATCCTACATGAAGGGACAACTAAGCACAAGGAAAACTGATGAATAAACAATGCTTTGGGATGCCAAGGGGTTGCAAAGGGTGGAAAATGAATTGTGCCAGGCAGTTCAAAAGACAAGAGCAACTAGTCCTGTTTGCAAGGACACCCTTGAGAATAACGAGAAAATCTGGTCCAAATGGCAAACAGGGTCAGAGCTGGCTATTTTTTTGTGACTCATCTCTCCTACAAAGCATAGTTGATGACTTTGCTAGTTGTATCTAATCTGGATTGTTTAAAGTACCTTAGGTCAGCAGAAGTGCCTTCCTTTGGTACAGTCATGTCAGGGACATGAAAGTGAGGAGCTGTAGATCAGTGGTTAGAGGCACATGTTTTGTATGCAGAAGGTCCAAGGTTCGATCCCTGGCATCTCCAGATAGGACTGGGAATGTCCTGAGTCTGAAACGCTGGAGAGCCACTGCCAGTCAGTGTAGGTGATTACAAGTTAGCTGGGCCAGTGGCCTGACTGAGTATTAAGCCCCTTCCTATATTGTGTTTCAAGGGATCATTCAACATCAACATATTATCTGGATCCATTTCAATCGGGCTTCAGGCCTGGACATGGGACTGAAACTGCCTTGGTCGCCTTGGTAGATGATATGAGGAGGGCGTGGGATAGGGGCAAATGCACCTTCCTTGTCCTCCTTGATCTCTCAGCGGCTTTCGATACCGTTGACCACGTTATCCTCCTGGACCGCCTGAAGAGGTTAGGCATGGGGGGCACTGTATTGCAGTGGTTCCATTCCTTTCTCTCTGGTAGGTACCAAAGAGTGGCATTGGAGATGAGGTTTCGGATCCTTGGCCTCTCACTTGTGGGGTGCCACAGGGTTCCATCCTCTCCCTGATGCTGTTCAACATCTATATAAAGCCACTGGGGGCAATCATCAGGAGATTTGGGCTGCAATGTCATCAGTATGCGGATGACACGCAGCTCTATATCTCTCATTTAAATCTTCACCGAGGTTGGCTGTAGAAACCCTGTCCAAGTGCCTGGAGTTGGTGAGTGGCTGGATGGGAAGGAATAAGCTGAAGCTGAACCCTGACAAAACCGAGGTACTGTTTGTGGGAGACAAGGGAAGGCTGGGGGATGTGGACCTGGTGCTCAATGGGGTACGTTTGCCCCTGAAAGACCAGGTCCGCAGCCTGGGGGTCATTCTTGACTCCCAGCTGACCATGGAGGCTCAAGTCTCGGCTGTGAGCCGGGCAGCGCTGTATCAACTCCACCTGATACGGAGGCTGCGCCCCTACCTTCCCAACCATCTGCTCCCACCGGTAGTACATGCCCTGGTCACCTCTCGCCTAGACTACTGTAATGCGCTCTACGTGGGGTTACCCTTGAAAACGGTCCGGAAGCTGCAACTGGTACAGAATGCGGCGGCTCGTCTGATTAAATACAGCAGCCGCTGGCAAGATCACATCACTCCAGTGCTGAAGGAGTTGCACTGCCTACCGGTTGTTTACCGGGCCCAATTCAAAGTGTTGGTTTTGACCTTTAAAACCCTATATGGTTTTAGCCCAGTCTATCTGAAGGAGCGCCTCCAGCATCGTCAGGGATGCCACTCAACAAAATCAGCCTCAGAAGACCTTCTCTCGATCCCACCAGTTAAAACAGCTAGACTGGTGAGGACTAGAGAGAGGGCTTTTTCAATAGTGGCCCCCACACTGTGGAACTCTCTCCCAAATGATCTCCGCCATGCCCCTTCTATGATAAGCTTCCGCCGGGCCTTGAAGACCTGGCTCTTCAGGCAGGCTTTTGGGGTGGGTTAGGTTTCTTACTGTTATGGTTTTAAATTTTAATGTTTTAATGTATTGTTTTATCTTGTACGTCGCCCAGAGTGGCTGGACAACCAGCCAGATGGGCGACTAATAAATAAATTAAATAAATAAATAAATACAACAGCAGGGATCATTCTGTTAGCAAACTAAGGGTTAATTCTGTTAGTCGGGGTGGTGGTAGTGAGATGTGGCCTAGCAACTAGTCAGAATGGCATATGAACTCGTGCTCTGATTGGTTGTGTAGTTCAGAGGGAGATTTTCCCAGTGTATTAGTTGAGTGCCTCCCTGTTGTGGCCTGAACACTGTTAGAAAAGGAAGACCTCTCTTTTTTGTCACCCCATATTATGTACTGTTTTTGTTTAGTTTACTCTGTCAAGTATTATCAGTTTCTTTTCTCCCTGGACTTTATCTGCATTATTCAAATGATTCTGCTAAAATGTTGTTTCTATGGGAGAGGCAGGGTTTGAACCGGGGACTTCATAGCTCAATCTCTTAGCCACCTCACTGCCCCAGATCTTTAAGAAAATGAGTGCTCAAGTCTGTGGCTTCATTATGGCCTGCAAGGTAGATTGTCCACAATGCATTCAGAAAGACAACTTATTTATGTTGCAGTGCTGAGGTGTGGGGGTGGGATTTGAAGAAAACACAGGCAGTTTTGCCACCTTATCCAAAGCCCTGCTGAGGTCTCATTTGCAGGGCAGAAATGAGGTCAGCTCGTTTGTCCTTTTATTGCCTGTTCCGTTTGCTTGTTTGTGGAATTTAGCCCCAAAGGCACTCAGAAAATCTACTGAGATGGTCCCTGCCCTCAGCCTCATAACCTTAAAAGACATGACATATGAGGAAAAAGGAATGAGGAGGGAGGAGGAAAAAGCAAGCTCAAGCGAAAGTCCTTAATATGATGGTTCTTAAAGTTACAGCCAGTGTCAATGGTGATTCTGTCTTGATCAAGAACAGTCCTTCTCCTGAAGCACTCCTCCACCAAATCAGATCCAGGACTAGAGCTGGTGAAAATGGGCAGGCCTGGAGGGCAGGGGGCTCCTACTACACAGTTTTTTCTTCTGACAGCTGACTTGATGGCAGTTAGAATCCTCGTAGGAGGCAGCTTGATGGAGTTACCCTCTTCCTTTGTCAGTGTCAGTGGCTGTTTTTGCTGTCTCACCTTCACTAGAAGCACTTCCCCCCTCCGACCAGATCCAGAAGGAGCAGAGCTGGTGGTGACCATATCTCGGCTAGGAGAACAGGGCAGCTTTTAAAATAGTTTCCTTCCAGTTGGAAACGCCAGGTTGACTTCAGTCTGTTTTTTCTTTTAAAAAAATCATCCTTAATTGCTGGGAGATATTTATTTATTTATTAAATTTATATCCCGCCCTTCCTTCCATAAGGAGCCCTGGGCAGCAAACAGTAAAAACACTGTAAAACATCTTAAAAACAAAAGACTTAAAAACATATTAAAACAAAACATCTTTAAAAACATATTAAAACAAAACACCTTTAGAAACATTTTTAACAGCTTTAAAGACATCTTAAGAAGCAATTCCAGCACAGATGCAGACAGAGATAAGGTCTCTACTTAAAAAGCTTGTTGAAAGAGGCAGATCTTCAGTAGGCACCAAAAAGATAACAGAGATGGTGCCTGTCTAATATTTAAGGGGAGGGAATTCCAAAGTGTGAGTACCACAACGCTAAAGGTCTGCTTCTTATGTTGTGTGGAATGGTCCTTCTGATAAGATGGTATCTGCAGGACGCCCTCACCTGCAGAGCATAATGATTGACTGGGTATATAAGGAGTAAGACAACCTTTCAGGTATCTTGGTTCCAAGCTGCATAGAGTATTATACACCAAAACCAGAACCGTGAACTTAGCCTAGTAGCTAGTGGGCAGCCAGTGCAATTCTTTCAGCTGTGGAGTAACATGTTGGTGATATCCTGCCCCAGTGAGCAGTCATGCAGCCACATTTTGTACTAGCTGCAACTTCTGGACCAACCTCAAGGGCAGACCCACATACAATGCATTACAGTAATTTAGCCTAGATATTAGCAGTGCATGGACAACAGTGGTCAAGTTATCCTAGTCCAGAAACGGCCACAGCTGTCTTACCAGCTGAAGCTGATAGAAGGCACTCCTAGGCACTGAGGTCACCTGGGACTTTACAACAAACATGGATCCAGGAGCACCCCCAGACTTTCAAACCTGCTCTTTCAGAGGGGGTAGGATCTCATCCAAAGCAGGCAGCTGACCAAGTAGCTAATCTCAGGAACCACCAACCCATAGCTCCTCTGTCTTGCTAGGATTCAGACTCAGTTGATTGGCTCTCATCCAGCCCACCACTGAGTCCAGACACTGGTCCAGGGCTTGCACGGCCTCTCCAGATTCAGATGTTAGAGAAATAGAGCTTGGTATCATTAGTGTACTGCTGACACCTCACCCTGAATCTCCCAATGACTGCTCCCAAGGGCTTCATATAGATGGTAAACAACATTGGGGACAAGATGGTACCTTGCAGCACTCCACAGCACAACTGCCAGGGGACCGAAAGACAATCACCCAATGCTATTATCTGAAAATGACCCTGAAGATAGGATCACAACCACTGTAAAGCAATGCCTCTGATACCCATCTCGCCATCTCACCAGAAGGATACCCTGGTCAATGGTATCAAACGCTGCCAAGGGATTAAGTAAGAATACCACACTGCCCCTGTCCTTTTCCCAATAATGGTCATCCATCAAGGCGACCAAGTCCAGTTCAGGCCCATCAGTCCTGAATCCAGATTGGAATGGATCAAGATATTTCAGGAGGGGCTTTGAAATTTCTTCATGTTCAGCACTGCTTCCCATATTTCAATCATGGCTGTTGGGTGTAGCTGCAGTTTTGAATGTGGCATTTTGGATGCATTTAAATGAGCATCGCTGACAAATTAAATGCAAGCAAAGGTCATCCACTGAGTCATGTAGAGTGTTAATCAACTCCATGTCTGCTGAGCTGGAAAGAGGTCTTGCCTGGATTACCATCCATAGGATTGCAACATGGAATTTGCAAAACAAGGTTAGATAAACAGGGCTAGAATTAAGCCCTTGGATAAATTTGCAGAAGTGAAATCAAATTTGTTGCACAGAAGAACATTCTGCAGCCTGAAAGCCTGGATAATTGTAGGCAAATAATCCCTTTTTCATTTGGCATATTTACAAAGACTAGAATCTTGTTATGCTGGAAGACAATTGATAGGCAGAAAGCAATTGCATTTGCGTCAGTCCTTATAGCATTTTTAACATCCTAATCTCATTTAACTTCACAAAAAACAAAAACCCTGTAAGGCAGTGCTTTTATATTGTGCTGTGAGGTCTATACATTCAAGAATTGAACCCAGGGCGACTTCCGGGAAGGGTGACTTCGCTTGTGCCTGCTTTTGAGACGGGCTCCCTCCTCAAAAGAAGCTTATTCAGATATAAATCAGTCAGAACATTTTTTTTTTGACTGATGAAATTTCTCCCGGGCAGGGAGAAACGTAGAGATCAACCTCAAAAGCCTGTTTTTGTTGGGAGGACTGGATTTCATTAATTTATGAGAAAAAGTCCAGCCAGCAATGCCGGACGGACTTCCGAACAAGCTCTATCTGATTAATGCGATACGTTTATCTTTTCTTCAAAGAGAAAACGGACTAACAGGCAAGCACCCTTCTTTCTATTATTTTTTTTACTTGGTTTAAATTGTTGCAGCAAAAAGAGATTTGTCAAATGAATCAGCTTTAAAGAACTTCTGGGTGACCTTATAACTCTTCTCTGTTATTCACGAAATTAACAGCTTATCTCTGTTTCTATTGCAAAAAGCTGTCCTGGAAGTGCATTCTAAAGATATAAACAGAAGAGGGATTTCTATTCCGAGGAACATTATATTGTCTGGGACTATTCTCTTTTTGGTCTATTTTATTTTGACGAATCTGCTTCTTCACGACGCCACTAACTGTTTTGATGCTGGGAACTAAATTTGTTTTGTATTCTTGAACATAGCGAGATAAGGCAGGCTGCTCTGTTTATACTGTGATGTCATCAAGCCTGGAATATTAACCCAATTGTTGCTGAAATAAGAAGTAGTTCTTCTTTATTTTTGTTTTGTTTTGTTTTTGTGGTTTTAAAAATGGCAATCAAGAAAGTGGCTGAGAATCTGGAAGTAATTATGTTTCAGAAAATAATGGATGAGATTGAGATAACGAAACAAACCCTGCGACAGGGCAGTAAGGAGCTGAAAATTGAACTGAGCAAAATGACGCAGGAGCTTAAAGAAATAGGGAATCCTGTGAGAGAGGAGAATGAGATCAGAGATGAGAAAAGAAAAAATAAAGGGAAGATACAAGCCCTGGAGATTGGAACAAATGTGGAATTGGAAAAAGATCTGGAGTTTATGGATATTAGAAATAAAATCTACTGTTTGGAATTTAACGTTATCTCTGAAGAAATTAATGAAGATATTAGAGATAAAGTTATCAATGGCTTGGATAATCTTCTGGACTGGAATGACGTGATGGAGCTTGATATAGAGAAAATCTATGGAATTAACTGCAGCCATGTGACAATGGAAAAACTCTCAAGAGATGAGCCAGTGCATTTTGTAAAAAAGAAGAACACAGATATGACTTTACAACAATATTTCAGCAACTTATTCAGAATTGATGGCAAGAAAATATTTGGGATAGAGGAAATTCCCATCAGACTCTTATTATATGACTATGGCTATGACAGCAAGATTATTATGGAATACTGATAATGGAAGATTGGACACTGAAATTACTGGACTTAACAGGACTATTGAAGATGGAAGATGGAATTAATAGGGATAATGGAATAATGGCTATTGAAATTATTGGACCTAACAGATTTTGATGAGATGGATTAATCGATATGTTTATTTGGACTATGGTTATGACAATAAGATTATTATTATTATTAACGAGATGGATTAATCGACATGTTTATTTGGAGAAAAATTGATAGATATATTTCTTAAAGAATTGAAACCTCTCTTTGACTTTTTGTGGAAAGAATAAAGTAATGTTTATGAGATTTGATGATTAATTAAGATAACTACTGGAGGAAAGTGATTTTATAATATGATTTAAGAGACAGGATTGTTATATATTGTAGACCTATAACTGATTTGATCTGCGACAAATGGGAAGTCAACATTTTATTTTTTTGTTTAATCATTTTTGTTTTGTTTTGTTTTTTGTCTTTGAATGTTTTATGATTTTGTTTTGTATGTTTTATGAAAATTTGAATAAAAATTATTGTAAAAAAAAAAAAGGAATTGAACCCAGGGCAACTATGAAAACCTTCTGGAAACCCTTTGGTCATATGTTAATGCAGTATTTATTGTTAAGTGGTTAAAGAACAGATTTGCTGGTAGTAGCTAGTGTTCTTGGGAAATAGCAGGAGATCTGGGAAATTCAGTGATCTAGGGCCCCTGCTTCCTCCTCTCATTTCAATCACTCTTTCCCTCTCCACCTAATCTATCAATCCCAAACTTTTTGGGCCCATGGGCACATTTGGAATTTTGAGAAAGTGTTGAGTGTGCACAGTCACAAAATGGCTACTGTGAGGGCATGGCTAGCCACAAAATGGCTGCTGTGGAGCTGTGGCTGCTCACAAAACTGAATACTGCAACAAAATACCCATTTCACAGCAGGCAAACTGGTGAGGCTGTGTCCTGCCCGGAGTCCAAAACCCAAGACGGAGGCGAGGCTTGCTTTAATTCTCATTTTATTAGTGTGATGGTTACATCCAAAGCAGTGCACTTCATACACCTGTCTACTCTGACTCACTACTTGCCCTAACTAGTCTAGCTAAGCAGTCTCTGCAGCGCGTGGGGAGAGTTGACTTAGCACTAGAGTCTGGGCGGGTACCTGCTTAAGTAGGGAAGGTCTTCACCCATAACCGATGGCTCCTCTGCAGTTCCACCCTCTGAGAGTCCCGCTTCTTGTGCCTTCTCGTGCGGGGTGAGGGGGGGCGAGCCTCCGACGCCCCATCTGACAGTGGGGTTTTGCTAGGTGACGGTGTGACCTCCGTGAGCGGGAAGCTGGTTGGTGGGGAAGTGTTTGAAGTGTCAGGCACGGATTCTGGTGCAGGTGGGGTTGGCATGCGGAAAGGGTCACTTCCCAACGGTTCAAATGGGGAACTTGCAGACAGGGCAGGATCTGCCTTGACAGGAGGGATGGGCGAGGAAGTCTGCAGGCTGACAGTGCCCCCCTCCTACAACTTCCCCAGGGACCTCATCCTCATCTGATTCCTCTCCCTGATCTAACTCCCCTTGTGCCTGGAGCACAACAGACTGAAACACAAGCAACTTGTCCATGAAACTGACAAGGCAGAGTTTGGGTCTGAGTTCCAAACACCAAACCAGGTTTGGCCCCATGTGACACAGCACAACAACACACCCATTTCACAGAAGGCAAACTGGGGAGATTTGCTCAGTAATCTGAGTACAATGCAGAGATGGAACATGCATCAATTTATTGATAGCAAACCAAAGACACAGGCTGATCAGTTTCACCTTAAAGCAAAGGCACAGTCTTGAAAGTTTATCCATAGCAAAGCAAAGCTGGCCAGTTTCACCTTAAAAAAAACCCTTAAAAGGAGCTTGGTGGACAGGTGGTATAGCACAGTGGGGAGAGAGCCTGTCTGGGAGTCCACAGTATGTGAGTTCAAATCCTCGCTTGTGTCTCCTGGGTGTCAAGGGCCAGCTAAAGATCACCCCCACAGTGAGTGGCTCAGGGGTTACGTGCCCTGCCACCTGTGCAGCTGTGGGCAAGCTACATAGTTCCAAGGAGCCCAGTTGCCCCCCAGCTGGCAGTTGCGGACAAGGAAGGGGCTGGCTTGTGCAGCTGTGGCAAGCTGAGCAGGCCCTAGCCAGCTGAGGAGGACTAGCCTCAGAGGGAGGCAATGGTAAATCCCCTCTGGATACCGCTTACCATGAAATCCCTATTCATAGGGTTGGCGTAAGTCGGAAGGCAGTCCATTTTCATTTTTTTTCCTGGAAGGATTAGTTACCTGAGGTATTACTGTATTTGATACTTGCCAGTTAACTATGAATGCATGCACCAGCAAAAGACTGTTTGATTTATAAAGATGATTCAGATTAAAGACTTATTTCCTCCCAAAATATGCCACAAGATTGCTTTTGCGTTAGTTCGTCACTGGCAGGCAGTGTCAGCCAATGATGTTACACCCATGCCAAGGGATGGGCCACAGCTCAGTGGCAGGGCATATGCTTTGCATGCAGAAGGTCCCAGGGCTGAGAGAGACTCCTGGCTGAAACCTTGGACAGCCATTGCCCATTATTGTAGACAATACTGAGCTAGATGGGCCAATGATGTGACTCGGCATAAGACAGCTTCCTAGAAGCCACCCACAGCCTACACTTAAACTCAGTTAAGTCACCTGTAGATTTAAGGTGAGTTTTGTTTAAATCAGATTAAGTAATCTGGTACCTGAGAAAGGTACCAAAGCTGTGCTTATTGCAAGGATTCTTGCAGTTTAAAAACTGCACAAAATCAAGCTCAGAACACATCCATTTAAAAGGGCCAGATAGTTAGTGATGGGAAAGAGTTTTGCTTGAGTTCCAGCGGAGTGGTTGTCAGTCAGAGTAGAGAATGCCTGGTTTGAAGAACCAGTAATTTGACCTGGTTTAAGGCAGCTTCATGTGACACCCCCACCCCCAGACATTGACTAATCCCTGATCTGCTTAGCATCAGCAACGCTGCCTTCAGAAATGCACTGAAGTTTCCCTGTTCACATCTGGCACCAGTCAAGTTGAGAAGTACTTGCAGTTCCAACTGGGGTTGGACTGCAGCAGGATGACAAGCTGGCCTGGCAGGCAGCTGAGAGCTGAACTTGTGATGGAAAATCTGGATTCAGCACCTTGGTCAGCACACAATGGGAGTTAGAGGCAAGACTATGGCTGCAATCCTCTGTACACCCATCAAGGGATATGTCCCATTAAACACAGTGGGATTTCCCTCTGAGTAAACATGCCTAGGAGTTCAGTTAATGTGCCAGTAATCCATAAAAAGTTTGAGATTTATTAAGGGCCACAGAGGTCTGTAACTCAGAGGTGAAGCATCTGCTTTGCATGCCAAAGGTTCAATTGGTTATAACTTCCGTCATCAACTAAGGCTGGGAATGTCTCCCGTTCCCACCCTGGAGAGTTGCTGCCAATCAGTGCTGAACTAGATAGACCAAAGGTCTGATTCAGAATAAGGCAATTTCCTAGGTTTCTATCAACTTTGTAATGTAGGCCACTGTGATTTGTTTATTTCAGGGGTGAGGAACTGGATCCAGCCAGTGGGCTGGATCTTGGATTCCCCCACCTACGTCAGGCCATTTTGGCAGGTGGGCAAGGCCCACCCATCTGTCAATCAATTGACGTCACTATGATGTCAGGTGACCCATTTTCCCCTTTGTAGCACAAAAAAATCCATGGCCAGCCAAGTGGGACTTGGGCCCATGCCTATCAGCTGATATGTGCTGGCTTCAAGCTCTGCTTTCTGCTGGGGGTGGGTTTAAAATCCTGATTAAACGTGCGGGTGGGTGGTGATGAGAGGGAGGGAGAAATTGGAGATGATGCAGGTGAGATTCTCTGCCTGCATTGTCTCCTTCCCATCCTCACCTCCTAATTCCTCCCCCCTTTGACAGCTCTGGATCAGTTTGGGTGTGTCCTGCCTCCCACTCAAGAAGCAGACTCAGGACTCAGGAAACTGGATTTTTCTGCATGAAGTTTTATTCAAGAAATCAGTACCAGAAATGCAGCATCGCACAATAGGTGTATGGTGGAGGCGGCAAAGACCATTGTCGCGACAGAGAATCACAAGCATTGCTGCAGTTTTTTTTTAAACAGAGAGGGGAGGAGACTGCACTCTACGGGTTCATTCAAGCACCTTCTCGCCTCTGCGGTAAGGCTAGAGCTTATTCTAGGAACCGAAAGAACTCTAATTACTTGTGAGCATCTCTTTCAGCCAGCCTGACCTTGGCCAAAATGTTATCTCAGATTCAGATAAACTTCTTTCACTTTCAGCTCTTTGGAAGGCTCCAGCCACTTCATTAGAGTTTATGAGTTCAGAAGTGAGGTCTGGGCTGGATGCCAGTGCTGCGTCCTCCCTGTCGGTTGGTGGTGGTGGTGAGGTTTGAGGGTTTTCCTCAGCTGAAATACTAACAAGACCACTAGACGTGGAATGTCCAGAGGTTTCTGGAAGCATCTTTCCCAGGGTCCCTCTAGCCCCCTTCCCAACATCTTCATGCTTCCAATTCTGTCAAGGAGTCTCCATGGGGTCCATGCCAGGTTGGACCCAACCCAATGTGGGCTGCCTCAACATGCTCCAGAAAAATTCTAGAATGGGCCAGATTGGCCTAATTTGGTTTGGGCTTTGGACTGGATGTGCACTCCAAAAAAACAAAGCTCTCAAGTAAAGCAGGAAAAAGAGGGCACGTATTTCTCTACTCTTTGTCTGTCTCTATGCAGTGAACTGAGTGTTGCTTCAGTGCTGCAGTAATCCTGCAAGGAGAGGTGTGTAACAGGCCCTGGTTCCTTGGAGAAAACCAGCTCTTAGTTTAAAAGGGTATCTTATTCCATATATGTTGCAACAACAACAAAAAAACTGCTTATGGTCTCTACTGCATTGTGTTGGTGATGTGGACTATAGTGATTTTGGACATATTTGGTGGGATTGCAATTTAAATTTATTTATTTACTTACTGGGATTGATTATTCAGAACAACAACAACTCATGAGGAAGGTGCTGTAGCTCAGTGCGAGAGCATGTGCCTTGCATGCAGGAGGTCCCAGGTTCAATTCCCAGCATCTCCAGGTAGGGCTTGGAACGACCACTGGCTGAAATCCTGGAGAGCTGCTGCTAGCCAGTGCTGAGCTGGATACACCAGTGAGTCTGACTCAGTATAAGGCAGCTCCCTATGTTCCTATGTTGATCAGATTGAAATGGGAATGGCCTGCCTTCAAGTCGATCCCGACTTATGGCTACCCTATGAGTAGGGTTTTCATGGTAAGTGGTATTCAGAGGGGGTTTACCATTGCCTCCCTCTGAGGCTAGTCCTCCCTGTCATGCCCTCATGCCACCCTGCAGGTGCCAGGCGCATGCTTCAGACCCAATTCCCCACTTGGGCAATGGTTCTGGAACCCAATACCCCCTTTGCCAAGGCTGTGCAATCAACACCAACCCTGCAAGGTAGAAGATAGGCTGCCACCACCCCTTCAACTGGTTCCACTCTGAGGAAACCCAGAGCCCAGATACAGGTAAACCAAGGATTCCTAAAGACAAGAGCTAAACAAGCACTCCTTGTCCAGAAGCTCTTGGTAAAGCCAAAATACACTCTTGGTAGTTCGCGGTCAGTGGTCAAGGTGCTGGATCCAGAACCAAATTGGTCTCACTCCATGAACACACAAGGATAATAAGAAGTATCTTTATTAATAAAATTTAAGTGCACAATTAATAGCAGCAAAACAATTCCTTAAAACCCACATCCAACCTGGGATTTAGGTATAACAAGAGAGTTCAAACACAACTGGAAAAAAACTAGCTAGCCTATTCTACTTACTGAAGAGGTAGTTGTTGGTAAATCCCATCTCTCCTCAAAGAGATAACATCAGGATAGTAAGAAGCAGTGGAACCCCACATGGACAACCACCCTTCCAGATGGAATCCAGGGGAACAACAGCTATGGGTCTCTCCCTCTATACTTAAGGAAAAAAAACCCACAACAGTTCAGGATGGATCAGCCAATCAGGGGGCTTCTGATGCAATCATATTCCCAAAGCTTCTTCACTTTTCATGCCTTGCAAGCCCCCTCCCCTTTCTGATCTCAACCTTCTCAGGCCCTCATGGCCTTGAGTACCAGGCTCCCAGCAGATAGCAGAGATAAACAGGTGTTGCTATTCAGGCCTCCCAATTACTTGCAGCCGGAAATGAAACTTAAAATTTTCCTCTCACAGAGGCCCATCTCCTCCCAAGATGTAACTCCCACAATTCCCTGTGTCTCAGCCATGTTACAAGAAAACCAGGTTAAAAAAATGGCAAGTTCATGACATTCCCCAGCTGGCTAGGGCCTGCTCAGCTTGCCACAGCTGCACAAGCCAGCCCCTTCCTTGTCCGCAACTGCCAGCTGGGGGGCAACTGGGCTCTTTGGGACTATGCCGCTTGCCCATGGCTGCACAGGTGGCAGGGCGCGTAACCCCTGAGCCACTCACTGAGGGGGTGATCTTTAGCTGGCCCTTGACACCCAGGAGACACGAGTGAGGATTTGAACTCACATACTCTGGACTCCCAGCCAGGCTCTCCTCCCCACTGTGCTATCTGGCAGCTGGGTTGATCAGATTACAGGATATAAATCAATTATAGCTCCAACAGTTATAGTGATTTAGAAAGATTAATAGATATGCTGGCATGGAATAGTAATGCACCAACTACCAGACTGTAAGAAACCATGGGAAGGTATTTGGGGGAGGGGGAATTCCTGACAATATATCCAGTATTAGAATCATATAGTTCAATATAAAATGTTGGGAAAGAAGTATTGTAAGTGACACAGGATCTAAAGCTGTGCTTTCTATGAGAAACAGATGACTGCAGTGGTATTGTTTGCTGCCTTAACTGAAAAACTGTGTAGCTTTATTTGAAGTCAGTTACTATTATCTAGAGAGCCAGTGTGGTGTAGCGGTTAAGGTGCTGGCCTACGACCTGGGAGACCAGGGTTCGAATCCCCACACAGCCATGGAGCTCACTGGGTGACCTTGGGCCAGTCACTGCCTCTCAGCCTCAGAGGAAGGCAATGGTAAAACCACCTCTGAATACCATTTACCATAAAAACCCTATTTGTAGGGTCACCATAAGTCAGGATCGACTTGAAGGCAGTCTGCTTCCATTTTCATGATTTCACCCATCCTCAGCTCCCCAACAAAAAATTGGCAGAGGTTTTAGGCCCCTTTTTGATTCCCCGAGAGCCAGTGTGGCCTACTGGTTGGAGTGTTGAACTACGACCTGGGAGACCAGGGTTCGAATCCCCACACAGCCATGAAGCTCACTGGGTGACCTCGGGCCAGTCACTGCCTCTCAGCCTCAGAGGAAGGCAATGGTAAACCTCCTCTGAATACCGCTTACCATGAAAACCCTATTTGTAGGGTCGCCATAAGTCGGAATCGACTTGAAGGCCGTCCATTTCTATTTCCCCCCACTATTATCTAATCATGTAGACCCTCTGGACAGAGACAAACACGAGCTGCATAATTATACAAAAAATGAAGCTGGTTTACAAGGCCGAGAATTTTCTAAAGAGTCCCTTTTGGTCAACTTTTATTTGAAACATGTATTGAGTTTTTAAAAAGTATTATTCTTAATTTTGAAAAGGTTAAAGGGGGGGCATGCTTCCGAGCCACATACTGCAGTGGGCCTGTGATGTTCTCCCTGTTGCCTCTTGACCTGGTGTGGTAGAGACGGGAAGGAGTTCCCAAGCTGGGGCAGAACGGTTGATTTCTATTATTATTAATAAAATTATTTATTAAATTTATATCTCATCCTTCTTCGTGAAGGAGCCCAGGGAGGCAAACATTTCAATGAAGCAATTTAACAGAGAAAAGCATTCTAAAAACAGTTCAAAACATTCTCAAACACAAAAACATTCCAAAACACTGTTACAGTTTACAACATTCTTTCATCGGTGATCTTCTGGGGTTATGGACAAAGCTGGAAGGTTTTTGGTCCTTTGGGTTCCTCCCAAATCTTTGGAAAAATGTGGCAGAGCAATTAGTTATTGAGGTTCCTAACATGGTCCAGGTCTATGGCCATACTGCCCTGAACACTCCTGATCTCATCTGATTTTGGAAGCTAAGCAAGGTCAGGCCTGGTTAGTACTTGGATGGGAGACTGCCTGGGAATACCGGGTGCCGTAGGCTTAGAGGAAGGCAATGGTAAACCACCTCTGAATACCTCTTACCATGAAAATCCTATGAATATATAAGATTCACAGGGTCGCCATATGTCATAATCGACTTGAAGGCATATAACAACAACAATATGGTCCAGGATGAGGGTGTCCTTCATCTTCTGAGTCCCAGGGCTTCTTTACTAATGAAGAAGTGGCTAGTCCAGCCATTGATCTTTGGTGTCTGGTGTGCTAGCTCCTATCTCTTCAGCCTGGCTGTGAAAGATGTGTGGACGAAATGAGCTGGTTGGTTTTAATCTTAAATGAAAATTATCCTTAGACAGCCGTTGGTGAGCTGAACCTGGGCAATTGATTTATCAGCCAAGATGCTGAGGCTAGACCACTGTTACTGTATCAGGTCTAATTGATGCTGTAAGTTGTAACTCACTGCTTGCCTTTACAAACACCAATTGGGAAAATGGAATTGCTTTCTCTTTTGCAATCGTGATTCTGCAGTGATTATCTTGAGGAGGATTTCTGTTGGATGTGCTAAAGTCTGCTTTGGTGGGTGGGGGGAGCAGACTCTTTAAATGACCTTATGAAGATGAATTCTGCGTTTGAGCGATGTTCATGACACTGGTGACCTGGAGGTCAAATCGATAACCCTTCTGCCTGGTGCAAAATTTCTAAATCGGCAGAAAGAGAGCAAGTATGGAGGAGGTGTGATAAGCTCTTGCTTTCTGCATAGAAGGGAATTAAAAGGCTTGAAGGCATCGAGACTTGGAGCTGGCTCTTAGGTGGAGCCACTGCAACCTCTCCTGGGGAAAGAAGGTTAGTGATGACCCAGCCTTACTTCCTGAATGGTGTAGCTACAGAAGTTCCCCCTCTCAGTGATTGTTGTTGTGCTAATCTCGGTTTCTTGAGCAAGAATGTAAGAAGAGCCCTGCCGGGTCAGTCCAAAGTCCCAAGTAGTGCAGGGGGAAGAGAGTGTGAGGAGTGGGCGAAGCAGCTGTCTGCTGCTGTAGGGGAACAAACAGAAAATGCTGGGCCTTGGTGGGGAATGAAACCAAGTGGTCCCCCGTGTTGCCTCCCTGATTCATAAATTAACATTCTGCAGTTTATTTCTGGATATTCCAGAGGCACAGCTGGTGAGAGAAGGAAGGGAAGGGGTGGGGAAAGGAGGGGGATCGGGGCTGGCGGATTGATGCTAAGGAGGAAGGTGGGCTTGCCATGGAAGTGGGGGAGATGGGCATAGGGGAGGACATGAGAGCTGCTGGAGTGGGAGGCGGGAAGCACGAGGAAGGAGAACAAGCAGTGGGTGATGTCCACAGAGAGAGGAATGCGGTGGAACGGTGGTGTGCAGAGTGTGGTTGAGTGAAATGGTAGGCACAAGGAAGAGTCCTGCTGGGTCAGGCCAAAGGCCCATTGGCACCATAATTTTCAATCTGTATTACACCACTTTAAACAGTCATGGCTTCTCCCAAAGCATCCTGGGAGCTGTGGTTTGGTTAAGGGGGTTGACAGGAGTACCGGATTCGCCTCACAGAGCTACAGTTCCCCAGAGTAGTATAACAATCAATCCCTCTTTCTAGAGAACTCGGGCATAATGCTGCTTTAAATGTACAGTGCAGATGTCACCGCTGTAATGTTTGCCTGGAGCATTTAATGTTGCAGAAGGGTAAAACACCAGCAGTTAAAGAACGGATGTGTAGGGGGACTTGGTCATTTGCTTGTCATGTAGACATGAACATGAACAATGTCAAGAGAGCTCTTGCTATTATTTCCCATGCAATGCAATTTTTAAAGGTTATAATATGAACTGATGTTTAAAATGAACTTTTATTTCTGGTTCAAGCCAGACTTGTTGTACAGTCATAAGCAAACGAAATGCAACAAGTCAAAATATGGAAAAATCGTAAGTATTGTTCGGAAGTATCCCACGTATGCAACAATAATCAAAACACTTTTGCCACTTAATCAGTAACTCTATAATTACATTCTCTGAAACGTACATAATAAGTTTTGCAATGTGATGTTAATTAGTGCAAAGAATGGGCAAGAAGCGTAGACTTCACTAGTTTCCATGGATTGTGATGGGGCCACTGATCTGAATCTGGTCTGGAAAGAGAGACATTCAGACCTTTGCTGTTGCTTTAAGGAAGATAAGATCCCTGGCTGTTGTGTATAGGGAAGCCAAGGGTAGGATACAGGGACTAGAGAAGTTAAAACCTTAGAATTAAGCCTGTTTCTTTATTGAAGGCTCACCTGTGGCATTCTGGATGTTCTTGGTCTCCAGCCCCAATCAACCAGTGTGGGTTAGTGATTATGGCAGTTGTGGTCCAGTAACACATGGAGAGCCCATCCTTGCCTTAGAGCATACAAAAATACTGACTTTGCTTGTGGATAAAGGGCTCTTTTTCTCCTGCAGTACTGAGGCTTCTTCAGTGTCCACCCTGCCCTCTCACAGAATTCCTCCAGAGCCAGTGAGACCCTCCTTACTTGCATACTGTACCTTATACACTTCTCCTATGTGGTTATCCGTCCCAGCTGGGACTCCCCACCAATGAGGATCAAAGGTCAGGAAAGCCCCCATGGTAGTCAAACATCTCAGGGAAGACATCTGCTGTTGATCACACAGGTACTTCGTGTTCCACCTATCCCTGGTCTGGAGAAAGCACAATGTTTGCTCGTATATGTTATATGCTCTGCTTTTCTGCATTAACATGTACTCCAAAGTAGATTAGAAGTTATGCTTAAGAGAAAGTAAACAGAATCCCATAAAGATAAAACAAGAGCAGAACAAAAAGGACTGTTTGAAGTGTCCAAGGGTGCTTTCAGATAATTTTTTAGTAAGATTCAATCACATAATGGCAAATTAAAAGTTGCATAGTTATAGCTGATTTGGTGATCTTGAGCAACAAATCTGTTTTTCCCCCAAAACTGGACTTTTTGCAATAAGGAAAGTGATAGGACAATGCACTGGATAGTGTGAGATATCACCTGCATGACACAACATAGTATAACCTCCCCACAGACAAATCAGAATGCATGCTCAATAAATAGTTGATGCTGTCTGACCTCCAGCAAACTTTGTGCAAACAAATCAGGATGAATGCTCAATAAACAGGTCATCTAGAAGTGACCCTAGTTGACCTATGACTTGTGTGTGTGTGTTTATCTTTTATGCCGTGAAAGAAAGATGACAATCTGGGAGACCAAGCTGGGTTCTCTGAAACAGCAGTCCCCTAGGGAGGGACAATCACTGTCCACAGCAAAATTGCAGTCCCTCTCCCTCTTCTGTATGTGTCAAGAGAATCAGGGGCAATTGTGTGGCATATCACGCTGTGGATTAGTGCTGTTCCAAAGTCCTTCAGTTTCTCAAAAGTTTTCTTCTCCTGTGAAAGAGCCTTCCATTCTTATGTCTCATTCCTAGGGCACTTTATCATTTCTTTAGAATTTCTTTGAGTGCTTGGTTTTCAGCTTATCATTACAAGGCAGTTGAGGGTGGTATGTGTGTGTGTTTCCAGTAAACAATTCTCCAATGCTCTGCAGCCTCCCTGGCTGCCCACACTTCCTGATTGGAAAAAGCCCCGTGAGAGAGGCTACCTCATAATGTCTTCTCCTGGGTTTCAGTTGAAGTGCAGGCACCTGGGAAGGCTGCAGATTGCAGAGCACTAGTGAGATGATTAGTGGAATGAAAAGAAAGGTACAAAGTCAAAAATAAAGTGTGACAAAACCCTGCATCCCACCCAGGATAATTTCACACACACTAAAAATCACTTTTGCAGGTGCAAACAGTATTGATAGAATTGAGCACGAATAATCATGAATACACATACAACGGATGTTTGATGGGGCTGTTGGTAAATTCAGAGATTGTTAGCCACATCCTGTAAATGGGACCTAAATTAGTCCCAGTTTGGTAGACCATCCTCTCTGTCCAAGAGCCCCCACAGTTTAAAATCCAGTATCTTGGCCACCAGCACGTTTGTTTATTGCTCCACTGTCACAGGTAGAACAGATTCAGACTGGATAGTAAAGCCAGATGAGAGAAGATAACTTTGAGCTCTGGATTGTCATATGTTCGCCCAATATAGATTTATAAAGGCACTGCAGTGATGGCTTCTGCTTTCAAGAGAAGTGAAATAATATACAGTACAAGGATGCAGAGGACTGCAATGTCAGAAATAATTTCACCTTCTAAAACTCCAATTTGAGGAAGACCGAATGGCTGCCGGTGAGATGTTAATCTATGAATAGGATGCTTAAAAGGTATGAAAATTGTAATCATGACAGATGCAACTCCTTCCGCTGTCAGCATCTACTGCCTGAGTTGCCATTTATGTCACTGTAAACTCTTTTTCAACAGATGCGTTTGCTAAAAACATCCACTATGGCAAAGAGATGAGGAGTCTTTCTTATGCAGGCTTCATTTCTTCGAATGGCAGGCGCAACTCCATGTGGCATTGTCTGCAAGTCACGCGTAAGGGTTTGAGAGATGGTGACTACTTCAGCTAGCGTCTTTCAGAGGACATCTTGAAAGTTCCAAAGGGAAATCCAGGGTGTAAAAATCAAGTGTAGGGAATAGCACTCCAGCCCGGCCCTGTTGAACTGGCAGAAGGCACCACTGGGACTGATTTGGCAGTCCTAAGCTTCACTAGACCCTGTTCCAGGAGACTCTGTAAAAGGAAATGACTGCTGGTTCTTGCACAACCCTTCTGGCAACACAGCCATGCCATGTACTACACCACTAGTTATCAACCTTTAGGGGTCCATGGGCACATCTGGAATTTTGAGAGAATGCTGTGGGCACCATCCCTCTGGTTACTTCCCTTCCCCCCCACTCCCCTTAGTCATCCCCCCCCCAAGTAGGGTTGCCAGGTTCATGCCCTGAGACTGATCCTGTATCTTTAGGAGAAGAGAAAGTCAGCCAAGTGCAGGTGTTCTTGCAACCCTGTAATGGGAAAAACCACAAGGTGGAATTCTCCCTTTCCCCTGCATAACTTTTAAAGATAAAAAAGACCTCTTGGAGGCTGGGCCTGGCAATGAAGAGGTCTTCTGTATCTTTAAAAGATGTGCAGGGGGATGGGAGAATTCCACCTTGTGGTTTTCTCTCATTACAGTGTTGCAAGAACACCTGCACTTGGCTGACTTTCTCTTCTCCTAAAGATACAGGATCAGCCTCAGGCCATGAACCTGGCAACCCTACCCCCAAGCCACAGACCAAGGTCATTTCCAGATGGTCACTAGGTTTGGGTGGGATTCAATCACATACCAGCAAATTCAGGCTGCACCATTGTAGTTGACTGGGAGGTTTCCCGTAGCAAACCCACTTCCCCAAAAGATTTGCAATAAAAACAAAGTAATTTTGGTTGCAGTGCCCACCACTACCTGTAGTCCAGTGGTGGAGCACATGCTTTGCATGCAGAAGATGCCAGGACCAGTCCTTGGAGAACTGCTGCCAGTCAACATATAGGCAATGTTGAGCTAGATGGAGCAATGGCCGGATGCCGGATAAGGAGCGTCCTGTGTTTTGCTCAGTAGCGTAGTGGTAAATTCAGAAGTGCAAGGTCCCCTCATGATAGTCATGCCACGCCCCCTCACTTGTTTGCTTTCTGTCATCACCTTCATGCTCCTCATTCCTGTCTGCACACGCCTTCTCCAACAATAGTAGACGTCACTAGGAAACAATCAGTGTGATATGGGAGTGTGTTTGCTCCTGAGAAGAGTCTTCTCAGTGGCTGACTCACCTTCTTTCACTCTGATTGGCTCCAGTCAGCAGGAAAGGACAAAGAAGCATGTTAGAAGATTCTTCTCAGTGGCTAATACCTATCAGCTTCAGCCAGCTTTCAAGCTGATTGGCTTGTCGGACACTGGAGACATAAGGACCTGCCTGGGACCCTGCTCCCCAAAAAGTAGGGGGTCTAAGACCCCCTGAGACCCAAGATGATTACACCCCTGGTTTTACTTCCCCTGTCCTGTCCTCTCCTCTCTTCTTTCTCCAAGAAATCCTTGCAGTTAGTGCTCAGAGCAGATATACAATTGAACAACAATGATTGCAGGACTCACCTGATTCCCAGAATATGGGCTATGCTTTGAAAATACAGGGTCAATTCACTGTTCCCTTGACCCACAAAGTATGCTTGTTAGAAGTGGCTGTTTGTTCTGAGCTGAGCGATTTCAAAATGGATGGAAGTGGTGGCAGCAGCAGCTGAGTTTATTTAACACGTGCCTGTTTCTATAGAATGTCTGTGTTTTCTGGCAATGCGGCTCCAACTGGACCAAACTGCATAGTTGTCCTTTTCTAAAGATTTAGCTTCCTGCAGGCACAGCTGCAGTGAGATTAGTCAGGGCTGGTGCAGCATTTTTCAGATGGAGTACCTGCAAATTTCATCCTTTTGCTGAGATGGCCATGTTTCCCCCCCTCATTTTGTAGTTTCCTTTGCTCTAAAAATGAAGTTTGTTTAGACTTTTAAGGATTTGTAAGTTATATCAGCAGGATGACCTTTTCTTTTCTTTTCTTTTCTTGCAAGGGCATTCTCTGCAATCTATTTTTTTCCTGCCAGTTGTTCATAAAGTCTAATTATTACATTGTATGCTCTTTGGGGCAGGAATGTGTTCTTTAAAGCAGGATGCATATTGATTTTATCTCTCTCTTTCTCTGCACACACCCCATTAGTGTGCATGGTGATTTAGAGGACACGTTGCATGTCCCAAGGGAAAAACAGAGTCAACAGATTTGATAAAGAGAGAACAGATGAAGGGGAAGGCAAGCGGAGGCAGGGGTCAAGGGAAAAATGCAGTCATGTCCACTGCACACACTTCGGCTTAGCTGCAGGGAACATGGGCACGGGAACATGGGAACAAGGTTGTCTGTGGATCTAGTTGGTGTGTTATGAGGTTGTACTCAGCTAAGCCCTTCTTGCAGTAGACCCATTGAAATTAATGAGCCTAAATTAGCCATGCCTATTAACTTCAATGGGTGTACTCTGAGTAGGACTAGCATTGAATACCACCCATGGTCAGGGCTGGGTTTCTATTTTTATGCGGAGTTCCCTTTCCCCTACATTAAGGCACTAATCCAAATCCTCCCTTCCCTTGCAGTTGCTTCTAGCAAAGCAAAACAAAAAAACACATCTTGGTTTTGCATCTACACGACACTGGCCCTAAAATCCTTGCAATTGGTGATGCATAATACTAATACTAATTCACTAATAGGCAAAAAAACCCTTGCCGTTTAAGAACATACCAATGCAAACAAAATTTGGGTTGGTCTTTCACAGTCCAAACTACTTCCTGTGTAGCTTGGAAGGATTTGGTAACATTGTGTTTGCATTTTGACAAATTTGTAGGGCAGTACAATATCTCAGAGAGGAGGTCAGGTCTCCTGCTCTCCTGGTGCATTCACTATAGCTGCCCAATTTCCCTGCTTTTTAAAGTTTGACAGAAAGATCTGTGGGCTATAGGTATGTTCTTAAACTGCAAGGTTTTTGCCTATTAGTGAATATCTCTGCTTTTTAATCCGGGAGGTAAGAAATGGGATCCTGTGCATGTTTGCTGAGAATGGATTGATCATTTTCATGCTTATTGAGTTCAGTGGGATTTACTTCCCTGCAATCATACTTAGGATAGGTGAACCTGACCACAGGGGGGTGGGGGGAGGAGGAGGGGTAGGGGAGCAGGCAGGAGGGGGAGGTTTGATCATTTGCATGTTTGTTGAGTTCAGTGGGATTTGCTGCCATGCAATCATGCTTAGGATAGATAAAACTGACCATGGGGAGGCCTGGAGTGGCAGGGGAGGAGGAAGAAAGAAGGGGGGGAGGAAGAAGGAAGGAGGAAGGGAGAGGAGAGGGGAAGGAGGGGGAAGGCAGGTCTGCTTATTGCGTTCAATGGGATTTACTCCTGTGCAATCATGGCTAGGATAGGTAAAACTGACCATGGGGGAGGGGAGAGTAGAGGGAAGTAGGAAGGGAGGAGAGGGGAGCAGAAGGAGGGGGAGGGCAAAAGAGGGGATTGGAAGGGGAGGGCAGGTTGGATCATTTGCATGCTTATTGAGTTCAGTGGGATTTACTCCCATGCAATCATGCTTGAAAATAAAATGGACAGTCTTCAAGTCGATCCCAACTGATGGTGACCCTATGAATATGGTTTTCATGGTAAGCGGTATTCAGAGGTGGTTTACCATTTCCTTCCTCTGAGGCTGAGAGGCAGTGACTGGCCCAAGGTCACCCAGAGAGCATGGCTGTGTGGGGATTCGAACCCTGGTCTCCCAGGTTGTAGTCCTAGGATAGGTAAAATTGTATAGTTTTGTAAGGTTTTGTTTTGAAATGAGTTTATGGGAAGCATCAGAATGGCATGGGGGGTATTTTCAATTTAACATTGCGGAATGCGAAAAATCCATGCTGACTGTAGTATACAGCTACTCTCATGGCTGTATAATACTAATACTAATGATCAGGGGACTGGAAACCAAGCCCTATGTGGAGAGACTGAAAGAACTGGGCATGTTGAGCCTGGAGAAGAGAAGACTGGGGGGAGATATGATAGCACTCTTCAAGTACATGAAAGGTTGGCACACAGAGGAGGGCGGGGATCTCTTCTCGATCGTCCCAGAGTGCAGGACATGGAATAATGGGCTCAAGTTGCAGGAAGCCAGATTTCAACTGAACACCAGGAAAAACTTCCTAACTGTTAGAGCCATACGACAATGGAACCAATGACCTAGAGAGGTAGTGGGCTCTCCGACACTGGAGGCACTCAAGAGGCAGCTGGACAGCCATCTGTCGGGAATGCTTTGATTTGGATTCCTGTATTGAGCAGGAGGTTGGACTTGATGGCCTTATAGGCCCCTTCCAACTCTACTTTTTCTATGATTCTATGATTCTAATATACTGTATTCATCCTTACACTATATTAGTTAAGAACTAATAATCAGTGGCTTTTTTCTGGAGAAATGCTTTGGAATGCTTTGGAGCAGAGCATCGGCACCTTACCTCTGGCTGCCACTGCCTGCCAGCCAGTGGCAGTCATCTCCTTTGCACCATACTGGGGCTTACTTAAAAAAGGGGGGGGGATAAAGAAGGAACAGCGGGGTTATGTTCAGGCTGCTGCTGACTGACTGCCAGCAGTGGGTGTCTCCTTCATCCTGTTGGGGATATGTTAGATGCTTTAACACAAAGTGACTTGGGTTAAAACCCATTAAAACAAACAGAGCCAATAAACCTCAAAACACAGATCTATACAGATGAAAGACAGATCCTACAGGTCCCGCCCCACTAAAAGAGGCCACAAACGCCCGAAACCCTTCAAATTAAGGGCCAAAAGCCCAAGTACAATAATGGAACCAATTAACTAGAGAGGTAGTGGGCTCTCCGACACTGGAGGCATACAAGTGGCAGCTGGACAGCCATCTGTCGGGAATGCTTTGATTTGGATTCCTGCATTGAGCAGGGGGTTGGACTTATACTAATACTAATAATCCTGGGACACTCTGAATGCCACGCTGGTGCTGGCTACAAAGCTCTGCCTTTCTCCCCTCCACCCCCTCTTAGCAGACTCATTTAAATAATGCAGACGGAGTCTAGAGAGAAAAGAAACTGATAACACCTTATTGCAAGGGTGGGGAACCTCAGGCCCTCCAAGCCTCTGTATTTGGCCCTTGGAATTCTCCCCAGGCTGTACTCACTCTCTCCCCAGGCCACGCCTCTCACTGGTCCTGCTTCACCCCGCAAGTGCTTGTGCTTGGCTGGACTGTGCCCTTGAACTTCGATAACTCTGCGCACATAGCACCTATTCTGGTACAACTGCACTGGCTACCAATTAGTTTCCAGGCTTAATTCAAAGTGCTAGTTTTGACCTATAAAGCCTTATAGGATCGCCTCTCCCGATACGAATTTGCCCGTACACTGCGTTCTACATCAAAGGCCCTCCTCCGAGTTCCGACTCATAGAGAGGCTTGGAGGGTGGTAACAAGAACTAGGGCTTTCTCAGTGGTGGCCCCCAAACTGTGGAATAGTCTTCCCGATGAGGTGTGCTTGGCGCCGACATTGCTATCTTTTCGGCGCCAAGTTAAAACCTTCCTCTTTTCTATGGCATTTTAATCTAACTTTAAATTTGTTTTAAGTCTGCTGTAACTGATCTTAGATTTCTTATTCTTTTATATGTTTCTGTTGTATCATATTATGGAATTTTATTGTATATATTTGTACTCTTTGTTGTACACCGCCCAGAGAGCTATGCTAGTGGGGCAGTATAAAAATCTAACAAATAAATAAAATAAAATAAATAAATATGGCAAAGGACCCCAATATCTCAAGGACTGCCTCTCCCCTATGAACCAACTCAGACCCTGCATTCAACATCTGAGGCCCTTCTTTGTGTGCCTCCTCCAAGGGACATGCGGAGGGTGGCAACACAAGAATGGACCTTCTCAGTGGTGCCCCCCTGCTTACGGAATGCTCTCCCCGGAGAGGCACATCTGGCGCCATCATTATCTATCTTTAGGTGCCCAGCAAAAACATTCCTCTTCTCCCAGGCATTCGGCTCTTGAGTTTTGGAGGGCTTTTGACCTTGTAGTCTCTTTTAGAGGGTGGGTTGTTCCACCTTCGTATCCATGTATTATGTTTGTTAACTTTTTAGTTGTGTTAGTTTTATATTAGTTTTCATCTTTTTATTGTACGTCACTTTGGGTTCATTTTAATGAAGAAAAATTACAAATAAATGTGGTTTGTTGTTATGTGCCTTCAAGTCAATTATGACTTATAGTGACGCTATGAATCAGCGACCTCCAAGAGCATCTGTCATGAACCACCCTGTTCAGATATTGTAAGTTCAGGTCTGTGGCTTCCTTTATGGAATCAATCCATCCCTTGTTTGGCCTTCCTCTTTTTCTACTCCCTGCTGGTTTTCCCAGCATTATTGTCTTTTCTAGTGAATCCTGTCTTCTCATGATGTGTCCAAAGTATGATAACCTCAGTTTCATCCTTTTAGCTTCTAGTGATAGTTCTGGCTTAATTTGTTCTAACACCCAATTATTTGTCCTTTTCGCAGTCCATGGTATGCGCAAAGCTCTCCTCGAACACCACATTTCAAACTAGCTGATTCTTCTGTTATCCGCCTTTTTCACTGTAGTAAATAAAAAAAATAAAAATAATGCCTCTTGCTTGACTGGATGGGAGACAGAGGAGGGCTTATGAGTGTGTGTACAATATAGCCTACTGTAGAAAGGTAGCATTTAGATGTCTTGCTCCATCCACTTTTGCCTCTGCCCCGCATACTATTAACATGTGGCCCTCGGATGCCTGCCCAGAAAGGAATGTGGCCCTCAGGATGAAAAAGATTCCCCAACCTGGCTTTACCGAATAAACTGAGAAAAACCAGTACATAACAGGAGGAGGGGGGGGCTTTGTCTTTTAGGTCAGACCTTATTGAGAGCAGGAAGACATTCAACCAAACATAGAGGGGGAAACTCCCTTAGAACTACACAGCCAATCAGTGCTCGAGTTATCTCAGCAAAGATCATGCCACACTGCCTGATTGCTAGGCATCACCTCCACCCCCCATTGGTTGACTAACTGTAAACAGAATTAACCCCTAGGTTACTAATTGAATGAGTCCTTGTGTTGTGCCTTCAACACCCCCTTCCCCTTACACAGCTACAAATGGATTTAGTGGATGGTCCTCCATTCAGTGTGTCAAAAGCATCAGACTCAAGCAAATGAGAGTATGTGGTTTGCTCCCTAACTGAGGAAGTTTAAGAGTGATGAATGGCAGTGTGTGCTTTGAATACAGATGGGCAACTAGCTCTTCTTGCTGTTTCCCTCTGGGCCCACTTAATGTGTTTGCATGTGATTCTTGAAATAAATATTATTAGGGAACAATAATTAGTTAGCCGTGCTATTTTTACAAAACATGCAGTCCTTAATACTTGAGAAGGGATTGTTTGTTTGGGGGAGCATTAATAAGATATTTTCTTGATCAAAGCAAAGGTCAATGTAGTCTAGCATTGGGGTTTTCACAGTGGCTAATCAGATGCCTCTGGGAAGTCCACAACAAGGGTGTGAAGACAATAGCCCTCCTGCTGTCATGGGCCCCAAGGAGAACCTTTGGCAAATTTGGAAGGAGGAAGAGCAGGTGGCAGTTGTTGGAGAAGGGGCTGGAGAAATCCTGGGTGAGACATTTCCAGAAGCCTCTGGCAACTCTGATAAATGTTAAGTGCCTCTGGTAACTGTTGGCCATTGCCCCCCCCTTTTTTTCCTGATGACTGATGAGGTTTCCTCACTGGCACCCAGCTCAGATCTATCTTTAGAACAGATAGATGGTAGTGAAACAGCTAGGGGAAACATTGAGAAGGATAGTTTTTTCTGAGCCAGAGATTACATTTTCAGAAAGGCTATGTAGATTAGAGAAGAGACAGCTTCAGCTAAAGAAAATGTTCCCTGCTTCTAGAAGAAGCCTTCACCTTGCAGAAAAAGCTGGAAGGTACTAGAAAATGCTCATATAAGTAATGTGCCGGGCCACTTCTCTTATATCTAGAGTGGCTGGACTGATTAGGTCATTGCAACAACAGTCTGCTGTTGCCTCCACATACCTAGTCAGTTCATGATATGCCTAGTTGGTTACTGTTCTATATCCTGAATCATGCCTAGAATGCTTGATGCTGCATTCCTGTACTGAATTCTGGAATAAAGTTTCATGAAAAATCCAGTCTCCAAGTCCTGAATCTGCTTCTTTGGTTGGGAGCTAGGACACCCACCCTGTTGTTTACAGTTGGTGGACCATGAATTTGTCTAATCCCCTTTTAAAGCTATCCAAACCATTTAAAAAGGCATCACCAGAAAAGAGGACACCAATTTACATATGATTTATGTATGCTAATATATATGCACAGATACAAAATTAGGAATAATTACTGTAATACAGAAAAAGTGTACCTGAGGAGCCCCTCTCCCCATGTCCCACCCAGGTCACATAGGGCCTGTCCATAAGACTATATAATCTGCAATGTTATAGCTTTGTGTCCTCATTAATTCATGACCGTCCATTTGACATTGAAAGCTAGTATGGATTTTTGCATTCACAAATCTGCATTAGAAATGTCACCAAAAAAGATATGCTTTCCTAAACCGATAATCAATTGCATTCATACCCATGTGCTTGGATTTAATGCCACAGACTTTCCTGCAATAGGTAGTACCTGGATGTTCCTCCATCATATGCCAAGCCCCTTGTCTCCTTCCCACCTGCGCATTCATTGGAATAAATACCGATTTATGTGATTTTATGTGATTTTATTGTATATACTTTCTGTTGTACACCGCCCAGAGAGCTATGCTAGTGGGGCGGTATAAAAATCTAACAAATAAATAAATAAATAAAAAAGATATAGGTTACTGTGCTCTTCTGAAAAAGCGTGCAAAAACCAAACTGCTGTTCTGGACCAGTCACTGAAAAGGGGTGAACTTAGGGGAGTGGCCAGTGCTAAAGCAATTTAGGGGGGAAAAGTGCCCACATGTATGGATGCTTGATAATTGGGTATTCACAATAATCTGACCACAAACAGGACATGTACAAATCTTGAGGCCACCAACCGAATTTGAGAAATGCGGATTTTGTGGTTAGGTATGAATGGGCCCTTAGATCTGTGGATGAAGATCTACATGTCCATGTGGTAAAGCATGATGTGAGACTTGAGCACGTGCTTTGAGAGTTGTGGCATCAGCCCTCTGGAATTCTTTTCTCTTAGAAGTGAAGCAGTCCCCAATTTTGTTATGCTTTTGACATTTGTCAAAAACATTCCTTTTCTCCCAAGCCTTCCTGAATGGCATCGTTAGACTCATTCAAAGGGAGTACAAATGGGGATTGAGTCAAATAGGTTGAAACTAGGCTGAGTTATTCCTTCAGACAGTTTGGACTCGAGCAAAGGCAGTTAATCTTCCAACAAATATGCAACAGCGGGGAGCCGAAAACAATTTTTTTTGATGCTTGTTCTGTTCATTATCCTCTGGCTCTCCTTGAGTTGCAGATTACATATTAATTCTCCAGAATCACTTGTGCCTCTCTTTGCTGCAGGAAGCCGAGTTTGGAGGCTTTCGTCTCAGCTGTAGTTCTTGCAAGGGTTGAGGAGTCAGGTCGTCCTCTCACTGTCTGCCAATTCAAGCCAGGCAGAGCCTTTTTAGGTGCTGCGCAAACAGGAGAAGAACAACATCACTGCTGGGTTTAGCAAGGAGGACAGCATTCACAAAGAGGATTCTCCTGCTTTGCTTGCTATGTTTTGGCCTCGTTCTGTAGGCTAAAGAAGATCTGTGATTGTGGATCCAGGCCTCGCTTCAGGTCTTGGAGGGGCCTTAGGCAAGAAGGCTTCCCACTGGTGTCCCCGATGCCCATTCATTTTCCTCTCCCTGCTTTGTGCCCAATCTGCAGAACTTCCTAGAGGGAGAGTGCAAGACATGTGAAGGATGCTGTTCCATTTCCTTTTTCCTGTCACAGCTTGCATGCTCAAGGGCAGGAGAACAAGCCAGGGGGCTGTGGGGTAGGGTTGAGGAACTTCAGGCCCAAGGGTCCAAATGCGATCTGCCAGGCCTCTCTTTCTGGCCCTTGCGACTCTCCCCACCCCACCCCACGGTACCCTTCCTACTGGCCCTGTTTTGTCCCCTCCTTTTTGTTTTTGCCTGACTAGAATGTGTCCATAGACAAAATTCTCATGGAAAATATCAGGATTTTGGTGTGAATTTCTCCTAATAAATCCTTTTTTTCCTTGTATGCAGTTTTGACTAGTGTACACATTTTTTTGCAAGCAGTGTTCCCTAATATATGTGGTTTTGGTTGGTTAGCGAACTGCATTGCAAAATTTGGATAAGTGTGAATTTCAAAGGCTGGCTGTGTTTCGGTTCTCATATTGTTTCAGAAAGTGTGGATTTGAATTCTTTAAATGTGAAATGAATCAAATTCCTCCCCTAATAATGTCTCTTGCTTGCCTAGGTGGCGGATAGAGAAGGGTGTGTAGGACCCTCCTGTACATTCATTGCTCTGCCCACTGTTGACTTTGGACCCCCCATCACTGGAAGATTGCCTAGAAGGGAATGTGTCCCTCATGCTGAAAAAGGTTCCTCACCCCATCTCTAGGGATGAACAGTGGGGCCCCAACATGGGTGTGGGCCTCATCAGGAGCCCAGTTATATCTAGCTCTGACGCCGGCTCTGATCGGATCTCCCAGTGCTTTAAAAACATTTTAAATATCAGCAGGTTAAAAACATTTTTATTTTTCCCCAGGCATTTTAATTTGCTGGTGCTTTTAGTTAAGTTAAAGGGTTTTCATGTTTAATTGCTGATTTATTATTGCGCTGCGGTGAAATAAGGTTTGATTGTAAACTGCCCTGAAACCCAAATAGTGGTTTGAATAATGAAAGTAAACTAAATACCAATCGGGTTTCAGGACTGGACATGGAACTGAAACAGCATTGGTCGCTCTGGTTGATGATATGAGGAGGGCAGTAGATAGGGGAGAATTCACCTTTCTTGTCCTCCTCGATCTCTCAGCGGCTTTTGATACTGTCGACCACAGTATCCTTTTACATCGCCTGGAGGAATCGGGAATAGGAGGCACTGTATTACGGTGGTTCCATTCCTTTCTTTCCGACAGGCATCAACAGGTAGCATTGGGGGAGGAGGTTTCAGACCCTTGGCCTCTCAATTGTGGTGTGCCACAGGGCTCTATCCTCTCTCCCATGCTATTTAATATCTATATGAAGCCGCTGGGGACAATCATCAGGAGATTTGGGCTGCAGTGTCACCAATATGCGGATGACACTCAGCTCTATCTCTCGTTTAAATCTTCACCAGAGTCTGCTGTGGAGACCATGTCCAAGTGCCTGGAATCCGTGAGTGGATGGATGGGAAGGAACAGGCTGAAGTTGAATCCTGATAAGACTGAGGTGCTACTCGTGGGAGACAAGGGAAGGCTGGGAGATGTTGACCTGGTGTTCGACGGGGTGAAATTGCCCCTGAAGGACCAGGTCCACAGCCTTGGGGTTGTTCTTGATTCCAAGCTGTCCATGGAGGCTCAGATTTCGGCAGTGAGCCGGGCAGCTTGGTATCAATTACACCTCATTCGTAGACTGCAGCCCTACCTTCCTGCTCATCAGCTCCCACTGGTGGTACATGCCCTGGTCACCTCTCGGTTGGATTACTGTAATGCGCTCTACGTGGGGTTACCCTTGAAAACGGTCCGGAAATTACAACTTATACAAAATGCTGCGGCTCGACTACTTACAAACTGTCGCCGCCGGGAACACATCACCCCAGTGTTGTTCGACCTACACTGGCTCCCAGTTATTTTCCGGGCCCAATTCAAGGTGTTGGTATTAACCTTTAAATCCCTATACGGTCTCGGCCCAGTTTATCTGATAGAGCACCTCCAGCGCCACCAACCATGCCGCCCAACAAGATCAGCCACACAGGACCTTCTCTCAATCCCGCCAACTAAAACAGCTAGGTTGGTGGGGACAAGAGAGAGGGCATTTTCAGTGGCGGCCCCCACTCTCTGGAACTCCCTCCTGTATGACCTTCGACATGCCCCTTCCCTGAATGTATTCCGCCAAGCTTTGAAGACCTGGCTCTTCAGACAGGCCTTTGGGACTTACGGGGAGGGTTAAATTTTTACGACGAATAGCCTACTACTCTGTACTGGAACTGTTTTATTGTTTTATTGTTATATTGTATTTTATGATGTATTTTATTATGATGTAATGTATTGTTGTTAAATTGTACGTCGCCTAGAGTGGCCATTGGCCAGATAGGCGACCCACAAATTAAATTATTATTATTATTAAATGAAATGCAGTTGAGGGGTGTGTGTGTGTAGCATCTGCCAATTTGATGGGACCATTCGCTGGGGGTGGGGAGGAGTTTAACCCTTTCAAGCAGCACTGGTTTCCTCCTCATCCCCCCTTACTCCTCTTTTGCCCCGTGTTAGAAAAATATGAAAATGGAAATGGACTGCTTTCAAGTAGATCCCGACTTAAGGCTACCCTATGAATAGGGTTTTCATGGTAAGTGGTATTCAGAGGGGGTTTCCCATTGCCTCCCTCTGAGGCTAGTCCTCCCCAGCTGGCTAGGGCCTGCTAAGCTTGCCACAGCTGCACAAGCCAGCCCCTTCCTTGTCCGCAACTGCCAGCTGGGGGGCAACTGGGCTCATTGGGACTATGCAGCTTGCCCACAGCTGCACAGGTGGCAGGGCACGTAACCCCTGAGCCACTCACTGTGGGGGTGATCTTTAGCTGGCCCTTGACGCCCAGGAGACACAAGCGGGGATTTGAACTTGCTGGGATGGGACTTGGGGGCACCGTGTTACGATGGCTCCATTCCTTTCTGGAGGGACGAACTCAGAAGGTGGTGCTGGGGGACTCCTGTTCGACTCCTTGGCCATTGACCTATGGGGTCCCTCAGGGTTCAGTTTTGTCCCCCATGTGATTTAACATCTATATGAAACCACTGGGAGAGGTTGTCCGGGGGTTTGGGGTTCGGTGCCATTAGTATGCGGATGACACCCAACTCTATTTCTCCTTTCCACCTAAAGCCAAGGAAGCTGTCCTGGTCCTGAACCAGTGCCTGGCATCAGTGATGGACTGGATGAGGGCGAACAAATTGAAACTAAATCCAGACAAGACAGAGGTGCTCCTGGTCAGTCGAAGGGCAGATCAGGGAGTAGGGATTCAGGCTGTGCTGGATGGGGTTACACTACCCCTGAAGACACAGGTTCGCAGTTTAGGTGTGCTCCTGGACTCAGCTCTGAACTTGGAGGCCCAGGTCTCTGCAGTGGCCAGGAGTGCCTTTGCCCAGTTAAGACTAGTGTGCCAGCTGCGCCCGTTCCTGGAAATGCCTGATTTGACTATGGTGATGCATGCCTTAGTTACATCCCGTTTAGACTACTGTGACGCGCTCTATGTGGGGCTGCCTTTGAAGACTGTTCGGAAACTTAAACTGGTACAAAGAGCTGCAGCCAGAGTATTAACAGGGGCTGGTTACAGGGACCATACAACTCCCTTGTTACAACAGCTCCACTGGCTGCCAGTTTGTTTCCAGTCACAATTCAAAGTGCTGGTTTTGACCTTTAAAGCCCTATACGGCCCAGGTCCAGGCTATTTGTCAGACCGTATCTCCCTATACGAGCCTGCCCGGGCCCTGAGATCTTCAGGAGAGGCCCTTCTCTCAGTCCCAACACCCTCGCAAGTGCGATTGGTGGGGATGCGAGATAGGGCCTTCTTGGTGGCTGCTCCTAGGTTCTGGAACTCCCTTCCTAGGGAGGCACGAATGGCCCCCTCCTTGCCATCCTTCCGTTGGCAAGTAAAGACTTTTTTATTCCGACAGGCTTTTGGGATAGAAGGTGTTTAGGATTGGGCTTTACAAGGCTTGTTTTATTGTTTTATATTATTATTTGTATTATTTTAAATTGTTTTTAGATTTTTAAGTGCCTTTTACGGTTTTAAGGTTGTGCATAGTTTAATTGTATTTTAATTGTATGTTTTTCTATGTTTTTAACTACATGTAGTTCTATTTGTAAGCCGCCCTGAGTTCCATTCTGGGAAAAGGGTGGGGTAAAAATAAAGTTTCAATTCAATTCAACTCAACTCACAGACTCTGGACTCCCAGCCAGGGTGAGGGAGCAAACAGCAGCTGGGAAGGGCCATAGCTCAGTGTGAGAGCATCTGCTTTGCATGCAGAATGTCCCAGATTCAATCCCTGGCATCTCTAGGTAGGGCTGTGAGTGTCTCCTATCCGAAATCTTGGAAAGCCACCATCAGTCAATGTAGTAGATAATACTGAGCTAGATGGCCCAATTGTTTCTGACTCAATATAAGGCAGCTTTCTTTGTTTCTATTGTGGAAAGGGCTGTTCCTCAGTTGCAGAGCATCTGATTTGCATGAAGAAAGTCCCCGGTTCAATCCCAGGCATCTCCAGGTAGGGCTGGGAGAGAGAGCCCTGTCTGCAATCTTGGAGAGCCGCCGCCAGTCAGTGTAGACGGCACTGAGTTAGATGGGCCAATGGCCTGACTCAGTATAAGGCAGCTTCCTATGTTCCTATATGTATTTTGATCAAGGAAGTATAGAGTCGGCATGGCCCTAAACCTTTTGGCTCTATGGGCGTATTTGCAAACCAGACAAACTGCTGGGGCACCACACATGTGCTGCAACTGAGCACAAGCATGCACATTCGCTTTCCCCTTCCTGGCCAGCATTTAGGCTTTAAAAAATTGTCATCTTTCTGGAGACTGAAGTCGAAGAGTCAACTCAACAAGCCTAATTTCAGCGAGGGGTGGGGTGGGGATGGAGCAAGGGATGGGACCCTGCAGACATCAGGGAAGCTTCTGTGGGTGCATATGAACCTGTGAGCGCTGCATTGGCAACTCACAGTGTAGTGGAGAAGGTTAATCCTCACCCCCAGGTACATTTGCAAATCCCATGCGGCTGCATTTTAATTTTTATTTTTTTTAAGTTGGGAAAACCAGTTAGGGATCTTTTGAATAACATGTTGTTTGACTGCCGTTGTAACGGCAAATGTGCGTTCAGGCTCTACTTAGCTGTAAAACACGTAGGACTCTTTCACATGGTTCTTAGATGTGCTGCTGGATGCTTTTGCTGCAAGACCTCATGACCCCATGCATGTTTAGTGTGCACGGGGGTTCAAGCAACCTCCCTAATAACTGTTATTGAACTCATCTATTTGGGAAATAATTCAGGAATTAACGGCTGCTTTTCTTTTTAAGTTGTTGATTTATGGCATTGGGTAACATTTATTGCCTTATGAATGGTGTGTGTGTGTGTGTGTGTGAGAGAGAGAGAGAGAGAGAGAGAGAGATGTTCCTTGCTGAAAGTATAATAAAATAAAATGTGGAGGAGAAAATATACTAAAATGTTATGACTAAGAAGAGAAGCTCAGGCTGTCCTTTTTGCTTAGCTGCAAGTAACAAAGAAAAGGGCATTTAACAAAATCCTGAAACTGAAAAATGATGCATAAATGTTGAGATGCCAAAGTAAAGAGCCTTTAGAATGCCACACTGTCACTTTTGGTTAATTGCCATTAGTTGATGAGAGGGGACCAGAGGTGGAATGCTGAGTACTATAACAGGAATCTGCCTTTGGAAGGTACACAGAACAAATTCAGAATGTTGAGTATTGGCTGCGGGCAGAATTCAATCTCCTGCATCCAAAAGATCCCCTTGCCAAGCTAGGTACTCCAGCGATCAGAAGACCTCATTGCTGACTTGCATTAACACTTGGCCAAGGCCATCCATGAACTCTAAAGGTAACAGCAAGAAAAAAAAATAAAAAAGCAACCCAACTAGTTAGTTTCCTAGTGAACAATGATAGCAGGCAACATTGCAAAAACACATCTGCCTGCATGCTGCCAAGTTCCAGGAATGTCATTAATGAGATTACTTTCCTCAGCCAGACACATAATCAGAGAAGGATGTAGTAGAAAGTTCCGGGTGGAGGAAATCATGCCCCTGCCCAGTTGCTAAAGGGGTCATTACCAAAGCTAGGTTTATGTTCATGAGATTTGTATATTGCTTCCTGCTAAAGAAGTCCTGAAGTGACATACAATCAAAATAACAGTGCAATAACAAAATCACATAAACATAATTAAAAACAGATTTAACAGGACAGTCATATCACTTGTGCTGTTCGCATGCCTGGGAAAACAAAAATGGCCTGGTCCCGAAACAATGACGTTGGTGCCAGGAGGGCCTCCCTGGAGAGAGCAATTCCATAAACAGGGGGCTACTACAGAGAAGGCCTGTTCTCTCATCGCCACCCTCTGGACTTCCCTTGGAGGTGGCATGCAGAGAACGATCTCAGATGATGATCTTATGGTCCAGGCATATTCACATGGGGGAAAGTGATCCTGTAGGTATAGGGGTTCCAAGCCATATACAGCTTTAAAGCTCAAAACCAGCATTTGAATTGGGCTCAGAAACAAATTGGCAGACAATGCAGTTGGGCCAGAACATATGTTCATGCCTTCTTGTCGTTGTTAACTAATAGCTGCCACATTCAGCACTAGCTGTGGCTTCTGAACTGTCTTCAGAAGCAGCCCCACGAACAACGCTTTGCAATAGTCTAACCTGGAGGTTACCAGAGCATAGACAACTGAAGCCAGGCTATCCTCATCCACATAGGGTCACAGTTTCATAGAAGACACTCTGCACCACTGAAGCCACTTGTGCCTCGAAATGATCGGGTTGGATCCAAGAGTACTGCAAAGCTGTGCACCTGCTCCTTCAAGGGGAGTGTAACCCCATCAAGAATAGGATGCATTTCATTCATCCAGGCAGGGGAACCACCCACTGGCAGTGTCTCTGTCTTATCTGGATTGGGCTTCAGTTTATTGGCTCTCATCCAATCACAACCAAGGCAATACACTGATCCAACACATCCACCGCCACACCTGATTGAACTGTAAAGGAGAAGTAAAGTTGCATGTCATCAGCATATTGATGACAGTGCACTTCAAAACTCAAAAGTACAATGCCCCTTACTCCAAATTTGGACAGTCTCCCCAGAGGAATACTATGATCAATGGTGTCAAAAACTGCCAAGAGATCAAAGAGCATCAACAGGGACACAGACTCCGAGCCCCTCTACTGACATAGGTCATCATGCAGGACGGCCGAGGTAGTCTCAGTGCCAAAACCAGGTACGAACCCCAACTGAAATGTATCTAGAAAATCAGTCTAATCCAAGAGTGCTTGGATTTGGTCAGTGACCACTCACTCAAGAACCTTGCAAGCTGGCCCCTCTGTAATGCAAGCACTGCTTTTAAGGGCCCTACCATTAGGCAAAGTGAGGCAACTATCTTAGGTGACAGATGCGGGGAGCAGCATTTTCTTAGACTAGCCTGTGGCTCTCAGGGACCATGCTATCTCATTGCCACTGTTGAAGTAGCATTCAACTGTCATCTCGTCAGCAACTGTATACGGAATGGGATGGGTGGGATGGAATGGGGTGGGCAGCAAAATGGCTTGGGCTGGCCCTGTTGGCTTTGCACCAATCCAGCGATGGGTCAGAACAAGGATGGGGATGTATATGCAAATGTGCATTCGACTGAATGGGCACAATGGGGGTGAAAACATTTGCTTCCAGATGCAGACAGAACCGACCTCCATTGCATTAGTTTTATTTGGATGTACGTTCAGATTTTGTACCTCAATGCACTTCTGCAGCAACATTCTGGCCCAACTCATGATACGCAACAAGGCACGACACGAGCTTAATCAGGGCAGATGCCATGCTAGGCCTTGCTAGTGGGCAGTGGTCTGGTGAGGATCCTTGGCATGGTTGCCTGGCAACAGGGATGTGTAAAGTGGGGAGAGAGTTGTCGTTAGCATGCATGAAAATATACGGAAGGGTGAGCTTTTTCACAGACATTTTAGGGACCCGCCCCCCAAAAGAGCAACGTTTGCAGTGTACATCAAACCTGACATGCCCAGCTGCAACCAGCACCAAGAAGAATGGCCTTGCAGTACAGCAAAAATTGCCAGTAGAATATAGCCAAAGCACACATTTAACCCCCAGCCAATCTGGAACAATCCCTTACAGCCCTTCCTAGATGACTTGACACATCTGCTTCCCAGAGGTTCTCATTCCCAGAGTAGCTCCTCTGTTGTCAACATGCAATTTCCATAAAGCCATTTCCATGCTCATCCAGTTATCACATGGCTTGCTTGATTCATCTGGAGTTTCTGCTGTGTAGGTTGCAGTCATTTCCACCCTGGGGGGTAGGCCTCCAGTACCATGCCCTTCCCCACAGTAGTGGTAGCAGGGTGAATCACTGTGTAGAACAAGGATGGGGAACTGGATCCAGTGGGCAGGCAGTCAACTTTTACAGGTGGGTGGGTCTTCCTACCTGTCATGTGATGTCCTAGTGTTGTCAGATGACCTGCTTTCCTTTGAAGCTAAACTACAGGCGGAAAAGGCACCAGGCTTTGGAAGCACTGACAATCTGCTGCTGGTGTCCTTTAAAGTGCTGCCGTGATCGTTGGTTTTGCGAAGTGCAGGGCTTTGCAAGCCTTGAGGATCAGCTGATTGTCAGTGCTTGCAAAGCCCTGTGTGTACCTGGCAGTACTAGGGAGTTCTCGGGAACTCCCTAGTGCAGTCAGTCCAACACCTGCTTATTGTCAATGGCGATCAGCTGATTGGCACTGTCAGTGAGCCTCGCTTGCAAAGGAGCAATCAGGAGCTCCCTTTAAGTGCCTGACTGGGCCTGAATGGGACCCATGATGGGCCAAGGTAGGCCTGTGGGCTGCAGGTTCCCCACTCCATTGTGTAGACCCCTAAGGCAGCCTTTGCCAAACTGGCGCCCTCCAGATCAGAGCTTGGAAAAGTTAGTTTTTTTGAACTACAACTCCCATCAGCCCCAGCCAGCATGGCCACTGGATTGGGCTGATGGGAGTTGTAGTTCAAAAAAGTAACTTTTCCAAGCTCTGCTCCAGATATTTTGGACTACAACTTCCATCAGCTTCAGCCAGTGCTGTGCCAGCAAAAGCTGCTCTAAGGATACAGCACCTGATATTACGATGATTTGATGATCAGCCTGCATTTATTTAACAGCAAAACAAGTAGCTGGCTGCTGCTATCTGTCTCTGATTTTTTCCCCCTCCTACACAGACAGTATTTGTTGGTTGAGTGTGCTTTTTGTATGTTGAGATGCCTGCTGCACTCCATTAAGGCCCTGCACGAGTGAAGATTACATACTATATTTACCAAATATTTGATGCCCATTTTATGCCCAGCAGACGCCCCTCTTGCCACACTCTAGTTACACTACAGGTAGGCATGAAAAATGTCATATCTTCAGTCCAGCCACTGAGCAATTGTTGGAAGCTGTGTCAACATATCCCTTCAAACAAATGCTAGCTGAACAAGAAGGCACTGGGACCCAGCTGAAGTGGCAGCGGCATTATACGCCAAGAACATCCAGCTGAGATTTTATGGAACTTTATGACCTCATGCATTACTCATGTTTTTTTTTAAGCAACAGGATCCTTGGTCCTTCAGGATTCATCTGCAAGGGAATTAAGACCAGGAAATATTGGGTCTCTGGAGCCCTAATTAAGGAGGTATGAAACCTTCACATTCAGCTCAGGAAGAGTACAGTGAAAAAATAGTTCTAAGGGTGGGGTCAATGGGTGCACTGTCAGCTTGTTTTTAGAATAGGTTTTTTAATGAAGTCAATGGCAACTGGTGCTTAACCCACCCCCCTCCAGTGGCAGAGTTCCAAACTCCCCTTGCTACCATTCTTTCAAAGGTAATCTCCCTCCTGGGGTTTTGATGTCTGATTAGAGTGCTCAGAGGATACAGCTAACAACATGAGAACATAAGAAGAGCCTGCTGGATCAGGCCAGTGGTCCATCTAGTGTAGTATCCTGTTCACACAGTGGCCAACCAGATGCCCAAGGGAAGCCCGCAAGCAGGACCCGAGTGCAAGAGCACTCTCTTCTCCTGTGGTTTCCAGCAACTGGTATTCAGAAGCATGCTGCCTCTGACTATGGAGGCAGAGCATAGCCCTCATGGCTAGTAGCTACTGATAGCCTTATCCTCCATGAATTTGTCTAATCCTCTTTTCAAGCCCTCCAAGTTGGTGTCCATCACTGCCTCTTGTGAAAGCAAATTCCAGAGTTTAACTATGGGCTGTGTGAAGAAGGACTTTCTTTGGTCTGTCCTGAATCTTCCAACATCCAGCTTCATTGGATGTCCAGGAATTCTAGCGTTCTGAGAGGGAGGAAACTTTTCTGTATCCACTTTGTCCACACCATGCTTAATTTCATACACTTCTATCGTGTCACCTCTTACTCGCCTTTTCTGTACACTAAAAAGCCCCAAATGCTGCAACCTTCCCACATAGGGGAGCCGCTCCAACCCCTTGATCATGTTGGTTGCCCTTTTCTGAATCTTTGCCAGCTCTACAATGTCCTTCTGGAGGTGAGGCAACCAGAACTGTACACAGTACTCCAACAGCGGCTGCACCATAGATTTGTGTAATGGCCTTACGATATCAGCAGTTTTATTTTCAGTACCTTTACTAACGATCCCTAGCATGGAATTCATTCTTGGAATGAGCAATGTTCTGCTTATCCATCCTTAATCCATCCCGTAGAACAGGAAGGGGAACCTTTTCGAGCACACGGGCCACATTCCCTCTTGGGCAAGAGCCGGGTGTAAAAGTGGTCAGAGCAATGGATGTGACTATTTGTACAGGAGGTTACACCCCAGCCATGCAAAAGTCAGAGGTTTCTACACACAACTGCACGCCTCTCTTTCCTCCTCCCAGGCGAGCAGGAGGCACCACCACCACCGTTCAAGGACATGTTCTAGCCGGGCAAAAGCACTGGAGGAGGGGGTGGTCTGAGAAGAGTCCTGAAGGCCAAACAGAGAGGCCTGAAGGGCTACAGTTCTCCACATCTGTTCCCCAAGAATAACCATATACCACTGGTGCTCTCCAGTCACAGAATCATGGAATGTCACCTCAAAGTTCATCTATTCCAACCAGAGCTTGGAAAAGTTGCTTTTTTGAACTACAACTCCCATCAGCCCAATCCAGTGGCCATGCTGGCTGGGGCTGATGGCAGTTGTAGTTCAAAAAAACTAACTTTCCCAAGCTCTGATTCCAACCCCCTGCTGATGCAGGACATGCACTGCTACAGCATCCCTAACAGGTCATCATCCAGCCTCTGTTGTTACTATTTTGGTTTATTCCCCACCATTCACCCTAAGGACCTAGGGCGGGCCACAACAATTTAAAATACAGCATCAAAACAGTTTAAAGCAAATCACAAAAGAAGGGTGGCCCCTAAAACTATGCACCTCAGATGTAAAGAGGTGCATTATCTTCGGCCTATGACAAAAGCTGTACAGTGACAGTGCCCGATGCAACTCTGTGGGGAGGGAATTCCACAACTTCAGGGCTGCCGCAGAGAATGTCCTCTCCTTTGTTGCCACCCCCTGAGCTTCTGTGGGTGATGGAGCTATGAAGAAGGCTCCCTCTGCTGATTTGAACACCCGAGGGGGTCTGTAGGGAAGGAGGCAGTCTTTCAGATATTTGGGACCTAAGTCATTGAGGGCTTTACACACTAGCATGAATTGGGGCCAGAAATAAACTGACAGCCAAAGCTGTTGTTTTAAAGCAAGTGCTATATGGGTTCTAAGGGGAATCCTAGCCAATCATCTGCCTGCTGCATTTTGGACCGGCTGACATTTCCGAATCATCTTCAAGGGCAGCCCCCTGTAAAGCACACTGCAATCATCATCACTTCTGAAGAAGAGTCCATCACCTTTCAAAGCCATCTCTTCCACCATCAAACAGGTCATAGGATTGGGAAGGTCTTTTTCCCTTTCTTGTAACTTGATCCCTTTGGTTCAAATCCTACCCTATGGAGTGGCATTCTCCAATCTGGTACTCTGCAGATGTTTTGGACTGCAAAACTCATCGTCCCTGCCCATTACTTTGGCCTAATGGGAACTATAGTTCAAAAGAGCTGCACGGCACCACGTTGGAGAAGGCTGCTCTGAAGCAGCAGAAACCAAATTTGCTTCATCATCTGTGTGACTGCAGCCCTTCAAGTATTTGAAGATAGCTGTCATATCACCACTTAATCATCTCTTCTCCAGGTTAAACACACAAAACTCCTTCTATCTTGCCTCATATTCCTCTGCATTTCTTAATGTGCCCACAAGATCTATGTTCTTACTGAATGTGTCACACATACTGCAGATGCTCCATTTTGGCTAGGAGCTTTTAGCACTGGCAGATAAACGACTTGTTTTCCTCTCCTAATATTTTTGCTTGCTGGCTCTTTGGCTAAGCAGCCCATGTATCTTAATCAATTATTTTAAAAAAGTATTAGGTAATGTCAAATTTTATAAATAGTCTTATCAGTTCTTACAATTATTTTCATTGAGTTGGCCACACCCAGCACTTGAAATCCTAACACATTGGGAAGTTTTTCAGCCTGAGGGCCGCATTCCATTCTGGACAACCTTCCAGGGGCCACATACCAGCAGCAGCCAAGACCAAAGGCAAAAATGGGCAAAGCAATGACTGCAGATTTTGCCTGTGGACAGTAGGCTAGTTGCTAAACATACCTCCTCTCTATCCTCCATACACGTAATCGTGGAGGTATTATCAAAGTGCAAGGAAGCCTTCTAGCCAGGCAAAAAGACTCAGGGAAGGTGCAAAACAAGGCCGGTATGGGTGTGGCCTATGGAGAGGGGGTGTGGCTGAGGATGGGGGGAGCCTGGGGAGAGTACCAAGGGCTAGATAGAGAGTCCTGGAGGGCTGCATTAGGCCCCCCAGGCCTGAGGTTCCCCACCCTGATCTACTCCACCACCCTGCTTTCCCACAGTGGAGACACCCAGATGCCTCTGGGAGCCACATAAGTCAGGGATGTAGGTAACATTTCCCCCCTCTTAGCAACTGGCATTCAGAGCAGGAACACTAGGGGTGTGGCCCTCAGATGTTTTCCCAGAAGGGAATGCGGCCGCCCGTCCGAAAAACGGTTCAGCACCTATGGACTAGAGAGACTCTCAGTCCTCTCCAGCTGGCCTCCAGGTGTCCTTATTACTGCAAGGCCAAGACTGGGCTGGCCGGACCCCAGCTTGGATTTATTTATTTATTTCCCATCCTTCACCCAGAGGTCCCAGGGCGGGCTGCAACAATTTAAACACATAATTAAAAACAGTTAAAAAAAAAAACCCAACCCAAACAACATCATAGAACATAGGGTGGGTCCTAAAAATATACGTCTCAGGTGTCAAACGGCAGGGTAAAGAGGTGTGTTTTCAGCACTTGCCAGAAGTTATACGATGAAGCTGCCAGATGCGCCTTTGTGGGGAGGGAGTTCCACAGCTTATGAGCTGCCAGAGAGAACGCCCTCTCCCGGGCCAGCGCCCCACGAGCTTCCAAAGGTGGCAGGACTACCAAAGGGCCTCCCTCTGCTAATCTCCGCAGCCGAGAGGGTCTGTAGGGAAGGAGGCCGTCTTTCAGATATTTGGGACCGAAGTCCTTTAGGGCTTTAAACACTCATGTGAGCACCTTGAACTCACTGTTTCTGCCCATTGGCCACTCTTATCAGGCTAATGAATGGGATGCTTTAGGCCACAGCGGGTCACCCAGAGAAATACATCTGTCTATTGTAACTTCACCTCGCTTTTGTGAACAGCAGCCCAATGGCTCCCTTTACCAAGTGGCAACATTTGAGTGGGTTGCTGGCAGGCGCAGGGTCTTTCTCTAAGTGGCTGATGGGCAGATGCCTCCCATTGTGATAGACTCCTTCATCCTAATTAAAGGTGAGGGTGACATGCAGAAGGGCATTCAGGTATCCAAAGCTGCTCTGACCTGAATGGTACTGTACCTCTCCTCTGCTTCAACCCACACAACCTTTCAAAGGCAGACGTTCTTCTCTCCCACGAATCCCATGCTGTATACAAAATGTCAGCACTTGTGCCTGCCTTTGGTGACATCCTCAGCCTAGATGCTGTTCTCTCCAATCCCAGATATGTAGGGGTGATGAGAAGGCTTTCCGTCCATGCTCAAAGACACTCACACATTTTCACATGTTGCAGAGCAGGAGGCTGCCGTATAAAACTAATTTTGCGCGGAGGCCATCAGTGAGAGATGGAGAATGGTGGGGAGCAGTCCCTTTCTATTGGCTGATGTCCTCACATCCCCAACATGACTTTCAGGATCCACTGGAATGCTCATTCCTGGATTACATGTTTCCTTAAGATATTGCACATGATGGCAGTGGGGTGCTGGCAGCCAAGGAGGGCATCAGATGGATGAGGCAGGTGATAGTAAAGTGGATTTGGACCTACTGACAGTATAACTCAGCATCACTGGCTTGGGTGGAACATGCAGTGTTGCAGAGTAATCTCTATATAGTTGCCCTAGACAGAAATGTATTGCAAAGTTGTTGGAAGACAAAAGAGACTGAGGGTAGAGGTTCACTTGCAGTTGTGCTGGTTTCAGTGCGTCTCCACCTCCATTTTCTGAAGTCGGACACATACAACTCTGTCCCATTTTAGGCAAACTCCACCCCTTTTTGCTCCAAAAACTGGGGTCATGCAGCTCTGGTGCATTTCTCCATGAAATGAGCTTCACACAGAAATCAAAACTATTTGGCAGAGCAACTCATTGCCACTCTGGTGTGCCCAATGAAAACACTTTGCTGTAGGCTGGGAGAGACAGTGATTGGCCCGACACTTTGCTGTGGGTGGTCCTAAAAGGTCTGAGATTAGCAGTGGGGAAGGGAAATGTGTCCAGCCTTGGGCAAATGTTTATGTCTGATGTTTATATCATTTTAAGCTGAAGCCAGATAAAATAGTCTGACTGCTTTTGAAGCAGCCGATGTGTCTGCAGCCTGAGTAAGAGAGGACGTAATGGTCTTTTTTTCTGACAAGTCAGACCCATAGGATCAAATCTGATGTAAGTAGTTCTCTAGTTGCAGTTTTGTATATTAAAAAGGAACAGGCAGTCTGATTACCTTACAAATGACTGCTAGCATGATTTCAGTCATAGAATAGTAGAGTTGGAAGGGGCCTATAAGGCCATCAAGTCCAGCCCCCTGCTCAATGCAGGAATTCAAATCAAAGCATTCCCGACAGATGGCTCTCCAGCTGCCTCTTGAATGCCTCCAGTGTCGGAGAGCCCACTACCTCTCTAGGTCATTGGTTCCATTGTCATACGGCTCTAACAGTTAGGAAGTTTTTCCTGATGTCCAGTCGAAATCTGGCTTCCTGCAACTTGAGCCCATTATTCCGTGTCCTGCACTCTGGGGTGATTGAGAAGACATCCCGGCCCTCCTCTGTGTGGCAACCTTTCAAGCACCTGAAGAGTGCTATCATATCTCCCCTCAGTCTTCTCTTCTGCAAGCTAAACATGCCCAGTTCTTTCAGTCTCTCCTCATAGGGCTTTGTTTCCAGTCCCCTGATCGTCTTTGTTGCCCTCCTCTGAACCCGTTCCAGTTTGTCTGCATCCTTCTTGAAGTGCGGAGACCAGAACTGGACGCAGTATTCAAGATGAGGCCTAACCAGTGCTGAATAGAGGGGAACTAGTACTTCATGCAATTTGGAAACTATACTTCTGTTAATGCAGCCTAATATAGCATTTGCCTTTTCTGCAGCCACATCACACTGTTGGCTCATATTCAGCTTGTGATCAATGACAATTCCAAGATCCTTCTCACATGTCGTACTGCTGAGCCAAGTATCTCCCATCTTATAACTGTGCATTTTTAGAGCAGTGTTCTTCAACCTTGCACCCCCAAATGTTGGCTTACAACTCCCATCATCCATGACCTTTGGCTAGCCCTCTGGGGATGAGGGGAGGTGTAGCCCAACAATATCTGGGGACTCAAGGTTGAAGAACACTGTTTTAGAGTGATGACAGAGGACAAAGAATGCCAGGTTGTAGCATTGCGTTAAATTACAAATGGACGGTATCCTGTTCTAGACACTTCTGTAATGAATGTTTTTATTTTTATTTTTGTTATTGTAACAGATATCAGATACATATTAGCTATTATAATGGATTGTGCTATTAGTTTGTAGGTTAACCAGTTTTTGCACAATGCACCTCTTCTGTATTGTACTACTGAATGACCGGTAATGGCCCCTAGCGAAGCAATAACGATTTAGGCTTGCTTGGGAGCTGGAGGCTCCATCAGATATAAGCAAAGCAGTCTACAAAACTGGGGACTCTTGCCGCTCAAAGAAAGAAAAATTGCATGCCAAGCTGCATCCAAATTTGTGCCTAACCAGTGCTGAATAGAGGGGAACTAGTACTTCACGAGATTTGGAAACTATACTTCTGTTAATGCAGCCTAATATAGCATTTGCCTTTTTTGCAGCCACATCACACTGTTGGCTCATATTCAGTTTATGATCAACAACAATCCCAAGATCCTTCTCACATGTCGTACTGCTGAGCCAAGTATCTCCCATCTTATAACTGTGCATTTGGTTTCTTTTTAGAGCAGTGTTCTTCAACCTTGCACCCCCAAATGTTGGCTTACAACTCCCATCATCCATGACCTTTGGCTAAGCCCTCTGGGGATGAGGGGAGGTGTAGCCCAACAATATCTGGGGACTCAAGGTTGAAGAACACTGTTTTAGAGTGATGACAGAGGACAAAGAATGCCAGGTTGTAGCATTGCGTTAAATTACAAATGGACAGGATCCTGTTCTAGACACTTCTGTAATGAATGTTTTTTTTTTGTTATTGTAACAGATATCAGATACATATTAGCTATTATAATGGATTGTGCTATTAGTTTGTAGGTTAACCAGTTTTTGCACAATGCACCTCTTCTGTATCGTACTACTGAATGACCGGTAATGGCCCCTAGCGAAGCAATAACGATTTAGGCTTGCTTGGGAGCTGGAGGCTCCATCAGATATAAGCAAAGCAGTCTACAAAACTGGGGACTCTTGCCGCTCAAAGAAAGAAAAATTGCATGCCAAGCTGCATCCAAATCTGTGCCCCCCCCAAAAAAAGTGTCACATCCTGAACCTTGGAAACAGGGTGAGAAGCTTCATCTGAAAGTGAGAGACTGTCAGAAAAATCCCTCCCACCTGGCTTTCTCCTCCTTTGATAGGTTTGGAAGGAGAAACCGCTGAGTGATTTCTCAACCTGCTCTAGTACTCTGAAGTGCTGACCACCCAGTCTCTTTGCCGGAGAGGTTGCTTGTACATTTTATTCACAGCTTTCATTGTGTTGCATGGTGACATTGATGCCTTCCAGAGCTTGTGCTGTTCCTGCGAGTGCACCCCCCCCCTCGGAAGTGACTCCTAGCTGTACGAAGTATTTTTCATTGACTGGATTGCTTTGACAGGTATCAACTGCTAAGTACCTTGCAGCCAGACTCCCAATGGGAGGGAATTGCTTTAAGGCTGCCAGCTCACCATCAGCCCGTGCCAGCTGATGCCTCAAGCACAGCCTTACACCCCTGACAATAACTGTGCCCTCGTATTTATGAGTTGGTTGAGTTGTGCTCTGACTTATTATTTATGATTATTTATACTGTGGCATTCAGTGTGCCTACTGGTTTACAGAGTGAAACAATCATTAAAGGCACAGAGGCCTCTGTTGCAGGGGGATGACAGACCTCTGCTTCCACTTATGCTGACTGGGGGATGGGCAGGTAGGCAGGGTATCGTATTATGTGTTGGAAACAGATGTGCCATAAGTCTAGTCTGAAATAACGGCGTCATAGACTTGCCAAAATGTCCTTTTCTGTCTTTGGAATGTTGCATGGCAGCAACTTTCCCATGCCAGTTGGCAACGTTATGAGGGGTCCATGCAATAACTTCTCCATGCCAGAGTCACTCCTCGCCTCCCCCGACTGCAAAACTGGAGCAACGCTTGTATAGAAAAAAGCTGCTCAGATCTCCTAGTGCAGGGGTGGAGAACCTCAGATCTGTGGGCCAAATGTGACCTTCCTAGCTTCTCTATCTGGCCCTTGGGACTCTCCCAGGCCATACCTCCTCCCTAGCCACACCTCCTACTGGCTCTTCTTCTTCTTCCGGCTTATCATCTCATCTTCCTCATCCTCCTCGTCCTTCTGGCTCTTCTTCTCCTCGCTCTCCTTTTCCTGGCTCTTCTTCTTCTTGCATATCTTTTGGCTCTTCATCATCACCATCACTGTTCAATTTATTACTTGGCCTTCACCTTAAGGTTCCAGGGTCAGTTGCAACGATTTAAAATACAACTTAAAAACTGTTGAAACGACATTACAATCACAAAAGTACAGTGGGTCCTACAAACATACCCTCCTTTAGTATTTTTTGCCTGGCTGGAAGGTGACCTTGAACTGACACCTCTTCATCAGACACCTCTTGCTCGCCCGGATGGAGGACAGGGAGGGGTGTGCAAACGTGTGTAGAAACTAGCCTACTGAAGTACAAAGGTAAAATCTGCATTCATTGCTTTGCCCACTTTTCCCTCTGGCCCTGCCTAGGACTGGCATGTGGCCCCTGGAAGGTTGCTCAGAAGGGAATGTGGCCCTTGGGCTGAAAAGAGATTCCTTCCCCTGTTCTAGAGTTACAGGCGCCGCACTGGATAAGCCCTGGCTTCAGCAGCTCCAATACAGGTCAGATAAATGTCAGAAGGAGCCCCCAGATGGAGCCGCGTAGCCCATTTATTCATTTGATGATTGCATTTTCATTCTGCCCCTTTCTGTCCATGGTTTGACTTGGTAGAAGGCAGCTTTCTATTTATTCATTTGATGATTGGTTGCATTTCTATATTCGTCTCCCACTCAAGGGCAGCAAATAATAAATAAATATTTTATTTCTAGGCCGCCTATCTGTAGAATATAACATATACAATTCATATAACACAAAAATCAATATAAAATTAAGCTAAAAACCACCCATAGCTATGGCAGATAAGATTAGACTGTTCCCGGGGTCTTGTAGGCCTGCCTGAATAGCCAGGTTTTCAAGGCTTGGTGAAAACTTGGCAGGGAGGGGGCATGGCGAATATCATAAGGCAGAGAGTTCCAGAGGGTGGGGGCCACAATTGAAAATGCCCTCTCTCTGGTCCGCACCAGCCTAGCTTTTTTAACCGGTGGGACCGAGAGAAGGTCTTGAGTGGCTGATCTTGTCAGGCAGCATATTTGTTGATGCTGGAGGCGCTCCTTCAGATACACTGGGCCGATACCGTATAGGGCTTTAAAGGTTAATACCAACACCTTGAATTGGGCTCGGAAGACAACTGGTAGCCAGTGTAGATCTTCTAACACCGGAGTGATGTGATCACGGCGATGGCTGTTCTTAATCAGATGCGCCACCGCGTTCTGTACCAGCTGTAATTTCTGAACCATTTTCAAGGGTAACCCAACGTAGAGCGCATTACAGTAGTCTAAGCGAGAGGAGACCAAGGCATGAACCACCCGCGGGAGAAGATGGACAGGAAGGTAGGGTCGCAGCCTCTGTATTAGATGTAATTGATACCAAGCTGCCCTGCTCACCGCCAAAACCTGAGCCTCCATGGACAGCTGGGAGTCAAGGATGACCCCGAGGCTGCGGACCTGGTCCTTCAGGGGCAGTTTTACCCCATTTAGCACCAGGTCTATATCTCCTAACCTTCTCCTATCTCCCATGAGCAGCACCTTGGTCTTGTCAGGGTTTAGTTTCAGCCTATTTCCTCCCATCCATTCACTTACTGACTTCCGGCACTTGGAAATGGTTTCCACAGCCAACTCTGGTGAGGACTTGAACGAGAGATAGAGCTGGGTGTCATCCGCATATTGGTGGCACCGCAGCCCAAATCTCCTGATGATAGCTTCCAGCGGCTTTACATAGATGTTGAATAGCATGGGGGAGAGGATAGAACCCTGTGGTACGCCACAATTGAGAGGCCAAGGGTCTGAAACCTCGTCCCCCAATGCCACCCGTTGATGTAAATGCAATTAGAAATTAAATAACTCATCTCATGGCACCCAAAGTCAGCTGCTTGAGACAACCACCTCACTCTGTCTAGTGCTAGGGCCAGCCCTATCTTTATGACATAAGCAGTGCTGGTAGACTGCCCCCTGCCCCACAATGAAGACAGTCCAAAACATTGAAATTGCCTAATAATAAAGAGCCAGCGTGGTGTAGTGGTTAAGGTGTTAGACTACGACCTGGGAGATCAGGGTTCAAATCCCCACACAGCCATGAAGTGCACTGGGTGACCTTGGGCCAGTCACTGCCTCTCAGCCTCATGAAAACCCTATTCATAGGGTCGCCATAAGTCAGAATCGACTTGAAGGCAGTACACTATACACACGCACACTAGTTGCTGGAAACCACAGGAGTGGAAGAATGCTGTTGCAGTCAGGTCCTGCCTGGGGGCTTCCTATTGGGGCATCTGGTTGGTCACGGTGAGAACAGGATGCTGGACTAGATGGGCCTGTCCTGCCTAAACCCATTGAAGTCAGACACAGATGCGAAGTTGTGCTTTTCTTTAATAGGTTGAATGGAACATTTCCATCCAGAGTGCTTCACGAATCAGCTTACAGGCTACACAGGATTCAGCATCTCTACAGGGCATAAGTAGGCCTGACTACATAGCGCTAGGGCAGTGTTGCAGGAATAAGACACACCCCTTTACAACCCTTAAGTAAGTGTGGGCGAACTTCTACTTGCGTGAGAAAAGGTGTCATGGTTGGGAGTGCAGGTGCATGCAAGTGCTTCTCAGTGGAACAGTGGGGGCCCTTTGCACCTACGTGTTCAAGGCAAGGGCTGCGGACACACTTCAGCAAGGTCCTCCTCCTCAGGAGGAGGGGTGCGTGGCAGTGACGGCGGAGTGAGCGAGGAAGTGAAGTGAAGGTGAAGAGGCAGCTTCCTGATCAGACAGCGCCTCATCAGTTGCAATTGGAGCGATGGGGGCGGAGCTGTCCCTGTCAGGGGCACTGAAGCCTTTGGCCTCAACCCCCTGTGCATGCAAGTCACTAGGGCCCTCCCCTAAGTTCCAGTCTGCTGCCTCCTCTTCATCCTCACTGCTGCAAGACTGTTCCATGGGACTCATGACAGGGCTCTTCTCTAAATGAAAAGGGAACCTAATCAATGCAAAATGGTAGATGCAAAGGCCGTAAATACTGAATGGATGTGTACTAAATGATGTAACTAACTGCACACCAGGAATAGGATACTCCATCTTCCTCTTGCTTTGCTGTTTCAGCATCATGGAAGAATTCCCCCGTGAAACTGATACACAAGTATCCAGTTGCCAACTTGTTTGTCTTCCCAGAACACAGCACAACAAAGCCAGTTTGAGTGGAAAAGCGAGCAAAGGCCGTCCCTTTCAAGCCTGCCTGATGTGTCCAAAACAAGGCTTTCAAACAGAACTCGGCGTTTACTGGTTGCTACGTGAAAGCTCCTGGTTCCTCTTTCTTGTCTAAGAGCCATATCCATAAAAATGGGGAAGGCCAGGCTGAATGTCACAGCGGCCTTTTCCCGTTAGCCACCCCAGCGGGGTCAATTTATCACTTCCCAGAAGGAGACACATCTGGGTTCTGATCAAGGAGGCACACCTGAGCTACCGCCTGTGGGATGAATCATGCACACAAAGGCAGGCAACTGTGTACCAGCTGGGAAATGGCACATTGTCTGGTGTGTATGTTCCAGCTGTTACACAGGCAAAGCTTCATAGGCTTTGGGGCTTACAGCTGATGCAGCCCAGGGCAGCTGTCATTTGTTTGGTAGAGAGGATCTCCATTGACATTAAGGTGCTGATGCTACGGAAGACTTTTTGGGAGGCAGAAAATATCTTGATCTGTTCATATAAGATAATGCTTCCTCCTTTCATAAAGGGCACCTTTTCAGCTTTCAGCTTGTCTGGGGAAAGGACAACAGAGTTTTAGTAAAGCAGGGGTGTGGGGTGTGAGATTCAGCAAATATCAAATCAGGACCAAAGCAAAGGATCCTCTCCTCTCCCCCCACTGTTTTGCCACTACTTAGTAGTGCCACAGCCCCTGCCTTGAACATGTAGCTTACAGTGCCAGCAGCTCTGGCAGTCTCTCCTCCTCCTCTCTGCCTTGCATTCTGGGTGAGGTGGTTCAGGAGGGCGCCTGTGTTGGTACTGTCTTGCTGCGACAGCTAGAAATTCTCAAAGTTAATTAAAATTTTAAAGCTACTTTAGTAATTTTCAACTCATTTTTGAAAAGAATTTTTAGCCGTTGTGTGCCATGGCAGTTGCACAGGCACTCTCATGGGCCACCTTGTCCCAAATGTCTAGGATTCCCTTCCTCAAAAGGACCCTCTTCCTCAGAGCAAGGCATTGGGAAGGGGTGGGCAAACCCTGCGCAAGAGCTTTGGCGGGTGTGTGGGCAGTAGCAGAGGCTATAGAGGCAAACATGTGGGGCACTGATCTAGCACCTGCCACCACTTGAGGCAACTACTTCAGTTGGCCTCTTGAAAGTGCTGGCCCTCCTTTGTGGTGGCACCAGGGTTGCCAGGTCTCTGGTTTTTGCCTGGAGATTTTGGGGTCCTCTTTGGGTGAGTCACCTCAATTTCTGGACTGTCAGCTTTCATTTTGTTTGTTAAAAACATTAAGCTTCTAGGTGGTCTGGTTCAAGGGATATACACCAAAATGTCACCCACCCCTTGCAACTTCTGTTAAATGAGCTCGTAGCTGGCTGCTCTAACCCTGTCCTTTCAGATTTGTACCCAATAAGTGAAGTCAGGGTCGTGATTGACAAAGGATTTGTTGATATCCAGGCAATAGCTAGAACCCTGCAAGTCCAGAAAAATGTTGCTTTTTCCTGATTGTCTGAAAATCTCATGAACTGAGTAAGTTTATAGCTTTCAGCTGTAGCAAAAGTCTCTTTCTCTTTGTGTGCAGGAGATCTAAATGTCATCACAATGTGTTATGACTTTCTAATTATGACTACTCAAACAAGTTTAAATTTTCCTGGGCTGTTGAAGTGGGCAGTGTTTTGAAAAGCTTCCCAATATGAAGCTTTAATCCTACTTGCTTTTCTAGGAGTAAATCTGCGGTGTTAATCCCACCTACTGGAAGTAAACCCCATAGAATTCAGTAGGACTTACTTTTGAGTAGACATGGTTAAGAGTGTGCTGTAAATTAATGGGACTTTTGAGTGAACATAGCAAAGGACTGTGTTTGTGTTGTAAATCTTTCTCTTCTCCTCCAATCCTATTTTTAAAAGCTAGTAGGAAGGGCTTACTTAGGTGCCACTACTTTTATGTTCTGCAATGACCAGCTGGTTTTGACAATAAGCTATTGTATGGGGTGTATGTATATGGAGTGTGTGTGTATATGGAGTCTTTTCAACATCTCCTTGAGGTAGGACTGCTGATTGGAAACCAAGGCGGCTCACAACAAGAAATAAAAAAGGCAAAGGTGTCCCCGCACTTGTAATGCGAGTCGTTTCCGACTCTTAGGGTGATGTCTTGCGACGTTTACTAGGCAGACCGTATATATGGGGTGGGATTGCCAGTTCCTTCCCTGGCCTTTCTTTATCCCCCAGTATATGCCGGGTACTCATTTTACCGACCACGGATGGATGGAAGGCTGAGTGGACCTCGACCCCTTTTACTGGAGATTTGACTTCCTCCTACCGTTGGAATTGAACTGCGGCTGTGAGCAGAGCTTTGGCTGTGTTACCGCCGCTTACCACTCTGCGCCACGGAGGATCTTCACACAACAAGAAATACACCCCTTTAAAATCCAATAACCATAAAAACAAGTATAAAACAGTTGCAAAACAGCTTAAAGTGCCATGTTTCTGAAATTTGGTTGGGTGAGTGAAGTTCCTTATCATTTGAGGTTGCAGTTCTGTGCACGTTTCCCTGTTTGAGTAAGCCCTATTGAATACATTGGGAATTGCTTCTAAGTAAACATGGATAGGATTGCACTATAAATATCTTTACAGATTGTGTAAATAATAAACATCTTTGACATTCATTCTTATATAAATATTTCTTCATACTATATACTGATAAGTATCTGTTTCACCCTATGGTTGTACATTATTATTTCCTGTACATTTAAGTGTGCTCTTCTTCCTTGGGGTGATCATGGTCTCTTTCTGTTGTTTTCATCCTGAGGGACAGATTAGACTGAGAGATGGTGAGTAGCCCGTAGTCACCCAGTAAACTTTATAGCTCATTTCTATTTTAAAAAAATAATTAAAATGATTTACATGCAGGCAAAGTTTATTAAGTAGATCTACACAATATATTGAAGCACATCCAACTCTCATTTAAAGCACATGACTTCCCCTAAAGAATCCTGGGAAGTATAGCTTCCCCCTCACAGTTATAGTTCCCACCACCCTAAACAAACTATAGTTCCCGTGATTCTGTGGTGGGATTCATGTGCTTCAAATGTGTGTTTAATGTGCTTTAAATGAATAGTGTGGATCTGCCAAAGGTATGCTGTGCATTCATTAGTGAATTGAAAAGAATTTTTTAAAAATATACCTCTTTAAAAGTGGGAAGGGGAAGGGTTGTAGCTCATTGTTAGGCCATATACTATGCATGCAAAGGTCCAAAATTCAATTTCTGGAAAAGACGATTGCCTGGAATCTTGGTGAGCCAATGCTAGTTCATGTCATCAATAATGAACTAGATGGTGCCAAATGGCCTGAGACAGTATAAGGCAAATTCCTGTTTCTAAAAGTGGAAAGGGACCCAAGGACCACAGTGACTCCAAAATGTATTTATGTATTTTATTTACAACATTTATATACTACTTTATTGTAAAAAAAAATCAGTTTACAGAAGGAATTAAAACAAAAAGATTATTGGCAAAAACAGTTAAAAACAGGTATTTAAAACATTCGAAATAATAAAACCAACAATGTGATAAAAACAGATAAAAAACACAATAGCTTCTACATGAATGGGTGGGCTTGCCTAAACAAAACATGTTTTTAGCAGGTGCCAAAAAAAGTACCATGAAGGTATCTGCCTAATGTCAATAGGCAGAAAGTTCCAAAGTGTAGGTGCTGCCACAGTAAAGGAATGATTTCTTACAAAAACAGAACAAGTACTATGTGGCACCCATAATATGGAAAGCACTCCTTGAACTTGGCCTGGTAGCAAATCAGCAACCACTACTGATTTCAGAGCAGAGGTATTATGTGTTGATAGGGTCTGTCTTGTGTCAGCAATCATGCCGCAGCATTCTGCACTAACTGCAGCCCCGGGGTCAGGTTGTGCTATATGGGGATTTCTGTGACCTTGACAGACTGTCTGCCAGGATTTTTTTTAGTTTTGGTTTTTGGTTATGAATCCTGTCTTGTTGCGGGATGCTGAGTTTTCTGCCTTACTCACAGGAATCTCGTTGTGGTTGGTATGGTATTGCATTTGGGAATTCATCACAGTCTTTTTCTTTTTCTATTTGGATTTCATTTACCTCTGACCTTACTCCCTTACATCCACAGAAGCGATAACAGTGGTTCCATGTGCTCTGCTCAATCCTCTTAAATCCACTGATGATGCACCTTATTGGTTGCATCGTGGTTTGTTTCTTGTCCAGTAGTGATAAAAGAGAATTCACATACTGGGAAGTGTGGCTTCAATTGCTGTTGTTCCCAAGCTACTGCCTGTGAAGGCAAACCAAACCATGTGTGTTTTCTCTCTGTCAGTTATTACCCACTGGAATTGTGAATTTATAACAGCCGACAGGGTAGGCAGAGAATGGTAGAGAATTATTCATTTCTCAAACATCTTTCTGAAGTAAGGGGTCAAGTCTGTAAAGAAGTTTGGAGCAGCCAGTTTAAAAGGCAGGAGCAGGGCATTCTAGGCAAGGGGTTGCCAACCGTGCTTGGATATGGATATCGTTGCATAGGATCCCTAGTCAAGTTTTGCAAAAGCACAATCCAAACCATATCTACTCAGAAGTAAGTCCTGTTGAGTTCTATGGGGCTTAGTCCCTTAGTAAGTGTGTTTAGAATTGCAGCCTTCAGCGGCACCTATCTTTACTCCTGAGTGCTCCCATCTAACATCTCCACAACACTAGGCTCCATTCTTCCTACAGTGGGTTTCTGGTGACTGACCTGGCCTGAGGGCACTTAAAACCCTTCTTGCCAAAAGCAAGTAGGCTACATTAAATGAGCCCTACCCAGGCTCCCTAAGCAGGTGAGAAGGAATGATCCCATCACTTCAGCTGGACCAGGAAACACCCTCTTTTAGCTAAGATTTCTATCTTAATTTCCAATCAGTGAAATGTTTTTGTTTGAATTCTATGTGCCACATAACCATGGTTGATGCTTAATGTATCGTGCTTAATGACATCACTAGGACCTGTCCAGTGACATCAACAGGGCCCACCGCATGACATCACTAGGGACCACCCCATGGCATCACTAGGGCCTGCCCCTGAAATCTCAGGGTTTGGGATGCTTCTGTCCTGACCCTGGCCTGGGACATCTGTCTGCTTCCTCCTTATCATCATTTCACCACTTCCTTAAGTGGGCATCTGGTCTGGCTGCATTTCTTACTTTTTTATGGATTATTTTATCTCGTAGCCCAAGGGTCACCAATGTAGCATCCATGGGTGCACATGAGCCTGCAGAGGTCTTCTGTGGCACCCACAGGGACCACTTCCCTGGCCTTCCCCCAGTGGAATTAGGCTTGAAGCAAATATTCTATTATTGCCAGTGGAATAGCTCGAGATATGTGCTTGGTTGCAGTGTGTGTGTGAGATAGTGTGAGTGTGTGTTGCCTACAACACTTTGCTCAGTTTGCAAATGTGCCCATGGATCCCCAAAGGCCAGAACAAGCCCTGCTCTAGCCTTGTTAAAAAGTTCTACTGTTTTTTTAATTGGTCTTTGCTAAAGAAACAAAGTCCCAAGAACTAACATTTTCAAGAGGATAAAAACCTGAGTTCCTATCTCGAATGAAAACTGAACCATGTCCATCTTCCTGATAAGGAGGTTTTGCAACTGTGCTGTGGGAGAAAAAACTACATTAATGTATTATTGGTTAGTGATAAAATATTAAATTAGTTAACTGGCATTCTGGAGCAGCCTAATGAGGTATAATAGCAGTATATTCAGATGTCCATTAGGCGCAGTCTGAATTGTCTGGTGGTGCTTAATTGAAGTGTGTTAATTTTCATATTTACATATCATTACTTTGAAATATAGTTCAACTGCCAAAACGACAGCCAAGAATAAGACTGTCATCTGAAATGGGTGTGTGTGTGTGGAGGGGTGAGAGTTAAGCATTTAGGAATGTAATCCTGTACTCAGTAGGAAGCAAGAAGCACTGAACTCAGTGGGACTTACTTTTGAGTAGGGATGGAATGACCTGTCAATTTTTGTTGTCCCAGTTTCTCATTTTTCTAATCTTTAATTCAGTTCTCCACATTTCTGCAGTAATTTGTCCTTTTTTTAAAAAAAAGAATCGTCATGAAAATTCTTCAGCATTTTAGTGTGAATTTCTTCTAATACAATTTTTGTATGCAGTTTTGCCTAAAGTGCAAATGTTTTGCAAGCAGTTTATCCTAATATAGCTCATTTTTGAATGTTGTTTTCACCAATATGTGGTGAAAATTTCATTCATATGCATTTTTGTAAACATTGCTCGATTGGAGGATTGCATCGCAAAATTCAGATTAGCGTGTATTTCTAAGGATAGATGTGTTTGTGTTGTTTCGGAATGTGCGGATTTGATAAATTCAGCTTTAAATGTGAACTGAGTCGAATTTCTCCCCCCATTCCTCCTTCTGAGTAAACATTTTTAGGATTGCAGTGTAGGGAATTTTCAACACTTCATTATGGGCTTCTGATAGAGGCATCTAGATGGCCACTGAGAGAACAGGAGGGCAATTGGCCTGATCCAGCAGGCTCTTCCTATGTTCTTATTTTATACTTTCTTCTACTCATGGAGGTAATAGCACTGTAAGATTAAAGAAGGTAGAATAGCCCAAAATGTGTAAAGACAATGGTTTGAATCCTTAATAAGTTTTAGAGTAGGCCCATTGATGGGTCTGTTCTAAGTATGACATAAGACTGGATCCAACCTACTGTTTCATGTTGACATTGTTCATCATGCTGCCTCTTTTACTGATTTTGAGTAGCGGGAAGTACAATTAAAATATAAACACGTACAAATGCTGAAATTTCACTTTGTTTATTTTGTGTTGGTTTTGAAATATGAGCTACAGATTAATTTATTTTTTATTAATAATATTATTATCATTTACTACCCACCCTTCACCCAAAGGTTCCAGGGTGGGTTTCAACAATTTAAAAATACAGCACTAAAAACAATTAAAAACAACCTAAAATCACAAAATAGGGTGGGTCCTAAATAGTAGTATAGAGGCAAATTCAGAAGTTCAGGGTCCCTTCATGTTAGTCACAGCCATGCCCCCCCCTTTTTGCTGCTGGGCTGAGAATAAGATCCTTGTAATGCCTTCTCCCACAACAACAGACATCCCTGGGAGCATGAAAGGGGAGAGTGTTAGCTGCTGAGAAGAGTCTTCTCAATGGCTGACTCACCTCCTTTTACTCTGATTGGCTCCAATCAGCAGGAAAGGACAAGGAAGCATGTTAGAATACTCTTCTCAGTGGCTAACACACTCCCCTTTCATGCTGATTGTCTCATAGGATGCTGAAGACATAGGGGCCCTGCTCCCAAAAAAGTAAAGGGTCTAAGACCCCCGAGACCCTGGATGACTACACCCCTGGTGTTAAAAATATGCGACTCAGGTGTCAGCCAGGGTAAAGAAGGGTATGTCCAGCATTTACCTAAAACTGTACAATGAAGTTGCCAGATCGCTTGGTGGGAAGGGAGTTCCACAACTTAAGGGCCACCACAGAGAATGTCGTCTCCTGGGCCACCACCCCTTGAGTGTCCGAGGGTGGCAGAACTACCAAAAGTCCCCCCTCTGCTGATCTCAACATCTGAGAAGGTCTGTAGGGAAGGAGACTGTCTTTTAGGTATTTGGGACCTAAGTCATTAAGGGTTTTAAACATGAACTTGAGTACCTTGAATTGGGCCTGGAAACAAACTGGTAGCCCGTGCATATGGGATCTCAGCTTTTCTAAAGGAAACCCCAGGAAATAATCTGGCTGCTGCATTTTGGTCCAGTTGAAGTTTCTGAGACGTCTTCAAGGGCAGCCCCACTTCCAGTCTGGAAGTTTATATTCTTTTGATAAATTTAAGTATAAATTAATTCTTTATACTTATTATCAATATTATTTTAATTAATTAAGATATAAAGTATTCAAGCCCAATAATGTGACTTATGCATCTTGTCATTTAAATGTTAAGGGTTGTATTCAACTAAGTCTTACTCAGAGCAGACCCACTGAAATTAATGAACCCAAGTTAGTCATGTCTATTGACATCAATGAGACTACTACTCTGAGTAGGACTAGCACTGAATACCTCCCTAAATAATCAATGTAACATGGTGATAGTGGACTTGATCTACTTGGACATTCTCCTGTTCAGCTTCTGTTGAAATGACTTGAGCAGGTTACACAAGAGCATGCTGCAAGGAAACTCTCTCTGTGACAATGCCAAGATTGCAGCATTCTCCCTTTTTAAAATGTCCAGTTACATTATATAGTCCTCTGTTTGCCAAATTCTTGGCAGAGTTAGTGACGCCATTGCTGCTCTTTCTCTTACCTCTACTACCTCTTCTATTATCACAATCTCTCTGACTCATCTTTCATAATGCTAGAACTTTGGATCATCAAGTGAAGCTGAATGGTAGAAGATTCAGGGCTCTTATTGGGAGGAAAGGCTCCCAATGATGATAATAGGAGGAGGATGATAATAATAATAGTAGTAATAATAATAATAATAATAATAATAAGAGCTCAGCTGGATCAGGCCAATGGCCCATCTAGTCTAGCATCCATCTCACAGTGACCAACCAGATGACCATGGAAAGCCTGCAAGCAGGACCTGAGTGTAACAGCACTCTCTCTTCCTGTGGTTTCCAGCAAATGGTATTCAGAAAAATGTTGCCTCCAACGGTAGAGGTAGAACACAGCCATCATGGCTAGCAGCCATTGATAGCCTTATTCTCTGTGAATTTCTCTAATCCTCTTTTAAAGCCATCCAAGTTGGTGGCCATCACCGCCTCCTGTGGGAGTGAATTCCTGCAGGAGGTAGTTTTAGTTCACACAGCACATAATTAAATGGTGGAATATGCTACCCCAAGATGTGGCAATGGCTGCCAACTTGGATGCTTTAAAAGGGACAACCATGGAGGATAAGTCTACTGATGGCTGCTGGTCATTATGGCTGTATGGTCCCTCCAAGATCAGCGTTGCCATGTCTCTGGATGCCAGTTTCGGTGGAACAACAATAGGGGAGAACTAATGCTCTCATTTACTGCTTGTGGCCTTTCCATAGGCTTCTGGTAGGCCAATGTGGGAACAGGATAGCGGACTACATGGACTTTTGGCCTGATCAGTCAGGGCTCTCCTTCTGTTTTAATAATCAGAATAAAGACTACAGAACAAATCAGTCAAAAAGCTGAAAATTTGACTCCAGCCACCTTGAATCTCAGTCACAAAACTGATCAAATTTCATCACTTTTGGCTATGCTACATTTTCCAGCATTTCACAGATAAAAAACAGGGACGTGTTTGGAATACCCCAGGCTAAGGATCAGTGCACAAAACCTCCCCCTGACCCCATACTCCTATTAAAATCTTCTGAAGGATCTGTTCCACTTATTTTATGCCATATCCATTTACTGTGCAATAATGTTTGTTGTTACGATGAAAGATATATTTAAAGAAACACATACACAGAAAGCTGCCTTATCCCGAGTTAGACGATTGCTCCATTTAGCTCATCCTAGTCCATACTGACTGGCAATGGCTCTCTACGGTTTCAGACAGGGGACTTTGCCAGTGTTTCCTCGAGATGCCCATGGTTGAACCTGGGATCTTCTACATGCAGAGCAGATGCTCTGTCGCCTTCCTGTTCTAGTCCTGTGGGACATTGTGGGGGAAGGTTAGATTCTAGTGAGCAACTTGCTCTAGAAGCATCATAAGAATGTAAGAAGAGCCTGCTGGATTGGGCCAAAAGCCCATCTGCTCTCACAATGGCCAACCAGATGCCTCCATGGAATGCGCACAAGCAGGATCTGAGTGTAACAGCACTCTCCCCTCCTGCCGTTTCCAGCAACTGGTATTCAGAAACATACTGCCTCGAACAGTGGAGGTAAAATATGGCTATTGTGTCTAGTACACTGGAGCCTTTTATGTATTGACATTCAGAATCTCCTTGAAAATTGGAAGGCCTTAAAGGGACAGGCCATTGCCCTAGTGCAGCCTTTCCCAACCAGTGTGCCTCCAGATGTTGTTGGACCACAATCCCAGTCTTTTCTGACCATTGGCAATGCTGGCTGAGGCTGATGGGAGTTGTGGTCCAACAACATCTGGAGGCACACTGGTTGGGAAAGGCTGCCCTAGAGCCTAGCACTCCATTGTATTTCCAGGAGTGCATACCGGGTCCATTGCCTGTATTGATGGGCCAGCTGTGAGGCTCTTGGAGGCAAGTCTTGCTGGGCTTGGGAACCGTAGTCTGTGGTCAAAGCTCAGGAGTCTCTAGCATCCCAGTCCTGGAGGTCTGTGACATATTGGACTCAGGGGTCACTGATTCCATAACGATGTTCAGGCCTGGTGCCTCCTCTGTTGACATCACCAGCCCCTCCGGCTCTGAGTCTCTGTCCAGGTCCCTTCTGGGCAGTGGGGCCATGACGATATGGTGTTAAGAGTTCAAAATATTTCTCTGCAGCTGCAGGTTGTGAAATGGCAGGCTGAGGACAGCATGTTACCTTAGTGTTCATGCACATGCACTGAGGTGCACATGCATTAGAGAGAAGTTGCATCCACTCACCCGCTCAGTTCTAGAGTCCATGGAGAAAGGGGTAAATCAGGAAGAATAGCAGCAGTTCAAGAAACTCCCACTGGCAAAATTTTAGCAATGCAAAGTTTAGGGACTATAATTGTTGAGGGTGAGGTCAAGGAGAGGTCTGTCCCCGATAAATAGGGTCAGGGGAAGCATATGTTACTGCTGATTGATTGATTAAATTGCGCTCTATTTTTTTTTTACTCTGCTTCCTGACAATTCCCCTCATCAACGCACTTGCAAAATAAATAACCCAGTCCAGTTAACATTCAAACAAAAATGCAAATAGAAAGGAGGATCGGAAGACCTCACCAAAACTCTCCCAGATTTTTTTCAGAGAGCATCATCCCCTGTCCTGGATAGTCTCCGGTTGGAGACAAAGCCCTCCTCAAGAGGTTGGTTTTTACTAAGCGTATGGGGGGGGTTGGGGGGGAGGAGGATCATAGGTAGGTAGCTTGGATCAGTGCCAAGGAATCCCTCTCCCGTGCTTGGATTGAGCATCCCTACTACGCATGCACAGATGCCAGACAATCTGACACAGGTTTCCATAGCTATCTGTTGTTAGGTGTTTCCTCATGTACCCAGCAGTAAGGGTAGGATGCGTGCGTGGTCCCAGCAGTGAGCAAGTGAGTGACAAAAGGCTCCCCCTAACCTTTCCTACTTATGCATTTCCTATTCATACAATATCTATGGTCCCTTCTGATGAAAAATCTCATCCATTTTTTCCTGGGGGGGTGGCGGAATGACAGCAGCTTCATTATTTGGTTATCATCAGGAGGAGCTGCTGACACTCCCCAGGTTGTCAGGACAACCAGCCCTGATTCAAAGCTGCTCTGAAAGGTCTGAACCGCCGGCAACTAACCAGCCTTCAGCTTTCAGCAGATGCTCCAGCCACGTTGGCCAATCACGGCGGAGCTGGGAAACCATGACATCATAGTCCAACCGGTCTCAAAACTTTACTTCTGAGTTTCCAGTGTGCCTCCTGCTCCCTTTTTAATGCCCTCCCTCTTTGAAACGTCCCAGCCGTGATAAAGAGCAAGGCAAAAATAGGCTTGCGGTGTTGCTGTTGTGAGCGCTTTCAATTGCTGATGGGTGAAAACTGTATGGAAGAAAAGTGTGTTGTCTTGGACTAAATGAAAAAAGAATTGGGGAGCATTTTTGTTAATAAATTCAAATGCTGCTCAAAGCAGATCATTGGAACAGGAACATAGGAAGGTGCTTTATACCAGGGTCAGGCCACTGGTCTATCTAGCTCTGTGGTGTCTAGTCTACCAGGCTAGGATCTCTTCAGGGTGTCAGACAGAAGTCTTTCCCTTCAGCTGTTGCCTGATGGGCTTGCCAGGGACTGAAGTTGCAACCTGCTGATGCAGACTCTGCCACTGGACTATGGCTTCTTCTCTATACAGATTACACATTATGCATATTTTAAAATAGTATTTAAATATTGTATTTTTAGTCACGTCTGCACCATGCATTTAAAAACATCTTATGCCACTTTAACAACCATGGAGAATTCTGGGAACTGTAGTTTGTTAAGGGCAGTGGGCATTGTAGCTCTGCGAGGTCAGCACCCTTAACAAACTACAGTTCCCAGGATTCTTTGGGGGAAGCCGTGGCTGTTTAAGTGGTATAGGAGTGCTTTGAAAGTATGATGTGGATGTGACCAGTATTAAAAAGGCAAGGTGGCTTTAATCTTTTTTACATTATGAACATGTGAAGCTGCCTTATACCAAACCTGTCCATTGAATTCAGCATTGTCGGTTCCGAAGGCAGCAATTCTCCTGGGTGTAAGGTAGAGAAATGATTATTTGTGATTTTGGGTTGTTTGTAATTGTTTTCAATGCCATATTTTAAAAGTATTATTTGTAACCCATCCTGGGACTTCTGGGTGAAGGGTGACTAATAAATGTCAACAACAGCAACAACATCAACAACATCATCATCATCAACAACAATAATAAATTTGCTTATTTATTTAAAGGATTCCTCCCCTGCTCTGCACCAACAACAACGAGGATCCCAGAGCAGCTTACAAAGATTGGTAGTAGGATAGCTCCTGCCCTCAGGCTTGCAATCTATAAGACATGAGACAAAAGAAAAAGGGGCTGGAAGGAGGTAGGCGATAAGCAAACTGAGGCACTAGTTCTTAGTTACAAAGCTAGAGATAACAGGATTGGTCCTCAGACCTTTTGCATATCAAGCATATTCTCTACCATGCCACTATAGCCTTCCATAAGAATATATGAAAAGGACTGCTGGAGCATAGCAAAGGCGAATTTATTTATTTTATTTATTTAATTTAATTTATATACTGCCCTAAGCCCGAAGGCTCTCTGGGCGGTGTACATAAAAGGTAAAAGCAGGCACAATATATAAATACAATAAATATAATAACTCAAAAAACAAAAACACACAAACAATACGAGAACCAAACAACATCCAGAATACAACATAGTAATAAAATACTGTAAAAATACACTTTAAAATGCCTGGGCATATAAAAAGGTTTTCACCTGGCGCCGAAAAGATAGCAGCGTTGGCGCCAGGCGCACCTCACTGGGGAGACCATTCCACAGTTCAGGAGCCACAACCGAAAAGGCCCTATTTCTAGTCACCATCCTCCGAACTTCTTGATGGGATGGTACTCGGAGGAGGGCCTTAGATGTTGAGCGCAGTGTACGGGTAGTTTCATATTGGGAGAGGCGTTCCACCAGGTATTGCGGTCCCATGCCGTGTAAGGCTTTATAGGTCAAAACCAGCACTTTGAATTTAGCCCGGAAACAAATACGAAGCCAGTGCAGACGGGCCAAAACAGGTGTTATATGAGCGGACCTTCTGGTCCGCGTCAACAATCTGGCCACTGCATTCTGGACTAACTGTAGTTTCCGAACTATCTTCAAGGGCAGCCCAACGTAGAGCGCATTGCAGTAGTCCAATCTAGAAGTTACCAGAGCATGAACGACTAAGGCGAGGTCGTCACTGTCCAGATAGGGACGTAGCTGGGCTACCAATCGGAGATGGTAGAAAGCATTCCGTGCCACTGAGGCTACCTGAGCCTCAAGAGACAGGGAAGGGTCGAAAAGAACTCCCAAGCTACGAACCTGTTCTTTCAAGGGGAGTGTAACCCCATCCAGAACAGGGTGAACATCCACCATCTGGGCAGAGAAGGCACTCACTAACAGCGTCTCGGTCTTGTCTGGATTAAGTTTCAGTCTGTTAGCTCCCATCCAATCCATTATCGCGGCCAGGCAACGGTTTAGTACGTTAACAGCCTCACCTGAGGAAGATGCAAAGGAGAAATAGAGTTGCGTGTCATCAGCGTACTGGTGACAACGCACTCCAAAACTCCTGATGACCGCACCCAGTGGCTTCATATAGATGTTGAAAAGCATGGGGGACAGTACCGATCCCTGTGGGACTCCACAATGGAGAGTCCAGGGTGTCGAGCAGTGTTCCCCAAGCACTACCTTCTGTTGACAACCCACCAAGTAGGAGCGGAGCCACTGCCAAGCAATACTCCCAACTCCCAACTGCGTGAGCCTTCCCAGAAGGATACCATGGTCGATGGTATCAAAAGCAGCTGAGAGATCAAGGAGAATCAACAGGGTCACACTCCCCCTGTCCCTCTCCCGACAAAGGTCATCATACAGGGCGACCAAGGCTGTTTCGGTACCAAACCCAGGCCTAAAACCGGATTGAAACGGATCAAGATAATCAGTGTCATCCAAGAGTCCCTGGAGCTGGCCGGCCACCACCCGCTCCAGAACCTTGCCCAGGAACGGAACATTCGCCACAGGTCTATAGTTGTTCAAGTTATCTGGGTCCAAGGAGGGTTTCTTCAGGAGCGGTCTCACTACCGCCGCTTTTAGGCAGTCAGGGACCACACCCTCTCGCAAAGAGGCATTGATTACCTCCTTGGCCCAGCCGGCGGTTCCGGTCCTGCCAGCTTTCACCAGCCAAGAGGGGCAAGGATCCAGAACAGACGTGGTCGCCCGCACCAGTCCAAGGATCTTGTCAACATCCTCAAGCTGTACAGACTGAAACTCATCCAATAAATAAGGACAAGACCGTGGTCTGGATGCTTCATTGAATCCAACTGCTATAATATTGGAGTCTAAGTCCCGACGAATGCTAGCGATCTTGTCTTGGAAGTGTCCAGCGAACTCATCACAGCGGGCTACAGATGACTCTATAGTATCCCGAGGGCCAAGATGTAAAAGCCCTCGTACAGTTTTAAAAAGCTCCGCTGGGCGGGAGAGTGATGCCTTAATACTGACAGCAAAATAACTCTTTTTTGCTGCCCTCACCGCTGCTGTATATCGCTTAGAGCAGGCACTTACCAAGGCATAATTGCATTTGTCCGGAGTCCGCCTCCATCTGCACTCAAGCCTCTTCCTCTCTTGCTTCATTGCTCTCAGCTCCGGGGTATACCATGGGGCTGTATGAGCTCTACATAGGAGGGGGCGCATGGGAGCGATCGTGTCAACCGCCCGGGTCATCTCCGTATTCCACAGTTCAACCAGGGCTTCAACAGGAGCGCCAGTCTTCTCAGTCGGAAAATCCCCCAGAGCCGTTTGGAAACCCTCAGGATCCATTAATCTCCGGGGGCGGACCAATTTAATAGGTCCCCCACCCTTGCAGAGGGAAAGGGTCGTTGTAAGCCTAAACCTCAGCAAGCGGTGATCTGTCCATGACAATGGGGTAGATGAAAACCCCCCAACCTCCAGATCACCATCTCCCTGCCCAGTGGCGAAGATCAAATCAAGGGTATGTCCCGACACATGCGTGTCTAGTCCAGCTTTCTGTTTCCTAGAGCGGCCACCCAGATTCCCTGGGGAAGCCCACAAGCAGGACATAACCCATTTCGTGCTGTTGCTTCCCAGCAACTGGCATTCAAAGCCTCTGATAACGGAGGTGTCCCATAGCCATCGTGACCATTTGCCTGGGCTGTCTCAGATCTGGGCCGTCATTGATCACCACTCAGATGTGGACATAAGAACACAAGAAGAGCCCTGTGGCCCATCTACTCCAGCACCTGTTCTCACAGTGGCCAAACAGATGTCTGTGGGGTGCTGCAAGCAGGATCTGAGTGCGGTTTCCGGCAACTGGTACTCAGAAGTATACTGCCTGAGACAGTGGTGGACTCAGCACCTATTATCCTATGGATATTAGTGTCCTGACAAGATCCATTGCTGCAGTGACGCATACAGGGGTGTAGTCGTCCAGGGACTTGGGGGGTCTTAGACCCCTTACTTTTTTGGGAGCAGGGTCCCAGCAGGGTCCCTATGTTTCCAGCATCCTATGAGCCAATCATCATGAAAGGGGAGTGTGTTAGCCACTGAGAAGAGTCCTCTAACATGCTTCCTTGTCCTTTCCTGAGGATTGGAGGCAATCAGAATGAAAGGTGAGTCAGCCACTGAGAAGACTCTTCTTAGTAGCTAACACTTCCCTTTCATGCTGATTGGCTCCTAGGGATGTCTGTTGTTGTGGGAAAAGAATAAGGATCTGATTCTCAATCTAGCAGCAAAAAGGGAGGATGGGAGGAGGCATGGCTGTAACTATCGTGAAGGGACCCTGCACTTCTGAATTTGCCACTGCACTACTGGACACATACTCTGGGAGGGGTGGGGGTGGCCTGTGTTAAGTGATTGGGTTTGGGAGCTACCTGCTATTTAAGTTCCCCACAGTGCCTCTGATGTTCCATCACTCAAAGGAAGTATAAGTTATTCTTAAGTGAGTTGTCTTTCATTGGTGTGCCAAAAGGAGACGTGAAGATCCTGAGCAAGACATCTGGTCGAATCACATTATTTATTTATTTTGGCATTTTATTTACTGCTCAATCACAGTAATCTCTAAGTGGTATACGTGTATACAGTAAAGATAAAAATCCGTTGAAACTATAACATCAGAATTCACGTAAAATGCCTGCTGAAATAAGTTTCCAGGAGACACCAGAAGTTCCAACATTGAGGAGGGGTCTGTTTGACCTCAGCTGGAAGAGTGTTTCATAAATCTTGTCCTACAGTACTGGATGCACAGCTCCTGGTGGACCAAGCCGTGCATTAGAGCCATGGCAGACCACTAACAGTGACTCCCCCAAAGACCTCAGTGGTTGGGGAGGAATTTAAGGAATCAGATGGTCTTTATTATTAGGCAATTTCAATGTTTTGGACTGCCTTCATTGTGGGGCAGGGGGCAGTCTACCAGCACTGCTTATGTCATAAAGATAGGGCTGGCCCTAGCACTAGGCAGAGTGAGGTGGTTGTCTCAAGCAGCTGACTTTGGGTGCCATGAGATGAGATTTAATTTCTAATTGCATTTGCTGTCAGTGAGTGGGAGACGTGTCTGTGGAGTTTTCTGCTGCAGGTGCCTCTCTTTGGTGCCTCTCTCTACACCTTGTGTTTTTGGGTGAGGGGTGTGTGTGTGTGTGTGAGAGAGAGAGAGAGAGAGAGAGAGAGAGAGGCACCAGTGACAATTCTGCCTCAGGCAGCAAAATGTCTTGATCAGGCCCCACAAAAAGATGGTGGAAGGAAAGAAAAGTGTTTCAAACAAGGGAGTGCTGTGGAAGGCATGGGCAGGGAGAGCTTTAACTCCCCTTACCCACACACCCCTTTTGTTGTAAATCAATCAATCAATCAATCAGTCAGTCAGTCAATCAATCCTTATCTGCCCTCCAGATGTCTTAGACGTCAACTCCCACCAGCTCCAGCCAGCATGACCATGGTCCCATAAGCCCCACCACCATACTGTTATGCTGGCTGGGGCTGATAGCAACTGTAGTCCAAACTGGCGGGACCAGGTTGGCAAAGGCTGATCTACTCTTTCAGACATGGTGTTGCAACCTAGAGCTGTTTTATTTCACCATTCCAATCTCATCCTGAATGTGTGCCAGTGTTTGAGTCGGCACCCACAAAAACCTCAAGACTCATGATCCTTTTTTTAGGGTGTGTGTGCTAAAAGATTTTGTGAAACTCTGGGATAGATACTCAAGGATATGTAATCAATGGTGCTGAGATGTAGCCCCCATTCCAAAATAAACCTGACCTGCTCATTTTCATCTCAGTACTGCCATTTATCTGTCCACACCTGGCAAAAATGGGTTGACTTTGTTTTCCTGTCCTCTCTTTATCCATTTATGAAGTTGGTTTGTTTCTAGGGTTTAAAGCTGGGCTCTGGGCTCAAGCTGGTTTAACAGGAAGATAACTGCTTCTCTGTCTTACAGGTAGAAGGCAAGAATCTTGCAGTGAACCGGGTTTAACTGGATTCTGATGACAGTCATCTCAAATTCTGTTTTGCTGAAGGAGACAAACCTGACTGGTGGAATTTCCGGCCACCAGGCATAGTCTTCAGAACAGTATTTATGTGGAAGGCAGTAAGCGTTTAGAGCACAAAAGGTCATGTTCCAGCACTGCAAGGCATGCATCTGGTAAATTTAGCTCTCGGCACATGAGAAGTTTAGTTGAAGTGGGAGGTCTTCCTTATCTCTTTGTTGTGCTGGAGTCTTGATTCTTTTAGTTTTGATGAAAAGCAAACTTTCTAGTCCTCACTGTTGCAGAGCAAGACTCGAATGCACAAATCTCATCTGTCTTTTTGGTATTATTGTCTTAGTTATCCTGAGGACTGCGAGGGCTTTCCTGATGTTGACAGCAAGCACGTTCACTTTCTACAAGTGGTGAGCATCACCTGTCAGTGAGTGGTTCAACTTCTTTAATTTTCAGCGGAGCTTGACTCTTTTCTTGACTCTTCTGGCTACTGTTGGGTCTGGTGTCACAAAGGATTTTGGGTAGCCTTGTGCAAGGCAGCTGAATAAGGCAAGATCTGCACACTGGAATTCTAAAACAAATAAGTAGCCTTCATTAAATTGAGCCACGCTGCTTACAGGTTAAGGGTGTTATTATTTATTAATATTTTATTCAGAGCATTTGTACCCTCTCTTCAGCCAAAAAGGCTCCCGGAGTGGCCCTTTTGGGGCCACGTTACTTGAGCAGTTTGGAAACATTCTGATGAAAGCCACTGGCCACACAGGACAATAGATACTGCTTATCTTGACAATCAGCCTGTACAGATGTTGGACTCTGAGTGACTTCAGATAAATTCTTACAATCTCTGACTTTTTTCTGCCTCTGTCTTGATGGCAGTCCGCTCACAGTGGCCGTGGCACAGCCTTTACCCCTAGATCCAGCCATCCAGTCAGAGTGCCATTTCCTCTTTGGGCAATGAGGGGATTGTTTATCAGGGAATGTTGCTATCCATGAGCAGCCTGTGTAACATTAAACAACAGAAGTGTTGTCTCAATGCCACAAGCTTTCAAATGATCCCTTCTGAGAACTAATCAATTGCTATTTCAGAACATTTTGATTGACAGGCAGATTACTCTTCCGGTTTTCTGCCTCCAGCATCTCATTTCTTGTTTTGCTTTCAGTTGCTCATCTGGCTTACTCTGTAGATAGTTGTGATGGCTGTTTTGCAGGACTATTTGTCCCCCATGAGTATGTGTGTATGTGTGAAATTCATGTACTTTGGAGGGGAGGACACACCAAAATTCATAGCCCACTTATTTATTAGATTTATATCCCACCTTTTTTTCTCCAGGGAGTTCAAGGTGGCATACATGTTTCTCCTGCTTCCCATTATATATCCTCACAACAACCCTGTGAAGTAGGTTACACTAAGAGACAGTGACTAGCCCAAAGTCACCCAGTGAGCTTCAAAACTAAGCGGGGATTTGAACCCTGGTCTCCCAGGTTCTAGTCCAGCACTCTAACCACTACATGCCACTGACTCTTTTGTGTTCCGTGGTGGTGAAGTTTAACATGAGGTGCTGATCAGTTCTTTTCTTTTTTTTAATTTTGGGGAGGAAAATGCCTTTCCATCACTGCAAGGGGCAGATTGCCTTGCCAACCATGCAGCAGCCCTGTGGCATTCCCAGCCAGAGTGTCCAATAGGAATGGCACCACATTATGCTGTGTTGTCGTTCCTCTGAGGCATTCTTCTTGGGAATGCCACTGGGCTGCGATGAGCCATGCTGTTGCTCATAGTGGAACAAGGGCTTTCCCCCCAAAGTAAAAGGGAGGGCCGGGAAGCTTGACATCTTGTATTGATGATGAAACACCCCGCCCGAGCATATTAGGGGTTGTATCCAACTAAGTCCTATTCAGAGTAGATCCATTGAAATTACTGGACCTAAGTTAGCCATGTTCATTCATTTCAGCAGGTCTGCTCTGAGCAGGACTAACATGGAATACAACCCTAAATTTCAATCTCCATGAATATAAATCAATATTCAATGGGTGTTTTTGCCCTGCCCCTATAAAATGCCTCCCCACAAAAAAAAAAGTTTCCCCTTTTACTTTGTGTTCATTACTGAAATTGTATATGGCATTGTGTAATTTTCTATGTATGCACTTTCTCTGTAGGTATGTAACAAATGTTTTTCATTCTAAAACAAACAAAAAACAATATGTATATATATATAAACAATTTCAAATCCAGTACAGATACCGACTGGGAGAAAAAGCTTCACTTAGAAGGCCTGTTGGAAGTCTTCAACAGATGCAGAAAAGACACTTGAAACAGGACCTGTCTGATATGTAATGGTAGGGAGGGTAGGTGACACCACAATAAAGGCCAGATTCTGACTATAAGATGGTAACTGCAGGAGGCTCTCTTCTCCAGAGCACTGTGATCAGCTGGGTAGATAAGCAATGACACACTATTGTAGATATCCTAGTCCCAGGCTCTATACGGCATTGAACACCAGTACCAGAACCTTGACCTCAGCCGCTGCATAGGGCATTGAACATTGAAGCTGTATTGGGGTATTGAACATTAGTACCAGAACCTTGAGCTTAGCCGGGTAACTAAGTGGCAGCCAGTGAAATTCTTTCAGCAGGGGCATAATATGATGGCAATATTCTGCCCTGGTGAGCAGTTGAGCTGCCACCTTCTGCACTCGCCACAGCTTCCAGGTCAACCTCAGGGGCAGCCCCCCCATAGAGCGCATGGCAGTAATCCAGTCTTAAGCAAAGTAGTGAACTGCCTTGTGTGGGCGAAGGGAAAAGACACCTTGGACATATGCATGGTGTCCAACCTAGGGTTTAAAATGTAGGGGGAAAGTTAGATGGAAGGCATGTTTGGGGCATGGAAGAATTAGCAACTCAGTGGTGAGTTGACCCGAGATGGATCTCTCTTTGATAGAAGAAGTTGGGGCAGGTGTGCTTAAAAAAAAGCCCCACTCTCTGAGGCCAGGATGAGAACCAGAAAGAATTGCCTGCATTCTCCCCCCAAAACCCAGGGGGTGCTTTCCGACTTCTGTTTAACTCATGTTTACTGAAACTGAGTAGGTTCGTGCGTCAAACATCACATTCAATCAGTTGTGGAATCTCTTTGAAGGATCTGTCTTTGGTACTTTGTTGGGAAAGTGTCCATTTCTTTTCCCCCGGGGGAACATCTGTGATATGGATTAGTCTGTCCAGGGATACTTCTGTGGAAAAAACACCCACACCAAATTTCAGAGCACCTCCTCTCTCAGCGATATCAAAATGATCTGAAAGGGATGCCCATAGGGTTTCTGAAGAGGAAAGACTTAGAGCCAACACAGAGTCCAAAGGTTAGTTGAATTTATTTTGTGCTGCATGCGAAGCCAAAATGAGTATGAAGATAATATCTTGGACATTCTACACTGTATAAAATTGTGTAATTTTTGTTAGTGTGGGAAGACCCATCCTTCTTGACTAATGCTGATACTGGCACTTAACTTGGCTGAAAAAAGTTGCTTCTTATAACTTTGCAGTATGTAAAAGCAAATGAACTCTCCTACATAGAGCCCCTTACCCCTTCCACATTGAAATTCTGGTTGCAGTTAGGGATGGATGAGAATTTCAATTCAGTTTGCATTTCAAGCAGAATTTATCAAATTTGAAATTTCTGAAACAATATGAGAACCGAAACACAGCCATCCTTCAAAATTCGCATTTATTAGAATTTTGGGGTGCAGTTCGCTAACTAAACAACATTTACAAAAATGCATTTGTTAGGGGAAAGTGTGCATAAAAACAAATACATGAGTGAAAATTACATGCAAAGAGGCATGAAATTATAAAAAATGGCTTGCAAAAATGTGTACCTTCGTCAAAACTGCCTACAAAAATGTGTTTATTGGGAGAAATTTGCACTAAAGTGGTGGAAAATTTTCATGAGGAATTTTTAAAATAAAAACTTGCAGCTCGCTGTAGAAATGTAGAGAACTGAATTTAGCATTGGAAAAATGAGAAACTGGGAGAACCAAAACTGACAGATGTTTCCATCCCTAGTTGTGGTCATAATGTATAAATCAGAAGGCCATACATGAGAGGGCCTTATCAGTGATGGCTACAGGGATCCCTTCCTTTTGTATAGAGCCCCATCTGTCTCCCTCTCTTTGGCCTTCTGGTGGATGGTATCTGGTGGATGGTAACAGGGCCGGCTCTGCCATTGGGCAGAGCGAGGTGGCTTCTTTAAGCAGCAGATATTGGCTTCCTAAAGTAGCAGAAACTAGGAGTCAGGGAGCAGAAGTGTGGTGCAAGAGAATAGAGCTATGTGTGTGCCATGCAACCTGTTCTGCACTCCCTAAGATAGCCTGTTTTGGTGCAGTAGAGGATACGAGGAAAGGCCCATAGTTCAGTGGTTGAGTTTCTGAAAGTCTCAGGTTCAGTCCCTGGCAACTTCAGATAGGGCTGAAAGAGGCCATTGCCTGACACCCTGGAGAGCTGCTGCCAGTCCAGGTAGACAATAGAAGAGGGCCAGGATATCTTCTCAAGCACCCCAGAGTGCAGGATATGGAATAATGGGCTCAAGTTACAGGAAGGCAGATTTCGGCTGAACATAGGAAAAACTTCCTAACTGCTAGTAGGGTTGCCAGGTCGGAACCATCCAAAAACCTGAGAAAATGGGGGCGGGCCCTAGTGACATCATGGGGCGGGCCCTAGTGACATCACGGGGCGGGCCCTAGTGACATCATGGGGCGGGCCCTAGTGACGTCATTAAACATGATACATTGTATCAACCACAGTTGCTTGGAGCATACCATTCAAAAAAAAATTCTCTGGAGATTAAAATAGAAATCTTACCTAAAATAGGGTGTTCCTAGGTCCATCTGAAGTGACAAGGTCATTCTTTCTCACAAGCTTAGGGTGATGCAAAATGGAAATGGACTGCCTTCAAGTTGATCCCAGATAGGGTCTTCATGGTAAGCAGTATTCAGACAGAGGTGGTTTACTATTGCCTTCCTCTGAGTCTGAGAGGCAGTGACTGGCCCAAGGTCACCCAGGGAGCTTCATGGCTGTGTGGGGATTCAAACCCTGGTCTGCCAGGTCACAGTTCAACACCTTTAGGGAACATTTAATCTAGCCTACTTGCTTCTGGCAAGAAGGGTTTACATGCCCTCAGGCCATGCCATTATTGGAAGAAAGGAGCTTAGTGTTGCAGAGACGTTAGATGGGAGCACAGATAGATGCCCCTGAAGGCAGCAACTGTAAGCATGCTTATTAAGGAACTAAGCCCCATAGAACTCAATAGGAGTTACTTCCTCCACTTGCTAAGACTCAGGCCACATTCACACCAGACATTTAATCCACTATTATTCCACTTTAAACAGCCATGGCTTCCCTCAACAAATCCTGGGAAGTGTAGTTTGCAAAGGGTGCTGAAAGCTGTTAGAGGACTCCTGTTGCCCTAACAGAGCTACAATCACAGAAATCTCTGGGAAGAGAGGCTGTCTGTTGAATCACTATGACAAACTGTAGCTCTGTGAGAACTGGGGTGTCCTTGGTATTAGGATGAAAAATGGAATTGTACTGCCTTCAAGTCAATTCCGACTTATGGCAACCCTATAAATAGGGTTTTCATGGTAAGTGGTATTCAGAGGGGGTTTACCATTGCCTTCCACTGAGGCTGAGAGGCAGTGACTGGCCCAAGGTCAGGCACCTTAAGGACAACAGAGAAGAGGCCAGTCTTGCCTTCCTTCCTATGGACCTTTCACAACCATAGCACTTCCACTGAAAAGGGCTAGGCTTCCTTGAGAACTGTTTTGGTGGCAGAACACAAAGCAGAGCTTCTCAAAAGACTGCAGTTAACCAGTTCATGCTGGAGGAGGTGATTCTTCTGATGACCTGGTCCCAAGCCATTTAAGACTTTGTAGGTAATAACCAGAATTGTAATTGGCTGACAGTGAAGGGTCTTCAAAAGGAGTGCTTTACTCAGCCTTGAATCTCAAGGTACCCTTTGTCAACTAGATGGCCCCTTCCAGTCATTCATGGGCTGTCTCCAGCTTAGCAGAAGAGCATTGCAAACTGAAATGCTTATTATACACTTTTATCACTAAAATGGCCCAAAGCGACTCACCTTAAAAACCAGATAGGACTGGGTGTTAGTCATACAATCCATTGATTTCAGTAGGTCTGCTCTGAGTATGACATGGTTGGATATTACCATGAAATTATGCAAATAGAAGAACACCTCTAGATTTCACTTGACATCTGTTGCACAAAAGTCTTCCACTAAGTTGAAAACAGACCTTCATAAGCGAAAAAGGCATTCCATGCACAGAAGGACACTTTGAATGCAGTATTGGAATTGCATGCATTGCAGCCACTAGAGACTGCATGTCTAACTGCACCACATGTACACACTAACAACAGGCTGGATCATCCATTTTACAATCAAATGTGGAGGCAAAATTCTAAAGAGATCTATATTAGCCTGCTTTCAGAGTTATACATTTGAAGGATTTTTGAAAGCTGGGTAAATAACAAAGACCATATGTGTGTTAGAGAGAGCCTTCTATTCCTGTATCTTTTACAAAAGTATTAATTGAGTATCTCAGTTGGTGATAATAATAATCAACATGGTATAGAAACAGCCAGTAATTTTTGCCATATATTGCACATTTACCATAGGGGGAAAAAGAAGGAAGTGAGGTTGCTATTTACTAGCAGAAGTCTGCAAGTCTATGTGCAGATTTGGTTTTAAAATATATGCAAACCCTCTCCAACCTTCCAGCTTGAGATGAATGGCTGTGATACAGTTCCACTATCTTAAGAATGTAAAGGCAATTTACATTACATTTATGGAGACTTGTGGCCTGCAGAGAGTCATGGTGCATTTGCCAATTCCTGTATTTCTCTCTCTACATAAGTTAGCTTTAATGCTACCTCCCCCAACTCTTGCATACCTTTGGCAGCTACATAATGCACTATATTTATTAACCTTGGAAGTGACACACTGAAAAAAAATTCTGTCATAAGAATGTTATTTTGTGGTTGTGATTTTTAGTCACATCAATCATAATTAAATTGCAGGGAGGCAGAATAAATTACTGTAAACCATTTGACCTTTATTCTTCTGTTCAAAGAAATCATGCAAAGCTCAAAACTTCCTCCTATGCATTTCCATGAGATTTGTTATTTTTTTGTTCCTTTAAAATGTAAGAATGAGACTTTGATTGAAGCCACATAGTAAATCTCTCAAAATTCTTCACCACTTTGCTACTTGCTTGATAAAGTGTTTGCTGTTTATAATTGGCTGTTAGTGGATTGGCTAACAGAGTTGGATCAACTTGGGTGTTCTGCAGTTAACATGGTGGTGGTTATGCCTAATTCCCACAGCAGGGAGGGGGAATTAGGAGGAGCATCACAAAGAACAAAAGTTAGTAGACTGCCAGCTGAGTAAAGCCCTAGCTGCGAACAGGTTTGAGTAACAGCAATATTTCTAAGGAGCGAGAGTAATGACACTTAAGTGAGGTTGGTCTTAATGTAAGCAGTTGCAGGTCTGTATCCAATAATGTATCATTACTGTGTGGAAGGGAAAAGCAGCAGCAGCCGAAGTTCTCCCCTCTGGAAGGGGCAGAACGCCTCTCTAGGTCTGAGGCCCGCCTCCCTCCCTCCCGCACCCGCTTCATGCCCCCCCGCCACAAGCAGGGGACGATCTGCATGGGGGGGTGTCTCTCTCTTCTAGGCTTGCCTTTGGCTTGATGCCCAGGCCGGCTCAGGGTAAGTAGCTAGAGAGGCTGGGAGCGGCGGCCCGAGGGACACTCCAGGAAAGAAGGCGCGCGTGGGGGGGAGGGGCTGCCTGGCCCTTGATGTGAACCCCGGAACCAGTTTTCAACCTTAGCGCTCAGCTCTAGTCCCAGAGATGCGCTTCCTCATGGAAAGCAGCAGCGTGCCTCTGGACACGTGCAAAGTGTCCCTTCCCTCTGAGGACCCACAACCAGCCCCGCCCAGAACCTGCTCCCCAAGAGGCGTGAGGCAGTGGCGGTGGCTGCCCCAGCCAGAGGCGATCCCCGTCCTGCCCGCCTTACCTGAGCAGCGCGCCGAGCAGGATCTGTAGCAGGAGCGGCGCTTGCATTACTCGGCCGCGCTCTGTCTCCCGCCGGCCGGTGAGACTTACAGCGGCGGCGGCGCAGCCCAAGGAGGTGCGCAAGCATGTCCCGCTGCTACTCCACGGTGCCGTCCAGCAGCAGCAGCGGCTGTGCCGCATGGAGGCGCCTCGACGGCCGAGCAACAGCTTCCGCCTCGGTCCTGCCCGCCACCCTGAGGCTCAACAGAGATGTGCCCGCTTGCTTCAGCCCACCCTCAGCAGGCTGCCCAGCCAACACTACTTCCTCCTCCTGCGCCTCACTGGAAAAAGGCGGGTGGGCGGGAAGACGCTGCTTCCTCCTCCTGCACCTGCGCCTGCCTGGGAAAAGGCGGGTGGGCGGGAAGAGTCTTCAGCAGCATACACATGCATGAATCACGCATGCGTGGCTGGGGGAGGCTCTTGAAAACCGGAGATCTATCTATTTAGCATAAATATGGCCGGAGGCCGGAGACGGCCCCCTTTTGCCGGAGACTCCGGCAGAAAACCGGAGACCTGGCAACCCTAACTGCTAGAGCAGTACTATAATGGAACCAATGACCTAGGGAGGTGGTGGGCTCTCTAACACTGGAGGCATTCAAGAGGTAGCCAGACAGTCATCCGTCGGGTATGCTTTCACTAGGATTCCTGCATTGAGCAGGGGGTTGGGCTTGATGGCCTCGTAGGCCCCTTCCACCTCTACTGCTCTATGATTCTATACTGATCTAGATGGACCAATGGTCTGACATATCATAAAGGAGATTCCTACATGCCTGTGTTCTAACACCCAAAGAACAAGAAATATTATCTTAGCGCCACTTATGAAAATAGTAGCCAAACACAAGAGGGTGTGTGCACACATAGGAATGTTTATTTTGTTCCTCCAGCCTTTATCCACAAAGTTATTTTCAAGCGTTGTTGGCAGAGCAATGGAAGACTGAGCCAGCCTCAATCTGACAGTGTTTGGGGATCTAATGGCATTTTTTAAAAAAAAGTATCATTTTTAGCAGCCACTATGATAATAGAAAGCTGCCTTACACAAAATCAGACTGCCGGCCCATCTAGTTCAGGACTGTTTGCCGGAGGCTCCGACACAGCTTCTGTTCCAGCCCTGCCTGGAGATGACAGGAATTGAATCTGGGATCTTCTGTCCACAAAGTAGGAATTCTAGCACTGAGCTACAGGTAGTGGTTAGTGGGCACTGAAATCTTAGTTATGTTTTGATGAAAGACAATTTACAGCTAGTGTGGTGCAGCCGTTGGACTAGAACCTGGGGACCCAAGGTTCAAATCCCCGCTCAGCCATGAACCTCACTGGGTGAACTTGGGCCAGCCACTGCCTCTCAACCTAACCTACCTTACAGGGTTGTTGTGAGGATTAAATGAGGAGGGGAGAATCATGAATGCCACCTTGAGCTCCTTGGAGAAAAGGTTGAATATAAATGCAATTAATCATCATCGTCAACTGGACAATCAAAATTGCCTCCTCTGTTCATCACTGATTAGGCCTCATCTTGAGTACTGCATCCAGTTCTGGACACTGCACTTTAACAGACTGGAACAGGTTCAGAGGAGGGCAACAAGGATGATCAGGGGACTGGAAATAAAGTCCTATAAGGAGAGACTGAAAGAACTGGGCATGTTTAGCCTGGAGAAGAGAAGACTTGAGGGGAGATATGATAGCCCTTCTCAAGTACTAGAAAGGTTGCCACACAGAGGAGGCCAGGATTTCTTCCCAATTGTCCCAGAGTGCAGGACATGGAATAATGGGCTCAAGTTACAAGAAGCATCAGGAAAAACTTCCTAGTTGCTAGAGCAGTACGACAATGACCAATGACCTAGGGAGGTGGTGGGCTCTCCAACACAGGAGGCATTCAAGAAGCAGCTGGACAGCCACTTGTTGCATATGGTTTGATTTGGATTCCTGCATTGAGCAGGGGGTTGGACTCGATGGCCTTATAGGCCCCTTTCAACTCTATGATTTTATGATTCTATGAAATCATTTGCCAGCTCAGGGCCAGAAAAAGGAAAGATTTCCCTTTACTTTCCAAAACTGCTGCAGACAATTATTTCTCCTCTTCTTCCTCCTCTTCTCAAGCTGCAGGGCAACCAAAGGTTTAATATATGGGTACACTTTTATATCCTGGTGGTGGCTCTCGTCAATTTAGGGCACAATCTGAACCCTCTTTGTGGCAGATTAGGGGGCATTTGGATTAGGTGGAGGGAGTTCCCCCTTCTGCTACTGCGCTCTACCTTCCACCTGATAAACAGGCAGGTGGACGGAAGTGCTGCTTATGGGATGCCTGCCATCAAAAAGTCCTGAAACAGGGAATGCTGTGGGTGGGGGAGAGAGCTGACATGGGATCCATTTGTTCCCAAGCCAGCCCCACTGCTGTCCAGGGGTGTAGTGGTCCAGGGTCTCAGGGGTCTTTGACCTCTTACTTTTTGGGAGCAGGGTCCCTATGTCTCCAGCATCCTATGAGCCAATCAGCAAAGGGGAGTGTGTTGGCCACTGAGAAGAGTCTTCTAACATGCTTCCTTGTCCTTTCCTGCTGATTGGAGCCAATCAGAGTGAAAGGAGGTGAGTCAGCCACTGAGAAGACTCTTCTCAGCAGCTAGCACATCTGTTGTGGGAGAAGTTGCACGTGGGAAGAAATGAGGAGTGTGGAGATGATAACAGAAAGCAAGCGAGTGAGCGAGGGGGCGTGGCTGTGAGGGGATGTGCCATGACTATCATGAAGGGACTCTGCATTTGTCACTACACTACTGCTGCTGTCATATGACAGCATTAGGCTCAGTCTGGGCCCATTTACCATGCCAGCTCCAGACCCCAGAAGATACTGTCTCACTCATAGTTTCAAAAATTGAATCTTCAACAATCTTGAGTAGCTCACAAATCATGAGATTAAAACTTCATGAACTTTTTCTTTTTAATGCCTGCTGATACGTCAGTCTTTAAATGCCTGCTGGAATCATATATGCTCTGGCTTTAGGCAACAGCCAGATAGGCAAGAAATGCCAGTTCTTTCCCCCCTAATAAAGAGAACTCAGCAATTTTGCCATCTTATCACCTTATCAGCAGTTTTGACATGCTAGCTTTTAAGAAACCCTGTTAGGGTTGCAGTCATCACAGGTGCAAGCAACAATCCTCCAATGGAGCTCACTTTAAAAACAAACAAAAAAACAGCCCTTTTATTTGAGCCTCTGTCTATAGGTGCTCCTTTGAAGATGTCTAGATTAAAAGCACATTATTATTATTATTATTATTATTAGCCAGTGTGGTGTAGTGGTTAAGGTGTTGGACTACAACCTGGGAGACCAGGGTTCGAATCCCCACACAGCCATGAAGCTCACTGGGTGACCTCGGGCCAGTCACTGCCTGTCAGCCTCATGAAAACCCTATTCTGCGGGCTGAGACAGCCATGCCACACCCAGAACTATGGGGATAGGACTATGACTGAGACAGTGTGGCTAGCCTTGCAAAGTAGCCCAATGTCTATAACACCTATTTTGCCAAAGTGAGGGGGGAGGTAGTTTGTGTTAACTTTGAATTGTATTACAAATTGTATTGTTTTTATTGTTTATTGTTTTATTGATGTATTATTGATGGTGTATTTTTATATTTTTTGTAAGCCGCCTTGAGGGCCTTTTGGCTGGAAGGCAGGGTAGAAATATTAAAATCAATCAATCAATCAATTCATAGGGTCGCCATAAGTCGGAATCGACTTGAAGGCAGTACATAGTCTTCTCCATTATTATTATTAGTAGTAGTATTGTCTACTTATAAACAGACCTTTTAAAAACTTTCAGTGTGCTCTTTGTCAAAGACACTGGACTGGATTTTAAATTGTTGCTCTTCTCTATTTTGAACCATGCCCGACAGTTTAATTTGGTTTCTCTCATTTGCTGGGCTGGACTGTGGCGTGTTTAATGTCACCATTTCAGATTAAATTTTATGTTTTAAAATTCTTTTTTTTTTTTTTTTACACACTGTGTTGCTCTCAGAGGTGGTGATGGTGGGTGGTTTTTTTGGCTCTTAATCTGAAATAAATTTAATAATGATAACATAATGCCCTTTTCATTCTTATAAGGAAAAGAAAGGCACCGTGCTTGGGTATAGACAGGTTTTTTAAAGTTTGCATAGGTTTTGATCAACAGCTAGTGGAAGGATAAGGTCAAAGGCCACTGGTGAGTGGTTGGATTCAAGTTTCTGTACATGGTCTCCCTCCTCAGATTCCCGAAGCGGCTTGTCTTTGAAACATAAGATTTGTCTTTCCCAGCCCTGCCAGTGCTATTAGTAGTAGTATTATCTGCTCCCCTGCAGCCAATCAGAGTGGCAGGAGCCAGGTGACGACATGTGCTAGGGAACAGCACTGAGGCAGTGAAGCATCCAAGCTACTAGTGTTAGGATTGGAGGTCAGAAGCTGCTCTATGGGGAGAACGGGAAGCCTTTTAATGGACTAAGCCAGGAGTGTGCCTTTGTTCCCCTCAACCCACCCACCCTTTTTTTTCCTGCAAAGGGTATTGCTTTCAATGACAATACGAGACCCTAAGAGGCCAACAGCCTGGATGCAGCATGACAGGGCAGACTGCAGGTAATGTTTCCTCCACCTCATATATGTGTGTATGTGTATGTATATAGATAGACAGATGGCTAACAACAGGGTTGGCCTGTGGCCCTTCCCTTGGCAAGGCACCTGAGCCTTACTGCTTTGCCCTCAAGGCCCTTCCTTCCTTTGGATGGCAGAGAAGGCAAGAGAGAGCTCCAGACAATGCATGCTTTTTGGGGGTCGGTGGGTGGGTGGGTGCAAACCTGCCTCTGGTGAAGGGTTCTTGTCTGCTCTTTGAGGCATCTTGCATTTACACACACACCCTCCATCCCTGCTTTTGATATGATCTTTATACTAGCAGTGTCAGAATGAGACAGTCTAGAGACTGACATCTTCTAACAGTTTAACTCCTGAGGGGAGGGAGGAAAAATGAGGGGGAGGGGTGAATTGCAAAGACAGAAATCCATTCTTGCCACTGACTGAAGTGTCAACGTGAATGTCAGTGGCAAGAGCTGTCTTGATGGGCTTCCCGTTAAAAGGTAAAGATACGGGCTCTGCTTGTTGTTCAGATGCATGAGAGAGACTTGGCCTTATTGCGCTCTGTGTGTGTGTGTGTGTGTTCCTGGGCAAATGCATTCAAGTCCCTTCTGTGTTTCCTTTTGTTTTGAAAGGGCTTTGGGGGCTAAAATAATTGACATGGAAGGGTGCATCTCAATTTCCTCTCCTACAAGGCACCAGTTTGCGATCCCCAGATGCCAGCTCTTCCTTCTCCAAGGCTTTCCCCCTTTGTCCCAGTCTTGCGTATGGCTACGCTGTCCAAGCGAGGCACTGTCGCCCTGTCCTCTACTCCGCTGACAGTCGGTTGATCTCTTTGCACAAATAGGTCCTGCAGTTTCATGTCTGGCTTTAGAATCCATTTGTATTTTGGCACCAGAATGGCAGACAATGCCACACCGGATCTTTTGTAAAGGAGCGGTGAGGTTATTATTTAAAGAAGCAGAGGTGTAAAAATGAGATAGTTAAGCATGTGTGCCTCAGTGGGCCTCAGCTGCTGAGTGCTGATCTGGCTCTCCATTTAAAATGGTCCCCCGCTCCCAAGGATCATGGTTAAGAGGTTTGTTGTCAGTGCCTTTAACTGGGATGGAACTCTTTAGGCATCGTCATTTTGCCTTCATCCACGGTTTTCAACATTCTACCTGTGCCCGAAAAAGGTCCTTCCTTTTATTCCCCTTTTTTCTCAAGATGCATGTGCTACCCACTTCTCTATTCTTTCCAATGATGAGGGAAGAATGTTTGGGCTTTATGTGACCTTATCTAGCATTTCTCATTAATAATGGTTCCTGGTTTGGAACTTCCCACAAGTATGCAGCTCTAATGCAGGGCTGTAAAGGTTGGGTGAGATTTTGGATCAGCAGGTCAAAGACCCGACATGGATCTGATCACTGGAATATTTCAAGGGGAGGGGTTTCTCAACACGGCTGGCTATTACAGTGGTAGTGGTGAGGTGGTGGTGGTCAGGAGAGGGTGAGACAGTATGAGTGAAGCAGCTGTCTGGTGTAGGGAAACGTAATAGAAAATGCTGGGCCTTGGTGGGAAATGAAATCAAGTGGTCCCCCGTGACTCCTCCCTGATTCATAAATTAACATTCTGCAGTTTATTTCTGGATATTCCAGAGGCACAGCTGGTGAGAGAAGGGAGGGAAGGGATGGGGAAAGGAGAGGGATTGGGGCTGGTGGATTGGTGCTAAGGAGGAAGATGAGTGAGATGGGCAGAGGGGAGGACATGAGAGCCACTGGAGTGGGAGGCGGGAAGCACGAAGAAGGAAAACAAGCAGTGGGTGATGTCCACAGAGAGAGGAATGCGGTGGAATGGTGGTGTGCAGAGTGTGGTTGAGTGAAATGGTAGGCACAAGGAAGAGCTCTGCTGGGTCAGGTCTTCTAGTCCAGCATCCTCTTCCCACAGTGGCCAACCAGATGCCTCTTTTGGGAAGCCCACAGGCAGGACCTGAGCACAACAACCTCTCCCCACCTGTGATTCCCAGCAACTGGTATTCAGACTGCCCCTGAGACTGGAGCAAGAATATAGCCAATCATGGCCAGTGGTCGTTGATAGCCTTCTTCTGCAAAATGTGGTGAGCAGCGGCACCTGGTAGACACTCAGAAAGAAAAAAGGGAAGAGCAGGGTATTGGATCTGGGGGGAAAGTAGACCTGTGTGTGCAGGGAGTTTCAAAGGAGTTCCACAAAAGCGGCGAGTACTGTGGGGCATCTTCTGCGGAGGTAAGGTGTGAGTCGTTAATGCCCAGTTTTAGATGTGGTCCTAGATCTTGCTGGGTTGCATGGTAGGGTGTCTCTTCTGAGAATTGGGAGAGGGGAGCGTGCTGACTCTGTGGCAGTGAGAGTGTTGTATGTCTCTGGTGATGGTTCCTCCCAGACCTCAGGACGCCCAACCATTTGGCGTCATCTCTAGAAAGTGAATATTTGGGTAGCTGAAGGCCTGTGAATGGAGGATGGTTGCCGTATGCCCCAGCAAGAAGGTGGATAGTTCCTCTAATTTTGGATGGACAGTCCACTTTGCATGGATGCAGCAAAAATGGTGTAGGCAAAGGGGAGGGCCTGTTTCAGGTGATTGGCAAGTTCTGTTGGATCTTCTTTTGGTGGATTTCTTCTTGAGGTTACAGGGACGCCCTTTCTCTTGGTATTAAGCCATCCTGAATCTCTATTGCTCCTTTTCTGCATCAGTCACTAACTTTAGAATCAAATTGTATCTGAAAGAATACATTGACAGAGATTCAAAATGTACATTTGCTACACTCATTAACTACCTAGATGGAAACTATGAAAAGGTGATTAAAAGTGTGTTAAGGGGAACTTGTTCTGTGCTAAGTGAGCAATGTTGTTGGGAGTAAAGCACCAATGCACGATGCAAGTGTCTTTAATCGGGGCGGGAAGGGGATTGACAGAAAGACAATCTGTTCTTCCTTCTGCTGTTTCCTCCTCTAAAGTATTTGTTGTTTTTGTAGCCTTTGCTCCTCCCCTGCTGCCTCTCTTCCTGCCTTTGTTCTCTGTTAGTGCAGGCTGTGTGGCTGCTTCAGCATGTATGACTTCACCTATTTGCAGTAATAAATCTTAAGCTTCTTTACTCTTTCAACTATCAGCCTTCAGATGTTATCTGAAAAGAACACAACATGATAGATGGGTCTGCTCATCTGACCCTCCACTCCCAAAGGCAAAGTGACGGGGATGCTCCAACTATCCATTGCAATGTATCAGCTGGAGAAATTCTGCTAGCTGAAGAAAACAAAACACTTTAGCATCCTGTACCACAAATTAAGGGTTGGCCTCTCTCACGGGCCACATCCACACCATACTGTTGCACTGTGTGTAGTCGTGTGTGCTTAATTTCATTTTAAAAGCAGCACCACAGCAAGCAGAGAGTAACAGCAGAGTAAATGCGAGTGTGCCAGCGTGTGCGTGTGTTTGCCTAAGAAAGCAGGCTTTTACCCTGCATCAGCATCACTGAGACTGGAGACTTAGTAAAATAAGAAAAAGCTACTTTCTTTATAGAAATACGTAGTAGATAGAAAAGGCATACCTAGTTCTAACTAGCTAAGTTGGAGGCGTAACGCCCAGGGGTAGGAGTTAGCCCCGTGCTCGGAGAGAGAGCAGAGACAAAGGGATGTCTCTCCTCTCCTGGTCAGACGGAGAACTAAGGAGTGGAAAGGACGGAAGGAAGAGGGGCAGGTAAGCTTCCCTAAAGGCGTCACAGTCTAGCGACAGAAGTCAGTCAGAGCATCACAGGTAAAAGGTAATCTGGAGGACCCTAGCTCTATCTCCCTTCTGGAGCACAAACAAAAGAACAAAACAGGAGTTGCTCTTGCTCCACTTCCAACACATACATTTAAAGCACTGTTGTACCACTTTAATCACTGTGGCTTCCCCCCAAGAATTCTGGTAAGTGTAGTTTGTTAAGGGTGCTGAGAGTATTTAGGAGACCTCTGTTCCCATTAAGGATGGAAAGATCTATCAGTTTCAGGTCTCTGTTCCTCATTTTTCCAGTCTTAAATTCAGTTCTCCACATTTCTGCAGTAATTTGCATTAAAAAAAAAACCTTATGAAAATTCTCCAGCATTTTAATGCAAATTTCTCCTAAAAAAACACATTTTTGTAGGCAGTTCTGGCAAATGTTCACATTTTTGCAAGCCATTTCCTGTCATATAATACATTTTTTGCATTTCCCCCCACTCATATATTGTTTTTTATGCACACTTTCCCTTAATATATGCTTTTTTGTACACGTTGGTTGGTGAACTGTATCATAACATTCTAATAAGGGTGAATGTTTTGGTTCTCACACTGTTTTGGAAAGTGCGAACACAATAGATTCAGCTCAAAATGCAAACCGAATCGAAATTCTCACCCATCCCTAATTCCCATCCACTCTTCCCTGAGTTTTGAACATAAGCAGCTGAACATCTGAGGATGGAGTTTTCTAGTTTATCGTGTAATTAGATAAATTCTTTTAAATGCAATTCCAATTTAATCCCATTCGCTGCTAGATCAGTTACTTCCCCCCCTCTTCCCTGCTTGTGCTTCTGGGGTGGAAACAGACCCCTGCAAGAGGAATGACCATGAGTGAAGGTTTGGGTAGCCCATTGAGTAAATACGTACATGTGTGATGTTGTGCTTGTGGAACTCCCATTAGCCCACCAAGAGAAAGCCAGCAAGCTCAGTCCTTGTGGAGTTTCATAATAAAGGTCATGAAGAGTAATGAAGTTTCACCATGTGTGACTGATTTTCAAGGACCGAACTTATTTATTTATTTAATTAAATTTTTATACCGCCCATAGCCTGGGCTCTCAGGGCAGTGTACAACTTAATGGTTGATTTTACCTGCCACAGCTTCTTAATGTGACTTCGGCTGCTTCCACCACGCTTTCTTTGTTGGCCTTTTCGCAGGGCATTTTTGCACGGCGTCGTGAAAAAACATCCTGCTCCCATGTTTTCCTTCTTCAGCTTTTTCTTTTCTTTTCAAAGTTCAGTAAATTTCTGCGCCACTTCAATACAACTGAACCGGTGCACAATTTCCCCAAGTGTAGGATTCAGCAGGTTGTTTGGCTGGCTATAGCCTGTATAGATTTCTCAAGCCATTTCTTTCTCTATGGTCTGCCTCTCCTCTCTAGGAATTAACTCTATCCCTTTAACTCTTCCCTTTCCAAACGGCATTGCCTTTTATACTGTGCCTTTTCTCTCTCTGCCCCTTACATTGCAGTGAAGGCAATCATGATTGGAAGTGTAGCAAAATAAGTATTTAACCCGTTCCCCCCACACTTTGTTTCAAATGAAAATCACCCCAACAGCACTTGGGTTGGGGAGAGGAAGACAATGCACTAGCTACATAATGCTATTGGGATTCTAGAAGTCCGGAAACATAGGGTTGTATTCAGCTAAGTTATACTCAGAGCAGACCCCTTGAAATAAATTGATGTAAGTTAGTCATGTCAATTATTTTCAAAGGCTCTATTTCAGTTGGGATTGGCATTAAATAGTACCCAGAGCTGCTATTCTACTTGTGTCATAAAGTAGGATAGCAAAGATTGGGTGCTGCTAAATTATCCATATCTGGAGGTACACTTAATTGTTGGGAATCTATGCAGCCATTAAGGTCACATTTATGGCATATATTTAAAGTACATTTATAACACCTAACATTCATGGTTTCCCCCAAAGAACTAATCCTGGGAATTGTCATTTACCCCTCACATAGCTACAATTCCCAGCACCCTTCATAAACTACAGTTCCCAGGAAGCCACAGTTCGGCTTCAGAATCCCTGCTCTATGGCCCCACAACAGCTGAAGAAAGGCAGGAATTGACCAGAGACAGAGTCTTTTTGGTTTGGCCCCCAGTCTTTGGAACCCTTTCCCTAGATAGGTTTGCCTTGTGCTGCCTTTTCTCCTTTTGGTTCCCGGTGAAAATATTTTTCTTTTCCCCATTCCTTTTAGGTATTGTTTTTATTTATTTATTTATTTATTTATTGTATTGATATACCGCCCCATAGCCGAAACTTTCTGGGCAGTTTTTGCTCTTATGCTGGATTTTTTTTGCTGCTGGCTAGAGATTGCTCAAGGTTTTCATTTGCTCTATCCTTTGGAGTGAACGTATTTGATTTGCACCTCCTGGACCACTGCCCAGATCCAGAACAGGATTAGGTGGGTTAGTCCACAGTTCTATAAACCGTTCCTTCGCATGGACTGAGTATGTACTTTTTTGCCAGTTGGTCTGAGGTGGGTCCCTTTCTTTGTTTATTTACAGCTACAAGCTGATTGGAGCCATTCAAAAGCATAGCACCTGCCACGTGAGTTAGCAGTGCTTGTGAAGATACTCCAAATGTGTATCATTATGTGCAGTTCTTGGGTAATTACTTATGTCCCTTCCTGGGTAATTGTATAGGGCGAAAAGATGGCTGCCGCCATGTATCAGTATCTTTCCCATACAATTACAATGACCCAGAAAGGGACAGGACTTACTGGTGCTACTTCTTGGAGCATTTTCACAAGCCTGTTTGACCTGTCTGGCAAGTGCCACATTTTCTGTCTGCTCCAAGCAGTTTGAAACTGTGAAACGTGTCGATAAATAAATACAGGAGAGACCTTGAACCTACACAAGTACCTAACTTTGTAAGAAAAGTTATAGAAATATTGCTTAATATGTACAATATTTCATGGAGGCCTCACATGCATTTCAGAACCCAGATTTTCCAGGTTTCTAAATTGTGCAAGGAGCCTCTATGAGGCCAGGGGTGTAGTTGTCCAGGGTCTCTGGGAGTCTTAGACCCTTTACCTTTTTGGGAGCAGGGTCCTAGCAGGGTTCCTGTGTCTCCAGCATCCTATAAGGCAATCAGCATGAAAGGGGAGTGTGTTAGCCCCTGAGAAGAGACTTTTAACATGCTTCATTGACCTTTTCTGCTGACTGGAGCTAATCAGAGTGAAAGGAGGTGAGTGAGCCACTGAGAATACTCTTTTCAGTAGCTAACTTTCTTCCCTTTCCTGCTTATTGTCTCCTAGGGACATCTGTTGTTGTGGGAGAAGGCATTAACAAGGATCTGGTTCTCAACCCAGCAACATAAAATGAGATGTGTGGCTGTGACTATCATGAAAGGACTCTGCACTTCTGAATTTGCCACTACACTTCTATAGGAGGCTCCCCACTTCAAACAGTCACCCTCCATCTCATAGAGAGCGACGAGAAGGATGAGAGGGGGCATGGCTAGAACATTCATCCCTATGCCCCCCCCCCATATTTACATAACACCAGTGGTGGCTGGTACCTACTGGTTAAGGTAGCAGGCTGGTAGCCCAAGGGCAGATGAAGCTAGAGGCAATGAGCAAGGCAGGGCCACCACCCGACTGGTTGTAAGTAAAAAGGCCGGCAGGCGGGGGCTGGCTGGGGACAGACTGGGGTGCTATTGATTGATTGATTGATTGATTAAAGTATTTCTAAGCCACACTTTCATAAAAGTACACCAAGGCGGCTTACAACATACAAAACCATTATAAAATTAAAAACCAATAAAACACATCATTAAAAACAACAATAAAAGCATCAACAAGTACTGCATCGGATGGAAGGGAAAAATCATGTTAAAAGGCCTGTCTAAAAGGTTCAGTTTCCAAGAGGTACCTGAAGGAAAGAAAGAAAGAAAGAAAGAAAGAAAGAAAGAAAGAAAGAAAGAAAGAAAGAAAGAATGGTTCCTACCGAACCGCTATTGGTAGGGAGTTCCACAGGGCATGGCTTGCCACACTAAAGTCTCTGGTGGATGCCAACCGAATATCAGGGGCTTGGGGAGCCACCAAAATGGCCCATCAGAAGATCTCAGTGATTGAGTTGGAACATAGATAGGGAGTCGGGCAATCCTTAAGGCTGGTGGGACAGTGCCCCATTTGCCCTAGTGGGCCAGTCATAACACTGGATTCATCTACATTCAGGTGGAATCAGGACTTTCCTGTTTGAGATAGCCAACAAAAATGTTGCATAAATTCAGGACTGGTATGACCTCTAAGTTGTCCATGACAATACATCTTCCTGTATGCTTTCCTTCGCAGCTAACAGCAGGGACAAGGAAGCATCTTCCATTCAGGTTACATTTAAAGGCAAAGATATCTAATTCACCCTTTCTGTAAATAATGCACAGACCATCCTGTGAAATTCCAAATGTTGCAATGCACTTCTCTAGCCAAGTATTGGGAGGGGGGAATGCATACACTAGGGTAAAGGGTGCATAAGAAGGCTTGTATTGGTGAAAATAACATACAAAAATGCATTCTGTTGCGGGAGACAGCTTTGCAATAATATTCATGTTATGCAAAACTGCATATGGAAAGGTGTATAACAGAAGAGCTGATGAATTTTCAGGAGGCCTTAAAAAGAAATTGGCACACAGATGTGGAAATGTGGAGCAAAAATGAGAAATGAAAGAAAGTGAAACTGACAGATTCTCTCATACCTACTTTGTAGTCACCTCCTTTCCTGGTTCACTTTCCTATATGTAGCCCCCTTTGGTCTGATTCTTTGGCTCAAAGACTTTTCTGCAACTTAGCCAGGGCCGGTTCTTTTTTTTTTTTTTATGATTAATTTTTATTCAAATTTTCAAAGACAAAAAACAAAACAAAACAAAAACAATTAAACAAAAAAATAAAATGTTGACTTCCGATTTGTCGCAGATCAGTTATAGGTCTACAATATATAACAATCCTATCTCTAAAATTATATTATAGAATCACTTTCCTCCAGTAGTTATCTTAATTAATCATCCAATCTCATAAACATTACTTTATTCTTTCCACAAAAAGTCAAAGAGAGGTTTCAATTCCTTGAGAGATATATCTTTCAATTTTTCTCCAAATAAACATGTCACTTAATCCATCTGATTCAAATCTGTTAGGCCCAATAATTTCAATAGCCATTCTTCCATTATCTATATTAATTCCATCTTCCATCTTCAGTAATCCTGTTAAGTCCAGTAATTTCAGTAGCCATTCTTCCATTATCAGTATCCCATAATAATCTTATTATCATAGCCATAGTCCAAATAAACATATCTATTAATCCATCTCGTCAAATCTGTTAGGTCCAATAATTTCCATAACCATTCTTCCATTGTCAATATTAATTCCATCTTCCATCTTCAATAGTCCTGTTAAATCCAGTGGTTTCAGTATCTATTCATCCATTATCAGTATCCTATGATGATCTTGCTGTCATAGCCATAGTCATATAACAAGAGTCTGATGGGAATTTCCCCCATCACAAATATGTCCTTGCCATCAGTTCTGAATATGTTGCTGAAATATTGTTGTAAAGTCACATCTCTGCTCTGGGTACATCTCTGCTCTGTCACATATTTGTAGTTAATTCCATAAATTTTTTCTATGTCAAGCCCCATCACATCATTCCAGTCAAGAATTCTGAATATATTGGGAAATATTGCTGCAAAGTCATATCTCTGTTCTTCTTTTTTACAAAATGCACTGGCTCATCTCTTAAGAGTTTCTCCACTGTCACATATCTAAAGCCAACTCCATAGATTTTTTCTATGTCAAGCTCCATCACATCATTCCAGTCCAGAAAATTATCCAAGACATTGATAACTTTACCACCAAAATCTTCATTAATTTCTTCAGAGACAACGTTGAATTCCAAACAGTAAACTTTATTTCTAACATCCATAAACTCCAAATCTTTTTCCAATTTCACACTTGTTCCAATCTCCAGGGCTTGTGTCTTCCCTTTAATTTTTCTTTTCTCATCTCTAATCCCATCAAACACCTCTTTCACAGAATCCCCTATTTCTTTAAGCTCCTGTGTCATTTTGTTAAATTCAATTTTCATCTCCTGTCTACCCTGTCTTAGGGTTTGTTTCGTTATCTCAATCTCATCCATTATTTTCTGAAACATAATTTCTTCCATGGTCTCAATCACTTTCCTGGATGCCATTCTTAAAACCACAGAAACAAAAATTATTTCAGCCACAATTGGGTTAATATTCCAGGCTGCTGATATCAGTGTAGACAGTACAGCCTGCCTTATCTCTATGTGTTCAGGAATACTAAACAAACTTAGTTCCCAACATCAAAACAATTAGTGGTGTCGTGAACAAGCAGATTCGTCAATTTTTTTCCCCCCTCCTCAAAATAGAAATCCCTCTTCCGTTGGTATCTTTAAAATGCACCTCCAGGACAGCTTTTTGCGATAAAAACAAAGATAAGCTTTTTCGATTTCTTTCCTCCTTAATTTCGTGAGTGAAAGAGAAAAGCCATAACTCACCTAGAAGATCTTCACAGCTGATTCATTGACAAATCTCTTTTTTACTGCACCAATTTAAACCAAATGAAAAAAGAAAATAGAAAGAAGGATGCTTGTTTGCCTGTTACAATCCGTTTTTTCTTTGAAGAAAAGATAAACGTGTCGCTGTAATCAGCTAGAGCTTGATGAAAGTCCGTCCGACATTGCAGTTTGAACCTTTTCTCATAAATAAATGAAATTCAGTCCTCCCCACAAAAACAGGCTTTGTGGTTAATCTCACGTTTCTCCCTGCCCGGGAAAATCTTTACCAGTCAAAAAAGATGTTCTGACTGATTATAAAGCTGAAAAAGCTTCTTCTGAGACAAGAGCTCGGCTCAGAAGCAGCACAGGCAAAGCAACCCTTCCCGGAAGTCAGCCAGGGCCGGTTCTAAAGGGTGGCCAGGTGGGGCACTGGCCCGAGGGCCCCTGGAGCTACAGGGCCCCCCTCAGCGTCCCCTCTGCTCCCCTTCCATGAGCCGCGGATTGCAGGGCAGGAGCTTCCACCTGCCCACCATTCCCTCACCCCACTTACCTGTCTCCTGCCTTTTAGCATTGCCCTTAATGAAGATGGCAGCTGTGGTTTCCCTAGAGTACTGAAGCCCCTGCCGCCATCTTAGTTGATGGCAGAGATGTGTGCGCATAGCACGCACGCATGCCATCAACAAAGATGGCGGCAGAGGCTTCATCCCCTTAGGGAAATCGCGCCCGCCATCTTGGTTAATAGCAATGGTAAAAGAGAGGAGACAGGTAGGTGGGGGACCGTGGGGGGGCACATGTGCGCACATGTGTGCATGTGCATGTGCGCGTGTGCTCGCCAGGGCCCAGGGCAAGCTGAAGCCCAAGGGCCCCGGCATGCCTGGAGCCGGCCCTGTGGGGGGTGGACATTTTTTAAGTGCTTTATTTTTCTGAAGAAAATATTCTGTTTCGTAAATCCATTAGTAGCAATGCCTGAATGCCTGGTAAGTGTTTGTGAGCTTATTGTGTTCTTTCAGCTGCCAAAATTCATTTGTGTCTCATCCGTTTTCAGTATCTTTTCCCCCTTAAATGTAATCAACACAAGTGAAATACCTGATATTGTCTTTTCATTTTTGCAAGAATTCCAATAATATTTTGTACATAATACAAATTTTGTACGTTTTGTATGGTCCCAGGCTATGGTTTAAAGGCACATGAGGCCGCACCCTGCTGAACCTAAGCAGGGTCTGGTCTGGTCAGTGCCTGGATGGGAGACGGCCTGGGAACCATATGTAAGCTGCCTTGGGTTTCTGTCATGAAAAGAAAGGCGGGGTATAAATGTAATAAATAAATAACGTTGCATTAGTATAACATTTTATTTTTTCCTCTCAAATGTCTCAGATCAACTACTTGTGGCATATTAGGATGGAACATCAACATGGGGTACTTTTTCTTACAGCTTTGTTTACTACAGCCTTTGCCAACCTGGTGCCCTCCTGATGTTGCTGTGACTGATGGGAGTGGTAGTTGGTAGTCCAAGATATCTGGAGGGCACCAGATGGGTGAAAGCGGGTTTATTAAATAAATACAGGTAACATAAAACATGCTGAAATAGATGACTCTCATGGGCTTCAGGACATTTTCTGACACAAATCAACCTGCGCAAATGTCCCTAACACAAATTTCCCTCATTTGCAGAGGGAAATTTTCTAGGGATTTTTCCAGTTCACAGTTTCCCAGAAAAACCAGCATCACAGATCAATCAGTACAGTGCTCTAGTCCTGATTCTGTTGAGACTCGCATTGTCTTCTCTTTCTCTAATTGGCTGCAGCAAAGGAATCCTGGCAAGTCTTTGTGCAGTCTAGACATCTTGAATGAATGAGTTCTTGGGAGCAGAGCATGATAATTAAATGGGATTCAGTCTATGCAGTACAGTACAGCTGTCTTGTACGAGGTTGAGGTTGTTTGGCCATCTAGCCCAGTATTGCTTGCACTGATCGGCAGTGACTCTCTAGGGTCTTGGGATTTTATATCATCCACCTGCTCCTTCAACTTGGAGATGGCAGGGGTTGAACCTGGGGCCTTCTGGGATCACTGATCTGAGGAGTGAAAACATTGGGTTTCAGCAGCAATGCTCCACAAAAGATCCACAACCATGGTATATATATAAATATATATATCTTTATTGTTAGGGTCAGTGACCAGCATAAGGTAGAAGGAAAAGAAAATATCCCAAAGGTAGCATACAGTAAAACGGGATAGAATAAAATCAAATAAGGTTGTTTAAAACATAAACATTTTAGAATAAAATTAGCTCAAAACCCCAAAAGAGGCAGACTCCTCCACAGAATCGTTGTGGGTGGTGATACCATGCCCCAGGAGGGAATTAATACTGGGAACAATCTATCGTCCCCCTGATCAAAATGCTCAGGGAGACCTGGAGATGAGATATGAAATTGAGGAAGCATCCAAACTAGGAAATGTGGTAGTAATGGGTGACTTCAACTACCTGGACATAGACTGGCTGCATATGTGTTCCAGTCATGACAAAGAAGCAAAGTTTCTAGATATTCTAAATGACTGTTCCCTAGACCAGTTGGTCATGGAACCGACCAGAGGGACGGCAACCCTGGACTTAATCCTCAGTGGGGACCGGGACCTGGTGCGAGATGTAAGTGTTGTTGAACCGATTGGGAGCAGTGACCACAGTGCTATTAAATTAAACATACATGTAACTGGCCAATTGCCTAGAAAATCCAACACGGTCACATTTGACTTCAAAAGAGGAAACTTCACAAAAATGAGGGGATTGGTAAAAAGAAAGCTGAAAAACAAAGTCCAGAGGGTCACATCACTCGAAAATGCTTGGAAGTTGTTTAAAAACACTATATTAGAAGCTCAACTGGAGTGCATACCGCAGATCAGAAAAGGTACTGCCAGGGCCAAGAAGATGCCAGCATGGTTAACGAGCAAAGTCAAGGAAGCTCTTAGAGGCAAAAAGTCTTCCTTCAGAAAATGGAAGTCTTGTCCGAATGAAGAAAATAATAAAGAACACAAACTCTGGCAAAAGAAATGCAAGAAGACAATAAGGGATGCTAAAAAAGAATTTGAGGAGCACATTGCTAAGAACATAAAAACCAACAACAAAAAATTCTATAAATACATTCAAAGCAGGAGACCATCTAGGGAGACAATTGGACACTTGGATGATAAGGGAGTCAAAGGTGTACTAAAGAACGATAAGGAGATTGCAGAGAAGCTAAATGAATTCTTTGCATCTGTCTTCACAGTGGAAGATATAGGGCAGATCCCTGAACCTGAACTAACATTTGCAGGAAGGGATTCTGAGGAACTGAGACAAATAGTGGTAACGAGAGAGGAAGTTCTAAGCTTAATGGACAATATAAAAACTGACAAATCACCGGGCCCGGATGGCATCCACCCGAGAGTTCTCAAAGAACTCAAAGGTGAAATTGCTGATCTGCTAACTAAAATATGTAACTTGTCCCTTGGGTCCTCCTCCGTGCCTGAGGACTGGAAAGTGGCAAATGTAACGCCAATCTTCAAAAAGGGATCCAGGGGGGATCCCGGAAATTACAGGCCAGTTAGCTTAACTTCTGTCCCTGGAAAACTGGTAGAAAGTATTATTAAAGCTAGATTAACTAAGCACATAGAAGAACAAGCCTTGCTGAAGCAGAGCCAGCATGGCTTCTGCAAGGGAAAGTCCTGTCTCAGTAACCTATTAGAATTCTTTGAGAGTGTCAACAAGCATATAGATAGAGGTGATCCAGTGGACATAGTGTACTTAGACTTTCAAAAAGCGTTTGACAAGGTACCTCACCAAAGGCTTCTGAGGAAGCTTAGCAGTCATGGAATAAGAGGAGAGGTCCTCTTGTGGATAAGGAATTGGTTAAGAAGCAGAAAGCAGAGAGTAGGAATAAATAGACAGTTCTCCCAATGGAGGGCTGTAGAAAGTGGAGTCCCTCAAGGATCGGTATTGGGACCTGTACTTTTCAACTTGTTCATTAATGACCTAGAATTAGGAGTGAGCAGTGAAGTGGCCAAGTTTGCTGACGACACTAAATTGTTCAGGGTTGTTAAAACAAAAAGAGATTGCGAAGAGCTCCAAAAAGACCTCTCCAAACTGAGTGAATGGGCGGAAAAATGGCAAATGCAATTCAATATAAACAAGTGTAAAATTATGCATATTGGAGCAAAAAATCTTAATTTCACATATATGCTCATGGGGTCTGAACTGGCGGTGACTGACCAGGAGAGAGACCTCGGGGTTGTAGTGGACAGCACAATGAAAATGTCGACCCAGTGTGCGGCAGCTGTGAAAAAGGCAAATTCCATGCTAGCAATAATTAGGAAAGGTATTGAAAATAAAACAGCCGATATCATAATGCCGTTGTATAAATCTATGGTGCGGCTGCATTTGGAATACTGTGTACAGTTCTGGTCGCCTCATCTCAAAAAGGATATTATAGAGTTGGAAAAGGTTCAGAAGAGGGCAACCAGAATGATCAAGGGGATGGAGCGACTCCCTTATGAGGAAAGGTTGCAGCGTTTGGGGCTTTTTAGTTTAGAGAAAAGGCGGGTCAGAGGAGACATGATAGAAGTGTATAAAATTATGCATGGCATTGAGAAAATGGATAGAGAAAAGTTCTTCTCCCTCTCTCATAATAATAGAACTCGTGGACATTCAAAGAAGCTGAATGTTGGAAGATTCAGGACAGACAAAAGGAAGTACTTCTTTACTCAGCGCATAGTTAAACTATGGAATTTGCTCCCACAAGATGCAGTCATGGCCACCAGCTTGGATGGCTTTAAAAGAAGATTAGACAAATTCATGGAGGACAGGCTATCAATGGCTACTAGCCATGATGGCTGTGCTCTGCCACCCTAGTCAGAGGCAGCATGCTTCTGAAAACCAGTTGCCGGAAGCCTCAGGAGGGGAGAGTGTTCTTGCTCTCGGGTCCTGCTTGCGGGCTTCCCCCTGGCACCTGGTTGGCCATTGTGAGAACAGGATGCTGGACTAGATGGGCCACTGGCCTGATCCAGCAGGCTCTTCTTATGTTCTTATGTTCTTATATTAAGGCATAATATTATAAAATAGAGTTGTCAAAGTCATAATTATAAAATCCCAGTGAAGGGCAGGAGTTACAAGATGGCTAGAGTCAGTTTAAAACCATGGTAAACTTTCCCCCGTTGCCTGTTCCTGGTGGGTTGTATTCAGTGCTTTTGTTGCAGAGATATGCACTGGTATGGAGTACTATCATCTCTTCCTTTGCTGCCTTTTGCAGCTGTTTTTGTACTGGCACCCCAGCACCAAGGTATGAGTACTGGCACCTCATTTTCTTTTAACCAAAAAAGCACTGGATGTTTTAATTTGGGCACAGAGATCACTAAATATGCCACCAACAGAATCTAGCGATGCTCTCTATACATATTTCAATGGACCAGTGGTTCCCAACTCCCCCCCCCCACTCCACTGGCTACTTGAAAATTACCGATAGTCTTTTCTGCCTGTTCTAGCAGTTGTGCTAGATGCTGTATGATCTTTAATTGTATTTTTATTGCTTCTTTTATTCTTATGTTGTATTTTATTGTACTACAATTTGAATTCTATGGAATGTAAATTGTAATACAATAAGATACAGCATAAGCAATAAAAGAAGCAATAAAATACAATTAAAATCAGTGTATTTAGTGTGGACAGGCCATGTGCCACCTGAATGAAGCTTGTGGACCACTGGTGGCCCATGGACTACAGGTTGGGAACCCTTGCAACAGATCATCCACATCCAAGATGGAGGAATTAGCAGACTTGGGAGATGTCATATGCTGTCCAGCCCAAAATCATCTCCTCTGACTGGCAGCAGCTCACTGGGTTCAGAATTAGAGGTCTTCCACATCACCTGCTGCCTGGTCCTTTTTTTAATTGGAGGTGCCAGGGATCGAATTGGGGATCTTGTGCATGCAAAGCCCATGCCCTACTACTGAGCTGTGGCCTTTGCCTTGGAGATGCACCCTCTTGCACTACTTGCACATTGATACATTGGTTGGCATGTGTAGGGCTTCAAAGCTCTCTTTACCACCAGGGTATGGGGGAAGCCATGAACAGATTGGGTTTCCAGCGCTGCAGCTTTTCCTAGTCACAAGGTCTTTGTTGTGTCTGGGTGCTGACATTGATGCAGTCCTCAGCCCAGATCCTGCGCTGTTCTTTTCTCTCCTCCTGTTTCTCCATTTCTGTTTTCTGCTGTGCTCTGTGGTGATCTTCCTTATTTGCCATCTGTTTGCTTACCACAGCAACAGACATCCTGGTGTAATAATAATAAATAATAAAATTTTATTTGTGAGTCGCCTATCTGTCCAAATTAACGGACACTCTAGGCGACGTACAATAGCATAGTAAAATACAATATACAAATCCAACAGCCATACTCATCAGTTAATCCAAAACCAGCCTTCAATTAATACATCATAAAAACTAATCCACCCCAGCAATCCTATAGGCCTGCCTGAATAGCCAGGTCTTTAAGGCTCGGCGAAAACCCATCAGGGAGGAGGCATGTCAAAGGTCAAAAGGAAGGGAATTCCAGAGGGTGGTGGCCACAATTGAGAATGCTCTCTCTGTGGTCCGCACCAGCCTAGCTGTTTTGACTGGTGGGACCGAGAGGAGGCCTTGCGTGGCTGATCTTGTCTGGCGGCATAATTGGTGATACTGGAGGCGTTCCTTCAGATAAACTGGGCTGAAACCGTATAGGCTTTTAAAGGTCAACACCAACACCTTGAATTGGGCCCAGTAAACAACTGGTAACCAGTGTAGGTCTACTAACACCGGAGTGATGTGATCCCGGCGATGGCTATGCTTGATCAAGCGTGCTGCCGCATTCTGTACCAGCTGCAATTTCCGGACCGTTTTCAAGGGTAACCCCACATAGAGTGCATTACAGTGGTCTAAGCGAGAGGAGACCAGGGCATGTATCACTCGTGGGAGCAGATGCATAGGAAGGTAGGGTCGCAGCCTCTGTATCAGGTGTAATTGATACCAAGCTGCCCGGCTCACTGCCCAGACCTGAGCCTCCATGGACAGCTGGGAGTCGAGAATGACCCCTAGGCTGCGGACCTGGTCCTTCAGGGGTAATCTCACCCCACTGAGCACCAAGTCTATATCTCCCAACCTTCTCTTGTCACCCACGAGCAACACCTCGGTCTTGTTGGGGTTTTGTTTCAGCCTGTTCTCTCCCATCCATCCACTTACGGACTCCAGGCACTTGGACATGGTGTTCACAGCCAACTCTGGTGAGGACTTAAATGAGAGATAGAGCTGAGTGTTGTCCGCATATTGGTGACACTGCAGCCCAAAACTCCTGATGATAGCTCCCAGCGGTTTCACATAGATGTTGAACAGCATGGGGGAGAGGATAGAACCCTGTGGCACTCCATAATTTAGAGGCCAAGGGTCTGAAACCTCATCCCCCAATGCCACCTGTTGATGCCTGTCTGAGAGATAGGAACGGAACCACCGTAAAACAGTGCCCCCTATTCCTAATCCCTCCAGGTGATTTAAGAGGATACCGTGGTCTATGCTAACTGGTCAGACTTCCAGGAATTTCATAGACACGAAACACTGTTGTTCTTTTTTCAGACGTAATATTATATTTTCCTGTCTGTGACTTGCCCTCTGAAGTTTACAAGACCTTTGAATTTTTATGTATCTTTGATGTTTGTAAATATAGGGCGAAGGTGGGCAAAGGACAGTCAGGCCAGCTTTAAAAGTGCCTTCAGATAAGCATTTAAACAGAGCCTATGCACATACAGATATACAGACAGATGTAGTCTCAGCATGCACGGCTGGGAACCCTGCCTTTTGCACGGTCCCCTATCATACACAGACAGCCTACACACACCTGTAACTGGCAGGTGTGTAAGCTGTATTCATTCTTTTTAAATGGAGGTCAGGAATGGGAAGAGCAAGTGTGATGCCCTTCTGTGCCTTTAAGTGAATGTGTGGAAAGGAAGTGGAAATGGACTGCCTTCAAGTCGATCCCGACTTATGGTGACCCTATTAATAGGGTTTTTATGGTAAGCGGTATTCAGAGGAGGTTTACCATTGCCTCCCTCTGAGGCTAGTCCTCCCCAGCTGGCTAGGGCCTGCTCAGCTTGCCACAGCTGCACAAGCCAGCCCCTTCCTTGTCCGCAACTGCCAGCTGAGGAGCAACTGGGCTCCTTGGGACTATGCCGCTTGCCCATGGCTGCACAGGTGGCAGGGCACGTAACCCCTGAGCCACTCACTGTGGGGGTGATCTTTAGCTGGCCCTTTTGCACCCAGGAGACATGAGCGGGGATTTGAACTCACCAACTCTGGACTCCCAGCCAGGCTCTTCTCCCCACTGTGCGGCTCATATATATGGGCTACAATGGGGTGAGGTTCAGAGAGCGGTGGTTGGTGGCTCCATGACAGTGGGGCAGGGGAATCCACTCTGGGTTTTAAACTGAACTTTCAAGGAACTGTCCGAGGTGCAGCACCTCACGTCTGCTCCTCTCCTCTCCTTTGTCCTGCTTCTGACATGCTACCCAGAGTTAAGCCATAGTTTGGCTTAGTGTGATGTGTGAATCCAAAATCATATTTTGTCTTTGACAAACCATGCGTGGTACACCAACAATATACCTTGGTTACAGCCCATGGTTTATTGGGAGCAAAGCATATCACAAGCCTGGGTTTGGACTAAGCCAAAACATGGCTGAGAGTTTTCTGTTCCGGCTACCTGCACACTTGCTCATTCTTGCTAAGCCATTGTTTGGCTTAGTGTTATGTGCAAACTGGACCCCTGGAAAAAAGCAACCACAATGTGATTGCATATTCAGATATTTTGTGCAGTGTTTTATTGGTGCACAGATGCGATGTTGCACCTGTGACAAAATGCAAAAAAGAATCTTGGTTCAACTATATGTAGAACATTAAGCTTGGGTCCCCGTCCCCCCCGGGTGTATGTTTGAGAAATGGAAAATGACACAACTGAATGCAAAGCTGTGGCAACCTGTGCATGCTGAGCGTTTTGCACAAGATTATTTTTTAAAAAGAAATAATGGAATATTCCTAATACATTAGTCTCAATTTGGAAACAAGACAAGATAGAACTCTAAAATTCAGGAAGGCTTCTAGATGAGAATTTTGGAAACAGTGCTGGCTCCCTTTTGAGTTATTTGCTTCTAATTTGTACAAGGGAATTGTCAAAACTAAATGGCTTTTCTGTTATATGCTAGATAAACCAGTGAATATTTCTCAGCCACAGAGGTACCTCTATTTTTCCCCAAGCAAGGGGGTAATTTAGATTGGGAAAATGGCAGAGGAAGAAAAAAGCATTCAACACTCCCCCCTTCAGTGCTAGTGTTCCAGTTCTATTTGAAGTTTCCCACAGCTGCTTTTAAGTGAAAATTAAGACATCAAGAGATCCAGTCCCTGATCTCCTGTAGTTTGGCTCTTAGTTATAATATAAAACAGGAAGGATGGGTATTTAATAACAAATGAGATGAGAAATAAAACAATTAATTAAGCATAAATCAATAAAAACCAACAATTAAAACCTGGCAGTTGACCCAGAAAATGAAATAATAATAAGCCCAGGCATACCAATGTCCACTTTTGTTTTTAGAACTGTTAACATTACCAGTCATAAAACATATGCCTTGGCTAATGCTATTAAGAAAGTAGCAATTTTACTGGGCCAAAAAGGTTCCCCACCCTTGTTCCACATAATCCTGCCCTGAGAACCAAAATCCACACAGGCCCTTGCTCTCTCTTCAGCTATCTGTAAGGTGGTGATACGTGAGAGGGCCTTTTTGGTGGTGGCCCTTCCCCCCTGTAACTCCATCCCCTGGGAGATCTGTATGTCTTCTTCACTGTTTGCGTTTCAGAAAGCACTTAAAAACTTTTCTGCCTGCTTTTGTGCCCTCCTAGTTATTAGGGGCTGCCGTGAGTTTTACTGTTTTCTGTTGTTGGTTTATATTTTATACTGTTTTATGGTGCACTGCTTTGATCTCCTGAGGGCAGAAGAGCAGGATGTAACATTTTTAAATTAAATAAAGTCCTAATTAATGCATATACACCTGGAACAGGGAACCTTTGCCCTTCCAGATGGTATTGGACTCCCATATCCCATCAGCCCCTGCCACAGTGGCCAGTAGTCAGTGATGATGGGATCTGCAGTCCAGCAGCATCTTGAGGGCCTCTCCAACCTTGGTACAGATTATGAAAAGAGCCTCCTGTGTAGGGTTGCCAGGTCCATGGCCTGAGACTGATCCTGTATCTTTAGGAGAAGAGAAAGTCAGCCAAGTGCAGGTGTTCTGGCAAAAACACAAGATGGAATTCTCCCTTCCCCCTGTGAACTTTTAAAGATACAGAAGACCTCTTGGTTGCCAGGCCCAGCCTCCAAGAGGTCTTCTGTATCTTTAAAAGTTGTGCAGAGGGAAGGGAGAATTCCATCTTGTGGTTTTTCCTATTACAGTGTTACAAGAACACCTGCACTTGGCTGACTTTCTCTTCTCCTAAAGATACAGGATCAGTCTCAGGCCCGGAACCTGGCAACCCTACTCCTGTGCATTCATTGCACACTCACTTAAAATGGCTGTTGACTTTTTTTCTTCCCCTCCTTGTATACCAAATGTATTATCTTCCTTCCAGCTCCTGAACCAGATAGTTAATCCGTTCCCCCCCACAAATTAATTACATCTGTAAGGCACTCCCCGGCTTCCACTTAGGGTAACAGGCTCCTTGAGAGTTGAAGCTTTTGGTATGCTGCCACTGGAGACATCATTTTTCCATCAGCAGTGAAAACTGAATCCTGAACATGGCAGTGGATGAGCATAAAAAACCACACGTCTAATTTTCAAACTTATTGCACCGAATGACGAGGCGATCCGTGTCTGAATACAGCTCACTGTTTATTAACAGAGCAATCACAAGTTGGAACTTGCCAAGAATACAAACACATGTTGCTGATAGTGCATAGATTTATTCTGTGCTGTTTCGAAAGATAAACATGTGGACTTTATCAGAAATGTTTGATTTTATTATCAATTACTTCTGTGATACAGCTGACTGTATTCAGACACTGATCTAACCAATGAATGGACATAAACAGTTTGACAAAGGCTGGGAGCCAACATAGACTGCTTTTCCTATGGTTACTGCACGCCCAGTGGTTCATTCTTAGGTAGACTTGACAATGATACCTGCTCTGACTGATGCCTTCATTCAAATATAACATGATCAGGCTGCCCCTCCTGACCTCATTCCCTCATCTGCTGTTGCTCTTCCTAGTGACCAGGTGCTCCTGAGTGGTGTTACAAGGACATATGCAACAGGGATGAGAAGCCTGTGATCTCCAGATGTTCTTGGTCTCCAATGGTCAGGGATGATGGTTAGACTACTGCAGTTCTCCCAAAAAAGGGTCTATGACCCTCCCGGGAAACATGAAGTAGAAGGGGCAGGATTGGAGCTTGAGATCGATAGACAAATGGTCAAGGAATACCTAATCACTTTGAACGAGTTCAGATATCCAGGGCCCGATAAACTGCATCCTAGAGTATTGAAGGAACTGGCTGAAGAACTCTCAGAACTGCTGTCTACTATCTTTGCGAAATCATGGAGGACTGGTGAAGTGCTGGATGACTGGAGGAGAGCTAAGGTTGTCCCTATCTTCAAAAAGGGCAAGAAGGAGGAACCGGGGAACTACAGACCAGTCAGCCTAACATCAATCCCTGGACAAATTCTGGAGCAGATTATAAAGCAGTCAATCTGTAAGCACCTTGAAAGCAATGCAATGATTACTAGGAGCCAACATGGATTTATGAAGAACAAATCCTGCCAAACTAATCTCATCTCAATTTTTGATCGGGTAACCTCCCTTGTAGACTGTGGGAATGCTGTGAACATAATATATCTCGACTTCAGCAAAGCTTTTGACGAAGTGCCCCATGATATTCTGATTAGCAAACTAGCTAAATGTGGGCCGGATGAAACAACTATCAGATGGATCCACAGTTGGCTCCAGAATCGTACTCAAAGAGTGCTTATCAATGGTTCCTTCTCAAACTGGGTGGAAGTAACGAGAGGGGTACCACAGGGCTCGGTCCTGGGCCCACAGCTCTTTAACATTTTTATTAACGACTTGGATGAGGAGGTACAAAGCATGCTTAACAAATTTGCAGATGATACAAAATTGGGGGGCAGAGCTAATACCGTGGAAGACAGAAACAAAATTCAAAGGGACCTTGATAGGCTGGAGCATTGGGCTGAAAACAACAGAATGAAATTCAACAGGGATTTATTATTATTATTATTATTATTTCAATTTATATACCGCCCTTAGCGAAATAGCTAAAAATACAATATATCATAATAAAAATACAAAAACATATACAAACAAACAACGAAAAGCACAGCAAAAACAAAATAAATACTACAAAAATTAAAATACAGATTAAAAGATTAAAAAAGTTAAGAAGATTAAAATGCCTGGGAGCATAAAAAGGTCTTTACCTGGCACCAAAAAGATGGAAGTGTAGGCGCCAGGCGTACCTCTTCGGGGAGGCTGTTCCACAACTCAGGGGCCACCACAGAAAAGGCCCTAGACCTCGTAACCACCCTCCGGGCTTCCCGATGGGTTGGTACCTGGAGGAGGGCCTTAGATTCTGAACGAAGTGAACGGGTAGGTTCATAGCGAGAGAGGCGTTCCACAAGGTATTGAGGTCCCACGCTGTGTAAGGCTTTATAGGTGAAAACCAGTACCTTGAATCTCACCCGGAAGCAAATAGGAAGCCAGTGCAGACGCGCCAGGACAGGTGTTATATGCGAAGACCGACTGGTCCTCATCAATAATCTGGCAGCTGCATTCTGCACCAGCTGAAGCTTCCGAACTGTCTTCAAGGGCAGCCCTACGTAGAGCGCATTACAGTAATCCAATCTTGAAGTTACCAGAGCATGGACAACGGAGGCGAGGTCGTCCCTGTCCAGATAGGGGCGTAGTTGGGCTACCAGACGAAGATGGTAAAACGCATTCCGTGCCACCGAGGCCACTTGGGCCTCGAGAGACAAGGAAGAGTCGAGAAGAACCCCCAAACTACGTACCTGTTCTTTCAGGGGGAGTGTAACCCCATCCAGAACAGGGTAAGCATCCACCATCTGAGCAGGGAAGGCGTTCACCAACAATGTCTCGGTCTTGTCTGGATTGAGTCTCAGTTTATTAGCTCTCATCTAGTCCATTATCGCTGTCAGGCAACGGTAAATGCAAAATTCTACACTTAAGAAAAAGAAACCAAATGGACCGTTATAAGATGGGGGATACTTGGCTCAGCAGTACGACATGTGAGAAGGATCTTGGGATTGTTGTTGATCATAAGCTGAATATGAGCCAACAGTGTGATGTGGCTGCAAAAAAGGCAAATGCTATATTAGGCTGCATTAACAGAAGTATAGTTTCCAAATCGCGTAAAGTACTAGTTCCCCTCTATTCAGCACTGGTTAGGCACAGATTTGGATGCAGCTTGGCATGCAATTTTTCTTTCTTTGAGCGGCAAGAGTCCCCAGTTTTGTAGACTGCTTTGCTTATATCTGATGGAGCCTCCAGCTCCCAAGCAAGCCTAAATCGTTATTGCTTCGCTAGGGGCCATTGCCGGTCATTCAGTAGTACGATACAGAAGAGGTGCATTGTGCAAAAACTGGTTAACCTACAAACTAATAGCACAATCCATTATAATAGCTAATATGTATCTGATATCTGTTACAATAACAAAAAAAGATAAAAACATTCATTACAGAAGTGTCTAGAACAGGATACCGTCCATTTGTAATTTAACGCAATGCTACAACCTGGCATTCTTTGTCCTCTGTCATCACTCTAAAACAGTGTTCTTCAACCTTGAGTCCCCAGATATTGTTGGGCTACACCTCCCCTCATCCCCAGAGGGCTTAGCCAAAGGTCATGGATGATGGGAGTTGTAAGCCAACATTTGGGGGTGCAAGGTTGAAGAACACTGCTCTAAAAAGAAACCAAATGCACAGTTATAAGATGGGGGATACTTGGCTCAGCAGTACGACATGTGAGAAGGATCTTGGAATTGTCATTGATCACAAGGTGAATATGAGCCAACAATGTGATGTGGCTGCAGAAAAGGCAAATGCTATATTAGGCTGCATTAACAGAAGTATAGTTTCCAAATTGCATGAAGTACTAGTTCCCCTCTATTCAGCACTGGTTAGGCCTCATCTTGAATACTGCGTCCAGTTCTGGTCTCCGCACTTCAAGAAGGATGCAGACAAACTGGAACGGGTTCAGAGGAGGGCAACAAAGATGATCAGGGGACTGGAAACAAAGACCTATGAGGAGAGACTGAAAGAACTGGGCATGTTTAGCCTGGAGAAGAGAAGACTGAGGGGAGATATGATAGCACTCTTCAAGTACATGAAAGGTTGTTACATAGAGGAGGGCCGGGATCTCTTCTCGATCGTCCCAGAGTGCAGGACACGGAATAATGGGCTCAAGTTGCAGGAAGCCAGATTTCAACTGGACATCAGGAAAAACTTCCTAACTGTTTGAGCAATATGACAATGGAACCAATGACCTAGAGAGGTAGTGGGCTCTCCGACACAGGAGGCATTCAAGAGGCAGCTGGAGAGCCATCTGTCGGGAATGCTTTGATTGCGATTCCTGCATTGAGCAGGGGGTCGGACTCGATGGCCTTATAGGCCCCTTCCAACTACTTTTCTATGATTTCTATGATTTCATTGTATGTGGGGCTGCCTTTGAAGACTGTTCAGAACTACAGCTAGTGGAGAACTCAGCAGCTCAACTGTTAAGCACGAACATATAATGCTGGCTCTGGACTTACAGTACAGGCTATCAATTTGTTTCTGAGCACAATTCAAAATGCTTTGATATTTAAAGCCTTATATAGCTTGGGACCCCTGTTCCTAAATGACCCTGCCTGGACTCCATTCCACTTCTGAGGGAGGTCAGATTGGTGATGAGAGAATGGGCCTCCTCTGTAGTAGCTCCCAATCTATGAAACATTATCTTCAGGGAGCCTGCCTGGCACCAATTTTGTCATCATTTTGGCACCAGGCAAAGACTTTTTTGTTTCCCCAGTCATTTGGAAAGCAGCAGTGATATGTTGCTTTTAACTCTGATTTATCTTTTTAATTATACAGCCACAAGAGTAGCTGTATACTAGAGTCAGCATGGGTTTTTCGCATTCTGCAATGTTAAATTGAAAATACCCCCATGCCATTCTGATGCTTCCCATAAGCTCATTTCAAAACAAAACCTTACAAAACGTATAGTCCTGAACTCAGAAACGCTTGCTTAACAACCCTCTCAATTTTCAGTGTTCTAAAAGCCAGACTCACAGCTGCTGGGCTTGCCTAATCAGGGGGCCACACCTACACCAGACCTTTATTCCACTTGAGACAGTCATGGTTTCCCCCAAAGGATTCTGGAAAGTGTAGTTTGTGAAGGGTGCTGGGAGGAGACTCCTATTCCCCTGATAGAGCTCCAGTGGCCAGAGTGGTTTAACAGTCAGCCGCTCTGATTGAAGCTCTGTGAGGGGAACAGAACATCTCATAGCAACTCTCAGCACCCTTCACTAACTACACTTGCCAGGATTCTTTGGGAGAAGCCTGGACTGTCTAAAGTGAAATAAAGGCCTGGTGTGGATATGGTTAGCGGCAGCCTTGATTTAATTTTGGGTGGGAGGCTTCATGTGTCTGCTGTAGAATACAAAGGTAGGTGAAACCCTGAAAAATAGTGATACTGTTCACAATGTTTTCCTTTGGGAAAGGAAAGGGGCTTCCCCTCTGTCCAGTGCCCACCCACTCAATCTCCCCCCTCCCCCTTCCTCCCTCCCCCTCCACTTCCTGCCCCTCTCCCAGCTCAGTCTTACCTATCCTAAGCATGATTGCACAGGAGTAAATCCCACTGAACTCAATAAGCATGCAAATGATTAAACCTGCCCTCCCCTCCTCCTCCCTTCCATCAACTCCCTTTTGCCCCTTCCCTCCCCCTTCCACCCCTCCCCTTCCAATCCCCTCCTTCCTCCCCCCCATGGTCAGTTTTACCTAACCTAGCCCTGATAACATGGAAGTAAATCCCACTGAACTCAATAAGCATGCAAATGATCAGACCTGCCTTTCCCCTCCTTCCCCTCTCCTCTCCCTTCCTCTTCCCTTCTTCTTCATCCCCTCCCCTCTTCCTTTTTCCTCCTCCTGTGCCCCCCAGGCCTCCTTCCCCATGGTCAGTTTTACCTATCCCAGAGCTTGGAAAAGCCAGCATGGCCACTGAATTGGGCTGATGGGAGTTGTAGTTCAAAAAAGTACTTTTCCAAGTTCTGACCTTTCCTAAGCATGACTGGATGGGAGTAAATCCCACTCAACTCAATAAACATGCAAATGATCAAACCTGCCCTCCTGCCTGCTCCCCTCCCCCTCCTCATCCCGTGGTCAGTTTCACCTGTCCTAAGCATGATTGCGGGGAGTAAATCCTACTGAACTCAATAAGCATGAAAATGATCAATCCATTCTCAGCAAATTTGCACAGGATCCCATTTCTTACCTCCCGGATTAAAAAGCAGAGAAATTCACTAACAGGCAAAAACCTTGTGGGTTAAGAGCATACCTATAGCCAACAGCTATTTCTCTCAAACTTTAAAAAGCAGGGAAGTTGGGCAGCTATAGTGAATGCACCAGGGGAGCAGGAGACCTGACCTCCTCTCTCAGATATTGTACTGCCCTACAGATTTGTCAAAATGCAAAAACAGTTTGGGTTGGTCTTTCATAGTCCAATCCACTTCCTGTGTTGCTTGGAAGAATTTGGCAACATGTGCCTCTGAGCATATGGTGAATGGTGGCAACACCTGCAATCAGCCCAAATAACAGAAACAAGATATGTGCTGTGCTGATCTTGTTTTATCAGGGAGGAAGCAACAATATTAAAACAGTCGATATAGTTCAGATAATCACTTTAAATATGTTTGATTTACTTTGCAATTTTAGTGAAGTTTCCTACAGTAAATCATTTTCTTTTGCTTCTGTTTCTGTGAATATGTGAAGTACAGCAACACTTTGCAACACTAAAAAAAAAGCTCCAAATACAATTGTGGAATAAGGCACTGACTGTTCTGCAGAATAGTTTCCAATGGACATGAGGAGTGTCTCAGTTTGCACAAGATAAAACAGAAATGTATTCTAGCAAAATTCTAGGTGTGCTCTATGTTTTTAATTGACCATGCTCATCTTTCCTTAAGTGGAGTAGTTTAAGCATAGCAGGCTGAAAATATGCATCTTGGGTAGGCCAGGTTTGTTTTTTTCCATCAGCTAGAGTCATTGCTTAAGTAGCAACATACTGTAATCAGTCTGATTTTACATCAAACTACAGTTTCAGATTCAACTGTAAATGCTCCCAAAATAGAAATAGAACATAACCTCCAATTTGAAATACAAAAGGCTGTCTTCACCATCATATGACATTGACCAATAAAAAGGCTTTGAAATTAATAAAAATAAATTTGACACAGATTTCTAGGATGACTAATGAGAGAAATATAATTTTCTAGGTTAGATTCTCTGTAGAAAACAGTAGTAACACAAAAAAGAAGCAAAGTAAGAACACGAACAAACATACAAAAATGTAATTCTCCATCTTTGGAGATGGCAGGTTGCCACTACTCACCATATACTCAGAGGCACATGTTACCACATTCTTCCAAGCTACACAGGAAGTGGATTGGACTGTGAAAGAGCAAGACAAATTCGTAGGACAGCACAATATCTCAGGTCTCCAGCTCCCCTGGTGCATTCACTATAGCTGCCCAATTTCCCTGCTTTTTCAAGTTTGATGGAAATATCTGTTGGCTATAGGTACATTCTTAAACCGCAAGGTTTTTTGCCTATTAGTGAATATGTTTATATATGTTTTACTGTATCACTGTATTTTATTCTTGTAAATTTAACTAACTAACTAACTGGTCCAGCAACATTTGGAGTGCTACATGGTCTCTCTTTGGCTGGGACATAGGTACCAGTGGAACAACAAGCAATGGCGTAGGAAAGAAGAGAAAAGGGGCTCAGTCAGCCCAATAGGAGCCATAAGGTACCTGATGAGGAACAGTTCCTGATTCTGACATCTTACTTAGTTTGATAAATGGCCTTTGCAAGCCCCAGGGGAAGATCCCAGTTCTGCACTTCTTCTCCACCTGCACCAACCAGAACCTCACAGATTCAAGTGGATCTTCTAGAACATTACTTATATGTGTGCAAAAACATAAATAAGATAAAAAGTGTATGTTAACAGTTACCCCTAAATCAGAGGAAGCTGATCAACTAGGGCAAGTGGGGCATTGCACCACCAACCTCAGCCCTCACCTGCTTGCCTTTTTACAACCAGTCAGGGAGTGACTCCACCTGTCATTGGCTTTGGCTCTGCCGATTGTTGCTTTTCCTGCCCTCTGCCTCAACAGTACCAATGGGCACCGTCCACCACTGTCCTGAACTGAACTCTATGGGGAGGGTTTGGTCAACTTGGGGGAATTAAGAATAGCTCTGGAGAATTAAGTGCACTGCTCAGTAGAAGCTGCTTTGCAAAAAGTTCACTGACTGCTACTGCCCAACCAGCAACAGATGGATGGAGTCACGTGCTTCTATTTCTCCTCCCCCAGCAGAACTATTGGATTTCTGAACTTGCTTTCTTTCAGTAACCAGTAGGCACAGGGAGAAGGAGATGCTGTCACGAACCCATTCTGCCTGGCCAGCTGCCCTTACTAAACCTCTGGAATAAGGAAATTGGGGTGTCATCTGCCATTGTGTGTATGTGTATATCTGAGAGAGACTAATTATTCCATATTGAAAATAAACTATTACGTGATTTAATATTATTTTGATTGTTAATGTTTGTTCTTTTGATGCCATCCATGTGCACAGTGCTTTAGAAACAATGAGAGGAAAATAAGAGCCCTTACATCCCATCTCCATCACTGAGATCATCCAGAGGAGTGCAGCTGGTTGTCCCCCGTAATGCAGAGGCCCAACTGGCCTCATCTAGAAGTCGAGCATTTAGTGCTGCCGGTTCCATGCTGTGAAACACTCTTTGAGCACAGATTTGGCAGGCATCCTTGCCATTGACTTTCAGGTGTCTCTGGAAGACCTTTTTTATGCCGACAGATCTTTGTAGCTGTGTGGTTTTTATTTTTGATTAGACAGTCACTTTAATGATTATCTGTATTTTTTTCACTTTTAAAATGGTGTTTTATGTCTTAACATTGTACACTGCCTTGATTTTTTTTATGATGTAGCAGAATAGAAACACTTTTATAAATGAACAAAAAAATAAGAACTTGCCCCAGGAGGGCTACAGTAAAGGAATAGACACAGGAGGGACAACGTAGGAAGGAATATGCAGAGTTAACAGGGGAAGAAGATGTGCTTGTTTCAGTGATGTATATTTAAGTTTAGTTACATTAGGATATTGGGATTAGGGGCTAGGGATGGAATGAACCATCAGTTTCGGTTCTCTAAGTTCCTCATTCTTCTAACCTTAAATTTAGTTCTTCACATTTCTGCAGCAATTTGCCTTTAAAAAATCCTCCTGAAAATTCTCCAGCATTTTAGTCCGAATTTCCCCTAATAAACAATTTTTTATAGGCAATTTTGACTAATGTAGACATTTTTGCCAGCCATTTCTGGTATGTTATTTTCTCTCATATACTTATTTTTATGCACACTTCCCTCTAATATATAGATTTTGTAAACATTGTTTGGTTGGCAAACTGCATCGCAAAATTCAAACAAGTGTGAATTTGGAAGGATGCCTGTGTCTCGGTTGTCAGGTTGTTTCAGAAAGTGCAAATTTGATAGATTCAGCTTGAAATGTGAACTGAATTGAATTTCTTGCCCATCCCTGCTAGGGGCTATACCAAAGACTTCAGGGTGGCATGACCTTTGATATCAGGTTGTCCTTTGGACAAAACCACCTATCCAACCTTGTTACAGTACAGGTTGGGTTCTTGTTGTCTAACAATGATGATTTTGCCATACTATCGTAGATCCAGGCTTTGATAGCAGATTAAGGGTGCGACTGTGCTTGCTTCAGCTTACCTCCAGCTAGGGACAGACAAATCTGTCAGATTTTGTTTTTTTCCGTTTCTCATTTTTCCAATCCTAAATTCCACTCGCCACATTTCTGGCAGTTGAATCTTAGTTCAACACTGGTGATTGGATAGGATCTTCCATCACACCTGAGGCTGCAGGTCAGATTAGGGCCCCCAGAAGAGACCATGTGGCAACTAAGGAAAATGGGTGTGTGTTCTTGCTATTGCTGGTCCTGAATAACTGTTGCCTGAGGCAATTGGCTCACTCTGCCTCATAACAGGGCCGGCCCTGGACCCGCCTTGACTCCTTGTGAGGAGGAAAGATTCTAAAGGTTTAAAACTATTTAAACAATGTATTTTATATTGTTATGACCCGCCCTGAGACCTACTAGTGAAGGGCAGATAAAAACAACAACAACAACAACAACAATAGTTATTATTATTTCAGGAAACAAATATACACATGAATAATGTTAGCAGGAGGCACAGAACACCCTTTTAGATATGCAGTGAAGGAAACTTGGTTACTGTGACCTGATCAGGTGTTCAAGCTGTCTGTTGCTATGGTAATGAGGCTGAATGAGAGTAAGAAAGAGACAGCAATTTTCTCTGTTTGGAACCCCATCTTTTTTCCTGCCCATGCTAGGGAGCGTGGAAAGCATTATGCCCCAGAAATGATAATGCCTCCCCCTGCCCAAAGAAAAGAAAAAAGAGAATGTTGTGGAAAGAGAATGCTGGTCCTCTAAGCAGTTGCCTTTCCCGCATCCTCATTTACTAGCTGAGACCTCTAGACGGCTATACAATGTGAAGATATATTTACAGTTTAATGGAGGATAAGGCTATCAGTGGCTACTAGCCACCACCTCCACTGTTGGAAGCAGTATGCCTCTGAGTACCAGTTGCTGAGGAGAGTGCTCTTGCACTCAGGGCCTTCTTGTGGGCTTCCCACAGTTATCTGGTTGGCCATGTGGGAACAGGATGCTGGAAGAAGATGGGCCTTTGACTTGATCCAGCAGGATGTCTCTAATGTCCTTATGACAGCTAATTGGAATAGGCACGGACGGACCAGTCTAGTTTTAGTCCTACCAATTTCACATGTATTTTTAAGTCCATTCCATCCCATGTCTGAATTAATCTGATATTTTAATTTTTTTTCAAAATCTGCATTGCACATATCCGAATTTTGCCATGCAGCTCTCCAACCGAAGGATTTTTTTTAAAAAAAAATGCATATATTAGGGGAAAATGTACATAAAAATGAATATATGAGTGAAAACAACATACAATAATGCATTATATTAGGAGAAAATGCTTGCAAAAATGTGTACATTATTCAAAACTGCCCACAAAAATGTGTTTCTTAGAAGAAATTCAAACTAAAATGCTGGAGAATTTTCAGGAGGATTTTTTATTAAAAAAAATCACAAATTGATGCAGAAATATGGGCTGGAAAAATGAAAAACGGAGAGAAGCAACACTGACAGATCTTTCCATCCCTAATTCAGACAGCGGTTTATTCTGTTTTCCTGACATTTCCTTAGTGTTTTCCACATTTTGTTTGATCTTTCACATGATGTATAAGTCACTTCTAGTAATCTAGTGGACTCTAGTGGTACTCATTTCTGTGTTAATTGCTTTAAAAAACAAAAACAAAATCTGTTTGCAACCCCATTAGCTCTGCTGTGGGGCATTGTTCTGCCACACCATGCCTACTGGGGTGAATGAAATTTAGCACGACATGGTGGTATGTCGATCAAAAACCACAGTTCCATAATGCATCAGGTACTGCAGCATGAACAGAATGTTAGAAATCAGGACAGAACTGCTACCTTTACAATCAGTACAACTAACACAGTAAACCCCACGTCTGAATGCAGCCTGAGTCTGTTAGTCTTTAGGTGCCTCAAGGTGACAGGATTTTTACCCTTATTTAAAGACCCTTTACCAGACTTTTTCTGGCAGAGTCCAGGAAACAACTGAGTCTAATAACAAGTCTGAGTCACTGAAACTGGGTAAGCAGTTCTCAGTTCTTAAGCTGAAGGCTGAAGAAAAACCTTCTACAAACAATCTCTGGTGGAGAAATATTGTTGTGTTATTTACCCTGAACAAGGTCCAGTTGCACTGAGCAAAGAATGGTTTCTTGCGATTGAGGTTTTTCCCTTGCTTCAAATTGGAAGAGCCATGCCAAGATTTTAACAGCTGTGTTTGGGCATCACAATAAACTATGGTTTATCACAGCTTGCCCAACCTGATGTCCTCCAGATGGTGTTGGAATGCAACTCCCATCATCCCTGCCCATTGGCCATGCTGGCTGGTGCTGATGGTCGTTGTAGTACAAAACATCTGGAGGGGATCAGGTTGAGGCACAGTGGTTTATTGTGATGTGAATGAGCCTAGTCTTCTTCTGGTTTTGCATCCTTTACCCTCCCCTCTCCTCCTCTACCCTGGCTGCTGGGAGGAGCCTATAAGTTTTTTCTTCCAATTTCAATTTACAGTTTAGCGCCCCATACAAACCCATGGTTTATCATGATGGGAATGAACCTAGCCTCCTCCTGTTTTTGCATGCTTTGCCCTTCCTTCTCTTCCTCCGTCCTGCTGTGGTGAGGCAATTAGAAGCTTTTACTTCCCATTTCAATCAACCACAGTTTGGCGCTACATCCGAACTCATGGTTTGAAGGTAGCTTGCTTCAAACAAACCATAGTTAAGACTAACCATAACTTTTCAGGTTTAGATGACACAGCAAGCCACCTTTATTAAACTGAAGAGAAAGCTTCTACATTCTTCCTAGTGTCCACAAAAATGGAGGGGGGGAGTGCACAAGCCCAGGGTTTGTTTGTTTGTTTGTTTATTTATTTAGTTAGTTAGTTAGTTAGTTAGTTAGTTTAATTTATATACCACCCTAAGCCCGAAGGCTCTCTGGGCAGTGTACAAAAAGATAAAAACAAGCACAATATATAAATACAATAAATACAATAAATCAAAAAACAAAACAAACAAACAATAACGAACCAAACAACATCCAAAATACGGAAATGCTGTTTAAAATACACTTTAAAATGCCTGGGAGTATAAAAAGGTTTTCACCTGGCGCCGAAAAGATAGTAGCGTCGGTGCCAGGCGCACCTCATCGGAGAGACTGTTCCACAGTTAGGGCCACTACTGAAAAGGCCCTGGTTCTAGTCATCACCCTCCGAGCCTCTCAATGGGATGGCACTCGGAGGAGGGCCTTAGATGTTGAGCATAGTGTACGGGTAGGTTCATATTGGGAGAGGCGTTCCACCAGGTATTGCGGTCCCATGCCGTGTAGGGCTTTATAGGTCAAAACCAGCACTTTGAATCTAGCCCGGAAACAAATAGGAAGCCAGTGCAGACGGGCCAGAACAGGTGTTATATGAGCGGACCTTCTGGTCCGCGTCAACAATCTGGCCGCTGCATTCTGGACTAGCTGTAGTTTCCGAACAGTCTTCAAGGGCAGCCCCACGTAGAGCACATTGCAGTAGTCCAATCTAGAAGTTACCAGAGCATGAACAACTGAAGCGAGGTCGTCACTGTCCAGATAGGGACGTAGCTGGGCTACCAATCGAAGATGGTGAAAAGCATTCCGTGCCACTGAGGCCACCTGGGCCTCAAGAGACAGGGAAGGATCGAAAAGAACTCCCAAGCTACGAACCTGTTCCTTCAAGGGGAGTGTAACCCCATCAAGAACAGGATGAACATCCACCATCTGAGCAGAGAAGGCACTCACCAACAGCGTCTCAGTCTTGTCTGGATTGAGCTTCAGTCTGTTAGCTCCCATCCAGTCCATTATCGCGGCCAGGCAACGGTTTAGCACGTTAACAGCCTCACCTGAGGAGGATGAAAAGGAGAAATAGAGCTGCGTGTCATCAGCGTACTGATGACAACGCACCCCAAAACTCCTGATGACCGCACGCAGCGGCTGCATGTAGATGTTGAAAAGCATGGGGGACAGTACCAATCCCTGTGGGACTCCACAATGGAGAGTCCAGGGTGTCGAGCAATGTTCCCCAAGCACTACCTTCTGGTGACGACCCACCAAGTAGGAGCGGAGCCACTGCCAAGCAGTAACCCCAACTCCCAACTCCGTGAGTCTTCCCAGAAGGATACCATGGTCGATGGTATCAAAAGCAGCTGAGAGATCAAGGAAAATCAACAGAGTCACACTCCCCCTGTCCCTCTCCTGACAAAGGTCATCGTACAGGGCGACCAAGGCTGTTTCGGTGCCAAAACCGGGCCTAAAACCGGATTGAAATGGATCAAGATAATCAGTGTCATCCAAGAGCCCCTGGAGCTGGCCGGCAACCACCTGTTCCAGTACCTTGCCCAAGAACGGAACATTTGCCACAGGTCTATAGTTGTTCAGGTTATCTGGGTCCAAAGAGGATTTCTTCAGGAGCGGTCTCACTACTGCCTCTTTTAGGCAGTCAGGGACCACTCCCTCTCTCAAAGAGGCGTTTATTATCTCCTTGGCCCAGCCGGCGGTTCCGGTCCTGCCAGCTTTCACCAGCCAAGAGGGGCAAGGATCCAGCACCGACGTGGTCGCCCGCACCAGTCCAAGGATCTTGTCAACATCCTCAAGCTGTACAGACTGAAACTCATCCAATAAATAAGGACAAGACCGCGTTCTGGATGCTTCGTTGGAACTCACTGTCATAACATTGGAGTCTAAGTCCCGGCGAATGCATGAGATCTTATCCTGGAAGTGCCTCGCGAACTCATCACAGCGGGCTACAGATGAATCCATAATATCCCGAGGGCCAGAATGTAAAAGCCCTCGTACAATTTTAAAGAGCTCTGCCGGGCGGGAGAGAGATGCCTTAATTGTGGCAGCAAAATATCTCTTTTTTGCTGCCCTCACCGCTACTATATACCGCTTAGAAGAGGCACTCACCAAGGCATAATTGCATTCGTCAGGAGTTCACCTCCATCTGCACTCAAGCCTCCTCCTCTCTTGCTTCATCACTCTCAGCTCCATGGTATACCATGGAGCTGTATGAGCTCTACATAGGTGGGGAAGTTAGTCTTGCTGCTGTCATGATAAATCATGGCTGGGCGTGACGTCCAAACACAGCCATTAAAATGGGCCTTCTGATCTGAAGTGAGGGGAAGAATCTCTGTGGTAAGAAAACATTATTTGCTAAATACATCTGAACACAGCCAGTAGGAAGGGCTGTAGCTCTGTGGAGGAGCATGTGCTTTGCATATAGAAGGCCCCAAGTTCAATCCCAGCTGGCATCTCCAGTAGGGCTGGAAGGCACACCTGGGAGAGATGCCTGGAGTGCTGCTGCCAGTCAGTGTAGACAATATAGAGCTACATGGAACAATGGCCAGATTTGGTATAAGGCAGCTTCCTATGTTCCCAGTATGTGATATGAATACAGGGCAGAATGACAGAAACCCCAGATCTGCATTTAAACATGCTGTCCTCATTGATGCCGCTATAACGTCTCCAGCATAGTATGTGAAAGCAAGATCTGCTTGTACATCATCCTTTAAAACAAAATTAATTACTTTTGTTATTTTACTGTTTTCTTATTGTGTCCTTTTCCCGAGGAGCTCAGAATGGCACATGTGGTTGTCCTCCCCCTACCCATTTTATCCTCCCAGCAAGCCTTTGAGGTTGCTTTTAGAGGCATCTGTCCCACTTTTCTAAAAGCAAGCAAGCAAACAAATAAATAAAAAGGAAGCAGCTCAGAAGAAGACATGTCAAACCAACAAAAAACATAAACACACTCAACATCCATTCAAAAACATTTGGGACTAAAGCAACCTCCCTCCCAAGCATCATATAGACAGAGCTTGGAAAAGTTACTTTTTTGAACTACAACTCCCATCAGCCCAATCCAGTAGCTACGCTGGCTGGGGCTGGTGGGAGTTGTAGTTCAAAAAAGTAACTTTTCCAAGCTCTGCATATAGATTTGGGGGCAGGAGAGCCAAAATCTAGCCCACACAAACCGATCAAATCAGTCAGGTTCAAGGGCCTTCCTGAAGAACCAAGTATTGACCTGGCACCCAGGGCTGGCACCAGGCATGACTGGGCCCTTGGGCACCAGCCTGCCTCGGGCCTCCGGCGCCATAGCCCAACACCTGAGCCCATCACCCCCCTGGGCTCCTGCCAGGAGGAAAGGCAGGATATAAATCAAATAATGAATAAATAAAAACACCTCCCCATCCAGGTGGCGTGGAGTTAATTCTCCTGCAGATTGCAGAGAGGGATCTCCCAGCCCCTCCCAATATAGACAGCATGGGCTTCAATAAGCCCGCACGCATGCCCTGCCTGCCTCTCGTGTTGTGTGAATGTCGTGAGTGATGTGCGCATGTGCCTGCCATCAACCAAGATGGTGGCAGGGGCATCAGCTCCTTAGGGAGGCTCCCGCCGCCATCTTGGGTGATGGCAGGCATGCGTGCAGAGCATGCACGGCATTCACACTGACGAGAGAGGTAGGTGGGGCATGCAGATGGGCTTATTGAAACCTGTACTGTCTGTATTAGGGGTGTGCCTGGGAGATCCATCTTCGCAATCTGGACCAGGGTCGGGTTGCAGGACCTGATGCTACCGCAGATCGTGAAACGAGAGCACCATCCTCCCACCTTAAGGAGGGACCCAGTGGCTCCTATGGGCTGCAGGGGACCTAGAGCAGGGCCCGACTTTGCCACCCTCTAGAGCTGGCTCTGCCGGCACCAGAAGGATCAAAGCATTGGTGCTTGTTGGGACTCCCCGGGGAGGCATTATTCTGTTAATTTGTGCCACAACCAGAAAAGCCCTGCTTGTAATGGAGATCTTCTGAATTTTATTTGATGGAGGCATATGGAGCATTGAACTGAATGCACAAGAGGGTCATAAAGGTGAATTAGGCCTGATTGTGCTCTCTCTGTACAGGCTATTCCAGCAGGGCTCTTGTTGAAAAGAATGAGAAATGAGGGGAAGGGCCCTAGCTCAGGAGTAGAGCATCTGCCTTGCATGGAGCAGGTCCCAGTTCAGCCCCCCAATGGCATCTCCAGGAAGAACTGGGAGAGACTCCTGCCTGTAACCCTGGAAAGCTGCTGCCAGTCAGTGTAGACAATACTGAGGTAGATGGACTATTGGTCTGACTCAGTATAAGGATGTGTGTGTGTATGTGTATATTAATGAGATGTGGGGGAAATGCATGGAGTTTCGATCAGAACTCATTAATTTGAATTTCCATTCCTTTTGTATAACTAAAACAAATGAAATAAAAGGGGCTCATTACTTTTTTATTTTTTTAAAATTAATACACAGATGCTCTTAAAGGTGCAAAACCATTCTTAGATCACCCAGGTGCTATTTTTGGGTGTGGGGACAGCTGTCGTAATTCTAGAAATGACAGACAGTACTGCATGCACAAAGCTAACCTAGATGGACTTGCTCCCTTTTTGCACACATTTAGAAAAGGCCTCATTGCTCTTAGTTGCATGGTTGTTGGGATCATGCAAATTGCAGTAGCTGCATCTCCGCTGCTCCTGCATCAAGGTGCCAGCTCATACAGTTAGTACCTCTGCAAATGCCAACCAAGTTGCCTGCCCATCCGCAGCTTCATGCTGTCCTGGAGGCCATCTTGCTGTGGTCACCAGATCCAGTGGAGGTTGGTTTACTAGAGCAAGCAGGGCACCGTCCGCCAAGGTCAGTCTGCCCACAGCCAGCCCCCTACCTCCTTACTTACAACCAGTTTTGTGGGTGGCACTAGCTGATAGCTTCCTTCTCCTCCTCAATCTTAGGGTTGTCCTTGTAGAACTCAGCAGGGAGTAGGACGGGGACAAAACCATAATTAGTTGGCTCTGCATGTCATTGGCTCTGGCTCTACCTAATGTTGGGGTCCCTGATGTCTGCTCCACCAGCCCCAACGGGCACCAGCCACCAGATCAAAGAACGGGTCCATTTTGGTGTATGAGATGGAAGTTCTCAATGACACTTTAGCTCACTTGCATGGATGACCCACCAAAAAAGTTCTTCTGAAGACCTATTGGAATGAACAGAAACTGTGCAAGCCTGTGGTTGCTCATTTCAATGGAACTTGCACATCAGACCACCTGGATGCATTATGTTTAGTGTGGTCACACATGCATTGCCAAAAAAATGACAAAAGAGGATACAGATTTGTATCAAATATGTGCATTCTAATTTACATGTATGAATTCAAATTTATAAATAATTACTATAAATAGAAATACAATATATCTCACTATATTGGGAAATATTGGGACCACATGTATGCCTTCTCAGTCTGTTCTCCAGGTGCTTACTGTTGATAGGCAACTTAAGAACATAAGTAGAATGTTCTGGATCAGGCTAATAGCCCGTCTAGTCCAGCATCCTGGCCTCATAGAGGCCAACCAGATGCCCATGGGAAGCCACTGCTGATCTCCTTTCTTAGGGTTCTTTTATTTTAAAACTGGACTTGGACTGGACAACCCTTTAAACCGAGGGCTTCTTCCAACAGAGGACTGTCCTCTAACAGCCATTCAAGTAGAGGATGCTCCTCCTTAAGATACACAGCCAAACCTGATTGTGTTCCAGTGGGCCGTACTGGCCTGTCTCCAGTTCTGCTCCTCTCAAGGGCACCAAAAATCTTCTACCTGAGGATACTGCCTGAGATTGCTTTATGGTAGGACTGTCTCTGCAGGCAAGGGAGGCTTCTTGATCTTTAAAGATGCTGTGTCCTTATGTAGCCTATTGTGTGGTGTGGAAATTTGCTAAAGCTCCAGCTCATTAGCTTCTGTGATATGCCTGGAAAGAGGCTGTGTGCAAGCTGATCTTGGCTGAAGCCTTCTGTTTCTTTCTCCAGATTGCTAGACAAGTGTTTCACATTTCCCCTACACCCACCCCACGGCATAACTTTAAATGGACACTGTTTTGACCTGTTGTGCAAAAGCCGATGATGTTTCTACAACTCCAACTGTCATGTAAGCAATATTCTTTCTCTTTTCCCTTCCTTAAAAAGGTTATTTTTATTACAATGCAGTCATCCCCTGCTTCAGCCTTGCTCTTTTTGTTTTCCTTCATTCTGAATCTTGATCAAAGTTTTTTTAAGCTAGGCTAAGGGTGTGTGTGTTTTGCATGTTTGTTTCCTTGTTTTAAAAAAGATCAATTCATGCACCTCCTGCAGGGGCTTTGAAGGACAAGAGACATTTAGGGTTGTGTCGCTAATTTCTCTGCAAAGAGAGATTCATGGGATCCTGAAGATGAAATTACATCTTTGCGAGACTCTTGTCAGGTTAAACCTTTGCAGAAACGCACAGGTAGATTATCCACAGACTGAACTGCAAAAGGCTCTCTCTTGAATGGTATGGTAGAAATGAGGTTGGAAGAAGGCCAGGCCAGCATGCAGTTGATAGGACAGTTACAATGGCAAGGTCATGAAATTTCATTTCATCTCTAATGGGAACTTTCACAAGGGCAGGGGAACCCATTTTCAAATGTGTTGCTGACTAGAGATGTGGCTAGGATTCAAGCCTCCTAGTATGCATCTTTTAGTTTGCTGCAAGGACCTATTCCTTTGTATACAATGTGCTTTTCCTTCCGTGTCAGGTTACACCTCAGCGTCTCATTTAGAGCTGGTACAAGTGACACTACTTGAAGAGGTTTGGGTCACGGTGAAACCCAAAGCAATTGCCTCTAAACTATCTCATGAAAATGCAAGTGATGTAATTTCATACTGTCTGGCCAAAGCCGCATTCCAGCTATTGGCCTGAAAGGCGGTAACATGAAACGGCCTTGCTTGTCTTTGTGTTGGCAAAATAATGCATTGCTAGACCAGATGGCTTTCTGTGCCAGTGGTCAGGTGGCAATCTTGTTTGCCTGCAGCTGGAATTGTGCAGGAAATGTCCAGTCAGAGCATAATTTATCATTCCAACTGTGATTCCAGGAGGACGGCTGCCTACATATTTTCTCCATATGCTGCGTACACAGCATGTTTGCAACAGCCCTGGTGATACATCTCCATTTCCAGGCCCAGGGCCAGCAGGTGGCCAGGTCAGGCACTGGCTGAGGGCTCCTGCGGTGGCTGAGGGCCCCTGAGGCTGGGAGGGGGGAGCTCCCGTTCCGTGATCTCAGCCAGCATTGGGTCATGTGGCATGACTGCTCGGTGGCATAGATTGCTGAGCGGGAGGTCCACTCTCCCAGGGGACACCACCTCCACACAGACACACACAGCCAGCACGCGTTTAAATACACCCGGTTGTACCACCTCTTGTGTTATCACCACCTCTTGCTGTTGACATCCCAGCCCCCATCTTGGGTGATGGCAGGCATGCATGCTGATGCATCAACGCAAAAGGTAACATGGCTGGGTATATTAGAGTGCACGCATACATGCACGGGAGGGAGGCGCAGCGGTTTGGTTCAGCATTTTAGTGCAGATTTCTCCCAATAAACACATTTGTGTGTGTAGTTTTAACAAATGTACACATTTTTGCAAGCAATTTTCCCAAACAGAATGCATTTTTCTACGGTATTTTCACTAAGAAAACCCTCTGCAGTTGGGAGAGCTACAACACAAAATTGGGATAAGTGTAAATTTCATTAGATGGCTGTGTTTTGGTTCCTACATTGATTTGGAATGGACAAACATGATAAATCCAGCTTGAAATGGGAACTGTTCTAATTTCTCCCCCATCCCTACAACAGGCCTCTGCAGCTGTTTAAACCTTCTTGATTAGCCCGTTGTTTTAATGCTTATTTTGTATCGTTTTCATGGTGTTGATGTTTCCATATATTGTTGTACATCACCTTGAATTGGTTCTATATAAATATTTCTTACTATGTAGTTAGAATGTAAGGCTTTACGCTGTCATGATGTCACACAGGATGATACTGGGGCGGAGAGTAACGGCAAAGATGGCTGACCGGGTATAGGGTGTCTGGGGCAGTGGCACCACAGCCAAGGTAGGTAGTTTGGGGTGCAGACTGTGGGTGCCTGGAGGGGTGAGCAAGCAGGCAGGCTATGAGGGGGTGGTGGCTGCAGCCTGGGTGGGTGGATGGGCGAGGGGCCAGTGGTGGTGGCAACAGCAGAAGTGCAACAGCTGAGCCAAATGGGTTGGATTGGGTTGGGGAGTGTGGATACCTGGGGCTGGTGGAGGTGGAGAGTGAGCAAGCAGGAGGGCTGTTGGTGGCAGTGGCTGCAGTGGCAGAGGCAGCAGTCTGGGTGGGTGGGTGGACAGGCGGGAGGCCAGGAGTAATAATAATAATAATAATTTAATTTGTGGGTCGCCTATCTGGCCAATGGCCACTCTAGGCGACGTACAATTTAACAACAATACATTACATCATAATAAAATACATCATAAAATACAATATAACAATAAAACAATAAAACAGCTCCAGTACAGAGTAGTAGGCTATTCGTCGTAAAAATTTAACCCTCCCCGTAAGTCCCAAAGGCCTGTCTGAAGAGCCAGGTCTTCAAAGCTTGGCGGAATACATTCAGGGAAGGGGCATGTCGAAGGTCATACGGGAGGGAGTTCCAGAGAGTGGGGGCCGCCACTGAAAATGCCCTCTCTCTTGTCCCCACCAACCTAGCTGTTTTAGTTGGCGGGATTGAGAGAAGGTCCTGTGTGGCTGATCTTGTTGGGCGGCATGGTTGGTGGCGCTGGAGGTGCTCTATCAGATAAACTGGGCCGAGACCGTATAGGGATTTAAAGGTTAATACCAACACCTTGAATTGGGCCCGGAAAATAACTGGGAGCCAGTGTAGGTCGAACAACACTGGGGTGATGTGTTCCCGGCGGCGACAGTTTGTAAGTAGTCGAGCCGCAGCATTTTGTATAAGTTGTAATTTCTGGACCGTTTTCAAGGGTAACCCCACGTAGAGCGCATTACAGTAATCCAACCGAGAGGTGACCAGGGCATGTACCACCAGTGGGAGCTGATGAGCAGGAAGGTAGGGCTGCAGTCTACGAATGAGGTGTAATTGATACCAAGCTGCCCGGCTCACTGCCGAAATCTGAGCCTCCATGGACAGCTTGGAATCAAGAACAACCCCAAGGCTGTGGACCTGGTCCTTCAGGGGCAATTTCACCCCGTCGAACACCAGGTCAACATCTCCCAGCCTTCCCTTGTCTCCCACGAGTAGCACCTCAGTCTTATCAGGATTCAACTTCAGCCTGTTCCTTCCCATCCATCCACTCACGGATTCCAGGCACTAGGTGTGCCAAACCCTCCCCCTTCCCCAGGTTGCCAAGGCATCTCCCTCCCTCCCCTTCCACCAGGTCACGAAGGCACCAACCCACTCCCCTTCCTCCAGGTTGCCAAGACTCTCTCCCCCTGGTCACCAAGGCATCTTCCCCCTTCCCACCCCCCACGGTCTTGCCTGGTCTTGCTTGTCCTCTCTCCTTCCCTCTCCAAGGCCTTGAGGAAAGGGAGGTCTCGCGGTAGCAATATTGAGGCCTTCCATGAAGTGGCTGCATGGGTTGCTCAGGCCTTCGGCTGCTGCCACTCGCTTGCTAGCCTTCCTTCCAATTCCTTCACCCCCCCAGCCTTGAGCCCAGCACAGCTGGACTGTTGCCCGTCCGCTCACTCACTTTCCTTCCTCCTCCTTCCCCGCTAGTGTTGATCCCACAGTAGCTGAACTGTGGGCCTCCACTGCCCACTTGCTCACGCTCCTTTCTCCCCAGCTTTGAGCCCAGTGTGGCTCAGCCACTGCCCACTCACCTTATTTCTCTTTCCTTCACCCGGCCTTGATTCCAGTGCATCTGGGATGCTGCCTGCTGCTGCCTGCCTACCCACCCACTCAGCCTCCTTCCCCCTCGGCCTTGAGCCCACATGGCTGGGTCGTGCTACAATTCACTGCACCACCGGTCTGTGGCCAATAAAACTGCACTGTGGTGCATTCAGGGCTTACAAAAATATCTATCTATCTATCTATCTATCTGTGCCATAGCTCAGTGCATGGAGAAGGTCCCAGGTTCAATCGCAGCAGACATTTCCTAGTGGGGCTGGAACTCTGCCTGGAACTCTGGAGAGCTGTTGCCAGTCAATGTAGACAATTCTGGGCTAGATGGGCCTATGCTCTGACTTGGTATAAGGCAGCTTCCTGCATCATAGGCAATTAACCATAGCCAAGAAATTGGGAGCATCCCTCAGCCTCCAGCATGCCTCCTTTGCCTTTCCCCTCCTCTTTCCAGTGCTGATTCTGCTTCACATTGCCAGAAAGCCATGGCCGAGGAGGGCCTTTCAATCAGCCTCCCAGCACTGAGCTCTCAAAGGATTCCATTACATTAAACACACACACACAATAGCAATCTGCTCCTGCCACTCCACAAGGACCCTTAATTATTCATACTTAAACATTAATACTTTTATTTATGCCCTCTTGAAAGTGCCCCACTTTCTTCTATGAAACAAAACAATTGTATTGACAGATAATGTATAGCACAACAGAGTATCTAAGAGTGGATGTTGGTTCACAGCTAGAGGCAATGAAGTACATTAAGTAGATTTCTTATTTTGAAATCAAAACATTTGCAAATATTGCCAAATTGCTCTCTATCCCATCCAGCGCCCCTCCTCCCATGAGTCACCAGGACCCCTTCTCCCATGGGTCGCGAGCCCTCCCTCCCCCTTGGGTTGCCAGCCCTTCCCCTCCCTCCCCCCGCAGGTCACCATCCCTCCCTCCCCCATGGCTCCCCCCTCCCCCACACTCACCGACCGACCAACCCACTAAGGACTAGGACCAGCCAGCGCTGGGCACCTTGCTCACCACTGCGTTCCTGCTCACTCACTCGTCTGCTCGCTGTGGGCAGCTTGCACATTGCTGCTGCCACCAGGCAATGTGCGTGCAGCTGCTGCTGCTGCATGACTTTTGCACCATCGGGCGACTCATGCAACTTGTGCACTACCGCTACCACTGGGTGCCTCGTGCACCGTCACCACTGGGTGCCTCAACCGAGCGGCAGCACCATTGTCACCGCCGCTGTTCCTCGCAGCATCATGCCACATGTGAATGCTTCTGCACAGGCTTGTGCCTGCACAGAAGTGTGTAGCATGATACAAAAATATATAGGAAGACAGCATTAAAAACAACCTAAAATCACAAAATAGTGTGAGCCCTCAAAATATACGTCTCAGGTGAAAAAGGCCAAGGTAAAGAGGTATGTCTTCAGCATTCACCTAAAACTGTATAGTCAAGTTGTCAGACCTCTGTAGACCTTGGTGAGGGGTTCTACAGCTTAGGAGCAGATAATGGCCTCTCCCAGCCAGGGTTATAGTTGTCCACGGTCCTGGGGGATCCGAGACCCTTTATGTTTTTGGGAGCAGGGTCCCAGCATAGTCCCTATGTCTTCAGCATCCTATGAGACAATCAGCATGAAAGGGGAATATGTTAGCCACTGAGAAGAGTCTCCTAATATGCTTCCTTGTCCTTTCCTGCTGATTGGAGCCAATCAGAGTGAAGGAAGGTGAGTTAGCCATTGAGAAGACTCTTCTCAGTAGCCAGCACTCTACCCTTTCATGTTTATTGGCTCCTAGGGATATATCTTGTTGTGGGAGAAGGCATTAACAGGGATCTCATTCTCAACCCAGCAGCAAAAAAGGGGGCATGGCTGTGACTAATGTGAAGCGACCTTGCACATCTGAATTTGCCACTGTACTGCTGCTCCCAGCCCACCCCACTGAGCTTCCGAAGGTGGCAGAACTCCTGAAAGGGACCCCTCTGCAGATCTCAAAACCTGAGAGGGTCTAAAGAGATGTTCTTTCATATATTTGAGACCTAAGTCGTTTTAGGGCTTTAAACACTAGCATGAGCACCTCGAATTGGGCCCGGAAAAGAACTGGTAACCAATGCAACTGTTTCAAAACAGAGCTATATGACTTCTAAAGGAAACCCCAGCCAGTAATCTGCTTGCTGCATTTTGGACCGGTTGACGTTTCCGAGTCGTCTTTAAGGGCAGCCCCCTGTAATACTGTCACATCGGGGAGGCATCGCAGAACAACTAATAAAGTGGAATAGTGTGGACAGTCCAGTATCAATCCAACATTAATAACACGCTGCAGAATACACCTGCATAAATAAAACAAAGCACCACCAGTCTGGAGGGGCTCTTGGACAAGGCTGGGGGAGGGCAGCAGTGGGTGTACTGCCATTGTTGCAAGCACAGACCACAGACCTTGCCACCACCCCACCATGCCCCAGCCCCACCCAGATAAGCAGCAGCGACGTCCGTGTCTGGAGTGCAATTCTACTGCACCATGTGCACTACAGCTGTGCCCCTCCCCAAAATTCATTCTGCTATGGTCACTTTCCAGATTAATTCTGGGGCTCTGTAACACACATATTGTTATTTCATACTTTGAGATGATCTACTTTCATCTGGCAGACCAGGATAAATGTATTACATACAAAAACTGCTTCTTCTTTTTTTGTTTTTTAAAAGAAGCTACCTAGAAGATAAGAAGATGCAACTGTGTCCAAACAATTGCCATATCCTTCTATACTTCTGAACTATGAGTTTGCGATATTCTGAGTCAATTTGGCCTGTGTGATTGTAATTATTGGATGATTGCATGCTTTGTTATGCAGTGGCTGTTACGCATCTGGACTGCACACTGTGTATGTAATAGTTGGAGCATTTATGTTTGTGGTTAAATGCCCTGTGGCTCATTTGGTGAGGACCTGTGCTTTTAAAGCAAATAAATACAACAGAAGTGGAGTCACTGCCCTTTGCTTTCACCTACAAAAGTAAATCCAGAAAGGCTTTTGGCAAGCAACTTTTATTGTCTGAGGTCAAGGGCTTCCAAGGCACTGTGCCTGAATTAAGTCCAAAATGAATTCAAAGGGAGTCTGGTCTGTTTCAAGCAAATGCTGTGTTTTGCTTTTCGAACTGCTAAAAAGACCAGGCCCAGTGCCAGTGGGTGGCCAAGTTGGGCCCTGACAAGGGCCTCTGTGGCCCAGAAGAGCCCCCTGAAGGGCTGCTCTTTGGGCTGGGAGGGTGAAGCCCTGCGCCACCTTCATTGGGAGGGGTGTTGGGTTGTTTGATGCTGTGGGCGGACCCAGGGCAGACTGGTGCTGTGCTTGAAAAAGACTGCAGCCTTCATTCTGCTGCCTGCTACCTGCTGTTAGCGTTTCACGTAAAAGCACAGACAGACTTTGGAAGTTTTTGTTGCAAACATAAGGCCTCAAAGCGTGACCCAGAGGAGGACAGGGCTGTTGCAGACGAATCAACGCCATTTACAGCCAGGTGGTGAAGCACCTCCAACCGTGTGTAACAGTGGAGTGGAGAGGGCTTAGGAAATGTTTCTTGGTTTTAGAACTGGAGACTTGCTTCAAGCATGTTTCTGTTTTCTGAACAATGAGGCTTTAGCTCTATTGAGGAGTTATAGGGTGTTTCCAGATGACCTGTTTATTGAGCATTCATCCTGATATGTTTGTGGGAAGATTAGACAATGTGGGCTATTTAATGAGCATTTATTCTGATTTGTGTGTGTGTGTGAAGGTTTGATGACCTTATGTCAAAGCAACTGTTATCTGTTTATTTGTTGTGAACCGCCCAGAGAGCTTCGGCTATGGGGCGGTATAGAAATTTAATTAATAAAAATAAATAATAAATAAAATCTCACACTTTCCAGTGCATTTTCTCATTGCTGTCATTATTGCAAAAAGTCAGATCTTTGGGGGGAAGTGGGTTTGTTGCGCAAGACCTCCCAATCACCTATAATTACAACCACCTGAATTTGCTGGCATGTGATGGAATTCCACCTGAAAATAACTCACATGTAAGGCCCATGCCCTTAGTGTCATATATGAGAACTAACATTGACCCCTAGTGATCACTTGTACAGCATGGACATTTGCCGGGAAGGAGCTTTGCATGTACAGCATGTACTGATTGTACACAAAGATGCCAGGGACTAGTCAGCATGTGTGTCATCAGCTGTGTGGCTCTTTGCTGCATCCCTCCTGCCTGCTCATATATTGGCTTAAACGTGAGTGTAACTATTGAATAGGATTCAAGTGTACAGGCATTGTACATACACTGTGCCTGAATTAAGTCCAAAATGAATTCAAAGGGAGCCTGGTCTGTTTCAAGCAAATGCTGTGTTTTGCTATTCGAACTGCTAAAAAGACCAGGCCCAGTGCCAGTGGGTGGCCAAGCTGGGCCCTGACAAGGGCCCCTGTGGCCCAGAAGAGCCCCCTGAAGGGGCTAATTACAGGTCCCTGTCTCATTGAAAGACTGTGTAATTCTTTCAGACATGATTTTATCCATTGTTGTTGCTGCTGCTGCTGCATCATCTTTCTTCACAAAAGGATGTCCCAAACCGACTTACAAATTCATAAAACTCAAATAGCATGACAGTAATTAAAAACCGAGTATATTGAAAACCGGCAATAAAACCAAATTCTGAAATGTGCCTAAACTGTTATGTGTGAAGCAGCATTCCCAAAGCTCAGGCTGAAAATATAAAGTGTGACAAACTATATAATTGCATGAATTGTACAGAGAGAGTTTATACTTGACTAATCTGAAATTATAGAAGCTACCATCCCAGAATGAGGTTCGTAATAAGCTGGAACTCTGAATTCCAACACTATCACGGGAGAGGTGTGGTCAATGCCCTCTGTCAGACCTGCTGATAGCGTTTAAAACATCGCAGTGCAGAAAGAATTTACACAAAGTCAAACTGGAGTTGTCCTTATAACCTTGCTGGTGTCTCTTCAGAAAGAGAGAATCACTGATAGCTTTATCAAGTCACTGATTAGAGTGGACTTTTTAAGCCAAAGTATGTGACGTGGATCTAACCCTCAGCTCATCTTCTTCCCCTTGCTCTGTCTTTCTTCACTCCTGCTATTGCCTACCCTGTTGTGAATTTTGTATTATAAGCACCTCAGGGCAGGGACCTGCCGTTTTCTTATTCCTTTGTCAACATTTATTTATTTTATTTTATTTGAAGCATTTTTATCCCACTCTTTAGTAATTTTTTGTAAGCCAAAGGCTTAAAAATGTCAGGATGTATGCTGATGTTTCTATGTATGTAATAATCCTAACGAGGGGGGGCTGCAACAAAATGTTGCTGTGTGAAGTGCTCCAGTTTGGCCATACCCTCTTCCAGGATACTCCATTTCATTCCCCATCCCCTGGATTTCTGCTCTCATCCGCAACAATCAGTCAGCATTCTGTGGTCACTGAGCATGCTCAGTCCTTATTATGCTGTTTCTGCCCCCCCCAACACACTTAGGATTTTTTCTCTGTAAAGATTCTTGTACTTCTGCAAACCTTTGGGTGATCCTGCTAATATCTCTGTTTTGTATGTGGGTGGTGCTGTTTTGACTGTATAAAGATGGGTAATTGGAGAACTGAGTCCACTATCAGTATGCATCAGGTGTAGGAAACCTTTGGCCCTCCAGATGTGGCTGGGACTACAACTGCCATCATGGAGTTAGCCATGCTTGTTGGGGCTCATGGGAGTTGTAGTTCAGCAACATCTGGAAGGCCAAAGGTTCCCCACATCTGATGCATATGATTAACAATTAATGTCTGCTCTCATTTTCTTTTGGTGCAGATATACTATGTAGGCAGCAGCACAAGAGTTTACATACTAGGATGTGTTACTGGAATAAGGAACAATAGCCCCAGACTCTAAAAATCAACCTTGAATTAAATGTTAATATTGACTTGGTAACCGATGAAATAGACCAAATTCAAGGTTGCACTGTCTTACTTTTTCGCAGGACAACAGGTTTGCCTTTTTATTTTAACTGGCCATAATTATGGGCCTTTAACAACATCCTGAGACACAGATATGTAATGTGAAACTCTTCATTGATGTGGAAATTAAGTAATGGGAAAAAGTTAGCCTAGCTAATTTCTGCACGTTAGGCTGATGTTTGAAGGCAGAGGAGCAGGGCTGGTGTAAAAGTTGGCAGCCTTATAAAATAAATAAAGGGGTCTGAAAACTGGGGGGAAATCCCTTGAAGCTTTCATGCTTTCATTCATGCTTTCTGTGTCCCAAATGCAGTATGACTGAAACCTAAGTGAAAAATAGGAAGGAGAAGCAGAATCAACTAGCCTTGATGCCAGGGTTCTACCTCCACTGTTGGAGGCAGCGTGCCTTTGAATACCAGCTGCTAGGAATCACAGGAGGGAAGAGCGCTGTTGCACTCAGGTTCTGCTTGTGGGCTTCCCATAGGCCAGGGGTGGGGAACCTTTGGCCCTCCAGATGGTGTTGGACTCCAGCTCTCATCATCCATCATCACTGATGGTGCTGGCTGGGGCTGATGGGGAACGGAGTCTGGCAATATCTGGAGGGTCGTTGGGTCCCCAGACTCGCCACAGACATCTGGTTGGCCACTGTGACAACAGGGTGCTGGACTAGATGGACCTTTGGCCTGATCCACCAGCAGGATTCTTCTTATATGCTTAAGATTGAACAGAGGCACACGAATCAGAGGCATATGGATCCTTATATTAAGGATATAAGAGGAGGTTGGCTGGATCAATGGCCAGAAGCAACCCCAGGGGAAAAAATAGCTTGGGGGAGCAAAAGGCTGCAAAGACCCTTATTAAGGAAGCAAGGATTTTGCAATGTGCATTAAATACAGATAAACCGTGACTAAAGGCTGGGGGCGTGAATGGCATAGCAGGAAATATGTCAGAGAAGTGCCTGCCACCCTTCCCTATCTTGGACCAGTTCCTACCAAGGGTCCATCTGATCTAGCATTCGGATGCCAGCGGTGGAAAACCCACAAGTAATACATGATCAGCAACCTTCCTCGTCCCCAGTATTCAAAGGTACACTGCCTCTTACCATTGGAGTTCTGTTTAGCTGTTATACCCATTAAACCTTATGGTTGTTTGCTTACAGCTTATTCGTTCATTTCTCCCTTCACTCCTGCAAAGTTTATAAGACAGTACACAGTAGCATTGCCAGCACTCTGGATTTTAGCCAGAGACTCTGGCTTTTTGGAGTCATCTCTCGGTCTCTGGGGAATTCACCCCAATCTCTGGGTGGTCTCGGCGAGGTCTCGGGGTTGTGCGACAGGTTGTGGTGTTGTGAGAGGTTGTGGGGTTGTGCGAGAGGCAACAGCGGCGGTGGCAGCAGTGAGCAAGCCCAGGCCTCCCCAAAGAGTGAGCAGGAGGGAGGCCTTTAAACGCCCAATGAGGGGTGCCACCAAAAGAAGTTGGTGAGGGGGATGGGGTAGGAAGGTGCCTGAGGGAGTGACATCACTAGGGCCCCACCCCTGAAATCACTGGGCGTGGAATGCTTCTGACTTGACAATCTGTCCTGCCCAGACTGCAAGTCACAAAACGGAGGTGAGACTGAAATTGATTCCTGTTTTATTAGAGTAACATCAAAGGCAATGCGTTTCATAGACTTAGCTATACTAACTCACTACAGTCCCTAACTAAGCTACCTAGGCATACTCTGCAGCGTGTGAAGAAATTTGACTCAGCAACTGGGGGTGCCGCCTTAAGTAGGGAAGGTCTTCGCCCGCAATCTCTGACTCCTGCAAGTCTCACCTTCTCTCGACGTCTCATGCGGGGCGAAGGGGGGTGAGCCTCCACCAGCTCATCTGACATTACAGGCTTGATAGATGCCTCCGGAGGCGGGAAAGCTTTTGAAGTGCCAGGCGGGAATCCTGGGGGGTGGAGCTGGCGCGCCTGCCTGGTCATTCCCCAACGGCTCTGTTGGGGCGTCTGTAGGTGGAGCGAAGTCTGTTTTGGTGGGAGAACTGTCCGTGGGAACTGGCAGGCTGTCAACTACTCCCCCTCCCTCATTGTCCTCGAAAGCCTCATCTACCTCTGTTTCCTCCCCCTGCTCCATCTGAGGAGACTGGGGCACGGCCGACTCCCCTCCCTGATTCCCCTGGGAGAGCTGGGGCTCAACACAATCCTAGTACACATCTACTTGGAAGTAAGTACCATTATCAATGAAATTCAGGCCACATCCACTCCATACATTTAAAGCACTATTATGTCACTTTATACAGCCATACCTTCTCCCCCCCCCAAGAGTCCTGGGAACTGTAGTTTGCAAAGGATACTAAAGAGTTGCTAGGAGACTCCTATTCCCCTCGCAGAGCTACAATTCCAAAAGTGGTTGAACAATCAATCCCTCTTCCCAGGGAACTCTTGATAATTGTAGCTCTGTGAGGAGAAGGGGGGGTGTTTTCTATTTATTTATTTATTTGTTAAATTTGTTAGTCGCTTTTCTACAGACATATGCACACTGAAAGTGACTTACAGTTAATAAAAATAAAATAAATAAAAGATTAAAACTTATAAAAAAATTAAAAACAAAAGCAGTACATAAGACAGTGGAGCAACCCTTCTTAGGAAGGCTACACAACAGAAACCCTCCAAAGCCTCCCAAAGTAAAGAACCAAATGCCTGGGAGAAGAGAAATGTTTTTGTCTGGCACCTAAAGATGGATAATGATGGCGCCAGGAGTACCTCTGTAGAGAGCGTTCCACAAATGGGGCCACCACTGAGAAGGCCTGTCCTCTTCTTGCCACTCTCCTCACCTGCTTCAGAGGGGGCACATGAAGAAGGACCTCTGATCCTGAGCGAAGAGTTCTACCAACTCTCAGCACCCTTAACAAACTACAGTTCCCAGGGTTCTTTGGGGGAAGCCATGACTGTTTAAAGTGGCATAAGAGTGCTTTAAATGTAAGGTGCAGATGTAGCTTAGGTTCCAGGTAAGTGAGTATAAGACTGAAGCCGAAATGTTAAGTATTTTAGATGATCTTCTTGCCTAGGTTTTTCAGCAAAGAATGGCACTTTGTATTGGTTTTGACATGAAGTCTGAAGCTTCTTTGCAAAGTAAAATAAGACTGCTCCTTTCAAGACCTTGGAAACAATGACATCATAGGCAAATTGGGCCAGAAATCATTAACAGAAGTCTTTGTAAACTAAAATCCCCTGGGAGGGCTAGTTTTGCAAAACTGACTTTGTTTACAAACGAAAACAGTAACCCATTCAGCCAACTTGTTCATAGGGAACTGCTGAAACGTTCCATAGTCAGTCAGTCAAACATTTTATTGCATCGATGAACAGTCATTCAAATTCTCCCAAGAGGCAAAGATTTGTATACAGAAATAAAATGGTTTTTTTTAAAAAAAACAACAACCCAGAATTGTATACAATCATCTCCGAAACCAGGAAGAATTATACTTCTTTTCATCTAAGACTTCCAGCAACTTTAACCAACAGAATGGTTCTGTATGTTTGGTATACATCTGCGGAGATTGCATTTTAAGTGGTCCAGAAAATTGCAGATATAGATGTATAGATTAAATATGTGTATGTATTTCATCAGGATATCTTCAATGAATTTCTCTTTAAATGTCTGGATTTCTTAAAATCTGGTAATTTAATAAGGATATCTAGGGCCCCATCTGCCCTATACATTTAAAGCACTATTATGTTACTTTAGACATGCATGGCTTCCCACAAAGAATCCTGGGCAATGTAGTTTGCTAAGGGTGCTGAGAGTTTGGAGACCCCTGTTCTTCTCACAGAGCTACAGCTTCCAGAGTAGTTTTACAATCAGTCCCTCTTCCCAGGGAACTCTGGGAATTGTAGCTCTATGAGGGGAATAGGGGTGTCCTAAGAACTTTTAGCACCCTTAATAACAGATAGTTCCCAAGATTCTTTGGGGGAAGCCATGGCTGTTTAAAGTGGTATAAAAGTGCTTTAAATGTATGGTGAAGATGAGCTAATGGATAGATTTCTTTCTCTTTGTAAAGAGGGCAGCAGAACAGATAATGTCCCCTACCCTTTACTTCATGTCCTGCTGCACATGAAACTTTACAAGAGGATCTCTTTTCACGGTGCACAAAAGACACGCGGTGACAGTTTGGTGATCTCTTAATACTAATAAGCTCAGAGTGTGAATGCATTCTTTGGCAGATTGAAATGATTTTATAGGTGGTCTAAAGATACATGAAAGCTAATGAGATTATCTTGGCCAATACCACACACCTCAGCTAATGTTCTTTGCGGAAGGTACTATAAATCCTTTTGTGGGTCACAAAGCTATTCCAGTAATTATGTGTCAGTTGATCAAGATGATTTCATACTGAAGATACCTCCTTTGTGTACAATTGTTACCTGACTGTTATAATTGGGTCTAAGTCAAACTACTTTCAGTTTTTCATTAATGTTGTGGGCAGTGTCACAATACACCTCTCTATGTTGATGATGTTGGGTGGGTGGAGTACTCTATGTGAAAAAGTTTGCCTCCTTCTTTACATTGCCCTCTCTTGCTTTCTTTGTCTGCTGCCCTCAGTTATCCCCATCGTGTAACCAAATCTGTTTATTCTTGCACCTGTGCTTCAGTTTAGACTGTTTTAATATTGTATTTTAAATTGTTGTGACCTGTCCTGGGACCTAACGGTGAAAAAATCATCATCATAATCTCTGTAGAGTAACTCACATGATTCTCCTAGGAAGGAGAAAGAAACAACAGCTAAAGGAAACGAAGACAATGACACGTAGTCAATTTTCACAAAAACAAAGACTTCCTTGGGTATAACTGGTGTGGTGTAGTGGTTGGGTTAGGACCCAAGAGACCAAGGTTCAAATCCCAACTCAGCCATGAAGCTCACTGGATGACCTTGGACCAGTCACTGTCTCTCAGTCTAACCTACCTCACAGGGCTGTGAAGATAAAATTGGGAGTGCGGGGAAAGAGCCTTGAGCTTCTTGGAGGAAAAGAGGTGGGATATAGATGCAATAAGCAGACAAATCAACACAACTTTACGGCCCATCAAAATTACTATTTTTGCCCTGAACGTGGAAAAATATTTGGTATTGCCCTAGACTTTCCTCTTCTCCCAGGCATTTTAGCATGTGTTTTAAATTGTTTTTTTAAAAAATGTGTTTTTAAATTTGTATATTTGTTTTTAATGTTTTCAGTTGTTGTAAACCGCCCAGAGAGCTTCAGCTATGGGGCGGTATAGAAATGTAATAAAATAAATAAATAAATATAATCAACTTTAGCATTGTGTGCAAAGTGCTTTACCCTCCTATTGCCTTTGATGGAGACCACCCATGGTTCCTAATAAAGTACCAGACTTTTTATTCCCGTGCTGTGCAGCACACATCAGTAGTGTCTTTGTGTGTGGATCCATTGTCGGCTCCAGGCTTTGGGGAACCCTCTATGGAGGGCCCCCATTCCCACTGCTGGTGCCCTGCCATTTTTCTCTGTCCCTCTGAGCCCAACCTGGCTCACTGCCCAGAGGGAGGGGGCAAGCTGAGGGTAGAGACAGGACGTACAGAGACTCCAAGGAGAAGGGCCGGCCCTACCATTAGGCCAAGGATGGGGAAAACCTTTTCAGCCCGAGGGCCACATTCCCTTCTGGGCAACCTTCTGAGGGCCGCACGCCAGTGTTGGGCAGAAGCAGAGGCAAAAGGACCAAACAATCATTACGGGTTTACTTCTCTGGGAAGACCCAATTATCCTTTCCAGTAATTTAGAAGATGCTAAGGCACTCAAAGAGACAGGCCATAGATGGGCACCAACAGGTGTTGCAGTTGAAAATATTACCATTCAAGACTCATTGGTAAATTTTATCTAAACCTCAGTGTAGAAGACTGAAAAAATTCTCCATCATCATCAGCTGATCTAATGTATAAATCCCACAGTCTACCCATTTCTTTCACAAAAAGGTTGCCTCTCCATCTTCAAATGCGGCTTACCCTGTAAAGATAATTTAGCACGAGCGTCTGGATCAATAGTAACCAGCGAGACAATATAGGCCACGTCTTTCTAGTCAGTGAAGTTTAATTTCAGTAGCCTTTCTTTTTGGCTCTTGACTGATCTTCAGGAAATACTGTACAGTGAGTAACTATTGCTTCAGTTTCATTTTATTGTTATTGACACTCTTGGGTTTGTTGAGATAAGTTTTAAGTTTTATTCTTTTATAGTTTGGGAATGGCCTCTGAAGTATTTGCAGCTCTTCCCAGTTTTATATCCCCCATGCATGTCACAGGTATATTGTTTCTTCTTTTATCTAAGCTTTGAAAGATGGTGCTGATCAGCATTAGACCCAGCGCTAATCTCCACTGAACTCCACTGGATACATCTTTTCAGTCTGCTGCTGTTGGTGTATTAATTGCCTTTTGCACATGTTATTTATTTATTTAGTTTATAAAAGTGTTTATATACCACCCTCTCACAGAACATCAGGGGAGTGTGTAGCAATATAGATACATTTAAAAGCAATATTGTGTAACCATCTATTAGCATTTTTCTCTTAGGCGGTACTTCTCAAACATTTTTATTATGGGGTCAGGTCAAAGATGTGCCTAAATTCTAAATGGGCCATCTGTTTTTCTTTTGTCTAGTCCATAGAATATATTTTATGGAAGAAGAGATGGCAATGCTTAATTTCTTACATGACAGCTACTGATCTGGAGACTTGTCCCAATGTCACTTTCTTTGTGGGGACATCAGTGAGCTGAATTCATTCAGATTGGATCTGCCGATTAACAGATCTCATTGAGGTGGCTCACAATGACAGAAAGCTCCTCCGTACAGGGAAACAAATACTACTAAAAATAATCCCTGCACATAGAAAACCAGATGTCAAAGAGATGATTAGGGTAGAATCCTTCTCCCTGCCACGTAGCTTTTAGATGAAGGGACTTTTTTGTATGGAGGAGCATTTGTGGAAGGAGGGTAGCTCAGTGGTAGGGCATCTGCTTTGCATGCAAGAGGTCCCTGGTTCAATCCTCACAACTCCAGGTAGGGCAGAGAGAGTGACCCCTGTCTGAAATGCTGGAGAGCTGCTGCCAGTCAGTGTAGACAATATTGACCAATGGTCTGACTCAGTATAAAGCAGCTTCCTTTCCGTTTAGCAGTTTGACGTGATGCAGTCTAGGCATAGGTTGACCACTTCAGTGAAAATAGGTCTGCAAAGAACATAATGCTGCAAGGGAATTTGCTGGGGTACCATAAGAAATACAAATAAAAAAAGAACAAGTAAAGACCTTATCCCAGTCTGCGTCTGTGCTGGAATTGCTTTTTAATATGGGTTTAAACCTTTTTTTTAAAGCTTTCTAAAAATGTTTTTAAAGATGCTTTGTTTTAATATATTTTAAAGTCTGTTTTTATGATGTTTTAAAGTGTTTTTAGTGCTTTTGTTTGCCGCCTTGGGCTCCTACTGGGAGGAAGGGATATAAATCAAGTAATAAATAAATATTAAAGTAAAGTGCAATGTGAGAGCAGCCTAGGTCACGGGTGGGGAATCTCAGGCAGAGGTGTGTGCAATTGTGATCTTAGCACTCTCCTCAAACTACTCCCTTCCCTCCAGCCCATACCACTCACCAGCCCTCGAGTGCTTTTTCCTGGCTAGAATGTGCCCTTGAGCACGGATCATGTCTCTCGCTTGCCTAGATGGAGGATTGAGAGGGGACTTCTGAGTGCCTGCAAAAATTAGTCTACCACAGAAAGATAAAGCTTACATGAATTGCTCCACCCACTTTTGTTTCTGGCTCCACCCACCAGTGGCATATTTTCCCCAGAAGGGAATGCAGACCTCAGGCTGAAAAAGAGCTTCCACTCCTGCAGTCGCTTCTCAAAGAACAATTAGGGATGGGCTGCATTTTGGAGATAAGGTGCTTGCTTTATAAACAGAAGCTGTTTGGTTCAGTCCCCAGGATCTCACGAGGCGGAACTAAGAAAGGTCTCTTCTTAAGACCTCAGCAGCTGGTGCCAGTAGAAGAAGAGAGTGCTGATGGCGTACTTCCTGCAGTGAGATATGAATGGCACCCAGGTTTTCAATGGTGTTGCTTTGAATTGTGCTGCAGCCAGATTAAGTCTCAGATCCTTAGCCTTAGTGAGGGCAATGCCACACCAACAACCACAGCCAGGGGTCCAAAACAGAACAGCACCAGCCCAGAACAAAGGGAGCCCAGAAAACAGAATCTGTATAAAGCCAAGGTCAAAGCACAATAGAGCAATCCAGAATCAAGCATCAGCCAAAGGACAAAATGAATGAGTTGTTGTCTGTAGGTAAGCACAAGCCAAGTTGCACACACCTGGGAACTGAAAGACATAGGCTGTTCTTTCTGTTTGTGTCCTGGATCCCAGAGGTCTGGTCTTCGTTGGAGGACAAGTTGTCCAGAGCTGGGTTAGAGCTGCATGACAATCTGCAGCCTGGGCCTATGGCTAGGCAAATATTTTTATCATTGGTTATTTTTGCCTTCCATCCATCCGTGGTCGGTAAAATGAGTACCCGGCATATGCTGGGGAGTAAAGAAAGGCCAGGGAAGGAACTGGCAATCCCACCCCATATATAGAGTCTGCCTTGTAAACGTTGCAAGACGTCACCCTAAGAGTCGGAAACGACTCGCACTATAAGTGCGGGGACACCTTTACCGTTACCTTTTATTTTTGCCTTTCATATGGGCATGACAGTGGCTTTTAAATGGCAGCACCACTTTTGCATTATGGCTTTTTTGCTTTATTTGGTTAGACAGGGCTAAGAGGCTGGTCGACTATCTCCCATATGTGATACTATGATTGTTGCAATGTTACTTGACCACTGAAGAAGACTAATTCACAGTGTGTGCCATTTACAAAGGATGCCATGTTCACTTACCCTAGTGGCACATCAAGCTGTTTGCTTTCCATTTTTGTAGCTATAAGATTTGTATTTCTAAGGTGTTTGTGAAATTACGGATATTTTTTATATTGAACTCCCTCCCCAACTTGGCTGTGTATCCATCATTCTTTTACTTGTTGAGTTTGATTTCCTTTTGTTCCCCTCCCCCCTCCTTCCTGGATCCTTGTCTGAAACCTTGGAGAGCTGTTGCCAGTTGGACTACATCAGCAATCCCCAACCCAGTGTCCTCCCAGTATTATGAACTGCAACTCCCATCAGCCTCAACCTGTATGGCTAATGGGCAGGGATTATGAGATTTGTAGTCCAAAAATATCTGGAGAGCATTAGGTCCGGGAAGGCTAGATTATACGGCAGGCCAGACTAGATGGACCAATTGTCTTACCAGGACTGGTGCCAGCACCTGGCATCCTTGTGTAATTTGTTCTACCAGCTGCAGTAGGTTCAATTTGTAAAAAAGAAACCAACCTGGAAGTGCGATCATTTGTATTTTCACTGGTAGGATACAGCTGAAATACAATTCTTTATTTGAGCAGCATTCTGCTTTTGCACATAAGTTAGGGGGAAAGAAAAATAAGGCACCATTTGCAGCAACATAAAAAAGGCCAGCAGAATAGGAGAGCAGCTGGAAGTTGCTTGTCAGCCTGCAGGAAACAAAATGAATGAAGGAAAGATGAGGGAGTGGGAGTGGAGTGGGGAACGATTGATACACCCATCTAAAAGCATCAGAGCAAAGTGTCTGCAAGCACTAGAGAAAGGGAGTGAAGATGTTTTCTTCTTCCCTTTTTGTATTATCAGAGGGTTGGGTTAGTACAGATTTACAGGGGGGAAGCTGTGTGATAGCTTCTGTTTACCGGTAGCGTCATGTGAACCATGCAAATTTAAAGAAGATGCGAGTAGCACCAAACACACAGTAAACCTCCATGTAAAAGGTAAAGGTGTCCCCACACTTATAGTGCAAGTCGTTTCCGACTCTTAGGGTGACATCTTGCAACATTTACTAGGCAGACCGTATATATGGGGTGGGATTGCCAGTTCCTTCCCCGGCCTTTCTTTACCCCCCACCATATACTGGGTACTCATTTTACCGACCACGGATGGCTGGAAGGCTGAGTGGACCTCAACCCCTTTTACCGGAGATTCGACTTCCTCCTTCCGTTGGAATCGAACTCCGGCTGTGAGCAGAGCTTCGGCTGTGTTACCGCCGCTTTACCACTCTGTGCCACGGAAGGTCTTAAACCTCCATGTAGATGAGCCTTATATTAGTGAAAATAACATACAAAAATGTATTGTAGTAGGAGAAATTGATTGCAAACAGTATACATTAGTGAAAATTGCCTACCAAAATGTGTTTAATAGGAACTGGCACTAAACTTGGCTAGAGAATTTTGTTTTGAGAATTGCTGCAGAAATGTGGTGAACCAAATTTAGGACTGGAAAAATGAGAAACGGAGGGAACTGGAATGGATAGATCCTTCCATCCTGACCTACAGGAAACACGCTTGGGGAGGAGTGGGGGGGGGAGAGTTGATTTTCACATCAGTGAAGATGGCTCCTGCCTGAATGCTGTGCCTGAATGGTGTGTGTTCTGATTCTTACGTCTGATCATGGGGTTATGCATTTATGGCTTACCTTATCTATGTACCACCACCTGTCAGTTCATTATCTTCAGAATGTCTAATTACTGGAACCTCTGGCATAATTAAAATCAAATTGAGAATTATTTAATGTGGTTGTGAAAAGGGCTAAACTACATGTCATTGCAGGTGTGGGGATCCTCAGACCTGGGGACTGAATGTGGCCCTCCACATCTCTCTATCTGGCCCTTAGAACACCCCCCTGGGCTCACCCCTCACTTGCCTCGATTCACTCTCCTTGAGCATTTTTGCCTGGCTGGGATGTGTCCTTGAGCTCTGATCATGCCTCTTGCTTGTCTGGATGGAGGACAGAGGTGGATGTGTGAATGTGTGGGGAAACTAGCCTACTCTACAAAGGTAAAACCTGCATCCATTGCTCTGCCTGCTTTTGCCTTTTGCCCTGCCCGCTACAGGACACACGCCCCTGGGTAGGTTGCACAGAAGGGAATGCAGCCCTTCAGGTGGAAAAGATTCCCTACGCCTGCACTGTGGCAGAGACGGAGTTGCTTTCCTACACAACCGGCCTCCCTTTTGGCATGTCCCCTCCCACCCTGTAATGCGGCATTTTTGTTTATCCTCGATGCAACATACAGAACACTGTGTGACTCCCTGCCTTCTGCCCCATTGATGGCAACTGGGTCAACATTGCTTCTAGAGATGTGGAGGCCTGGAAAAACACCAAACATATTTTGGAAAAATGGTTCCCCTCCCTTTTATTCCCCCCCCAGTTTTCCCATTTTTCCATTTATGGGTTTTTAAAATTATTTTTTTTACCATTTTTCCCAGGAAAAAATCTGGAAAATTTGTTTTGGGGGGTACTGTTTCCCCCCAGTTTTTTCCATTTCCCCCCCCTTCACATCTCTAATCACTTCACAGGTATGTAAACTCAGGGTGGGGCATAGAAATACAACAGTAGCACCAGCACCCAACATACTTGGGCAGCTGCCAGTGTCTCAGCACCAGGCAGGGCCCACCGCTCATGCCACTTTTAAATTCCTTCCCCCAATGCTGCAGTCTGTGCCAGCACACTAACTGGGAGCCACCATTTTAATTTCCTTCAATGCTCCTCTTACAAGAACATTCTGGTAGCATTGTGGGAAATTTAAATGGTGGTTAGACCCAGCAAACTGGTGCTTATTAGAGTGCTGCTGCCATGGCCCATTGCTGAAACCACTTGAAAACTCTTAAGGATGGGGAACCTATAACCTTCTAGATACAGTCTTCTCTAACCTTTGGGTCCCCAGACGTTGCTTAGACTACAGTTCCCATCATTCCTGACCATTGGCCATGCTGGCTGGGGCTGATGGGAGTTGTAGTTCAACAACGTCTGGGTCGCCAAATGTTGGGAAAGGCTGTTTTAGATGTTGTTGGACTCCATCTTTCATCAATCCCAGCCAGCATGACCAATAGCTGGAAATGATGGGACTTATAGTCCAACAACATCTCGAGGGCCACAGGTCCCCCCCCCCAATTCTACAACAATTCTGTGCCTATGTACTTAAAAGTAAGTTACATTGTGTTTAGTGGTGCTTTCTTCTAGGTAGATTTTATATAGGGATGCAGCCTAATGGCTCATCCAGATGTCCTTTGTACTGAGCATTCATGATGATTTGTGCTCATGGTGGTATTGGGGCGGTTATTCATGACCCAACTGTTCAGTACTGTTTGTGCCTACAAAAGCTTCAGGGTGGACATACTGCTTAGTTTCCAGTCAGTTCATGTCTGGTAACTGTGGAAATCCTGAAACATTTTACATTACATATGTTCCAGCTTATTTTCTGCCTTGCTTTTGTTGCATTATTGTATCAGAGTGTCCCCCCAGAAGGCAATGATGTGGTAACATTGGAGAAGTGTCTCAGAACAATTAAGACAGTGGAATGACGTGTGGGCAGTCAAGTATAAATCCACCACTAATACACTGTTATTGCATCAGTGATGAGTTGCAGAATACAATTTGAGGTTGGTCCAGAAGCTGCAGCTGGTGCAAAATGTGGGGGCATGACTGCTCACTGGGACAGGATGTCGCCAACATGTTACCCGGCTGCTGAAAGAATTGCACTGGCTGTCCATTAGCTAGCGGGCAAGTTGAAGGTGCTGGTTTTGGTGTACAAAGCCCTATGCAGCTTGGGACCAGGATACCTGAAAGATGATCTCACCCCTTATATACCCAGTCGATTACAGTGCTCTGCAGGTGAGGGCTTCCTGTAGATACCACCTTATCAGAGGGTCCTTTCTGCACAAAATAGGACATGAACCTTTAGTGTAGTGGCACCAACCCTCCCTTTAGATACTAGACAGGTGCCATCTCTGTTATCTTTTTGGTACCTACTGAAGACCTTCCTCTTTCAACAAGCCTTTTAAGTAGAGACCTTATCCCACTCTGCATCTGTGCTGGAATTGCTTCTTAAGATGTTTTTAAAGTTTTTAAAAGATGTTTTTAATGATATTTTAAGTTGTTTTTAGAGTTTCGTCCCTTGTTTGTCCCAAATCTCCTTCTGGGAGGAAAGGTGGGTTAGAAATTTAAATAATCATAATAATAATAGATCCACAAAAAAACCCACAAAAAACAAACCAGTCTGGAGGAGCCCTAAAAGAAGGCAATCACTATTGCTGTTACGTTGTAATAGGGATGGGCAAATCTGTCCAGTTTGGTTTTTCTCAGTTTCTTATTTTTTTAGTCCTAAGTTCGGTTCTCTACATCCCTACATCAGTTTGTGGAGGTTTTTAAAGTCCTCATGAAAATTCTTCAGCATTTTAGTGCAAATTTCTCCTAATATATATATTTTCGTGTGCAATTTTGCCGTAATACACACAGTTTGGCAAAGCAATTTTCCATCATATAATGCATTTTTGTATATGATTTTCATGTTGTTGTTGTTACCACCTGCCCTTCACCCAAAGTTCCCAGGACAGGTTACAACAATTTTAAAACACATAATTAAAAACAACTAAACAGCATCACAGAAAATAGGGTGGCTCCTAAAAATATACATCTCAGGTGTTGAGGGCCAGGGTCAAGAGGTACAACTTCAGCATTCTGAACATTGTATTCTTTATGCAGCCTTGTGTCCGCATAATCTGCATAATGTATGAGTGGTTGGTTGATATGTTGGAGGTAGTGAATGATGGTAGTGGTTGCATGGAAGATATGGTGAATGGTTGTATTGTGCAATGTTGGTTGTTAATTATATTATTCTGCTTGTAATACTCTGACTTTTATATTGTGTTTATGTACATATATATTGTTCATGTATTTTGCTTTGTAACTTAATTTGATATGGTTTTTATTGTACCTTGTGTATTCTATTGTAAACCACTTTGAGATCTTTCAGATAGCGAGCGGTCTATAAATGAAAATAGCATCATCATCATCATCATCATCATTTTCCGAAAGTTGTACAATTAAGTTGCCAGACACACCTCAGTGGGGAGTTCCTCTCCTGGGCCTTCACCCTTTGAACTTCTGAAGGTGGCAGAACTACCACAAGGGCCCACACTTTACCCTATGTGCATTTTACCCTTGTATATGCATTTTTGCAGATGTTACTTAGTTGAACTGTGCCACAAAATTTGAAGGTGTGGATTTTGAAGGATGGCTGTGTTTTGGTTCATGAATTGTTTTGGAAAGTGTGAATCGGGTAGATTTGCCCATCAGTGCAAACTGAATAGAATTTCTCCCCAATCCCTAAGCTGTAATGGGGAATACTTCGCCAGTTCTGTTAAAATATTCAGGGTTTCGACTCGCCTTGCTTAGTTAGAAAAGGCCGTTCCAGGCATTCTTTCAGCTGCAGAGTTCTGCTGTTACAGATCAGGGTTGTTAGTGGCACATCATCAAGAGTACCTGGAATGAGACTTGAATCACCCATCTCTAAGCTTGTTCCAACTTTTCTGTTTTTCCTAACCCCACCCCTTCACTCTTTCTCTCTCCCTCCTCTCCTTTTCATGTTCCAGAAGGCTGTGAGGGCTGCTGAAGATGTCCGATAGTCTGGATACTGAAGAGAAACCTCCCGCCCCGCCACTGAGAATGAACAGTAACAACCGTGATTCTTCGGCACTCAATCACAGCTCCAAGCCTCTCCCCATGGCTCCAGAAGAGAAGAACAAGAAGGCTCGTCTCCGCTCCATCTTTCCGGGAGGGGATAAAAGTAAAGTATCAGCAGCTCCAAGGGCTCCCGGCCTCTCCACTTCTCCCCTTTCACGCCTGCTTTTTGTGATATTTCAACTCCTCTCTTTTGATAAAAAGGGGGCAATTGAAATCGACAGAGACTTCTGGGTCTCTAATGCAGTAGTTTGGAAAAGAGGTGCTATTGAGTTTTTTTTTCTGGATCGCCACTGGAACTAGTGAAATATATGCACATTGTGAAAACAGAAAGAGACCAGTGGGACGCCAAATTCAGAGTTAGAAGAGGAGGGCTGGGATCCAAATAGCCTCTTTGTTTGCATTTCTTTGAGCCAAACACATCAGCAGCTGATGGTTCAGGATAAGGATATCAGCGGCTACCAGCCACAGTGGCTATGCTCAGAGGCAGTGTGCCTCTGAATGCCAGTTCCTGGGAATCACAAGTAGGGAGAGCGTTCTTGTGCTCAGGTCCTGCTTACAGGCTTCCCATGGCGGCATCTGGTTTCCCAGTATGAGGACAAGATGCTGGACTAGGTGGGCCACTGGCCTGACCCAGCAGACTCTTCCTTTGTCTGTAGTGACCAGCTTTACAGTGAAATCCTTGTTACCACCAGAAAATATGGGTGTTGCAATGGTGGAATATAAGAAGCCACATTTTGCCAGGCCAGATATTTGCCCATTTATCTCTGCATTGTTTACGCCAATGGGCAGTGCCTCGCCAGGGTGTCAGACAGAGAGTGGCGTTTCCCATTGCCTGGTATCTTTTTAGCTGGAGATGGCAGGGACTAAACCTGGAACTTTCTGTACAGTGGAGGCTGGTCCATGTGGGCAAATGGGGCACTGCCCCACCAACCTCGCTTTGCCCTCAGCCAGCCCCCACCTGCCTTCTTTCTTACTGGCATCCAGTCGAGGGGGTGACACTGCCTGTCAGCTTTGTCGTCCTTTATTTATTTATTATTGCATTTATATCCTGCCTTTCCTCCAAGGAGCTCAAGGTGGGTTACATAGTTCTCTTCCCTCTCCATTTTATCCTGACAACAACCCTGCAAGGTAGGTTGGGCTGAGAGGCAATGACTGACCCAGTGAGCTTCGTGGCTGAGCAGGGATTTGAACCCTGATCTCCCAAGGCCCTAGTCTGGCACTCTAAGCACTTCGCCATGCTGGCTCTTAGTGTCAGGTGGGAACAAAATTAGAATTGGTTGACTATGCCTTTTGTTGACTCTGGCGCCACCTACTGTTGGTCTCCCAACCCTCTGCCCTACCAGAGTCAATGGGCACCAGTCGCCACTGTTTCTGTGTGGACAGCATATGCTCTTCTGCTGAGCTATGGTTTCTCCTCTTGAGGCTGGCTGCATTTTGCAGTCTGATGAGAGAAGGTGTACTTGCAGTCCTGACAGTTGCATCCAAGCACGCCAGTAGCAAAGTGACATTGCATGCAATGGGTGGAGAAATCGCATGGTGCTATCGCCGGTCTGTGAGCTATCATGTTATCTAGTGCTAGGACAGCCAATGTGGTGCCCTCCAGATGTTGTTGGTGGGCTTCCACTTCCATTATCTTGGACCCTTGGCCAAGCTGGCTGGAACTGATGGTGGTTGGAAGCCAATGACATTTGCAAGGCACTGCTAGCACTAGATAGCGGGATATAAATGCTAATGATTAATTGGTATAGAAATGTCTTAAATAAATAAATAAAATAGCTCACTGATTAGCAATAGCACTGTGTGTTTCTTTCCCCCAGTTACTGCATGAAAGCCATTTGTTACTATCGGTATGTTTGCAGGACTAGGAGAGACTACTGCCTGAAAACCTGAAGAGCTGCTGCCAGTCAGTGTCGACAATACTGAGCTAGATGGACCAGTCGTCCAATTCAGTATATGGCAGTTTCCCATGACACAACGGTTCCTGTGACACAACACCTTCACAGGAAGCTGACTTATACCGAGTCAGACCATTGGTCCATCTAGCTCAATATCGTCTACACTGACTGGCAGTGGCTCTCCAGGGTTTCAGGCAGCGTACTCTCCCAGCCCTACCGAGAGATGCTGGGGATTGAACTTGTGGCTTCTGCATGCAAGGCAGATGTTCTGCCACTGAGCCAGGCCCTTCCTCTAAGTGTCAGTACTGCAAGCATCCCTTCCCTCATCAAACTACAAAACAGAGCCAACCTCATGGCCATAGCTCAGTGGAAAAGCAGCGTATGCTTTGCACACAGACGTTTCCGGGTTCAGTCCCTGACACCATGTTGGCTACCCCTGGTATGGTGTAAAGTTGTCAAGCTGCACAGAAGGCAGTCAATGGCAAGAATCAACAAGGTGTGTCTTTGTGTGTGTGTGCACGTGTACATGCACGCATGCACCCATGTGTGAGCCTGGAAAGTTCCTGAAGTATTTTTATTTTTGGTGGGGGTACATGCTCTTGATTTTTAGCTTCATTGCTATTCTATAGTGCATGAAACCCGGCTGGTTTTTCAGAAGAAAACAAAGAAACGTCATGCAAGGAAGGCACGATGAATAGTAGGAAACCAAGCTGACCCAGCTGTTCCTCGAGAAGCAACAATTCGCCACATCCCAGTGTACTTCTTCACAAGTACTGGATGTGAAGTTGGCTACAAAGTGCTGAGGAAATTGTGAGGGAGGTTCTAATAGTAGGCCTTAATATAAACGTCAAATATAAATTTTGGGTTGTGCCAACATCCTCCGTCCGCTTGTGCAAGAGCCTTTGCACACTGAAGAAGAGCCCTTGTGCTGGCAGAGGGCAGAGTTTAGAGGTTGCTCAACAGTGGAATCTAATGCAACAGTTGTGCTAGCTGATTCTTGTTGTGGAATCCATTGCACAACAGTCTTTGGTAATGTACTTGTGTTTTCTCTTGCACAATAAGGATACCGCTAAGTGACTTTAACTTAGCAGTACATTAGACACAATCCTTTTGTTTCCATATTTAATTTGCAGGTTAACTGAGTTCTTCACTGCAAGCATTGCAATTGAGTCTATTAAGAGTAGGCTTTGGGCATAGTGTATGTCAGCTTTCCTAACTGGAGTCTGCACTTAAAGGAAAGCAGTGGTCACTTCTTTATATGATGTAAAAACTTCCCTCCTCACACACACATTTATAGATTTGACTGTTTCTTTGAACTTAACTTGATGATCCTTTGAACCTAATTTCTGCCACAGTTGCTTGAGAGGAATGAAGGAGGCCAAGCCAGTTTTGTTATCTACCATTTGGAGTGATGCATACTGAAAAAATATGACATCTTATCGCAGGCCATCTCTGTGCTGAAAATGAAAGTGCAAACGCATTATAGATAAAAATGGGTCAGCAGGGGGTTGGAAAGAGAAGAGAAGAAGGGGTCTTGAAGGAAGAACTCTGGCGCGCAGAGTTAGTGTATATCATCACAGCTTCTAAAAACTGCTGCAGGAAAATAATTTCTCAATTAATATAACTGAATGTTAGAATCCTGGGCAGAAATTGCAGCCAGATAATTATTTAATAAGGCCTTAATAATGATTAAATAAGGATAAATGTAACATTTGGGACATGCACAATGTTTTTAAGTACATGTGAGCATTAGAGATTGGTCCTAGACACATTTGTAGTTGCCTTATACTGATTCAAAACCTTAGGCCGTCTATCCTATGAGTGTCTGTTAGGGATGGGATTCATTGGCCAGTGCCGGGTTGAAAGCATTCCATCGACCTAACAAGCTGATATCGATTCGAGTTCATTCTCTGTTAGCCGCTGCTTTTTACCGATTGGTTTTTTACCCTTGTACAAAATATTGATATTAATATTGATAATTTTAAAGGAAATAATATTTTGAAAGGAAATATTGATATGAAAGGCAGTATTGATAAAATTATCGTTCTTCATATCAATATTTTAGAGGCAGATTTTTAAAATATAAAAGTCTGTTTTCAAAAATAGCCATAGAAAACTGCTACATAAAAATCCAATTTGTAACGATAGAATAGGCAAATTAATGGAAAATTCGGTACCAAATCTGAATTGGGTGGAATTCTAGCACATCCCTCGGGCCTGTTCTGAGTGGCAGAAGCGGAAGCTCTCCAAGCCCTTAGATGGAGGATCTTTTCCAGAACACTCTACCTGAGGACTTATTTGGCTGGAGATACCAGGGACTGAACATGGGGCCTTCTGCCTATGAAACATGTGGCCTACCGCTGTATAGATGATATAATGTGAGAAGTGGGTGATTGTGAATAAGTGCATTGGGTTGGATCCAGACTTAGTCATGATTAGAAGAGACACATTGAAATCAATGGGGCTTGTTCACGACTTACTTAAGCCCCATCGGTTGCAATGAGTTTACTCTTGTTATATGCCTTCAAGTTGATTACGATTATGACAACCCTATGAATCAGCGACCTCCAGTAGCATCTGTTATATACTACCCTGTTCAGATCTTGTAAGTTCAGGTCTGTACTACAGTGCCTCAAACTCCCAACTGATAGAAACAGTCCAGGAGACTATTGTGGTCAATTGTTTCAAAAGGTGCTGAATGAGCAAGCAAGAACCGCAAGGTCACATTCCCCTCTCCTGGAAATGTAATCAGGGCAAGCAAGGTTGATTCCCAAATCCAGGCCTGACGGCCAACTGCAGTGGGTCAAGATGTCCAGTTTCCTCCAAGAGTGTCTGCCGCTGAACCAACCCCTTTCAAGCACCCACCTTGGCCCCCAAAAGGGATACTACGACCAGATGGTAGTTACCATACACTTACGGGTGTCCAGGGTGGGCTTTTTCATGAATGGATGCACCTCTACATCCCTAAAGGTAGTGGGAACCACCCCATTAAATATATATTAACCACTCCCTGCATTAATGTATGATGGGTTTGCCTTAACACCCTACTGGTTATGCCTTATTGAAGTCTACCTCTCATTCGTTCTTCTTTACCGCAAAAGAAAGCAGGGCCACGGAGCGGCTAAAGACATTTCAATCAATACAAGTTTTCGTCAATGGGTGAAAACTTGCATGTTGGCAAAGCAAGTATTTCTTCACATCCTGTTGCCTCACGGTATGATGCATTTGAAGTAGAGATAGGGAGCCTGTAGCTTCCCCTCCTGCAGACGTTGTTGGACTCCAACTCCCATCAGCCCCTGCCAGAATGGCCAAAGGTGGGAGATGAAGCTCAGTGAAACCTGGAGGGCTGCAGGTTCTCCTGTCTTGACCTAAAGCACAGCACTATCGCCAATTTATGAACCCATTGGAGGGTGTTCCACAGGCCCAATTCAAGGTGCTCGCACGAGTCTTTAAAGCCCTAAATAACTGAAATACCGCCTCCTTCCCTACAGACCCTTTTGGGTGCTGAGCTCACTAGAGGGGGGCTTTTGGTAGTTCAGAAGCTCAGGCACTCACAGGGCATTCTCTCAGGGCCCCGAAGTTATGGAATTTCGTCCCTACAGAGGTGTGTCTGGAAACTTCAGTGGGCAGTTTTCAGCAAATGCTGAAGATGCATCTCTTTACTCTGGCCTTTGACACCTGAGATATATATTTTAGGACCCACCCTATTTTGTGATTTTAGGCTGTTTTTAATTGTTTTCATGCTGTATTTTAAAATTGTTGTAACCTGCCCTAGGACCTTTGAGTGAAGGGTGGATAATAAATGGTTTTTTAAATTATTATTATTATTATTATTACTATTATTATTATTATTATTATTATTATTATTGAGCCAGTGTGGCCTAGTGGTTGGAGTGTTGAACTACGACCTGGGAGACCAGGGTTCGAATCCCCACACAGCCATGAAGCTCACTGGGTAACCTTGGGCCAGTCACTGCCTCTCAGCCTCAGAGGAAGGCAATGGTAAACCACCTCTGAATACTGTTTACCATGAAAACCATGTTGACAGGGTTGCCATAAGTCAGAATCGACTTGAAGGCAGTCCATTTCCATTTATTATTATTATTATTATTATTATTATTATTATTATACCTTTACTGAAGGTATACTGAAATACCTTTCAGATGTAAGTGATGTGTTGTAGAGTAATGCACATGCCCTCAGCTTACAGGATCAACCGTCTATACAGCTGCAATTCTATGGACAATTAACAAAGTAAGACCACTGAATGCAATGGGACTTACTTCTGTGTAAACACGTACAGGATTGTACTGTTACAGTGCTGCTTCGTTGTACTGCTTGGATTGTGCAAACATGGGTCTTCTTGATTCAATTGTCTCTCCCCCCCCCATGATCAATATCTTGCTTTGAATAAATCTGACTGTAAAATGTAAGGATCGGTGATTACACAGGGGAAAAAAGTGCTTGTTGACATTTTGCTTCTAGCCAATAAGAAGAAAGAGAAAGAACGTCCTGAAATCTCTCTCCCTTCAGACTTTGAACACACGATCCATGTGGGGTTTGATGCCGTCACTGGGGAATTCACAGTAAGTCATCCTTTTTGCCCTCTATCTGCTTCATTGCAAACGCCCTTAGCTAAACTGCCTTCTCTTTGCAGCCATTTGTTCTGTGCAGGCCTTCCTTGCATGCAGAGCGAATGCAGGTATGGGAAGCAGTGGGGATCACACCTGTTGACCTTGCAGGGTCACCAGTCATGCTTTGCAGAGCTTGCACGTGTTTAGTCTGCATGCATGTAGGCCATATGCCAGGAATGTGAAACCTGCGGCCCTCCAGATGTTGCTGGGCTACAACTGCATCATCCCTGACCTTTGATTATGTTAGCTGGGGCTGATAGGAATTGGAGTCCAACAACATCTGAAAGGCCATAGCTTCCCTGCTCTGCGCTGACATTATGCCAGGTGGAGATAGGAATCGGCAGGGCTAGCAAGCACGATCCTCTCCTGTCCACCTTTGCTCTACATGCAGGTAATGTTTGCACAGGCTACCCTCTTAGACCATGCCAGAGGAAAGTAGCTAGACTTATTTGGGCTACACGTGTGTGTGCTTGGAGTATTCTACTCTAAATCAACCTAGTTTAATTCGCTGTGCCTGTTCCTCCTGAGGTGCTTGTCATAGGCTATGAACTATGAAAACTATGGGGGGAAACCTGAAAATGCTCTTTCAATATATACTGTAGGATAGTTTGTCTATTTATTTAGAAGATTTATAAACTGGGTGATCTCCAAACCGGGCACAAATAAAACTGCAGATAAAGCACAGCTAAAATCCAGAAACCAGTTTAAAAACCAATTTTTCATAAAAGCCATAATCATTAAAACACATGGCTCCCCCCAAAGAATCCTGGGAACTGTAGTTTACTCTTCACACAGCTACAATTCCCAGCACCCTTAACAAACTACAATTCCCAGGATTCTTTTTTGGGGGGAGTTGTGCTTTAAATGTGCTTTAAATGCATGTTGTGTACACAGTCAGAGACAAAATCAATGTTTTCTAAAACAAATATAGGCAACTAAATTATATGCCTGGTCAGGCTTGCAGAAACAAACAAACAAAACGTTTTCAGCGGGTATCTAAAACAATATACTGAAGGGTACCTTCCTAATGTCAATAGGCTGGGAATTCCAAAGCACTTTAGAAATAAATAGCTACTCTTTTAATTCAGGAAAGCAACACAGGCCTATGGTCTCGACAGTCAACCCCAGGGTTTATATCCATCTCTTATGGACAGTGTAAGAGTTAGTCTAGACATTCCACTACGCATGCCATGCAAACTAGCACCCCCGTTGAGAATTTCCCACCCAACTGTAGCATGTCACATAGATTGCCCCTGTAAAATATGTGACTGGCCACAACTGGGACAGGCAGAGAATAGCGTTCCCGGACACAAACAGGGAGGCCCGTAGACCTCCCTACAGCATTGAGTCAGGTTTACTCCTGTGCTTTCCCCTTCTGAGCTGAGCTGCTGCTTGTTCACCAGGTAGAGCTGCTGTCAGGTGTTTTGGCATTCAAACTATGAGCCTGGAAACAGAACCTGACATCAAGTGGTGATTTTTCTTTTTCTTAAAAAAATAATAATCTGAAGCCTCTCCTTATAATGGCTCTTCAGGGCAAGCTTATTTCTCCATCTTTGCTGAGCTTTCAATATATCGTTCTTATTTATTTATTAGATTTCTATCCCGCCCTTCCTCCCAGTAGGAGCCCAGGGCGGCAAACAAAAGCACTAAAAACACTTTAACACATCATAAAAACAGACTTTAAAATATATTAAAACAAAACAACCATTATTAAAACAAAACATATTTAAAAACATTTTAAAGCATCTTTAAAAAAAAAAATCTTTGAAAACATTATATCTGTCTTATCAGACACTCTTTCCTCCAGAAAGAGAGAAGAAAGCACTGATACCAAAGGAGCATGTAGGAAAAGTGAGATTGTCTACATTTTGGAACCATTGACTCTCTAGCCCAGCCTTTCCCAACCAGTGTGCCTCCAGAAGTTGTTGGACCACAGTTCCCATCTTTCCTGACCATTGGCAATGCTGGCTGAGGCTGATGGGAGTTGTAGTCCAACAACATCTGGAGGCACACTGGTTGGGAAAGGCTGCTCTAGCTCTTCACCCTTAGCTTAGTGCAGGGGTTCTCAAACTGTGGTCTGTGGACCACCAGTAGTCCATGAGCTTCACTCAGGTGGTCTGTAGCACACCTGGAAAAATACAGTTTTTTAAACATACATAAAAACCATACAGCATCTAGGGCAGCATGTTGCCATTGCTACAACAGGCAGAAAAATCATTAAGGGGTCTGCTAAGGCCCTCCGCAATTTTCCAGTGGTCCACAGAAAAAAAAAGTTTGGGAAACCCTGGCTTAGAGCAGCTGAGAAGTATTAAAAACACACACACACCCAGAGATCTGTTAATCGTAGCTGAGGTGGAATTTCACTTCATCCGTACCTATTCCTCAAACATCCTGAGAAGACACCTGATAAAGATTTAATTAGGGATGCTTGAGGAATTCAGTTTCTTTGAATTCCAGCACAGGATGATCTGATCCGCACCACTTGGACTAATGCGCAAATTGGAACATATCCTTCTGAGTTTCACTTCTCCAAAATTTGTGGTGTAGTTGTCAGCTGAAACAAATAAACCAAAATGTATTACAAAATATATATTTTAGGATAACATTTGTTTAGAGATGTATACTCTGACACAAAATACATACTGTATTTTGTGATATGTATTTAATTTCAAATGTGTGTGTGTGTTAAAAAAATCACAAATTAATGCAGAAACTGGGGGAATGAATTTATGAATAAACTTCTGAAACTGGCACGAACCAGAAATAGAATTGATCCATCCATCCCTAGGTTTAATATCTGATTTGTGTAGCTGACTAGCCCCCTTACCATCATTAATCTCCTCCCCCATATAATTAATCTATCTTTCCAAAAGGCACTTGAGTTAGGATATATTATTTCATTCAAATCAGTCTCATTTTGAGCCTGGAGACTAAGGAACCAATGAGTGCCCGCACAAGAAATATTCTTTGAGAGCCAGTATTCCAGAAACATCATCTCAGAGCTTGGAAGATTACTTTTAAAAAGTAATAAATTACAGTTACAGTTACATGGCCCAAAAAAGTAGTAATTGCCATTACAATTGCTCTGAAAGTAACTGATTACTTTACTTTTCATCCAAAGTAATCACTATAATTACATTTCAGTTACTTAAAAAAAACACCTACAAGGTGCTGGCCTTGGCTGCTGCACATCTAAGTAGCCTAAAACAACATTAAAAATAAACACACACATGCAGAGGTAGTAGAATAATTCTTTTTATCCATAAGATAGCAATGGTGGTCTCTCCGTTGGTAAGGCAGGTGGGAAGGGAGGCAGAGGCCACTACTCGGTCAAACCATGTGCAACACCCCCCCCCATTCAGCCAGCCAGCATAATCTCTCTCACTTAACCACCTCCCGGACCCTGCCCTGCCACCAACTAAGGGACACTCACCCAAGCAAACATTTTCCCCTGAGATGCAAAAAAGTTAAAATACTGCAAATGCAGCACAATAGCCAGAGAGTGGTGGAGGCCACTTTGTGTGCCAAGTGCAAACACAGTATTCACACACACACGCATCGTCATCTTTCACCTTCACAGTTCTTTATCTCCATTCTGCTGCTGCCTCTTTCTCCTCCTTTATCCATGTTCTTGACCTCCGGATCCTTTTTCCCTCCACTCCATTCTTCACCACCACTATCTGTTTTTTTAAATAATTGTTTTCTCCACTCCACCCCATCTCACTCTCTGCCTCCTCCCTCGTCGCCTCCTACCAGTCCACAGAGCATGAGGAATGAACGACACTGCACAGAAGCCCAGTTTGAGGCACATGATTTTCATCCACAAATCAGAGGAGCAGAAGACTTCCCCTGCTCCCCCCCAAGTAATGCCCAAAAGTAATTCTGGAAACGTTACAATTACTCCACAAAAGTAGTAAAATTACTCCTAGTTCTATTACAATCAAAATGTAAAGGAATTACCCACTCATTCCTCAAAAAAGTAATGAATTACAAGTAATCCATTACTTGTAACTAGTTACTTCCAAGCTCTGCATCATCTAATGATTAGTAAACATAATCTAATGACTGCATTTTTTTTCTTTCTCTGTCCATTCTTTATTCCTCCAGGTATTTATTTTCTCTCTCTCTTGGCTTGAAAAAATGAATCTATATTTTCTAATGCACTAAGGCAACCTTTCCCAACCTGGTGCCCTGCAGATGTTGGACTACAACTCCCACCAGCCTTGGCCAGTTGTAGTCCAAAAAGCCAGGTTAGGGAAGGCTGCGGTAAAGGGCAGAGGCCTTAGAACATAATATAAAAATCACAGGTGTGGTGTTGGGAGACACATTCCTTGTGGCTTGATCCCATGCTGCTTGATTAACATTTAGATAAAGAAATCAAGTAGGGCACATGGATCATGTGGAAAGTAACTGTGTCAACATTTCCAGTCCCCAGAGTAGTCTTGTACTTTTATAGTTCCTTTCCCTTGTCCTGTCCATCCCATAATTCTTTAGTCTGAATTTTACTAGAATGGCAATATAGGATCCAGCAACGGAAGTTGTTTCCATGACATCGTAGTAATGCATTAATTGTGCCATGGTCTTTCTTGTAACATTCAATAAAATGGAGATTTATTAATTTTTTTAAAAAGAGAGAGATGAGGGGGAAAAAGAAGTTTTCAGTGCAAAATTACGTTTTGAGGACAGTAGCCCTGAAAAGTGATGGTTGCTCTGCCCGAATCTATTAACACAAATTCATGGTGGTCATCCAGCTAGTTGTCCATAGTGGCTAACTTGTACAGCAAGGGAGTATAGCCACCCTCAGAAGCTCAGGCACCATATTTGGAATCATATGCGAATTCTGTTTCCTGAAGAGTCAGATGTCCTTAGCTCCATGGCCACAGCAGGTTCCACTAATTAGATATGAGTCTGCGCCATCTTGGAGTTTTCCTTATTTTTGTGGTAGTTTTGTGGTAAGTAGTACATTGTGACAAGGGTTCTGCTGCAAACACCAGGCCTTTTAACAAAAGTATTTCCCTAGTGTTCGGTGGTCACATTTTCTTTCTTTTTTCTCATAAGTTTGGAAGTGTCCGGGGAACATCCAATATATGTGCAAATGCCCTTTCTTCATTTCAGAGGATTGCCATAATTGCTGTGCCTGCCCTGTTGGTTATGTGCCAAGCACAATGTGCAGTGTGGACAGTTTTCCTCTGGCACATGATGCCAACGTGTGTTCTGGCTGAATTACCTGTGTTATTTTTCGCTGCATCCAAAATCACACTCGGGAATATCTGCTGCATGGGCTCTGAAATTTGGCTTTTGGTCATTAACATCCAATGACATGATGTCAACTGTCATAAATGCATGTTCAAACTCCCATGTCAATGCTGCTTGGAGCCACCATGAGTTACAGAAATTGGGACACAGAGTGCTAAATGAACTGATTGAAAATGATTAGGCAGAAGCATGCTTCTGTGACCTTGAGATAGTTATTGTGAAGACGTTGGTTCATTAATATGGTGGGGAGGAAGAACTTTGGATTTCCCACTATTTTTGAAGGAGAATTCTGCAAAGCATGCCTTTTAATGAGAGAGATTCTCATTCCACATCTAGAAGGAAAACTGGCTGCAACCCAAGCTCATAAATTCTGATTTTTTTAAAAAAACAAAAGGAAACAATGAATTTAGATTGCATAAAGGCTAGCTGTATTTCAGCAACCTTATCAAAATTTCCCTTTTTGAGCTGCCAGGAATTTTCTCTCTGCATTATGTCTGGCATAATTTGGTTTGATCCATTATACAAACTCCAAACAAAACAAAAATCAGAATCGGTTGATGATTCTGATTGTAGCATTTTGTGTTTGTTTATGCCCTGGCTGTTTGTGAAGCACAGTTTTTAGTAATGGGACTAGGAGTGTCATCTAAGGCTGCAATCCTAAACACACATACCTGCAAGTAAGCCTCACTGAGTTCAATAGGACCTACTTCTGAGTAAGCATGGCTAGGATTGCACTGTTAATACACACACTGCCCCTCACTTCTAAATAAGCTTGCATAGGATCACACTGTAAATCTCAACATGGAGACCATTCAGAATTGCCAAGGTGGTTTCTGAGTCCTAAATATTTGATCCACTCACTTGGCAGTATGATTTTTCTAGTGAGCAAACACACGCACATACACCATCTTTAAATGGGGAATTGCTGCTTCCAAACTTTGGACTTGTAATTTATTTCTCACCCACACATGCACACACCCTGTTTTTCATAGTCAGTCTTCCTGTAGCCTGTCAATGATTACTGTGTTTGCTACCTCCCCCTTTTAGATTGGATTGCCCCCTCCCCTTGATTTTCCCTGCCCCAATTCGACCCATTGGATTTCACCTCTTTCCCACCGTCTAAGCTGTCCCACATTCTCTTTTAACTTTCTTTTCTTTCTTTATTGACGTCCATTGCAGCCAGATCTCTATGGCTCACAGATGTGCACAGGGAAGTTTCCAGAGGTGCGTCACAGTCCCAAAAGAAGCGTGCATCCAAGTGCTTCTTTGAGATGTCATAGCTCTGCCACGGCAGGTTCCATGTGTGTGCAGTAGATTTTGTTGCTTGGCTTCTTCCCACCTTCTCATCATTAACCCCAAACTCCAGAGGCCCACGCCACACCTCATTTTTGCAGAGAACTTTGTAGGCGGCGGGGGAAATGGAAAGATAGAACCCATCTTGTTAGAATGTAGCTCTAAGCTGGGGTGGCAAAATAGAGGGATGCTTCAATGCACTTTTAAGTGATTTGCTGCTAGGATGTTAATTGTGCAGTTAAGAGGAGAGGGTTGCTCCTTGGATTTAGGAGATTATACTGGATGTTTCAAGGCGACTTTTTCAGAAATCAAACAGCTCAATGCAAACTTTTAAGATTGGGTGGTTTGGCAGCTGCAGCCTCTGCTCCTAATTCCTGCAGTCTTATTTTTTGTATGAAGGACGCGGGAGAGAGGATTCCTTGACAGCACCAGCTGCATTATATAACTTGGAATTACCATTTTGGCTCTAAATTGCAGCCCCCCCCTGAACTGTGGAGAATGTTCCCCAAAGGCCAATTAATGCTTTAGGAGGCGGCTCCAATCTCAGTCGGATCTGATCTTATCATTTAAGCAGAATGCATTTTCTCTTGTTATGCATCAGAAATCCAGTGTGAAGCTCCTAAAGCGCACCATGTTGTCTTCCAATTTAGAGTAGTGTTTGGGTGTCTGCCCTGAACCGCTGTGAAGATGATCTAAGCTTTTCCATCATTGTTCCATGGATCAGCAAGGGTTGATTTAAGGATAAGTTTCATGCACCTTTTTTTCCTGTCACAGTCATAACTTTCTTTTTTCTCCCCCCCCTTTTTTTCTTTTAAGTTGGATCCAGGTTTTATCTCTTTGTTTTAATAGAGGATGAGAGAATGATTGTATCTGCTGCAAAGTGTCTAGCTTTAAACTGTCAGGCATCAATCAAAGTCTCCAAAAGTAATGTCACAGGTAGCATGGGATCCTTGGTAAGGAGCTATACTGGCAGAATGTCAAGTGGATGCAATGCCCTGAAGTGTCATTCTTTCCCTTTGCTGTTCACAGGGGATTCCTGAACAGTGGGCCAGGCTGTTGCAGACCTCCAATATAACGAAACTGGAACAGAAGAAGAACCCGCAAGCTGTTCTGGATGTCCTCAAATTCTATGACTCCAAAGAGACAGTCAATAACCAGAAATATATGAGCTTTACGTCAGGAGGTAAGTGGGCAATGGTTGTAGAGAAGGCATTGTCGGAACCACCAAGCTGTAGCTCAGAGTGGAACGGGCCCTGGGCTCTGACGAGCTGCTCCCAACTGAGGCAACAACTGTTCACCTAATCGTTCTAGTTTTCATTTAGAATGAAAACTGAGGGCTGAACTAGATGGTTAAGTGGGTCAACAGTCTCTTGATGAGTGTTCTTTTTTTACCGAGCAGCAGGCTTGGAGGCTGGAATCAGGAGGAAAAGTGCAGGGAAAGGGCTTGACCCTGTCAAATCGCACCATTTAGGCTCAGAGAGGCCATTGTGAACGTGTTTTTTTTTTTTTTGCACATTTCAGATAAGAGTGCCCATGGCTACATTGCAGCCCATCCTTCGGTGAGTATAAAACCCTGTCATTGGACATAAACTAATCTCCGTCTTTTGTGATACCTTTTCTGCCGAGCTCTGTGACTTAATCTGATATACATCTGGCTAAAATGGATGTAACTGCAGCCAGTCATTTTGGAAGCAGCACGGCTCTGAATGCCACTGGCTGGGAACTGCAAGTGGGGAGAGAGTTGTTGCACTCAGGTTCTGCTTGCAGGCTTCCCGTGAGCATCTGGTTGGCCACGGTGAGAACCGAGTGCTGGACTAGATGGGCCTTCGGTCTGATCTAGCTACAGAGCTCTTAAGCTCAGCAGTGCCTGGTGCCCATTGGGAACGGTAGAGCGGAAGGCAGAGAGGCCGACAGGAAGTGGAGCCAGACGCAATGACAGGCAGAGCCAACAAATTCTTATTTTGTCTCCCATCATCCTTCCTGCTGATGCCTACGAGGGGCAACACTGAGATTAAAGGAGGAGGAAGCTGATGGGCAGTGCCAGGTGAGGGTTGGCTCAGGGCAGACTGAGGTTGGGGTGGCAGTGCCCCATTTGCCTTAATGGACCAGCCTGCACTGCTTATGTTCATAGGAATGCCTGAAATAGCAGCATGCTTTTTAATGAAAGTTGAATTACAATGGATATCCCAAAGGTGCACTTAAAACAGTCCATATCAGCACAGTGCTGAGTATAAGGGTCTTATTTTTGGTGCTGAATGAATGAACAAGAGCTTGCCTTCCTTTTTGTTTTTAGTGCTGAGTGACTTAATTTGAGAGATTTGATTGCACAACAGAGGCCATACGATGGCAGTGGAGAAATAGTTTTCACTGCGTGGCCTGTATGAGAACCTACGACAGGCTGAATGACTCCTTGTAATGAATTCTGGTGAAATGAGAATTGCTTTTTCCTTTTGCCATTTTTAATATAAATATATAAATATGCCAGCCATGACAGTAACAAAAAATGTCCTTGATGAAGCCATAAAAAGCACAAACGGCTTCTTGAGGAAGCCCTGTTTTCGCAAACGCAGCTCCACAGAGAATTCTAGAGCTCTATCAAAATGCATGCAGAATACCTCATAAGCAGTGGAGGCTGGTGGCTCTGATGTTAGCGGGGCAGTGAATCCGCTCCGGGTTTTAGTCCCAAGTTTCAAGGAGCCATCTGAGGTGCATTCTTATTAAAACAGGAGGGGCCTGTTTTTCTTTCCAACTGGTTAATTTTAATGGTGATCATACTTAGGATGTTGTGGGGAGACGGTTGATTATTTTATTGTGAATTATGGTATGGTCACCTATTTGTTTTGTTTTATTGTTCATGTGCTAGGGGAAGGGTCCTCAACTCTTTGGGGCCCACAGGCATATTTGGAAATCTAAGAAATTGTTGTGGCACCACAAAGTATCCATTTCAGAGAAGACAAAACTCCTACAACCTCCCCCAAAAACTAATAAAGGAGCAAGCAACCACCATCACCACCCTGGCAAAACAAACAAAGGCAACCCCAAAACACTCAATTTTATAAGATTGGGAGGGGCAAGGGGCCTTGGTGGATGCCAAAGTGGGGGTCACCATGGTGTACCCAGATGCCATATTGCGCCTGCTCCAATGCTATTGTATTATTGTACTAAACAGTGCTGCTGTTTTGTAATTTGCTTTGAATTTTTTTATAAGGTGATGAATAATGGAAATAATTACATAAAAGTAACAACGTTAATATGTTGCCTGCTTTACTGGGCTGTAGTTCTGTTTCCTATGTATAAGCTGGCAATTAGCAAAGGTAGGAGCGGGATGGAAGTGATGGAGAATAAAAGCGGTAACAGCAAGATTCACGAGGGAGGAGGGCTTTCTGGCCCCATGGCCAATGGTGCATCATACATGAGTGCAGGAGTGGGGAAGTGGATCTGGACACTAGACATGGTCAGTATCTCCTGTTCCCCATGTGGGCTAAGTTTGGCAGGTAGGCGGAGCAGTCCACCTGTCAGTCACCTCTCATCACATTGAGGAGACTGTTCCTGCCCACCCAGGTCTTGCAGAGTGCTTTGCAAAGTGATGCACAAGATGGCCCTTTGAAAGGGGCTACTTGAAGCCCAACAATGATTGTCAGGTATTTAGAAACCCCTTTCAAAATGCCACCTTGCTCAGGGCTTTGCATAGGGCTTTGCAAGCACCAACGAACAACTGCTTGGCAGTGCCAGCAACCTGTCTTTTGGCATAGCCAGGTTTTTACCTGCCCTGGATGACTTGGCCAAAATGGCCTCAGGGGCCAAAAGGGGAGGTCTGGCAAGTCTGATTAAGCCCATGGACCTGAGCCCCCACCCCACAGACTAGGGATGGAAAGATCTGTCAATTCGGTCCTCACTGTCTCATTTTTCCAATCTTAAATTCAGTACTCTACATTTCTGCAGCAATTTGCAATTTAAAAAAAAAAATTCTCCAGCATTTTAGAGTGAGTTTCTCCGAATAAACATACTTTTGTAGGCAGTTTTGACTTAGCGTACACATTTTTGCAAGCCCTTTCTCATGATATAATGCATTTTTGCATATTATTTTAACTCATATATGCCTTTTAATGGACATTTTCCCCAATATGTGCCTTTTTGTAAACCTTGCTTGGTTGGTGAACTGCATTGCAAAATTTGAATAAGTGTGAATGTTGAAGGGTAGCTGTGTTTCAGTTCTCACATTGTTTTAGAAAGTATGAATTCTATAGATTCGGCTTGAAATGTGAACTGAACTGAATTTCTCACCCATCCCTAATGCAGACATTACACGGCAATAATTCCCCAATAGCTGAATGAAGCTTCATTTCTGTCAACATCTCTCGCCTGCAGAGCACAAAAACGGCATCGGAACCCCCGCTAGCTCCCCCAGTTTCAGAAGAGGAAGATGAGGAAGATGAAGAAGAGGAGGATGACAATGAGCCGCCACCTGTTATTGCCCCACGTCCAGAGCATACAAAATCTGTGAGCTGCTAATGGCTGTAGTTTCCATTGTTGTCCATATGGTAGGACCAGGTCTGTGTACACCCCACATTTCTGCAGGAGTGCAGGAAGAAAAGCACAGAATCTGGTGCTGGATGCAGAATGCAGGTTTTCAAGCATCTCTCCTTTTCACAGATTTCCAGCCCTTAGGGCTGCAAAGACATGCAAAGTGTGTAAGCGATGCATGGTGAAAACTCAGAAGCCAGGGAGCTTAATGTTTCCAGTGGTTGGGGTTAGAGCAGTCAGTTCCTTTTTCTGATCACTCCTACCTCAAACAGGACATTGCAGAGCTGGAACAGTTTCAGAAAAGAGTAACCAAAATGATCACGGGGTTGAGGAAAGGTTACCTTTCATGTTATAACCAGGACTGTGGAGTTGGAGTCGGGAGCAATTCTGGGTGGAGTCGGAGTTGGTAGAAATGTACTGACTCCGACTCCTTCATAAATGGCAAATGTATATTAACTAGTAATAACAAATTTACTTTAGTAAAATGGTAGCACAAGGCATTTGATCACCACCACGTGAATCCAGAGCTTGGAAAAGTTACTTTTTTAAACTACAACTCCCATCGGCCCCAGTGCCTTGTGCTACCATTTTACTACAGTTTGCCATTTTTGAAGGAGTTGGAGTTGGAGTTGGAGTCGGACAGTAGAAAAATAGAGGAGTCGGAGTCAAAGGTCTGGCGTACCGACTCCACAGCCCTGGTTATAACTAAAAGGGTTGTTGTTGTTGTTGTTGTTGTTGTTGTTGTTGTTGTTGTTGTTGTTAAAGTGGATAGAGAAAAGATTTTCTTCCTTTCTCATAACACTAGAACTTGGGGACATCCAGTATCCAGTGAAGCTGAATGTTGGAAGATTCAGGACAGACAAAAGAAAGTCCTTCTTCATGCACCGCATAGTTAAACTGTGGGATTCGTTCCCACAGGAGGCAGTGATGGCCACCAACTAGGATGGCTTTATTTATTTTATTTATTTATTATTTATTTATTATTTAATTTGTATCCTGCCCTCGCTCCCAGCAGGAGCCCAGAGCGGCAAACAAAAGCACTGAAAACACTTTAAAATGTAAATGTACTTAAAACATCATAAAAACAAGCTTTAAAAAATACATTAAAACAAAACATCTTTAAAAACATATTTTTTTAAAAAAGCTTTCAAGGCATCTTTAAAAAAAAGGTTAAAATATATTGTTGTTTTTTTAAAAAAAGGTTTAAAAACAATTCCAACACAGACGCAGACTGGGATAAGGTCTCAACTGAAAAGGCTTGTTTAAAGAGGAAGGTCTTCAATAGGCACCGAAAAGAGATGATGCCTGCCTAATATTTAAGGGGAGGGAATTCCACAGGGTAGGTGCCGCCACACTAAAGGTCCATTTCCTATGTTGTGCAGAACGGACCTCCTGATAAGATGGTATCTGCAGGAGGTCCTCACCTGCAGAGCGCAGTGATCGAATGGGTATGTAAGGGAAAAAATGATCTTTCAGGTATCCTGGTCCCAAGCTGTATAGGATTATCCAATGAAGCAGAATGCTGGAAGATTCAGGGCAGATCAAAGGGAGTACTTGTTCACATAGAGTATAGTTAGATGATGGCATTTGCTTCCTCAAGATACAGCAATGGCTAGCAGCTTACATCTTTAAAAGGGGGTAGACAGATTCATGGAAGATAAGCCTACTAGCCATGATGGCTATGTACTACCTCCAATGTTGGAGGTAAAATGCCACTGAACACCAGTTGCTGCGAATCATAGAGTTGGAAGGGGCCTCTAAGACCATCGAGTCCAGCCCCCTGCTTGATGCAGGAATCCAAATTAAAGCATACCCAACAGTTGGCTGTCCTGCTGCCTCTTGAATGCCTCCAGGTCTGGAGAGCCCACTACCTCCCTAGGGCATTGGTTCCATTGTTGTACAGCTCAAACAGTCAGGAAGTTTTTCCTGATGTTCAGCCGAAATCTGGCTTCCTGTAACTTGAGCCCATTATTCTGTGTCCTGCACTCTGGGATGATCGAGAAGAGATCCCGGACCTCCTCTGTGTGGCAACCTTTCAAGCACTTGAAGAGTGCTATCATATCTCCTCTCAGTCTTCTCTTCTTAAGGCTAAACAGGCCCAGTTCTTTCAATCTCTTCTCATGGGGCTTTGTTTCCAGCCCCCTGATCATACTTGTTGCCCTTCTCTGAGCCTGTTCCAGTTTGCCTGTATCCTCCTTCAAGTGTGGTGTCCAGAAGTGGAGATAGTACCCAAGATGAGGGCTAACCAGTGCTGAATAGAGGGGAACCAATACTTCACACAATTTGGAATCACAAGCAGGGTGAATGCTGTGGTGCTCATGTCCTGCTTGCAGCTTCCCACTGACATCTAGTTGGTCACTGTGAGACCATGCTGGACTATGATAGCCTTTGGTCGGATCCAGCAGTGCTCTTCTTATGTTTAGAATCATTTCTTCCTCCTCTCCATGGGTAGGGAAACCCAGAATAACTTATGCAAAAGCAGAGGAGTTATGCTTGTGTGCTCAATGTATATAATTTCAGGCAAATTTACAGAGTTAACCCTCTCTTGGTATAGGATTTGGATTGCCTCCATGTAGATTTTTTTTTGCTTAACTTGCTTGTTCAGAAAACACACAGCCTCTGACAAAGCAAGCAGCTCTTTCTTATGAGCAGCGTAAGAAAATTCATTTTGGAAGAACAGCCTTGAGTTTAGTACGCAAGTCCTGGCTTTTAATTGGTAGGAAACTATGGCAGGTGGGTAGTTCTGATCTGAGATGTATAACTTAATCCCAAGCTTTTCTGCATTTTGAGAAAAGGCACAGCACAGCTCTTAGTTCAGGATATAATGTGTAAATTGAACAACATAATGAAAGTCTTGAAATCCATTATCTGCCTGTCAAGAGTTGAAATTAAACCTTTTGAGAGAAAGCAATATAATATTTGTGGAAGCAGTGAAGACAATTCAAGTGTTTACTTGTGTGTAGCACATTGTTAATTCATTGTTGTTCGATTTCTCCAAGTTCACAGTTAAATTAAGACCCTTTCCCCCATTGTTTCTTTCAGATTTATACACGTTCTGTAATTGAACCTGTTGCTGCCCCAGCCCCAGCTAAAGAACCTACAACCCCCCAGCCTGAGAACTCCAGCACAAACACTTTGTACAGAAACACAGATCGACAACGGAAGAAATCCAAGATGACCGATGAAGAGATCCTAGAGAAATTAAGTGAGTGTTTTGCCCTAGCATGCACTGTTTTTCTCCTTGACTACAAGGGATGTAGAGGAAAATTTTGAAATACAGGAACTCAGTGTGACAGCCCCAATAGCCATGTCCTGAGGAAATCCATGCCCACACTCCCCAAGACGTAGGCAGCTGTGTTGATCTATTATATATACATGTGTATATATATGTGTATATATATAAAAATCTCTGGAAGAAATGATAAACTGAAAGGATCGAGCTAGCCCAAATCATAAAAAAAATGTTTTGTCAGTTTGTATACTTAAATATACTTCAGAATCAATTGAAAACAAAACTATAACCATTTTAAATGGACTAGAGAAAGGATGGGTTGCCATTACCCTCAGCCTTGAGTTTCAGAGAGTGGGAAAAGGAGGAGGGGTTGAACTGTTGGCATTAACTCGTTCGTTTGCTGTTCCTCTTTCAGTTAACGTTTGTCAATAAAACATTACTTAAAACCTTTCAAACCTTTGTTTTCTGCAAAATAAGATAAGCAGGAAAATAGTCACTTTTTCCAATCCCTCAACTCAGCTCTCCAGCCTCCTCTACGCACCTTCTTCGCAGCATACTATATTCCAACATACTTAATAGCCTTACCCTTCCCTGCAATGGGCACATGGGGCTTTCTTTAGGAAATACCTAGCTTTTGCACTTTTATTCTTCGTTCCCTGGTCTTTAACTCTATCCATCCTTACACATGCTCTTACCTTCAACTACCTTACTTAAATCACCTTGGCATATCTATGCCCATGCATCAGACAGCAAAAGTCAGCACAAAACAATCATTTTAAATTCTAAACCACTGAAGAATAAAAAAATCAGTCCACTGTGTACACAGACTGGAGAAAACAACTTTAAGAAACTTGATAGAGAAGGGAGCTCCCGAGGAAATAAAATATTAGGTGAAAACGTTCCTCTGTTACACGGTGGTTGTGGTCAAATGGCAAGGACTGAGATAAACAATTATTCAATATAATTAGAACGTGCACAGAGGAATACAGAGAGAGAGAGAAGGAAACCAGTACTGGCAATGAAAAAAAAGAGAGCAATTTGTAGTTACATAGCAGACAACACAATAATTAATAAGGCCCTTCCTCTTCTCCTTGGGATTTGGCCTGGCTGAAATCAATTGGCATAATTAAGAAAACACAGTCAATAAATCTTAGTATAAAAAAATAGTAAACCATAAGGATCAAGTTAGACTTAAAGCATAAACATCAATTAAAAACACTATTATAAAAAATGGAGGGGCTGCTTTAACTTTTAATCTTGAGTACGCGATGTTCCTTTCAAACAGTGGAAGAGAATGCTGTCCCCCTTCCAGTCAATTTCTTAAACTTCTTAATGTCTTTAAGTTTATACCTGGGTGACAAAAAAAGCTCCAAAAAGCTTATACACAAAAATTAAAAGGATAAACAAGGACAAATGAGCAAAAACTAAATACTTCAGAACTATGCCTCCCTTTCAAAGTGCCAAAAAGGAGGAGATTCCCTTCTATGCTCATGCAAAAACAAAACAGGCATTATTAATGTATAAACATTTATCAAACAAGATGGACAAATAAAAACCCTTAATATCAACAGATTCATGTCAAAGAATTGGAGGAAATAATTGGAATTATGACTCTATATGGCTTCTATTTCTTCCTATAATTGAAAAGAGTTAGCAATTAGACTTCTAACCATGTACAAAATGCATAAAGAAAAGCTTTCCCCTTGCAGGTGCCAGCAAAAATAATCTTGGGTCAGTCGAGAACTGATTCCTGTAATTAAGTCATGATTTATGTGCACAGAAACAAATACAATCACTGAAAGATAAGAGAAGTATACCGGGCTGCAAGGGGCAGCGGCTGCGCCACTCCCCTGGCTGTTTAAAGGCAAGTGGGGGAAAGGAAGGAGAGGCTGTAATTTTAAACATGCACATACACAAAAAGCAAACTGAAGTAGTTAAACTAAACCCAATATTGTAGCAAGAAAAAAGGGACTCCAACACCAAAAGTCAAATGCAGAGAATGAAGCCGTGCACACACAAAACAACCAAACGTCATTTCAAAATAAGTTCAGGGATGAGCCACCTTCAAATGCCACATTCCCAAATCAAGTTACTCATGAGTAAAGCTGTTGTCACCAGCTTTTTCTCCCAGATTGACTCTCAAAAATAACAAAACAGAGGGGGGTATCCAAACCCGATAAGAGTCTCTGCCAGCCAGAGACTGAACATTCCCAGTGCAAATCCTGTTTCCACCTTTTCCAAGTGCCTAGTCCCACCGGCTCAAAATACTTGCAAGGCTTCATTCCCCAGAACTTTGCGAAAGGGGAAGGAGACACCATGTTATCAAGGGCTTTTGCCAAACACAGAAGGGGAGGGGGTAACAATGTGCCAGGGAATCTCTATACCTTAACCTCTGGATTAACCGCAGCATTTAAAACAAGAGACAGCAAAACATAATAAGAAAGAAAAGAAAATTACACTCATTCCAATTACAGTAGAACTCGGCTACTCCCTTATATTCCCACAGAAAACCTACAAACCTTTACTCACATGGAAGTCTGCCAACTGACTTCATTCTTTAAGATTCCAACCACATCTTGTGCTCAACGCGAAAGAAACGCGCCTGTTAAAGACAACCACGCGAGCATCCCATTTTCCCCTCCTCCTTTTTCTTTTCCATTCTGCCGTGACTTGTTGCTGTTGCTGTTGAGGCGCTGCTGTTGAAAAAAAGGGAGAAAGGGCATGGGAGCTGGATGGGGGCATCCCCCCTTTTGTGGAGAGTGTGTGCGCAAGCGCGTTTAGCCGGTCCTCAGGTTCCCTCTCCCAATCCCTCCCTGTTTTTGGATCTCTGCCTCTATTTTGTGCGAGAGGCTCAGATCTTTGTACGGGATCTGTCTCAGACAGCGCACCACCGACCTTTGGATGTGAGTCGGATGCCCGCCCTGGTGGGGCACCGCTCTCCTGAGAGGGAGAGAGCGGCGGGGCTGACGGGATTATGGTGCAGCCAATATGCTGCTGTCTGGGGGGGTCGTCAGCAAAACAGCTGGGAGGAGGGTCCTGCCGGTTACAGACCTACCAATCATTACCTTGATGCCAGCCCATTTCTGCGCTCTTGCTTCCACAAGGGCCAGAAATTCGACTGCGCTGGGCTATCCTTGTCTAGCTGCGCTCAGCGCGCAGCATCAAAAGACCTAACCCGAGGCCAGCAGTACTCTGTGGCCCCTGACCGCGATCATCCGTGTACATTCCCTTGCACACAACCTTACCATGGTTTTCTTTTCATGCCTACCTTGATTTGAAGACGTCCTTCGTCACCTGCACATAACATAAGGGGGTCACAACATTGACATTGACATACAAGACTTACTCCGTCTCTGTCCCATGATATCTGGCAGGTACCACTTCACTTCAATTTTACCCCAGTAGTTCCGTTGCTCGGTCCTTCAAAACACCGTTTGAGAGAAAGTCTCTCTGGGCGCCTGTGGGTATTTTGCAAAACCTGGCACGGAACTGTTTTGGGGTTCCTTCGTGGTCGCCAATTGTTGGGTCCAAATCTAAGCCCTCCCCCTCCCAGAAAGGGCAGGCTAACGCACCCTTCAGCCCTGGATAGGAGTGCAAGCTTTGCTATTTAATTTACCTGTCTCAGTGGCTCAGCCAGATACCAAACATAACAGACACACAATACTGCTTGATTAAGAGGGGTCTCTAAACTGTACAGACAGCAGTCTGACAGGAAAGAGAGCATTGTTTATTAATTGAAGCACCATTATATAGGTTTCATAAGCTAAACAAAATATAATATTACTAAAATCATAACAAAGGAAATACAGTATTACAGAGATAAAGCAAGCGTATTTCCTTATCCTTGTTACATTTCTCATAATTCTTAAAAAGCGAGGAATTGATAAAGAATTTATATACTTGTCAATCTAAGAAAACTTAATTTGAGATAAGAACTGAGAAAGAGAGTTAGATTGACACCAGAAAGAGATAAAGATAGGGCTAGTGTGCCTGTGAAAGTTATCCACTCAGCAGTGTGACGTAAATCTATGGATACAATTCTAGCAAAGTATTTGGGAACACTTTGTGCTGAGTTTGCTACAATGCGCAGGATGTGAAAAATGAAGCAAGACAAGGAAAATAACAACAATCCAGATGGGATACATTTTATCTCTCTTCCATGATGTTACAGCTTGTGAGGCGCCTCTGGGTGTTCTTTCTCACGAGAGAGGAAACGAAACTTAGAGTCTTCTGTTCCCCACCCTCTAAGTTCCATGATTCATTGCGGTATTAGCTCTGGCTACAATTTAGCATCTCTGAACAACTCTTGGGGCCTAGGAATAAAATATTTCCTAACATATGTGTGCGTGTAGCAGCAGTATACAATATAATATGCAATTCATGATCATCAGCAAAACTGCAATCCTGTGCATAGTTTCCTGGGAGTAAGCTCCATTGAACCCAGTGGACTTTACTTCTCATTGCGTAGGCTCAACTTACAAAACACACTGACCTTTAAAGATCTTCAGCCAGCTGAAATTCAACGTTCAGTTAGAATTGCAAAGAAGTGCTACCATTTAAACTGCTAGTGTGATATAGGTACTCCAGCAAAGAAAAGGAAAGAAGTATCCAGTCTGTGCTTGACTATTTTCCTCATAATTTCCTCTGCTAATCTGTTGCAAACAAAGCTGATAGCCTTATTGTCACTTTATGGGTATTTGCCAGAGCAAGGAGGGTCCATCAATTATCCTGGTGCTCCAGCAGATGATTCAACACTCCTTCTCTAAAAAGAGTCCAGAAACTGAGCATTCCCCTTCCACTATACCACCCTTGACCACTTGGTATACAAAAAGCAAATTAACTTTGGAAAACTTGGGCATGATTCAGCTAAGACTAAGGGCTCTTAAGACCCATTGATTTCAATAGGAGAGTTACAGGCAACCCTGTGCATGTATGTTCAGAAACAAACCCCAAGGCATTCATTGGGTCTTGCTCTGAGATTACCATTTTAGGCATGTGTTTAACAGTAAAATCTGGAGCATGCTTACTCAGAAGTCTCAGTGCTTTCAATGAGATTTACTCCCATGTAAGTCAAATTACACACTTACATGGGAGTATATTCCACTGGGTTATAGCCAATGTAGCATTAAGTTAAAATCACATAAGCTCTGTACTTGTTCCACTGGTGAAATTTTGTGCCAGCAGAACATTGTTGCACAAGAGAATGCTTAATCAGATTGTTGGTAGCTTTATTGCACAATAGATTGCACAATCTGTTGTGTGATGAGTTTCTGTTACCACAGCTGTTGCATTGAATTCCTCTGTTGCACAACTTTAAACCTCACCCATCTGTCACTGCAAGAGCCCTTGCACTAGCGACAAAAAATGTTGGGTACAACCCATGGAAGTCAGTTCCACTGTACCCAAACAGAATATGCAGAGGATTCTACTGTAAAGCTGTGAATCCAATGCAGAATTACTAGAGAGAAAATCTTACTGAACTCAGTGGGACTTACATGCATGGGGTTAAGCTACATATTGCTCCCACTGAAAACAATGGGAGTTCAAAGCACTCACCTTTGACTGCATTCAGTGCCCGTGTTTACTCGGGATTGCCCAGTCAGTCTATTTCTGGCCCATGCCAGTTCCACATGTGTTCGTTCATAAATCCATTCCATCCCATTTGCACATTAATCTCCAAATTTCATTTTTAAAAAAAAATGCATGAAAAAGTATATTTAAATATACATACGAATGCATATTTTGGACATGTGCAAAAATAAACACTTCTAAAATATATTCTTTCTCAAAAGTATACACATCTAAATGTATTATAGCCAAAAATATGCTTTTGTTGTTGTTGAGAACTGCGTCAGCAACTACAGAGCAGTGCAAAAATTAACTATGCTCCCATCTGCACATTAGTCTGGGAAGTGCACATCAGATCAGTTCATATTGGAATTCACCAAGAACGGATTCCAAAAGTATCCCTAGTGTTTTTCGCCGATGGGTTCATAAAGAGAGCAAAAGCAGAGTGAATGAATCAGATTGTAAGAGTGAAATGCTGGCATCTTTAAGGACAGAATATTCCTTGGTTTTTTTGTCCCTGTGAAGCTACAGACTTTACAGTGCTACAGAGAAGGGAGGAAACTCAGGATGATGGAGGCGGGGAAGACAACAAAGTGAAAGAGAGATGACAAAGCTAAAGCAGTTATATAAGGGGTGGAGATCATCTCCATCTTTGTATCCACCAGGCAGAGCAATGAATTTAAAGTAATACATTTAAATGACATGGACATTCAAAGAAGCTGAATGTTGGAAGATTCACGACATACACAAGGAAGTACTTCTTTACTCAGCGCATAGTTAAACTATGGAATTTGCTCCCACAAGACGCAGTAATGGCCACCAGCTTGGATGGCTTTAAAAGAAGATTAGACAAATTCATGGAGGACAGGGCTATCAATGGCTACTAGCCGTGATGGCTGTGCTTTGCCACCCTAGTCAGAGGCAGCATGTTTCTGAAAACCAGTTGCCGGAAGCCTCAGGAGGGGAGAGTGTCCTTGCACTCGGGTCCTGCTTGCGGGCTTCCCCCAGGCACCTGGTTGGCCACTGTGAGAACAGGATGCTGGACTAGATGGGCCACTGGCCTGATCCAGCAGGCTCTTCTTATGTTCTTATGTACATGAAATTAAAAGTAGGCTCTGTGTTCCAGGTTGTCTGGAACGGCCATATGAACGGTGTGAACAGAGATGACAGAGAAGTTTATCTAGTGCTAGATCCTATAACGTAGGTTACTTGGAAACAGACTAATGGAAGAGGTCTCAAAGGCTGTGATGGTTAAGTGCCCCCCCCCATATCCAGAGGCATTTTTACCCTAAATACCAGCTGCTGGGAGGACAAACAGCGAGAGGAAGGCTGTTGATGTCACACCCTTCTTGCTCTCTTCCTAGATACGAATAGGCCAGTGTTTCAAACAGGAAGCTTGACCAGATGGATTTTTGGTCAAATCAAGCGAGGCTGTTCTGTTCTTCAGGCCACTGGGCTAGATCATCTGCAGGGCCCCTGCAGCTAGGGGTGGGATCCGCATTTCGGTGCTGCTTTGATTTTCACTCCATCGAACTTCCTTCTGGTACCGCTTTGTCGGAGATCAGTGTTTGCTATTTGCGATAAATACTGATTCAGGTTCCCCCCCCACAAAAATATCAATATTAATATTGATATTTCAAAAGTATTTTCATAGTTTTTTTTAAAAAATTGATATGTTCCTCAAATATCAATATTAATATTGATATTTTGTGGGAAATATTAATCGTAATATCAATATTTTGAGGAAACTATTGCTATTGCTATTTTTGAGGCAATTTTTTTTAAAAAATCTGCTTCAGCCGCAGAAAACTGCTAGAAGAAAACCCAGCCCACAAGGACAAAAAAAGGGAATAAATGAGAAATCCAGTGTCAAATTTGAATTTTGTGAAATTCAAGCACATCTCTACTTCCAGCTTTCTGCTTCTAAATGCTGGTGGCCACTTACTTTGAAGCCAAGCATTGTAAGCAAGCTTTTTATACAAGAGCTCTCTGCTTGCTGCTGTTATCATGAGACAAAATGCTTATGGCTATTATTAATGAGGCATGGCTTTATCTGCCTTCCTGCCACACATCTTCCAAGCCCTTCCTTTTTTTATTGATTTTTGGTTGATTCATCACTGTCTGCTTGCTATTTTTAAGAATGTAATGTACACCCTATCAAGGTGTTTGAGTAGTTGCTCCCAGCCAACTTTGAGCTGGAGATTGAAAATCTATTGGAATTTTAATCAGCTTTCTGAAATGGGGGATACTGCATTTCTCTCTATGGCTGTGAGCTAATTAAGAAAAGAATTAAGAATTAATTTAGAAAGGTTGGGTTTGGAACCCAGGTGACACATTTCCCTTTAACCCCCACCCATCTCCTTCCTTATTTAATATCTCCAGGATTGACTTTCATCCACCTTCAGAAAGACACCACACCACTAGGTTTTATTTTAAGATTAACTCTTCTCTGAAACCATTTTGTAGAAAATATCAATACTGTATATAGGGCCTGATTCCACCCTGATGTGCAGCATAGTGTACTAATCCGCAAAGCTAGAGTTAAAGAGAATACTCTCTTCTCTGATATAAAGAGATGCCATTTTGACCTTCATAAAATTGGTGCCTGCTGAAGACCTTCCTCTTTCAACAAGCCTTTTAAGTAGAGACCTTATCTCAGTCTAGTCTGTGTTGGAATTGCTTTTTAATATATTTTCAAACCTTTTTTTTTAAAAAAAAGATATTTTTAAAGCTTTTAAAAAATGTTTTAATGGTTGTTGTTTTAATATATTTTTAATGGTTGTTTTGTTTTAAAGTCTGATTTTATGATGTGTTAAAGTATTTTTAGTGCTTTTGTTTGCCACCCTGGGCTCCTACCAGGAAAAAGGGCAGGATATAAATCTAATAAATAAATAAATAAATAAATAAAATGACACTTTCAACTCACACTATCTTAGAGCCAAACTTGAAGTTACAGTGATGGACCTGTTGTCATGACCCTGGAGTCCATCAGGGACCAGGACACTGAGTTGGAGGCTGCATTCAGACATGGGGTTTATTGTGTTAGTTTTACTGCTCATAATGATAGTAATCCTGTCCTGATTTCAAACATTCCTGTCTAGGAAGAAGGATGGGACATAAATTTAATAATAACAAATAATAATCTGTCTTCTCCTTTTGCACTGAATGCTTCTTCCTCACAGCTGGTCATTTTATTTCATAACTAAGTCGGCTCTTTAAATTGCCACCTGCTGTCCTTTTGCCTACTGCAATATTCAGGCAGTTCTTAATTTTATTTTTTCTGAAAGCCCTCCCAAATCATGGCTAAGGTCATCTTCAGGTTGATGGCATATGAAGGGACAAGAGCAGTAGACTAGACCCCAGTTAATCTCTGTGACCACCTGTAATGCACAGCATGTGCCTAGAGATGTGGAGGCATGGAAAAATGGAAAAATTCAGAAACCCTCTTTTTTTCCTGTCCCCCCCCTCATTTTTTCCATTTTCCCCTGAAAAATTGGAAAAACAAAAAAGGGTTTCCCCCCCCTGAATTTTTCCCAGGCCTTCACATCTCTACATGTGCCTGTCAGCCCAGCCATGATAGAGTGTTTTTATCTCTCTGTGTTCCTGTTTAGCTGATAAACATTTAGCATGACTTGGCATGAGTGCAACTGGCAACCGGAATGAGTGTAATTCTTTTAAACTACTTGTATTAACTGAGAGCATTATTACTTATTTCATGGAATGTCTTCTTCTTCTTTAAAAAGGCCTTTTGGTGATGTTTCTTTAAAAAAAAAAATCTAGATGCTTCCATGCATTTTTAGGGCTGAATGCCACATATGCTTTGTAGTATGCCAATATCAGATACGTGTGAAATGTTTGTGCATGTACAGTGTGCATCCAATGCCTTCATATAGATATTAAACAGCATTGGAGACAAGGTCGTACCCTGAGGCACATTAGGCATTCTGGCAGCAGTTTATTTGGTTTTCCCAACATTTCCTTACCTGATTAATTTCCTCATCTTATTTGATCTTTCACATGACATAAAAGCCACTTCTGGAAATCTAGCAGAATATAATGGGCATTTAGCACTCATTTCCATGTTAATTGCCTCCAGAAAGTATCCATTTGCAACACCATTAACCCAGAAAATTGTGGGAGTAAAGTGACGAAATTTGGGGAGGTATACCAGCATACAAATCTTTCCTGCCATTTTCATGGGGGAATCATGGGGGAATAGAAGCTTGCATGTGTAGAAAGAGTGGGAGACTAGTGACGTGTCCACAGGTATGAATGAAATTTAGCAACATGGTGGTGTATCAGTCAAAAGCCACAGTTCCATACTGCAGCAGGATCTTGGGCCTCTAGCTGCATGCTCTGATGTCATCACTGTGAGCCCTGATGTCATCACTCTGCGCCAGAGCCTGGGCGCTTTCTCTGCTTTTGGACCCAGTTTGGAGTTTGGATTAATTTTCAGGAGAGCATTATGTTAACTGCTACATGGGCATCCCCCAAGAACACCTGCGTTTTGGCAAAAAGGTAACCTTAAGAACATAAGAAGAGACCTGCTGGATCAGGCCAGTGGCCCATCTGGCCCAGCATCCTGTTCTCACAGTGGCCAGCCAGATGCCCATGGGAAGCCTGCGAGCAAGACCTGACTGCAAGAGCACTCTCCCCTCCTGTGGTTTCCAGCAACTAGCATTCGCAAGCGTGCCGTCTCTGCCCATGGAAGAACAGCACTCATGGCCTGATCCTCCATGAATGTGTCTAGTCCTCTTTTAAAGCCATCCAAGTTGGTGGCCATCACTGCCTCCTGTGGGAGTGAATTCCATAGTTAAACTATGCGCGGTGTACTTTCTTGTCAATGAATTCCTCCCACCCCTCTTCTGCCATGCAACATTGCTCCAGCAGCCCGCTGCTTTCACCTGTCAATGGCTGGTTTTAAGTGGCTTTTGAAGCAGTGCTTGGTCTGTCCATTCATCCATTACAATAAAGACAGACATCACTGAGTATTTTGAATTGCCCCTTTTTAGAAAATTGAGCTCTGGATCCTTCTGCCCCCTCCCAACCTTTCCTAACCTAGTGCCTTCCAGATTTTTGGACTACAACTCCCATCAGCCCCCGCCAGCATGGCCTGTGGTTAGTGAAGAGGGGAACTGTAGTCCAGTGCATCTGGAGGACACGTGACTCGGGAAGACTGGTCTGGATGCTAGTGAGAAGACTTTTAATAGGGCATGCATGATATTAAGTGGAAGAGGCCCTATATTTTCTTCTTCGGAAGTGCACAATATCCCTCAGTTACAAAGCTGTGGAATGATTAATGTTACGACCATGCTGTTTGTTTATTTGACTGTATTCAGGGTTTATTGCTGATTTAAGTGAGGTGCTTATCCACGGCTAATTTCTCATTTCACATTCTCTCCACCACAGCATTTTACTCAATACATTTATTGTAAGAATCCACCAATAGATGTCAGTGCTTTATATAGGGCATTGTCAGAACAGTAGACGCCTCCTTTTTTAGAGCCAAAATGAATTTGCTCACAAAAATGTTTCTGGATTTCAATGTCAAATGTTCTCAGACAAGTGGGATCTGCACTAAAGTGTCTAGCCATATCCTCCTCCCCCCCCCAACACTGAGTCAGTGTTCATTGCCACTTAAACATCCAGCCCTCGTCGTGTGCTTTCCTCCCTCCCCTTGGGGGTTCCTTTTGTAAATACATTTTGTACTTGTGCAAACGTTGGGGTTCCCCTGAATCTGTTGATGCATCCCTCTTGTGCATTAATGGTCTTATTTTGCCTACAGAAGGGTCCATATTCAGAGAATGAATTTGCTATTAGTGTTTCCAATTAAATGTTAAATGTCTATAATTGGCATCCAGTTGTGTTTGATATCAGTGTCTGATATCAAACAACTGCTATGTGACAATGATTGACTGCACCTCATGTTAAATCACAGCCAGCTTCAAATTTTCTCCCATCACGGAAGACGTTTCACATTGCCTAGATTGCCACAGAATTTATTTAAATATTCATAAGCTGGCTTTCTGGGCTAAATTCACCCAAGATATAAGCATTAAAAATACAATATTATGATAAAAAATTAAGGGTCGTATTCAGTTCCTACTCAGGATAGACATATTGAAATGAATGAACCTAGGTTAGCTGTGATTATTAACTTCAGTGGGTCTTCTTTCAGTAGAACTTGCATTGCATACCACCCTAAATGAAAAACTATGAAACCAATAATACATTTAAATATAATCCAAGCACTGTAAAAGCCCTTTTCAAAGCCATACAATGTATCAGTTAAATGCATTTGCAACAGATATGTTTCCAAAAGTCTTTTTAAATACTGCAACTGAGGGGAGCCAACTGCTCACCTCTTGGAGGGATTTCTATAAGTTAGGGGCTGTGACTGAGAAGGCTCTGTGCCTGGTTGCTGCCAGTTTACCTGCTCTTAAAGGTGAGCCAACATACAGAGCTTCCAAAGTGATCTCAAAACATGGGGAGGTTCATATCAGCACAAGTAGTTTTCAAATAACCTTTACACCAAATCAGAGCATTGGTCCATCTAGTTCAATGTTGTCAACCACTAGCATAGTGCCAAATTCAGAAGTGCAGGGTCCCTTCATGACAGTCACAGCCATGCCCCCTTTTGTTGCTGAGTTGAGAATAAGATCCTTGTTCATGCCTTCTCCCACAACAACGGACATCCTTAGGAGCCAATAAGCATGAAAGGGGGTGTTAGCCATTGAGAAGAGTATTTGCACTGGCTGACTCACCTCATTTCACTCTGATTGGCTCCAATCAGCAGGAAAGGACAAGGAAGCATGTTAGAAGATGTGGCTAATACACTTCCCTTTCATGCTAATTGGCTCATAGGATGCTGGAGACATAGGGACCCTGCTGGTAAAGGGGCTAAGTCCCCCCCCCGAGTCTCTGGACAACTATACCCCTGGTCAACACTGCCTGGTTGTGTCTCTCCAGGGTTTCAGGCAGGATAATTTTCTTGCCCTATCTGGTGGTGCTGGGGATTGAACCTGGGACCTTTTGCATGCAAAAATGTGCTCTTCCCCAGAAGCATATAAGGCTTGTAGAAGTTATTCTGCTTAGCGGCCTTGCCACCACATTTTGCGTTAGCTGTGTCTTCTTTGTTGTCTTTGAGGGCAGCCACATGTAGAGTGCATTACAGTAATCCAGCCAGAAAGTTACGATAGCACAGGTTACTGTGGGGAGGTTGTCCCTGTCCAGGCATGGCAGTAGCTGGAGGACTAGTCAAAGCCATGAAGTTGGATGTGTGGGAGGTACTCCTAGATCCAACTTTGTGGCCTTGACTAGTCCTCCAGCTACTGCCATTCCTGAACAGGGATACCCTTTCCCCGCAAGCTCCACACCTCCTCCTTCAGGAGCAGGTCATCTGCCTAAATCCTGGATAGGAAGACCACCTGCCCACAAGGGCTCCATCTAGTCAGGATTCAGGCTAGTTTATTTATTTATTTTATTTAATTATTATTTAATTTATATCCTGCCCTTCCTCCCAGCAGGAGCCCAGGTCGGCATTGGCCTTCATCCAGCGTAATAGAGCATCCAGACCCTGGTCCAGCTAGGGACGGGGGAGACATTTGATTCAGTTCACTTTTAAAGGTGAACCTCCCTAATCCACACTTTCCAAAACAATACACAAACTGAAACACAGCCATCCTTCCAAATTTTGCGGTGCAGGTCTCTCGCCATGTAGAGTGTACAAACATGCACATATTAGTCAAAATAGCATACAAAAATGCATTACATTAGGGAATTTTTAAAAAGAAAAATGTGTATATTAGGAAGAATTCACAATAAAATGCTGATGAAGTTTCATCAGGCTTTTAAAGAAAAATAAGAGAATTGCAAACTGTTGTGGAGAGCTGAACTGAAGATGGTTTGTAAGATGTTTTATTTTTATGGTTTTTTAAATATGTTTTATTTTTATGGTTTTTTAAATATGTTTTATTTTTATGGTTTTTTAAATATGTTTTGTTTTAAAGATGTTTTATAGATATCTTTAGTGTTTTTGCCGTTTATTTGCCTGCCTGGGCACCGTCTGGAAGGAATGGTGGGATGATGATGATGATAAAAGATTGAAAAAATAAGAAATCAGTGTGGATAGAGTCATCCATCCCTAGGTCTAGCACCTGCACAGCACCCCCACTGCCAGCTCAGATGATGGGGAAGTCTGTCGTTCACATGGGGATTCTGGCCCACCCCCAAAAGGAAATGAGAAATGGCTGGAAGGTTCCAGTGTCCCTTCTGTCTGCACTGGCCAACGGGGGCAGATAACCTTAAGCACTTGGGGGGGGACCTGCTTCTCACTGCAATGTTCGGTGAATATCACCCTCCCCTGCGTCTAGGGGTTTTCTATGTTCATCCTCCCTTAGTTCAGCACTAGTAAGGACTAGACATAATATTATCCATTCATTGGTCTTAGATCAATTGCTTTCACTGATTACTATCTTATTATTATGGTTATGATTGAGCATTTTCAATAGGAAGATATAAACAGTGGTCTTCAACTAATACATCCTGTAATTGCAAGGATTATCACTAGCATAACAGGACTTCTCCTCCTCTCCTTCCCCCACATGCACCCCACACCCTCCCCAGATCTGCTCTGGAGGGTTGGAGGAACCCCTAGATTTAGCGGGCACATGGGGGGAGAGGGAAGGAAGTCCCATTGCACTAGTGGTAATCCTTGCACGGGTGGCACCCTGATTTAGTGCTGCATTAGATATAGTCCAATGGGGATAGTGTGACATGTGCTGAAACTCATGACCTAACACTGGAGTCTAACTCTCGACATCATGAAACAAGGTATTAAAACGAAAAGCTGTATTACATTCCCATTAAGTATGATGTGCATAAAATATGATAACCTTGCATAATGCCTTTTCAGGTGTTCCAGATCTCAATTGTTGTTGTAGGTAGTTGTTATTTACATATGCCATAAAATTCCACTGTACTGTATGAATGGAATTTGCAGTACCATTAAGTGCTTGGAGATGGTATGTGATCTTCTTTGAGATAGCAATATTCCAAACATCATTAAGCCAAACGGAGAGACTTGAATCCTATAAAGTCTTCCATTTTTGCAGCATGAACAGCAACTTAATAAAAAAAACTGAAAAGGTGTTTAAACTTGACATCCATATTGAGGTTCTGGTTTTGGTGTACAAAGCCCTATTCAGTTTGGAACCAGGGTACCTGAACTATCATCTTACCCCATATTTACCCAGTCAATCACTGCGTTCTGCAGGTGAGGGCCTCCTGCAGATACCATCTTATCAGAAGGTCCTTTCCACCAAACATAGGAAGTGGACCTTTAGTGTTGTGGCATTGACCTTTTGGAACTCCATCCCCTTAAATATAAGACAGGCACCATCTCTTATCTTTTCAGTGCCTACTGAAGACCTTCCTTTTTCAACAAGCCTTTCACATAGAGACCTTATCCCAGTCTGCGTCTATGTTGGATTGCTTTTTAAGATGTTTAAAAACATCTTTAAAAAAATATGTTTTAATATGCATTTAATATATTTATATTTTGTTTTAATAATTTTAAAATCTGCTTTTAAGATGTTTTCGAGTGTTTTTATTTGCCGCCCTGGGGTCCTTCTGGGAGGAAGGACTGGATGTACATTTAATAAATAAAATAAATAAGTAAATTCTCAATGATAGACAAGAGTGCTAATAGTGGTATGACTTGTGGAGGATCGTTTAAGTGACGTCTGTCTTTCTTGGTTATTTCAGGAAGCATCGTGAGTGTCGGAGACCCGAAGAAGAAATATACACGGTTTGAAAAGATTGGCCAGGGGTAAATATTGCTGAGACTCAGGGGCCTCAGTGTTGATTGTAACTTTTCTCCCTTGCTTTTTGTATGTTTTTTTGCACAATCCGATCACCTCTTTTCTACACCTTGCAGATGGTGTTGTAGTGTTGTGGCTATGAGTGTGAGCTCAATGTCAAACGTTCTCTGCTTCTGATCTCACCTCAGCATTTGTAGCCTCCACAGCATAGGAATAATAAAACATCTGCCTGCTAACAAGGCTGTTGCATGCCTCTCTGAGGGATTCTAACTTTCACGGCAAATCTATTTGGTCACGGGTGATATTGAACAGGAACCGGCCTGATTCACACGTAACACTAAGCCATGGTTTGTTTAGGAAACCATGTTAACCGCAAGTTAGCCCACAGATGATCAAACAAGCCATGGCTTCTTTCTCCAAAGTTTAGTTTCTTTTCCAGCTGTTCTTGCCTTGCGCCTCTATAGTTTGGTGAATGTCTGGGATGGGATGCAAAGAAATCATGGTTAAGGAAAGGTGCTGTGTTCACACGTGATGCCAAGCCATAGTTAAAACAAGCCAAGGTCCATAAGCCAACAGCAAACCATGGTTTCATATTGTGGTTCATTGGCAGTAAACAAGCATGGTGGGGTTTACATGGATTGCTAAGTCATGGTTTAATAAACCATAGTTTAATAAAACATGGCTTAGCATTATGCAAGAGCAAGGCCAGGGCAGCTTCATGTTCAATCTCAAAATGCTTCTGACTTGTCTGTCCAATAAAATAAACAAATTGGATTAATCTCCTCTATTAGTCACAGAAAACACATTTGCATTTATATTAAAATGATTGATGGCATATCCAATGAAAACATTGTATTAAACCAAGGGACCCAGGCTGTGGGAGAAAAATTAAAATGCTACAAAAATAATTCTACTTGCCAATTAATGTGCATAGTTCTAAACAACATGTTGGCATTGTAGATAGATTGTTCTAAAATCAAGAGTGCCATTGTAATGTTCTTCCCCTGGCACCACGTGTCAGGCTCCCATCCGTGGCTCCCACCAGGGAGAAATGTAGTTTTTATTTTTCTTTAGCTCACCCAGATCTCACAAGATCCCACTGCTAGGCAGCACCACCAGTCACTCACTGTAAACAATACTGCTAGAGACTTTGCCTTAGTCTCCCTTCTGGCTTATTGTTACTTTGTGTCTGGGTGCACTTGCAGGCCACAACCCCCCTGTATCTTTGTGCCAATAAAGCATACAGCCCTGGGTTGCCCTGGATACTTGATGATACACTATCTCTTCACTGCTGCCACCATTTGATACTGTTTCTCCACCTTGGTAAATACCCTGCCCACCCTTCTGGTCTGTGAAAGCCCCAGCCAAGGATCAGACTTTTGGTAAACCAATAGAATATTTATTTATAAACACCAAGAAATAACAAGATTATGTAAGGTATGTTTAACAAGCGTATGGTTTCATATAGTGTTACTCTATATGTTTCTGGTCATATGTTCTGCCTAAATACCAGCCAAATATATCCAACCCACAACCAACTCCAATCCACACTCCACAACCAATCACCAACAACTCCCCCCAGAACTCCCCTCCAACTCAACTGTCATCCTCTCATTTATACCTTCAGCCATTCAAACACTCAGCCAATCATCATCCAACATTCTCCAGCATTCTAGCCCATGTACTCCCCCCTCTTACTCAGTCACTTACCATATATCACTTAATAAACCCGCACTTACCATATTTACAGATATTAAAATACAGGGACATCACAGCCGTCAGCTCAGATCCCCTGCTTCTTTGGTTTCAGATCAACTTTGTTGACAAGCAGAAAAAGTCCCCAGGACTTGTATTAAAAATACAAGTGGGGCCTGGAGCAAACTGTTGCAATGTGGAGTGCTCTTATTGAAGATGCCAGCTAGCCAACTATGCCCTCTTTCATGGTACTCCGTTTCAATCCCCCATTTTTCATTTTCCTGTCCTGAGTCAGTCTGCATTATATGCCTGCTGAGCATGCTCAGCTCTCATACAGATGTTTTTGGATATTTTTTCCCCTAAAAATAAAAAAATAAAATGTAATCCTGCAAAGCTTGATATCCTTACCAATTCTTCCCTCTTTTGTGAATAGATGGTGCTGTTTTGGCTGCATAGAGTTCTCTATTAGGAACGTAGGAAGCTGCCTTATAGCAAGTCAGACCACTGGTCCATCTACCTCAATATTGTCTACACTGACTGGTAGAAGCTCTCCAGGATTTCAGACAGGGGACATTCCTATCCCTACCAGGAGATGCCAGAGATGGAACCTGGGACCTTCTGCATGCCAAGCAGTTGCTGTACTACTGATCTATGCCTCCTCCCCAAATATATATTGGGATATAGCAGGGGTTCTCAAACTGTGTTGCATTCCATAGAATTCAAATTGGAATATAAAAAAAATCCAATATAAGGAATAAAAGAAACAGGTATTATATTCCAGTTCACTTACTATGGAATGCAAATCGTAAAGCGATAAAAGAGAATGTATAAAAAATAAAAGAAGCAACAAAAATGCAATTAAAAACCATACAGCACATAGCCTAGTGCATTACAATTGTTACAACAGGCAGAAAAATATTAAGTAGTCCAAGAACACCATCAGTAATTTTCAAGCGGTATGCAGGATTGCCACAAGAGTTCTCATGTCCTTAAATCTGTTGGCAGAAGAATGTACTTAGTGGGCCTTCCAAATCTTTATCCTGACAATGTCATGGAAACCCCATTAGCCAGGGCCGGTTCTAAAGGGCAGCCAGGTGGGGCACTGCCCAGAGGGCCCCTGGAGCTACAGGGGGCCCCTCTGCAGCAGCTGTGGATTGCAGGAGAGGAGGAGCTTCCAAGCCGCCTACCATCCCCCTGCTTCACCTACTTTTCTCTCTGCTGTTTTTTGCAGCGCGCAGGGTTGCCATCAATGAAGATGGCAGCCGAGGTTTCCCTAAGGGGCTGAAGCCTCTGCCGCCATCTTGGTTGATGGCAGCAATGCACACGCCTTAGGGAAACCTTGGCTGCCATCTTCATTGATGGCAACCCTGAGTGCGCGGATCGCGAAAGGGGAGAGGAGGGGCCTGGGGCAGGCTGGTGCCCAAGGGCCCCGGCATGCCTCGAGCTGGCCCTGCCATTTGCCCCTGACAATCCCACTACCCCAAATTCCTTCTGGTCTGCTGTTGTATCTGCTGATCTGTGCATCGTATTTTCTGTTCCGTTGGTTGAAAGGCAGCCTTCAAGTCTGCCCCAGTTATATGAATGTGAGTATAAGTCCAATGAAGCAGGCTGCACACTTCTGACATTGGTGGGGAAGCCCTGGTGAGGTAACTTTGGGAAGTGGGGAGTCTCTTTGATTTATGGTTAGGAAAGAAATAGAGAGGAAAAAACATTTCACACAATCAGGCACACCATCTACAGTCTTCTTCTTCTTCTTCTTCTTCTTCTTCTTCTTCTTCTTCTTCTTCTTCATCATCATCATCATTAGATTTACATTCTGCTCTTCCTCTCAGTAGGAGCCCAGGGCGGCAAACAAAAGTAGTAAAAACACGCTAAAACATCATAAAAACAGACTTTAAAATATATCACAACAAAACATCCTTAAAAACATATTAAAACAAAACATCTTTAAAAACATCTCTCTTAAAAAAAAAGCATAAAAACATCTTTTTTTAAAAAAGCTTTAAAAACGTATTAAAAAGCAATTCCAAAACAGACGCAGACTGGGATAAGGTCTCTACTTAAAAGGCTTGTTGAGAGAGGAAGGTCTTTAGTAGGTGCCGAAAAGTTAACAGAGATGGCGCCTTCTAATATTTAAGGGGAGGGGATTCCAAATGGTAGGGGCCTTTGGAATATAGTTGCATTACTGTCCTCTTTCAACAAGACTTTTAAGTTGAGACCTTATCCCAGTCTGAGTCTGTGTTGGAATGGCTTTTTAAGATGTTTTTTAAACTTTTTTTTTTAAAAAAATGTTTTTAACCTGTTTTTTTTAAAGATGTCTTGAAACCTTTTTAAAAAAAAGTTTTTATAGATGTTTTGTTTAAATGTATTTTAAAGTTTGTTTTCATGATGTTTTTAAGTGTTTTTAGTGCTTTTGTTTGCCGCCCTGGGCTCCTGCTGGAGGAAGGGCGGGATATAAATAAATAAACAAACAAACAATTCTGATGGAATTTTGGGATTTAAGTCTAGTTAATCCCATCTAGATGCACCAGCATTAAGCCTAGCAGTTGGATCCAATGTTGGTCAGACCTATTATATTAAAGGACATAACTAATTTAGGCCTATTAATTTTAAGTGGTCCACTCTGATTAGGATTTAGCTGGATGCAACCCTGAGTATTTGGTTCAGCTGATTTGTGGCTTGATCGGTCAAAGTGAAGGTCACCAACCGCTACATGAACCTTTGTGGGCACACCGGTAACGTGAGAACTGACCTTAAACAAAGCTCCTTAAACCATTTGTGAAAATGGCAAAATTAAAGAAGTCCTGTTCTTTTTACCCAAACTATGGTTCCCACACATACACACACACAGCACAGTAGTTTCAACGACACTGTGCAAACATTGTGTATGAATTTTATAAATATCTTGAGCAGGAATTTATCTTTTAACAAAACATGGTATTATGTGTGGTTTGTAAAACATTCACTGTAACAGCGAACACAGGTGGTTGAGTGGCAACCGGACTGGAGCCAAATCAGGCCCACTGAAAATGAGAGACATGATCAGCATGCATGGGTGAACTGCAGGATATGCAGAAGTACAAACCGAAGAGGAAAACACCATAGACACACACAGTGGTCCAATGTGGACTGAGCATGCTCCGTGGCCTCCAAGAGCCACAAAATGCTGATCATCAGTTGAAAAGAAAAATGGAAAAAGTGGGGGAGGGAGAAGAGTGTGATTCAGTCTGCTTGAGCTTATATCTTGGCAGGAGGGCATAGCAGACACTTGGCTGTAATCCTGAAAAAGACCACTTCTGTTAGGCAGTGGGGATACACTGCAACATTTTGCTGCAGTTCATTGTATGTCTGTGTCTCTGTGTGTGTGTGTGAGAGAGAGAGAGAGAGGGAGAGATTAGTTAATATGCATATTAATTGTTTAATATAACTAGTTAATATTAATTCAATACTAATTAATAATATTGAATTATAAAACCAGTAGTGTAGTGGCAAATTCAGAAGTGCAGGGTCCTTTCATGATAGTCACAGCCACACGCACAACCTTTTTGCTGCTGAGTTGAGATCCTTGTTTATGCCTTCTCCCATAACATCCCTAGGAGCCAATAAGCATGAAAGGGGAGAGTGTTAGCTACTGAAGAGAGTCTTCTCAGTGGCTGACTCACCTCCTTTCACTGTGATTGGCTCCAATCAGCAGGAAAGGACAAGGAAGCATGTTAGAAGACGGTTCTCAGTGGCCAACACACTCCCTTTTCATGCCCATCTGCTCAAAGGATGCTGGAGACATAGGAACCCTACTGGGACCCTATTCTCAAAAAAGTAAAGGGTCTAAGACCCCGCCAGACGCCGGACAACTATACCCCTGTAATACCAGGATAATATCAATTTAGTAATACTGTCTGATTGAAGAACATCCAATGTAGAAACATAAAGAACAAGGGGGAAACTGTATTAGGATCACAAAATGAAGAACAGGCTGCCTTCAAGTCGATCCTGACTTATGGCAACCCTATGAATAAGCTTTTCGTGGCAAGCGGCATTCAGAGGGGGTTTACCATTGTCTCCCTCTGAGGCTGAGAGGCACTGATTGGCCCAAGGTCACCCAGTGAGCTTCATGGCGGTGTGGGGATTCGAACCCTGGTCTCCCAGGTCGTAGTCCGACACTCTAACCATCACACTTACTCAGAAATCATACATCAGATATTCTAAACTTCTCTACAGATCATCAGTTCCCTCCAGTAGCGGGAACTGCTTCTGTAATCCCTCCTCGCCCTGCTCGCCCACTCCAGTAACTGGAAAAGTATCAAGCATATATTTCAATGCAACTTCCCTTCTCTGTTTTGTACAATGCACGTCAATGTTAAAAAACTAAAGAGTGACAAGCTGTTGTTCCCTGTGTGCTTAGTTGATGGACTCTGTTCCAAAACTGGGCAACACATTGTCTAGTAGCTACTGACAGGCATGTTTTTAAGTACGTGCTAATGTTTATTCAGTTCTTTATTGTCGCGGCCAATGACCAGCGTAAAACAAAGACACAAAACTCTCATGTTATTCATGCTCTTATTGGCACATCCTTCTGTCTTGACTCTGCCTTCTCTTTTCTCTTAGGGCTTCAGGTACAGTTTATACCGCGATAGACATTGCCACAGGGCAGGAGGTGAGTGCAATGTTGGTGTTTGTTTCTGTTTTGTTTTTAAAACTTTGCATGGTTTTCTCCCATAGCTTGTAAACTGCTCACCCACATATCCTCAGTGACTGCACTAAGAATTCAACAGTGCAAATGTCTCTTGCATATAGGGATGGGAGCGAAATTAGATTCGTTTGGCATTTAAAGATGGACCTATCAGATTTGCACTTTCCGAAACAATAAGAGAACTGAAACACAGCCATCCTTTGAAATGCACACATCTGAATTTTGCAATGCAGTTCTCCAATAAGTGTTTGCAAAAATGCATATACTAGGGGAAAGTGTCCATAAAAATGACTATATTAGTGAAAATAACATATAAAATGCATTATATAAGGAGAAACTGCATGCACAGCAGTGTACATTAGACAAAACTGCATAGGAAAATGTTATTGGGAGAAATTTGCACTAAAATGCTGAAGAATTTTCATGAGGATTTTTTTTAAAAAAACAACAACCTCAAAACTGCTTTAGAAATGTGGAGAACTGAATTTAAGATTAGAAAAATTAAAAACTGAGAGAACCAAAAGTGACAGATCCTTCCATCCTTACTTGCATATACTTTTTGGTTATTGACTGCCTCTAACATAGGCCTGCATCACTCGCAACCCACCCAACTGAACACAGTGTTCCAGCCATGTATGGTTGCCCATGAGGGACTTAATAAAGCTTTTCTTTTTGCTAACAGCCTGTGATTGGCAGGCCACATAAGTAGTACAGTAGGGCCCCGCTTCTCAGTGCCCCGCTTTTCAGCGTTCTGATAATATGGCGCAAGCAAGGTGATCAACTGGAGGGGGTCTGGAGCTCCCCGCGCTCCAGCTGATCTCGCCGGTTTTTGCTTTTCGGTGGGGGTCTGGAACCTAATCTGCCGTATGAGTGGGGCCCTACTGTACATGGCTGGTGGGCTGTATTACTGGGCTGTATTGCTGAATTGCAGTCCAATTCTGACTAAATGAACATATGCATTCTGCCTTATACACCAATTTGTGGGAAGGCAGTCTGTATGTTTAGCAATAAATATATGTTGTTGTTGTTGTTTTTAAAAAAAGTCATTTCCAAGCCAGTTCTTAAAAGTAACCAACATTCTTTACCTGTTGAAAATGTGCATTGAGCTTTAAAATAAGATCTGGATGAAGAGACAAGAAGCAGAAGAATAAATTGCCACACAATATAGTTGCCTCATAGATCCAGGAACTAGGTCCCAGCAACATGCACTGAAGTTTTGTGTTGCTTTGGATAAAAAAGAGTTAAACAACAAATATTGTGGAAGACACAAGGGTTATATTGATGTTACATGCAAGAAAAAAGGTGATTTCTATGTTATGTAAAAATGTAAATGTACTGCCTTCAAGTTGATTCTGACTTATGGTGACCCTATGAATAGGGTTTTCATGAGGCTGAGAGGTAGTGACTGGCCCAAGGTCACCCAGTGAGCTTCATGGCTATGTGGGGATTTGAACCCTGGTCGTAGTCCAACACCTTAACCACTACACCACACTGGCTGTCTGATTTCTATGCTAAGGATCATTAAAAAAGGGACTGAATATAAAACTGCTAAGATAATACTGCTGTTATGCAAATCTGTGGTGCAACCACACTTGGAATACTTGGTACAGTTTTGGTTGCCTCACCTCAAAAGTGATATTATAGAGTTGGAAAAGTTTCAGAAAAGGGCAACAAAAATGATCAAGGAGTTGAAGCAACTCCCCTATGAGGAAAGGTTACAACATTTAGAGTTTTTTAGCTTAGAGGAAAAGTCTGTAACTTGGAGTGGGGGGCGGAGGCATGATAGAAGTGTATATAATTATGCATGGCATGGAGAAAGTGGATACAGAAAGGTCTTTCTCTCTGTGTCATAACACTAGAACTCAAGAGTGTCCAATGAAGCTGAAGGACAGACAAAAGAGAGTACTTCTTCACACAACACATAGTGGAGTTCACTGTCACAAGATGCAGTGATGCCACCAACTTGGATGGCTTTCAAAGGGGATCAGACAAATTCATGGAGGATAAGGCTATCAATGGCTACTAGCCACACTGGCTAGTAAGCTGTATGGAAGATTCTTGTGACACTCAGATTTTGCTTTCAAGCTTCCCATAGAGGCTTCTGGTTGGCCACTGTGCGAACAGGATGCTGGACTAAATTGGCCTCTTCTTACATTCTTAAGCTTGGTGGATCTTAGTACTGATTACGGCAGCCATTGCAGAAGACATAATGCATCCAGCAGAGCTATGTGATGACACATTGGCTGTTGGTTGTGACTCATGTCCTTGCAGCAATTGATGTGACCCACACTCAATGCCCATTTGCTGGACAAACAGGTGCTAAGATCCAGCTGCTAAGCCTGTCATCATTAATACAATATCCACCTCTGTATTTCGGTGCTGGGTGGTCTCGTCATGGAGATTCACTGCTGAGTAGTTCCAGAGTTACAAATGATTCTTAACACTTAGACGGACCCTTTGATTTCCAAAGTCTACTGTAAATATTAATGAATGAAAGATCATTGTTAAAGACCTGGGATTTGTATTTAGTTCCATGGAGGTTAGTTGAACTTAAGTGTTAAAGCTAAGAAGAAGAAACATCAAATTGAAGGTCAAAGGCCAATCCTTAAACTATGCAATTATGTGTAGCTTGTGGCAGGTTTTGCACCGTACTACATATTGACAGAAGTGTGACCCGCACAGTGATTGGTCAACTAAGGGATTTCTGAACTTCCTTGAACCTGACTAGGGTTGAGTTGTCACCTTATGTTCATGCCTTTTTTTCAGTTATGGACGAGGCCAATATAAAGGTCAGGATTTTCAAGTTTAGAAGGTAAAGGAGGTTGAAGACAAATCAACATCCGTTAACCTTGATGTGAGGTGGGCCACTGATATCAGCAAAGTGTTGCACTGTCATCATCAGCACTGGAACCTCTAAATAAAGTTGACTTGGATACTTGCAGATTACAGTGGAGTTTCAGTTTCCAGTGGCTTCAGGGGTCCTGGAGCCCCCTGAAGACACTGAGACAATGTTCCATTCAACATTTCTTAGATGAAAAGGGTAATGTCTGTTAAAGGATTGTGACTGTTGTGCTACAGCCACATGTATACATTGCATATGGTGGAACGTTCTTTCCATCAGCTGTACCCTCTGTTTATTGGGTTGTATCCAAAGGCTTTTTTCTTCCAATGGAAAGAGTCTTCCTGCTCCTATCAGAGGACAGAACATTTTGGATGCAGCCCATTCATTATGCTATAGCCTGTCCCATACTGGTTTCTGAAACAAGATGTGTTGGTAAACTCTCTCCATAGCATTTTCCTAAGAATGAGGATCCAGCTGTTGTCATTAAACAATTATCACTGTAGAATTGATGCAGTTCAGGCTCAGTTTGCACTATACATTTAAAGCACTATGATACCAGTCATGGCTTCCTCCAGATAATCCTGGGGACTGTAGCTTGTTAAGGGTACTGAAAGTTGTTAGGAGACCCCTGTTCCCCTCACAGAGTGACAATTCATAGAGTTCTCTGCGAAGAAGAATTGATTATTAAAGCACTCTAAGAACAGTAGATCTGTGAGAAGCATAGGAGTCTCCTACCAGTTCTCAGCACCCTTAACAAATGACAATTCCCAGGATTCTTTGGGGGAAACCATGGCTATATAAAGTGGTATGATACTTGTTTAAATGTATTGTGCTGATGTGGCTCAGACACATCGAACAGCATTTACTGTTTCTAGTACTTACCATATAACATGGGGGTGGGGAGGTTGAATGATTTTTAGATCCAAATGAACCTATGGTTAGCTGTGTGTGAATCCCTTCTCGTGCCCATATATTATTTCCATGCATCCTCAGCTGAGCTCCAATGTTGGGTTGACTAGGAGATATTGTTATCCATCACTTGCATCGGCCTAAGAAGACTACTGTCAAGGCTCCATAATTATTGTATAAAAGAAAAGTTACAGATTAATTATGTTAAAACAAAGGTGATGGTGTTTGGCAAAAGACATGTCAATTTTAAGTGGTCAATTGATGGACATCCAATCGAACAATGCTGTGAATTTAAATATTTGGGTGTCTACTTCTCGGAAAACCTTTCTTGGAAAAAACATGCCCACATGACTAAACTAACTGCATCAAGAACCAGTGGGGCTATACTTAAATTTTCCCGCTCAGCCGGTGGAAATTTAACTGACCCTGCTTTAAAAATCTTCCAGAGCAAAGTTCTTCCTCAGATCTTATATGATGTGGCAGTCTGGGGTTGGGAAGGCACTCAGTTAGCAAGTCTAGAGGTAGTCCAAAACAGCTTTCTGAAAAGACTTCTGTTTTTACCCTCTGGTACTCCTGCTGCTTTGCTCCGTGCAGAAACTGGCTTGCCCTCTATTAGAGCTCATGTCCATTTTGCCCTGATTAATTTTTGGAGAACTTTAAAAGATGCTCCAAATAAGGTAATACTTAAATTATGTTTTGGTCAGGCATTAAGTGACAACTATTGGTCTTCAAGAATAAATACTCTTTACCACCTGTACCATATTTCCCCACAGGAACCTCCCCCTTTAAACACTAGAGGGAGGCTACGTGATGCCATCTTTTGCCATAGCGCCTACTTAGGGTACTTCAGGCTGGCTATTATCAATTCAAAATTCTCTAAATGGTACAGGCTATATAAGCATGACCATTTCAGAGCATCTTATCTGGCCCGGCCTCTATCTTTAAAACTTCGGCAGGCCTTCACGGCGCTTCGATTTCAAACCATGCCAAATGCTGTGTTAGATGGATGTTATTTAAGGTCCCCTTGGCCACAGCGCCTTTGTATATGTGGAGCCTTGGAGGTTGAAGATTTGCCTCACTACTTGCTGTTCTGCCCCTTGTACTCGCATCCTCGAGCCAAATTTTTGAAAAGCCTGTTGGCGTGTTCGCTCTTGGAACACGAAGACAACAAGATTTCTTATCTTATGTCGGATACGGACCCTTCTGTAACATATAAGGTTTCCCTTTTTGCACTGGCAGCACAAAAGATTCGTGCCAAATTTATTTCAGACCATGGGATTGATTGCCAGGGGGATACCTTCTGGTAATAACTCGTTTACACAGGCCCCTGCCTAGGTAGTTTTCTTTGGGTCTATATGGGAACCCTATGGTTTTCTCGTGCAATAGTTTTGCTATTGGATTTTAGGTTTTAACCGAAATATTGTAATTGTATTGCATTATAATTTCCTTCTTTTAACGCTATTGGTTTTACTGTTTTATATTTATGAATGATGTTTGATATACGATGGCCTATGGCTAAGCAATAAAGTTATGACTGACTGACAGACTAGGAAAAAAAAATCTGGGACAGAAACTATGGGAAGTAAGTGGTGGGCACAGAATGGGTTTGGTTCCCCTCACTCAAACCCTTTTTTTGTTCTAAAAATCAGACCACACAACCCCCTGCTTTGTAAATAACTGAGTGACTTGGTGTAGAGTCACACTTCCTGTTGTGCCAGTTCTAGTGTGTCTCCACCTCTCTTTCCTGAAAATGGGGACACATGGCGCTAGTCAAACTCCATCCCTTTTTACACTTGAAACCTTGCCTGATCAATGTTTGTTTGTTTTTTGTTTTTGTTTTTAAATCAGTTTCAAGCAACTGATTGGTAAGTCAACCTGTTTGTCTTCCAGGTGTGGCCAATGGAAACGCTTTGCTGCAGGCTCAGACAATGACATTGATTGTCCCAACGTTTTGCTGTGGGAGGTCCTGAAAGGTCTGGAGTCAGCAGCAGTGAAGGGATGTGTGGCCAGCCGAGGGCAAAGTAGCTTCAAAACGCAGCCAGAAAAGCTATTCTGGCTGTTTTTCAAGCAATTACTGTGCCCATAGCCTTAGAGTTAAACCAGGTGTGGGGCTGAATCTAATTTGTTCTGTCCAGTGCAACGATTTCTGCTTGTGCAATGGAACCCAACCCCACTCTCCTTGTGTACATCCCATCCAGAACAAACTCCCCAGAACAAATTTATGGGGCTTGAGGGGGGGAAGTTTCTCAGCTTTGGTGTGAACTTCCTAAGTAGCCATTTTCTGTAATACTGACAGGGTTGTTTAAGGACTGCAACTAAATTATGCACGTGACATGCTTTGAAGACCAGAAAGCACTATAGAAATGCTAAGTATGATAGTTATTATCTAATTTGGCCTTTAATTAACCTGCCCTTGTTCTCAGCAGCTGTCTATCAAGGTGACTCCAGTCCAGTGAGTTTATTTTATGCCTTTCTTTAAAAAAAAAGGGGGTGGATGCTTTTTTTAAAAAAAAAATTAAGTATCATGAAAATGTCATTTCAGGTGGCTATCAAACAAATGAATCTCCAGCAGCAACCCAAAAAGGAATTAATAATCAATGAAATCCTGGTCATGAGGGAAAATAAGAATTCCAATATAGTTAACTATTTAGATAGGTAAGTATCTTCCGGCATTCACCTGCAAGTTTTTGCTAGGGTGTTTTGTATAACTATGTAATACTTGTTAGCTTCTTCGGTGTAACAGCACATTTGTGGAAACTGTTGGGCCACAACTGCAAGTCTGGATCTCTGCTGAATAGCTGCAAAGCAGTGATGGAAGGGGCCAGTTTGTAGTGGAGAAGCAGCCAATGGGAGGGGGCTTCATCCTTGCCCCATCAACTGGTTTCCCACTGTGATTTAGCCAAAATGTGTCCACAACGCCAGATGATGCGTGGGGAGCCATAAGAGAAAGGTGTTGGCAGGAAGGGTTGAGCATTCCCTCCTTCCTGCTACAGATCACCCAACCACATCTTGTGTTTATTTGGTTTTCTCCCTTGTTTGGTGGTGATGGCAGTGGTTCCCAAACTATGGTCCGCAAGTGGTCAGCAAGCTCCATTCATGCTGTCCGCAGCATGTCTGCATTAAATATTCATATTGATTTTTAATTATGTTTTTATTGCTTAAAGATCATCCTACCCCTTATATACCCAGTCAATCACTGCTCTCTGCAGGTGAGGGCCTCCTGCAGATACGTTCTTATCAGGAGCTCTGTTCCACACAACATAGGAAGTGGACCTTTAGCGTTGTGGCACCGACCCTGTAGAATTCCCTCCCCTTAAATATTAGACAGGCACCAACTCTGTTACCTTTTTAGCATCTACAGAAGACCTTCCTCTTTCAACAAGCCTTTTAATTAGAGACCTTATCCCAGTCTGTGTCTGTGTTGGAAATGGTTTTTAAGATTTTTTAAAGTTGTTTTTTAAAGACATTTTAAAAGATTTTTGTTTAAATATCTTTTAAGGTCTGTTTTTAAGAAGTTTTAGAGTGTTTTTAGTGCTTTTGTTTGCCTCCCTGGGCTCCTACTGGGAGGAAGGGCGGGATATAAATTTAATAAATAAATAAATAAATACTACTACTACTAATAGCTTCTTTCATTTCTTATTTACAATTTGAATTCTATGGAATACAAATTGTAATATCATAAAATATAATATGATAAATAAAAGAAGCAATAAAGATACAATTTAAAATACAATTTAAAATCATGTAACATCTAGCTCAGTGCATCTAAATTGCTACAATAGGTAGAAAAATCATTAAGTGGTCCACCAAGACTATCTGCAATTTTCAAGTAGTCTGTCAGGAAAAAAAGTCTGGGAGCCGCTGTTTTAACAGTATTTATATACTGCCTAATAGCAAAAGCTATCTGAGAGATTTATATTAAACTACACAATAAAATATAAAAATATAGTAAATATATTAAAACAGAAGCTTAATATCTAAACCAGAATTGGAAGAAATTGAGGGTTAAAACCTCCAAAACAACAGTACAAAAGTTCTTAAGTGCACTCAAAATGTTAGGGTTCAAATTTTGAGATTACGCTATTCTCCCTGGTTTCTTCACCAAAGCTTCAAAATAATAGACGTTGGGTAGAAATTCAGGTTCACAGAGTTGAGTCTACAATCGAAATACAGTTCTTAGCCTTATATGGAGGACCAGATTTAGGGCACAATCCAATTCGCATTTACACCAGGCTCAGGGCAGTTCAATGTGGTGGATCCCTGGCAGAGCCGGCAGGGTCCTGACTTTGCCGGGCTCCTCCAGGCTCTGCATTGCCCCGGCTCAGCCGCAGCGGAGCCAAGACCCTGCCGGCTCAGCCAGGGGTTCACCAGGGAAGCTGAGCCTGGTGGAAGGGGTGCTGGTGGAAGCCAGCGTAAGGCCCAAGAAAGGGGTATTCCAGGAGCATGTCGGAGGTGGGGCTGGGGGGGGGAGATTTATGCAATATCCAGCTCCCATCAGAGTGCTTCCCAATCCAGTCCAAAGTTATGCAGAGAAAAAGGTCAGTCTAAGAAAATAATTATCATGGAAGTCAATGGGGAGTGCTTACTCGCCGGTAGGGCTGTTTTGAAGAACCGCCTTTTTTTTTTTCAATTAATGTGCACAGCTCCCAGCTGAACCAACTTTTCGCCGGCCTGGCAGCTACCGAATGACAAGTGCAGAGGTTGGAAAAGTTACTTTTTTGAACTACAACTCCCATCATCCCCAGCCAGCATGGCCACTGGCTTGGGCTGATGGGAGTTGTAGTTCACAAAAGTAACTTTTCCAACCTCTGGGCAAATGTATGTCATGGAGCTTCCCGCCAGCTCCTCCTCCACTGGCACTCCTTCTGCTGGCTTCCTCAGAGAATTACTCTGTTACTCTCTGTTGTGTGTTCGGGTCCTACAGAATGAGGACGCAACATATAGCTTTGGAGATGAAAATGAAATGAAACCCAGCAATAGTACTTTATTAGCAATTCCAGCCCTTTTGAGGCCTATTTAGCTAAATATCAAGAAAAGGATGGACAAAGTGGGGGAAGGATTTCCAAAATCTGGGTTGCGGACTGCAGCATTCATATTTTGGCAGCATCTTTGAATTGATATTAGTCCATTTTCACCCACTAATGACTTTTTAAATGTGATGTTTCAGTTACCTGGTCGGTGATGAACTTTGGGTAGTCATGGAGTACTTGGCTGGTGGTTCTTTGACCGACGTTGTTACAGAAACTTGCATGGATGAAGGGCAGATAGCTGCTGTCTGTAGGGAGGTGAGTAATTTCATGCTGTGACAGCCCAATGGTCTCCTTTAACTGGAGTTTTCATAGAACTGTTTTGCTTGTAGTATGTTGGTCTGGTCTGAATATACGTATCTTGGCTTAATAAGCTGAGATATGAAATATACTTGTGCTGTCTCTTTCCTTCTCAGGTCACTGTGATTAACTCCAGAAATCTTTAACCATAGTTTTCCATTATGTCTCAACCAGGAAACGATGGTTACGAGGTTTGGAACAATCTAGGATCTTAAGCTTTCTTCGAACCAGGGTTTAAGATCTGGGCTTGTGTCAAATCTACTAACCATAGGGTTGTATGTTAATCCTACTCAGAGTAGACCCATTGAAATCTGTGGCCCTAAGTTAAACATATGCATTAAATTTCACTGGGCCTACTCTGACTGGTCTAAAATTAAATACAACCCATTGTTTCCTGATTTGACTATAATGGGAAAATATGATTAACTGAAGACTTCTAATCGCAGCACACTGAGAAGGGAAGAGGGAACGGGCACTGTGCTAAGATGGAGTGTGAAGGCACAAGGCTCATGCATATCGAAGTTGGTTAGGCTGTGATATATACATATGAACCAAACTGTTGACTCCTTTTGGCATATCTACTGGATAGCGGTAGGTGGAGCTAGCCAGTTATGCCTGATGTAACATTGCTCCAGGGCACTGTGGAAATTTAAAACTGTGGTTTCTATTTTCCTGATGAGGGGGTAGAGCAGAACAGATGCTAGCACCAAAACAGGTGCCCAAGGTTGCTGGATACTTATTGCGGAATGGAGGAATAATTTGGCCGATGAAAAGAACTCTGTAGTGTGGATCTCTGTTGGGAGGAGGAAGAGGTGGTAGTGCTGGGTATAGTCTGAAGGCTCATGTGGACAGCACCTTGCTGATACTGAGCAGATCCAGATCTGGTCAGTGCCTGAGAGCCATGTGTATGTTGCCTTGGGTTCCATGACCAAAGAAAGGTGGGATATAAATGTAAGGAACTGAAATGAAAGAATGAATGAATGAAAGAGTACTCAAGCAGCAAGTTGCTCAGTTCATAGCATAAATCCGACATTTCACTATTGATCTAGAAATGAAAACAAAAATCAATCAGCCAATATACTTCACCCCCACTGTTTCCTAAGAAGTCACATCATGACCCTTTCCTTGCACTGTGCTCTTTCTGAAAGTTTCTTATTGTTTTGTAAATATCAGTGCCTGCAAGCGCTGGATTTCTTGCATTCAAACCAAGTGATCCATAGAGACATCAAGAGTGACAACATTCTTCTCGGGATGGATGGATCTGTCAAACTCAGTAAGTATTCTCTTTGAGGTTCTATCACTGCAACGACAGTGGTGTGGTAACTCTCTCGCCAGTCTTCAAGGCGGAGTGATGGCATCTCTCTTTCCCTTCCAACAAGAAATAACAGGAGAACAGATGAGAAATGGTGGCAGTTTGGGCAGCTAAGGGAGCTTCAGTTGTGCATAACTCTCCATCTCTACATAATTATTCTTGTTTATCCACTTACGTAGGTGATCATCTTCCACCACTAATAATTTGGGAGAACAACTAGCAGCGTCAACTTCCAAGGTACAATGTAGGTGTGGGGAACCTTTGCCTCAGCCCCGAAATGTTGCTGAACTACAACTCCCATCATTCCTGTCCATTGGCCATGCTTTCTGGGGCTGATGGGAGTTGTAATTCAGCAACAACTGGGGGACCAAAGGTTCCCCATGCCTAGTGCAACTGAAAGATAAGCATAGTGGAAGTGTAAAGGTGAATACAAGATTATTTTATTTATTGCATTTGTTTTCCCACCCTTGCTCCAAGGAGCTCAAAGCAGTAAAGATCTCCCTCCCCATTTTATGTTTACAAAAGTCCTGTGAGGTAGGCTTGGCTAAAGAGTTAGGCTAAGAGTTTGGCCGAAGATCACCCAGTGAGCTTCATAGCTGAGCAGCAATCTAAACTGTGGTTTGCAGAGCTTGGAAAAGTTACTTTTTTGAACTACAGCTCCCATCAGCCTAATCCAGTGGCCATGTTGCCTAGGGCTGATGGGAGTTGTAGTTCAAAAAAGTAACTTTTCCAAGCTCTGGGTTTGAGACTATATCTGTTACAATACACTGGTTTTCAGAGCCAGGGGAGTGCATTACAGGAGAGGGGGCAGACTTCAGAGTTGATAGATTGGTATTATTTCTCAACTTTGGAACCTTGGAACATAGGAATATGCTTCATATCGAATCAGATCATTGGTCTATCTACCTCGGTAATGTCTGTGATGACTGGCAGCTGTTCTCCAGGGTTTCAGCGGGGCACATTCCCCGGAGAGGCCACAGATTTAACCCGGGACCTTCTCATGCAAATCAGATGCTCTACTACTGGGCTCCGGTCCTTCCCCAAATCCTTGAAATCTGCCAGCCAAAGCCAGAAACAGAACAGTGACACAGGCAGGCTTTTGTACAGTTAAAATTAAGGATCAGAGCACTTCAGCCCAGAAATCTGGTTTCGGAACCAGAAGGTGTCTCCCAGTCCTTTCGCACACAAATCCACTCCTGCCTGTCCATCAGCTTTCTTCATTTCAGCAGCCGTCCCCCAAAGAAGAAACATTTTTGTTGTTGCTGTTCTTAAAGGACTGGAAGCCTGATGGTATTGCTCATTGACTGCAAATCACCCTGAGACCTACCAGCAGATCCTGTCCCGCCTTGTGCACTCTCCTGAATTACATAATGCAGGGGTTCCCAAACGTTTCAGCCATGAAACACTTGAAAATTGCTGAGGGCTTTGGCGGACCACTTAATGATTTTTTTGTTTGTTGTACCAATTGTAATGTGCTGTGCTCGATACTGTATGATTTTTAATTGTATTTAATTGTTTTTATTTCTTATATATATGTTGTTAATATTAATAATAGCAATAATATTATTATAACATTAATATTACTACTAATAATATTAATAATATTAATATTGTTGCAATTTTGAATTCTATAAAATTCAAATTACAATTTAATAAAATGCAAAAGAAGCCATAAAAATACATTTGAAAAATACAATATGAATAAATAATGCTCTGGAGGTGCTGCCTCCCATCCTCAACCACAAATCCACAGACATGCTGTGGACCACCAGAATGAAGCCTGCAGAGCACTGGTGGTCCACAGACCAGTTTAAGAACCCCTGACATAGTGAAATGTGGTTACTGTAGAGAACATGGGCAGAAAGAAGAGGAAAGAATAAATATTAATCGACCTAATGAGGAAGAAGTCTGTAAGGCAGTGATAGGCACATCATGATCACCTACAGTTAATCAACAATGGAGGTAGAGAGGCTATAAATAGAGAGTGGCTTTTGTGTTGGGACTGGAGATATTCCTAAAAAAGTATTGTTCTTGCTTGTTTTCTTATTTCTTATTTGGAATTGCTTTTTAATATGTTTTTTTCAAAAACCTTTTTTCCTAAACAATATGTTTTTAAACCCTTTTTATTTAAGATGTTTTTAAACCTTTTTTATGTTTTTAAAGTTGTTTTGTTTCAATGTATTTTAAGGTCTGTTTTTATGATGTTTTAAAGTGTTTTTAGTGCTTTTGTTTGCCGCCCTGAGCTCCTAATGGAAGAAGGGCAGGATATAAATCAAATCAAATCAATCAATCAATCAATTTATATCCTGTCCTCCTCCCAGAAGGAGCCCAGGGCAGCAAACAAAATACTAAAAGCACTTTAAAACTTCTTAAAAACAAAAGACTTTAAAACATATTAAAGCAAAACATCTTTAAAATATCTTTAAAAAACAACTTTAAAAACATATTTAAAAGGAATTCTAGCACAGAAGCAGTCTGGGATAAGGTCTCTACTTAAAAGGCTTGTTGAAGGAGGAAGGTCTTCAATAGGCACCAGAAAGGGAATTCCAAAGGGTAGGTGCCACAACACTAAAGGTCCGCTTCCTATGTTGTACGGAATGAACCTCCTGATAAGATGGTATCTGTGTTGAAGAATTTTTGGGTTCTTTGGACTGGGGGTCCTTGAAGAAATTTGAAGACACAGGCTGGAAGCAAAAAGGTAGGCCTTTATTCTTTACCAGCATACGCAGGGTCAGCCTCCCTGAGAGTCTGGAGGGGGCTGCAGTAAAGCACAGTTTGCATGGATCTTTTATACAGTACTAAGTACACATGTGACATTAGTTTACCAGTCCCACAAGTTCCTTCCCACATAACATAACAGTTCTCCTCTTTGCAATTTTTCCAAACCAATCAGAAAACATTAGGTAATTCTACATGAACACGTGTACAGGTAATTTGTCAGTGTTTTAATATACTTCTGATTCCAATATTCTGTCTGTCTTATTAATATCACCATTGTCCTGCTGTCTCCCATGACTACTGCTTTTTCAGGCCAGTTGAAACCAGTTACTACCATACTCTACATTCTGCTATTGTGAGCGGGCTTTCAAGTACACCCGGTACTTTCTATTACCATTGTTCCTGATTGGCCAGGCTGACCCAGGTATACCAGGAGATATTACAACATGTTCCCTAATGATACCAGGCTGGGTTTGGCTCGCTCAACTTAGGGTGACTGGAAGTTCATGAGCACCACAGTTTTATTAGTTCGCTATAGGGGTTCTTATTTCTTATATTTTCTTAGAAATCCCATTCCTACTTAAAGAAACTGCATAACTATAGATAAGGATTATGATTATAGTTCTGGACTATGACTGAAGACCATACATTTAAGGAAAGGCACTGGGTGATTCTGAGCCAGCCACTATCTCTCAGCCTCAGAAGAACACAAAGGCAAACCACCTTAAAATACCTTTTTACCATGAAAACCCACTTACAGAGTTTGCATTCTATTAAATGAAACACACCAGATCATTTTAAAACTCAAAGTTTCTCTCATTACTATTTGATAATGTTACAAAGTTTTTCCGCTAGTCGGTGCCATTGTACTAGAACAAGAATAAAATATGTGTATAATTTGCCAACTAATAATTACTTTCCCAGGATCAAACAGTTTAAAAATCAGTCATAGATTACATGCTCATTTGTTTCCAAACAATATACTTATTAATTAAAATCAGTCACACACAGGCCTATTTTGGCAAAAGCAGGGGTTCAAAGTGAGGTGAACTTGACCATTGCCTGCTCTCCAGGCCATACTCACAGGCCTGCATTTCTCTGTGAGACTGGATCTTTGGGGTCTTCAAACGGCCTATGGCTCCCCTGCCTCGTTCCTTGTGATTTTCTTATTTTTCATAAACATATACCTTCCGATATCTATGATTAGATGTGTGGATATATATAAAAATCCTCCATTATCTGCAGGAGGCCCTCACCTGCAGAGAGCAGTGATTGACTGGGTAAATAAGTGGTAAGATAATCTTTCAGGTATCCTGGTCCCAAGCTGCGTAGGGCTTTGTACACCAAAACTTGAACTCAGCCTGGTAGCCAATGGGCAGCCAGTGCCACTTTTCTTGATGATTTCCTTATATTGCCATTCAAGAAAAAAAATAATAGAAGGGGGAAAAGATCACCTTGACTAGGAAGGGGTATGTGAGTGCGTCTGTGAAGATAATCATGACTGCTAGCCTGCATTGCCAAGCTTCCAGTTGGGTCCACTGAGCATCAAAGCCCAACACAGCATCAGCTATCCGGGCCCAGGGCTGATGCAACAACTTACAGTGTTGAATTGGAGCTGGGATGCAACTCCATTGCCAGCTGCACTCCTCTGCCTCACTGTGGCCCTTTGTAACTCCTGAAGGGCATACGTGCCTCGCCACAGTCCTCCTGGGGGTTGCAGGAGGTGGCCAGTGGCTGTTTTGCTTTTTGGACAGTGGCAGTTTTGTGGTGGTAGTGGGGACTGTTTACCTGCGTAGCTATGTCACCGTCCATATCTTTTATGTAGCAGTATCCATGTGCATAACGCTAGAACTCGTGCACATCCAATAAAGCTGAATGTTGGAAGATTTAGGGCAGACAACAAAAACGACATCTTCGTGCAGTGCATGGTTAAACTATGGAATTCACTCCCGCAACAGGCAGTGGTGGCTACCACCAACTTGGATGGCTTTAAAAGAGGCTTAGACAAATTCATGGAGGCTAAGACTATCAAGGCTACTAGCCATATTGGCTACTGTCTGCATCTACAGTCGGAGACAGTATGCTTCTGAATGCTAGTTGCTGGAAAGCACAGGAGGGGAGAGTGCTGTTGTGCTCACATCCTTCTTGTAGACATCTGGTTGGCCACTGTGAAAACAGGATGTTGGACAAATGGACCACTGGCCTGATCCAGCAGGCTCATCTTATGTTCATGTGCATAGTGCATAAGCGGAAAGATCCCTGCTACGAAGAACTTGCAGTCTAAATTTGAAGGAACTGCTGAAGGAGGGGTCCAAGGCAGCCAAGAATGAATGTGAGCAAATGGAAGTTAGCACATGCTTTCCATTTAACTGGGGATATTTATTTCAGGTCACATCCACGCCACACATTTAAAGCGCATGGCTTCCCCCAAGTGATGCTTGGAAGTGTATTTTGTTAAGGGTACTGGGAATTGTAGCTCTGTGAGGGGTACACAAGAGTTCCCAGGATTCTTTGGGAGAAGCCATGTGCTTCAAGTGTGCATTACATTTGCTTTAAATGTGCAGTGTGGATGTGACTTCAGTCATGCTTTGGGGCTGAGTCAAAGGCTTTGTGAAAAAGGTCAGCCTAAGTAGGGACTGGACAGGATTGAGAGGGAGTGAATAACAATGGATGGATCACCCTATTTCCATGGGTGGTATTCAATGCTAGTCCTACTCAGGGTAGACCCATTGAAAGTTAAAAACATGGTTAACTTAGGTTCATTAATTTCAATGGATCTACTCTGAGTAAGATTTAGCTGAATGCAACTCCATGTCAGTTTTGCTCCGCCCAAAGTTTTGTGCATAAAAGTGCACAAAAATTGCATTTAAATTTTACACATCTTGTTTGCATCATTCCTCTAAATGTACTTTTTTATGCTTTACAATGTATTTCCCCATACAGTGTGTTGTTTTGTATGCCGTTCCCTCATAAAGTACGCATTTGAAGAGTGCACCAACTGATTGACAGCTGCATTGCTGATGCACATGCAAGTCTGGGAACTGGCAAATTAGGCTGACTTGCCTGAAAATGCAGAATGAATGGTTTTGCCCTCCATCTCTAGCTGTCAGTGCACTTATCATGGGAGTGATAAGTGGGGGTGTCTTATGCTTGGCTGGTGCTCATTTTTCTCATTAAAAACTGTAATGGAGGGACTTCTCCAAAACATTGTTGCAGTCAGATGTCTCCTATGACATCCTGTGTCTTAGAACTGTTTTATTAGCTGCTCCTTTTAATTCCTTTTCCTCCTCCATTTTTTTCTTTTCTCTTCTCCACATGATAATTTTCAAACAATTTGTCAGCTCTGCTGCTGCTGTCTGAATCCTCATGAATTTGGGTTTAGGGCTTTCTTTTTGTATTTGGCCCAAGAGACTCGGCATCAGACTTCATCTGAGCCCTAATGACTGAGGTTTACAGTAGGAAAGCATTTAAGACTTACGGTCTGTATGCAGTCCTGTTTGGAGTTAACCCTTTGAAATTAATGAGATGACTAACATAACGTCCCTTCCTTTCAACGAGCCTACTTCAGGTAGGATTCACACTGGATTCAACCCTATATGTCTTGGATATGCGTAAAAATGTAAGAAGAGCCCTGCTGGAAACAGGTTCAGAGGAGGGCAAGAAGGATGATCAGGGGACTGGAAACCAAGCCCTATGAGGAGAGACTGAAAGAACTGGGCATGTTTAGCCTGGAGAAGAGAAGACTGAGATATGATAGCACTCTTCAAGTACTTGAAAGGTTGTCACAGAGAGGAGGGCCAGGATTTCTTCTCAATCATCCCAGAGTGCAGGACATGGAATAATGGGCTCAAGTTACAGGAAGACAAATTTTGGCTGAACAACAGGAAAAACTTCCCAACTGTTAGAGCTGTACAACAATGGAACTGATTACCTAGGGAAGTGGTGGGCTCTCCAACACTGGAGGCCTTCAAGGATGCTTTAAGTTGGATTCCTGCATTGAGCAGGGAGCTGGACTCGATGGCCTTATAGGCCCCTTCCAACTCTACTATTCTATGATTTTATGATCAGACTGTGGAAAGTGGGATAGTGGAGAAGCATCCTATTTCCCAGGATGGCCAGCCAGACCTTAACAGAAAGCTCACAAGAAGAGAAGGAAGGCATAGGCCCCCTGTACCATTGGTCCTGAGCAGCTCATTTCAAGTTTCACACTGCCTTTTAAAGTGGACCTTTTATGTAGCTGTCCTGGCTATTCGCCGTATATAGCCTTCTCCTTGGGGAACTGGTTTAATCCATTGCTAAAGCCATGGAAGCCTGTGGTCATCAGCACATCTTGTGGCAGCAAATTCTATAGATTAGTTAAATGCCACATGAGGAAGTTCTTTCTCAGGTTTGTCCTGAATCTCCTGCCAATCAGGTTCATGGGTTACTCTGAGGTTTAGTATTGTTCTCTGTCCGTTCTCCCCCATGCCACCTCTACTGCTCTACTGCAGTTAATGGCATCCAAACTGGCATTTCCTATGCTGTGAAGGTGGCACTTTGCTGATTTGTACCCAGGTTGTAATGAGATAGTTGTAGTAACAGCCTTTGTTGTCTTTTCGGTACCTACTGAAGACCTTCCTCAACAACCTTGTAAGATCCTCCCTGGTTTGCGTCTGTATTAGAACCATTCTTAGATGGTTTAATTGTCTTATCAGTTGTGCATTCGCTACCCTGGACTCCTTTGAGAGGAAGGGCAGGATATAAACTGAATTAATAATGACTGCAGCAACACTCAGTCATATTAGTATGTAGCCATTTGTTTTCCTGATTTTATCCTGAGATGCATGTGGCACGATGAAGCTGAAATTAAGCAGCTTTAAGGGTCCTTCCATTTGAATGGGGGAGACTTAAGCATGTGCTTAACTGTTCCGTTTGACATCCAGTTAGGCTTTCAAGTGTGAAAATGGGGCCATAGCACAATGGCAAAGCACACCCGTGTTATACGCAAAAAGACCCAGTTTCATCTCCAGGAAGGCACCAGACCTTTCCTCATGGGCTACTTTGAAAGGGGGTGGGGCCACGTATCTGTCAGTCACCTGATGTCACCATGATGTCGGATGATTTCAAACTGTGGGCAAAGGAAGCGGGGTTTGCAGCAGTCACTGATCAGATGAGTATGGTTGTGGATGCGGGGAGGGATGGGAAGGACAACAGCTCACTGGTAGAGCATCTGCTTTGGGTGCAGAAGGCCCCAGGTTCAATCCCAGCTGGCATCTCCAGATAGGACTGGGGGAGACCCCTCTTGAAACCTGGGAGAGCTGCTGTCAGTCAGTGTAGGCAGTACTGAGCTAGATGGACCAATGTTCTCACTCGGTGTAAGGCAGCTTCCTATGTTTCCAAAATGTTCTTGTGGGCAAATTTGGCCCTGCCAAGCTTAATTTGGCCCTCGGCACAGAACTTCCCCTCCGCTTGATTCGATATAACACACCTTGCTGTCCTTAATTTTCTCTGTGTTGCTCCCTGATTATCTTTGTTTTGGTATCCTAGTGCACATGTTGTCTTTGCTTTATTGTTCTAGTGTTTTTCTCTCTCTGTTCTCCAGTTTCTCAAGGTTTGCATTCTTCCCTCATTGCCCCAACTTCCCCCAGCTCTTTTGCTTGCTTCTTTTGCTGGCTTTGTACCATATCTCCAGCCTGCTGTCTTTACTTTTCCTGCAGCCGACTTTGGCTTCTGTGCCCAGATCACCCCTGAGCAGAGTAAGCGGAGCACAATGGTGGGCACCCCCTACTGGATGGCGCCGGAAGTGGTCACGAGGAAAGCATATGGCCCCAAAGTGGACATCTGGTCTTTAGGGATCATGGCAATAGAAATGGTGGAAGGAGAACCTCCGTATCTGAATGAAAATCCTCTCAGGGTAAGAACAAACGTCCCATACTCTTTCTCTCTCTCTCTTTTTTAAAGCCATCCCTGTACACTGTATTGGAACTCACACAAGTCTCACAAGTTGATTGCACATTGGATACATACCAGGTCCTGGGTGAGTGCCAGTGAAGCAAGGAGGCCTTCTTGGTGGCATCACCTCATTTGTGGAATGTTCTCCTCAAGGAGTCTGGCAGCCCAGTTCCATCACATTTCAGTTTCATTGGCTCTCAATCATAGGTCTGTCCCATCCCATTTTATGTGGATTTTTTTTTTAAAGAATGCACAAAACATTTGCACTTAAATTGTACAAATTTTGTATGCACGGTTATGTAAAATACAAATTTTCCTGTGCATTCTTCCATAAAATACACATTTTATATCCATTTTTAAAATGTAATAGATTGTTGCGCGCCACCCCAATCTCCAAGTGGTGCAAGATTTCCAGGGGTTCCTGCACTTATCCAGGGTTTGCTTTACTTGGAAAGAAAGCCAGCAGAGACTGTGGTGTCTTTGTGAGATACGGTTTATTTATACACATACACAACCTGAGCCTAAGATAGAGGGGTTCAAAACATTGACAGTCCAATAGATCTTGCCTCTCCATCAGGCTTGTAGGGAGGCACCCCAAAGCCAAGGTGCACAGAGCAGACCTCTCTGTGAGTCTCTATAGTTCCCAGATTCTCTAGAAACACAAGCTTTTCTTGACTCCAGGATGAGGGGAAGAGGGCCTCTTCCCTGAAAAGAGTTCCAATTGCTCCCTTTGGATATGCAGATTGATCATTCAATAAGTCCATTAATTCATAGGCTGATGTGGCTAAACTATTAGATTAGCAAAGGAAACTAGTCTGACCAGTAGAGCAGGTTTCTTGCTTACATATCCCAACTTCAGATACAAGATCACAGGTTTGAAGGGGACCCAAAGAAATAATCTATCTCATTCCTCAATCCCATAATATGTTAGGGCTGTGCTCCAGATCCAGCTTTTTCCTGGGTCAGGTCGGCCCACCCAGAGTCATCTGGGGCTGTTAACAGGCAGGGTGGTTGGGCAGGGGGAGGAGAAGAGGCAGGAAGCCTCTGCAGGGTCTGCTTCGCCAGCACATTTCCTGCAGGCAATGCCCTTGCAAAGCAGCACCCGGCAGGATTGAACATGGTGTCCTGGGTCTCCTTCCCTCCATATATATATATGTGCGTATGTGTGTGTGTGTCTGTATTAGAAAGGTGTATTTTTGATCCCTTTCTGGTTGATTTTGTTAGTTTTATATTGCTCATCTCTTTTTATTGATTGCATTTTGTTTTTATGTGGTTGTAAAAGAAACTGTTTCTTTTTTTAAGATGGGATAAAAATGCTCAAATAAAGAACTAAAAGGAGAAGCTAGAGAAGCTAGGTCAAAAACTCAATGCATGTGACCATTTTATCTTTTAGGCCTTGTATTTGATAGCTACAAATGGAACACCAGAACTCCAGAATCCCGAGAGACTCTCTGCTGTTTTCCGAGACTTTTTGAATCGCTGTCTTGAGATGGATGTTGACAGGCGAGGGTCTGCAAAAGAACTCTTGCAGGTAAAGTGTTAAGGATCGGAGAGGGCATTTAAGGACACATTCTGTTTTGAGGGAGGAGTTGTCTTCTGTTCCATATTGAAATGGTGAAATCATTTGGGGAACAGTGGATGATGTGCAGGTTCCCACATCAGCTATGGATCCACTCTGGAGGTGCTTTGCTGACCCGGGGCCTTCCCATGATCTCTGCTCCTCCCATATGCCACACCCATATTCCATACATTACAGGAGTGTTGTGGGGATGCAACCAAAACGATGGGATTTGCTCCCACAAGGTGTCATGATGGCCACCAACTTGGGTGGCTTTATAATGAATGAATGGGATGAATGAATGGAGGGTAAGGCTATCAGTGGATACCAGCCACAATTACTATGTTCTACCTCCACTGTTGGAGGCAGTATGCCTCAGTCTGAATACCAGCTGCTGGGAATCACAAGTGGTGAGAGCTCTGATGCACTCAGGTCCTGCTTGTGGGCTTCCCAAAGGCATCTGGTTGGTCACTGTGAAAGCAGGAAGCTAGACTAGATGGACCTTGATCTGATCCAGCAGGGCTGTTCTTAATGTTCTGAAGTAGTTTCCATGACCTTGGGCTAGCGTAAGAGTTTAGGTTATTGGTGACACCGAGTGCTGATTCACACGTATCACTTGGTTGCTCTGCACTTGTTTACAGGACAATTGGGCAGCATCACATCGCTCTTTATATCCCATAACACTCCTACATGCGGCATGGTGAAATTATGACACGTGTAAGCCCAGATTCCATGGTCGGTTCCCAGATTTTATCTGTGGTGATCATCCATGCAATCCGACCATTCACGTGTGGATTTTATGTTTGCCCACATTATTCAAAGATTACACTCACACATGAACATCCAGTGGCTTTGGAAACACAATAGGCACAACAGGTGGGCAGAGAGGAACATAATATTTTCACTCCGCATCAAGGATGTGGGAACAATTGGCTAAGTGTATTGCCTGATTTGGCCTCCAGTAACTTGAATGTGGTAGCTGATGCCACTATGTACATTGGGTGATAAGAAAGTTCTGCTTGTTGTGTTGGATTTGTAGTACTTTATTAACACATTCATTGATGTGGCAGTTATCATTGATGTATAATGCATGTGCGGACAATGCCTGGTGGGGTAGGATCTTTCTGAACAAGTGAAATCCACAAATGATCGCAAGGGAAATATCACGTATTCTAACAGTGAACTCGGGTGCTTCCAGAATTGTAGCCAAAATCGAACCACTCAAAAACAAGAGGGAAGTATCAGTATGCTTGGGATGAATTGTTTTAATTGTTTTTATACATGAAATGATTGTAATTGCTTTTATATATTAAATTACTTTTATATATTAAATTATATAGTAAATTGTGTGTGTGTGTGTACACACACACACACACACACACCCTACCTTTTTACTCTTAAATCACTTCAAGATATTTCATGGGAAATAAATAAAATCCTATGTTTGCAGAGGAAGGGAGGGGGGAGTAAATTTAAAAGCCATGAGGACACCAATCCTCCCTCCCAACATCCACTCCAAAGAGCCCAATGAGGTCTGAGCAGGCTCAGAAATGATGACATATTGTGACAATTGTGGGGGGATTAACATGATGGGCAGGGGGAGGAGTGGAATGTCCTGCTTGGAAAGAATTACTGACTAGAACTCTGAACAGGAGCACTTCTCTTTGGAGGGAGGATTAGGGATGGACAAATCTGTCAAGGTTGGTTACTCTGTTTCTCATTTTTCAAATCTTAGGTTCAGTTCTCCACATTTCCACACAACATGATTATCAAAATCTTGATAAACATTTGTCAGAATTTCAATGCAAATTTCTCCTAATATACACATTTTGTAAGCAGTTTTTTAAACTTACACATCTCTGCCATCAATTTCCCCTAATACAATGCATTTTTGTATGTTATTTTCACTGATACGTATATTTTAGGGCATACTTTTCCCCAATATACACATTTTTGTACAAAGTGTTTAGCCAGAGATCTGGATCACAAAATTCGGAGGTGTGCAAATTTCAAAGGATAATTCCGTTCTGGCTTGCGTATTGCTTTGGGAAGTGTGAATTCGTTCTTATCTCATAAAAATGCAAACAAAATCAAATTTCTCCTCCATCCATAGGGAGGATACACTGCAATATTCTGTTGCCGGTCCTACTTAATTATCTGTCCACCCATCTTTCAATACATGACAAATAACCATTTTCTTCTTCCTTTTAGCATCCGTTTTTAAAACTGGCCAAGCCACTCTCCAGCCTGACTCCCTTGATCATTGCAGCAAAGGAGGCTATAAAGAACAGTAGCCGCTAGCATTTTGAATCGCACTTGCCTGTTACTTTGCGGCAGGACTGAACAAGAACTATGTCGAGCCTTGGACTCTTCTGCTGGAGGAAAGGCAGGTGGAAATCAACAGTCACAGTCCACGGGGGAAGGAGGCAGTGGTCTTCTGCTCCTTTTCCCCAGAAGAGAAACCTATCGCGTGTCTTCTTCCCACTCTTCAATTCTTTAATTTATTTCTAAGGTCAACGGGAGCCTGCCAGGCAGAGGCAGGACCGGAAGCCCCTTTGCTCTTTAGGCTATGTCCGGAGCACCGATGGCACAGCATGGATACTCTCTGCACTCACCTGGACAGGAATGGCGGCCCAACCAGCTTTCCACCCCCTTTTTAATTTTCTTCTTAGTCTTTTCTGTTTGGTTTTGAAACTGAATTTGAGTCCTCTTTCACTCTGGCTGTTTGAAGGACCCAGACAGTTTGCTAAGCACCAGTCTGTTCGCTTGTCATGAGATGAGAAAGATCACAAGGAAGCTTGCTTTATTTAACCAAAAAAAAAGAAAGAAAAAGAGTGAGAGAGAAAGAAAGAGAGAGAAATTAATAATCAATCAAGGAGCAGATCAATCACAGCATCCTTCTTTGAGAATTTATGTTTTGAAATACAGAATACAGATAGCAATTACATTCCTGGGCAGCCTGGCGACAATGTCATGAATATTGGTGCTTTTGTGTTGGTGAGTCTTTCCCTCCTCCCAAATAAACAAACAAAAATTAGAAACATAAAAACCACGTTCTAACTGAGTCTGTATAAGGCAACAGCTGTGAGTACATGGCAACAGAACCCATCCTGCCTGGTGACCATTCTCTTCTCCATAATGCTGAGCATCTTATTTCCATTGAACTGGAGCTGAAGGCAACTCAATGTCCCCAATGTAAGGCCCCCATCTGCACTATATAATTAAAGCAGTATTATACCACTTTAAATAGTTATGGCTTCCCCTAAAGAATCCTGAGAACTGTTGTTTGTTAAGGGTGCTGAGAGTTATTAGGAAACCCCTATTCCCATCACAGAGATACAATTTCCAGAGTGGTTTAACAATCAGTCCCTCTTCCTAGGGAATCCTGGGAACTGTACCTCTGTGAGGGCAACAGGGTTCTCCTAACTTTCAGGACTCCTTACAGGATTCTTTGGGAGAAGCCATGAAAGTTGAAAGTGGTACACCACTGCTTTGAAAGTATAGTGCCGATGGGGCCTAAGATTCCTGAAGCCTTGGTGCTAAGAGCCCCTTTGATTTCAGGATAGCATCTTAAGGCAGTGAGCTATAATCAGCCATCACATTCATCCATAATGGTCTTGCCTTTGGGAAGGGAACCTCATGCAACATTCGTGTAACTGAATCGAGGAGAGGGATGTAGAACATGTGGCCCTGCAGATGTTTTTGGACTACAGCTCTCGTCATCCATGACTGTTGGCCGTGTTCATCACAATGGCTGTGTAGCTGAAGGGAGTGGGAGTGCCACAACCTCTAGACGGGCTGCAGGTTCTCCATCCCTGATTTAGGAGAAATCCAGTTTCAGCACCATGCTCCTTGTGATGCAGTTAATGGACTTTGTCCTTTCCCCTAGCAAACTGAAAACACCCTTACTGCAATCCCAGTGAACACAGGGTCTGGAAAGAGAGTGGTGATATGGAGTCTGAGGAATCCCATCAGTCTGTTGTGTTACTGTAGGAGTTGGCCTTCTGGACATTGCTTCCTGTGCAACATGGGAAACAGAACTGAAGAGGGCTGGTTAAGGATCAAAGAGAACAGAAAATGCAGTGATATATACCTTGATGGGAGGTTTTCTCTCTCCTCCTTCCCCTCAAGCCTGTTGTGAACTTTGACCCATAATGCAAAACATTGAATCTGGAATCTCTGAACTTTGTATTGCTGAAGCCTAGCAATGATTGTGAATATTTGTTAAAGGAGCAAACTAGCTTTGATTAAACCATATGTGTGGCTGTTTTGCATCCAACCTGAGTTGAAAAATCTAGTTCTCTTTTCTATAGGGAAAACAAAACAAAAATAGCCTAGTTCGGAATCCTTATTGCTGGAATCTCCAGTTATCGTACTGCCCTTTCTTCCTACTCCCCTGGCTTTTAAGAGGAGCTCCATCTGCAGAAATTAGCAATTAATCACTGTTCTTATCTCTGTGCTGTGAAAGGCTTCACCTCCTGATTTCTGTATATCAACCTGCATTTAAAAGTACAGGAGAAACCCAGGGTGTTTTTTCTTCTGTCAATTGGTAGTCCGCCTTGCTGTTAGAAGCAACTTGCTGGGTGCAGTGGAGCTGCTTATGCTAGCTTCCCAGCAGGTGGGTTGCAGTTGCTTCCAGGGTGAGGTGAGGTGGTGGGGAGGATGGTGCGGTGCAAACACACTGACAGAGCCAGTCTGCCCCTCTTGCTGGTATGTTTGCACCTCCACATGACCTCTCCTCTCCCTCCAGGCAAGCAACAGCGCCCCATAGGGGTAGCTGGTGGCTCTGTGACATTGGGCAGTGGAATCCACTCCGGGCTTTAGTCAAGGAGCTGTCCAAGGTGCTGAAGCTCCTTGAAAGTTTGGACTTAAACTTGGAGCAGATTCTACTGTTCCACTGGCATGGAGCCATCAGCCGCCACTGGTGGCCCACCTCCTGGGAAACTAGTGTAGCAGCTATGCCCCACAAGCTGATTTTGCTTGCTGCTGTTGGCAGTGCTAAGCCTGTTTTTACAGGGGCTGGGAGGTTGCTGGTAGTCCAAGAGAGGAGAAGGAAGAGGGCAATGGGTTTTAATTTTTGGTCTTTATTGATCCTTTCCAGAGACAGGAACAGTCATCATTTTTGATGTCGCATCTTCCCAGTTGTCCCATTTATTTATTTATTGCATTTGTATACTGCCCCATAGCCAAAGCTCTCTGGGCGGTTTACAACAATTAAAAACATTAAAAACAAATATACAAATCTAAAAACACATTTTTAAAAAGCAATTTAAAAACACATGCTAAAATGCCTGGGAGAAGAGGAAAGTCTTGACCTGGCGCCAAAAAGATAACAGTGTTGGCACCAGGCAGACCTCATCAGGGAGATCATTCCATCATTTGGGTGCCACCACTAAGAAGGCCCTCTCCCTTGTTGCCACACTCCCAGCTTCCCTCCAAGTAGGCACCCGGAGGAGACCCTTGGATGTTGAGCGTAGTGTACGGGTGGGTTCATATAGGTTAAAACCAGCACCTTGAATCGAGCTCGGAAACATACAGGCAGCCAATGCAAGCGGGCCAGAATTGGTTTTATAGGTTTGAACCCTCTGGTCCCTGTTACTAATCTGGCCACTGCATGTTGCACAAGCTGTAGTTTCCGAACCATCTTCAAAGGCAGCCCCATGTAGAGCACATTGCAGTAATCGAACTTGGAGGTTACCAGAGCATGGCCAACTGCAGGCAAGTTATCCCTGTCCAGATAGGGGTGTAGCTGGGCCATCAACCAAAGTTGGTAGAAGGCACTCCATGCCACTGAGGCATGGGGGACAGAACTGACCCCTGTGGAACCCCATACTGGAGAGTCCAGGGTGCCGAGCAATGTTCCCCAAGCACCACCTTCTGGAGCCGACCCGCCAAGTAGGAGCAGAACCACTGCCATGCAGTCCCTCCCACTCCCAACTCAGCCAGTCTTCCCAGAATGATACCATCGTCAATGGTATTGAAAGCTGCTGAGAGATCAAGGAGAATCAACGGAGTTGCACTCCCCCGTCTCTCTCCAGACAGAGGTCATCATACAGGGTGATCAAGGCTGTTTCTGTGCCAAAACCAGGCCTGAAACCCGACTGAAATGGATGCTGTTGGCTTTAGAGCAGGGTTGGGGAACTGGATCCCCCTGTCTGGATCCTTATCTCCCCCAACCCCACTCCTATGGGCCAAGTTTGACCGGTGGGTGGCTCTACCCACCTGCCAATCATCTGATGTCACAATGGCAGCAGGTGTCCTGTTTTTCCATAGTGCTGTGCACGGTACTTTGCTGATTGCTGGCATTTGCAAGGCGTAGTGCCTGGGGCACTTTCAGCCAGCCATGTCTTTACATCATAGACATCACACACTTGACATCTTAGATGATGTCAGGTATAAGGGAGTGGACTTGACTTGGCCAAAATGGTCTCATGAGCCAAATGGAGAGGCCTAATTAGGCCTGCAGGCCTCATGTCCCCTCCCTCCCATTTAGAGATTAACTTGGGGCATGATCCAGACAGAATGAAATACTGTTGACTCCCATCGTTTTCAATGGGAGACAGTCAAGAAAGTGTTTGAAATCAGTGGGGCATACAAGTGCTTCACTTTGGTTTAAATTGCTCCCCTATGTTTTAAATTCAGCAATTTTAACACTACAGTAAGGCCCTGCTTATACGGTGGGTTAGGGACCAGGCCCCGCCGTAAAGCCGAAATCGCCATAAAGTGGGACCCATAGACTATAATGGGGCTGTCGCGCAAAAGTGACACGAAAATGTTGTAAAGTGTCGTAAAATCACTAAATCGGCTTTAAAAAGGGGAATTTCCTGCCGCCGCATTAGCGGAACGCCGGAATGCGAAGCTCCGGTAAGCGGTGCCCTACTGTATTACCTTAAAATTCAATCAAGATTTTTTTTAAAATTGTTATCTTTCAAAAGTCAAACACTACATGAGACAATGCTCCAAATCTGGAAGGTTATCATTCTGAATGCAAAATATCATTTCAGTTTCATCCTGTATTACTGTCTTTATAGGTTTAGCTTGAGAGTTTGCTGAGTACCAGGTGCATGCCTTTCCCTTCTTTTGCAGCTGGCTAGATACGATGGCTGTGTACACACTACACATTTAAAACACATTCCCCACCCCATCCCAACAATCCTGGGAACTGTAGTTTACCTCTCACCATGCTATGATTCCCATAAGAAACTGCAGTTCCCAGGATTCTTTGGAAGGAGAGGGGCTTTATATCTGCTTTAAATGTATGAGGTGTATGCAGCCATACAGAAACTACAGGCAGAGTGTGATGATGTTTAAGGACGGAACTGTGTGTGTGCCATGCAGTCTGTCCTGGGTCGCCGATGCCCTCAAGTGCATTGCCCATTGCCAATCTTGAAGAAAGATTCAGTTGCCAGCCTGATCGGCTTTGATACATGGGATGGGGTAGCAGTGGTGTGCTATCTTGCCTGCTTCAGGCAGCGAAATAATTTGTGTCAGAAAGCTACTCTCAGGCCACATTCAATGTTGGGGCACACAGAATGTTGGAAGATTCAGGACAGACAAAAGGAAGCATGCATTCATGCAGCACATGCCTAAACTATGAAATGTTCTTGTTGTTAGTTAATAATAAATAGATAAGAATGTGCTCCCACAAGATGTAGAAATGGCCACACATGCAGATAGCTTTAAAAGGGTGTGTGTGTGTTAGATTTATGGAGAATAAAGCAAGCAACGACTACCAGCCGTGATGGCTGTGTGCTACCTCCACTATCACAGGCAATTCACCTCTGAAAATACTAGATGCTGGGAAGCACAAGCAGGGAGAGAGCTGTTGTGGACAGGTCCTCCTTGCAGGCTTCCCATAGAAGGCGTCTGGTTGGCCACTATGAGAAACAAGATGCTGGACTAGGTGGGCCTTAGGTCTGACCAGGTAGGAACCTTCTTATGTTCTCATGTGGGGACGTAGTCACCTAGAGTTCCCTAGAAGGCCTACAGATAATGATGGGCCACCTGCCACACCCTCCAGGTTTGATTTGGATTGAGGCCATCCCAAATGAGTTAGGCTTCATGTGACTTGGGCCTGAATTAAGTTCCATTTCAAGGTCAGGTCTCATTGTGTTCCTGACAATACAACTGGGAGTGCAACAGAGGATTCTCTCACCCCCATCTTTCCCCCCTATATTTACCTGACAGTGGTGAAGGGATCTCCATTAGACTGTTGTTTATTTAGAGGCTTCCTGGGCGAAAGAATCCATGGAAGATGTCAGGATCCCTGAAGACTGTGTTTCCCGTTGATCCTTGCAGCTAGGATGCTTCTGCGAGCTTTCTTCAGTAATGTTGCAGGTGCAATGACCCATCAGAGGTATGGGTTCCACTGATCTTCATGACCCCTGTGAGAATGTTGGAGTCCACGAACAAGATGTCCCACAAGTCCTTCTGTCCAGGAGACTGCCATGCCAATAATGATTGGGTTTAGTGGAGGCCTGGCTGCAAGGCCTTCCCATTACAGCCCCCTCGTAAATAGGGACGTGGATGGGAAGGGGAGAAGCTGCATCAGGAATGGCTGGCACTGGGCCAAGCCTATTCTGAGCCGAGCCCAAATGTCAGAATGGGTTTGAGCTCAGCTCATCATGGGCTTAGGCTTTTTGATCGGGGAAGTTGGGAAGACTTCAGCTGATCGAAAGTTCAAACCACTCACACGCACATGACATGGCCCAGTTCAGGCTTCCTTCATCCAGCCTCTGGAGTAATATAGAGTCCCGCCCCGTGTGCATTCCTCCCCCCTTTCTTAGCCATATTGGGAAGAAAATACTGTACAGACATTTGAGAAATTGCATTCAGCTTGTTTCATTTTCTTTCGTGCACATAAATGAGAATGAGAACAAATATAAAACTGCCCAATCAAATGGTAGGACCGGCGTGTGCAAAATTAGATTGGCACAGGGTTGTCAAGTGTAACTCTAGTTTAATTAAGAGGTCTTAAATTTCTTTTTCCTTTTTAAAATGCCTGTATTGCCTGGTGCAGCAGCCTGCCTTTAAAGTAACACTGAAAGGACAACCAAGCGCTCTGTGCTTGTTTTTTATCATTTTGCTCCAAGCCAACAGACACTGCGACAAGTACATAGCCCCTTTTGTAAAAAAGAAAAAAATCCCTGTAATTCAGCTGTTTGTGGCAAAAAAGGGGGGGATGAGTGATTGAAACTAGCCCCTCCAATTTCCCTTCCCAAATAGGTAGTTGGCATACATGGTCCAGTCCTTTATCCTCATGAGAACCCTGTGAGTTTGATTACATTGGCCCAAGGTCATCCATTGATCTCACGGCTGCATTGTGTTGGCCTTCATTGATAAATCATAGCTCTTTTTGTTTTTGTTATGTGCCTTCAAGTCGATCACAACTTATGGCAACCCTATGAATCAGTGACCTCCAAGAGCATCTGTCGTGAACCACCCTGTTCAGATCTTGTAAGTTCAGGTCTGAGGCTTCCTTTGTGGAATCAATCCATCTCTTGTTTGGCCTTCCTCTTTTTCTACTCCCTTCTGTTTTTCCAAGCATTATTGTTTTTTCTAGTGAATCATGTCTTCTCATGATGTGTCCAAAGTATGATAACCTCAGTTTCATCATTTCAGCTTCTAGTGACAGTTCTGGTTTAATTGTTCTAACACCCAATTATTTGTCTTTTTCGCAGTCCATGGTACCTGCAAAGCTCTCCTCCAACACCACATTTCAAATGAGTTGATTTTTCTCTTGTCCACTTTTTTCACTGTCCAACTTTCACATCCATACATAGAGATTGGAAATACCATTGTCTGGATGATCCTGAGTTTGGTGTTCAGTGATACACCACTCTTTTTACCTTCTCTTTTTTAAAAAACTGAAGAAGCCCAATGGACACAATCCACTTCGAAGGGCCATGTCTCAGTGGTAGGGCATCCACAAGAGGCAGTGATGGCTACCAACTTGGATGGCTTTCAAAGAGGATTAGACAAATCCATGGAGGACAAGGCTTTCAATGGCTACTAGCCATGATGGCTGTGATCTGCCTCCATAGGCAGAGGCAGTATGCTTCTGAATATCAGCTGCTGGAAGCCACAGGAGGGGAGAGTGCTCTTGCACTCAAGTCCTGCTTGTGGGCTTCCCATGGGCAACTAGTTGGCCACTGTGAGAACAGGACACTGGCCTAGATGGCCCATTGGCTTGATCCAGCAGGTTCTTCTTAAGTTTTTATATCTTGCACACAGAAGGTTCCAGGTTCAACCCCCAGCATCTCCCAGGTAGAGCCTGAAGTCTTGGAGAGCCACTGCAGATGGACCAATGGACTAACTCAGTATAAGGCCATTTCCTATATTCCTATGAAATATACCTGTAGGAGCCCTGCATAAGCAAACAGGAATTATGCACCTGTCCTTTTGCATGGGAGATCTTCAGGGGTGGATTGTGTCCATCTTCTGCCTCTTCTCCTATGCAACTGTAGCTTGTCCTCCACAGAACAGCATTCTGCACTGAAGGTGCAAGTGGTTTATTCATTTATATAAGGCGATCATAGTGCCTTCATTACTTACTATCAATTTTCCTTCCTGACCGTGTTTGAATGGTAGCAACATTGCAATCTTTTCAAATATTGGACTTTTCCCAATATTATTTTATTTATTTGAAATATTTGTAGGCTGCTTTTCTGGGCAAATGCCCATCCAAAGTAGCTTACAAGCAAAACAAAAGGTGAAAACAATGCACAATTTAAAACTTGGAAATGCTGACTATAGAAAAATCACAGAACTGGAGAGAAGCTAATTGAATCAAACCATCACCTAGGTAACAAACATTATCCCCAGAAGGCCTGTTGAAAAAGAGGTCTTTGGGGCCTTCTGAATAGCCTACAACATACAGGTCTGGTGTGGCCCTACCACTGAGCTATAGCCCTCCTTGAGCACAGCCCCTCCATGACATCCATTTCCCCTTCCCATAAGATCTTCTTGTGCAGTAATAACCCAACAGGACCCAACATGTATTAGTAAAAGGTCTATCTAGCTCAGTCTTGTCTACACTGACTGGCAGCAGTTCTCCAGGGTTTCAGGGAGGAGTCTCTCCCAACCCTACCTGAAGATGCCAGGGATTGAACCTGGGACCTTCTACATGAAAAGCAGGTGCTCTGCCACTGAACTACAGCCATTACAACATCTCTCGGGGTGGTTAACAATGAATTAAGGGGTACCTTCTAGGATGTTCATTTTATAAGGGGAAGAGCGCCCTCACTTGTAAATGCTGTGATAATTTCAGTCCTGAAACTTATGTGCTGATGTCTTGCCTACACAAAGATCGAATGGGGTGGGAAAGCCATTTCTGGACGGTATCACTATAATTTGCTGATGGAGGGCTGCATGACTGAATGTTCTCTCCTATGAATGTTCTCCCCCTGCATTGGGGGAAATCTAGCATGAGGGTAAGGGTCATAGCTCAATGGTAGTGCATCTGCTTTGTGTGAAAAATAACTTATGTTCCATCAACCAGTGTCTCCAGGCAGTAGAGACTGGTACCTTTGGTTTCAGTGAGGCAGTGAATCTGCTCCAGGTTTTAGTCCAAACTTTCAAGGAGCTGTTCAAGGTGCTGAACTTGTTTTGGGAATATGTTTCAGCACCTTGGACAGCTCCTTGAAAGTCTGAACTAAAGCCCAGAGGAGATTCACTCTCCAACTGACATCAGAGCCACCAGTATGGACTGTCTACAGGTAGAGCTGGGAATGTACCCTGACGGAAACCTTGGAGAGCTGCTGCCAGCCCTGAGCTAAATGGACCAACAATCTGACTCAGTGTAAGACAGCTTCTGAAGTCTAGACTTCTCCCTGACCTTCCTGGTTTTGTGTGTGTGTGTGTATGAGAGAGAGAGAGAGAGAGAGAGAGAGAGAGAGGAGGCAGTTTCCCAAGTGGTACAGCTTAGAAGCAGTTTCACCGCTTCATCTGCTCTTTTGTGTAAACCCAAGCCTGTAAGAAGCCATTCTGGAAAGAGACATCACTACTTATTATCTCTTTACCTCAAACCATTATCCAACAGTAGATGCCAATGTGGCACTCTGTCATGCCTTATATTGCAGTTGCTCATTAGCCCAGTCTCTCCCATGATGATTCGGGGGGGAGATGAAATGACCCATTACCTATCCTTCACTTCAAGGACAGGAAAAATGCTAGCAGTATAATCAGGAAAACTCCGAGAAGCACAGTGCATATTATTTATTTAAGTCAAAAGGACTGACGGAGGGAAGTGTCTTAGTGACTTACTGCGGCTCCTGTGTACATGTTAGCAAAAGCCTGAGGGACCTCAGTATGCTCCAGGGAGTGGGTTGTAATGTCAGACTGTGGTCGCCTTAGTATCCTGTTTCTGTCGCTCTGTTTTTGTAAATAAGTCCATGTTTGTTTTGCATCATTGGTTACCGGTTGGCCGCATCTCATTGTATAAGGATGATCTCAAGTATTTATCCCATCTATAAAACCGGGTTTCTCTGAGATGAGGTTGAGCCTCGCTCCTAGCCATTCTGATTCCCTAAAAAATGCAACACATTCCAGATTCTGAAGAAGATGAAATGCGAACTCTTATCCTTCCTTCTTGAATCCAACCAACATCCTGGTGTGTTTGTGTGTGTGTGTGTGCGGACGCACTGTCCACAAAAAGACTGTTTTTGTAGAGATCTGATAAAGACCTTGCTAAGCTTTGTAACTGTTTTTGTTGTTTGTTGGGTACTCTCATAAGATTTGCACAGTCTCCCCATCCAGCAAAGGTGATCTGCAGAGAGGAGTAAGCTACTGGACAGCATTCACCATTGAAGTAGCTGCATATCCCCAGCTGTGTTGGGAGGTTCCTCTGGGTCCCATTGAACTAGCTGAATGCCTCTTTTGATGCCACTGAGGAGTCACACGCCTATCCAGGCCCACCAATTGTTGCATGGAACTATTTGCCCCCTATGAGACCTGGATCAGGGCCAATCATTTTAACTCTAGACTAGGACAAATTACTTACTAAAAAGAGCAAAACTCCTCACTTGAAGTACCACATTCTAAGCAAATTGGGTCATGGATATTCAATATGAAGGGCGAGGGCAGTGGAAACTGGTCCATTAGAGCAAGTGAGGCACTGCCCCACCAGTTTGCCTTCAGCCAGCCCCCACCTAGCTACCTTCTTACTTACAACCAATCTAGTGGGTGGTAGTGGCTCTCAGCCTGCTCCTCCTCCTTTTCTCATTGTAGTCTTTGTAAAACTCAACAGGGAGGAGGATAGGGACAAAACAAGAATTTGTTGGCTCTGCCTGCCATTGGCTCTGGCTCCACCTACTATTGGGCTCCCTGCCTCCTGCCCAGTCTCAATGGGCACCAGCTTTCACTGGGAGAGGGAAAAGATATTTGATAGCCAATATATGCTTAATGGGAATCCAGCCTGGTATTTTGCTCAAGTTTCAAATTTCCACCATGACATCTTCAGGGGTCTTGAAGCCAAACATCTTATTGCTGCTGATGAACAACCTTTGTAGTTTATTAATAGCTGGGCTGTAGTGATGATGCTTGAAAAGGGTAACGTTTCAATCTGGAAGTTGAATGCTGGCTGGGGCTGATGGAAGTCGTAGTTCAAAAAAGTAACTTCCAAGCTCTGCTCACCTGGCAGGATATTTGCTGTTTGGTTTCTCTGAGGCCACATCTGCATTATACATTCAAAGCAGTATGATACTACTATAAACAGGGCATCCCCCAAAGAATCCTGGGAAACTGAATTACGGGGAATAGAGGTCTCCTAAAAACTCTCTGTCCCTTTACAAACTACAGTTCCCAGGATTATTTGGGGGAAGCGATCACTGTTTAAAGTGGTATCATACTGCTTTAAATGTATAGCACAGATGGGGCCCAAACTTATATTTACAGACCTCAGTGCTGCGATCGAATCATAGTGGTGATTTCACCAGGTAGCAGCATGAGACTTTGAAATGAGCACTAGGAAGGCCTAATTATGCAAAGCAACACCACATCCCAAGATAATTGAAGGCTAAACAAACATAACACAATTTACACATGGGATGTTGGTTGAAAGGGATTGGGGTCAAGTTTAATTGTCTATACATCACCAAGCTGGGTTTAATGATTATATCCTGATTCAACAGTTTTTCCTTCATGGCAGAGAACCCTGGGAAAAATCTGAAGGAGCCAAGGGGTGTTCTCTAACAGAGAATTCTCAAGACCCACACCAAAATTGAATTCCAAGGATTCCTTGGGGGAATCCATTACAGGTATAGTGGTATAATTCTGATTTAAGTTCACAAACTTAAGTTCACGCATAATTTAGGTGTCAGAGGAAGGGTTAGGTTCCCCTTTCTTGCACACACTCTTTCAGGCCAGAACAGGGATCCGAGTCAGGTCTACCAACACTGTGAAAATCAATGGTGGATTTGACCATTGAGCTTCGAAGAGTGAAATCTAAAGGAGACTTCTGTGGAATGGCAATGGTTGATTTTAGCTCTAGCTGCTGGGAAGTGAAAGAAATCTGGAAATGACGACAAGCACTTACCATCACTTATGTTGCAACTGCCATCTCCGAGAGCTGGAGGACATTACTATTCTGATGACAGGTGAGCAACTAGAATATCTAATAGATGTTCCAAGGGCAGGAAATAACCCTTGCATATAAAGAAAATGTATTTCCTGCCTACATGCTGTTATACTGTTCCCTGACATATGTACGTATGGCAAAATAGGTATGTTGCACATTGCAAATGATCATTTTCTAGGTATTTCTTTTCATACATCCATGTAAGTTTTCTTGTGGGAGGGACAGCCCAGATATGTGAAGCAACTCTTAAAAGTTAAGGAGTCACCACGTTAGAATATATGCACATAATATTAATGCTCACTCTCACTCTCACACTCAAGCAAACAAATGCAGTTGAACGGTACCGCACACACTACAGAGCCTAAAACCTCTAGTGACCTTTGATGTCTTTTTTCTTCCAAAATTCTCTTTCTCTGTAGAAAACCCGTCACGTGTTTAGCCTCAATCAGGCTATACCAGGGTAAATGACAGGGCTCGGATTGCATGGGGGCCAGAGGGGGCCCACTTTGGTGATGCCCTACTTAGCTACTATTTACGGAAGGTTACAGGGGTGACCATAATTTGGGAAAATTGAGGAGTGGTGGTCTGGAGAGGAGGATTGCGGATTTCATAAGGCCTTCTCCTCCCCATAATTCAAGCATTGAATGGTGGTTGATATACCACCTAAGCAAAGCATGCTGAAAATACAATGGTTCCAATCTGAGAGAACATGCATGGTGAGACCAGGGTTAACTATGCATATCCTCTTAAAAATCAGCATCACTGAAATCCCCCCAATCAATGCTTGGTGCAGAACAGGGGAGGGGCTACTGAACCCAATGATGGCACATGTGATTGGTGGGACTTTGGAGTGACACTGCGTAACCTTGTCTATTGGTTCAGGCTGAGGAATGGTGCACACCACACCACTGACATGCATAGTTCCCCCATCCAGGTAGGGGTACCAGGTTGGAAGCCTGTTTCTGCCACTGAAAAATCCTGAGCTGGACCAGGGCAATTCATACTGATGAGGTTAAAAAAATAATTAAAACCTGTCCTGGACAAATTGAGGTTTAAAAAGAAAATCCCAACTTGTCAGGAGTGGTCATTGTTTATGTGACACAAACATTGCTTACTGGGTTTATCTTCAGGTTTCCCAATAAAATTGGACAGAGAAGGACCTACATCTCCACTGTTTGATGTTTTGCTGTACATTCCTTTTTTTCTTTGTTTTTGTTTGGAACAGGTTATCTCTTTAGAAAAGAAAAAGAAAAATTGTGTCGTGAAATTCTTCAGTAACTTTGGATTAAGAGATACTTTGGTAAAACAAAAGGGGAAAGTGTTATTTCCTTTGTAAATGTGCTGATGGCACAGATTTATCTCTCTGACTTCAGCGTCCATTTAAAAAAAAAATGAAAATAAAGGTTTTTTTCCCCTCCCCGTTTCCAATATTTATTTTCAATTGTGGTTGAAGCAATAGAACATTGAAATATGGATTGTGCATGACTGTGTCTTGAGTGTAAAAAATAAAAATTGCAGTTTGGAACTTGGACCTAAAGTATTGCAAATAAAAAAAATCTAAATACCAACATACTGTGTCCCATCTGTATACGGGTCTACCATGTATTAGAGAGAGACAGAGAGAGAGAATCAGGGCTGGTTCTAGATTTGAAGGTATCATTGAGGCACATCTTTCAACATTTCACCATAGAGAAGAACATAGGCACGGTGGGGTGGTAGAGAGGTTAGAGTGTTGAACTAGGACGGCAGAGACTTGGGTTCAAACCCACCTTCAACCATGAAGCTAATTGTGTGACCTGGACCAAGCTCTCTCAGCTTAACTACCTCACAAGGTTGTTGTGGGCTCCTTCAAGGAAAGCTGGGATAATCCTTCAAGCAAAATTTAACACTCTGTCTGCACACAAAGGATCAATTGGCCACACAGTCTTCCTGAAAGATGGAGTTGTTTTTTTAATAAGGTTTTCCATTAAATTACACTTGATTTCATGTACTTGAAAGGAAACCAAAGGTGCAAAAGCTGTTTTGGGGGATTCACTGAGCTTTCACTCAGATCCCTCTTTAACAAAGGACAGAGGTGGGGAACCTGTGGCCCCCCAGGTGTTGTTGTTGTCATCATATAGATGGGAGCAGAAGCTCAGCAACATCTGGAGGACAACAGGTTCCTTATCCTGCCTTAGGAAATGCATAGGGGCACAACTGCCCAAGATGGGTGCCTTCACTATTTTGTGAACTGGTGTGGGGAAACCCCGGGGTGGTATTTTTGGGACGGTTTTAACATCCACACCAAGGCTGCATGTCAGGCTTGACTGTGACATCATGGCCTCCATGCCAACTATGCGACTGTCTCAAATTGTCATTGGGCCAATGCATGAGGCAGGTCAAACCCACCTGGGTCTTTGCCCCAGGGCTTTGGTGTGATGGTCTAAAGATGGCGGTGGATGAGAAGTTGAAATAATTGTTTCATGCTCAGTCCATTTCTTAGTGAGGTTTGGTGTTTTGGTGACAGAGATGGTAGTCTGATTAAGATGGAGCACCCTCACTGATTTAGAGAATCTGGGAGATTCAGAATGTTTGGGGGATTTTCCAGATTGGGACCTTCTTTGGGGTTCCCTCCTTCTTATGGAATTACCTTTCCTTGGACCTCAGAGCAGGCATAAGAAGCTGACTTATACTGAATCAGACGATTGTTCCATCTATCCCAGCCTTAAGGGCAGCCCCACATAGAGCACATTACAATAACCCAGTCCTTGATTAATCAGCAAAGGTTCTCCTCACAGAGCTGCAATTTCCTGAGTGATTCAACCCTCTTCCCAGGGAACCTGCTTACTTTTCATACCACTCTGGGAATTGTAGCTCTGTGAGAGGAATAGGAGTCTCCTAACAACTCTCAGCACTCTTAACAAACTACAGTTCCCAGGATTATTTGGGAGGGGTAGAAGCCACAACTGTTAAAGTGGTATCATAGTGGTTTACATGTCTGGTGCAGACATGGCTCTAACATCTGTGTAAGCTTTGTGCAAGCAAATCAGGATGAATGCTCAATAAACCTGTCGTCTGGTGGAGCCCCTAATGTAATCTTGATAAACTGATTGTTTGCGTTATATCATGGATAAATGATTGTTTTTCACTTTAACTTGCATTGGGTTGTTTGAGAAAAGCATCTCCTCAATGTAATAAACAGTAACAATGGCAGAATGAATGAGTGATACTTTTTTTAAATACCAAAAATGAACAGGGTTTTTGAATGGAAAAGAAATTTTGCACACCCTAATATATGAATCCTGCAGATCCTGCTAGCTTAGGTATCACAAGCCGTGTCTGTATTGACCTACTGCTGCAGCATTCTCATGGGGGAAACTCTATCAACCATGCAGACATTACAGGGTCAGGAGGCCCCTTTGGATGAAAGCTGTTAGATAGGAATGCAAACTGCATCTTCAACTCAGGCTTGCAGACCCACCAGCGCACCAATGAGCCGCCAGCAGGAGAGACTCCAGGAGGTCAGCTGCAAGTCAATTCAGATTAACACTTACAAGCCAATTGGGACAAAAATAAAGTTAATCTACTGGCTTGAGCCTCTAAACACAGCAAATCAGAAGTGCTTTTAATGCACGTTGAGGACTATGAATTAATGCAAATATTTAAATCCATGCCCTCATTTTATTGGATTGACTTTCATTATCAAGTCAGGCAGGAAACCTGTGGTGAATGTCAACTAGCTTAAAAGTAAAAATTCCAAATCAGGAGCATTTGAAGGCTCATTTTGTTAGGCAAAAACAAAAAGCAGAAAGTGGCAAGCATCCAAAAACCCAAGAATAAAAAAGGGGAAACCACAAGATGCTGAGAAATGTGGTGTTTATTTTTTTAAAAAGGCCAACGCGTTTTGGCTGCTATGTTGTCTGGCCTTTGTCGGGGGTTGTAAATAAAATTGCAAGGACACACAACATTATTACACATATAACACAAAGTGCATTACAGCATGGAATCATATTCTATATGTAAAAAAAAATTCCACTTACATGGACTGGTCAGCAATATTCTTTTCTAGCAAAATTGCTTGAAATGATAGACAACCACAAAGAAGAATTCACATGAGCATGCTCATGTATCTACATCCCTAAGTCTCTTAATTCCAGTGTAACCAACTAAACATAGGGGAATTACGTGCAACTGAAGAAAAAGAATGTGGATCATCGATATTTGTTAAAATTCATAGGAGAGGAAGAGATTCTAACCCCTCACTGAGACCATCAAGGGTCAACTTTTTTAGTTCCAAAATCCAAGCTATTTCTCTCCTTAATAAAACAATACTTTTTTCCACACTTATTTTTTCTAAAACCCAAACTTAAAATCGCCAAAGGAGTGACATCTTGCAAAATGACATCTTGTAAAATGACATCTTGTAAAATGCTCCACCAAGGGCCCCCCAGATCTCTTGTTTTTGATATTGCTGAGGTGTTCCCCTATACGTCTTTTGACATTCCTTGATGTTTGGCCTATACAAAATTTTGGCAACTGCACTGAATCGCATAAATGAAATTGGCAGTGTTACATGTAGAAAATTGATTCAAAGTGTATTTTTTATGATTGACAGGGTTAACAAACTGTCATCTTACATGTAAAACTGCAATAGGCACAATGGGATGGTGACCGATAGGTGCATTTGTGCCTGGTATGGTGTTGAAAACTGGGTGACTGTTGTCCCTAAAGTCACTTCTAATCAAAATATCCCTCATGTTCCTGGTTCTCTTGAAGGAAATCATAGGTTTCTGATGACATCCAGAAATATGACGTATAACATGCCAATGCCTCTTAATGCTACTGTGTAGTCTATTAGTGACATGATTAAAAGTCAAATTGCAATTCAACCGATTAGAAGCTTCTTTAATTGTTTGTTGCAAAAGGTCAGCGCATCTTGTTAGGGAAGCTTTCCTGAAATTATCCTCAACGATATTGTTGGGATAACCCTTCTTGAATAAATTGTTCAGACTATTGGTTTGTTGTATAAAATCCCTTTCAGACAAACCATTACATTTAATCCTTAAAAACTGACTATATGATTTTATTGTAATTTTATTGTAATACTGTATTTTAATCTTGTTTTGTTCACCGCCCAGAGAGCTATTCGCTATGGGCGGTTTAAAAATGAAATAAATAAATAAATAAATAAAGTTCTGTCATAGTGGTTTAGGGTGGGAGCTATCAACAAGCTCAGCTATTTATAATCACCTCATCCCTTAAAAATCTTTTATACTTAAATGCCTTTAATTCATTGCAGAAGCCTTTAAGTTCTTGATCTAAAGAAGAGAATTTCTGTTCCATTCCTTGGTCATTCTTTTTTTTATATTTATCAATTTGTTCATTAAGAGACTATTTCAGCTGAGAGTCGATTTTAGTGGAGGTGTCTACTACTAAAACCATACGGTCCTGTGAGCATTGGTTAAGAATGGCACACCATTTACCCATGAATTCTTTATTGACTTGAAACATGCCAGGTGCTTTTAACATTCTTAAACCCCTGGGTATACATTGAACACGACAGTATTCTAACAAAGTGGAGGCATGCAATTCACTTCTAATCATCCTCTTATGTTGCTTTATAAGGTTCTCCCAAGCCATATTGTTGTCCTCATTGCTATTATCAAAAATGGAAAAAACACTAACAACATCTTAATAATAAAACATCTTTTTAAAAAAGCTTTAAAAACGTATAAAAAGCAATCCCAACACAGGCACAGACTCGGATAAGGTCTCTACTTAAAAGGCTTGTTGAAAGAGGAAGGTCTTCAGCAGGAACCCAAAAGATTGAAGAGATGGCGCCTGTCTAATATTTAAGGGGAGGGAATTCCAGAGGGTAGGTGCCATAACGCTAAAGGTCCGCTTCCTATGTTGTGCAGAATGGACCTCCTGATGAGATTGCTATCTGCAGGAGGCCCTCACCTGCAGAGCGCAGTGATTGATAAGGGGTGAGATGATATTTCAGGTATCTAAAAGCCGAGCACAGACCACCAACCAGTGGAGGTTGGTCCATTAGGGCAAATGGGGCATTACACCGCTGATCTGAGGCAGCCCCCACCTACCTGCCTACTTGGTTTCATCCAGCCCAGGGGTTAGCACTGCCTGTTGGTTTCTTCTCCCTCCTTAAGTCTTAGTGTTGCCCCTTGTAGAACTCAGCAGGGGGGGATGGGAACAAAACTAGAATTAGTGGTTTGTGGCTGCCATTGTCACTGGCTCCACCTACTGTTGGGCTCCCTGCCTTCTGCCCTACCAGTTTCCATGAGCACCAGCCATCGCTGCTACTAGCCATGTACTTGGGTGCTAAGTCTGAAACTTGGACCTGGTTTCATAATTAAATGCCTGATGAAGACATGGCTCTAGTCTAACATCTGTGTAAGGTTTGTGCAAGCAAACCAGGATAAATGCTCAATAAACATGTTGTCTGGAGGAGCCCTTAGTGTAATATAGATAAACTGATTGTGTTGCTATATATAATGCTTTATCTAAATGTAAATGTACTGCCTTCAAGTCGATTCCGACTTATGGCGACCCTATGAGTAGGGTTTTCATGAGGCTGAGAGGCAGTGACTGGCCCAAGGTCACCCAGTGAGCTTCATGGCTGTGTGTGGATTCAAACCCTGGTCTCCCAGGTCGTAGTCCACCACCTTAACCACTACACCACACTGGCTCTCACATAATGCTTTAGACAGTGGATAAATGATTGTTTTTCACTTTATTGCTATGTTTGTATAACATTTTTATTGTAACTTGCATTGGGTCTGCTTGAGAAAAGCAGTTTCACAGGATTCTTTGGGGGACACCATGACTGTTTGAAGTGGCACGATGAAACTGGTTTGGATGTATAGAGCAGGTGGGGTCTTACTGCAGATGGCTGCCCTCCCACAACTCTGACAAGTGGGAGGGAGAGGGGATCACCTGAAATCAAGGGAAGAGACCTTGAGCAAGTGGAACGCCTGCTGAGCAAGACCTCTCGGCGTGACTTGGGGCAATATTGCTCCTCCCTCTGCAGACCTGTATGGTAGTGTAGTGGCAAATTCAGAAGTGCAGGGTCCCTTCATGTTAATCACAGTCATGCCCCTCCTCATTTTTTTTTTTTGCTGAGAATGAGATCCTTGATAATGCCTAGGAACTAATAAGCATGAAAGAGGAGAGTGTTAGCTACTGAAAAGAGTCTTCTCAGTGTTTGACTCATCTCCTTTGATTGGCTCCAATCCACAAGAAAGGGCAAGGAAGCATGTTAAAGACCCTTCTCTGTGACTAACACACTCCCCTTTCATGATGTTTCGCTTGTAGGATGCTGGGGACATAGGGACCCTGCTCCCAAAAACCTAAAGGGTCTAAGAGCCCCTGAGACCCTGCATGACTACACCCTTGGACTTGTATGACATAGCTACTCTCTAGAGAGAGGTTTTTTGGGGGGGATACAGAGGGCTGCAGAGGTCAGGGAGAGAAGAGAAAGATGAATAGCATCATCTACTTTCAGCTCATGTAACCACCGGATACAACTCAATAGTAAAAGCATATATTTTATTAAGCTCCTGTGGCTGATAACGATTGCCCTCGACGACAGAAGCAAAAGTGCAAGATGGAGAGGTACAACAATCTGCTCTCATATCTAGCCTTCTTTTTCTGTTCACTTTTTACTGTGATGCAATTAAATCTGGCTCAGCTGCAAGGCAGATATATTTGTATAATATTGTTTTATGTTGATTCCTCATAGCTGCAACCTTCCCGCCCCCCCCCACTGCAGAACACGAATGGCAACGTTATGTAGAGCTTTCTGGAACGTTGATCCTCTCATCCTGGGATTCGTCACCCTATATGTCAAATTCAGCTACTGGCTGTCATGGGGATACTGAATACGAGAAAAATAAAAAAAAGTGCTGCCCTTACTATTAGAAGCAATACTCAGGGTAATTGGGAAAGATCATAGCTCAGTGGTAGAGCATCTGCTTTGCATGCAGAAGGTCCAAGGTTTGATCCCCGGCCCCTGCAGATAGGGCTGGGAATGTCCCCTGTCCGAAACCCGAGAGTGTTGATAATATTGAGTTGGGTGGACAATGGTCTCACTCGGTATAAGGCAGCTTCTACTGTTCCTATATAATGCCAATCAGGGCACAGCATTCATACAAAAAGCAAAAGGCAATCCAGCTGCCCAACCGTAGGCTAAATCTCCAATGATCTCAACACATGTGGCCCTCCCCGCTTTCCTCCACATTTTACATCTTGGCCTTGGAAGCTAATCCAGTGTGGCCTATCTCCATGAAACACCATCTTCTAACCAAACAGCTAAAATGCATGGCAACTTGCAAGACTGTAATGGTTTCATGCCAATTGCCGTAGTGAAGCCGGCTCTTGGAACCAGGTCCTGTCTGTTGAGAGAAGATATATATGGAGAAATCTATATGTGTGTGGTGAAAGAGAGGGGAAATGATATATCGGTGGCACAGTGGCTCTCTGTCTCCTTCCGAATCTCTTTATTGAGCCATTTCTTGTTACCCAGGTAGAGCCCAGGCACAACATCCGAAGAAGGCTGTCTTTAAAGCAATTTGTGCCTACATGCAAATCAACGGCTCTGGCTTCATCCCCATGGAGGATGCCAACAAGACTGACTGGGCCCGTCAGCCCTCGGTATTCAGAGTTCCACAAGGTCATCGCTAGAAAGAACCTTGAGGGTGATGTGACCTGGCATCTCCTCTGCTTGGCGCCTCCCTCTGCCCTGGAGTTGGAGCTTCTGAAGTTCTCTGGGATCACCGGGTGATGCTGTCATCAGCACTTGTCCTAGGAATTGGTCGCACAAGATGTTGCTGTGCCAAACCTGAAGAGGTGGGAAGGAAATTAAAAATAATTGCTGCTGGATGGGCTGGTTGTTTCTTCCCCCTCCTTTCCCCCAACTGAAAAGGAACATCTGCAAGAGTTCTCAGTCAGAGGAACTCCCTTCTGCAAACCTCACCTTCTCATATCAATTTGTACCCATTGCACAGATTGGAAAGATGCATCCTTAACACAGCTACGTGCACACGCTGGAGGCTGTGTGCATTTAAATCAATTTAGATGGGCTTTTAACAATAACGATAACAATAATCAGTGGTGTAGTCGTCCAGGGTCCCAGGGGGTCTTAGACCCTTTACTTTTTTGGAAGCAGGGTCCCAGCAGGGTCCCTGTCTCCAGCATCCTATCAGCCAATCAGCATGAAAGTGGAGTGTCTTAACCACTGAGAAGAGTCTTCTAACATGCTTCCTTGTCCTTTCCTGCTGATTGGAGCCAATCAGAGTGAAAAGAGGTGAGTCAGCCACTGAGAAGAGTCTTCTCAGTAGCTGACACTCTCCCCTTTCATGCTTATTGGCTTCTAGGGACATCTGTTGTTGTCGGAGAAGGCATTAACAAGGATCTTGTTCTCAACCCCACAGCAAAAAAGGGGGAGGAGGCGAGGCTATGACTAACATGCAACAGCCCTGCACTTCTGAATTTACCACTAAATGATGATGATGATGATGATGATAATAATAATAATAATAATGCTGCATATGTCTGCTTCAGTGCTTACTCCTCCAAGGAAAAACATAACAATACCTGTATCTTTTATTCCCTTGTGTATGGGGGGAGGGATGCAATTTGGAGGGGAATTGGTGAGAAACAGCACAAGGCGATAGGGTTAAGGAGTGCCTCTTTCTGCAAGGTGGTCTTCCCTCTCAAATGACAACCTCAGAGGATGCAATTCATAATGACAAAAATGTCCCTTGAAAGGATCACAGAACTACTGGAAATGTGTTGCTCCATCCTGAACGACATCCCAAAATGTTTAACCCATTGATTCCCAAACTTTCCCCTCCCCCACGGACTACTTGAAAACTGCTGATGGCCTTGGTGGCCCAATTCATGATTTTGTGCCGGATGCTCTGATTGTAATGTGCTGGGCTAGATGCTGTACGATTTTCAATTGTGTTTTTATTGCTTCTTTCATTTCTTACATATTGTATTTTATTGCTTTACAATTTGTTTTTCATAGAATTCAAATTGTAATACAATAAAATACAAGAAATAAAGGAAGCAATTAAAATACAATTAAAACCAATATGAATATTTAATGCAGTGGATGTATAGTCTCCTGTTTTCAACCACAAATCCACAGACATGCCATGGGCCATGTGAATGAAGCTTGCAGACCACCGGTGGTCCTTGAATTCCTCTCCCGTCCCTACTAAAAGACTTTTACCAACAGATTTCCCGAGTAAAAATATATGCTAACTTTATTTGATCACATGCAGCCTTTGTTTATTTATTTATTTATTCTTTATTTAGACCATTTATATACTGCTTATATTTAAATAAAACCCTAAGCAGTGTACAACATGTCAAAACATCTTAAAACAGCAGATACAAACCCCCCACAATCAATAAAATAAAATTAATTGACCAAAACATCCGCTTTAGTATCAACATATAAACATTGCATATAAAATTAAGCACAAGAAATACAAGGAAAGAACCCATAACAAGCATAGTAGACTAAATAGAATATTCTCTGAGCTTCAAGGGAAAAACGTAATAGATTAAACAAATCAGCTCATTTCTCAATCACAGTATACCAAAAAGCAAAACAGTTAAAACAGCTGCCCCCCTTTATAACAGAACTTCATCTAACTACAGTTGAAAAAAGGTATCATTTAGTTTACACCCTTACAAGATCAGCACATTCATGTTTAAAAATATCAACATTCTAAGCCAACACACTCAAGCTTACTATATTAGCACACCTCAAATCACACTCTATAAGTACTCACATAATTCAACCTCACATCCTAAAAACAGCACACTCATATATCCATACCATGAAAACCACCATGAGAACTGCTCAAATACAGCCAAAAATGCACACACGTATTCTAAATATGTTACACTGGTTTATGTTTTTCCATCCTTCCCTTTCACCTCTCTCTCTCTCTCTCTCTTATGCACACACACACAATGCAGGGCCTTATCTGTATTGGCATTCCACTGGCTTTTTAAGAAACATGTTTATACGGATATTCCCAGAGCTTGGAAAAGTTACTTTTTTGAACTACAACTCCCATCAGCCCAATCCAGTGGCCATGCTGGCTGGGGCTGATGGGAGTTGTAGTTCAAAAAAGTAACTTTTCCACGCTCTGGATATTCCTTTGCTTTCTTGACTGGAGTCTCCTATTTTTATCAACGTGTGGTTTTAATGGGATTGTTCTATTGCATGTATGAATTACGGATGTTCATATTTTAACATTTTAATGGGATTGTTTTATTGTATATTTCACTGGCTGTTGTACTTGTAAACTGATTAGAAGCCTATTGTGGCATTAAGCGGTAAATGACTTAAACAATCTCCACCTAGACATCACACTAAACATGTCTTTTTATTCCTATAAAGTGCACTAAACTAGCCACTTGTAATTTGGAGAAAAAGCAGTCATGGGAGTCCCAATACGGATCAGTGGCCCGCACCAGTTTCCTTCTGAAAAACCTCCCTGACCTGCTGCTTGTCTGCAGGAAACCTTTCAGCAGGAAACTGTGGGAGGGAGGGCACATTCTAGATTAAGCCTTGGTTTTACTCCCCTCCCAAAAAAGAGGCCAGCTCAAGCATATTTTTTAAAAACCATGTTTATTGTAATATGCACGTGAGCCTTAAATATAATAAGCAAATAAATCAATAGACTTCACTTGGACTAGGGACGCCCACAAAACTCACTGAGTGATCTCAGGCCAATTTCAATTTAGTATTGCCTAAAAGGTTGTCGCCTATGGCCATACTGCCCTGAACATGCCTGATCTCTTCTGATCTTGGAAGCAAAGCAGGGTCAGGCCTGATCAGTACTTGGATGGGAGACTGCCCAGGAATACTGGGTGCTGTAGACTTAGAGGAAGGCAATGGTAAACCACCTCTGAATACCTCTTACCATGAAAACCCTATGAATATATCCAAAAAAAGTTTCATAGGGTCGCCATAAGTTGTAATTGACTTGAAGGCATATAACAACAACAAAAGGTTGTCTTAAGGAAAATGTGGGCAGGGGAAAATGCACCGTTAGGCCCCATCAGCACTATACATTATATCCTACCATTTTCAACAGCCCTGGCTTCCCCCAAAGAATCCTGGGAACTGTAGTTTGTTAAGCGTGTTCAGAGTTATTAGGAGAGCCCTATCCCTACCACAGAGCTATGATTCCCAGAGTTGCCTGGGAAGGGGGATTGATTGTTAAACAACTCTGTGTTTACTAGGAGAAATTTGATCTAAAATGCTGAAGAATTTTCTTCAGGACTTTTTAAAAAAAATTCTCCACATTTCGGTAGCAATTGGCGAACTGAATTAAAGATTGGAACAATGTGAAACAGAAACTGACATATCCTTCCATTCCTAGGCACAATGTCTCCAACATCCCAAGCTAACATCACCTGTCCTAGAGCGAGGCCTGAAGGTTCATGAGTTCCTCACCTTGCTAAAGCTAAGCAGGTCTGGATCTCGCCAGTGTCTGGATGGAACATACTTCTTTTTATGCAGGATTTTTTTGATGTCTCAGATTTGATCCTGTACCATTGGCCTTCTGTTTTTTAATCTATGTTTTTGTCATACTGTTTTATGTTGATTTGTACTGTTGTACACCATTCAGAACTTATTTTATAGATAAGCGGTTTAGAAATACTTTTAAATAAAATAAATAAATGCCACCCTGCCAAGAGTTCTATAGAAATGTAACAAAATAAATAAAAAAGGAAAGAAACTGGTGCTAAATAGGTGCAAATGGGAATGTAAGATTGTCTCTTGCCTGGACAATAATTGGATGCTCAGACTTCCTTCGGTAGAAAATGGCTTGCATATTGAACACAGCATTGATGGTGCCCTTCTGTGCGGGAGAGCGAACTGTCCAATTCTCGCACTTGATGATTACATAGGGATTGGCTCCTGAAAAGACAGGGTTATTCCTCTTTCATCACCAGCATTACTCATTTATTGCAGTATAGCCACTTGGCATTACACAAATTCAGCCATATATAGTGTCAAAGTAACATAAAGCACTCTCCAAGTAAACGGTTCTGCAAGCATGAGGATTTGCTGCTGTGCAATAGAAGTTCACCCTTTCCTCTCCCATGCACCTCCCGCATGTTCCCTAAATCTGTTCCAGGTTTCCCACTAACTCTCCGGAGCAGATGTATAGGATATCCAGGGAGCACATGAGCTGAGGACAGGGCAGGGCAGTTTCACTGCACTGCTAAAAGTCCTTGCACTAGCGGAACTGTTTCACTGCATATCGCCCATAGAAATAAAATGCCACAAGTTTTACAGAAGAAAAAAAATTAAACTACTTAGAGAGTCTGTATTTTAAACAGTATAGAAATCTAATACAATTTATCATTATCATTATTATTATTATTTCCCACAGCTCAAGCTAGATATCCCAAAACATCTGATAAATATACAATACAGCAGCTGTGAAAAAGGTGAATTCCATGCCAGGGATCATTCAGAAAGGAACTGAAAATAAAACTGCCAATATCATAATGGCATTATACAAAACTAAGGTACGACCGCACTTGGAGTACTGTGTACCGTTTTGGTTGCCTCACCTCAAAAAGGTCACTGTATATATTTTGAACCTCAAAAAAACTTAACTTGTACACCTGAAGTACAGCAATAGCTTGGCACTCTTAGTGGGAGCATTAATTATCGTGGAGATGCAGAAGAAAAAGAAAAATGTTATCTTACCGCCTCATAGGTTTTTTTTTTAAAGCTGTTTTTAGTTCATCTGTACAAGAAAAAGGTTTTTTAGGTTCAAGAAATGTACAAGTATTCACAGCTCCTGCTGAAACAATTTCAACTCCAAATTGTGTTGAGCTAAATAAACATCTTATTCCAGGAAGTCTGTCTCCTCTCCGGTCTATTTATATTGGGCAGTTTGAACGCTGATTCAACAGGCTTCCTTACACAAACCTCTCTCTCTGGACCTGGTCAATTTGAAGGACTGTCTGCACCCATATCAAGCTGTTCACATGTTAAGATCAACAACAGAGGCTCTCCTGTTTGCTGGCCTACAAGGAAGAGGCCCTTTTCTGTGGTGTCTCCAAGGCTCTGGAACACATTACCATCTAAACCCCAGAAGGCTACGACACTCCAGTGTTTTCACATTCATACACAGGATCATCAGTCTAGCTAACCCAAAAAGGGGTAAATCACACCAAACAGAGAAAATGGTAGTGAAATGTCAGCAGCTGGGGGGGGAGACAGGGGACAGAGAACAGTAATGCTGAAGAAGCTGAATATTCCGATGATGGGATTCTGGGGAGAAATTGATCTCCCACGGAAATTGTAAGGTTTTTTTGGCCTGACAATCAACACTGGCAAATTATTCAGAACAGCCCTACTAGGCACTCAAGACCATTTTTGCTGTTCACTGACGACAAGCACCAGCTATAAAACTAAGTAACAGACTTTTAAGTACTCCTGTGCTCCGCGTGGCTTGCCACTTGCAAATCCCACACCCAGCATTTGGCAGTCAGAGAAGCTTGTTTTATTGATCTGTCACCGCTGTAGAAGGAACTGAGAAGCAATCAGTCGTTTCTCACTTGCTTCTTCAGGGAATGTCAAAAGAAAAATGCTCTGTGTGTTTTTCAGGGTGAGGCGAAAGGAAGGCTCCAAAAATAACAGTTTGACGAGCTGAGCTGAGAAAATGCTGGCGGATTTTAAGTCCCAAGTAATAAATAATAAATAATAGAAATAGCATGTGAATGGCCTCTGTCCCCTAATTATTGCCTCAACACCTGATTTATGGGGGTGCTGATTGCTTCTGCACACTGTTATTGCTTAGCATTGGAATCTAGAGAGCTGAAAGCACAGGCTTTGTGATATTATTTAGAAGAAGCTGGAAAAGAAGTTTCAACTCTGTCTGTACTCAGAAACAGCCTTCGGGAAGAGTTATTCAGTTAATCAAAACAATGCAGCTTGTCCCACGCTTCTGCTCTGCCAGGTGGGATTGTTTATGGCTTTCTCAAGCTTTGAAGGGATGATGAGCTAATTGGCTTATGACTGTTCTCACTTGGCTAATGTAAACAAGTAGCCTGATAGTCAAAACAAACAATCCACCTTGAGAGTGCAGCTGCATTCTCAGTCCAAGATGTCACAAGGACAGGATCAGGAGAGATCACTTGATGGTTAAACCAGCTACCTGGATGATGGGAAGATCTAATAGGTGTAAGGTGCTGTTGGGAGGTTTCTAGCCAGTGATGAGCGTAAGATGGGAGGGGGAGGCAGAGCCTGATAGCTATTTAGTTTCATTTTAGCTGTTTGCAAATGCTGCCGCAATAAACCTTAAATTTCTTCACACCAGCAGTGTTCATTGCCTTTTGTAATTCTGAACTTAATTTGTCTTGTGCTTGGCAAAGGGCTAGGCATTTGATGTTGCAAACAGTAAAAAGGTAAAGGTGTCCCCGCACTTGTCGTGCGAGTCGTTTCCGACTCTTAGGGTGCTGTCTTGCAACGTTTACTAGGCAGAACATATATATGGGGTGGGATTGCCAGTTCCTTCCCTGGCCTTTCTTTACCCCCCAGCATATGCCGGGCACTCATTTTACCGATCACGGATGGATGGAAGGCTGAGTGGACCTCGACCCCTTTTACCAGAGATTCGACTTCCTCCTTCTGTTGGAATCGAACTCCGGCCGTGAGCAGAGCTTTCGTCTGCATTACCGCCATGTTCCCTCCCCCTTTGGGGAAGGAATGTAGGGAGCACCTGCTTTGCATGCAGAAGATCCAAAGTTCAATCCCTGGCATCTCCAGATAGGGCTCAGAGAGACTCCTGTCTGAAATCCTGGTGAGGTGCTGCCAGTCAGTGTAGACAGTACTAAGCTGGATGGACCAAGGTGTAAGGCAGCTGCCTTTGTTCCTATGAACAAACTATGTTGTCAGTTGGTGGATTTTAATAAATTCATAAAAATATAATATAGGCCAGCTAGCCTCTTTGATTACTTTCAAATGTACAAATACAAATATTTCATTTATTTTTAATCATTTGTTCAGTATGAAATTACATAAATGTTACTGCAGATATATGTTTATATTTACAAAAGTTAATAAAAGTATTTTGAATATACTGTATATAATGTACATTCTTCACAATTATTGTTTGTATCTCCAGGCATTATTGTTCTTTGGAATAAATTAAGTTTGTAGATTATTTTGTTGTGATTGTGTCATGACTGTTGGAGAAGATGTTTGTAGATTGGGGTATGTTTTCCTTGATGCACTCACCAGCTCAGATTATTTTATGTTTTGAAAAAAGCTTTGCATTGTATGTGATTTTTGCATTTGTATTTTCACAGTGTGATGTCATAGGGCATCCCAGAAAGTGCAGCTGCAGGATGCTGCAGAGTTTGCCTTGTGCCCCTGTCAGTGCCACTTTCTTTTTTAAAAGAAAAGTTTTAAAAGTAGGTTTGACACGCCACTTGTTGCTGAACTACAACTCCCATAATCCTTGGCCTCTGGCTATGCTTGATAGGGCTGACGGGAGTTGCAGTTCAGGGCCAAAAGTTCCTCACTCTTTTTTAAAAAGAAGAAAATCAGAAAACCCATGGCCACCTCATAAAGCTAAGTGAGGTAACAGCAAACACTCAAGAATTTTGGAGAATTCACCCCCTCCAGCTGATGATCTTTCTAGACAGTTTCATTTTGTCCCCACCCACCAAATAGATGACTGAAAAAGATTTTTTAAAATTTCCAGCACAGATCTAGTTTCAAATAACCAAAGGCAGAGCACAGTTAACAAGCAGGCAGCAGAGGGCGCTGGTTGACTTTCAAGTGAATATCTGCTTTTCATGCACATTGACAGTTTACAAGGAGCCTGCGATCTTCACCAAGAGTAGATGCAGATAGACAATCAGCGTGTGCTTCTTCAGTAGGACAATACAAGCAGCACAGACAGCTCTCCTCCCACTCACATTTACAATGCGCACACATTCAAATGGCTAACCCCAGAACAGGAAGTGTATGCCAGTCTTTGAACAATTCAGATGCATGTGACCATCACATTTATTACATGAAAACCATGTAAATGGGAGTGAATCCATGCAGATAGGCCAAAGTGGTTAGTCATGTGGCAAAGGCCCCATTGGGTCATCATGAAACAAACTTTCCATTGCCTGGAGCTGAGTACTGAAAGGTCCTTAAAACAGACCGTGGATGGGTGTGTATCAACTTTAGCTATCTAAAGTTCAGATTGCAACATTTGGATATTGGCTGCATTCAAAGGTTTTTATTTCCTTTCAGCTCCGCGCTATTCACCAAGTCGACAGGGACCGATATTCCCAAGAACATTAAATCTTCCTTATATCATGGGTCCCCTTCTAAATCTTAGCTCCCCAGCTCTTTTTATATGACAGCAGAGGGTTTCCATAAATTAAGAGAAATTGAATTTTAACATTCAAGGCATTTGAACAATTTACTGACGCAAGAGAAAAATGACAAAAGACTTTTGGACTAACCCTTGGCACTTACCGCCATGTCTGTCTTGACTCTGGAGCCCCTCCACTGAGTGGATTTTAATTTGGGACACCCTCCGAGGGATACCACATAGGATGTCCAAGCACATTAGCTTGGGTTTATGCAGTGTCAGCTCCCTGAAATATCAAGATCAAACAGGTTGACATGACTGATGGATGAATGCTAGATACTATATTGAATATTGAACTTTACCTCCATTAGCAGAAGCAGCTACAAGGATGATGAATAATGAATAATACAGTGTTGGGGATGATTAATTTCAATGCATTTCAAATTAAAAAGAAATCAGAGCAGTGAAATGACAGTAGCTGCACACAGGCCAAATGCATGATAGTTGAGTGTAGCCTCCCTCTGAGAAGGTGAGAAATTGGTACAGCGCTATTTGAAGCCCTCATGCCAACACTCCCCACTGAAGAGTGTCATGATGATCATCTTCCTTGCTCCCTTTGTCTGAGGCAGCTGCATCTACTTTTCTCTTTCAAATATCTGGAAAATATGCATAATCCTGCAAAACAGTGGGGGAGAAGGAGGAAACTGTAAGCAGCCGGTACCTGAGTTCTGATGGCACATCTGTGAACAGCCTCAGAATAAACTCAGCTTCAATGGCAGGTCTGAAGGTGGTTGGGATCAGGACATACCGGCCTTGCTTGAGAAGCACCTTCAAAAATATTGTGCGATTGTCAATGTATGTGGATGTTGCCACCTTCTCTTGTATGGTCAACGTATGCATTCGATATTCTCTGTTGTTCTCCACCTACGGTTAGGGATCAGATATAGACTTGTTCTTTACTCACATGCTGCCTTGGCTAGGCACACACTGTTTCGACATCTGTTAGGTTTCTGCATTTGGGTTGGATTGCATCTAGCTATCGAAAGCAGCATTACAGTGAGGTACAGAGCATATGGTGGACCTTCCAAATTAGAATAAACAGGAAGATAGATTTGGATGCTTTATGGCAGAGGTGACAAGCCTTCAGCCTTGTCAAACCTATTTTGTGTTTTTACTTGAACACCAAGGGGTATAGTTGTCTGGGGGCTCAGGGGGTCTTAGACCCTTTACATTTTTAGGAGCAGGGTCCCAGCAGGGTCCTTATAACTCCAGCATCCTACAAGCCAATCATCATGAAAGGGGAGTGTGTTAGCCATTGAGATGAGTCTCCTAACATGCTTCCTTACTTTTTCCTGCTGATTGGAGCCAATCAGAGTGAAAGGGGTGAGCCAGCCACTGAGAAGACTCTTCTCAGTAGCTAACACTCTCCTCTTTCCTGCTTATTGGTTCCTAGGAGTGTCTGTTGTTTTAGGAAAAGGCATTCACAAGGATCTCATTCTCAACCCTGCAGCCAAAGGGGGGGAGGGGTGCGGCTGTGACTAACATGAAGGGACTCTGCACTTCTGAATAAGCTACTAAGCTACTGAATCTACCCACCAGAACCTGGTCCCAAAGGCACGTAATCAGAATTTAAAAATGGGGCACCTCCGAGTGCATTCTGAGTGTAGGACTTTGTTTTCAGTACCAGAATTGAACTGAGCTTTTAACACAAAAGTCCACTCCAAGTCAGCTTGCTTCATTTCAGCGGCTTAATGAAAAACATTTTGTTGTTACACACTTGAGTCAAACCTGGGCCAATTTACTGCAAATCCCTCGAAGATCTAGCAGGAGATCCTGATCTATCGCTCCACTTATCCCTCCTCTACCGTGCCCCGAGTTAGATCAGACATGCAACATGGACACCTACCTTGAAGATTTCAAAGCCAATAACAAAGTGATCCCCTTTCCCTTCCTTCTTGTAAATACGCTGGTCCTTCTGCTGCAATGAGATTAGCACTTTATCTTCTACCTTCTTAACATCAAAGACATACTAAAAGGAAAAGAAGAACACTGAGTGAGGGAAGGGCTGTAGCCCAGTGGTAGAGCATATGAAGCCCCACTTACCTGCGCAGCATGGATAAGCGGGGCATAGTTGCGAGGAGGGAGCGATGCTGCCGCGGCCATCTTCGTTAAGGGCAACGTCGTGTGTCGCAGCGTTATGTGGGCGTGACATGCGGCAGGGAGGGGAGGGGCCATGGGCCTATTTAAGGCCAGGCCGCCCCTCCTACCTCCTCTTTCAGCGAGCGACGAGAGGATGACGAGGGACATAGCAGAGAAAGCTGCAGGACAGTCGGCGTTGGTTGGGCCTATTAGGCCTAATTGGTTACCCCCAGAGGGGGTTTTGGGAGCCCCAACAGCTGTGGGTGGTAGCGTTGCGGCGTGGCTGCGACTGGGGCAGGCCTCGTAAAGGGACCTGACCAGTGGGCCTCGTATTGGGGCCTAGCAGCGGCACGTCCGATACCCCCCCCACCTAGCAGTTGTGGAGGGGTTGGTTGAGGCTTTTTATTGAGCAGGGCGACATTAGTGCTGCTGCTGGTTAAAAGAAAGACACAGGAAGTTTAAAAATAAATGAGACTATACTGGATATACAAACAAAATTAAATATAGTCATGCTAATACACTGGTTAAAGACAGACTCATGCACATAAAGGGAAATTAAAAATAAATCAGAATAAAAGGGACGAACAAAAGAAATTGTATCTAATCCTTCTAGTTTAAGTTCCCTCTGAGCACTCTCCCCTCAACAGGTTCAGCTTAGCCCCCCCGATGATATACGCAGGTTGGTTCTTTATTATATTATTACAGGGTAGATGCATGATGTGATGGCAGAGCCCTTTCGTGAGGCTTATGACTTCTTGCTAGGCCCAGGCATAGGTACAACTTCTTGCTAGGCCCGGGCATGTATGAGGTTTGAAGTACTTAATTATATGATTATTATACTACATACTAGTATATTGGTGGGGCCTAGTGAGCCTTTTTAGCCTTTGGGCCTTTCATAGTTATATGATAATAAGGGCGGAGATAACAGTTTGCTGGAAAATGTCTAAATCGCTGTATCTTAAGTGAACGATCCTTTTGCATTCCAAGTGTTAATTTCAGGCTATTTGTTCACTCTGAGACAGAAGAGGCATTTACCTGAATTTAGTTAGGAATGGAAAGTTTAGCAGATGGTAATCATATTGATTGGGGAATAGGAACAAAGAGGAAAGCCCGATTTGCCTAATAGAGATCCCTCAGGATCTTAGACTCTTATTGACATAGGGCTGCCTTTTAAGGTCCAGGCAGACTCTTCCCCCCTTTACTGAGGATTGTGGCACCAACAACGAAACATCATTACCTGAAATTACATTTTAGTTAGGACTTCTGATATCATTACCTGGAATTACATTTTAGTTAGGACTTCTGATATCATTACCTGGAATTACATTTTAGTTAGGACTTCTGATATCATTACCTGGAATTACATTTTAGTTAGGACTTCTGATATCATTACCTGGAATTACATTTTAGTTAGGACTTCTGATATCATTACCTGAAATTACATTTTAGTTAGGACTTCTGATATCATTACCTGGAATTACATATAGTGTGCAACTGTTGCATTGGCTCATCTATGTGTTGTGTTGGAAAACCTGCTATAGTGCAGCCACATATTGGTGACAGCAACACATCCTCAGCATCTGCTGCTCTTGGATTTATGATATCATTTACTAGAAAGGGATATAGGATGTTAATTTTGCATTTTGGACATCTATTATGATAGGTGTTTGGAAGCCTACAAGGGGGAGGCCGCTACAGTCGGCCAAATATGGGTGGCAGCGCCATATCTCCAGTATCTGTGCTTTGGGGAACTGGGTTAGCTGCACTAAAATGGTGGCTGGGAAAGTGTGCTTACTCATAAATTATTTCCTTTCTTTATGTGAAACAGGGAAATATGAGGCCAGTGGCCCTCACAGCAGTGAGGAGAAGCACCCAGCAGTAGCTGCTCAAGGAAAGCGTTCCTCCCTGTTACTGGGACCTTGCTTGCAGACTGCCCAGTTCCTGGGGAGGTTTGTTTTGTTATGGGGTTTTCTTTCAGTTTCTGGATCCCATATTGTAGTCTTGGGGCTTGCCTTAAGGGACTGCGCTCTTAAATTTGTCTTGGGCATAGACGCAATGGCAATCAGTAATGGCTTCCTACCAGTTAGTTAATGCACTGCCTATGGGAAAGTATGACATCTAATCTGCTTTTTCATCTATTGTGGGGATACAAGGGGATTTATAGCTGCTGGGTTTTTGCCTTTTCAGTCAATTCTATGAGGTAGAGCATTACATATAGGCTGCTCTATTCTCGCACGGAGCGCTTCAGCTCCTTCCTTGAAGGGGCTGTCGGGACGAGAGGGTAAAAAATTTGGATGCATGTTAACACCTGATGTCACAGATTATGGAATGGCTATGTAACTGGTTCATCTTAATGGCTGTGTCAATGGACCATCCTGCCCGGTGTTAACCTTCCTGGGCATACCACCTAATTCACCACCAATCATACTCATGTGGTCAGTCAGTAAGGGCTTCATGCCAGTTAGGCCAAGAAAGTGTTTCTTGACTGCCCTCCAGGTATTAGAGGTCTTTTCCGGTGGTTTATGAGGTCGTAGCAGGGCTTTCACAGCCTTACTACAGGTACAGGTTTGTGGCTGTATAATAATTTAATGCTTGTTGTGATCAAATATTGATCAAGAAATTAGAGCCAAACTGCAGGTTACATTTTATATTCTGGCCCAAATCATTTGGTCTAGTTTTCCCACACTCCTGGGGAAGAACTAACTAACTTGCTGTAGAATTACGTGACATAGCTCAGGGCTAGAGCCTCTGAACTGCAGGCTGAAGGTCCATAGCATCTCTAGGTAGGGCTGGGATGTAGAACTGGAAGTCCGTGGATGCATTGGGGTTTTTGTGCTGGCTGCAGGCTTGGACTTATAGGCAGTGAGGCTTGGGAACTCTCCCATCCATTTTAGTGGGATAACATGGTCATGGGACAGGTCTGTGACTTCCTTCTATTTTGGAACAGTAGGGTTATGGCCCTTGTCTGTTCCTTTGTTCTCTAGTGCCCAGATTTTAAAGTTTTCTTTTGGGGCATGGTAAGGTAGACTCAGGTGGAGCGGTTCAGCTGTGCTGTGCAACCGCACATTGGGATATTGGGGAGCAGAGTCAAAGATGGCCATAAGCCGGTCTGTCGCCCCAGCATGCTCCACAGCTATCAGAATGCAGGAAGGGGTTTTCCCAGGACTTCTGGGCCGGCAAGGGCTATGCACCAGAGTGGCCTATTCAGTGAGTCACCTGCTGGGATTGCCTAGTGAATGGCTGGAGACTGGGCCTCTCAGTCCAAGCACTTCGAGGTAAAGGCTGATGATTTCCCCACTTATTCCAGGGACTTTAGAGTTCGCCGTATGTTAGCTGGGTGGGCTAGAGAACACCCTGCCACTCTCGATCCCCATTGCCCTTTCTCACGGGACATTTTATTGAGTATGGTGGGCCAGTGAAAAACAGTATGCTCCTCAAGCTATGAAGCCAGACTATTCCAGGCAGCAGCCCTTATGCTGGTTTTTGGAGCTTTTAGGATAGGTGAGGTGGTGGCCGAATCCAAGGGAGATTTGTCTCGACGGGCCCTCCAGCAATCAGATCTCTCCATGGAAGGGAGTTGTACCTGTATACATTGATGGACCGGCAATGTTGCTGGACAGGGATGGAGCAGCTGTGCACCCTATCCTGGGCTTACAGTTAGGCCTCAGTCAATGGGCTGCAGTGTGGTGGCTTGGCTGGGGAGGAATACTTTGGGACGGGCTCCTACCCACTTTGTTCCAGCTTGGTTCAGTGCGGACATCTCCGCATGTGGTGGTCATTCCCCGAGTTGGGAATGACCTCAGTATTTGAGGCAAGGCCCTCAGGTGGCGGGCATGTGCAGACATGCAGTTCGGGACGCAACGATGGCCTCGGTTACCTAAGGGCATGGTCCTCAGTTTGGCAGGCATGTGCGGACATGCAGTTCAGGAGGCAACAGAAGGGCATGGCCCTCAGTTTGGCAGGCATGTGCAGACATGCAGTTCAGGAGGCAACGATGGCCTTGGTTACTAAAGGGCACGGCCCTCAGTTTGGCAGGCATGTGCGGACATGCAGTTCAGGAGGCAATGATGGCCTTGGTTACTTAAGGGCATGGCTCTCAGTCTGGCAGGCATGTGTGGACATGCAGTTGGAGAGGCAACGGAAGGGCATGGCCCTCAGTTTGGCAGGCATGTGTGGACATGCAGTTCAGGAGGCAACGGAAGGGCATGGTCCTCAGTTTGGCAGGCGTGTGTGGACATGCAGTTCAGGAGGCAACGGAAGGGCATGGCCCTCAGTTTGGCAGGCATGTGCGGACATGCAGTTCAGGAGGCAACAGAAGGGCATGGCCCTCAGTTTGGCAGGCATGTGCAGACATGCAGTTCAGGAGGCAACGATGGCCTTGGTTACTAAAGGGCACGGCCCTCAGTTTGGCAGGCATGTGCGGACATGCAGTTCAGGAGGCAATGATGGCCTTGGTTACTTAAGGGCATGGCTCTCAGTCTGGCAGGCATGTGTGGACATGCAGTTGGAGAGGCAACGGAAGGGCATGGCCCTCAGTTTGGCAGGCATGTGTGGACATGCAGTTCAGGAGGCAACGGAAGGGCATGGTCCTCAGTTTGGCAGGCGTGTGTGGACATGCAGTTCAGGAGGCAACAATGGCCTCGGTTACTTAAGGGCATGGCCCTCAGTTGCAACGAAAGGGCATGGCCCTCAGTTTGGCAGGCATGCATGGCATGCAGTTAATAAGGCAACGTCGGCCTTGGGTACGTCTGCTTTGGTCAGACATACTCCCGCGAAGGGTTTGGCGTGGTGTCTGGAGCCCGATAGGGATGGACCAAGCGCGAAAGAAGGCCAACCGGCAAATTCGGTTGGCTATTCTGGGGCAGGGGGGTTTGGCTATTTCACACCCTGCATTCAGCATTGGATGGGTGAACTGTACAGGGCTGATGGCGTTCACCTGTCTGACGCAGGTAATGTCTTTTTGGCAGACCTGCAGAGGTGTCTGCGAGAGGTGCTTCTCGGCAGTGGGTAAAAGGGGACTAAATAGAGATTTGTCCCCTTTTTGTGGCGGGAAGGTGCGGAAAGGGAAATAGGTAAGGACAGCTCGGTGGCCCCCTTAGGCACCTTTGGAGGTGACTGGCGGTTCCAGAGGCCTGTCTGTCAGAGCTTTGCGGCTTGAGGGCAGGATATGGGCTGCTTTTGGGGCCAACTTAACTCATCCACCCGAGGGTTGTGCGGCCCCGGGCGGTGGTGACCTGAGAAGGCCCCCCTACTCACCTACTGGGTGTGGCTGGCAGAAGGGGTAAGCAGATGGGGCTTGCCCTTGTCCCAAGCAGGGGCTGGTCGCCCGTGAGCTGTATGGCAAGATGCTTGCTTATAGATAGTTCCGCACCTAGGTTTCCCTCTGCAGGTCACTTTAAAAGGTGTTTTTGTATAGTTTAATAAAGTGGCCCTTGTTCAACCCAAGCTGATGTGTCCTTGTGTTATTTCGCCCCTTCACTCGCAACTGCTTTCCATCCAGAAGGTCCTAGGTTTAATCCCCAGCATCTCCAGGTAGGACTGGAAGAGGCCCCTGCTGGAAACCCTGGAGAACTGCTGCCAAATTAGTGCACACAGTACTGAGCTAGATGGACCAATGGTCTGATTCATTAGAAGGCAGCTTCCTATGTTCCTATGAGCTGAACAGAAGAAGAGTCTGTTGGACCAGGCCAGTGGCCCATCTAGTCCAGCATTCTGTTCTCACAGTGGCCAACCAGATGCCCATGGGAAGCCCACAAGCAAGACCTGGGCACAAGAGCACTCTCCTTCCCTGCGGTTTCCAGAAACTGGCATTCAGAAGTGTACAGCATCTGACTATGGCGGAAGAGCACAGCCATCATGGCCAGTAGCCATCGATAGCCTGACCCTCCATGGATTTGTCTAATCCTCTTTTAAAGCCATCCACGCTGGTGGCCATCACAGCCCCTTGTGGGAGTGAATTCCATGGCAGAACTATGCGCTGCGTGAAGTTCTTTTGTCTATCCTGAATCTTCCAGCAGTCAGCTTCACTGGATGTCCACAAGTTCCAGTATTATGAGAGATGGAGAAAAAAATCTCTATCCACTTTCTCCGTGCATAAATCTACTCCCTTTGCTAATATCACCTCTGTGAACAATGTCACAGAGCGTTCATCAACTGTGAGCAATGTCTCTTGCTCAGTCTATAAAAATGGATTATCAGTGGATTATTGGACACATTTCCCCGTCCCTACCCCCCAGTACAGTTCCGCTGCTTACAAAAACTCAAGCTGGTAAGGCAGCTTTGAGGCAACACCCTTGTCCTGCCCCCCAACTTCCAAGCTGAAAGGTGTAGCAGCAGAACTTTCAGTTCAGCTTTGCTGTTGATGTGTAGTTATAGGTATGTAATGCTGATGAAGGGAAAAAAATTAAGTATAAATGTGCTGCAACCTGTGGGTTTTGTAAGAAGGTGGCTTGGTGATTGAAGCAGCCTCCAGAGCGGTTCAACAAGGGGTCTGGATTCTTGGTCCACCATCCATGCATCATTTTCTTTTCCCAGGTCTTATGGATACTGAAAAATGACGTGTTCACAATCCGACAGATATCCACATCAGTGAAGCTTTTGCACCAGTCTTCAAATGACATCCTAATCCATGGAACAGGAGAAAAATACAATGTAATTGGCTATGGGGGAGAGGGGAGGGGAATCTATGCCATATAGGGATGGCAGAATCTGTCAGTCTTGTTTCTCCCAGTTTCTCATTTCCCTATTCTTACATTTGGTTCTTTCAGCAGCGATTTGCATTTCTTAAAAAAAAAATCCTCCTAAAAATTCTTTCACATTTTAATGCAACTTTCTCCTAATAAACACGTTTTTTGTCTGCAGTTTTGATTAATGTACACATTTCTGCAAGCAATTTATCTTAATAGGATGCATTTTTGTTTGTTATTCTTCACGAATTTATTCATTTTTATGCACACTATATGCATTTTTGTAATCATTGTTTGGTTGGAGAATTCGGGTAAGTATAGATTCCAAAAGTTGGCTGTGTTTCAGATCTCATGTTGTTTTCTTAAAAAGGAGCCACATAGATGATTAGGGATTGAGGAGGAATTTGATTCAGTTCACATTTAAAGCTGAATTTGTCAAATTTGGGTGAAACTAACATACAAATTGTATTATATGATGAGAAATTGCTTGCAAATAATCTGTACATGGGTCAAAACTGCATAATAATGTGTTTATTAGGATAAATTTGCATTAAAATGTTTAATCTTTATGAGGACCACAAATTGCTGTATATATATCTATATTATATATATATATATATATGTATGTATGTATGTAAAGGAGAATGTAGCTTGAGTGGTTAATGTGCATAATGACCAATCATTGTGCACATTCCTCAGGCCTCATGGAAAATGTGAAAATAATCCATCCATGAAGAGGGAATTGTGCACATTTCCTAGTCAATGTACACAATTTATTATTTATTTATTTGTTTATTAGATTTATATCCCATCCTTCCTCCCAGCAGGAGCCCAAGGCAACAACAAGCAATTGAAATTTTCACATTCTCTGGTCATTATATATAATCTCCAAGAGGGTTTGGGAATGTGCATACCTCAACAGAATTTTGTACTTTCTCCAGGCAATATGCACATCTGATTTGGCTCATGGATTTACTAATATTTAGGTAATTTATATGCTGCTCCATATTTGATAGAAATCTTTGAGCAGTTTACGGCACCATAAAAGCAGCACCAAAAATACAAAAAAAAATCAATTTAAAAGATCAGCATTTTAAAGCAGCACGCAACAACTAGACACAATAGCATGAAAATACCAGTGTCACCTAAAGTGGTTTCTTATGCTGTATTTTATTGTATTACAATTTGAATTCCATAGAATTCAAATTGTGTTTTTCATAGACATGCCACAGACCACCTGAATGAAACATGTGGACCACTACTGTTCCATGGACCGCCGTTTGGGAACCCCTGATCTAAAACAACTAACAGTGGGGCCCCATAATAATTGCTAAAAGGTAAAGGTGAAGGTGTCCCTGCACTTATAGTGCGAGTCGTTTCCGACTCTTGGGGTGACGTCTTGCGATGTTTACTAGGCAGACCATATATATGGGGTGGGATTGCCAGTTCCTTCCCCGGCCTCTCTTTACCCCCCAGCATATGCCGGGTACTCATTTTACTGACCACGGATGGATGGAAGGCTGCGTGGACCTTGACCCCTTTTACCGGAGATTCGACTTCCTCCTTCCGTTGGAATCAAACTCTGGCCGTGAGCAGAGCTTCGGCTGCGTTACCACCGCTAGCAGATCCAAAATACAGCAGAGCCAACCTCGGGTGATAAGGCACTGACAAAAGGGGGGGAGCAGCAAGGAGACTAACACAGGCAGCCTTCTCCCTGCCCCCTGACCTCATGTTTCATTAGGGTTTAAAGCCTAATTAAACTTGCATCTTGGAGCGATGTATACAGGCACCCTGCCCACACCTCCTTCTCCACAGCAACGGCTGGCAGACCAGCGTTGGCTTCTTTCCTGCAGTGGCAGCTGGTGGCTTCATGACTGTGCTCTGAGTTTTGGTCTGACCTTCCAAGGAGCTGTCCAAGGTGCTGAAGCTTCAATGCAATGCTCTTGCGGCTGCGCCCCCACTATGCTGAGCTCCCCGCTGCCTCACTTCCCCTCCTGGTAACTGACAGTGGCATCGCTCCCAACTGCATGGGTAATAAGGGCTCAAAACCCTGATGAAACATGTCGTCTGGAGACAGGGGGAGAAAGAGCTCCATCTCCCTTGGCTCATGGACATGCAATCTCCTTCTTCTCCTGCCCCAATCACATATAGTATTTAGTTAGGGCACGAACACACACACACAAAATTTGGGTGGGATCAGGTCTGTTCTGAAGTGCTGGTTCAGGACCTGGATTGGATGGGAGGGGGCTGCGTGCATAGCCCTAGTAAACCAGCAGCAGTGTCCCTTCTGTTGCCATCTCCCTCACTGAAGTTCACATTAAATTACACACTCTTCCCTCTCTGGGTGTTCTCTGCTGTCACCAGAAACAGAGATGAAAGTCATTTGTTAGGTGTTGGCCTGGGCTAGATGGGAGAATATTGGAGGGAGTGATGGAGAGAGAGAAAAAGAACCAAAGGAGTATCCTGAGAGCTGGAGTGAAGAGATATGGGGTGTTGGGCTGAATCCGGGGCCAGCGCCAAAGGTTGTCATGGTCGGGCATATGCAGAGGGCCCACAGCCCAGTAAGGGCCTCATTGGCAAGAGGCCTCAGAACCTGCTGAGGTGAGGTGGTGGACTCACTGAGGGATTGTCTCTTGCAAAAGCTGGTGCCCAGACCTGATGGAAAGCGGAGCACCAGAGGCTGGTGCTCTCCTTACACCCCAGTTCTCCCCTCCTGCCCATGAAATGTTCCAGGCCTTTCAGTTGTCTGGACTAATAATTGGCAGGAAGCATGCTGTGCTCCGCTTCCCTCGCTCACCAGAACTCTCCGTCATTTTCGATTGTGAGTCCTAATTTCTTCCATTCTGCTTTGCTCACTTTTTTCCACTCCTCGGATCTGGAGAGGAGAAAAATAATGATTGTTAAACGAAACAGCCCTTTTGTTTATATAAACATCTGTTTAAGGGGAAGAGCTATAGCTCCTTGGCAGAGTTTTCAGTTTGCATGCAGAAGGTTCCGAGTTCAATCCCCAGTATCTTCAAGTAGGGCTGGGAAACAGTCCAGCCTGAAACCCCGGTGAGCTGCTGCCAGTCAGTGTCGTCAGTACAGAGCTAGATGGACCAATATAACTGGCTCAATATAACGCAGCTCAATATAATATTGGCCTGTCTCAGTATAACACAGCTTCCTATGAACCTGTTAAAGGGGGAGGGCTATAGCTCAGTGGCAGAGCATCTGCTTTGCATGATAAGGCATTCTGAAAGTAATAGTTGTGTGTCCAAATGGACACCCCGTCGTAGCTTGTGGACACCGAGAAGACACAAATGGGCACATAACATTTAAACAAGGAACCAAGAACACACATTCAGATTGGAAGCTACTGAAACACTGGCTAGTGGTATGACATTTTAGTGAAACTGAACAGAAACAGTAGAACACAGGGGCCCATTACACAATAATTCTTCTAGTTATTTCAAACCACCAGACTTTCTGAAAAATGTCTTAACAAAATCTCTGTCCCTGTACATAGTAATGTCTGGTTCTCCATATTTTCATTCTTTTTTTGGTAAGAATTCTGCTACAGCAGAGTGTGGGCCATCAGCAACAGTTCTTAATTTCAATTTGCTTTTTCATTCACGTATTTCCTGGTGGGTAGGCAGGCAAGTAAGAATTTTACTAAATGCATTTGCAAGGCTGTATTCCCTCCATTTGTTGTTCTTGATGTTTTAGTTTGAACCACTTTCCCCTCAGTCCAAATATCAGGGCCTGTACATGGCACAGAGACTTCCATGTGCAAGCCAATAGAATGGAAAAATGGATGCCCAGTAAAAATTCCTTTAAAAATGTCCTGTAGCATGCAGAAGGTCCCAGGTTCAGTTCCCAGCATCTCCGGAAAGGACTGGAAGAGACTCCTGCCTGAAGCCCTGGAGAGCTGCTGCCAGTCGGTGTACACAACACTGACCTAGATGGACCATTTGCGTTTAACCAGAGGCTGTTGTTGTTGAAAAGACTACTGAGAGATAACAAAGATGAAGTGTTCCACTACTTAGGAAAGGTGTTATTTTTTTATAAAAAAAAACAGCCCCAAACAGAAAGCATTTCTATGTTCACCAGCTGCAATAGATATAAGCAAAGGGGAATGAAAGTGTAGCCATTTGGCAGAATCATGAGACTGCTCTTTGGGGAGCTAAAGGGATGAGATAAATGGTCGAGACACAGAGCATGTGCAATAGACACCTTTAATGGCCTTTAGTCTGAAAGGATTTCAGAACTAGAGAGCATCTGAATGAAACCTAGGCGATGCATCCCTCCAGATATGATCAGATCTGCCCTCTGAAACACTGAGACAATACAGACTTTTGGTATATCTAAGGATGGAATCACACACTGAAGCTGTAATGCCAGGCATAATTTAAGTAGAATTTGTCCCAACTAGAGAGGTCTATAGCTATGGGGAAGGGCCGCAGCTCAGAGGTAGATTATCTGCTTTGCATGGAGAAGGTCCCAGGTTCAATCCTCGGCATGTTACATCTGTCTTCACCTGTCCTTTGGAAAGCAGTGAGCTTCTTTTAGTCTCTTTGTAAGGATCAGTACCTTCCTCACAAAGTGGCAAACGAATCCTTCTAGATACCAAAGTATGCATTGCTTACTCATCGCTCCATGCACCAGTCCACTCGCTCTTTCCCCAGGGATTCCTCAACCTGATCATGAAGAGTTTCTCAGACTTTGCACATGATAGGATCTTCTCTCCAAGGCGCATCTTCAGGACTTCTGTCACCGCGTAGGCATGGCCCTTGACCAAACCCATTTCAGTCTGTCCCTCAAATTCGCTCGAGGAGAGAGGCTGTAGCATAAGATAAACGTGAATGAATGCAAGGATTTTAAAAGTCTTTGAAGAACACATTTTCTTCTTCTTAAATGATGCTCTAGCTTCTTTCTTAAATGTTTTCCCCGCCCCCATCCTAGTTTCTCATTTTTCCAGGCTTAAATTCAGTTCTCCACATTTCTGCAGCAACGTGTGTTTTAAAAAATGAAAATGTTAGTGTGAATTTCTCCTAATGCAAACGTTATTGTCGGCAGTTTTGGCTAAAGTACACATTTTTGCAAACAAATGCTCCTAATATAATGCATGATTGTATGTTACTTCCACTGTATTTATTTTTATGAATATATTGGACACAGGACTGGACACTCTTCCTTCCATTCTGAATAAAGGGCTAAGAGTGTCTTTCTGTGTGGCAGTGGCTGATATAAGTGGGCTTCTTTTGGGAGGAAGGGCAGGATATGAATTTAATCAATCAATCAATAATGCCCACACCATTCTGTGGATCTGTTTTGTGTTTTTTTCCAATGTGGCAGCCATTTTGTGCCCTGCTACACATCCCATGGCAACCCATTCTGCAACTTTTGCCCAATATTCCACATGTGCCTACTGGCCACCCAAACGATTGCTGACTTCTGGTCTAATCTAACTCCCAGGGTTGTTGTATAAACAACATGTGTGGGAGAGTACCGCGCTAAACACTTTGGTAGGAAAAGGCAGAATAAAAATGCAATAAAACATAACCTGAATGATGGAAGTGCTTGTCCGAAAACGTTTACTGACATCTGACTGGATCTTTTTAAAATGCAAAAGAACCTAATTTCTTTAAGACCAGAATTGTAAGAAGTCCTGCAATATGCATCCTTCCCCTTCCCCTCCCTTCACGTTTAGGATCATAGCAATTAAAAGAAAAATTTCTGAAGGGCAGGGGAGAATTATATATTTTTTAAAAACTGTTCAGCAATTTTCTAACTATGATGATCACTGGTGACTAATGCCAAATCCGCAGTGACCTTCCCAGCTCGTAGAGATTACTTCATAAGTTACATTGAGATCCACTGACATTTCCCATGGGCCTTTCACAGACCTAACAATTCTTCACTTGTGTTCTTCACAAACAACACAGCATGCGTTTCCATGACAGCATATGGGGTTATAACACTATTCCTTGTTAAAACTGCGAAGCCTGAAAAGATTTCAATTAATCTTGGTGCTGACTTGCCACCCTGAATTGCAACACTCTTCCTTCCTTTTTTAATTTTTTTTTTAAAGCAGTTCTTACTAAACGAATGCTTTCTGCATTCAAACACAGAATCTGTGGATTACCTGATAAACCAAAAAATGTGATCACCTTTCTGTTGTGGGTTCTAAGCTACACATGCAATTAAAGGTGACAATTCTACTCTTATTTTAAAAACGTTAGTGACTTATTTGTTAGCAGCTGCAAGGCTTGTAGTAGCTCGGAGCCAGAAGAATGTCACCAGCATTACCATGAATAATTGGTTTTGAATGGCGCTGCGCTCTGCCCTTTCAGAAAAATTCAAGTATCCCTTTAAGGTGCTATGAAGAAAGGCACAGTCACAGGACTTTGCTGCTATATGGTGGAGTCGTATAACAATTTCTGATCATCCTCAGCAAAACCTGATTCCTGCTAATCAATACTTTGTATGGAGATATTTATAGAGATGTTTCTGTATTTTCATTTTTTCTTGTGGTCAGGGGCTACTGGACTTTTACGTCCCTATCATTTTTTTTACTGTTTTTATCTTTCAACATTCGTTTATCTCCTATCTCCTTTATTATCCATTTATGCCTTATTTTCTTGGCAATGGAAGATGGCCTGTTTTTGCTATTTTAGATTTAATTTTTGTTCTTGATTGTATTTTATTAATGTTAAGTAAAGGGGTGGAAAGGGAAAAAAGCTCTCCATTTAGCAACATACAATGGTGCTTGCAACACCATCCATCTCTGCAAGAAAAGTGGAGAGGGAAACTCCTTTGTCTTCACTGTTGCATTGATATTGCTGTTGTCCCCAAAGAACCATTTTCAGAGACACTTCGCTTTGAGGAATCGAGTGGCAGAAATTGAAGCAAACTGTCCACACACAACAGTCTACCACACAACCAATCTCCTGCCTTTTGTGAATGCCCTAAATGGCATGACTCTAGATATTCATGTCCGAATCAGCCATTTGTGTGAATATCCAAAAAATAGAGTTAAACTGATGAATACTGATGGTATCTCTCTCTCACACACAGCATCTTACTCAGCATTTAATTGTCTTTGCCATATGTATTTTTATATTACAGATCATAAGAAATTCATAGTCTGGAGTGTCTCAATCCTCTTGGATAGATAAATGTAGAGCACCACTGACTATAACTCCCAATGTGATATACGCGGTCACCATGACTTATTGTTAACATAAGCCAAACCAGAAAGTCTCCATGCAGGCAAGAGAATGAAGAGACAAGGTAAGGACTGTAGATCAGGAGTAGAGCACCTGCTTTGCGTGCAGAAGGTACCAGGCAATTCAGTTTGCATTTAAAGCCAAATCTATCAAACTCACATTTTCTGAAATAAAATATGTGAATCAAAACACAGCCATCCTTCAAAATTCACACTTATCTGAATTTTGGAATGCGGTTCCCCAACCAGTGTTTACAAAAATGAATATATTAGGGGAAAGTGTGCATTAAAATGAATATATTAGGGAAAACAACATAAAATTCATTATATTATGAAACAATGCTTGCAAAAATGTGTATGTTAGTCAGAACTGCCTACCAAAATGTGTGTGTGTGTGTGTTTTTTAAAAAAAATCACACTGAAACACTGAATTTTCATGAGGATTCACAAACTGATGCAGAAATGTAGAGAACTGAATTCTGGACTGAAACAAAAATGAGAAATTGAAATGGAGAAAACTTTCTATTCTTATCCCTGGCATCTGAGGGGGCTGGTAATGCCCACTGTCTGAAACCCCAGAGAGCTGCTGCCAGTCAGTGTAGACAATATTGAGTAAAATGGAAGAAAAAGTCAACATAAGGCAGCTACCTATGTTCTGATGAGCATCTGTGAACACTGTTTCTTACTGAATTCATGAAAATGGAGCAGCAAAAGACTGTGCCACTGTTTGTCCCAAAATCCTGTGTAACACACTCATTCCATAAACATAATGGAAAGCATCTGGCTCACATGACCAGTCATATCCCTTCTTCTTTTCGCCTGGCATAAAGCTGCGAGAGTCTTTGCAGATCATATTGAGGCAGAGGAGCCAATGGTCCGACTCAGAATCAGGCAGCTTCCTCTGTTGTCTATTAAAATCATGTTCTAATTCTTCTGGCATCAATACTGCTTAAGGGGGCGGGGCAACTGCCTTATAGGGAAAGGTTGCAGCATTTGGGGCTTCTTAGGTTAGAGAAAAGGCAAGTAAGAGGTGACATGAGAGAAGTTTATAAAATTATGCATGGCATGGAGAAAGTGGATAGAGCAAAAGGCTTTTCTCCCTCTGTCATAACACTGGAGCTTGGGGACATCCAATGAAGCTCAGTGTTGGAAGATTCAGGACAGGCAAAAGAAGGTCCTTCTTCACACAGGGCACAGTTAAACTATGGAATTCACTCCCACAAGAGGCAGTGATGGCCATCAACTTGGATGGCTTTAAAAGAGGATTAGACAAATTCATGGAGGAGAGGGCTACCAGTGGATACCAGCCATGATGGCTCGATTCTACATCCACACTCAGAGGCGCTACGCCTCTGAATATCAATTGCTGGAAACCACAGGAGGGGAGAGTGCTCTTGCGTTCAGTGTTAGAGCAGCTGCCTTGCATGCAGAAGGCTCCAGGTTCCATCCCCAGCATCTCCAGGTAGGGCTGGGAAGGACCCCCAACTGAAATCATGGAGAGTTGCTGCTGGTCGTTGCAGACAGCACTGAACTAGATGGACCAAAGGCCTGACTCAGTTGATTAAATTAAGCAACTTTTTGTGTGCATTTGCCATCCCATTGATTGAAATTTCTAAACCGCTTTATATTTCTAGAAAAAAAAATCTCAAAGCTGTTCACAACCTAGATGAAAGCACCAAACAAAACACATATTAGTAAAAGAAAACATTACAGATGAAGATAAGATATCAAAGACGCATTCAAAGCACCATAATTACCAGAAAAAATAAAATATTATCTTAAACGTAAATGTTATTAACAATAAGCAAATCCAAAAATACAAGAAACTCCACAAAACAGCATTATTAGTAATTAAAAATAACTGTGATAGAAGCTGCACCCCCCCACACACACACGGAGTAACCTCTCCCAGATATGTTGGTAGAAGTGTACTTTATAGAATAGTAGAGTTGGAAGGGGTCTATAAGACCATAAAGTCCAACCTCCTGCTCAGTGCAGGAATGCAACTGAAAGCATCCCTGACAGATGGCTGTCCAGCTACCTCTTGAAGGCCTCCAGTAGCCTTAGCAGTCCTCCACATCCAAGCCTCGCTCTGTTTCATTCCAACCAACCTCTTCTTATCATATCATGCACATGCACCACTTTGCATGCAGAAGGTCTCAGGCTCATACTCTTTTATTTAATGTACCCAAGGAAGTGGCCTCTGAATGCTTAGGCCACAACAAGTTGGTCGGTTCTATCTTTGTGTGTGTGAATGTGTGAATGTGTGTTTAAAAGAATGCTTTGTGTAATAAAGGTAATTTTGTATGAGTAAGCTCCATCCTCCAAGAAATGCCATAGGATTTGTTATTGTTGCTATCTTCCTGTTCTTATATATATCTCGTTTTCATTACATTGGTGTTTTTGTGTTGTATTTTTGAGTATACTGCTGGAGATTTTAAACTGCTGAGGAGTTTATAACTGCTTGTAAATGAATAAATAAAATGCAACTGGGATGTGTAAGGAGAGAGCATCACCATCAAATGAGCATTTGTCAACGGTGCTTAATAAATGTTCGGAAAATTGATTGTGAGCACAAGAGAGAAATAGCAGGATGAACTGGAGAGGCGGCAGCAGAAGCTTGGATTGCAAACTGGAAAAATGTGCTTTATCTAATTTCATCTAAATCTGATCTAGAAATTACTCATTTCTCTCCCCGTTCCAGAGGGTCAGAACCTTATGTTCCTGCAAGGGTCAAGAGCAGGGCAAGAGACACATGGGGGTTGCAGGCAAATCCCCAGCGTGCCTGTGAAGGAACTCCTGCAGAGGACTTTTGGAGGCTTTCTAAGGGTGAATGGCACTGAGCCAGTCAAAACTATTTGGCCTTGCCATTGTCACGTCCAAGTTGACAACATGGCACACGCCCCTAGTCTCCTGGCACTGTGCACTGAGAAGAGAAGATCAGCCCACCTTTCTTGATTCTTCCTATTGAAGACCTCCCAAGACCTCCCATGGTTTTAAGAAGGTGAGATGAAAAGCCACCAGGAGTTGTTGGTGTTTTTTTTACATATAAGGTGGACGGGAGAGAGGGGAAACTCTTCCTAGTGCGGAACACAGTTAAACTTAACTCAGGCATCCTCCCAAATAAGCCAACCAATAATACACTTTGCTGCAGTGGCAGAAGCCAGTAGTGGTACATGTGGTGGGGAGGAGCTGGGGAGGCACTCTCCTGACTTAACTTACAAGGGATGGGGATGTGGCAGTCCCCCAGCAAGATTGGAGCTGCATGGTTGCAATGGTGAAATGGCTGCTGCCAATCTTGTGGGGCCATTGGTGCAACCAAGTAGCCCAGACCTCACCATCCACCCTGACCCGGTCCTATCCAGGAAGCAACAGTGACACCAGTGTTGGGAGGGCAGCTCTGCCCCACCACATGTGCGTCTGCAGCTGGAAAGTAGGAACATAGGAAGCTGCCTTAGACTGAGTCAGACAGTTGGTCCATCTAGTTCGGTATCTGTCTACACTGAAGGGCAGTGGCTCTCCAGGATTTCAATAGCAGAAGGTGGCAAGCATCCAAAAGCAAAAGGAGAAAAAAAGGGGACCCCAAAATGCTGGAAAAATGTTTATTTTAACAGAAGCCCAATGCGTTTCGGCCACTCAGTAGTTTGACCTTCATCAGGGGATGAACCGGTCTAAAATATTCTTTTCAAGCAAATCTAGAATAGTGGTCATTTATCATCATGAGCAGATTTGCTAGAAAAGAATATTTTAGACCAGTTCATCCTCTGATGAAGGCCAAACTACTGAGTGGCCGAACATGGTGGGCTTTTGTTAAAATAAACATTTTTTCAAGCATTTTGGGGTCCCCCCTTTTTTTCTCCGTCTCCAGGATTTCAGGCAGAAGATCTCTCCCACATCTACCTGGAGATGCCAGGGATTGAACCTGGGACCTTCAACATTCAAAGCAGATGCTCTGCCACTGAGCTACGGCCCATCCCTAGATGATCCTTCCTACTGGGGCCTTCTGTTCTAGTCCACTGTTATGCAATCGGTCAAGCACTAGAGAAGGGAGAGTAGGAAAGACCTCCCACCTTCTCTCTCTCCAAAGTGTAGCTTCTACTCCTTCCATGCTTGGCCCAGCAAGTGGGCCTTTTCAAGGGAGGGAGGGTTGTTTTGGTGAGCTGGGTTGGTTTGTGGATGAGGGGTCAATTCAGGTTGACTTGGAAATAAATGTCAAGCTATTTCTGGTGCATGAGAGTTCTTTCTTTGGACGCGGGGAGGATATGTGACAGATGGGTGGAGGAAGCATGCCCATTTTTACTGCTTTTTGCCACTGAAAATGCTCCTCCTTCAGCTGTTTATGGGGTAAAAAGTACAGGTCCATCTATTGTTCCCTTCTGGATGGGGGGATTTGCAGATGTTTGCCTGCTTGAACTTCAACAAAAGTCTCCATATGACCTGCAACAGCTTCATCTGCATAGAAAGGCACCGCTCCTGGCACGCAGCGATGGAAGGATCTGTCAGTTTCAGTTCTGTCACTTTCTCTTTTTTCTAATCTGAAATTCAGTTCTCCATACTTCTGCAGCAATTTGCAATTTTTAAAAAGCAAAAAATCCTCATTAAAAATGTTTTAGCATTTTAGGGCAAATTTCTCCTGCTCAGTACATTTTTGTATGCAGTTTTGACTAACGTACACATTTTTGCAAGCAATTTCTCCGATATATATATATTGCATTTTTGTATGTTATTTTACCTAATAAAGTCATTTTAATGCACACTTTCCCCAAGATATGCATTTTTGTAAAGAGTGTTTGGTTGGAGAAATGCATCGCAAAATTTGGGTACGTACAGATTTGAAAGGATGGCAGAGCTTCGGTTCTTACGATGTTTTAGATTCGGCTTTAAATGCAAACTGAATTGAATTTCTTACCCATCCCTACTGACAACCTTGAAGTTAGTAGCTGTGAGGATACACGACTGTTTTAAAATGTTTTTAGATGCCCTTAACAGTTTTAAATGTTTTTATTTATTGTATTTTAATTGTATTGCTTTTACTGCTTTGAAGTTTGCCACCTTGGGCTTCTTTGAAAAGAATAGTGGGCAATATTCTATATTGAGGAAAGACCTTGTTTTTTCACTATGCATTTGGATACCTTATCATGACCATATTTTGCACAATTGTTCCTGAGATAAAATAGCAGGTTTTCATTTATGTTTGGATTGGACACCATTTTGAATCAAAATGGTGGACAGAACCATTCAATTTTAACCATTGACTTAAAACCTGCACTGATTTTCTTTTTCTTGAATTTTTAAAACTTTTGTAGAGTTCCCAAGCAACACCGAGTATGAGGCTGCTAGCAATATTATTTATTTTTATTTCTTATTACATTTATGCCCCATCTTTCCCTCCAAGAAGCTCAAGGTGACATGACTGGTTCTCCACCCTTTCTTTTTTATCCTCACAACAACCCTGTGAGGTAGATCAGGCTGAGAGACTGTCACCCAGCAAGCTTCATGGCTGAGTAGGGATTTGAACCCTGCTCTACCAGGTCATAGTCTCTTTAACCACTACACCACATTGGCTCTCATATATACATACCGTGATGTAACAGCAGATCAACCCCCCTCTTCTTTGCACTTTCAGCAACTCTTCAAAGAGCTTTGCCTGCTCAATTATATCATAGCTATATTTGCCGTCGGCCATGTCAATGGATTCTGTAACTGCTCCTGTGAAGTCAACGATGGCCTCTGCAGTGCTGCCCCCATCTAAGGCCTCGTAACACCCAGCCATTCTAGAGAAGACATCAGACACACACAGACATATATAAAAGGTTTCACTGCTTCCAATCCAATGCCTTGCTTTTGCTTCCTCTTCAAGTGTTCATTTCATTTTTTCATTTATTTAACAAAATGTATAAGCCACTTGATTGTGAAAAACCTCTAAGCAGTTTACAAAAAACATTAAAATTATATATATATATATATAAAGTTAAAACCAGTAATTAAACACATTTTAAGATACAGTATTTTGCAAATAACAACAGACTAAACGAGAGATTAAAACACATCAGCACCTCTGTGTTTGGACAGGCTTGCCTAAACAGAAATGTTTTAAGCAAGTGCCAAAAAGAATACAGCAAAGGTGTCTGCCTGATGTCATTAGGCAGGGAGTTCCAAAGAGTAGGTGCTGCCCAGAGCTTGGAAAAGTTACTTTTTTGAACTACAACTCCCATCAGCCCAATCCAGTGGCCATGCTGGCTGGGGCTGATGGGAGTTGTAGTTTTAAAAAAGTAACTTTTCCAAGCTCTGGTGCTGCCACACTATGTCTTGCATGTGTAGAACGAGTATTATGTGGCACCGATCACAGTACCAGTTCCTCAAGTAAATTGGTCCCAAGCTGTTAAGGGCTTTATATACCAACAGCAACAACTTGAACTTGGCCCATTAACAAATTGGCAATCCATGCAGATCTCTGAGCAGAGGTGTTATATTCTGCCCTAAATTTAGTTTTTCGGGTCAGGTGCAAGGGAAGCCCCGCATAGAGTGCATTGCAGTAATCCAGCCTTGACGTCACCAATGTTTGAACTATTGTGGTCAAGCTCTCCTGGTCCAGCTGTCGTACCAAACACAACCGATATAAAGCACTTTTAGCCACTGAGTCTACCTGAGTCTCCGGTGACAAAGCGTTTAAACACAGAAAGCAGCAAGGACAGTGCTCGGAACTTGTGGAAGGACAGTGGGACTTGGGCAGGAAAGAGAAAGCTCTTAGTCTTAAGGCAGGGGTAGCTACCTTGGTGCCCTCCAGGTGTAATCAGACTACAACTCCCATCATCCTTGACCATTGGCCATGCTGCATAGGGCTGATGGGGCTTCGAGACCAACAACTTCTGGAGGGCACTGCTTTGGCTACCTATGTCTTAAGACCCAACACACTTATATGCTTGCAGTACCCCTGTTCTCATGACTGCATATCCCCCCACTATTTAACGCCAGGAGGTGCATTGCAGACAATGGGGCTCTAGCTCAGTTGTGTTTGTGTGCCATGGCCATGGTAACCTCCCATTTTTCTGAGGTCTCTGATCCGTCACCCCCTTGGCACACCAGAGGCCTCCAGCTATGGCAAGTGGATGCAGCTTGGCCATGGGCAACTTAGGCCATGCTGCTGCCACCTCTCATGTATTTCCACACACACCAGGGTATAAAGAAAAGAAAAAATTGCACATATTTCAGCAGATTTGCAAGTGTGAAGGGATGGCTTGAGTGTTGGACTTACACCAGGGAGAGACGGGTTTAAATCAAAAGCTAGCCACAAAAGGTACTAGGTGATCTTGGACCAGCTTGGACTTGGACTTAGCCTAACCTTCCTCACAGGGTTGTTGTGAGGATTACACAGATGGGAGGCTAGGCTTGCTAACTTGAGCTCTGTGAAAGCAGGGCAGGATAAAACCAGATAATCACATGTGATAATCTTAGAGCCCTATTTTCATGTTGTATTGCAAGTAGCTACAGTGCAGTTCTACTGGGGAGTCACAGCCACTTTCCAAGTAGATCAATACACACAGATACAATTATCACATTTGGTGATCTACACAGAGGATTCCCACTTATCCCCACCAAGGGTAGAACTGTATCTCAGCAGCAGGGTACATGCATCCATGCAGAAGGTTCAGTTGCTAGCATCTCCATGTAGATCTGAGATGAGATGTAGATCTGAGACTCCTGTCTGAAACAATTGGTAGCTGCTACCACAGCCTAGATGAACCAATGGTCTTCGTTGTTACAAGGCAGTGATCTTCAACCTTGGGTCCCAAGTGATGTTGTACTACAACTCCCATCATCCCCATCGAGCTTTGCCAGTGGTCAGAGATTATGGGAGTTGCAGTCCAACAACATCTGGGGATCCAAGGCTGAAGAACACTGGCACAAGGCACCTTCCCATTGATAGCCCACTTCTACAAGCAGAGAGATGTTCCAGGGACATAGAGCTTACCAGGTTTAATTTTCTTTGGAAGAAGACCACTGGGCGCTTCTCAATATTTTGTAATATTTGGGTTCATTTACAAATATACATGTTGAACATAGGTGGAGGCTCATCTTACATACTCCAACAGATAGCCAAATGAACCACATCACGTCTCCAGAGAAAGGGAGCCAGAACTTCAAAATGCAGTTAGCTTGCAGAAACAAAAACCTGTCTTGGTGTCTCTTTAGCTGGAATCAGTCCCACTCAAAAACTGCTTCTCCCCCCCATTGTTCCGCTTTATCCACAGATACCTCAATCACACCATCTTTACCTTGGAGTGGGGGAAAGAAAGGCATGCACCCATTTAGGCATTTCCTTGCCATTCAGAAGACTTCAGCTGCAACCTTGTACCCACCATCCTACAGGTGAAAAAATGGACCGCCTTCAAATTGATTCCGACTTATGGCGACCCTATGAAGAGGGTTTTCATGGTAAGCGGTATTCAGAGGGGGTTTACCATTTCCTCCCTCTGAGGCTGAGAGGCAGTGACTGGCCCAAGGTCACCCAGTGAGCTTCATGGCTGTGTGGGGATTCGAACCCTGGTCTCCCAGGTCATAGTCCAACACCTTAACCACTATGCCACACTGGCTACAGTGTAAGTCCCATTAAACTCAACAAGACTCTATAAGTAGATATAAATAGGATTGTGCTATTAAGGGAGATCATCTAGTTCACATGGAATCACATTACCTGCAGTTTCCCTAACAAAATGGGTACTTGCCAGCTTTATCGGATCTATTAAGGGAGTCCCTTGCAATACTTCTGACTTCATTAACTCTCTCTTGTACAAACCCCATCTCAATCTTACACTACATTCTTACATGTCAGTGCATTCTGTATAAGACATAAAGTATGAAGTAGCCCCAAGATCATCATGGGGGAGAAATAGCCCACAAATATCCCTTTTGTTAAAGCAACATGGTTTTCATAGGACTGTAATGTTTGTAACAGCATTCAGAAGTAGAATCTTGGTTTTGTTTTGTTAGAAGAACAGAAATTATGCCAAGTCAAAGCAATCACTTACTTGGCATATGCTTTCTCCAAAAGTGCACTCCAGAATTCATTGCGGTCGTTAGAATGGCAGAAGATCAGCTCATTCCTCACTGTTGGCAGTCGGTCATCTATGACCACATCAATCCATTCTCCAAAACACCAGAAACAGAAGTGAACTATTCCTGCGTATTTCTCTGGTTGCTTTGGATCCCACTCCTGTTCTTTTACATTTGGAATCACCTACAGTGCCCCGAGAAATGGAAAATTGGGCAAAAAACATTTGTTAATTAACCGAGGAACTGGATCAGTTTGTTTACTTAATTTCAGCTACAAAAACATGGATTTCGAAAAGGGAATTCCGATTGGGGAAAGACGTCCATGGTAATGAAAACAGATTAAAGTCCTCCTCAGTTAAGACCTTTCCTTAAAAATAAATAGCCCCTATGTTGCGCAGTCAGTTAAAAAGTGAAAATAGGTAAGCCCTCCAGAGCTCTCCATGAACTCAGAAATAATCTGAGTTTTCTGAAAAATGTTAACATGGATCATTTTTCTGAGCCACCCAAGGGCTTGGAAAAATACACCCCATCTCAACCATACTTAGAATCGCCACCCCCTTACCAACTCCCTCCAACACAATCACTCTCTTCTCTATATTTACCTGTGAAACCTGGGGTGGCTTGGGAGCGGGTGTGGTGTGGGAAGAGTCTTGAGGACCAGAGAGAGGTTGAAAGGCTACATTTGGCCCCTGTGCCTGAGGCTTCCCACCCCTTGCTTACTAGATGCACCAACCAGAGCTACGTGCAAAACAGTAGCTCAGCTGGACAGACAGGCAAGGGTGATTAATCTGTAGTGCTCCAGATATGGATCCACTCCAGCTCCCATCAGTCTCTTGAAGGCTTTTTTTTTTGTACCAACTGGTCTATTCAGTTTAAAATGTCTGAATGCCTCTTGAATGCTTCCAGTGTTGAGCAGCCCACCACCTCCCTAGGTCATTGGTTCTATTGTCATACCACTCTAACAGTTAGGATGTTTTTCCTGATGTTCAGCCAAAATCTGCCTTCTTGTAACTTGAACTCATTATTCTGTGCCCTGCACTCTGGGATGAATCCTTGCCAATCCGCTGGAAATCACCCAGAGATTTTCCAGGAAATCCTTATCTGCCGTACTGCCTCCCTTGCACAAACTCTAACTAAGCCTAAGGACACGAAATTAAAATAATGCCCCTATCAGGGGTGTAGTCGTCTGGGGACTGGGGAGGTCTTAGGCCCCTTACTTTTTGGAAGCAGGGTCCCAGCAGGGTCTCTATGTCTCTAGCATCCTATGAGCCAATCAGCATGAAAGGAGAGTGTGTTTGCCACTGAGAAGAACCTTCTAACATGCTCCCTTGCCCTCTTCTGCTGATTGCAGCCAATCAGAGTGAAAGGAGATAACAGAACCATTGGGAAGACTCTTCTTAGTAGCTAACACAATTCCCTTTCACGCTGATTGGCTCCTAGGAATGCCTATTGTTGTAGGAGAAGACACTCATGGGAAAGACTGAGGAGTGTGGAGATGACGACAGAGAGCAAGCAAGTGAATGAGGGGTGTGGCTGTGAAGGGGTGTAGCATGACTATCATGACGGGACCCTGCACTTCTGAATTTGCTACTATCCTACTGACCCCTTTATATGCCCTTGCCTCCTCCACTCCCCCACACTTCCTAATTTTTGAAACTGGATTTTTGCACATTCAAAAGGGATCCATTCTAAAATAATAAATGGGTCAACCTTCTGCAGCAGACAAACCCGCAAGAATGCACGCGATTCAACTTCATTACCGCCTAAAAGCAGAAGTGTTTTCAGGGCACTCTGCTGTAGTGTCCATGACGCCATCAATCTGAAGCAGTGGGAATGCTCTCTGTTGCTCAGTAGCACCGTACCTTTTGCCAGAGATTCTCTCGAAGAGCCAGGCAAGAGCAGGCAGCCACAAACCAGCAGTTCCCCAACTTCCCTTGAAGCAAGTCATGGGAGCTGATTCCATTGACAAACAAGTGAGGATCTTCACAGAGTTCCTTTAAGAACAAAACACACACATGCCAATTACTCGAGAGATTCTTGGCTTCTCTCTTACAGACCCAGCAGGTCACCGCAGTCTGCAAGACAGCTTCTTCTGCAAGTTACAAAGAGCTCAGAAGCCCACTCCACGGTAACTCAGACCAGGGCTTTCAGTATGGCTGCCCCTGTTCTGTGGAACAGTATACCTGTTGAGATACGACAGGCATCCACTATCTGCAGTTTCTGGAAACGACTGAAGGTATTGTTGTGACACGGGCTTTTTCAGCTGGATGAATGGGTGTCTACATTGTATTGTTTTTAAATTTATCTGCTGTTGTTTTCTATGTTTTTAACTTTCTTTTAAGTTGTTTTTAATTGTATATAGCCTTGAGACCATTACAGAACATGAATCATTTAGGGATAGAAAGACCTGCCAATTTCAGTTCTCTTAGTTTCTCATTTTTCCAATCTTAAATTCAGTTCTCCACATTTCTGCAGGAATTTGTGTTTGTTTTTTTTAAAAAAATCCTCATGAAAATTCTCCAGCATTTTTGAGTGAATTTCTCCTTATCAACACATTTTTGTAGGCAGTTTTGACTAAGATACATATTTTTGCAAGCATTTTTTGTCATAGAATGTATTTTTGTATGTTGTTTTCACCCATATATTCATTTTTATTCCCACTTTCCCTCTAACATATGCATTTTTATAAACGTGGGTTGATTGGCAAACTGCATTGCAAAATTCTAACAAGTGCAAATTTTGAAAGATGGCTGTGCTTTGGTTCCCATATTGTTTCAGAAAGTGTGGATTTAATAGATTTGGCTTCACATGCAAACTGAAATGAATCCCCCACTTTTCCCTAATCATGATGATGCTAATGATGATAATAAATGAATATCACAGTTTTACAGATCTGCTAAATCACTCCCAGGTTACAAAGAACTGAAACCTTGCTGGAAATTCTGTGGAATTTTGCTTAAGAAGGAAAAAAAACTCTTGCCAAAAGTTGGCTCAAAATCAGGAAACAAATTAAGTGGTCCATTTTTGCTCTCCTCCAATAGTACTAAATAAGAGCCACAAGAGATAGGAAGCCTCTTGGTGGCACTTGAAAATTTAGCCAGTGACAGCCATTGTGGTGGTTACAGTATCAGACTGGGACCTGGGAGTCCAGGGTTGAAATCCCTGCTCAGCTATGAAGCTCACTGGATGACCTTGGTTAGTCACTGTCCCTCAGCCTAACCTACCTCATAGGGCTGTTGTGTGGATAAAATTGGGAGGGGGAGAATCATATTTGTGCACCACCTTGAGCTCCTTGGATAAATAATAAACAAATCATTGTTACAGGTAACAGATTCATGGATCTCATGTGCAGATTCACTTCAGTGGAGGGGAAAGTTCTTGGTGTGCAACATACAGATTAAATGTCCCCCTTCATTGAAGGGAACATTAGTCACTTGTGCAGAAACTGTGTACTCTGGAGAGTGCATGGATACTTGGATTGGGGTAAAGATATTTAGGATCAGAGTTTAGACACCAAATCATCTACATACTTTTCATCAGCATGTAGGAGAAAACATCTCCAATGGAAACAGTACAGAATTCTGACTATCCTTATGTCTAGATCTCTTGCTGTTTTCCAACTTCCTTTTCTTTTGAAATGTTGTATAACTTTAGATGCTGAAGGCATGGCTCATTCCAGGGCTATTGTGGGGTTTGTTAGGGTTTTTTGGATGTTGATTTTGGAAACCCAAACAGTAATACATCAAGCATGCTCCCATTTGACCATTCCGAAAAGAGACTGTGCATCGTACAATTCTGAGCCATCATGTAAACTGGAATGCTTGTCTGCATTCTCTCAACGTTTTGAGCCAGAGAGTCCCAGAGGTCAGCAATGGCAGACAGCCTGCCCTGTGGATGTGGTTAACACTCACTGATCAGAAAGGCCCAAAACAAACACAAGGAAGATGTAACGAAAAAAGAACTTCTTTCGCTGTTTCCTCCCCTCCATTACAGTTGCATAAGTTTTTGTAAACGTACAACAAATTAGAAGCATTGCAGTCCAAGGATATGACAGTTGCTCAATATAATTGCAAGCTTATGTTATCGATGCTGATGGAAGCTAGGTGATTTGTTTCCATCACATTGATTCTGTGTGATTTGCACTGGCTCACAATTAGTTTCTGGACTTAATTCAAGGCACTGGCCTTTTGCTGCATGCACACCATACTGTTAAAGCACATGGCTTCCCCCAAAGGATCCTGGGAACTAGAGTGTGTAAAGGGTGCTAGGAATTGTAGCTGGGTTAGGAATAAACCACAGTTCCCAGCATTATTTGAGGGAAGTCATGTGCTTTAAATGTATGTTCCCTACGCAGCGTAGGTTTTAAAGCCTTTAATGGCTTAGGGCCCTTCTCCAAATCCTTTGATTCTGGGAGGTAGTTCCTGTGTCAAACAAGGGCAAGGCCTTTTCTGTTGTGGTACCTACCCTATGGAATGCTATGCCAAGCCAGATCCCCCAGACCCCATCATTACATTGCTTCAAGTGGCTGGTGAAGACCTCCGGTGAAGACCTGGCTCTTTAGAAAAGTTATCAGTTAACTAGATAACTTTAGCTTAGTTCTATGCCAGTAGTGTAGTGGCTAACTCAGAAGTCCAGGATCCCTTCCTGATAGTCAGGCCATACACCCTCACAGCCACTCCCCCTTTCCCTCATCTTCCTTGCTCTCCCTGTTGTCTCTCAAGTCCACACTCTACTACAACAGATGTCCCTAGGAGCCTATCACTATGAAAGGTATTAGCTACTTCAAAGAGTTTTCTCACTGGCTGACTCACCTTCTTTCACTCCAGTTGGCTCCAATCAAAAGGACAAAGTCTCTTCTCAGTGGCTAAGACTCTTCTCAGTGGCTAACATGCTCCCTTTTCATGCTGAGTGGCTCATCCATAAGGGACCTGGCTGGGATCCTGCTCCCAAAAAAGGACCAGGTCTACAACCTCCTGTGATTCTGGATGGCTGCACTCCTGTCTATGCCTAGTGTCGCACTGCTGGAATTTGTTAAATGGGCTGGATATTGTCAACTCATTGATTTGAGTGTATGCGGTTGTATACCTTCAGGGTTGTTTTGGATTACCAGAGATGAAATGCAGACAAGAGGTTTGCTTACAAAGAGTTAAAATTTATTGAGTAACTTACAGCATTCAGCCAAGTATTCCCAATAAAAGTGGATCAGTCCCACCGCTCTGCAGTAGCGGACGTCAGAGACTGAACACTCATGCTGGGCACAGATCATGCTTATATAGTATAAATCTTGGCACATATCATTGGCATACACATGGAGTTACATACATGATTAATGAGATTATACACTTTGAAGTAACATATGTTGCATATAATTGGCAGTTCTGACCTTTTCACAGAACACCTTCAAAGCAGACTAATTGCTAAAAACTATAATATCTTTCTTGGAGCACCTTGACATCTTCTTTTGGCAAACTATATGGCTACCATCTTTATCTTCATCTTTACTAACAAGCAAAGTTCTCTTTGACCGTTACTTGACTCGTGTCATTGACCGTCCTTCGACCCATCCATTGAATCTATGCCTATCAGGACTCTCTGAAGTCTAACAAGGTGCTTTCCAACACCATACTAGGCAAGCCAACTATAAACTGCCTACTAATAAACATATACTTGAACCTATGCCTAATTGGGCTCCTTTGATGCCTTTACACTTAACAAGATACATTCCCAGCATCATACTGGGCAAGCCTTCATATTCTCATTAAAACACCTAGATTAGACTGCAGGTGGCTATGAGGTGATCTGACATACCCAAAGATGCTGGGGCCTGAAAGGGGAATACAAGCCTCCAGGCTTTGCTAACAAATACATATTGAATATATATTGATTAACTTAAGGCTATAACAGCTTGCTTTAGACCTCTACTTGCTGGCTGGAAATACCAAATTGGTACAGGGTATACAGCGGTGGTTTGGAGGGGGTTGTAATGGTTTTATTCTGTTTTTATTACTGTTATTTTCCTTGAGTCCCTTCAGAGAACAAGGATTTTTTTTTAATATTAAACAAATAATAGTCCTGATTAACACAGTGAAAATAATGTGATTTCTTGCTATTGGACATTTACAGAGAAGACTCTCCCATAGGGCTGGGGAGAGAATTCAGGGTTGTTTATTTATTCAGGTTGCTGGGTGTCAAAGACTTTGGCCTGAAGTTCCAGCCATTTTCTTAAAGGATTAAACTTGCAGGACAAGGGGATAGAGAACTAAGGGAACAAACTATTTTCTGCTTTATTCAAGAACAGCTGTCTTTCCCACGCTGGTCAGGCCATACCCTGAGCCCCCAAGCAAACTCAGGTTCTACCCCCTGTGACTCACAGGCTCCGCCCTTCAGATCCCAGGCTCCACCCCAAGTGTCTGATTCTTGGAGGACTTGGCCATTGTAGACTTCATTGTGGCATACAGTTTGCAACTGCAATCTTAAACAGACTTACTTGAGAATGAGCCCAAGTAAGGCATAGAATTGCCCTGCCTGAGTAATAGAGATGTGAGATGTGCAACTTCCCTTGGTATAAACTAACGGAATCATTCTCTTTGGGTTATAATGAATCCTCAAATGGTCTTTCTGCACGGTCATAACTCTCCCCTAAATCAGACTGTAATCCACTTTGCTGATGCTCATTAAAAGGGAAAGATATGCATACTTTCAGAAGTAATAAATAATGCTACTTCCTCCCTCCCCCCCCAAGTATTTATGAACAATTCAGCAAAACTTTTATCACCCACAATGGGTCTTGTAAAAAGCAAAGCATTCCTTCATTTGCTTGACGAGAAAGGAACCTTCTATAGAACTTTAAGGGATGCTACCACCTCTTCCCCCGCAAATGGGCCTATAAAAGTTAGCACCATCTGTGGAAATAAATCTGATCATTTTATAGCGTCTGGAACGAGACCGAAGGAACATGAGAGCGAGAGCGAGCGAGCACAAAAGCATACGCACACTGATGCTGCATTTAAATAAGAGATTTATTAGAACCTTTAAATAAGACAGCTGGATTCTCTCTGTGTTATTGTCTGCGACTAGGGCTGCGAGACAGATGAATTTGTGATTTCAACACTGACCAGCCTAACCTTGGGAGGAATAACATGGCTTTTGACATTGTGAGTTTTTGGACAAAAATCAACTGCTTTTCCAAGCAGAGGAGGCAGAAAGCAACAGTTGTTAGGTTGGATTGACTAGCCTGGGTGCAAGGGTTGGTGGCTCCAGTTCCTCTGAATGGATGGTGATTTCCCCCAAATCTGTGAGACATGTGGTAAAGGAGTCTACAGACCCTTTATTTTTTTTAAAGGGCAGCTGAGTAGCCCAAAAGATATTAATGACCACAGAACATGACAGCAACCTTCCAGCTGTCCTGGCATATTTACAACTCATTCTTCATCAGGGCTGTTTGTCAAGACAACAGCAGTCACTATTATTTGCTACAGAATGTCAGTGGCTGGGTGCCAAATATTTTATGGAAAAGTTTTGAGATTGGTGGTTTTTTTTCCATGTTGCAAATGCAATGAACAACAACTCCAGTCAAGATCTAGGATGGTACAGTTTGCCCTTCAAATGTTCAGTGGCAAGACAATGTATCATGAGCATTTTGTTTTCTATGAACATATGAAGAGCCCTGCTGGATGAGACTAAAGGCCCATCTAGTCCAACATCCTGTAACACAGTGGCCAGACAGAGACTTATGGCAAGCCCTCAAGCAGAACATGACTGCAACAAGACTCTCCTTGTGATCTCTGGGAACATTAGCTTGTAAATAATTTGAATGCCAGATATGTTCTTGAATTGCAATGCTTTTAAACCTGCTCTTTTTATTTTATTTATTTATTTATTTATTGCACTTGTATACCGCCCCATAGCCAAAGCTCTCTGGGTGGTTTACAGCAATCAAAAACATTAAAACAAATATACAATTTAAAACACATATTTTAAAAACAATTTAAAACAATTTTAAAATTTAAAACAATATAAAAACAATTTAAAACACATGCTAAAATGCCTGGGAGAAGAGGAAAGTCTTGACCTGGTGCAGAAAAGATAACAGTGTTGGCGCCAGGCAGACCTCGTCAGGGAGATCATTCCATAATTTGGGGGCCACCACTGAGAAGGCCCTCTCCCTTGTTGCCACCCTCCGAGCTTCCTTTGGAGTAGGCACCCAGAGGAGGGCCTTTGATCTTGAACGTAGTGTATGGGTGAGTTTGTATCAGGAGAGGTGTTCCATCAGGTATTGTGTTCCCAAGCCGTGTAAGGCTTTATAGGTCAAAACCAGCACCTTGAATTGAGCTCGGAAACATACAGGCAGCCAATGCAAGTGGGCCAGAAACAGTTTTATATGTTCGGACCGTCTGGTCCCTGTTACCAATCTGGCCGCTGCATTTTGCACGAGCTGCAGTTTCCGAACAGTCTTCAAAGGCGGCCCCACGTAGAGTGCATTGCAGTAATCTAATTTGGAGGTTACCAGAGCATGGACAACTGAAGCCAGGTTATCCCTGTCCAGATAGGGACGTAGTTGGGCCACCAGCCGAAGTTGGTAGAAGGCACTCTGTGCCACCAGGGCTACCTGAGCCTCAAGTGACAGAGATGGTTCTAGGAGAACCCCCAAGCTACAAACCTGCTCCTTCAGGGGGAGTGCAACCCCATCCAGAACAGGTTGGACATCCACCATCTGGTCAGAAGAACCACCCACTAGCAGCATCTCAGTGTTGTCTGGATTGAGCCTCAGTTTATTAGATGCACAAAAAACAACTTATACAGCAGTAACAGAGGGGGAAAAAAGATATCATCACAAGTTCTTTTGGTTTGGACCTTTCTGGTAACCAAGTCCTAACTGCAGCCACACGGAAGGCTGACTACACCCACACTGAGCTCTCAGGATCTTTGAGTTCATGTTGCATCTACCAATTCTGCAGTCGGAAATTCCAAAACCTTGAAAGGATGGCATAAATGACATTAGCATTGTTCTGTGTGCAATTGAAAGTCACAAAGGTGGGGGTTCATCATGTACTCATTACTTAGCAACTGTCCAGTTACAGAGTGGAGGCTCTCAGAGGCAGGCAGGCAGGCAATGTCCAATCCAAAGAAGTCCAAACAGAGAACAAGGAAGAGAACAGCTCCAAGGGTTTCCTACTAGCTGAAGTATTCCTCTCACAGGAGAGAAAGATGTTGTTTCAGCAGGGAGTGAATGCCTACTGAAGCCTTATTTAGGTTGATGATAAGTGGCGTGTGGTAGGTTCCCCTCCCTGTTGCAGCTGGCTGGCTGGTTAAAGAGGCCTCTCCATGATTTATTGTGTTTGACTTCTGCGAGGCTGGGGAGATAGAGGTACCCCAGGGAACTCATCCTCCAAGTCAGAGGATGGTGGCAGGGATGCCTCTTCCAGCTGGGAATATGGATGGAACAATCTGTCAGTTTGGGTTCTCTGTTTCTTGTTTTTTCTTGTCTTAAGTTCAGTTCTCCACACCTCTGCAGCAAATTGTGATTTTTTAAAAAAAAATTCATGGAATTCTTCAGCATTTTAGTATGAATTTCTCCTAATAAATAATTTTTTTTGTATGCAGTTTTGACTAACGTACACAATTTTGCAAGCAATTTAACCTAATATAATGCATTTTGTATGTTATTTTCACCCATATATTTTTGTGTGTGCACACTTTCCCCTAATATATGCATTTGTGTAACCATTGCTTGGTTGGGGAACTGCATCACAAAATTCAGATATGTGCAAATTTCAAAGGATGGCTGTGGATTGGTTCTCAATATTGTTTCGGAAAGTGCAAATTTGATCAATTCAGCTTTAAATGTGAACCAAATTGAATTTCTCACCCATCCATAGCTGGGAGACACTCCAAATAAGATACTGGTGGTTCTCCTTCAGAAGAACCATCCTGAACTTCACCCTCATCAGAGTCCTCCACTGTGCATTGCAAGATCCCAGAGTCATTGGTTGTAACGCTGACTGACTCATATAGAAGGGTAATTTGAAGATACGAAAAAACAATCACAGATAAAATACCATAGCTTCCTTTGTTGGTTAAAGAGCCCGTCTGTAGTTACACAGACCCTTCTTGCCCTCAGAAATTGGTGAATGTTCTGGCTACGGCAGGCGTGGGGAACCTTTGGCCCTCCACATGTTGCTGAACTACAACTCCCATCAGCCCCAGCAAGCATGGCCAATGGCCAGAGATGATTCTACAAGCTGAGGTAGCTACCTTATACCATGTCAGGTCACTGGTCCATTTAGCCCAGTATTGTTGATACTGATTGGCAGTGGGTCTTCAGGACTTTAAACAGAGATATTTCACATCCCTATTTGGAGATACTTAGGATTGAACCCCAGGCCATCTACTTGGAAAGCATGCACTCTGTCGTTGAGTTATGGTCCTTTTCTTTCTGTGGTTTGGTCAGCTAGCCGCTATGTCCATATGCATTTCCTTTTTCCCATCTGTGTGGAGGGAAAAGCCTGGAACCTGGACAATCTTCTGCCCTGCAAGAGGTCAGGAGAGACTTCCATACAGTACATCCATAACCTGTATCTTGGCAATGAACGTTTAATTGTCAGAAATCATAGGCCATATTCACACCAGACATTTATTCCAGTTTTATTCCACTTTAAACAGTCATGGCTTCCCCCAAAGAATCCTGGGAAATGTAGTTAGTGAATGGTGCTGAGAGTTGCTGGGAGGGTCCTATTCTCCTCAGAGAGCTACAAGTATCAGAGTGGTTTGACGAACAATCCCTCCTCCCAGGGAACTCTCAGTCACTGGCTGGATGGGAGGGAAGGAGCCCAGCTGCCATGCCTCAGGCAAAATGGAGGGCACAGAGTCATGGAGGACGTATAAAGCTACAAGGCCTAGCAGAGGGCAAAGAGGTCTATGGAGATGCAGGGAACAGGTTGGGCTAGCTAGGAGCGAGCTGTCAATTTTGGTTCTCATTCTTCCAATCTTAAATTTAGTTCTCTGTGTTTCTGTAGCAATTTGCATTTTTGTTTAAAAATCCTCATGAAAATCTTTTAAGATTTTGGTGCAAATTTCTCCTAACATACACATTTTTGCAAAGCAATTTCCCCTAACATAATGCTTTTGTGTGTGTGCAATTTTCAATAACTTATGCATTTTAATGCACATTTTATCCTAACATATGCATTTTTGTACTTGGCTGGAGAACGGCCTGGCAAAATTTGGAGAAGTGTGAATTTCAGAAGACGGCTGTGTTTCAGTTTGCATAGTGTTTTGGAAAGGGTGAATTTGGTAAGTTTGCCTTTGAACGTGAATGGAATCAGAAGTGTCTATATGAGGAGAAACCTGCACTGGAATGCTAATGAATTTTCATGAGGAATTTTTAACAAAATACATAAATAAACAAATTGCAAATTGCAAAGCGATGTTGAGATCTGGACAACTGAAGTTAAGATTTGAAAAAAAACAGAGAAACTGAATTGGACAGATTTACCCTTCCCTACTTGGAGCAGACCAGATGTGAGTTGGTGCCTCTTGACCCCAGCAATCAAGCTGCATGCTATCATGGCCTGGACTCCAGAGGAGGCACTACATCACTGCCAGCAATCCCCTGCTGCTTTCTACCTGGGACAAACAGGCCAGACTCTATGAAAAAGAATAAATAGAGGCAAATCTGACATCAGAAATGGCAGTATTCAGAAACCAGTGGAATATATTTCAATCTCTCAGGATACTCTACTGCTGACATGAATGTTCTACGTGGACATTCTACCAAATATCGTGAATCTGATCTGTGTGGGTGGAGATTGTCCCAGGGGAGGGTCTGCTCTCGATTAAGGGCAAGGCAACCAGAACCACCACTGACATTGGCTGTAACTTTAAGAACTGACACTTTCAGAATTTGTACTTGCTTTCCCCTCCTCTCTCCCCATTCCTTTTTCCTTGTCTGCTAAAAAAAACCCCAACCTGAACTTCAGAGAAGAGGGGGTTTCCACAGATACATGAGTTTCCCCACTGCAGAAGTTCACAGTGAACCTGCGAGAGGCCTGGAGGAGTTTTACAATCCAGGGAACAGGGATCAATGTGCATCCCCAGAATTCTGGCCAATTCAGAAATTTCACTAGCCATTACGGATCTAGCTCAACAACCTCCAAATTTCAGCTCAGTCTGCAATGGATTGGCACCACCACTCTTATTTGCTAGTAGGGATGTGTCAATTGGTCAATTTCCATTTCTCATTTTTCCATTTTTAAGTTCAGTTCTCCACATTTCCACATCAGTTTGTGATTTTTTTTAAAAAAAATCCTCACAAAAATGCATCAGCATTATATTGCAAACTTCATCTAATATACACATTTTTGTATGCAATTTTACCTAACACACGTTTGAAAAGCCATTTCTCTTAACATAATGCATTCCTGTATGTTATTTTCACTAATATATGTATTTTCATGGACATTTCACCCTAGTATATTCATATTACTTGGCTCTGGAGAACTGCACTGCACAATTCAGAAAAAAAGGCAAATTTTGAAGGATGTCTGTGTTTTGGTTCACATATTGTTTCAGAAAGTACAAATTAGGTAAGTTTGCCTTCAAATGTGAACTGAATCAAATTCCTCCTCCTTCCCTGTTTCCTAGTCTCCTCCCTTCCAGTTTGCAACTACATTATGTTTCTCACATTAGTGAGCCAGATACAAATTGGAAGCCCACAAGGCAGGTCATGAACTCAGAAGCATTATATTATTTATATTATTTATTCCATTTATCTCCCACCAAGGAAAGCAAGCTGGCGTACAAACATGGTTCTCTCCCTCCCAATTTTATCCTCACAAGAACCCTGTGTGGTAGCTTAGGCTGAGAGACTGTGACTGGCCTAAGATCACCCAGTGAGCTTCATGGCTGAATGGGAATTTGAACCCTGGTCTCCTAGATTCCAGTCTGATGCTGTACCACTACACTATACGGGCTCTCATTTCCCACTGTTGTTCCCCATAAGTTGGTATTCAGTCACCATGCTGCCTCTGATCCTGAAGGTAGCCTACAGCCATCCTGACTGGTAACCATTGATAGACATCCTCTATGAATTTGTCCTAATCTTTCAGAAGACAAACTGGGAGTCAAGAGGGCTTTGACTCTACAGCCACACTCACATTTATTCCATGATTATTCCACTTTAAACAGTCATGGACTTCCCCAAAGAATCCTGGGAAGTGTAGTTTGTGAAGGATGCTGAGAGTCCTTAGGAGACCCCCTCACAGAATTACAATTCTCAGAGTTTTCTGGGAAGAGGGACTGACTATTAAACATCTCTGGAAGTGTAGATCTGTGAGGGAGAACAGGGGATCTCTTAACAGTCCCATTCAGAATAGACTAACTTAGGTGCATAGTTTCAGTGGGTCTGGTTTGAGTAGGACTTAGTTGACTACAAACAAGTACTTTGATAGGGATCAAGTCTTTCTGAGGAATGAAACTCTTGAGAAAGGCGTTGGCTTTTTTTGTGAGACTTCTCCATGAAACTCATTCAAATCAAGATGGTCAGATTTTGCCTATTGCTAGAAGGAAAATGTATTGCTCAATGTTTTAACACCGATGGTGGCCTAATTTAAAAATAAATAGCAATTATTCTCTATCAGAGATAAGGGCTGTTGAGCTGAAAGCGTCCCCCAGAGACTCAAATCTTGAAGGCTCGCAGCCAGAATGAAGTAAGCTGCCAGAAAATATTAACTGAGCAAAAGATGTGTGTGTTTGTCTGGCCATTTGGGTGGGGGACCCTTCCATGGAACACCCTGTCTAGCCACTGGATTTGGTCCAAGCGGAACAGACTCAGACAAAGAACACAGTCCAAGACGAAGCAAAGCAAGTATACTCTTTAGAGGAGCAACAGCAGCCTGAAACGGATCTTTTCATATTATATCTTCCAACCCTGGAAATATTTAATAATGGCCTAGTACAAGATCCTTGGGATGGTGGAGGTTGGGGTGCTGGTAACTTTGCTACGGTGTATACACCTCAAATAATACTCTTCTGCTCATTTTTCCCCTAGCATAATTTATTTATGTATATATTTGCACCTCACCTTTCCTCCAGGTAGCTCCAGATGTCAGACATCAGGGTGGGGAATATTTTTGGCTTCAGGGCCCAGATAGATATCCAACTGGGGAGTCCACCATGCCACCCCCACATTTTAACCCCACAATAACCCTTTGTGGTGGATTAAGATGAGAGTTCATGACCAGGCCCTGTGAGTTTCCAGTCTGAGTGGGCATTTAGGAAGCCAGTAATCTATCTAGCTCAGCGATGTTTTCACTGTCTTGCAGTCAGGCTGACATCTGGAGTAGTTCCATAATTAGAGCTGCAGTGTTTAATCAGTTAATGTTTAATCAAGTGGGAAGGGAGACTAAAGTTAGGCCACCATGGTGCATTTTTAGCATCCTTTACATTCCTCCTTTGCAAATCCGTATTTCCTCTTTATTGCTTGCCAGGTTTCCTATCCCACATGCAAAATATGGCTCGTGTCTCGGTGCTTCTTAGATAATTAGTATTTATATTACAATTTATAATGTGTGTTCCCCTCCACATTAGAGCAGTCTAAAACTGTTTAACATGCACAGGAAAATGTAAAAACAGCTCAGAAGTAAAACATAAAAAAGAATCAGCAGCAGCAACAAAATGTCAAAGAAAAATTAATAACCAACAGAGAGTCAGACTAAATTAAAAATTTAATAAATCTGTTATGTTTGTCACAAAAACTGATCTACAATATCAATATATATAAGTACATAGGGAAAAATACAAAAAAAACCCTCTTAATATAACTATGAAAACCTGTCTGAAGTGCCATTCCAAATCCATTTTGTTACGAACGGACCTTGAACTCCTCATGAGCAGAACTCACTAGAAATGCAAGTTCCCCTATTAAGAGAGCAGCAGGATCTTTGGCTGGAGTTACCCGCACGTCACCCCCAGAGCATGTATAAATTTACCCTTGACCCAATGACACACACTCTGAAAGTAAAATAAAGAGTGGTTATATTAGGAGAAGAAACAAGGAAAAATATTGCTGTGTACAATTACAATTTTAACAATGAGCAGCTTTCTAACTATTATTCATTCATTCAGCAACACTGGATAGACTAAAGCAAAGAGACTAACCCTATGAACACTTTCACATTAAGGTCACCCACACAGGAAGAAAAAGGAAAGAAAAGGCCCAGCAGTTGCATATACCTTTCCTGGAGAGTTGCTGCAAGACTAAGGCTTGAGAGAGACTCTCGTATCTGGCCCAATGAGCCAAAGCTCAGCCCTTGTGTAACCAGTGCTGGATTTTAAATCTCACTCAAATCCTTAGCTCTGAAATTGTCCCAAAGGTACTAGCATGCGTTGGTAAGAAAGGCAGCTGTTGAGCCCTCCAGAGGGAGGAACTCCTGACCCCTCCCAACCCCTCATGTTTTTTACCTTTTTCCCACTAAACTGACTCCAATGTAAATGTAACTAGGAAGATGTGAACCAACCCATTTCCTGATAAATTCCCAGATAATAGGTGTGATCTCCCTGCTGTAGATTCCTGATGATTCCTAAAGGTTACGAATTATCCTAATCCTTATGTAAAACCGTTTCTTTGTTTGAAAGGAGCGCCTGATTCTTCCTGGGCAACATTCCCCAAATTTCCACAGGAGTCAGGAAGTGTATACCCTCAGGCTTTCACGATATGTTCTCAGGGGTCACAGAGGGGCTGTTTCCCAGGGATCTTTGCTGTTGCAGGTTTTCCAAACTCTGGTTCACTGAGGTGAATCAAAGATTAAAAATTCCCAATATTTGATTCTTTACCATTTTTACCAGTTACATTTCCTTACTTCTTTAAATCATACCTTTGTTAGTATTCCTTCTTGGTCATAATGGCTTAGCATATAGAATAGTCTATATTAGCCAAATATTGACAGACATAATTACTGGCTGCCATATTGTACAAAATTGTGCATAATTATTTTCTTTTTGATAAACAGTTTACTTCATCTAGTAATACTAAGCAGCAAAAATATTTATTTATCTATTTCTCACATTTATATCCTGCCTTTCCTCTAAGAAGCTCAAGGTGGTGTACAAAGGCTCACAAAGAAAGAAAGAAAGAAAGAAAGAAAGAAAGAAAGAAAGAAAGAAAGAAAGAAAGAAAGAAAGAAAGAAAGAGAAATGGTGGCAGAATACCAGCCAAGAGGGAGGCAATCTAGCTTCCTACATCAGGGAGTTCCACTGTTAACTGGCAGTGTATTGTAATATCCATCTACAGCAGAACCAGACAAAAATTATTTCAAAGTTTTCCACAGATTCTTTTGCCAGAGCAAAATGTTTTTCCATTCTCTGCATTTTTCAACATACCTTCAAAAAAGCAAAGCAAAACTCCATTGTTTTTGCAAGTCTTTTTATAATCATTTATTTCATTTTTGCAAATCTTTCTAGCACCATTTATTTATGTATATATTTGCACCCCACCTTTCCTCCAGATGACATACATCGGGGTGGGATAATCACCCAATTGCCTCAGTGACATCATAACACAGCCAAATTTGATCGGCTGAATTATATTGTGATGTCAGCTTGTCTGTTGTGTCATTCCCAATTGGGTAGGATTGTCCATACCTCTAATCCAGGAAAGATGTATTCAGGAAATGCAGGAAAGACGTGCCAGGGAGATACATTGGCACCATCCAGAATTGGCAAGGAGATGGATTATTGCTCAAACTAGATTTCCAGGAAAAATTGTATGCCAACAAAATTGCTTGTCACTGACAAGGTGGAGCTCATAGATAAGTTGTGTTGATGTAGGTTTGGCATAAGCATGGATGAATCTATCAATTCTGGTTTCCCTCAGTTTCTCATTTTCCCACTCTTAACTTCAGTTGTCTACAATTCCACATCAGTTTGCTTTTGTTTTAAAGTCCTCATGAAAATTCATCAGCATTTTAGTGCAAATTTCTCCAAATAGACACGTTTGTATGCAATTTTGCCTAGCATGCCCATTTTTGCAATGCAATTTCGCCTAAAATAATCAATTTAAATGTTATTTTCACTAATATATGCCTTTTATGGACACTTTGCCCCAGCATATGCATTTTTGTACATATTACTTGGCTGGAGAATTGCAAATGTTGAAGGATGGCTGTGTTTTGCTTCTTAGTGTTTTGGACACTGCTAATTAGGTAGGTCCGCCTTTAATATAACCAAACTGAATTTCTCCACCATTACTAGTTGAAGCACTGTGTGGCAGAAGGAGAAGTTCAACAGGGAAGAGACAAGCTGGGCTCAGTTGGGAGCAGGGTTCCAGAAATCAAGAGTGGGCAGGTCTTTCGGGACCTCAGGCAGAGCCAAGGGGGCAGATGTCTCTTCTCTGCAGTGACTCCCTATCTAAAGCTCTGCCCCCTTGTTGAAAAATGCAAAGCCGTAAAGCACTTTGGACCCTCTGCATGATCTCTCGCTCTCTCTGTGTGTGTTGCCTGAATTGGAGAGCAGGCTCTGTAGAGCGCAAGGCCCTTGGAGTGGAGGACACTGGACTCCCAGTGGCATCAGGCTAAAGGGCTGCAGACTCTGAAGGTCCAGCTCAGGCATATCAGGCTCAAAATTCTCCACCTGAGGGGCGGGGCGGTGATTTTCAGTGTAAGCTTAAGGCCGGGACTCAGGGCCCAGGCATTATCAGTCTCTGCTATTGGCACAGTGAAGGTCTCTAATTCCATTGTACATTTCAATCATACCTGAGGCAGAGATGCAACAGGATTAGCTGACCACAGCGGAGGTTGAATAGAAGGAAGTGTAATTCAACCTTGGCTTTGTGGGAGCCTTAAATTCAGAGGTGGGGAACCTTCTTCACCCTGAGGGTCACATTTCCATCTGGATAACCTTCTGCGGACCACATGCCGGCACTGGGTGGGGCCAGAGGCAAAAGGTAGGCAGGGCAACAAATGTGCACTTTACATTTGCACAGTACACGCATTCTACATCAAGGCTTTTTTGGGGACAGAACTCTGGTACGGAGCACTGGCACCTTTTTAAAAAACATTTGCTGCCATAGCAGCCATTTTGTGCTGGCACCCACGGCACTTTTATCAAGATATGACTACCAGCAACTCATTCTTTTGTTTTTCCCGAAAGGACGCTGCTCTACATACAATCATACATCCCACCTTCCAGACAGGCAAGAAGCATGATCAAGGACACTTTCCAGCCTGGCCAGGACATTTTTTTAAGGAATTGTTACTGGTTGTCCTTTTCTTTTTCATCCAGATGACTTGCACGTAGAAGTCTCTCTACCATGTACAAGCCCTGATATTTGGATTGAGGCGAAAGTGGTTCAAACTAAAATAGCAACAAACGGAGGGAATACAGCCTTGCAAATGCATTTACTAGCCTCTTTCATGTTGATTGGCTTATGCATCGGGACCTGGCTGGGATCCTGCTCCCCTAAAAGTAACGGGTCTACGACCTCCCCCGCAACCCTGGACAGCTACACCCCTGCAGGCATCTATTTCTGAAAAAATGCCTTGAGCCAGGCAAAAGCACTCGGATGTGAAACCGGAGCAGTGAGAGGGAGGGTGGCCCACGGAGAATTCTGAGGGCCAGGTAGAGAGGGTTGAAGATTCTCCATTCTTGCTTTCGTTATTGTGGGTTGTGTTCAGCTCAGTTCTACTCAACTATTGAAGTTGATGTGCCTTAGTTAGTCATATCTATTAAGTTCAGTGGGTATACGCTGAGTAAAACGTAGCTGTGACTACAACCCATTTTTATTTATTTATTTCCCACAGCTGGATGCTTTTTTTGTGGCACATAATTTGGGAATCTTTGTAATATTTGCACATATTCTTTTTGAGACCACTAAGGGATTTTTGGGGGGTGGGGGTTGTGGTTACTTTGTTCAGTATGTGTACGTGTGTGTGTAGGCAATTTGACTTCACTACAGAAAGCTGCTACCATTGGAGATGCAGTTGCCACAGCAACACATCTTGCCTTTGTATGCCATGTGCATCTCTGGAAGATAAGCCAACTTCCAGGTTTTTCTTTTCTTTTTTAGCCACTACAGCTGGGGATGCGTTTAACGCCTTCCTGTCTAGAAACACCCTATCCCTATGTTAACAGCAGCTGACTCGATCTGTTCCAGGAAAGCAGCGACACAGAGCAAAGAATCAATGGTGGTGATGGACGACAAGGAAAAAAGCTTGTAAGGCCATGGCAGACAAGGACAGTATAGCTTCTTCCATGTTTAAGTGCCACACTCAGATGTCTTTTACAGTCTTTTATAGAAATGTAACACTTGACGTGAATAAACCTACATACTACTAAGTACGTACCTAACAGCAATTGATAACCATTTATTTTAGTGATGGTGTTTGAGAGTTGGATACTGTACATGATTATCTCTGAAGAGACGGCAGCTCAGTGACAGAGCATTTGCCTTGCATGCAGAAGGTCCCAGGTTCAATCCCTGGTATCAGTGTTGACAATACTGTGTCAGATGGACCAATGATCTGCTTCAGTATAAGACAGCTTCCTATGTTTGTCTGGTATGGGGGATGTTCTGGAGTAGAACAAAGACATTGTATTGTATATAGCAGCAATGGATTTGACAAGATATTCAGTGTGGATGCCAACCAGGGTGGAATGTGGTTTTTTTAAAAATGGTAGGACAGTTAGGAAGTTTTAGAGATACAGCTCTTTAGCAAATCAATAACCGAGAGCCAACACTTCTCCAGGACTTGAAAGGCATTTACGATTGGAACATACCAGAATTAAATAGGATATTTTCAGAAGGCAGTTGCTAGAATGATGTGACAATATTTGATTCATACTTAACATACCACATCTTCCCTTCTACTTTCTATATATCCATTATACTGGACAGCCATCAGTCCAGAATGCTTTGATTTGGATTCCTGCATTGAGCAGGGGGTTGGATTTGATGGCTTCATAGGCCCCTTCCAACTCTACTATTCTGTGATTCTATACTGAAAAAACCTGACTACAGAGTCAAACTCCTCCCAGATTTTAAGGTTGCTTAAAAAAAAAAATCTAGTTACTATTTCCAAGTTTCAAAAGGAAACTGGTCTGAGATCCAGATAAATAAGATTCTTGAACTCTCTCCAATACCTGAATGGAGGCTTGCACTTCATTTTACAAACAGGTACTCTGTTCAAGTTCCTTCAAACTTTTTTTTATTGTTAGGCACTCCTGGCTTCCTTGAGTAGTGAGCTGATATGGGCAAACTCTACAGATTTTAACTTCCTCTGAGTGAGATAGCACTGGAGAGACTTGTGTCTGTAATATTTATTTTATGTATAAATGCACAAGCAGAGCATAGTGGAAGCAAATAAACCCCAACAGCAGGCAACAGAATTGCAATTCCTTCATTAAAAAAACTCAAAAGCAACAGCATACATCCTGAAAGTTCTCCACCCTAAGATGCTTCAAACCCAGATAAGCTTGCAACTCAAAAATGCATAAATCAGGACTATCTTGGAATGCTTGTGATTCAAATGCCATCCTGCACTGTGAAATAAAATTAAGTGTTTTTAAAAAACATAAATATCTAATGTATAGTTAGTCATGCACAACACACACCTCAGAAGCCTAAAACGTTCACACTGTATTTCAGCTGTAAAACTTAAACCCTGTTCATTTATATTAAGGCATATTTATTATGGCCTGTATCCAAAGAACTGTGCCTAAGGGCTTGAGCATGTCCTAGTGGGATTTTTGCCCCCTCCAATTTGAACAATTAACTTTTGTAAATTGTATTTTGTAAATTGTATTATTTTATTGATGTATTTTATATTGTATTTTTATATTTGTGTTTTTTGTAAGCCGCCTTGAAGGCCTTTGGCCAGAAGGTGAGGTATAAATAAATTATAGCAATAATAATAATTCTCTATTTCATGGGTTCCCATACTGTGGTCCACGGACCACCAGTGATCCGTAATCTTTATTCAGGTGGTCTGTGGTGTGTCTGTAAAAAATACAATTTTAAAACCATACAACATCTAGCATAGCACATTACAATTACTACAACAGACAGAAAAATCATTAAGTGGTCTAAGAGCCTCAACAATTTTGAAGTGGTCCATTGGGAAAAAATGCTGGGAACAACTGCGCCGTGTGACCCTCTCTGCCTCCCATTTCAAACTTGGTCTCCTCATTCAGCCCACATTTAGGAATAAAACACAGAGCAGAGCAAACCCGTGGAAAATAAAGGAGTGGAAATGTGGGTGGGGACACTGCTCATCTCTATTTCCTAATTCCATTCCCAAGATGTTGTAACAGTTGCCTGTAGCATAAGAAAGTCAATTATATTGTTTAGACCATCGGCCATAACAAAACTAAATGAAAATATAAACACAGCCCCACACCCAACAACAATCCAAACACAGTAAACATCTAAACAAAATGCAGATGTTGCAATCAAGAGAGATCCTTCAAACAATCTCCTATCTAAAGATCAGGGGTGTAGTCATCCAGGGGCTCGGGGGCGGCGGCTTAGACCCTTTACTTTTTTAGGAGCAGCGTCCCTATATCTCCAGCATGCTATGAGACAATCAGCATGAAAGGGTTGTGTGTTAGCCACTGAGAAGAGTCTTTGAACATGTTTCTTTATCCTTTCCTGGAACCAATCAGAGTGAAAGGAGGTGAGTCAGCCACTAAGAAGAATCTTCTCAGTAGCTAACACTCTCCTCTTTCGTGCTTATTGTCTCCTAGGAGTGTTTGTTGTTGTTGGAAAAGGCATTTAATAAGGATCTCATTCTCAACCCCCACAGCAGAGTATGGCTGTGACTAACATGAAGGGACCCTGCACTTCTGAATTTGCCAGTATGCTACTGCTAAAGATTTGTCTCAAGTAGTCCCAGCAAAGACAAAAGTGGATCACTCTCTCAGTAACCAACAGTTCCTCACTTGCAAGAAAATGGGCAGTTTAAAATAGACTGGGCTGAGAAACCTCAGGCCTGGGGGCTAAATGTGACCCTGCATGTATTTCTGTCTGGCCCTTGGGACACTCTGCAGGTCACATGACTCACTGGCTTTGCATCAGGTGCTTTTGCCTGGCTAGACTGTGTCCCTGAATTGTGATAACTCCAATCATCTGCCTGGATGGAGATGTGTGTATGTGTGTGTTGATTTTTTTCACGGCTGGAATGTAGCCTATTCTATATAGGTAAGAATCACATCTGTTGGCTTTTCCACTTTGCCTTTTGCCCTGCCCATCACAAACACTGGGGTGTGAAATATTCCATACCCCTGACATAGACCAGTAGTGAATCTGGGGAGAGGGTTGAGAGGAAGACAACTTTTCTCTTTCCTCCTTATGAAAAAAGTATTGAAACAGATAATGGGGGATGTTTTTGATGAGTACCATCCCACAATGGTCTTCAAACGGAAGAGTGCATGGTCTGAAGGCACATGGTGTAGCAACCTAGCTGAAGCTAAGCAGGACTTGGTTTGATCAGTGCCTGGATGGGAGACTATTAGGAATCCCATTTACACCCTTCTCTGTGCCATCATGGAAGAAATGGGAGGATATAATCATCATAGTGAATGAATGAATACATCATAGTGGATGAATGAATATATGTGGAATGGTTCTGCAACATCTATCCTGAACAATTAACGACATTTGCTGAATAAGTGCAAAAAATGTCTGGAGAAACGCTGACAGTGGTTGTGGGCAGGGTTAAGTAACTTCAGACCCATCACCTTCTGACAACAAGGGCTGGCTGATGGGTTCCATTCTTTGATGTGCACTTTGGTACTTTGTTTCCTGGTGGTGGTGGTGGAGCCCTCTCATATGTTGGTAGGCTCCCAGCCACAGGTTTACGTGGTGGCAGTAATGGGCACAGCTAAGAGCTGCCCTTCACAATTCCTCATAAGGCCTTCAATATAGCATTGTGGGAAATTTTAAAATAGTGGCTTGGGGGCATCAGTGGCAGAGGGCATTGTCGGGGGTCCTGGAGCCTGTGGAAGGTTCTTTGGTCGCCTGAGCTGGGCCTGCATCCTTGCCAGTCTCCCTTGGCAGCAGGGAGGTCTGTGCCTCTCGGTGAGCAAACGTTGATGCAACAAAGAAAGGGAGGGAAGCCTAGTAAAGTTTGGTGCTGCTTACCATCTGCCAAGCTGACCTGTCAGGCCAACTGCAGAGGGAGCAACACCAGTGGTGACCTGGGCCAGCCCTAGACCAGGGATTACTAACCTTCTTAGGCCTGTTATCCCATTTAAATTTTTGAGCAAGTGCCATGGGCACCTTCTCCTCTAACCATTACCAGCAGAATTCATCTGAGTCTTGAAAAGTACATAGAGCTGAAAGAGGAAGAGGGAAAGAGAGTCATCCTTCCAACTTCCTCCCCCACTCTATCTACTTTTCAAGGGAGAAAAGGGTAACCGCTCCTATCATCTAATGACCACGGGGATGGGGGTGGGTGTCACAGACTTTGTGGGCACCCAGGCAAGGCTTCAAAGACACCATTGCATCTATGGGCACTACACTGGTGCCCCCTGCCCTAGAACAAGTGGTGCCTAAGGTGAACAGCACCTTTGATACCCCTTCCATTTGTTCAATATCCGGATGCTTCTGTTGTATTAGTAGTCCATTCTTTGTTCTTATTTATTTTGCTTATTGATTTGTATACCACCTCTTACAGCCCTTTTGCCTTCCTGCCTTTTGATTTATTGAATGGGTGCTGATGTACAATTTCCTCTTAATGACTGCTCCCCCTCAAAAACAACAACAACAATGAGCCATTAACGCAATGCTGCCCATGCAGGTCAACAGCTTTACAAGCGAAGATGAACTGTTTGTATTGTTTGTTTCAGCTGATGAATGGAGGGTTGAGTAGTTAGCCCTATGACAGGGATCCCTGAGCTTAGTGTCCCAGATCAGGTCCTGGTGGGGATCAATAAAAGCCCCTCTGCACATGTTCATAGTCCCTCCCTCCTTTATAAGGACTTAACATATCTGAGCGGGAAAGACTGTTCTGGACTCAAATCTGGCTTGAACTCACTCATACTCTCTCCTGCCTCTTGAAAAGAAAGAGCATATATTGACCTAGTCCAGATGTAACATACTTCATTTCATTAAGCCAGGATAACCCCACAGCTTGAGCACACTCACTTCACCCCTTTCCTCCTCCTCATGCCACAAATGAAGACTTCCTGGGTTTAATTAACCATTGTTTCCTATTACATTTGAACCGGGAAACTGTGGTTTCCAGGTTAGGGACAAACTAGCATCTGAAACGAACTTCAAAACATTCTGACCCTGGTAACCATAGTTGCCTGGTTCAGGTGTTACAGGAGACAATTTTTAATTAACCCAGGAAGTCTGGAGTACATCGAGGTGGGAGAACTGGAGGGATGGTGCATGTGGGCACAAAGCATAGGCATATCTTGGCTTAATAAACCAAGATACATTATTCCAAGCTAGGCAATTAAGATGTGAGAACTCAACCAAACAGTAAAGATAACCAAGCTCCATAGAATGAGCACTTCATGAATACCTTTGGCCGCTTCCATTCCACTTTCCCTGGTGGGGGACTTCTGTAGAAGAGAGATGCATCAGACGCTGGAAATTCAGGGTCTTCAAAGAGATTCCTTTGTTCAAGGCATTTGTGCTTCAGTTGCTGGTAATTTTGGTTTTTGAAAGGTTTTACTGACTTAGAATCCATGGCACTCTGCCAAAAGAAGATGAAAATAAATCATTCTGCAGAAACTGTTGAACCACCAAATCAGTTTGAGTCAGCATAGCAAGGAGTTAATTGGGGGCAAGGCCCAGTGGTGGCTCTGATGTCATTGGGGCAGGGTAATCTGCCCTGGGTTTTAGTTCAAACTTTCAAGGAGCTGTCCAAGGTGTGGAACCTGTAGCAAGGTCAATCACGTGGCAAGGCTAATCATCTTTACAAATCAATCTCATATGATAGTTTGAAAAATTAAAGCAAGGATATGGATAGAGCAGAGTTGGTGGACTGCAAGGTAATAAAGTTACATGTCTAAATAAATATATAATGTGGCCTTCTATTATATGTGATTATATTTATAGTGTGGTATTCATTCTGGTATTGTAATATTTGCTATTTTTTTATTATGGTTATATGATTTTGCTTGAAATTGTTTTGCAATTGTTTGCTTTTGTTAAAAGTTATTTCAATTATTGTGTTTTTTCTTGTTGCAAGTCGCTTTGAGTTCTACTGTTGAAAAAAAGCGACTAACAAATGCCAGTAATAAATAAATAATAAAATTAATATTTGTGCCATTTCTCTCTCACACACACCCATGGAGCAGGAGGCCAGCAGAGGCTGTGCTGTTAGGGTGAAGTGGGGTATAGAGGGTGGCTCTGTTTGACAGCTTCCTCTTCTTTAGTCTCGGTTGTGCCCTTTCAGATGGGTGACAAAAACAGAATTACTGCTGTTGGCTCTCTTTGTCACTCTCTGTTGCTCTACTTACTGTTGGCCTCTCTGTGTTCCAGAAGAACATAAGAAGAGCCTGCTGGATCAGGCCAATGGCCCATCTAATCCAACATCCTGTTCTCACAGTGGCCAACCAGATGCCTGGGGGAAGCCCGCAAGCAGGACCCGAGTGCAAGGACACTCTCCCTTCCTGTGGCTTCCATGCTATTCAGTAGCACGCTGCCTCCGACCATGCAGAAAGAGCCCGGCCATCATTGCTAGTAGCGCTTGATATCCTTATCTTCCATGATTTTAAAAAAATCCTCTTTTAAAGCCATCCCATTCCACCGTATCAGTTCAGTTCCAGTGGGCACCAGCCCTCCTGGGATGAATCAACATGTCTGTGCTGGAAATCAACATGACAGCCGACTTCTTGTGAATAATGCAACTGCATGGGCATTATTAATGGATCACGCAGTATGATTGCATGGACAGGATGATTCAGTATAAGGCAGCTTCCCATGTTCCTTTCCTATCATTCACATGATGCAACCCACAACTTGTTGGGATCACAGAAGGGTGAAGAGATTTCCTGCTGAAGGTGGCCACAATTCATAATGTATTATTAATATTAATATTAGGCATCTTCACTGTATTGTTTACATTTTTGTGCAAGCCTACCCAAGACACACAATTTTATTGTGTATTTGATCTTGAAACGGTTGCTTCCCCCCCCCCCCCCCCCCGTATTTGGATAATTTTATTTTCTGCTTTTTTTAACGTTTGTTTTATTGCTGTTTTTTCTGTGCATATGTTATACTATTATGCAAACTGCTTCGAGATATTTGTGTGTGTATGCGGCATATAAATCTTGCTAAATAAAATTTAAAAATAAATGATTTAAGCACTTATCTTTTGGAACACACTATCGGAACAGAAATGGCTTTCTACACTGAACGGTCTGTTTTAAAAGGTCTACTCAAAGTAAACAGTTGGGTTGCCAACAACTGTTCTTGTGAATCACTACTGTTAATTATGTAATTATCACTGCCTGCACTTTTCCGCTGTTCTTTTCCTACTGACCTCTCTGTTTACAATCGCCCCCCAAACCATAAATGTAAATGTACTGCCTTCAAGTCGATTCCGACTTATGGTGACCCTATGAACAGAGTTTTCATGAGGCTGAGAGGCAGTGACTGGCCCACGGTCACCCAGTAAGCTGAATGGCTGGGTGGGGATTCGAACCCTGGTCTATATCTCACTCCATGTATATGGTGAGCCCCATGAAAGCTTATACTATAACAAATTTGTTAGTTTAACATGCCACAAGATTCTTTGTTCTTTTATATATATAAAAAGAAAGAATGCTATAAAGCACTATGCCACTCTGTTGGAAATATAAATAGCCTAAGATCTCAGTAGCATATGAACGTGGGTTATGATATGATAGCAGGCTCCATTCAGATCTGACCCTGGTTCAGATATAATCCTGTGCAATCACTGGAAATGTCATTGTTATTACCACAGCCAAGTCGACAAGTACATTTATTTATTTATAAGAAGTATTTTATATCACCGTATCATAAGATATCAAGGTGGTGTACACTGTTGAAACATTAAAAAACATTTAACATTTAAAAAAAACTGATATCGTTAAGGTGACCGGCTAATCAAAAATAAAAACGAACCAGCTGCAAAGGCCTGCCAGCATGAAAAAGGCTTCAAGAGATGCCTGGATGTCCCAGAAAAAGATGCCTGCTGAATCTCTGCTGGAAGGGTGTTCCACAGCATGAGACTGGCAACTCTAAATCAGACCCAGCTGTGAGAACTGGTTGTTCAACAGCTGCAAAGTTGGAGGGGGGCGAGCGGATAAGACTGGGCATGAACCAAAGCGGTTTTAAAGGAGTAAACAAAATATATGGTCCTCTTAGGCAGGATGGAGATCATCAGCTTGCAGTAAAACACATTAGCATATTCTTATTAAAAACAAAACAAAGCACAGCAGTGGCCAAACTGCAAATCCAGTTTGTGTCTAAATCAGCTCCAGGGAAATATCCCCGCTACCTGTTTGCAAACTGCTAGGCCATAATTCACATGCATAGCATTTTATTGATCATCACCATCCCCTTTCTCCTTTCAGTGCTCATCTTCTGAGAAGAAAATGTCATGGTTTGGTGCAAATGATAAAAATGTGACCTAACAAGGAACCGCCCAGGAAATAAATAAATTGTGGTGGGGGGAGGAGGTGTACTATGAGTTTATTACCACCAGCTATCACAGTGGGTGGTAGACTCTTTCTAGATCATTAGAATAGAAATATAATCCAGAGAAACACCAACTGTCCACAACCAATTTCTCACAAACTTATATTAATCGTCTATACTATGTAAACAGATCAACCCTGTTTATTTCAGTCATCCTCCCCAAAACCTTGCAATAAACAAGGCAATAATACTCTATTTTACAAATGGGGAATCTGAAGTATCATCATCATCATCATCACGATTTCCTCTTCTCCCAGGCATTTTAGCATTTGTTTTTAAATTGCTCTTAAAATGTGTTTTTAAATTTGTATATTTGTTTTTAATGTTTTTAATTGTTGTAAACCGCCCAGAGAGCTTCGGCTGTGGGGCAGTATATAAATGCAATAAACAATAACAACAACAACAACAACAACCACCCAGGGTGGGTCACAACAATATAGAATACCTTATTAAAAGCAGTTTAGAACAAATTAAAACAAATTACATTCACAACTGGAAAGGGTCCTAGTATATCTATATCTGAAGTGTCAAAAGCCAGGGTGAAGAGGTGTGTCTTCAGCATACAATGAAAGCTGTATAGCGAAGGAGCCAGACACAGCTCTGTGTGGAGGGAATTCCACAACTTAGGGGCTGCCACAGAATGCCCCCTCTTGAGCCACCTCTCGAAATTCTGAGGCATTGGAACTACCAAGAGGTTCCCTCTGTTAGTCTCAATGCCCGAGGGTCTGTGGAGAAGGAGACAGTCTTTCAGATATTTGAAGCCTAAGTCGTTTAGAGCTTTAAACGTAAGTGTAAGCACTGTGACTTGGGCCCAGAAATGAACTGGCAACCAAAGCAGCTGTTTTAAAACAGGAATCATATGAGAGTTAAATGGAACCCCGGCCGATAATCTGGCTGTTCTGTTTTGGACCAGTTGAAGTTTCCAAGTTGTCTTCAAGGGCAGCCCCACTCAGAGAACATTTCAATAATCCAGTCTGGAAGTCACCAGGGCATGGAGTACAGTGACCAAGTCATCACTGTTCAAAAGGGGACAAGGCTGGAAGAAGGCACTCCTAGCCACCGAGGCCACCTGAGGCTCCAGTGACAAGGTTGAATTCATCACCCAGGTTTGTGAACCTCATTTAAAGCGACCCATCAGCCTGCTCATGCATACAAGTAACTGTAGATTTAAGTGGTTTCCTTTCATGAGCAATATAATGTCACTCAGAGGAGGGACTGGTACATTTGGGCATTTTCCTCCAGATGTTGCTGGAGTACAGCTCCCATCATCCCTTGCTACTGGTCATGCTGGCTGAAGCTGAAAGGAGTTGGATTCAAACAACATCTGGAGGGGCAACAACATCTCCCATTCCTGGTGTAGAGAAAGTGAACCCAAAAAGATCTTTCTCCCTATCTCATGATTTATTTTAAACATTTAAAACTGTATATTTTGTTATGCCCTCTCTGGGAACTTCTGGTGAACGGCTGATGATGATGATGATGATGATATCATCCAAGGGGAGGGAAAAGGTTCAATCATTAATATTTTAAATAAACTGTTAAGTGTTAAGTTGCTAGTGTTTTTCAAAGTCATTTATTTGCATTAGCCACAAACCATTGCAATTGGAATATACAGGAAAAAGTAGAAACTAGATCAACAACTTTGATAATGTTGCCCGACTGAAATTCTGAAAAATACATGAGACACAAACCCAAAAAGGCGTATACAAAATTCGTCAACATAAAACAACTAACAGATAAAACTATCTTAACTATGTTAAGTTGCTAGTGTTCTTCATACATGGTGTAATTAAAATGTTAGAATTTGCTACCAGAAGGTGTAGTGATGGCCCCAAAGCTTTAAAAGGAATTAGACAAATTCATGGAAGATAAAATAAGCAATTGTTATTAGGGATGGAAGGATCTGTCAGTTTCAGTTCTCTCAGTTTCTCATTTTTCCAATCTTAAACTCACTTCGCCACATTTTCCCAGCAATTTTTATAAAAACCTTATGAAAATTCTTCAGCATTTTAGTGTGAATTTCTCCTAATAAACATCTTTTCTATGCTGTTTTGATTAATGTACACATTCTTGAAAGCAATTTCTCCTAATATAACATATTTTTGTATGTTGTTTTCACTAATATATTCATTTTTATGCACACCTTCCCCTAATATATGCATTTTTGTAAACTTTGGTTGGAGAATTGCATTGCAAAATTCAGAGTGCAAATTTTGAAGGATGGCTCTGTTTCAGTTCTAACAACATCAGCCGCAACATCAAGGATGCATTCACTTGCTCATCTTATAGCCTAACATGTGCTATCATCTGCCAGAAATGCTTTTCTGCATTCTGCTTAGGACATACAGGCCAGTCCCTGTGGAAAGTAATCAAGGGACATAAATCTGATGTAAGAAATGGCAATATTCAGAAAAAAGTAGGAGAATATTTTGAACATTTCAGTCTCCCAGGACACTCTGTTACTGATCTTAAAGTGTCCATTCTTGAACAAAGGAATTTTGAAGGAGGGCTTCAGCATGACACTGATGAATGACAATTAATCAAGAAGTTCAGTTCTGTTCAGTTGGGTCAGAAGAGAGACAGTGGTTTCCTCTTCCACTTTGGATGCTAACTAACTCAGTACCAAGCTGATTGTTTCATCACCTATCTCTTCTATTGTAAAGCATCATTTTGAATTTTTTGCATACATTCTGGCTCTAATTGAATTGTCACTATCTGTATTTTTTGCATTTCTTTTCCCTCTGACCTCACTGCTTACAGTCGCTCCCCTGTCCACGACTGTGTGTGTATATATATATACATTTACATTTCATGCATTTAATAAAGTGGACTCTAGGCCATGAAAATTTATGCCATAATAAATTTGTTAGTCTTTGCTGTTAATGGTGCCTTAAGATTCATGCACATGCCTTGATCTTAGAGATGATAGCATTCACTCCTCATTCCAAGACTTGACTTCTAGAGATCAACCCCAAAGAATCACAATTCCAATAGCTCACATTAAAAATGTGAAGGAGACATTCCCCAAATAACAATAATTTATTAGGATGGGCAGGTGATTTATCAAAGCAGGTATGGAGAAACAGCAACAGCTGGGAGTGTCTAACAGCAGGGTACATAAGAAAAGTGTTGTGACACACAGATCTTGATAATATATATATGTATTATATGGGCACAAATGAAGGATATTTCTATATTTGTAACGTGTAGCTGGCAGTGAGTGTGAGATTTCCAAAACACTGTTCAGCCTTTCAGTACTGCGGGTTTCTGTTTCTATTTCTGCCTGTTAAATCAAACAGATTTTATGTAAACTTTCCCTCAGAAAAAATGTCCATGTGACCCTGTTTTGGGAGTCATTCTTTGAACTTCCAAAGGCACCGAGTGCAGTTTTGCACTGGGCCTAAATCCTCAAAACCTTGCACAGTAAAATCTTGCATTCCCGTGCTCAGCTCAGTGACAGCTGCATGGTTTTTTGACAGGAAGATATTGAAAAAATGAATCCAGTAAGCATTATAATTGCTGTTATACCAGTCACTTACCTGGATTAAACCAAGTTTGCACCACGGGGCTCCTGAGCTGTCCGGCAAGCACACACACAAACTGCAAACAGAGAACTCCCGGCTTCTTAACCAGAAAACTCTTTAGACTGTACCAAGATCCAATAATTGGAGGGGGAGGTTCATCACAACTTCAGTTTGCTTCTCCCTCTTTCTTTCTTGAACATCAACTTGGAATATTTGAGTATGAGTCTTGTGGGGGGGGGAAGAACACGGCTGGAAAGGAGCTTTCCTTGGTTCATTCCTGGGACACATCTGTTAAGAGGATTACCATTCACATCCTGTTGTTTTTTTTAAAAAAGCAAACAAACAAGGAGATCTCAGGAAGGAGGATTCTAAAGGCTTTCTGGCACTCCTTTGCAATCAACTGGACTGGTGTTGGCATGCTGCTTTAATAAAGAAGAACAAAAGGAGTGGACTTGTTTAGAAAGTTGTCTTGAGTTTTCCACTTGAGCAAAAATGTGCAAGATAGTCTCCCTGTCTATTTTTATGCTATTTCTCCTTGGCAACAGAGGTCATCAGATTTCAAGCTGGTAAGAGACAAATGTCAGTTTCGCCACCAATTAGGGATGGGATCCATTGGTTGGCGCTGCTTCAAAAGCATTTTGTCAACCTAATAGGCAGTATCAATTAGAGTTTGTTCTTTGTTTGTTATCCATTGCTTTTCCCAGTTCAATTTTTTTCCTCCTCCTCCTCCAAATTTCAATATTAATATTAATATTTTGAAAGACAATATTAATATTTTGAAAGGAAATATTGATATTTTGAAAGGATATATTGATAAATGAAAGGAAATGTCAATATTTTGAAAGAAAAGCAGCTTTGCTGTCTCCTCCTCCTCCTCTTCCACTATTATAGGCTATTATAGGCTTAGCTTGCTTCCTCCCTGCTTGGAGCTTGGATTATTTGAGTGGAGGGGGGTGGCAGAGAAAGAGAGAGACAGAGACAGAGAGATGTACTGCTGTGCTGTGCTGTGAATAAAATCAATAAAAGGACAATATATCTGAGGTGTTGGGGAAAATCCATTGCAGTTTGAAGCAAACGGGATTGCTCTGCAAAGGTGGAGAATATGTGGACCATTGGAAAAAAGTAAAAGGTAAAGGTATCCCTGCACTTATAGTGCGAGTCGTTTCCGACTCTTAGGGTGACGTCTTGCAACGTTTGCTAGGCAGACTGTATATATGGGGTGGGATTGCCAGTTCCTTCCCCGGCCTTTCTTTACCCCCCAGCATATGCCGGGTACTCATTTTACCGACCACGGATGGATGGAAGGCTGAGTGGACCTCAACCCCTTTTACCGGAGATTCGACTTCCTCCTTCCGTTGGAATCAAACTCCGGCCGTGAGCAGAGCTTCGGCTGCGTTACCGCCGCTTACCACTCTGCGCCACGGAGGGTCATCATCACCACTGAAAAATCCAGTGCAAAATCCGAATTAAGCTGAATTCTTGCCCATTCTTATCAGCAACCAATCAGTCAATGAAGCTTTATCCATCAGGGTGGATGAGGCACGGCTGCACTACCCTCAGTCTATCCTTAGCCAGCCCCCACCTGTCATCATTCTTACTTACATCCAGTCCAGGTGGTGGTACTGGCTGCCAGCTTCCGTCTCCGCCTCTGCCTCAGTCTCATTGTTGCCCTCGTAGAACTCAGTAGGGGGGAAGATCATGACAAAATTAGTTGTCTCTGACTGTCATTAGCTCTGCCTCCCCCTTTGCCCCTGACAGTCCCAATGGTCACAGCAAACAGCGGTGTAGGGGAAGGGAAATGCAGCTCCAGGATTTTGTGCAGGACCAGAGCAAAGATGTCGTCTGCAAGGGTACCAGAGTAACTGATGGGCCTTCCTTACTCTGGCAAGTGAATGATGTGACAACAAGGCTCTCAAGTTTCTTTGTGGCAGATTAGCATTAGAAGAAGTCGGAGAATGAGTGGAACAATCAAGCACAGGCTGGATACTTCTTTCCTTTTCTTTCATGGGGTTCCTACTTCACACTGGTAGTTTAAATGGCAATGTTGTTGCAAGATTGTTTGCATTTCTAGTAAAAAGGCAAAGTTTGCATTTCCCTGGCTGCAGATCCTTGGTTAAAGCTTGAGGTATTTTGCAAATTGAAACCTAGGCAGTCAGGAACACCAGTGAGTTCAGCAGAGCTTACTCCCAGGGAAATAGCCATGCTAATCCTATTATTATGATCCTAATATCATTATGATTTTTAAAATAACATGATTACAGCATAATTGGGTATTATGCTATGCACTGCTCCTCTTTGGTGTGTAGTCTGCTCCCATTAACTGTCAGCATCTCACCTAGAGAGGGCTTGTGTTGGATTTTAAATCTGTGCAAGATGGGGCAATGAAAAGGACATGAATTCAATGGAACTGATTTGTTAGAGCAGGAGTAGTCAAGGTGGTGCCCTCCAGATGTTGGACTCCAACATCCATCATCCCTGACCATTGGCCATACTATCTGGGAAGGAAGGGAGCCCCAACTTCATCTTGAGGGTACCATCTTGGCTACCTCTGATCTCTGGGGTTTCATGCAGAGGTCTTTTCCATCACCTGCTACCTGGAGATGCCTGAGATGGATCCAGGAACCTTTTGTATGTGCTGCACGACTGACCTATGTGCAGAAATGCATGGGTGCAGAGCTGGACAAAAGGTAGATGAAGATCTTCTTACTGGGTAATTTACAGTAGATCAGCAAGGATTTCTGACTTCCAACTGTCTAATGCTCTTCATCCATGGTTGGAGGCAGTATGTTTCTGAACACCAGTTTCTGGAAACTGCAGGAGGGAAGAGTACTGTTGCGTTGAGGTCCTGCTTGTGTGCTTCCCATAGGCATCAGCCAGGCCACTGTGACTAGATGGGCCATTGGCCTGATCCACCAGGCTCTTCTTACGTTCTTAATAATTACAATAAATAAAAATTCCTCTCCCAGTAATATTGCTGAAAAAAGAATGCATGGGGCGAGGGAACAGGAGTGGATTTGAGAGCTTGGTTCTGTTACGTGATCACAAGTACCAGGACTCAGCATGCGCTCAGTATAGATGGGCAAATGTGTCAGTTTCTCATTGTTTTAATCTTAGGTTCACGTCTCTGCATTTTCACCACGGTTTGCAATATTTTTTTAAAAAATATTCTCATGAAAATTCACCAGCTGTGCACATTTCTCCTAACATACATGTGATTCTATGCGATTGCTTTATATGCACAACTTTGCAAAGTGATTTCTCCCAATATAATGCATTTTTGTATGTTATTTTCACTAATATATTTTTATGAACACTTTACCCTAGAATGTGCATTTTTGTTGGCTGGAGAATATGCACTGCACAATTCAGATAAATGTGAATTTGAAGGATGGCTTTTAGTTCATAAAGTGTAAATTAGGTTCCTCTTTGGAGGAAGCTGTGACTGTTTAAAGTGGTATGACACTGCCTTAAATTTATAGTGCAGATGGAGGCAATGCTTTATGATGAAGTTTTAGCATGCTGGTCTTACTACTGTTTGTATTTTTTCCTTGCCACTCTTTTTTCTAAATTTTGTTGCAAATTACATTTTTACTTGTCCGTTGTTCTCAGCTTTATTTTATTACAGAAAGTAAGTTATAAGTGCCCATTTCTTTTCTTTTTTTAAAAAGTTTTTAATGCATTCATACGCCATCTTTCTTTCATCTTGGAACTGAAGGTGGCTTCTGTGGGGTTGCTAGGTCTCCCATCCAAACCTGCTTAGCTTCTGCAAGGGGACTGCATCATATGCCTTACATCTCTTTCATGGTTAAAATTAAAGCCCTACCCCTGCCTCTGCCTTATATGGGAATGGGGCAGACATGCAAACATGACTACTGTCATCACAAATGGACCTCGAGATGAACTTTGGAAAATACCGTCTGGGTAAGTTTTCAAGAGGTTTGAGACTGAGTGGGAACAGCCCTTCAGTACGAGATAGCTCTTGGCTGGCACCTGTGACTCCAAAACTGTTAGCTGAACTTGCTAATGGATGTCTGAGTGAGCTTTGTGCATGTGTGAATACTTATTGAAGCTGCACACCTTCCTTGGAATTAGTCACACCAAGATTTGAAAGTAAGGAAGTAAGGAGTATCAGTTAGATACCCTTGCTGGCTTTCAAGGTGTTTGTGAGATAAGAGACGTGTCCAGAGTTCCAACAAGTCTGTTTGGGATTACACATTTGATACTGGGTGGAAAACATTCTGTGATCAAGCTTGGAACCCTCCTCTACCTCACCCCATCACTGGCACATATGAACTATAATTAGTTTTATTTCTGGGAGCCAATGGCAAGCCCCAGACTTTTGCAAACACATGCCAAAAGCTGTTAGTTAACCTTTTTTCAATGACAGCTATGCTCTGCATAAATTATGAATAACATTGCCCTGTGCAAATTGCTTAATAAAACATGCGCTAATTTCCAGCAGGGATTCTCCCCCAGACAACATGTTTATTTTTTTCTACCTTAAGCAGTTTTGTTCAGAGAAGGACCCAAGAGAATCCACACAGGATCTGGAAAAGGCTTTGCTAGCTGTTCACATGTCAAGACGGCTGAAGTCAAGGACAGTGTATCAGCTTGGGGGAGCCAAAATTATCCAGAAACATCTGTGACAATTTTAGCTTATCTAAAAAGAAACTGTCTTAGACAGAACTTTTTAAGTTCAATATAACTGCATGCAAATACTAGCCCTGTGTTGAACATTTCTCCAGAGTGTTCTTTCCCATCAATTTATGAGAAAATAATTTGGATCCAAAAAATTATCAAAGGAGAGGAAAAATTGTGGGGAAATTCTCACGGGATGGGATGGAAGATTCTTGTTGAACTTACCTTACTTTTGAGATGAACAAGGGGTGCTTGTGAACATTCTTCTTCTCTTTCTACAAATTATCTCACCAGTGGTCTGCACTCTTTAGCCTTCCTGGGTGTCCATGCTTCAGTTAATGGACAGGGGAAGATGTCAGAAGATAACTCCTTCCATGGTTTTTTTCAGATCAAGATGTGCAGGCAACAAGGGAGGCTTGTAGAGTGCTGGAGAAACTTTCCTGGAAAGGAAAAAATACATGCCACCTTTGGACATGTTGCAACAACAAGGAAAGCTTGAAACTGCACAGCCACGGATATTGTAAAGTAATTTGAAAGTGTCCTGAGAATAAGGCAGAAAAATGGGACCCTCTTTCTCAGGGAAAGATAACTTCTGAAAAACTGAATGACAGACTTTGGCATAACACAAGCCCTAATCAGATCATAAGTGGCAGCTCTTACCAGCTCTTCAGAAAGAGATTAAGATGGTCCTAACCAACAGAAACAATGCAATTCTATGTCCCTAGGGATGGGGGGAAAATTTGATCTGGTTTGCATTTTAATGAGAAGCTGCCTAATGCACACTTTTCAAACCAATACGTGAACCGACACACAATGATCCTTTTCCAGATTTTGTGACGCAGTTTTCTGACTAAGCAATGCGTACAAAAATGCATATATTAGGAGCAAGTGTGCATAAAAATACATACATTAATGAAAGTAACATAGCATAATGTATTATGTTAGGGAGCATTGCTCTGCAAAAATGTGTATGTCAAAACTACATACAAAAATGTTTGTTAGCAGAAATGCACACTAAAATGCTGATGATTTTTCATGAGTCCTTTTTTTTAACAAAAATACAAATTGCTGCGGAAATGTGGAGAACTGAATTTAAGATGGGAGAAATAAGAAACTGAAAGAAACCAAAACTGGCACATCCATCCCAGAGCTTGGAAAATTACTTTTAAAAAGTAATAAATTACAGTTACAGTTACATGGCGCAAAAAAGTAGTAATTACCATTACAATTACAATTGCTCTGAAAGTAACTGATTACTTTATTTTCCTCCAAAGTAATCACTACAATTACATTTCAGTTACTTAAAAAAAACATCTACAAGGTGCTGGCCTTGGCTGCTGCACATCTAAGTAGCCTAAAACAACATTAAAAATAAACAAACACATATAGCGGTAGTAGAATAATTATTTTTATTCATAAGATAGCAATGGTGGTCTCTCTGCTGGTAAGTGAGGTGGGGAGGGAGGCTGAGGCCACTACAGTAGGGCCTCGCTTTATGGCGCTTTGCTTTACAGCGATTCGCTAATACAGCGGTCTCAATTAGACTCAATTAGACTAAAGCCCCACTCATACGGCACTTGTTCCACTTTTACGGTGGTTTTCGGGCATTGTGTGCCATTCTATTCAATGGGTTCCACTTTACAGCGGTTTTTGCTTTACTGAGGGGGTACGGAACGTAACCCGCTGTATGAGTGGGGCCCTACTGTACTCAGATCTTTGCACGTCAAATCAAGTGCAACCCCCCACTCAGCCAGTCATCATAATCTCTCTCACTGAACCACCTCCCAGACCCTACCCTGCCACCAACTAAGGGACACTCACTCAAGCAAACATTTTCCCCTGAGATCCAAAAAAGTTAAAATATTGCAAATGCAGCACAGTAGCCAGAGAGGGTGGTGGAGGCCACTTTGTGTGCCAAGTGCAAACACAGTATTCACACACACGTGTGAGCATTGTCATCTTTCACCTCCACAGTTCTTTATCTCCATTCTGCTGTTGCCTCCTTCTCCTCCTTTATCCATGTTCTTGACCTCCGGATCCTTTTTCCTTCTACTCCATTCTTCACCACCACTATCCGTTTTTTTAAATAATTGTTTTCTCACTTCATCCTGTCTCACTCTCCGCCTCCTTCGTTGTCGCCTCCTACCCATCCACAGAGCATGAAGAAAGAGCGACACTGCACAGAAGCCCAGTTAGAGGCACATGATTTTCATCCACAAATCAGAGGAGCAGAAGACTTCCCCTGCTCCCCCCTCCCCAAGTAATGCCCAAAAGTAATTCTGGAAACGTTACAATTACTCCACAAAAGTAGTAAAATACTCCTAGTTCTATTACAATCAAAATGTAAAGGAATTACCCACTCGTTCCTCAAAAAAGTAATGAATTACAAGTAATTCGTTACTTGTAACTAGTTACTTCCAAGCTCTGATCCATCTATCCCTCATCCTTCCCCATGCATTTTAAAGAATTGTACTGACAATAATAGCCTCCGTTATTTGAAAAACAACAGCAACCAAACACCTGAGCAACAAAGATAAGGTTGATTTTCCCCTATAAAACTTACTAGGTTATATCCAGTTAAGTCCTACTCAGAGTTGACCCACTGAAATGTGTGAACCTAAGTTAGTCATGTCTATTAACTTCAGTGGGACTACTGTTAGCATGAATAGCACCCATTATTCCAAAACTTAACAAAGAGGCCCCACTTTTCAACTAACATGCCTGATTATTTCTAATTAAATATGTTAATTTTGCAGTCAGTGTGATATTCCATATTCACTGATGCCAGCTTGAAACTGGAGGTGTGGAAGTTTCGAAAAAGCAGTAATAGAAATCTTTACAGCCGTTAAAGAATTTATAGGAAGGAGAAATCAGTCTAGTCCAGATCCCTTTCACATGCGCTCACTCATCTGTCCGTTCCATTCCATTTCTTCATTACACTTTGTTTTAACAATCCAAACAAATAATCATATTTAAAAGATACTTTTAAATAAGGATTCTTCGGTGTATTTTATCTCCACATCCACATTTTGATACTTTGTGGAGTCAACTGCTGTGTTAGGACTAGCCGAATTTATCAAATGTGCACTTTCTGAAGCAATCTGAGAACCGAAACACAGCCATCCTTTGAAATTGGCACTTATCTGAATTTTGCGATGCAGTTCACCAGCCAAGCAATGTTCACAAAAACATATATTAAAGTGTGCACAAAATGAATATATTGGTGAAAATAATATACAAAATGCATTAATTCATAAGGTTAGGTACAAATTCAGAAATTTAGAAATAATTACATTGCCATCATCATCATCAATATTTTGATTTCATATCTGCCCTTCCCCATAAGGTTCCTGGGGTGGATTACAGCAATCTTAAAAAAATACAATATTAAAATAAGTTGAAGAGAAATCACAGTCAAGAAAGCTGGGTCCTTAAAACAGATATCTAAGGCAAGTGTGGGGAACCTCTGGCCCTCTAGATGTTGCTGGACTGCAGCTCCCATCAGCCCCAGCAAGTATGGCCAATGGCCAGGGATGATGGGAGTTGTACTTCAGCAACATCTGGAGGGCCAAAGGTGTCTCACACCTGATCTAAGATATCGAAGGGCAGAGTAAAGAGGTGCATCTTCATCATATGATAGAAAGGACACAGTGAAGGTGATAGATACATCTCTGTGCGGAGGGAGTTCCACAACATAGAAATGTAGTACACCTCTCCATAATGGGGAAGACTTACCAGATGATTTCTGTGTCTGCTCAGCTTGCTAACCGGATGCTGTTGACGGGCAACTCCAAGGCTCAGGTTCTTCCTTTTGTTGGTTTCTTATTTGGCCTGGACAGTCTTCAAATAGAGGACTATCGTCTGGCAGCCGTTCAAAAAAGAGACTCTCCTCTGTAAAGCAGGACATGTGGCCATCCTAGAGAAAGAGAGGATGGTTGTTACTCCCCGAGACATTTGCCTGTCCCCAGCTTCTGGGCAGAATGCTGATCCAAGTGGGTGATTTTTCTGACCCAGCAGGGAATTGTTCTTAGGTTATTACAACATACATCCGGAGTGGGAGGTGTTCACAATGCTGTGGTATTCCAGTAAAATATTTAGGAAAAAAACTGCACTAACCATCTGTCATTCAGTTGCACTACCGGTGTGAGGAGAAAATATTTACATGATAAATGGTTGAAAACCGAAATGGCAATTGCTCACTAGGTGGCAGCATTGCTCAACACTAACCTATTCACTGTCTTGGCCTTCCTGCTTTGGACCATGTTGCATTTCTCAGGCAACTCACTCCTGCTTGCATGAAATGTGAGCTCCTCACGTGGCAAGCTCCCTGCTCCGGCCTCCTCACAGTTCTCCTACTAAGCATGTGCAAACAATGCTGAATATAATAGATGTGGTGTGTGTGTGTAGGAACAAGTGGTGAGACCCTTATAACTTTCCTTACCGACTGCCCAACCAGCTTCCCAAGGCCTCAGAAGGAAGGGAACAGGGGTTGGTTATCACCAGTGGTTTTTCTCATCTCTATGGTTCTTCCTGCTATGAGAGAAGCTCAAGAGGTTCGTCCTCAGCCTCTCCTTTCTGACTCTAATGGCCTCAATGTGCTGCAGAACTTTGATTCCCCAGGGGTCTACATTCTCCATGAGTAAAAGTACTGTAGTACTCAAGTCCTACTTATGAATTGTCATGTACTTAGTTTTTTAATTATTCTGCTAGGGGCTGTGCCCCTGCTCACATAGTTCACCAACCCAACCTACTATGCACCCCTCACCAAACTCCCCCCTAGACCTCGCCAATCCCCACACGCTGCCCCCCAACCCCTCAGACTAGGAGTGGGGAAACCTTTTGGCACTCACCCTCATCTTTAACAGATGGGTGAGGGAACTCACCTGTCAATCACATGAGATCAAAGTGAGGACACATGATTGACAGGTGAGTTGTCTCACTCACCAATCAAAATCCCAATATCAGAGGTTCAATGGGAGAATGTGAGAAAGCTTGCAAAGCCTGCCTCCGATGATCCTTTCAACCTATTGCAATCCTCCCACAGCTTCTCCTTGCTCCCCCCAAGGTTAAGGATCACAAAAGCCTTAGAGCTTTTCCTTTCGATCTTATGCTGCTGTCACAGCCCCCATGCAGGATAAAGAGTCAGTCTGGCAGGAGGAGCAGTGCTGGAACGAAGCCAGAAGCAGTGGGTAGCTCGCCTGGGGATTGGCAGCAGCAGCTGCCGCATCAGATTACTGGGCTGGCTGGTCACTGCTTCTGTCTGGCTTCCTCCTTCCCATGGTGCTCCTCCTGCCAGACTGACTCTTCATCCTAATTGGCTGGGCAGCAATGATAGTGGTGGTAGAAGCAGTTGATCCCAAGCTGGCCAGGGAAGAGGAAGGTGGCCAGTAGCAATGGCAGCTGGCCTGGGGATCTAGATCCTAGAGGCATGGGCCCCAAAGCTGGCAGATTGAGGAGCCAGCAGAACTGGGGGGCTGCTTTAGCCTGTTCTGGCTGTCCCTTTGTGGTTCACCTGGGCCACCCATCCACCACTTCTCATCATGCTGCAGTTTGCAGTGCCACCTGTCTGTACCCAAGTGAACTGCAATGTGATGACGTTCTTTATTTTTATTATATATGTAGGTAGATATGTTAATAGAACATGGAAGCTGCCTTGGGAGGATAGCTATCCTAAAAAAAGATGTATACATTTTTAAGATTAAAATAAAAGGATGGACTTGCAACAGCTATGATCACTGCAGTCATAATAAGGAATTAGAAATCAGATAAACCACTTGACATCTTGCAATAGTAAAAACATATGGGGTATAGCATTGCTGACAAAGCACACATATTATAAGAGATATTGAAGGACAAATTTATTGAAAAATGGAGGCTGTTAATTATTGGAATGTAAAATTCCAAGGCAATTTTAGTCTTTATTTTCATTCATATAGTTTGATATTCTCCTTTAAATATAATAGTGACCAGTGACCAGTGACCAGTGACCAGTGTGTATTCAACACTCTTTGACCCATAATTGACTTCTTGTCTATGGATACATGATATTAGGAAATTATATTTATGTTTCATGTTTACACATATAAACGAAATATTTTTCTTTTTTTTGCAATTATTTTTTCAAAAAATAAATAAAAGGAGGTGAAGAAAAAAGAAGTTAAAATGAGGAATTGTATTAGGTTTGGCCATTGACCGCACACCAAGATCAATCATGGCAGCTCTCCTCCCTCTGAACTCCTAGAGAACCTTGTTCCCTTAATATCATTCCAGAGGATTCCATTGAACCATCACTTGTAGATGAAAATGTTATGTAAACATCAGAAAAGAAGCAAGATGTCTCTTGGCACTCCCTTCCCCCCTGGAATGTGACACCACAGGGTCATGAGAACAATGCTTGAATAAGAGGTGATTTAATAACTCTGCCTCATCCAAAAGGCAGTAAGACAGAGATTTCCTCATGTGGTGGTGCATCAGGAAAACACACACCCCCATCATAAATTCTGTAATAGCGAGGGGCCTTTTCCCTCCCTCACGAAAAGCTAATGTAATTGAAAAGATCAGGCTGGTTTATGTACCTCTATGACAGGGAAGAAAAGACCAGGCAATGGCATTCATTTTCTCATATGTTATGACATTGGTAGTACTCTCAGAAGTCAGGAGTTCATGTCTGGCTTGCATTCATTATGAGTTTCACCTTGAGTATTTTGCCATATAAGGGCTTTTTCATGGGGGTGTGGTGTTCACAGTTGAGACAGCAGGCTAGCAAACCTGTTGTTGGGTGGGCTGTGACAAAGATTTTGAAACACATTGCTTATTCCTTTTACATGCCGGTTTTCAAACTGGGGTTCTCTTGGAATTTAGCAGGGGTTGTCCATGAGAAGATTAGTGCTGTGCTGAACAATTTCTCCTGGGTTCCCCCCATCCAAACATTTTCTATCAATTAATGAGAAAAAAGAAATCGCATAAGAAAATCATCAAAAGGGAGATACAATGTTGGTGAAATATTTATTTATTTTATTTATTTATTAAACTTATATACCGCCCCATAGCCGAAGCTCTCTGGGCGGTGCACAAGACCAACATCAAAATACAATAAACACATATTAACAATTTAAAACACATTAAAAGATTTAAAAATTTTTAAGAGATAAAACAATACCAACACATGCTAAAACATATTAAAATGCCTGGGTGAAGAGGAAAGTTTTAACCTGGCGCCGGAAAGATAAAAGTGTTGGCGCCAGGCATATCTCCTCAGGGAGATTGTTCCATAAGTCAGGGGCCACCACTGAAAAGGACCTTTTAAGAACATAAGAACATAAGAAGAGCCTGCTGGATCAGGCCAGTGGCCCATCTAGTCCAGCATCCTGTTCTCACAGTGGCCTACCAGGTGCCTGGGGGAAGCCCGCAAGCAGGACCCGAGTGCAAGAACACTCTCCCCTCCTGAGGCTTCCGGCAACTGGTTTTCAGAAGCATGCTGCCTCTGACTAGGGTGGCACAGCACAGCCATCACGGCTAGTAGCCATTGATAGCCCTGTCCTCCATGAATTTGTCTAATCTTCTTTTAAAGCCGTCCAAGCTGGTGGCCATTACTGCATCTTGTGGGAGCAAATTCCATAGTTTAACTATGCGCTGAGTAAAGAAGTACTTCCTTTTGTCTGTCCTGAATCTTCCAACATTCAGCTTCTTTGAATGTCCACGAGTTCTAGTATTATGAGAGAGGGAGAAGAACTTTTCTCTATCCACTTTCTCAATGCCATGCATAATTTTATACACTTCTATCATGTCTCCTCTGACCCGCCTTTCCTCGAAACTTTTTCTTGTTGCCACCCTCCGAGCTTCCCTATGTTGAGCGTAGTGTACGGGTAGGTTCATATCGGGAGAGGCTGTTGTTGGTTTTGGTTATGCTTACTTTACTGTTGATATGTCCTTACTTTCATTCTACAAATCATCTCACCACTGGTCCACACTCTGCAGCCTTCCCCGGTGCTCATGCTTCAGTTAATGGCCAGGGGAAGACATCATGGGGTAAGCTGTCCCATGCAAGGATGTGCTAGAATTCCATTCAACTGGAACTGGTTACCAAATTTTCCATTAATTTGCGTATTCGCTATTGTTGTGGATCGAATCTTATGTTGTGACTTTCAGCTATTTTCAGATTTTTTAAAAAATCTATGTCTAAAATATTTATGGTTATATAAATATTTTATCAGTATTTCCTTTCTAAATAGCTATATTTGCTTTCAAAATATCAATATTTCCTTTCTATATATCACTATTAATATCAACATTTTTCCAAGAGGGAAAAGAAGGATTGGTAAAAGCAGCGGCTTGTGGACAAAGAATGAACTCGAATCTGTATCAGCCTGTTAGGTCAATGGAATGCTTTTGAAGTGATGTTGGCCCGTGGATCCCATCCCTAGTCCCATGGGGATTTTTCAGATCAGAAAGTGTGGGCAGCCAAGGAGGCAGCGGGCTGTTGGTAAAATACTCCCAATCTGGAAACACACACACAAACACACACCCTTAGCCACTTCTTGACAATACTGTGAATTCAAAAACCCACAACTACCGAAATTCTAAAGTGCTGAAGAAGATCATTAACAGAAAAAAACTTTCCTTACAGTTCTGCATTCTTAATTTTGCTCACCAATATGGCACCTTCTATGGTGCCCACAAATGGTATTAGGCTGCATACACACCATACATTTAAAGCAAATTTCCCCCTCAAAGAATCCTGGGAACTGGAGCTTGTTAAGGATTGGGAATTATAGCCCTGTGAGGGATAAACTACAGTTCCCAGAATTCTTTGGGGGGGGAGAAGGAATGTGTTTCAGCACCCGGGACAGCTCCTTCAAAGTTTGGACTAAAACCAAGAGCAGATTTCATTGCCCCACTGATAGGAAGCCCACAGCTGCCACTGCTGACCACCTTTGTGGCTCATCATACAAAGCAGCAGTGGACAGTACAGCTCACAGGGATCCAGGTTCTAGACCTGACAACACCTGAAATCCGTGGTGCAGAACGAGTGCTAGGGAGGGTTTTCCCTTGGTCTGCTTTGAAGGGCTGTCCAGTCCAATTCTCATCTAAAGAATGCTAAGAAGGGAGATGGGCAACCCTTGATGCGCAACCCTCGAAGTTACCCATCAACTGTCTGCACTTGGACAGCATACTGAGCATGTGCACAGGCCACCTGGTCACAGTCTTCCCCACTATTAATGGTGAGATGGACTTTATTTCTACTTAAATGACAGTAATTATTTCTAATTTTGCATCTATGCATATACATCAGAATGTGCAGATTTTATGCAAATCTGTGTTCTCTTTTGTTTTCTTTTTGGTGATGCATTTCCTCTATTTTGGCATTTCTTCAGTGACCATCCTCCCTGTGACACTGGCCCTAATGGCAAACACCGCATACTCCACCAATGTTCTTCCATCTCTTCCAGAGGAAGGTAAGCCCTGTGGCATTACACTGGACTTTTCGCCTCCCAGGAGAGTCGTTTAATGCCTTGGTATGGGAAGAAGACATGTATGTTGAAGAAAAGTTTTTAAAGAGGGATTTTAAGAATAACTCTCTATTTATTTATTTTTAATACCGTTGCTATTTGCAAGCTTGGGTGCTATTTACACCGACAGACAATATCAGATAAAATGGCAGAATTCTGCATCACAGAACACTGCAAATGCATCTGGCTCCCACATTTCACATTGCACTAGAATTTTCCAGAGATCTGCCAATATCCCAATTCAGCAAATGTATCTGGCTTCCACCTTCAAAACCACCAACCGCAGAATCCTGGAATCGTTTGTAAGCAAGAGTCCTAATGGGTGTGAGGAGGGAAGTGGCAAGAGAAAAAGAATGCTTCATTTATTTGGAGCATATCTGCTCAACAAGCAACAGCTGAAGTGGAGTGAAAGTTAAAAATAGCACTTTAGGGCTTTCCAGAGTGAGCGAGCAAGAGAGAACAGTAATGCATTTACATTTATACATGTTTTAGGAAATTATTTTCAATTTTGATGTGTCTGCACTGGGCAGGAATGTAGAAGCATGCCTCAATCCATTCTGACACACTCCCCCCCCCATGTATTATTTCATTTTTAGTGTATAAATATCAATACATTATAAAACAGGACATAGCACATTAGAAACGAACAAACGAGCATCGGTCATGTTGTTCTATCGAAAAAAGGCAATTTTTGTTGATTGTCCTTATGTCCTCTTTTTCCTTTAGGGTTATCTTATACAGACTTTCCAGAGAAGTCTGTGTGTTCACATTTTCTTGGGGAATGTCTTCCATTTTTCCATCTGGTGACAGTAGTGCACAATAGACATGCATATCTCAGCCATCCACAGTTATTTTCAAATCAATTACTTTCCCTGTGCGTTCTCCTTCAGTATTAATACATTTTCAGAGGGATAGCCCTTCTACTCGTTCACAGCAAAAATAACCAAGACTCTAATGATGCTTTAAAGAGAAAGTTAAAGACATCTCGTGGCACTTTAAAGTTAATGGCGTATCACAAATCCAACAATGGCTGCAACCATAATCATGTCTATTCAGAAGAAAGTTCCATTGAATTCATTCCCATTGAATAAGTGGGGTTAAGACTGTAGCCTCGTTATCTTGATTGTATGGTTTGGTATAATTTTAATCTTGTCTGGCTTCCTTCACTCAGGCATCAGGCAAGGACAGTTCAGCACTCTGTTTGATATTTTGTATGAATTCTTGTGGGCATATTAAACATTTTGTAGGCACTTTAATGCAAGTGTAACGCCACTTATGTAAGTCCTTTTTGTAATGCACCATTTTATTTCATAAAAGCACTTTTTGAAATGGTGGCGTGTGCATCTGCTGAAACATAATGCTCAAGCTAATTTATGTTTTAAATGTTTGCAGTAAACATGGTTTTGCATTTGACAGCTTCAAAGCCTCAGACTTTAACT